>NW_027672891.1:0-1200000 GCF_964194105.1 Spermophilus citellus | reverse complement strand
CAGCTGGGGGAGGTGAGTGGGACTGCTCAGCCTCACCTCCACCTCTGTGTCCTGAGAGCAGCTGGGGCAGGTGCGAGGGGCTGCTCAGCCTCACCTCCACCTCTGTGTCCTGAGAGCAGCTGGGGGAGGTGAGTGGGTCTGCTCAGCCTCACCTCCACCTCTGTGTCCTGAGAGCACTGGGGGAAGTGTGTGGAACTGCTCAGCCTCACCTCCACCACTGTGTCCTGAGAGCAGCCTGGGGGATGTGAGAGGGACTGCTCAGCCTCACCTTCACCTCTGTGTAATGAGAGCAGCTGGGGGAAGTGAGTGGGACTGCTCAGACTCACCTCCACCTCTGGGTCCTGAGAGCAGCTGGGGGAGGTGAGTGACGGACTGCTCAGCTTCATCTCCACCTGTGCGTCCTGAGAGCAGCCTGGGGGAGGTGAGAGGGACGGACTGCTCAGCTTCATCTCCACCTGTGCGTCCTGAGAGCAGCCTGGGGGAGGTGAGAGGGACGGCTAAGCCTCACCTTCACCTCTGTGTCCTGAGAGCAGCTGGGGGATGTGAGTGGAACTGCTCAGACTCGTCTCCACCTCTGTGTCCTGAGAGCAGCTGGGGGAGTTGAGAGGGACTGCTCAGCCTCACCTCCACCTCTGTGTCCCGAGAGAGCTGGGGGAGGTGAGAGGGACTGCTCAGCCTCACTTCCACCTCTGCATCCTGAGAGCAGCTGGGGGAGGTGAGTGAGGGACTGCTCAGCCTCACCTCCACCTCTGCATCCTGAAAGCAGCTGGTGGAGGTGAGAGGGACTGCTCAGCCTCACCTCCACCTCTGTGTCCGGAGAGCAGCTGGGGGAGTTGAGAGGGACTGCTCAGCCTCACCTCCACCTCTGTGTCCCGAGAGAGCTGGGGGAGGTGAGTGGGACTGCTCAGGCTCACCTCCACGTCTGTGTCCTGAGAGCAGCTGGGGGAGGTGAGTGGAACTGCTCAGCCTCACCTCTACCTCTGTGTCCTGAGAGCACCTGGGGGAGGTGAGAGGGACTGCTCAGCCTCATCTCCACCTTTGCGTATTGAGAGCTGCTGGGGGAGGTGAGTGGGACTGCTCAGACTCACCTCCACCTCTGTGTCCTGAGAGCAGCTGGGAGAAGTGAGTGGGACTGCTCAGCCTCACCTCCACCTCTGTGTCCTGAGAGCAGCTGGGGGAGGTGAGAGGGACTGCTCAGCCTCACCTCCACCTCTGTGTCCTGAGAGCAGCTGGGGCAGGTGCGAGGGGCTGCTCAGCCTCACCTCCACCTCTGTGTCCTGAGAGCAGCTGGGGCAGGTGAGAGGGGTTGCTCAGCCTCACCTCCACCTCTGTGTCCTGAGAGCAGCTGGGGGAGGTGAGTGGGACTGCTCAGTCTCACCTCCACCTCTGTGTCCTGAGAGCACTGGGTGAAGTGAGTGGGACTGCTCAGCCTCACCTCCACCTCTGTGTCCTGAGAGCAGCCTGGGGTAGGTGAGAGGGACTGTTCAGCCTGACCACCACATCTGTGTCCTGAGAGCAGCTGGGGGAAGTGAGTGGGACTGCTCAGCCTCACCTCCACCTCTATGTCCTGAGAGCAGCTGGGGGAGGTGAGTGAGGGACTGCTCAGCTTCATCTCCACCTGTGCGTCCTGAGAGCAGCCTGGGGGAGGTGAGAGGGACTGCTAAGCCTCACCTTCACCGCTGTGTCCTGAGAGCAGCTGGGGGATGTGAGTGGAACTGCTCAGCCTCACCTCCACCTATGTGTCCTGAAAGCAGCTGGGGGAGGTTTGAGGGACTGCTCAGACTCACCTCCACCTCTGTGTCCTGAGAGCAGCTGGGCTAGGTGAGTGAGGGACTGCTCAGCTTCACCTCCACCTCTGCATCGTGAGTGCAGCCTGGGGGAGGTGAGAGGGACTGCTCAGCCTCACCTCCACCTCTGTGTCCTGAGAGCAGCCTGGGGGAGGTGAGAGGGACTGCTCAGCCTCACCTTCACCTCTGTGTCCTGAGAGCACCTGGGGGATGTGAGTGGAACTGCTCAGCCGCACCTTCACCTATGTGTCCTGAAAGCAGCTGGGGGAGGTGAGAGGGACTGCTCAGCCTCACCATCACCTCTGTGTCCTGAGAGAAGGTGGGGGAGGTGAGAGGGACTGCTCAGCCTCATCTCCACCTTTGCGTATTGAGAGCTGCTGGGGGAGGTGAGTGGGACTGCTCAGCCTCACCTCCACCTCTGTGTCCTGAGAGCACCTGGGGGAAGTGAGTGGGACTGCTCAGCCTCACCTCCACCTCTGTGTCCTGAGAGCACTGGGGGAAGTGAGTGGGACTGCTCAGCCTCACCTCCACCTCTGTGTCCTGAGAGCAGCTGGGGGAGGTGAGTGCGACTGCTCAGCCTCACCTCCACCTCTGCGTCCTGAGATCAGCCTGGGGGAGGTGAGAGGGACTGCTCAGCCTCACCTCCACCTCTGTGTCCTGAGAGCAGCTGGGGGAGTTGAGAGGGACTGCTCAGCCTCCCCTCCACCTCTGTGTCCTGAGAGCAGCTGGGGGAGTTGAGTTATACTGCTCAGCCTCACCTCCACCTCTGTGTCCTGAGAGCAGCTCGGGGAGGTGAGAGGGACTGCTCAGCCTCACCTCCACCTTTGTGTCCTGACAGCTGCTGGGGGAGGTGAGAGGGACTGCTCAGCCTCACCTCCACCTCTGTGTCCTGAGAGCAGCTGGGGGAGGTGAGTGAGGGACTGCTCAGCTTCATCTACACCTCTGAAACCTGAGAGCAGCCTGGGGGAGGTGAGAGGGACTGCTCAGCCTCACCTCCGCCTCTGTGTCCTGAGAGAGGCTGGGGGAATTGATTGGGACTACTCAGCCTCACCTCCACCTCTGTGTCTTAAGAGCAGCTGGGGGAGGTGAGTGAGGGACTGCTCAGCTTCACCTCCACCTCTGTGTCCTGAGAGCAGAAGGGGGAGTTGATAGGGACTGCTCAGTCTCACCTCCACCTCTGTGTCCTGAGAGCAGCTGGGGGATGTGAGTGGGACTGCTCAGCCTCACCTCCACCTCTGTGTCCTGAATGCAGCTGGGGAGGTGAGAGGGACTGCTCAGCCTCACCTCCACCTCTGTGTAGTGAGAGCAGCTGGGGGAGGTGAGAGGGACTGCTCAGCCTCACCTCCTACTCTGTGTCCTGAGAGGAGCTGGGGGCAGTGAGTGGGACTGCTCAGCCTCACCTCCACCTCTGTGTCCTGAAAGCAGCTCGGGGAGGTGAGAGGGACTACTCAGCCTCACCTCCACCTTTGTGTCCTGACACCTGCTGGGGGAGGTGAGAGGGATTGCTCAGCCTCACTTCCACCTCTGCATCCTGAGAGCAGCTGGGGGAGGTGAGTGAGGGACTGCTCAGCCTCACCTCCACCTCTGCATCCTGAAAGCAGCTGGTGGAGGTGAGAGGGACTGCTCAGCCTCACCTCCACCTCTGTGTCCTGAGAGCAGCTGGGGGATGTGAGTGGAACTGCTCAGCCTCGTCTCCACCTCTGTGTCCTGAGAGCAGCTGGGGGAGTTGAGAGGGACTGCTCAGCCTCACCTCCACCTCTGTGTCCCGAGAGAGCTGGGGGAGGTGAGTGGGACTGCTCAGCCTCACCTCCACTTCTGTGTCCTGATAGCAGCTGGGGGAGGTGAGTGGAACTGCTCAGCCTCACCTCTACCTCTGTGTCCTGAGAGCACCTGGGGGAGGTGAGAGGGACTGCTCAGCCTCATCTCCACCTTTGCGTATTGAGAGCTGCTGGGGGAGGTGAGTGGGACTGCTCAGCCTCACCTCCACCTCTGTGTCCTGAGAGCAGCTGGGGGAAGTGAGTGGGACTGCTCAGCCTCACCTCCACCTCTGTGTCCTGAGAGCAGCCTGGGGTAGGTTAGAGGGACTGCTCAGCCTCACCACCACATCTGTGTCCTGAGAGCAGCTGGGGGAAGTGAGTGGGACTGCTCAGCCTCACCTCCACCTCTATGTCCTGAGAGCAGCTGGGGGAGGTGAGTGAGGGACTGCTCAGCTTCATCTCCACCTGTGCGTCCTGAGAGCAGCCTGGGGGAGGTGAGAGGGACTGCTAAGCCTCACCTTCACCGCTGTGTCCTGAGAGCAGCTGGGGGATGTGAGTGGAACTGCTCAGCCTCACCTCCACCTATGTGTCCTTAAAGCAGCTGGGGGAGGTTTTAGGGACTGCTCAGCCTCACCTCCACCTCTGTTTCCTGAGAGCAGCTGGGCTAGCTGAGTGAGGGACTGCTCAGCTTCACCTCCACCTCTGCATCGTGAGTGCAGCCTGGGGGAGGTGAGAGGGACTGCTCAGCCTCACCTCCACCTCTGTGTCCTGAGAGCAGCCTGGGGGAGGTGAGAGGGACTGCTCATCCTCACCTTCACCTCTGTGTCCTGAGAGCACCTAGGGGATGTGAGTGGAACTGCTCAGCCTCACCTTCACCTATGTGTCCTGAAAGCAGCTGGGGGAGGTGAGAGGGAATGCTCAGCCTCACCATCACCTCTGTGTCCTGAGAGAAGGTGGGGGAGGTGAGAGGGACTTCTCAGCCTCATCTCCACCTTTGCGTATTGAGAGCTGATGGGGGAGGTGAGTGGGACTGCTCAGCCTCACCTCCACCTCTGTGTCCTGAGAGCAACTGGGGGAAGTGAGTGGGACTGCTCAGCCTCACCTCCACCTCTGTGTCCTGAGAGCACTGGGGGAAGTGAGTGGGACTGCTCAGCCTCACCTCCACCTCTGTGTCCTGAGAGCAGCTGGGGGAGGTGAGTGCGACTGCTCAGCCTCACCTCCACCTCTGCGTCCTGAGAGCAGCCTGGGGGAGGTGAGAGGGACTGCTCAACCTCACCTCCACCTCTGTGTCCTGAGAGCAGCTGGGGGAGTTGAGAGGGACTGCTCAGCCTCCCCTCCACCTCTGTGTCCTGAGAGCAGCTGGGGGAGTTGAGTTATACTGCTCAGCCTCACCTCCACCTCTGTGTCCTGAGAGCAGCTCTGGGAGGTGAGAGGGACTGCTCAGCCTCACCTCCACCTTTGTGTCCTGACAGCTGCTGGGGGAGGTGAGAGGGACTGCTCAGCCTCACCTCCACCTCTGTGTCCTGAGAGCAGCTGGGGGAGGTGAGTGAGGGACTGCTCAGCTTCACCTCCACCTCTGCATCCTGAGAGCAGCCTGGGGGAGGTGAGAGGGACTGCTCAGCCTCACCTCCACCTCTGCGTCCTGAGAGCACATGGGGGAGGTGATAGGGACTGCTCAGCCTCACCTCGACCTCTGTGTCCTGAGAGCAGCTGGGGCAGGTGAGAGGGGCTGCTCAGCCTCACGTCCACCTCTATGTCCTGAGAGCAGCTGTGAGAGGTGAGTGGGACTGCTCAGCCTCACCTCCACCTCTGTGTCCTGAGAGCACTGGGGGAAGTGAGTGGGACTGCTAAGCCTCACCTCCACCTCTGTGTCCTGAGAGCAGCTGGGGGTGGTGAGTGGGACTGCTCAGCCTCACCTCCACCTCTGTGTCCTGAGAAGAGCTGGGGGAGGTGGGTGGGACTGCTCAGCCTCACCTCCACCTCTGTGTCCTGAGAGGAGCTGGGGAAGGTGGGTGGAAGTGCTCAGCCTCACCTCCACCTCTGTGTCCTGAGAGCAGCTGGGGGAGGTGGGTGGAACTGCTCAGCCTCTCCTCCACCTCTGTGTCCTGAGAGCAGCCTGGGGGAGGTGAGAGGGACTGCTCAGCCTCACCTCCAAATCTGTGTCCTGAGAGCAGCTGGGGGAGGTGAGTGGGACTGCTAAGCCTCACCTCCACCTCTGTGTCCTGAGAGCAGCTGGGGCAGGTGAGAGGGGCTGCTCAGCCTCACCTCCACCTCTGTGTCCTGAGAGCAGCTGGGGGAGGTGAGTGGGTCTGCTCAGCCTCACCTCCACCTCTGTGTCCTGAGAGCACTGGGGGAAGTGTGTGGAACTGCTCAGCCTCACCTCCACCACTGTGTCCTGAGAGCAGCCTGGGGGAGGTGAAAGGGACTGCTCAGCCTCACCTCCACCTCTGTGTAATGAGAGCAGCTGGGGGAAGTGAGTTTTACTGCTCAGACTCACCTCCACCTCTGTGTCCTGAGAGCAGCTGGGGGAGGTGAGTGACGGACTGCTCAGCTTCATCTCCACCTGTGCGTCCTGAGAGCAGCCTGGGGGAGGTGAGAGGGATGGCTAAGCCTCACCTTCACCTCTGTGTAATGAGAGCAGCTGGGGGATGTGAGTGGAACTGCTCAGCCTCGTCTCCACTTCTGTGTCCTGAGAGCAGCTGGGGGAGTTGAGAGGGACTGCTCAGCCTCACCTCCACCTCTGTGTCCCGAGAGAGCTGGGGGAATTGAGAGGGACTGCTCAGCCTCACCTCCACCTCTGTGTCCTGAGAGCAGCTGGGGGAGGTGAGAGGACTGCTCAGCCTCACCTCCACCTCTGTGTCCTGAGAGCAGCTGGGGGAGGTGAGTGAGGGACTGCTCAGCCTCACCTCCACCTCTGCATCCTGAAAGCAGCTGGGGGAAGTGAGTGGGACTGCTCAGCCTCACCTCCACCTCTGTGTCCTGAGAGCAGCTGGGGGAGGTGAGAGGGACTGCTCAGCCTCACCTCCACCTCTGTGTCCTGAGAGCAGCTGGGGCAGGTGAGAGGGGCTGCTCAGGCTCACCTCCACCTCTGTGTCCTGAGAGCAGCTGGGGCAGGTGAGAGGGGTTGCTCAGCCTCACCTCCACCTCTGTGTCCTGAGAGCAGCTGGGGGAGGTGAGTGGGACTGCTCAGTCTCACCTCCACCTCTGTGTCCTGAGAGCACTGGGGGAAGTGAGTGGGACTGCTCAGCCTCACCTCCACGTCTGTGTCCTGAGAGCAGCCTGGAGTAGGTGAGAGGGACTGCTCAGCCTCACCACCACCACTGTGTCCTGAGAGCAGCTGGGGGAAGTGAGTGGGACTGCTCAGCCTCACCTCCCCCTCTGTGTCCTGAGAGCAGCTCGGGGAGGTGAGTGAGGGACTGCTCAGCTTCATCTCCACCTCTGCATCCTGAGTGCAGCCTGGGGGAGGAGAGAGGGACTGCTCAGCCTCACCTCCACCTCTGTGTCCTGAGAGCAGCTGGGGGAATTGAGTGGGACTGCTCAGCCTCACCTCTTCTTCTGTGTCCTGAAAGCAGCTGGGGGAGGTGAGTGGGACTGCTCAGCCTCACCTCCACCTCTGTGTCCTGAGAAGAGCTGGGGGAGGTGGGTAGGACTGCTCAGCCTCACCTCCAACTCTGTGTCCTGAGAGCAGCTGGGGAAGGTGGGTGGAAGTGCTCAGCCTCACCTCCACCTCTGTGTCCTGAGAGCAGCTGGGGGAGGTCGGTGGAACTGCTCAGCCTCTCCTCCACCTCTGTGTCCTGAGAGCAGCCTGGGGGAGGTGAGAAGGACTGCTCAGCCTCACCTCCAAATCTGTGTCCTGAGAGCAGCTGGGGGAGGTGAGTGGGACTGCTCAGCCTCACCTCCACCTCTGTGTCCTGAGAGCAGCTGGGGCAGGTGCGAGGGGCTGCTCAGCCTCACCTCCACCTCTGTGTCCTGAGAGCAGCTGGGGGAGGTGAGTGGGTCTGCTCAGCCTCACCTCCACCTCTGTGTCCTGAGAGCACTGGGGGAAGTGTGTGGAACTGCTCAGCCTCACCTCCACCACTGTGTCCTGAGAGCAGCCTGGGGGATGTGAGAGGGACTGCTCAGCCTCACCTTCACCTCTGTGTAATGAGAGCAGCTGGGGGAAGTGAGTGGGACTGCTCAGACTCACCTCCACCTCTGGGTCCTGAGAGCAGCTGGGGGAGGTGAGTGACGGACTGCTCAGCTTCATCTCCACCTGTGCGTCCTGAGAGCAGCCTGGGGGAGGTGAGAGGGACGGACTGCTCAGCTTCATCTCCACCTGTGCGTCCTGAGAGCAGCCTGGGGGAGGTGAGAGGGACGGCTAAGCCTCACCTTCACCTCTGTGTCCTGAGAGCAGCTGGGGGATGTGAGTGGAACTGCTCAGACTCGTCTCCACCTCTGTGTCCTGAGAGCAGCTGGGGGAGTTGAGAGGGACTGCTCAGCCTCACCTCCACCTCTGTGTCCCGAGAGAGCTGGGGGAGGTGAGAGGGACTGCTCAGCCTCACTTCCACCTCTGCATCCTGAGAGCAGCTGGGGGAGGTGAGTGAGGGACTGCTCAGCCTCACCTCCACCTCTGCATCCTGAAAGCAGCTGGTGGAGGTGAGAGGGACTGCTCAGCCTCACCTCCACCTCTGTGTCCGGAGAGCAGCTGGGGGAGTTGAGAGGGACTGCTCAGCCTCACCTCCACCTCTGTGTCCCGAGAGAGCTGGGGGAGGTGAGTGGGACTGCTCAGGCTCACCTCCACGTCTGTGTCCTGAGAGCAGCTGGGGGAGGTGAGTGGAACTGCTCAGCCTCACCTCTACCTCTGTGTCCTGAGAGCACCTGGGGGAGGTGAGAGGGACTGCTCAGCCTCATCTCCACCTTTGCGTATTGAGAGCTGCTGGGGGAGGTGAGTGGGACTGCTCAGACTCACCTCCACCTCTGTGTCCTGAGAGCAGCTGGGAGAAGTGAGTGGGACTGCTCAGCCTCACCTCCACCTCTGTGTCCTGAGAGCAGCTGGGGGAGGTGAGAGGGACTGCTCAGCCTCACCTCCACCTCTGTGTCCTGAGAGCAGCTGGGGCAGGTGCGAGGGGCTGCTCAGCCTCACCTCCACCTCTGTGTCCTGAGAGCAGCTGGGGCAGGTGAGAGGGGTTGCTCAGCCTCACCTCCACCTCTGTGTCCTGAGAGCAGCTGGGGGAGGTGAGTGGGACTGCTCAGTCTCACCTCCACCTCTGTGTCCTGAGAGCACTGGGTGAAGTGAGTGGGACTGCTCAGCCTCACCTCCACCTCTGTGTCCTGAGAGCAGCCTGGGGTAGGTGAGAGGGACTGTTCAGCCTGACCACCACATCTGTGTCCTGAGAGCAGCTGGGGGAAGTGAGTGGGACTGCTCAGCCTCACCTCCACCTCTATGTCCTGAGAGCAGCTGGGGGAGGTGAGTGAGGGACTGCTCAGCTTCATCTCCACCTGTGCGTCCTGAGAGCAGCCTGGGGGAGGTGAGAGGGACTGCTAAGCCTCACCTTCACCGCTGTGTCCTGAGAGCAGCTGGGGGATGTGAGTGGAACTGCTCAGCCTCACCTCCACCTATGTGTCCTGAAAGCAGCTGGGGGAGGTTTGAGGGACTGCTCAGACTCACCTCCACCTCTGTGTCCTGAGAGCAGCTGGGCTAGGTGAGTGAGGGACTGCTCAGCTTCACCTCCACCTCTGCATCGTGAGTGCAGCCTGGGGGAGGTGAGAGGGACTGCTCAGCCTCACCTCCACCTCTGTGTCCTGAGAGCAGCCTGGGGGAGGTGAGAGGGACTGCTCAGCCTCACCTTCACCTCTGTGTCCTGAGAGCACCTGGGGGATGTGAGTGGAACTGCTCAGCCGCACCTTCACCTATGTGTCCTGAAAGCAGCTGGGGGAGGTGAGAGGGACTGCTCAGCCTCACCATCACCTCTGTGTCCTGAGAGAAGGTGGGGGAGGTGAGAGGGACTGCTCAGCCTCATCTCCACCTTTGCGTATTGAGAGCTGCTGGGGGAGGTGAGTGGGACTGCTCAGCCTCACCTCCACCTCTGTGTCCTGAGAGCACCTGGGGGAAGTGAGTGGGACTGCTCAGCCTCACCTCCACCTCTGTGTCCTGAGAGCACTGGGGGAAGTGAGTGGGACTGCTCAGCCTCACCTCCACCTCTGTGTCCTGAGAGCAGCTGGGGGAGGTGAGTGCGACTGCTCAGCCTCACCTCCACCTCTGCGTCCTGAGATCAGCCTGGGGGAGGTGAGAGGGACTGCTCAGCCTCACCTCCACCTCTGTGTCCTGAGAGCAGCTGGGGGAGTTGAGAGGGACTGCTCAGCCTCCCCTCCACCTCTGTGTCCTGAGAGCAGCTGGGGGAGTTGAGTTATACTGCTCAGCCTCACCTCCACCTCTGTGTCCTGAGAGCAGCTCGGGGAGGTGAGAGGGACTGCTCAGCCTCACCTCCACCTTTGTGTCCTGACAGCTGCTGGGGGAGGTGAGAGGGACTGCTCAGCCTCACCTCCACCTCTGTGTCCTGAGAGCAGCTGGGGGAGGTGAGTGAGGGACTGCTCAGCTTCATCTACACCTCTGAAACCTGAGAGCAGCCTGGGGGAGGTGAGAGGGACTGCTCAGCCTCACCTCCGCCTCTGTGTCCTGAGAGAGGCTGGGGGAATTGATTGGGACTACTCAGCCTCACCTCCACCTCTGTGTCTTAAGAGCAGCTGGGGGAGGTGAGTGAGGGACTGCTCAGCTTCACCTCCACCTCTGTGTCCTGAGAGCAGAAGGGGGAGTTGATAGGGACTGCTCAGTCTCACCTCCACCTCTGTGTCCTGAGAGCAGCTGGGGGATGTGAGTGGGACTGCTCAGCCTCACCTCCACCTCTGTGTCCTGAATGCAGCTGGGGAGGTGAGAGGGACTGCTCAGCCTCACCTCCACCTCTGTGTAGTGAGAGCAGCTGGGGGAGGTGAGAGGGACTGCTCAGCCTCACCTCCTACTCTGTGTCCTGAGAGGAGCTGGGGGCAGTGAGTGGGACTGCTCAGCCTCACCTCCACCTCTGTGTCCTGAAAGCAGCTCGGGGAGGTGAGAGGGACTACTCAGCCTCACCTCCACCTTTGTGTCCTGACACCTGCTGGGGGAGGTGAGAGGGATTGCTCAGCCTCACTTCCACCTCTGCATCCTGAGAGCAGCTGGGGGAGGTGAGTGAGGGACTGCTCAGCCTCACCTCCACCTCTGCATCCTGAAAGCAGCTGGTGGAGGTGAGAGGGACTGCTCAGCCTCACCTCCACCTCTGTGTCCTGAGAGCAGCTGGGGGATGTGAGTGGAACTGCTCAGCCTCGTCTCCACCTCTGTGTCCTGAGAGCAGCTGGGGGAGTTGAGAGGGACTGCTCAGCCTCACCTCCACCTCTGTGTCCCGAGAGAGCTGGGGGAGGTGAGTGGGACTGCTCAGCCTCACCTCCACTTCTGTGTCCTGATAGCAGCTGGGGGAGGTGAGTGGAACTGCTCAGCCTCACCTCTACCTCTGTGTCCTGAGAGCACCTGGGGGAGGTGAGAGGGACTGCTCAGCCTCATCTCCACCTTTGCGTATTGAGAGCTGCTGGGGGAGGTGAGTGGGACTGCTCAGCCTCACCTCCACCTCTGTGTCCTGAGAGCAGCTGGGGGAAGTGAGTGGGACTGCTCAGCCTCACCTCCACCTCTGTGTCCTGAGAGCAGCCTGGGGTAGGTTAGAGGGACTGCTCAGCCTCACCACCACATCTGTGTCCTGAGAGCAGCTGGGGGAAGTGAGTGGGACTGCTCAGCCTCACCTCCACCTCTATGTCCTGAGAGCAGCTGGGGGAGGTGAGTGAGGGACTGCTCAGCTTCATCTCCACCTGTGCGTCCTGAGAGCAGCCTGGGGGAGGTGAGAGGGACTGCTAAGCCTCACCTTCACCGCTGTGTCCTGAGAGCAGCTGGGGGATGTGAGTGGAACTGCTCAGCCTCACCTCCACCTATGTGTCCTTAAAGCAGCTGGGGGAGGTTTTAGGGACTGCTCAGCCTCACCTCCACCTCTGTTTCCTGAGAGCAGCTGGGCTAGCTGAGTGAGGGACTGCTCAGCTTCACCTCCACCTCTGCATCGTGAGTGCAGCCTGGGGGAGGTGAGAGGGACTGCTCAGCCTCACCTCCACCTCTGTGTCCTGAGAGCAGCCTGGGGGAGGTGAGAGGGACTGCTCATCCTCACCTTCACCTCTGTGTCCTGAGAGCACCTAGGGGATGTGAGTGGAACTGCTCAGCCTCACCTTCACCTATGTGTCCTGAAAGCAGCTGGGGGAGGTGAGAGGGAATGCTCAGCCTCACCATCACCTCTGTGTCCTGAGAGAAGGTGGGGGAGGTGAGAGGGACTTCTCAGCCTCATCTCCACCTTTGCGTATTGAGAGCTGATGGGGGAGGTGAGTGGGACTGCTCAGCCTCACCTCCACCTCTGTGTCCTGAGAGCAACTGGGGGAAGTGAGTGGGACTGCTCAGCCTCACCTCCACCTCTGTGTCCTGAGAGCACTGGGGGAAGTGAGTGGGACTGCTCAGCCTCACCTCCACCTCTGTGTCCTGAGAGCAGCTGGGGGAGGTGAGTGCGACTGCTCAGCCTCACCTCCACCTCTGCGTCCTGAGAGCAGCCTGGGGGAGGTGAGAGGGACTGCTCAACCTCACCTCCACCTCTGTGTCCTGAGAGCAGCTGGGGGAGTTGAGAGGGACTGCTCAGCCTCCCCTCCACCTCTGTGTCCTGAGAGCAGCTGGGGGAGTTGAGTTATACTGCTCAGCCTCACCTCCACCTCTGTGTCCTGAGAGCAGCTCTGGGAGGTGAGAGGGACTGCTCAGCCTCACCTCCACCTTTGTGTCCTGACAGCTGCTGGGGGAGGTGAGAGGGACTGCTCAGCCTCACCTCCACCTCTGTGTCCTGAGAGCAGCTGGGGGAGGTGAGTGAGGGACTGCTCAGCTTCATCTACACCTCAGAAACCTGAGAGCAGCCTGGGGGAGGTGAGAGGGACTGCTCAGCCTCACCTCCGCCTCTGTGTCCTGAGAGAGGCTGGGGGAATTGAGTGGGACTACTCAGCCTCACCTCCACCTCTGTGTCTTAAGAGCAGCTGGGGGAGGAGAGTGAGGGACTGCTCAGCTTCACCTCCACCTCTGTGTCCTGAGAGCAGGAGGGGGAGTTGATAGGGACTGCTCAGTCTCACCTCCACCTCTGTGTCCTGAGAGCAGCTGGGGGATGTGAGTGGAACTGCTCAGCCTCACCTCCACCTCTGTGTCCTGAAAGCAGCAGGGGAGGTGAGAGGGACTGCTCAGCCTCACCTCCACCTCTGTGTAGTGAGAGCAGCTGGGGGAGGTGAGAGGGACTGCTCAGCCTCACCTCCTACCCTGTGTCCTGAGAGCAGCTGGGGGCAGTGAGTGGGACTGCTCAGCCTCACCTCCACCTCTGTGTCCTGAGAGCAGCTCGGGGAGGTGAGAGGGACTACTCAGCCTCACCTCCACCTTTGTGTCCTGACACCTGCTGGGGGATGTGAGAGGGACTGCTCAGCCTCACCTCCACCTCTGTGTCCTGAGAGCAGCCTGGGCGAGGTGAGTGGGACTGCTCAGCCTCACCTCCACTTCTGTTTCCTGAGAGCAGCTGGGGGAAGTGAGTGGGACTGCTCAGCCTCACCTCCACCTCTGTGTCCTGAGAGCAGCTGGGGGAAGTGAGAGGGACTGCTCAGATTCACCTCCACCTGTGTGTCCTGAGAGCAGCTGGGGAAAGTGAGTGTGACTGCTCAGCCTCTCCTCCACCTCTGTGTTTGAGAGCAGCTGTGGGAGGTGAGAGGGACTGCTCAGCCTCACCTCCACCTCTGTGTCCTGAGAGCAGCTGGGGGAGGTGGGAGGGACTGTTCATCCTCACCTCCACATCTGTGTCCTGAGAGCACTGGGGGAAGTGAGAGGGACTGCTCAGCCTCACCTCCACATCTGTGTCCTGAGAGCAGCTTGGGCAGGTGAGAGGGGCTGCTCATCCTCACCTCCACCTCTGTGTCCTGAGAGCACTGGGGAAATGAGTGGGACTGCTCAGCCTCACCTCCACTTCTGTGTCCTGAAAGCAGCCTGGGGTAGGTGAGAGGGACTGCTCAGCCAGACCTCCACCTCTGTGTCCTGAGAGCAGCTGGGGGAAGTGAGTGGGACTGCTCAGCCTCACCTCCACCTCTGTGTCCTGAGAGCAGCTGGGGGAGGTGAGTGAGGGACTGCTCAGCTTCATCTCAACCTGTGCGTCCTGAGAGCAACCAGGGGGAGGTGAGAGGGACTGCTAATCCTCACCTTCACCGCTGTGTCCTGAGAGCAGCTGGGGGATGTGAGTGGAACTGCTCAGCCTCACCTCCACCTATGTGTCCTGAAAGCAGCTGGGGTAGGTGAGAGGGACTGCTCAGCCTAACCTCCACCTCTGTGTCCTGAGAGTAGCTGGGGGAGGTGAGTGAGGGACTGCTCAGCTTCACCTCCACCTCTGCATCCTGAGTGCAGACTGGGGGAGGTGAGTTGGACTGCTCAGCCTCACCTCCACCTCTGTGTCCTGAGAGCAGCTGGGGGATGTGAATGGGACTTCTCAGCCTCACCTCCACCTTTGTGTTCTGAAAGCAGCTGGGGGAGGTGAGAGGGACTTCTCAGCCTCACCTCCACCTCTGTGTCCTGAGAGCAGCTGGGGGAGGAGAGAGGGACTGCTCAGCCTAACCTCCTCCTCTGTGTCCTGAGAGCAGCTGGGGGAAGTGAGTTGGACTGCTCTGCCTCACTTTCACCTCTGTGTCCTGAGAGCAGCTGCAGGAGGTGAGTGAGGGACTGCTCAGCTTCATCTCCACCTTTGCATCCTGAGCGCAGCCTGGGGGAGGTAAGAGGGACTGCTAAGCATCACCTCCACCTCTGTGTCCTGAGAGCAGCTGGGGGAAGTGAGTGGGACTGCTCAGCCTCACCTCAACCTCAGTGTCCTGAAAGTAGCTGGGGGAGGTGAGTGAGGGACTGCTCAGCTTCACCTCCACCTCTGCATCCTGAGACAAGCCTGGGGGAGGTGAGAGGGACTGCTCAGCCTCACCTCCACCTCTGCGTCCTGAGAGCAGCTGGGGGAGGTGAGAGGGACTGCTCAGCCTCACCTCCACCTCTGTGTCCTGAGAGAATCTGGGGCAGGTGAGAGGGGCTGCTCAGCCTCACTTCCACCTCTATGTCCTGAGAGCAGCTGTGGGAGGTGAGAGGGACTGCTCAGCCTCACCTCCACCTATGTGTCCTGAGAGCACTAGGGGAAGTGAGTGGGACTGCTCAGCCTCACCTCAACATCTGTGTCCTGAGAGCAGCTGGGGCAGGTGAGTGAGGGACTGCTCAGCTTCATCTACACCTGTGCGTCCTGAGAGCAGCCTGGGGGAGGTGAGAGGGACTGCTCAGCATCACCTCCACCTCTGTGTCCTGCGAATAGCTGGGGGAGGTGATTGGGACTGCTCAGCCTCACCTCATCCTCTGTGTCCTGAGAGCAGCTGGGTAGGTGAGAGGGACTGCTCAGCCTCACCTCCACCTCTGTGTCCAGAGAGCAGCTGGGGGAGGTGAGAGGGAATGCTCAGCCTCACCTCCACCTCTGTGTCCAGAGAGAGCTGGGAGAGGTGACAGGGACTGCTCAGCCTCACTTCCACCTCTGCATGCTGAGAGCAGCTGGGGTAGGTGAGTGAGGGACTGCTCAGCCTCACCTTCACCTCTGCATCCTGAAAGCAGCTGGCATAGGTGAATGGGACTGCTCAGCCTCACCTCCACCTCTGTGTCCTGAGCGCAGCTGGGAGAGGTGAGTGAGGGACAGCTCAGCCTCACCACCACCTCTGTGTCCTGAGAGCAGCTGGGGGAGGTGAGAGGGACTGCTCAACCTCACCTCCACCACTGTGTCCTGAGAGCAGCTTGATGAGGTGAGTAAGGGATTGCTCAGCCTCACCTCCACCTCTGCATCCTGAGAGCAGCTGGGGGAGGTGAGTGAGGGACTGCTCAACCTCACCGCCACCTCCGTGCCCTGAGAGCAGCCTGAGGGAGGTGAGAGGGACTGCTCAGCCTCACCTCCACCTCTGTGTCCTGAGAGCAGCTGGGGGAGGTGAGGGGGACTGCTCAGCCTCACCTCCACCTCTGTGTACTGAGAGCAGCTGGGGGAGGTGACAGGGACTACTCAGCCTCACCTCCACCTCTGTGTCCTGAGAGCAGCTGGGGGAGATGAGAGGGACTGCTCAGCCTCACCTCCACCTCTGTGTCCTGAGAGCAGCTGGGGGAAGTGAGTGGGACTGCTTAGCCTCACCTCCACATCTGTGACCTGAGGGCAGCTGGGGGAGGTGAGAGTGACTGCTCAACCTCACCTCCACCTCTGTGTGCTGAGAGCAGCCTGGGGGAGGTGAGTGAGACTGCTCAGCCTCACCTCCACCTCTGCTTGCAGAGAGCGGCCAGGGCGGGCGTGGTGAGAGAGACTGCTCAGCCTCACCTCCACCTCTGTGTCCTGATAGCAGCCTGGGGGAAATGAGTGGGACTGCTCAGTCTCACCTCCACCTCTGTGTCCTGAGAGCAGCTAGGGGAAGTGAGTGGGACTGCTCAGCCTCACCTCCAACTCTGTGTCCTGAGAGCAGCTGGGGGAGGTGAGAGGGACTGCTCAGCCTCACCTCCAACTCTGTGTCCTGAGAGCAGCCTGGGGCAGGTGAGAGGGACTGCTCAGCCTCACCTCCACCTCTGTGTCCTGAGAGCAGCCTGGGGGAGGTGAGAGGGACTGCTCAGCCTCACCTCCACCTCTGCATCCTGAGAGCAGCTGGGGGAAGTGAGAGGGACTGCTCAGCCTCACCTACACCTCTATGTCCTGAGAGCATCTGTGGGAGGTGAGTGGGACTGCTCAGCCTCACCTCCACCTCTCTGTCCTGAGAGTACTGGGGGAAGTGAGAGGGACTGCTCAGCGTCACCTCCACCTCTGTGTCCTGAGACCAGCTGGGGGAGGTGAGTGAGGGACTGCTCAGCTTCACCTCCACCTCTGCATCCTGAGAGCATCCTGGGGGAGGTGAGAGGGACTGCTCAGCCTCACCTCCACCTCTGTGTCCTGAGAGTAGCTGGGGGAAGTGAGTGGGACTGCTAAGCCTCACTTCCACCTCTGTGTCCTGAGAGCAGCTGGGGGAGGTGAGTGGGACTGCTCAGCCTCACCTCCACCTCTGTGTCCTGAGAAGAGCTGGGGGAGGTGGGTGGGACTGCTCAGCCTCACCTCCACCTCTGTGTCCTGAGAGGAGCTGGGGAAGGTGGGTGGAAGTGCTCAGCCTCACCTCCACCTCTGTGTCCTGAGAGCAGCTGGGGGAGGTGGGTGGAACTGCTCAGCCTCTCCTCCACCTCTGTGTCCTGAGAGCAGCCTGGGGGAGGTGAGAGGGACTGCTCAGCCTCACCTCCAAATCTGTGTCCTGAGAGCAGCTGGGGGAGGTGAGTGGGACTGCTCAGCCTCACCTCCACCTCTGTGTCCTGAGAGCAGCTGGGGGAGGTGAGAGGGGCTGCTCAGCCTCACCTCCACCTCTGTGTCCTGAGAGCAGCTGGGGGAGGTGAGTGGGTCTGCTCAGCCTCACCTCCACCTCTGTGTCCTGAGAGCACTGGGGGAAATGTGTGGAACTGCTCAGCCTCACCTCCACCACTGTGTTCTGAGAGCAGCCTGGGGGAGGTGAGAGGGACTGCTCAGCCTCACCTCCACCTCTGTGTAATGAGAGCAGCTGGGGGAAGTGAGTGGGACTGCTCAGACTCACCTCCACCTCTGTGTCCTGAGAGCAGCTGGGGGAGGTGTGTGACGGACTGCTCAGCTTCATCTCCACCTGTGCGTCCTTAGAGCAGTCTGGGGGAGGTGAGAAGGATGGCTAAGCCTCACCTTCACCTCTGTGTCCTGAGAGCAGCTGGGGGAGGTGAGTGGGACTGCTCAGTCTCACCTCCACCTCTGTGTCCTGAGAGCACTGGGGGAAGTGAGTGGGACTGCTCAGCCTCACCTCCACGTCTGTGTCCTGAGAGCAGCCTGGAGTACGTGAGAGGGACTGCTCAGCCTCACCACCACCTCTGTGTCCTGAGAGCAGCTGGGGGAAGTGAGTGGGACTGCTCAGCCTCACCTCCCCCTCTGTGTCCTGAGAGCAGCTCGGGGAGGTGAGTGAGGGACTGCTCAGCTTCATCTCCACCTCTGCATCCTGAGTGCAGCCTGGGGGAGGAGAGAGGGACTGCTCAGCCTCACCTCCACCTCTGTGTCCTGAGAGCAGCTGGGGGAAGTGAGTGGGACTTCTCAGCCTCACCTCTTCCTCTGTGTCCTGAAAGCAGCTGGGGGAGGTGAGTGGGACTGCTCAGCCTCACCTCCACCTCTGTGTCCTGAGAAGAGCTAGGGGAGGTGGGTAGGACTGCTCAGCCTCACCTCCAACTCTGTGTCCTGAGAGCAGCTGGGGAAGGTGGGTGGAAGTGCTCAGCCTCACCTCCACCTCTGTGTCCTGAGAGCAGCTGGGGGAGGTGGGTGGAACTGCTCAGCCTCTCCTCCACCTCTGTGTCCTGAGAGCAGCCTGGGGGAGGTGAGAGGGACTGCTCAGCCTCACCTCCAAATCTGTGTCCTGAGAGCAGCTGGGGGAGGTGAGTGGGACTGCTCAGCCTCACCTCCACCTCTGTGTCCTGAGAGCAGCTGGGGCAGGTGAGAGGGGCTGCTCAGCCTCACCTCCACCTCTGTGTCCTGAGAGCAGCTGGGGGAGGTGAGTGGGTCTGCTCAGCCTCACCTCCACCTCTGTGTCCTGAGAGCACTGGGGGAAGTGTGTGGAACTGCTCAGCCTCACCTCCACCACTGTGTCCTGAGAGCAGCCTGGGGGAGGTGAGAGGGACTGCTCAGCCTCACCTTCACCTTTGTGTAATGAGAGCAGCTGGGGGAAGTGAGTGGGACTGCTCAGACTCACCTCCACCTCTGGGTCCTGAGAGCAGCTGGGGGAGGTGAGTGACGGACTTCTCAGCTTCATCTCCACCTGTGCGTCCTGAGAGCAGCCTGGGGGAGGTGAGAGGGACGGCTAAGCCTCACCTTCACCTCTGTGTCCTGAGAGCAGCTGGGGGATGTGAGTGGAACTGCTCAGACTCGTCTCCACCTCAGTGTCCTGAGAGCAGCTGGGGGAGTTGAGAGGGACTGCTCAGCCTCACCTCCACCTCTGTGTCCCGAGAGAGCTGGGGGAGGTGAGAGGGACTGCTCAGCCTCACTTCCACCTCTGCATCCTGAGAGCAGCTGGGGGAGGTGAGTGAGGGACTGCTCAGCCTCACCTCCACCTCTGCATCCTGAAAGCAGCTGGTGGAGGTGAGAGGGACTGCTCAGCCTCACCTCCACCTCTGTGTCCGGAGAGGAGCTGGGGGATGTGAGTGGAACTGCTCAGCCTCGTCTCCACCTCTGTGTCCTGAGAGCAGCTGGGGGAGTTGAGAGGGACTGCTCAGCCTCACCTCCACCTCTGTGTCCCGAGAGAGCTGGGGGAGGTGAGTGGGACTGCTCAGCCTCACCTCCACGTCTGTGTCCTGAGAGCAGCTGGGGGAGGTGAGTGGAACTGCTCAGCCTCACCTCTACCTCTGTGTCCTGAGAGCACCTGGGGGAGGTGAGAGGGACTGCTCAGCCTCATCTCCACCTTTGCGTATTGAGAGCTGCTGGGGGAGGTGAGTGGGACTGCTCAGCCTCACTTCCACCTCTGTGTCCTGAGAGCAGCTGGGAGAAGTGAGTGGGACTGCTCAGCCTCACCTCCACCTCTGTGTCCTGAGAGCAGCTGGGGGAGGTGAGAGGGACTGCTCTGCCTCACCTCCACCTCTGTGTCCTGAGAGCAGCTGGGGCAGGTGCGAGGGGCTGCTCATTCTCACCTCCACCTCTGTGTCCTGAGAGCAGCTGGGGCAGGTGAGAGGGGTTGCTCAGCCTCACCTCCACCTCTGTGTCCTGAGAGCAGCTGGGGGAGGTAGTGGGACTGCTCAGTCTCACCTCCACCTCTGTGTCCTGAGAGCACTGGGTGAAGTGAGTGGGACTGCTCAGCCTCACCTCCACCTCTGTGTCCTGAGAGCAGCCTGGGGTAGGTGAGAGGGACTGTTCAGCCTCACCACCACATCTGTGTCCTGAGAGCAGCTGGGGGAAGTGAGTGGGACTGCTCAGCCTCACCTCCACCTCTATGTCCTGAGAGCAGCTGGGAGAGGTGAGTGAGGGACTGCTCAGCTTCATCTCCACCTGTGCGTCCTGAGAGCAGCCTGGGGGAGGTGATAGGGACTGCTAAGCCTCACCTTCACCGCTGTGTCCTGAGAGCAGCTGGGGGATGTGAGTGGAACTGCTCAGCCTCACCTCCACCTATGTGTCCTGAAAGCAGCTGGGGGAGGTTTGAGGGACTGCTCAGCCTCACCTCCACCTCTGTGTCCTGAGAGCAGCTGGGCTAGGTGAGTGAGGGACTGCTCAGCTTCACCTCCACCTCTGCATCGTGAGTGCAGCCTGGGGGAGGTGAGAGGGACTGCTCAGCCACACCTCCACCTCTGTGTCCTGAGAGCAGCCTGGGGGAGGTGAGAGGGACTGCTCAGCCTCACCTTCACCTCTGTGTCCTGAGAGCACCTGGGGGATGTGAGTGGAACTGCTCAGCCTCACCTTCACCTATGTGTCCTGAAAGCAGCTGGGGGAGGTGAGAGGGACTGCTCAGCCTCACCATCACCTCTGTGTCCTGAGAGAAGGTGGGGGAGGTGAGAGGGACTGCTCAGCCTCATCTCCACCTTTGCGTATTGAGAGCTGCTGGGGGAGGTGAGTGGGACTGCTCAGCCTCACCTCCACCTCTGTGTCCTGAGAGCAACTGGGGGAAGTGAGTGGGACTGCTCAGCCTCACCTCCACCTCTGTGTACTGAGAGCACTTGGGGAAGTGAGTGGGTCTGCTCAGCCTCACCTCCACCTCTGTGTCCTGAGAGCAGCTGGGGGAGGTGAGTGCGACTGCTCAGCCTCACCTCCACCTCTGCGTCCTGAGAGCACCCTGGGGGAGGTGAGAGGGACTGCTCAGCCTCACCTCCACCTCTGTGTCCTGAGAGCAGCTGG
Organism: Spermophilus citellus; assembly: GCF_964194105.1. Taxonomy (NCBI): domain Eukaryota; kingdom Metazoa; phylum Chordata; class Mammalia; order Rodentia; family Sciuridae; genus Spermophilus; species Spermophilus citellus. Next base: position 1,179,402 of record NW_027672891.1, on the reverse strand, counting down.
GGGAGTTGAGAGGGACTGCTCAGCCTCCCCTCCACCTCTGTGTCCTGAGAGCAGCTGGGGGAGTTGAGTTATACTGCTCAGCCTCACCTCCACCTCTGTGTCCTGAGAGCAGCTCGGGGAGGTGAGAGGGACTGCTCAGCCTCACCTCCACCTTTGTGTCCTGACAGCTGCTGGGGGAGGTGAGAGGGACTGCTCAGCCTCACCTCCACCTCTGTGTCCTGAGAGCAGTTGGGGGAGGTGAGTGAGGGACTGCTCAGCTTCATCTACACCTCTGAAACCTGAGAGCAGCCTGGGGGAGGTGAGAGGGACTGCTCAGCCTCACCTCCGCCTCTGTGTCCTGAGAGAGGCTGGGGGAAGTGAGTGGGACTACTCAGCCTCACCTCCACCTCTGTGTCCTAAGAGCAGCTGGGGGAGGTGAGTGAGGGACTGCTCAGCCTCACCTCCACCTCTGTGTCCTGAGAGCAGCTGGGGGAAGTGAGTGGGACTGCTCAGCCTTACCTCCACCTCTGTTTCCTGAGAGCAGCTGGGGGAAGTGAGAGGGACTGCTCAGCCTCACCTCCACCTCTGTGTCCTGAGAGAAGGTGGGGGAGGTGAGTGGGACTGCACACCCTCACCTCCACCTCTGTTTTCTGAGAACATCTGGGGGAAGTGAGTGGGACTGCTCAGCCTCACCTCCACCTCTGCATCCTGAAAGCAGCTGGTGGAGGTGAGAGGGACTGCTCAGCCTCACCTCCACCTCTGTGTCCTGAGAGCAGCTGGGGGATGTGAGTGGGACTGCTCAGCCTCTCCTTTACCTCTGTGTCCTGAGAGCAGCTGTGGGAAGTGAGTGGGACTGCTCAGCCTCACCTCGACCTCTGTGACCTGAGAGCAGCTGGGGGAGGTGAGTGGGACTGCTCAGCCTTACCTCCAACTCTGTGTCCTGAGAGCAGCTGGGGGAGGTGAGAGGGACTGCTCAGCCTCATCTCCACCTTTGCGTATTGAGAGCTGCTGGGGGAGGTGAGTGGGTCTGCTCAGCCTCACCTCCACCTCTGTGTCCTGAGAGCAGCTGGGGGAAGTGAGTGGGACTGCTCAGCCTCACCTCCACCTCTGTGTCCTGAGAGCAGCTGGGGGAGGTGAGAGGGACAGCTCAGCCTCACCTCCACCTCTGTGTCCTGAGAGCAGCTGGGGCAGGTGCGAGGGGCTGCTCAGCCTCACCTCCACCTCTGTGTCCTGAGAGCAGCTGGGGCAGGTGAGAGGGGTTGCTCAGCCTCACCTCCACCTCTGTGTCCTGAGAGCAGCTGCGGGAGGTGAGTGGGACTGCTCAGTCTCACCTCCACCTCTGTGTCCTGAGAGCACTGGGTGAAGTGTGTGGGACTGCTCAGCCTCACCTCCACCTCTGTGTCCTGAGAGCAGCCTGGGGTAGGTGAGAGGGACTGCTCAGCCTCAACACCATATCTGTGTCCTGAGAGCAGCTGGGGGAAGTGAGTGGGACTGCTCAGCCTCACCTCCACCTCTATGTCCTGAGAGCAGCTGGGGGAGGTGTGTGAGGGACTGCTCAGCTTCATCTCCACCTGTGCGTCCTGAGAGCAGCCTGGGGGAGGTGAGAGGGACTGCTAAGCCTCACCTTCACCGCTGTGTCCTGAGAGCAGCTGGGGGATGTGAGTGGAACTGCTCAGCCTCACCTCCACCTATGTTTCCTGAAAGCAGCTGGGGGAGGTTTGAGGGACTGCTCAGCCTCACCTCCACCTCTGTGTCCTGAGAGCAGCTGGGCTAGGTGAGTGAGGGACTGCTCAGCTTCACCTCCACCTCTGCATCGTGAGTGCAGCCTCGGGGAGGTGAGAGGGACTGCTCAGCCTCACCTCCACCTCTGTGTCCTGAGAGCAGCCTGTGGGAGGTGAGAGGGACTGCTCATCCTCACCTTCACCTCTGTGTCCTGAGAGCACCTGGGGGATGTGAGTGGAACTGCTCAGCCTCACCTTCACCTATGTGTCCTGAAAGCAGCTGGGGGAGGTGAGAGGGAATGCTCAGCCTCACCATCACCTCTGTGTCCTGAGAGAAGGTGGGGGAGGTGAGAGGGACTTCTCAGCCTCATCTCCACCTTTGCGTATTGAGAGCTGCTGGGGGAGGTGAGTGGGACTGCTCAGCCTCACCTCCACCTCTGTGTCCTGAGAGCAACTGGGGGAAGTGAGTGGGACTGCTCAGCCTCACCTCCACCTCTGTGTCCTGAGAGCACTGGGGGAAGTGAGTGGGACTGCTCAGCCTCACCTCCACCTCTGTGTCCTGAGAGCAGCTGGGGGAGGTGAGTGCGACTGCTCAGCCTCACCTCCACCTCTGCGTCCTGAGAGCAGCCTGGGGGAGGTGAGAGGGACTGCTCAGCCTCACCTCCACCTCTGTGTCCTGAGAGCAGCTGGGGGAGTTGAGAGGGACTGCTCAGCCTCCCCTCCACCTCTGTGTCCTGAGAGCAGCTGGGGGAGTTGAGTTATACTGCTCAGCCTCACCTCCACCTCTGTGTCCTGAGAGCAGCTCGGGGAGGTGAGAGGGACTGCTCAGCCTCACCTCCACCTTTGTGTCCTGACAGCTGCTGGGGGAGGTGAGAGGGACTGCTCACCCTCACCTCCACCTCTGTGTCCTGAGAGCAGCTGGGGGAGGTGAGTGAGGGACTGCTCAGCTTCATCGACACCTCTGAAACCTGAGAGCAGCCTGGGGGAGGTGAGAGGGACTGCTCAGCCTCACCTCCGCCTCTGTGTCCTGAGAGAGGCTGGGGGAATTGAGTGGGACTACTCAGCCTCACCTCCACCTCTGTGTCTTAAGAGCAGCTGGGGGAGGTGAGTGAGGGACTGCTCAGCTTCACCTCCACTTCTGTGTCCTGAGAGCAGGAGGGGGAGTTGATAGGGACTGCTCAGTCTCACCTCCACCTCTGTGTCCTGAGAGCAGCTGGGGGATGTGAGTGGGACTGCTCAGCCTCACCTCCACCTCTGTGTCCTGAAAGCAGCAGGGGAGGTGAGAGGGACTGCTCAGCCTCACCTCCACCTCTGTGTAGTGAGAGCAGCTGGGGGAGGTGAGAGGGACTGCTCAGCCTCACCTCCTACTCTGTGTCCTGAGAGCAGCTGGGGGCAGTGAGTGGGACTGCTCAGCCTCACCTCCACCTCTGTGTCCTGAGAGCAGCTCGGGGAGGTGAGAGGGACTACTCAGCCTCACCTCCACCTTTGTGTCCTGACACCTGCTGGGGGAGGTGAGAGGGACTGCTCAGCCTCACCTCCACCTCTGTGTCCTGAGAGCAGCCAGGGGGAGGTGAGAGGGACTGCTAATCCTCACCTTCACCGCTGTGTCCTGAGAGCAGCTGGGGGATGTGAGTGGAACTGCTCAGCCTCACCTCCACCTATGTGTCCTGAAAGCAGCTGGGGGAGGTGAGAGGGACTGCTCAGCCTAACCTCCACCTCTGTGTCCTGAGAGTAGCTGGGGGAGGTGAGTGAGGGACTGCTCAGCTTCACCTCCACCTCTGCATCCTGAGTGCAGCCTGGGGGAGGTGAGTTGGACTGCTCAGCCTCACCTCCACCTCTGTGTCCTGAGAGCAGCTGGGGGATGTGAATGGGACTTCTCAGCCTCACCTCCACCTTTGTGTTCTGAAAGCAGCTGGGGGAGGTGAGAGGGACTTCTCAGCCTCACCTCCACCTCTGTGTCCTGAGAGCAGCTGGGGGAGGAGAGAGGGACTGCTCAGCCTAACCTCCTCCTCTGTGTCCTGAGAGCAGCTGGGGGAAGTGAGTTGGACTGCTCTGCCTCACTTTCTCCTCTGTGTCCTGAGAGCAGCTGCGGGAGGTGAGTGAGGGACTGCTCAGCTTCATCTCCACCTTTGCGTCCTGAGCGCAGCCTGGGGGAGGTAAGAGGGACTGCTAAGCATCACCTCCACCTCTGTGTCCTGAGAGCAGCTGGGGGAAGTGAGTGGGACTGCTCAGCCTCACCTCCACCTCAGTGTCCTGAAAGTAGCTGGGGGAGGTGAGTGAGGGACTGCTCAGCTTCACCTCCAACTCTGCATCCTGAGACAAGCCTGGGGGAGGTGAGAGGGACTGCTCAGCCTCACCTCCACCTCTGCGTCCTGAGAGCAGCTGGGGGAGGTGAGAGGGACTGCTCAGCCTCACCTCCACCTCTGTGTCCTGAGAGAATCTGGGGCAGGTGAGAGGGGCTGCTCAGCCTCACTTCCACCTCTATGTCCTGAGAGCAGCTGTGGGAGGTGAGAGGGACTGCTCAGCCTCACCTCCACCTATGTGTCCTGAGAGCACTAGGGGAAGTGAGTGGGACTGCTCAGCCTCACCTCAACATCTGTGTCCTGAGAGCAGCTGGGGCAGGTGAGTGAGGGACTGCTCAGCTTCATCTCCACCTGTGCGTCCTGAGAGCAGCCTGGGGGAGGTGAGAGGGACTACTAAGCCTCACCTTCACCGCTGTGTCCTGAGAGCAGCTGGGGGAGGTGAGTGGAACTGCTCAGCCTCACCTCCACCTATGTGTGCTGAAAGCAGCTGGGGGAGGTGAGAGGGACTGCTCAGCCTCACCTCCACCTCTGTGTCCTGAGAGCAGCTGGGGGAGGTGCGAGGGTCTGCTCAGCCTCACCTCCTCCTCTGTGTCCTGAGAGCAGCTGGGGGAGGTGAGCGAGACTTCTCAGCCTCACCTCCACCTCTGTGTCCTGAGAGCAGCTGGGGGAGGTGAGAGGGACTGCTCAGCATCACCTCCACCTCTGTGTCCTGCGAATAGCTGGGGGAGGTGATTGGGACTGCTCAGCCTCACCTCATCCTCTGTGTCCTGAGAGCAGCTGGGTAGGTGAGAGGGACTGCTCAGCCTCACCTCCACCTCTGTGTCCAGAGAGCAGCTGGGGGAGGTGAGAGGGAATGCTCAGCCTCACCTCCACCTCTGTGTCCAGAGAGAGCTGGGAGAGGTGACAGGGAGTGCTCAGGCTCACTTCCACCTCTGCATGCTGAGAGCAGCTGGGGTAGGTGAGTGAGGGACTGCTCAGCCGCACCTTCACCTCTGCATCCTGAAAGCAGCTGGGATAGGTGAATGGGACTGCTCAGCCTCACCTCCACCTCTGTGTCCTGAGCGCAGCTGGGAGAGGTGAGTGAGGGACAGCTCAGCCTCACCACCACCTCTGTGTCCTGAGAGCAGCTGGGGGAGGTGAGAGGGACTGCTCAACCTCACCTCCACCACTGTGTCCTGAGAGCAGCTTGATGAGGTGAGTAAGGGATTGCTCAGCCTCACCTCCACCTCTGCATCCTGAGAGCAGCTGGGGGAGGTGAGTGAGGGACTGCTCAACCTCACCGCCACCTCCGTGTCCTGAGAGCAGCCTGAGGGAGGTGAGAGGGACTGCTCAGCCTCACCTCCACCTCTGTGTCCTGAGAGCAGCTGGGGGAGGTGAGGGGGACTGCTCAGCCTCACATCCACCTCTGTGTCCTGAGAGCAGCTGGGGGAGATGAGAGGGACTGCTCAGCCTCACCTCCACCTCTGTGTCCTGAGAGCAGCTGGGGGAAGTGAGTGGGACTGCTTAGCCTCACCTCCACATCTGTGACCTGAGGGCAGCTGGGGGAGGTGAGAGTGACTGCTCAACGTCACCTCCACCTCTGTGTGCTGAGAGCAGCCTGGGGGAGGTGAGTGAGACTGCTCAGCCTCACCTCCACTTCTGCGTGCAGAGAGCGGCCAGGGCGGGCGTGGTGAGAGAGACTGCTCAGCCTCACCTCCACCTCTGTGTCTTGATAGCAGCCTGGGGGAAATGAGTGGGACTGCTCAGCCTCACCTCCACCTCTGTGTCCTGAGAGCAGCTAGGGGAAGTGAGTGGGACTGCTCAGCCTCACCTCCAACTCTGTGTCCTGAGAGCAGCTGGGGGATGTGAGAGGGACTGCTCAGCCTCACCTCCACCTCTGTGTCCTGAGAGCAGCCTGGGGGAGGTGAGAGGGACTGCTCAGCCTCACCTCCACCTCTGTGTCCTGAGAGCAGCCTGGGGGAGGTGAGAGGGACTGCTCAGCCTCACCTCCACCTCTGCATGCTGAGAGCAGCTGGGGGAAGTGAGAGGGACTGCTCAGCTTCACCTACACCTCTATGTCCTGAGAGCAGCTGTGGGAGGTGAGTGGGACTGCTCAGCCTCACCTCCACCTCTCTGTCCAGAGAGTACTGGGGGAAGTGAGAGGGACTGCTCAGCGTCACCTCCACCTCTGTGTCCTGAGACCAGCTGGGGGAGGTGAGTGAGGGACTGCTCAGCTTCACCTCCACCTCTGCATCCTGAGAGCATCCTGGGGGAGGTGAGAGGGACTGCTCAGCCTCACCTCCACCTCTGTTTCCTGAGAGTAGCTGGGGGATGTGAGTGGGACTTCTCAGCCTCACCTCCACCTCTGTGTCCTGAAAACAGCTGGGGGAGGTGAGAGGGACTGCTCAGCCTCACCTCCACCTCTGTGTCCTGAGAGCAGCTTGGGGAAGTGAGAGGGACTGCTCAGCCTCACCTCCACCTCTGTGTCCTGAGAGCAGCTGGGGGAAGTGAGTGGGACTGCTCTGCCTCACCTTCACCTCTGTGTCCTGAGAGCAGCTGCGGGAGGTGAGTGAGGGACTTCTCTGCTTCATCTCCATCTCTGCATCCTGAGAGCAGCCTGGGGGAGGTGAGAGGGACTGCTCAGCATCACCTCCACCTCTGTGTCCTGAGAGCAGCTGGGGGACGTGAGTGGGACTGCTCAGCCTCACCTCCACCTCAGTGTCCTGAGAGTAGCTGGGGGAGGTGAGTGAGGGACTGCTAAGCTTCACCTCCACCTCTGCATCCTGATAGCAGCCTGGGGGAGGTGAGAGGGACTGCTCAGCCTCACATCCACCTCTGCGTCCTGAGAGCAGCTGGGTGAGGTGAGAGGGACTGCTCAGCCTCACCTCCACCTCTGTGTCCTGAGAGCAGCTGGGGCAGGAGAGAGGGGCTCCTCAGCCTCACCTCCACCTCTATGTCCTGAGAGCAGCTGTGGGAGGTGAGTGGGACTGCTCATCCTCACCTCCATCTCTGTGTCCTGAGAGCATTGGGTGAAATGAGTGGGACTGCTCAGCCTCACCTCCACCTCTGTGTCCTGAGAGCAGCTGGGGGAGGTGAGTGAAGGACTGCTCAGCTTCACCTCCACCTCTGTGTTTTGAGAGCAGCCTGAGAGAGGTGAGAGGGACTGCTCAGCCTCACCTCCACCTCTGTGTCCTGAAAGCAGCTGGGGGAGGTGAGTTGGACTGCTCAGACTCACCTCCACCTCTGTGTCCTGAGAGCAGCTGGAGGAGGTGAGAGGGGTGCTCAGCCTCACCTCCTCCTCTGTATCCTGAGAGCATCTGGGGGAGGTGAGAGGGACTGCTCAGCCTCACCTCCACCTCTGTGTCCTGAGAACAGCTGGGGGAGGTGAGTGGGACTGCTCAGCCTCACCTTCACCTCTGTGTCCTAAGAGCAGCTGGGGAAGGGGGGTGGAACTGCTCAGCCTGACCTCCACCTCTGTGTCCTGACAGCAGCTGGGGGAGGTGGGTGGAACTGCTCAGCCTCTCCTCCACCTCTGTGTTCTGAGAGCACCCTGGGGGAGGTGAGTGGGACTGCTCAGCCTCACCTCCACATCTGTGTCCTGAGAGCAGCTGGGAAAGGTGAGTGGAACTGCTCAGCCTCACCTCCACCTCTGTGTCCTGAGAGCAGCTGGGGGAGGTGAAAGGGACTGCTCAGCCTCATCTCCACCTTTGCGTCCTGAGAGCTGCTGGGGGAGGTGAGAGGGACTGCTCAGCCTCACTTCCACCTCTGTGTCCTGAGAGCAGCTGGGGGAAGTGAGTGAAACTGCTCAGCCTCACCTCCACCTCTGTGTCCTGAGAGCAATGGGGGAAGTGTGTGGGACTGCTCAGCCTCACCTCCACCTCTGTTTCCTGAGAGCTGCTGGGGGAGGTGAGTGTGACTGCTCAGCCTCACCTCCACCTCTGCGTCTTGAGAGCAGCCTGGGGGTGGTTGAGAGGGACTGCTCAGCCTCACCTCCACCTCTGTGTCCTGAGAGCAGCTGGGGGAGGTGAGAGGGACTGCTCAGCCTCACCTCCACCTCTGTGTCCTGAGAGCAGCTGGGGGATGTGAGTGGGACTGCTCAGCCTCACCTCCACCTCTGTGTCCTGAGAGCACCTCGGGGAGGTGAGAAGGACTGCTCAGCCTCACCTCCACCTTTGTGTCCTGAGAGCTGCTGGGGGAGGTGAGAGGGACTACTCAGCCTCACCTCCACCTCTGTGTCCTGACAGCAGCTGGGGGAGGTGAGTGAGCGACTGCTCAGCTTCACCTACACCTCTGCATCCTGAGAGCAGCCTGGGGGAGGTGAGAGGGACTGCTCAGCCTCACCTCCGCCTCTGTGTCCTGAGAGAGGCTGGGGGAAGTGAGTGGGACTGCTCAGGCTCACCTCCACCTCTGTGTCCTAAGAGCAGCTGGGGGAGGTGAGTGAGGGACTGCTCAGCCTCACCTCCACCTCTGTGTCCTGAGAGCAGCTGGGGGAAGTGAGTGGGACTGCTCAGCCTTACCTCCACCTCTGTGTCCTGAGAGCAGCTGGGGGAAGTGAGAGGGACTGCTCAGCCTCACCTCCACCTCTGTGTCCTGAGAGAAGGTGGGGGAGGTGAGTGGGACTGCACACCCTCACCTCCACCTCTGTTTTCTGAGAACATCTGGGGGAAGTGAGTGGGACTGCTCAGGCTCACCTCCACCTCTGTGTCCTGACAGCTGCTGGGGGAGGTGAGAGGGACTGTTCAGCCTCACCTTCACCTCTGTGTCCTGAGAGCACTGGGGGAAGTGAGAGGGACTGCACAGCCTCACCTCCACATCTTTGTCCTGTGAGCAGCCTGGGGGATTTGAGTGGGACTGCTCAGCCTCTCCTTTACCTCTGTGTCCTGAGAGCAGCTGTGGGAAGTGAGTGGGACTGCTCAGCCTCACCTCGACCTCTGTGACCTGAGAGCAGCTGGGGGAGGTGAGTGGGACTGCTCAGCCTTACCTCCAACTCTGTGTCCTGAGAGCAGCTGGGGGAGGTGAGTGGGACTGCTCAGCCTCACCTCCACCTCTGTGTCCTGAGAGCACTGGGGGAAGTGAGTGGGTCTGCTCAGCCTCACCTCCACCTCTGTGTCCTGAGAGCAGCTGGGGGAAGTGAGTGGGACTGCTCAGCCTCACCTCCACCTCTGTGTCCTGAGAGCAGCTGGGGGAGGTGAGAGGGACAGCTCAGCCTCACCTCCACCTCTGTGTCCTGAGAGCAGCTGGGGCAGGTGCGAGGGGCTGCTCAGCCTCACCTCCACCTCTGTGTCCTGAGAGCAGCTGGGGCAGGTGAGAGGGGTTGCTCAGCCTCACCTCCACCTCTGTGTCCTGAGAGCAGCTGCGGGAGGTGAGTGGGACTGCTCAGTCTCACCTCCACCTCTGTGTCCTGAGAGCACTGGGTGAAGTGAGTGGGACTGCTCAGCCTCACCTCCACCTCTGTGTCCTGAGAGCAGCCTGGGGTAGGTGAGTGGTACTGCTCAGCCTCACCTCCACCACTCTGTCCTGAGAGTACTGGGGGAAGTGAGAGGGACTGCTCAGCGTCACCTCCACCTCTGTGTCCTGAGACCAGCTGGGGGAGGCGAGTGAGGGACTGCTCAGCTTCACCTCTACCTCTGCATCCTGAGAGCAGCCTGGGGGAGGTGAGAGGGACTGCTCAGCCTCACCTCCACCTCTGTGTCCTGAGAGTAGCTGGGGGATAAGAGTGGGACTTCTCAACCTCACCTCCACCTCTATGTCCTGAAAGAAGCTGGGGGAGGTGAGAGGGACTGCTCAGCCTCACCTCCACGTCTGTGTCCTGAGAGCAGCTGGGGGAAGTGAGAGGGACTGTTCAGCCTCACCTCCACCTCTGTTTTCTGAGAGCAGCTGGGGGAAGTGAGTGGGACTGATCAGGCTCACCTCCACCTCTGTGTCCTGAGAGCTGCTAGGGGAGGTGAGAGGGACTGTTCAGACTCACCTCCACCTCTGTGTCCTGAGAGCACTGGAAGAAGTGAGTGGGAATGCTCAGCCTCACCTCCACCTCTGTGTCCTTAGAGCAGCTGGGGGAGGTGAGTGGGACTGCTAATCCTCACCTCCACCTCTGTGTCCTGAGAGCCATGGGGGAAATGAGTGGGACTGCTCAGCCTCACCCCCACCTCTGTGTCGTGAGAGCAGCCTGGGGTAGGTGAGATTGACTGCTCAGCCTGACCTCCACCTCTGTGTCCTGAGAGCAGCTGGGAGATGTGAGTGGGACTGCTCAGCCTCACCTCCACCTCTGTCTTGAGAGCAGCTGGGGGAGGTCAGTGAGGGACTGCTCAGCTTCATCTCCACCAGTGCGTCCTGAGAGCAGCCAGGGGGAGGTGAGAGGGACTGCTAAGCCTCACCTTCACCGCTGTGTCCTGAGAGCAGCTGGGGGATGTGACTGGAACTGCTCAGCCTCACCTCCACCTATGTGTCCTGAAAGCAGCTGGGGGAGGTGAGAGGGACTGCTCAGCCTCACCTCCACCTCTGTGTCCTGAGAGCAGCTGGGGGTGGTGAGAGGGACTGCTCAGCCTCACCTCCACCTCTGTGTCCTGAGAGCAGCTGGGGGAGGTGAGAGGGACTGCTCAGCATCACCTCAACCTCTGTGTCCTGCGAGTAGCTGGGGGAGGTGAGTGGGACTGCTCAGCCTCACCTCAACCTCTGTGTCCTGAGAGCAGCTGGGGAGGTGAGAGGGACTGCTCAGCCTCAGCTCCACTTCTGTGTCCTGAGAGCAGCTGGGGGAGGTGAGAGGGACTGCTCAGCCTCACCTCCACCTCTGTGTCCTGAGAGAGCTGGGGGAGGTGACTGGGACTGCTCAGCCTCACTTCCACCTCTGCATCCTGAGAGCAGCTGGGTCAGGTGAGTGAGGGACTGCTCAGCCTCACCTCCACCTATGCATCCTGAAAGCAGCTGGGATAGGTGACTGGGACTGCTCAGCCTCACCTCCACCTCTGTGTCCTGAGAGTAGCTGGGAGAGGTGAGTGAGGGACAGCTCAGCCTCACCACCACCTCTGTGTCCTGAGAGCAGCTGGGGGAGGTGAGAGGGAATGCTCAACCTCACCTCCACCTCTGTGTCCTCAGAGCAGCTTGGGTAGGTGAGTGAGGGACTGCTCAGCCTCACCTCCACCTCTGCATCCTGAGAGCAGCTGGAGAAGTGAGTGGGACTCCTCAGCCCCACCTCCACCTCTGTGTCCTGATAGCAGCTACCGGAGGTGAGAGGGACTGCTCAAACTCACCTCCACCTCTGTGTCCTGAGAGCAGCTGGGGGAGGTGAGTGAGGGACTGCTCAACCTCACCGCCACCTCTGTGTCCTGAGAGCAGCCTGAGGGAGGTGACAGGGACTGCTCAGCCTCACCTCAACCTCTGTGTCCTGAGAGCAGCTGGGGGAGTTGAGGGGGACTGCTCAGCCTCACCTCCACCTCTGTGTACTGAGAATAGCTGGGGGAGGTGAGAGGGACTGCTCAGCCTCACCTCCATCTCTGTGTCCTGAGAGCAGGGGGGGAGATGAGAGGGACTGCTCAGCCTCACCTCCACCTCTGTGTCCTGAGAGCAGCTGGGGGAAGTGAGTGGGACTGCTTAGCCTCACCTCCACATCTGTGACCAGAGGGCATCTGGGGGAGGTGAGAGTGACTGCTCAACCTCACCTCCACCTCTGTGTCCTGAGAGCAGCCTGGGGGAGGTGAGTGAGACTGCTCAGCCTCACTTCCACCTCTGCGTGCTGAGAGCGGCCGGGGCGGGCGTGGTGAGAGAGACTGGTCAGCCTCACCTCCACCTCTGTGTCCTGATAGCAGCCTGGGGGAATTGAGTGGGACTGCTCAGCCTCACCTCCACCTCTGTGTCCTGAGAGCAGCTAGAAGAAGTGAGTGGGACTGCTCAGCCTCACCTCCAACTCTGTGTCCTGAGAGCAGCTGGGGTAGGTGTGAGGGACTGCTCAGCCTCACCTCCACCTCTGTGTCCTGAGAGCAGCCTTGGGGAGGTGAGAGGGACTGCTCAGCCTCACCTCCAACTCTGTGTCCTGAGAGCAGCCTGGGGGAGGTTAGAGGGACTGCTCAGCCTCCCCTCCACCTCTGTGTCCTGAAAGCAGCTGGGGGAAGTGAGTGGGACTGCTCTGCCTTTCCTTCACCTCTGTGTCCTGAGAGCAGCTGCAGGAGGTGAGTGAGGGACTGCTCAGCTTCATCTCCACCTCTGCGTCCTGAGAGCAGCCTGGGGAAAGTGAGAGGGACTGCTAAGCATCACCTCCACCTCTGTGTCCTGAGAGCAGCTGGGGGAAGTGAGAGGGACTGCTCAGCCTCACCTACACCTCTATGTCCTGAGAGCAGCTGTGGGAGGTGAGTGGTACTGCTCAGCCTCACCTCCACCTCTCTGTCCTGAGAGTACTGGGGGAAGTGAGAGGGACTGCTCAGCGTCAACTCCACCTCTGTGTCCTGAGACCAGCTGGGGGAGGCGAGTGAGGGACTGCTCAGCTTCACCTCCACCTCTGCATCCTGAGAGCAGGCTGGGGGAGGTGAGAGGGACTGCTCAGCCTCACCTCCACCTCTGTGTCCTGAGAGTAGCTGGGGGATATGAGTGGGACTTCTCAGCCTCACCTCCACCTCTGTGTCCTGAAAACAGCTGGGGGAGGTGAGAGGGACTACTCAGCCTCACCTCCACCTCAGTGTCCTGAGAGTAGCTGGGGGAGGTGAGTGAGGGACTGCTCAGCTTCACCTCCACCTCTGCGTCCTGAGAGCAGACAGGGAGAGGTGAGAGGGACTGCTCAGCCTCACCTCCACCTCTGTGTCCTGAAAGCAGCTGGGGGAGGTGAGTGGGACTGCTCAGACTCACCTCCACCTCTGTGTCCTGAGAGCAGCTGGAGGAGGTGAGAGGGGTGCTCAGCCTCACCTCCTCCTCTGTATCCTGAGAGCATCTGGGGGAGGTGAGAGGGACTGCTCAGACTCACCTCCACCTCCACCTCTGTGTCCTGAGAACAGCTGGGGGAGGTGAGTTCGACAGCCCAGCCTCACCTTCACCTCTGTGTCCTGACAGCAGCTGGGATAGGTGGGTGGAACTGCTCAGCCTCTCCTCCACCTATGTGTCCTGAGAGCACCCTGGGGGAGGTGAGTGGGACTGCTCAGCCTCACCTCCACGTCTGTGTCCTGAGAGCAGCTGGGGGAGGTGAGTGGAACAGCTCAGCCTCACCTCCACCTCTGTGTCCTGAGAGCAGCTGGGGGAGGTGAGAGGGACTGCTCAGCCTCATCTCCACCTTTGCGTCCTGAGAGCTGCTGGGGGAGGAGAGAGGGACTGCTCAGCCTCACCTCCACCTCTGTGTCCTGAGAGCAGCTGGGGGAAGTGAGTGAAACTGCTCAGCCTCACCTCCACCTCTGTGTCCTGAGAGCACTGGGGGAAGTAAGCGGGACTGCTCAGCCTCACCTCCACCTCTGTGTCCTGAGAGGAGCTGGGGGAGATGAGTGCGACTGCTCAGCCTCACCTCCACCTCTGCATCCTGAAAGCAGCTGGGGAGGTGAGAGGGACTGCTCTACCTCACCTCAACCTCTATGTAGTGAGAGCAGCTGGGGGAGGTGAGAGGGACTGCTCAGCCTCACCTCCTACTCTGTGTCCTGAGAGCAGCTTGGGGCAGTGAGTGGGACTACTCAGCCTCACCTCCACCTCTGTGTCCTGAGAGCAGCTCGGGGAGGTGAGAGGGACTACTCAGCCTCACCTCCACCTTTGTGTCCTGACAGCTGCTGGGGGAGGTGAGAGGGACTGCTCAGCTTCACCTCCACCTCTGTGTCCTGAGAGCAGCCTGGGGGAGGTGAGTGGGACTGCTCAGCCTCACCTCCACCTCTGTGTCCTGAGAGAAGCTGGGGGAAGTGAGTGGGACTGCTCAGCCTCACCTCCAACTCTGTGTCCTGAGAGCAGCTGGGGGAAGTGAGAGGGACTGCTCAGCCTCACCTCCACCTCTGTGTTTTGAGAGCAGCTGGGGGAGGTGAGAGGGACTGCTCAGCCTCACCTCCACCTCTGTGTCCTGAGAGCAGCTGGGGGAGGTGAGAGGGACTGCTCAGCCTCACCTCCACCTCTGTGTCCTGAGAGAAGGTGGGGGAGGTGAGTGGGACTGCACAGCCTCACCTCCACCTCTGTTTTCTGAGAGCAGCTGGGGGAAGTGAGTGGGACTGCTCAGGCTCACCTCCACCTCTGTGTCCTGAGAGCTGCTATGGGAGGTGAGAGGGACTGTTCAGACTCACCTCCACCTCTGTGTCCTGAGAGCACTGGGGGAAGTGAGAGGGACTGCTCAGCCTCACCTATACATTTGTGTCCTGTGTGCAGCCTGGGGGAGGTGAGTGGGACTGCTCAGCCTCTCCTCCCCCTCTGTGTCCTGAGAGCAGCGGTGGGAAATGAGTGGGACTGCTCAGCCTCACCTCCACCTCTGTGACCTGAGAGCAGCTGGGGGAGGAGAGTGGGACTGCTCAGCCTTACCTCCAACTCTGTGTCCTGAGAGCAGCTGGGGGAGGTGAGAGGGACTGCTCAGCCTCACCTCCACCTCTGTGTCCTGAGAGCACTGGAAGAAGTGAGTGGGACTGCTCAGCCTCACCTCCACCTCTGTGTCCTTAGAGCAGCTGGGGGAGGTGAGTGGGACTGCTAAGCCTCACCTCCACCTCTGTGTGCTGAGAGCCATGGGGGAAGTGAGTGGGACTGCTCAGCCTCACCTCCACCTCTGTGTCGTGAGAGCAGCCTGGGGTAGGTGAGAGTGACTGCTCAGCCTGACCTCCACCTCTGTGTCCTGAGAGCAGCTGGGAGAAGTGAGTGGGACTGCTCAGCCTCACCTCCACCTCTGTGTCCTGAGAGCAGCTGGGGGAGGTCAGTGTGGGACTGCTCACCTTCATCTCCACCTGTGTGTCCTGAGAGCAGCCAGGGGGAGGTGAGAGGGACTGCTAAGCCTCACCTTCACCGCTGTGTCCTGAGAGCAGCTGGGGGATGTGACTGGAACTGCTCAGCCTCACCTCCACCTATGTGTCCTGAAAGCAGCTGGGGGAGGTGAGAGGGACTGCTCAGCCTCACCTCCACCTCTGTGTCCTGAGAGCAGCTGGGGTTGGTGAGAGGCACTGCTCAGCCTCACCTCCACCTCTGTGTTCTGAGAGCAGCTTGGGGAGGTGAGAGGGACTGCTCAGCATCACCTCCACCTCTGTGTCCTGCGAGTAGCTGGGGGAGGTGAGTGGGACTGCTCAGCCTCACCTCAACCTCTGTGTCCTGAGAGCAGCTGGGGACGTGAGAGGGACTGCTCAGCCTCACCTCCACCTCTGTGTCCTGAGAGCAGCTGGGGGATGTGAGAGGGACTGCTCAGCCTCACCTCCACCTCTGTGTCCTGAGAGAGCTGGGGGAGGTGACTGGGACTGCTCAGCCTCACTTCCACCTCTGCATCCTGAGAGCAGCTGGGGCAGGTGAGTGAGGGACTGCTCAGCCTCACCTCCACCTCTGCATCCTGAAAGCAGCTGGGATAGGTGAGTGGGACTGCTCAGCCTCACCTCCACCTCTGTGTCCTGAGAGTAGCTGGGAGAGGTGAGTGAGGGACAGCTCAGCCTCACCACCACCTCTGTGTCCTGAGAGCAGCTGGGGGAGGTGAGAGGGAATGCTCAACCTCACCTCCACCTCTGTGTCCTGAGAGCAGCTTGGGGAGGTGAGTGAGGGACTGCTCAGCCTCACCTAAACCTCTGCATCCTGAGAGCAGCTGGGGAAGTGAGTGGGACTCCTCAGCCCCACCTCCACCTCTGTGTCCTGAGAGCAGCTATGGGAGGTGAGAGGGACTGCTCAAACTCACCTCCACCTCTGTGTCCTGAGAGCAGCTGGGGGAGGTGAGTGAGGGACTGCTCAACCTCACCGCCACCTCCGTGTCCTGAGAGCAGCCTGAGGGAGGTGACAGGGACTGCTCAGCCTCACCTCAACCTCTGTGTCCTGAGAGCAGCTGGGGGACGTGAGGGGGACTGCTCAGCCTCACCTCCACCTCTGTGTACTGAGAGTAGCTGGGAGAGGTGAGAGGGACTGCTCAGCCTCACCTCCACCTCTGTGTCCTGAGAGCAGCTGGGGGAGATGAGAGGGACTGCTCAGCCTCACCTCCACCTCTGTGCCCTGAGAGCAGCTGGGGGAAGTTAGTGGGACTGCTTAGCCTCACCTCCACATCTGTGACCTGAAGGCATCTGGGGGAGGTGAGAGTGACTGCTCAACCTCATCTCCACCTCTGTGTCCTGAGAGCAGCCTGGGGGAGGTGAGTGAGACTGTTCAGCCTCACCTCCACCTCTGCGTGCTGAGAGCGGCCGGGGCGGGTGTGGTGAGAGAGACTGGTCAGCCTCACCTCCAACTCTGTGTCCTGATAGCAGCCTGGGGGAAATGAGTGGGACTGCTCAGCCTCACCTCCACCTCTGTGTCCTGAGAGCAGCTAGGGGAAGTGAGTGGGACTGCTCAACCTCACCTCCAACTCTGTGTCCTGAGAGCAGCTGGGGTAGGTGAGAGGGACTGCTCAGCCTCACCTCCAACTCTGTGTCCTGAGAGCAGCCTGGGGGAGGTGAGAGGGACTGCTCAGCCTCACCTCCAACTCTGTGTCCTGAGAGCAGCCTGGGGAAGGTTAGAGGGACTGCTCAGCCTCACCTACACCTCTGTGTCCTGAAAGCAGCTGGGGGAAGTGAGGGGGACTGCTCTGCCTCCCCTTCACCTCTGTGTCCTGAGAGCAGCTGCGGGAGGTGAGTGAGGGACTGCTCAGCTTCATCTCCACCTCTGCGTCCTGAGAGCAGCCTGGGGAAGGTGAGAGGGACTGCTCAGCCTCACCTCCACCTCTGCGTCCTGAGAGCAGCTGGGGGAAGTGAGAGGGACTGCTCAGCCTCACCTCCACCTCTATGTCCTGAGAGCAGCTGTGAGAGATGAGTGGTACTGCTCAGCCTCACCTCCACCTCTCTGTCCTGAGAGTTCTGGGGAAAGTGAGAGGGACTGCTCAGCGTCACCTACACCTCTGTGTCCTGAGACCAGCTGGGGGAGGCGAGTGAGGGACTGCTCAGCTTCACCTCCACCTCTGAATCCTGAGAGCAGCCTGGGGGAGGTGAGAGGGACTGCTCAGCCTCACCTCCACCTCTGTGTCCTGAGAGTAGCTGGGGGATATGAGTGGGACTTCTCAGCCTCACCTCCACCTCTGTGTCCTGAAAGAAGCTGGGGGAGGTGAGAGGGACTGCTCAGCCTCACCTCCACGTCTGTGTCCTGAGAGCAGCTGGGGGAAGTGAGAGGGACTGCTCAGCCTCACCTCCACCTCTGTGCCCTGAGAGCAGCTGGGGGAAGTGAGTGGGACTGCTCTGCCTCACCTTCACCTCTTTGTCCTGAGAGCAGCTGCGGGAGTTGAGTGAGGGACTTCTCAGCTTCATCTCCACCTCTGCATCCTGAGAGCAGCTTGGGGGAGGTGAGAGGGACTGCTCAGCATCACCTCCACCTCTGTGTCCTGAGAGCATCTGGGGGACGTGAGTGGGACTGCTCAGCCTCACCTCCACCTCAGTGTCCTGAGAGTAGCTGGTGGAGGTGAGTGAGGGACTGCTCAGCTTCACCTCCACCTCTGCGTCCTGAGAGCAGCCTGGGAGAGGTGAGAGGGACTGCTCAGCCTCACCTCCACCTCTGTGTCCTGAAAGCAGCTGGGGGAGGTGAGTGGGACTGCTCAGACTCACCTCCACCTCTGTGTCCTGAGAGCAGCTGGATGAGGTGAGAGGGGTGCTCAGCCTCACCTCCTCCTCTGTATCCTGAGAGCATCTGGGGGAGGTGAGAGGGACTGCTCAGCCTCACCTCCACCTCTGTGTCCTGAGAATAGCTGGGGGAGGTGAGTTCGACTGCCCAGCCTCACCTTCACCTCTGTGTCCTGAAAGCAGCTGGGATAGGTGGGTGGAACTGCTCAGCCTCTCCTCCTCCTCTGTATCCTGAGAGCACCCTGGGGGAGGTGAGTGGGACTGCTCAGCCTCACCTCCACTTCTGTGTCCTGAGAGCAGCTGGGGGAGGTGAGTGGAACTGCTCAGCCTCACCTCCACCTCTGTGTCCTGAGAGCAGCTGGGGGAGGTGAGAGGGACTGCTCAGCCTCATCTCCACCTTTGCGTCCTGAGAGCTCCTGGGGGAGGAGAGAGGGACTGCTCAGCCTCACCTCCACCTCTGTGTCCTGAGAGCAGCTGGGGGAAGTGAGTGAAACTGCTCAGCCTCACCTCCACCTCTGTGTCCTGAGAGCACTGGGGGAAGTAAGTGGGACTGCTCAGCCTCACCTCCACCTCTGTGTCCTGAGAGGAGCTGGGGGAGGTGAGTGCGACTGCTCAGCCTCACCTCCACCTCTGCATCCTGAAAGCAGTTGGGGAGGTGAGAGGGACTGCTCTACCTCACCTCAACCTCTGTGTAGTGAGAGCAGCTGGGGGAGGTGAGAGGGTCTGCTCAGCCTCACCTCCTACTCTGTGTCCTGAGAGCAGGCTTGGGGAGGTGAGTGGGACTGCTCAGCCTCACCTCCACCTCTGTGTCCTGAGAGAAGCTGGGGGAAGTGAGTGGGACTGCTCAGCCTCACCTCCACCTCATTCCTGAGAGCAGCTGGGGGAAGTGAGAGGGACTGCTCAGCCTCACCTCCACCTCTGTGTTTTGAGAGCAGCTGTGCGAGGTGAGAGGGACTGCTCAGCCTCACCTCCACCTCTGTGTCCTGAGAGCAGCTGGGGGAGGTGAGAGGGACTGCTCAGCCTCACCTCCACCTCTGTGTCCTGAGAGAAGATGGGGGAGGTGAGTGGGACTGCACAGCCTCACCTCCACCTCTGTTTTCTGAGAGCAGCTGGGGGAAGTGAGTGGGACTGCTCAGGCTCACCTCCACCTCTGTGTCCTGAGAGCTGCTAGGGGAGGTGAGAGGGACTGTTCAGACTCACCTCCACCTCTGTGTCCTGAGAGCACTGGGGGAAGTGAGAGGGACTGCTCAGACTCACCTCCACATCTGTGTCCTGTGAGCAGCCTGGCGAGGTGAGTGGGACTGCTCAGCCTCTCCTCCCCCTCTGTGTCCTGAGAGCAGCGGAGGGAAATGAGTGGGACTGCTCAGCCTCACCTCCACCTCTGTGACCTGAGAGCAGCTGGGGGAGGAGAGTGGGACTGCTCAGCCTTACCTCCAACTCTGTTTCCTGAGAGCAGCTGGGGGAGGTGAGAGGGACTGCTAAGCCTCACCTTCAATGCTGTGTCCTGAGAGCAGCTGGGGGATGTGACTGGAACTGCTCAGCCTCACCTCCACCTATGTGTCCTGAAAGCAGCTGGGGGAGGTGAGAGGGACTGCTCAGCCTCACCTCCACCTCTGTGTCCTGAGAGCAGTTGGGGGTGGTGAGAGGGACTGCTCAGCCTCACCTCCACCTCTGTGTCCTGAGAGCAGCTTGGGGAGGTGAGAGGGACTGCTCAGCCTCACCTCCACCTCTGTGTCCTGAGAGCACTGGAAGAATTGAGTGGGAATGCTCAGCCTCACTTACACCTCTGTTTCCTTAGAGCAGCTGGGGGAGGTGAGTGGGACTGCTAAGCCTCACCTCCACCTCTGTGTCCTGAGAGCCATGGGGGAAGTGAGTGGGACTGCTCAGCCTCACCTCCACCTCTGTGTCGTGAGAGCAGCCTGGGGTAGGTGAGAGTGACTGCTCAGCCTGACCTCCACCTCTGTGTCCGGAGAGCAGCTGGGGGAGGTCAGTGAGGGACTGCTCAGCTTCATCTCCACCTGTGCGTCCTGAGAGCAGCCAGGGGGAGGTGAGAGGGACTGCTAAGCCTCACCTTCACCGCTGTGTCCTGAGAGCAGCTGGGAGATGTGACTGGAACTGCTCAGCCTCACCTCCACCTATGTGTCCTGAGAGCAGCTGGGGGTGGTGACAGGGACTGCTCAGCCTCACCTCCACCTCTGTGTCCTGAGAGCAGCTTGGGGAGGTGAGAGGGACTGCTCAGCATCACCTCCACCTCTGTGTCCTGAGAGCAGCTGGGGGAGGTGAGAGGGACTGCTCAGCCTCACTTCCACCTCTGTGTCCTGAGAGTAGCTGGGAGAGGTGAGTGAGGGACAGCTCAGCCTCACCACCACCTCTGTGTCCTGAGAGCAGCTGGGGGAGGTGAGAGGGAATGCTCAACCTCACCTCCACCTCTGTGTCCTGAGAGCAGCTTGGGGAGGTGAGTGAGGGACTGCTCAGCCTCACCTAAACCTCTGCATCCTGAGAGCAGCTGGGGAAGTGAGTGGGACTCCTCAGCCCCACATCCACATCTGTGTCCTGAGAGCAGCTACGGGAGGTGAGAGGGACTGCTCAAACTCACCTCCACCTCTGTGTCCTGAGAGCAGCTGGGGGAGGTGAGTGAGGGTCTGCTCAACCTCACCGCCACCTCCGTGTCCTGAGAGCAGCCTGAGGGAGGTGACAGGGACTGCTCAGCCTCACCTCAACCTCTGTGTTCTGAGAGCAGCTGGGGGAGGTGAGGGGGACTGCTCAGCCTCACCTCCACCTCTGTGTACTGAGAGTAGCTGGGGGAGGTGAGAGGGACTGCTCAGCCTCACCTCCACCTCTGTGATCTGAGAGCAGCCTGGAGGAGAGTGGGACTGCTCAGCCTCACCTCCACCTCTGTGTTTTGAGAGCAGCTGGGGGAGGTGAGAGGGACTCCTCAGCCTCACCTCCACCTCTGTGTACTGAGAGTAGCTGGGGGCAGTGAGTGGGACTGATCAGCCTCACCTCCACCTCTGTGTCCTGAGAGCAGCTGGGGGAAGTGAGAGGGACTGCTCAGCCTCACCTCCACCTCTGTGTTTTGAGAGCAGCTGGGGGAGGTGAGAGGGACTCCTCAGCCTCACCTCCACCTCTGTGTCCTGAGAACATCTGGGGGAGGTGAGTCGGACTGCTCAGCCTCACCTTCACCTCTGTGTCCTGAGAGCACCCTGGGGGAGGTGAGTGGGACTGCTCAGCCTCACCTCCACGTCTGTGTCCTGAGCGCAGCTGGGGGAGGTGAGTGGAACTGCTCAGCCTCACCTCCACCTCTGTGTCCTGATAGCAGCTGAGGGAGGTGAGAGGGACTGCTCAGCCTCATCTCCACCTTTGCGTCCTGAGAATTGCTGGGGGATGTGAGAGGGACTGCTCAGCGTCACCTCCACCTCTGTGTCCTGAGAGCACTTGGGGAAGTGAGTGGGACTGCTCAGCCACCCCTCCTGAGAGCACCCTGGGGGAGGTGAGTGGGACTGCTCAGCCTCACCTCCACGTCTGTGTCCTGAGCGCAGCTGGGGGAGGTGAGTGGAACTGCTCAGCCTCACCTCCACCTCTGTGTCCTGAGAGCAGATGGGGGAGGTGAGAGGGACTGCTCAGCCTCATCTCCACCTTTGCGTCCTGAGAGCTGCTGGGGGAGGTGAGAGGGACTGCTCAGCCTCACCTCCACCTCTGTGTCCTGAGAGCACTTGGGGAAGTGAGTGGGACTGCTCAGCCTCACCTCCACCTCTGTGTCCTGAGAGCAGCTGGGGGATGTGAGTGCGAGTGCTCAGCCTAACCTCCACCTCTGCGTCCTGAGAGCAGCCTGGGGGAGGTGAGAGGGACTGCTCAGCCTCACCTCCACCTCTGTGTCCTGAGAGCAGCTGGGGGAGGTGAGAGGGACTGCTCAGCCTCACCTCCACCTCTGTGTCCTGATAGAAGCTGGGGGATGTGAGTGGGACTGCTCAGCCTCACCTCCACCTCTGTGTCCTGAGAGCAGCTCGGGGAGGTGAGAGGGACTGCTCAGCCTCACCTCCACCTTTGTGTCCTGACAGCTGCTGGGGGAGGTGAGAGGGACTGCTCAGCCTCACCTCCACCTCTGTGTCCTGAGAGCAGCTGGGGGAGGTGAGTGAGGGACTGCTCAGCTTTACCTACAGCTCTGCATCCTGAGAGCAGCCTGGGGGAGGTGAGAGGGACTGCTCAGCCTCACCTCCGCCTCTGTGTCCTGAGAGAGGCTGGGGGAAGTGAGTGGGACTGCTCAGGCTCACCTCCACCTCTGTGTCCTAAGAGCACCTGGGGGAGGTGAGTGAGGGACTGCTCAGCTTCACCTCCACCACTGCGTCCTGAGAGCAGCTGGGGGAGGTGAGTGGGACTGCTCAGCCTCACCTTTAACTCTGTGTCCTGAAAGCAGCTGGGGAGGTGAGAGGGACTGCTCAGCCTCACCTCCACCTCTGTGTAGTGAGAGCAGCTGGGGGAGGTGAGAGGGACTGCTCAGCCTCACCTCCTCCTCTGTGTCCTGAGAGCAGCTGGGGGCAGTGAGTGGGACTGATCAGCCTCACCTCCAAATCTGTGTCCTGAGAGAAGCTCGGGGAGGTGAGAGGGACTACTCAGCCTCACCTCCACCTTTGTGTCCTGACAGCTGCTGGGGGAGGTGAGAGGGACTGCTCAGCTTCACCTCCACCTCTGTGTCCTGAGAGCAGCCTGGGGGAGGTGAGTGGGACTGCTCAGCCTCACCTACACCTCTGTGTCCTGAGAGAAGCTGGGGGAAGTGAGTGGGACTGCTCAGCCTCACCTCCACCTCTGTGTCCTGAGAGCAGCTGGGGGAAGTGAGAGGGACTGCTCAGCCTCACCTCCACCTCTGTGTTTTGAGAGCAGCTGGGGGAGGTGAGAGGGACTGCTCAGCCTCACCTTCACCTCTGTGGCCTGTGAGCAGCTGGGGAAGGTGGGTGGAACTGCTCAGCCTGACTTCCACCTCTGTGTCCTGAGAGCAGCTGGGGGAGGTGGGTGGAACTGCTCAGCCTCTCCTCCACCTCTGTGTCCTGAGAGAAACCTGGGGGTGGTGAGTGGGACTGCTCAGCCTCACCTCCACGTCTGTGTCCTGAGAGCACTTGGGGAAGTGAGTGGGACTGCTCAGCCTCACCTCCTGAGAGCACCCTGGGGGAGTTGAGTGGGACTGCTCAGCCTCACCTCCATGTCTGTGTCCTGAGCGCAGCTGGGGGAGGTGAGTGGAACTGCTCAGCCTCACCTCCACCTCTGTGTCCTGAGAGCAGCTGGGGGAGGTGAGAGGGACTGCTCAGCCTCATCTCCACCTTTGCGTCCTGAGAGCTGCTGGGGGAGGTGAGAGGGACTGCTCAGGCTCACCTCCACCTCTGTGTCCTGAGAGCACATGGGGAAGTCAGTGGGACTGCTCAGCCTCACCTCCACCTCTGTGTCCTGAGAGCAGCTGGGGGATGTGAGTGCGAGTGCTCAGCCTAACCTCCACATCTGCGTCCTGAGAGCAGCCTGGGGGAGGTGAGAGGGACTGCTCAGCCTCACCTCCACCTCTGTGTCCTGAGAGCAGCTGGGGGAGGTGAGAGGGACTGCTCAGCCTCACCTCCACCTCTGTGTCCTGAGAGAAGCTGGGGGATGTGAGTGGGACTGCTCAGCCTCACCTCCACCTCTGTGTCCTGAGAGCAGCTCGGGGAGGTGAGAGGGACTGCTCAGCCACACCTCCACCTTTGTGTCCTGACAGCTGCTGGGGGAGGTGAGAGGGACTGCTCAGCCTCACCTCCACCTCTGTGTCCTGAGAGCAGCTCGGGGAGGTGAGTGAGGGACTGCTCAGCTTCACCTACTGCTCTGCATCCTGAGAGCAGCCTGGGGGAGGTGAGAGGGACTGCTCAGCCTCACCTCCGCCTCTGTGTCCTGAGAGAGGCTGGGGGAAGTGAGTGGGACTGCTCAGGCTCACCTCCACCTCTGTGTCCTAAGAGCACCTGGTGGAGGGGAGTGAGGGACTGCTCAGATTCACCTCCACCTCTGCGTCCTGAGAGCAGCTCGGGGAGGTGAGAGTGACTACTCAGCCTCACCTCCACCTTTGTGTCCTGACAGCTGCTGGGGGAAGTGAGAGGGACTGCTCAGCTTCACCTCCACCTATGTGTCCTGAGAGCAGCCTGGGGGAGGTGAGTGGGACTGCTCAGCCTCACCTCCACCTCTGTGTCCTGAGAGCAGCTGGGGGAAGTGAGTGGGACTGCTCAGCCTCACCTCCACCTCTGTGTCCTGAGAGCAGCTGGGGGAAGTGAGAGGGACTGCTCAGCCTCACCTCCACCTGTGTGTCCTGAGAGCAGCTGGGGGAAGTGAGTGGGACTGCTCAGCCTCACCTCCACCTCTGTGTTTTGAGAGCAGCTGGGGGAGGTGAGAGGGACTGCTCAGCCTCACCTCCACCTCTGTGTCCTGAGAGCAGCTCGGGGAGGTTAGAGGGACTGCTCAGCCTCACCTCCACCTCTGTGTCCTGAGAGCAGCTGGGGGAGGTGAGTGAGGGACTGCTCAGCTTCACCTCCACTTCTGCATCCTGAGTGCAACCTGGGGGAGGTGAGAGGGACTGCTCAGCCTCACCTCCACCTCGGTGTCCTGAGAGCAGCTGGGGGATGTGAGTGGGACTTCTCAGCCTCACCTTCACCTCTGTGTCCTGAAAGCACCTGGGGGAGGTGAGAGGGACTGCTCAGCCTCACCTCCACCTCTGTGTCCTGAGAGCAGCTGGGGGAGGAGAGAGGGACTGCTCAGCCTCACCTCCTCCTCTGTGTCCTGAGAGCAGCTGGGGGAGGTGAGAGGGACTTCTCAGCGTCACCTCCACCTCTGTGTCCTGTGAGCAGCTGGGGGAAGTGAGTGGGACTGCTCTGCCTCACCTTCACCTCTGTGTCCTGAGAGCAGCTGCGGGAGGTGAGTGAGGGACTGCTCAGCTTCATCTCCACCTCTGCGTACTGAGCGCAGCCTGGGGGAGGTGAGAGGGACTGCTCAGCATCACCTCCACCTCTGTGTCCTGGGAGCAGCTTGGGGAAGTGAGTGGGACTGCTCAGCCTCACCTCCAACTCTGTGTCCTGAAAGCAGCTGGGGAGGTGAGAGGGACTGCTCAGCCTCACCTCCACCTCTGTGTAGTGAGAGCAGCTGGAGGAGGTGAGAGGGACTGCTCAGCCTCACCTCCTCCTCTGTGTCCTGAGATCAGCTGGGGGCAGTGAGTGGGACTGATCAGCCTCACCTCCACCTCTGTGTCCTGAGAGCAGCTCGGGGAGGTGAGAGGTACTACTCAGCCTCACCTCCACCTTTGTGTCCTGACAGCTGCTGGGGGAGGTGAGAGGGACTGCTCAGCTTCACCTCCACCTCTGTGTTTTGAGAGCAGCTGGGGGAGGTGAGGGGACTGCACAGCCTCACCTTCACCTCTGTGGCCTGTGAGCAGCTGGGGAAGGTGGGTGGAACTGCTCAGCCTGACTTCCACCTCTGTGTCCTGAGAGCAGCTGGGTGAGGTGGGTGGAACTGCTCAGCCTCTCCTCCACCTCTGTGTCCTGAGAGCACCCTGGGGGAGGTGAGTGGGACAGCTCAGCCTCACCTCCACGTCTATGTCCTGAGCGCAGCTGGGGGAGGTGAGTGGAACTGCTCAGCGTCACCTCCACCTCTGGGTCCTGACAGCAGCTGGGGGAGGTGAGAGGGACTGCTCAGCCTCATCTCCACCTTTGCGTCCTGAGAACTGCTTGGGGAGGTGAGAGGGACTGCTCAGCCTCACCTCCACCTCTGTGTCCTGAGAGCACTTGGGGAAGTGAGTGGGACTGCTCAGCCTCACCTCCTGAGAGCACCCTGGGGGAGGTGAGTGCCACTGCTCAGCCTCACCTCCACGTCTGTGTCCTGAGCGCAGCTGGGGGAGGTGAGTGGAACTGCTCAGCCTCACCTCCACCTCTGTGTCCTGAGAGCAGCTGGGGGAGGTGAGAGAGACTGCTCAGCCTCATCTCCACATTTGCGTCCTGAGAGCTGCTGGGGGAGGTGAGAGGGACTGCTCAGCCTCACCTCCACCTCTGTGTCCTGAGAGCACTTGGGGAAGTGAGTGGGACTGCTCAGCCTCACCTCAACCTCTGTGTCCTGAGAGCAGCTGGGGGATGTGAGTGCCTATGCTCAGCCTAACCTCCACCTCTGCGTCCTGAGAGCAGCCTGGGGGAGATGAGAGGGACTGCTCAGCCTCACCTCCACCTCTGTGTCCTGAGAGCAGCTGGGGGAGGTGAGAGGGACTGCTCAGCCTCACCTCCACCTCTGTGTCCTGAGAGAAGCTGGGGGATGTGAGTGGGACTGCTCAGCCTCACCTCCACCTCTGTGTCCTGAGAGCAGCTCGGGGAGGTGAGAGGGACTGCTCAGCCTCACCTCCACCTTTGTGTCCTGACAGCTGCTGGGGGAGGTGAGAGGGACTGCTCAGCCTCACCTCCACCTCTGTTTCCTGAGAGCAGCTGGGGGAGTTGAGTGAGGGACTGCTCAGCTTCACCTACGGCTCTGCATCCTGAGAGCAGCCTGGGGGAGGTGAGAGGGACTGCTCAGCCTCACCTCCGCCTCTGTGTCCTGAGAGAGGCTGGGGGAAGTGAGTGGGACTGCTCAGGCTCACCTCCACCTCTGTGTCCTAAGAGCACCTGGGGGAGGTGAGTGAGGGACTGCTCAGCTTCACCTCCACCTCTGCGTCCCGAGAGAAGCTGGGGGAGGTGAGTGGGAATGCTCAGCCTCACCTCCAACTCTGTGTCCTGAAAGCAGCTGGGGAGGTGAGAGGGACTGCTCAGCCTCACCTCCACCTCTGTGTAGTGAGAGCAGCTGGGGGAGGTGAGACGGACTGCTCAGCCTCACCTCCTCCTCTGTGTCCTGAGAGCAGCTGGGGGCAGTGAGTGGGACTGATCAGCCTCACCTCCACCTCTGTGTCCTGAGAGCAGCTCGGGGAGGTGAGAGGGACTACTCAGCCTCACCTCCACCTCTGTGTCCTGAGAGGAGCTGGGGGAAGTGAGTGGGACTGCTCAGCTTCACCTCCACCTCTGTGTTCTGAGAGCAGCCTGGGGGAGGTGAGTGGGACTGCTCAGCCTCACCTCCACCTCTGTGTCCTGAGAGGAGCTGGGGGAAGTGAGTGGGACTGCTCAGCCTCACCTCCACCTCTGTGTCCTGAGAGCAAGTGGGGGAAGTGAGAGGGACTGCTCAGCCTCACCTCCACCTGTGTGTACTGAGAGCAGCTGGGGGAAGTGAGAGGGACTGCTCAGCCTCACCTCCACCTCTGTGTTTTGAGAGCAGCTGGGGGAGGTGAGAGGGACTCCTCAGCCTCACCTCCACCTCTGTGTCCTGAGAGCAGCTGGGGGAGGTTAGAGGGACTGCTCAGCCTCACCTCCACCTCTGTGTCCTGAGAGCAGCTGGGGGAGGTGCATGAGGGACTGCTCAGCTTCACCTCCACCTCTGCATCCTGAGTGCAGCCTGGCGGAGGTGAGAGGGACTGCTCAACCTCACCTCAACCTCGGTGTCCTGAGAGCAGCTGGGGGATGTGAGTGGGACTTCTCAGCCTCACCTTCACCTCTGTGTCCTGAAAGCAGCTGGGGGAGGTGAGAGGGACTGCTCAGCCTCACCTCCACCTCTGTGTCCTGAGAGCAGCTGGGGGAGGAGAGAGGGACTGCTCAGCCTCACCTCCTCCTCTGTGTCCTGAGAGCAGCTGGGGGAGGTGAGAGGGACTACTCAGCCTCACCTCCCCCTCTGCCTCCTGAGAGCAGCTGGGGGAAGTGAGTGGGACTGCTCTGGCTCACCTTCACCTCTGTGTCCTGAGAGCAGCTGTGGGAGGTGAGTGAGGGACTGCTCAGCTTCATCTCCACCTCTGCGTCCTGAGCGCAGCCTGGGGGAGGTGAGAGGGACTGCTCAGCATCACCTCCACCTCTGTGTCCTGGGAGCAGCTGGGGGAAGTGATTGGGACTGCTCAGCCTCACCTCCAACTCTGTGTCCTGAAAGCAGCTGGGGAGGTGAGAGGGACTGCTCAGCCTCACCTCCACCTCTGTGTAGTGAGAGCAGCTGGGGGAGGTGAGAGGGACTGCTCAGCCTCACCTCCTCCTCTGGGTCCTGAGAGCAGCTGGGGGCAGTGAGTGGGACTGATCAGCCTCACCTCCACCTGTGTGTCCTGAGAGCAGCTCGGGGATGTAAGAGGGACTACTCAGCCTCACCTCCACCTTTGTGTCCTGAGAGAAGCTGGGGGAGGTGAGAGGGACTGCTCAGCTTCACCTCCACCTCTGTGTCCTGAGAGCAGCCTGGGGGAGGTGAGTGGGACTACTCAGCCTCACCTCCACCTTTGTGTCCTGACAGCTGCTGGGGGAGGTGAGAGGGACTGCTCAACCTCACCTCCACCTCTGTGTCCTGAGAGCAGCTGGGGGAGGTGAGTGAGGGACTGCTCAGCTTTACCTACAGCTCTGCATCCTGAGAGCAGCCTGGGGGAGGTGAGAGGGACTGCTCAGCCTCACCTCCGCCTCTGTGTCCTGAGAGAGGCTGGGGGAAGTGAGTGGGACTGCTCAGGCTCACCTCCACCTCTGTGTCCTAAGAGCACCTGGGGGAGGTGAGTGAGGGACTGCTCAGCTTCACCTCCACCACTGCGTCCTGAGAGCAGCTGGGGGAGGTGAGTGGGACTGCTCAGCCTCACCTTTAACTCTGTGTCCTGAAAGCAGCTGGGGAGGTGAGAGGGACTGCTCAGCCTCACCTCCACCTCTGTGTAGTGAGAGCAGCTGGGGGAGGTGAGAGGGACTGCTCAGCCTCACCTCCTCCTCTGTGTCCTGAGAGCAGCTGGGGGCAGTGAGTGGGACTGATCAGCCTCACCTCCACCTCTGTGTCCTGAGAGAAGCTCGGGGAGGTGAGAGGGACTACTCAGCCTCACCTCCACCTTTGTGTCCTGACAGCTGCTGGGGGAGGTGAGAGGGACTGCTCAGCTTCACCTCCACCTCTGTGTCCTGAGAGCAGCCTGGGGGAGGTGAGTGGGACTGCTCAGCCTCACCTCCACCTCTGTGTCCTGAGAGCAGCTGGGGGAAGTGAGAGGGACTGCTCAGCCTCACCTCCACCTGTGTGTCCTGAGAGCAGCTGGGGGAAGTGAGTGGGACTGCTCAGCCTCACCTCCACCTCTGTGTTTTGAGAGCAGCTGGGGGAGGTGAGAGGGACTGCTCAGCCTCACCTTCACCTCTGTGGCCTGTGAGCAGCTGGGGAAGGTGGGTGGAACTGCTCACCCTGACTTCCACCTCTGTGTCCTGAGAGCAGCTGGGGGAGGTGGGTGGAACTGCTCAGCCTCTCCTCCACCTCTGTGTCCTGAGAGAAACCTGGGGGTGGTGAGTGGGACTGCTCAGCCTCACCTCCACGTCTGTGTCCTGAGCGCAGCTGGGGGAGGTGAGTGGAACTGCTCAGCCTCACCTCCACCTCTGTGTCCTGATAGCAGCTGGGGGAGGTGAGAGGGACTGCTCAGCCTCATCTCCACCTTTGCGTCCTGAGAACTGCTGGGGGAGGTGAGAGGGACTGCTCAGCCTCACCTCCACCTCTGTGTCCTGAGAGCACTTGGGGAAGTGAGTGGGACTGCTCAGCCTCACCTCCTGAGAGCACCCTGGGGGAGGTGAGTGGGACTGCTCAGCCTCACCTCCATGTCTGTGTCCTGAGCGCAGCTGGGGGAGGTGAGTGGAACTGCTCAGCCTCACCTCCACCTCTGTGTCCTGAGAGCAGCTGGGGGAGGTGAGAGGGACTGCTCAGCCTCATCTCCACCTTTGCGTCCTGAGAGCTGCTGGGGGAGGTGAGAGGGACTGCTCAGCCTCACCTCCACCTCTGTGTCCTGAGAGCTCATGGGGAATTGAGTGGGACTGCTCAGGCTCACCTCCACCTCTGTGTCCTGAGAGCAGCTGGGGGATGTGAGTGCGAGTGCTCAGCCTAACCTCCACCTCTGCGTCCTGAGAGCAGCCTGGGGGAGGTGAGATGGACTGCTCAGCCTCACCTCCACCTCTGTGTCCTGAGAGCAGCTGGGGGAGGTGAGAGGGACTGCTCAGCCTCACCTCCACCTCTGTGTCCTGAGAGAAGCTGGGGGATGTGAGAGGGACTGCTCAGCCTCACCTCCACCTCTGTGTCCTGAGAGCAGCTCGGGGAGGTGAGAGGGACTGCTCAGCCACAACTCCACCTTTGTGTCCTGACAGCTGCTGGGGGAGGTGAGTGGGACTGCTCAGCCTCACCTCCACCTATGTGTCCTGAGAGCAGCTGGGGGAGGTGAGTGAGGGACTGCTCAGCTTCACCTACAGCTCTGCATCCTGAGAGCAGCCTGGGGGAGGTGAGAGGGACTGCTCATCCTCACCTCCGCCTCTGTGTCCTGAGAGAGGCTGGGGGAAGTGAGTTGGACTGCTCAGGCTCACCTCCACCTCTGTGTCCTAAGAGCACCTGGGGGAGGTGAGTGAGGGACTGCTCAGATTCACCTCCACCTCTGCGTCCTGAGAGCAGCTGGGGGAGGTGAGTGGGACTGCTCAGCCTCACCTCCAACTCTGTGTCCTGAGAGCAGCTCGGGGAGGTGAGATGGACTGCTCAGCCACACCTCCACCTTTGTGTCCTGACAGCTGCTGGGGGAGGTGAGAGGGACTGCTCAGCCTCACCTCCACCTCTGTGTCCTGAGAGCAGCTGGGGGAGGTGAGTGAGGGACTGCTCAGCTTCACCTACTGCTCTGCATCCTGAGAGCAGCCTGGGGGAGGTGAGAGGGACTGCTCAGCCTCACCTCCGCCTCTGTGTCCTGAGAGAGGCTGGGGGAAGCGAGTGGGACTGCTCAGGCTCACCTCCACCTCTGTGTCCTAAG
The DNA here is from genome assembly GCF_964194105.1 of Spermophilus citellus. Taxonomy (NCBI): domain Eukaryota; kingdom Metazoa; phylum Chordata; class Mammalia; order Rodentia; family Sciuridae; genus Spermophilus; species Spermophilus citellus. Next base: position 1,148,906 of record NW_027672891.1, on the reverse strand, counting down.
AGCACCTGGGGGAGGGGAGTGAGGGACTGCTCAGATTCACCTCCACCTCTGCGTCCTGAGAGCAGCTCGGGGAGGTGTGAGTGACTACTCAGCCTCACCTCCACCTTTGTGTCCTGACAGCTGCTGGGGGAGGTGAGAGGGACTGCTCAGCTTCACCTCCACCTCTGTGTCCTGAGAGCAGCCTGGGGGAGGTGAGTGGGACTGCTCAGCCTCACCTCCACCTCTGTGTCCTGAGAGCAGCTGGGGGAAGTGAGTGGGACTGCTCAGCCTCACCTCCACCTCTGTGTCCTGAGAGCAGCTGGGGGAAGTGAGAGGGACTGCTCAGCCTCACCTCCACCTGTGTGTCCTGAGAGCAGCTGGGGGAAGTGAGTGGGACTGCTCAGCCTCACCTCCACCTCTGTGTTTTGAGAGCAGCTGGGGGAGGTGAGAGGGACTGCTCAGCCTCACCTCCACCTCTGTGTCCTGAGAGCAGCTCGGGGAGGTTAGAGGGACTGCTCAGCCTCACCTCCACCTCTGTGTCCTGAGAGCAGCTGGGGGAGGTGAGTGAGGGACTGCTCAGCTTCACCTCCACTTCTGCATCCTGAGTGCAACCTGGGGGAGGTGAGAGGGACTGCTCAGCCTCACCTCCACCTCGGTGTCCTGAGAGCAGCTGGGGGATGTGAGTGGGACTTCTCAGCCTCACCTTCACCTCTGTGTCCTGAAAGCACCTGGGGGAGGTGAGAGGGACTGCTCAGCCTCACCTCCACCTCTGTGTCCTGAGAGCAGCTGGGGGAGGAGAGAGGGACTGCTCAGCCTCACCTCCTCCTCTGTGTCCTGAGAGCAGCTGGGGGAGGTGAGAGGGACTTCTCAGCGTCACCTCCACCTCTGTGTCCTGAGAGCAGCTGGGGGAAGTGAGTGGGACTGCTCTGACTCACCTTCACCTCTGTGTCCTGAGAGCAGCTGCGGGAGGTGAGTGAGGGACTGCTCAGCTTCATCTCCACCTCTGCGTACTGAGCGCAGCCTGGGGGAGGTGAGAGGGACTGCTCAGCATCACCTCCACCTCTCTGTCCTGGGAGCAGCTTGGGGAAGTGAGTGGGACTGCTCAGCCTCACCTCCAACTCTGTGTCCTGAAAGCAGCTGGGGAGGTGAGAGGGACTGCTCAGCCTCACCTCCACCTCTGTGTAGTGAGAGCAGCTGGAGGAGGTGAGAGGGACTGCTCAGCCTCACCTCCTCCTCTGTGTCCTGAGATCAGCTGGGGGCAGTGAGTGGGACTGATCAGCCTCACCTCCACCTCTGTGTCCTGAGAGCAGCTCGGGGAGGTGAGAGGGACTACTCAGCCTCACCTCCACCTTTATGTCCTGACAGCTGCTGGGGGAGGTGAGAGGGACTGCTCAGCTTCACCTCCACCTCTGTGTCCTGAGAGCAGCCTGGGGGAGGTGAGTGGGACAGCTCAGCCTCACCTCCACCTCTGTGTCCTGAGAGCAGCTGGCGGAAGTGAGTGGGACTGCTCAGCCTCATCTCCACCTGTGTGTCCTGAGAGCAGCTGGGGGAAGTGAGAGGGACTGCTCAGCCTCACCTCCACCTGTGTGTCCTGAGAGCAGCTGGGGGAAGTGAGTGGGACTGCTCAGCCTCACCTCCACCTCTGTGTTTTGAGAGCAGCTGGGGGAGGTGAGGGGACTGCTCAGCCTCACCTTCACCTCTGTGGCCTGTGAGCAGCTGGGGAAGGTGGGTGGAACTGCTCAGCCTGACTTCCACCTCTGTGTCCTGAGAGCAGCTGAGTGAGGTGGGTGGAACTGCTCAGCCTCTCCTCCACCTCTGTGTCCTGAGAGCACCCTGGGGGTTGTGAGTGGGACAGCTCAGCCTCACCTCCACGTCTATGTCCTGAGCGCAGCTGGGGGAGGTGAGTGGAACTGCTCAGCGTCACCTCCACCTCTGGGTCCTGACAGCAGCTGGGGGAGGTGAGAGGGACTGCTCAGCCTCATCTCCACCTTTGCGTCCTGAGAACTGCTTGGGGAGGTGAGAGGGACTGCTCAGCCTCACCTCCACCTCTGTGTCCTGAGAGCACTTGGGGAAGTGAGTGGGACTGCTCAGCCTCACCTCCTGAGAGCACCCTGGGGGAGGTGAGTGCCACTGCTCAGCCTCACCTCCACGTCTGTGTCCTGAGCGCAGCTGGGGGAGGTGAGTGGAACTGCTCAGCCTCACCTCCACCTCTGTGTCCTGAGAGCAGCTGGGGGAGGTGAGAGAGACTGCTCAGCCTCATCTCCACATTTGCGTCCTGAGAGCTGCTGGGGGAGGTGAGAGGGACTGCTCAGCCTCACCTCCACCTCTGTGTCCTGAGAGCACTTGGGGAAGTGAGTGGGACTGCTCAGCCTCACCTCAACCTCTGTGTCCTGAGAGCAGCTGGGGGATGTGAGTGCCTATGCTCAGCCTAACCTCCACCTCTGCGTCCTGAGAGCAGCCTGGGGGAGATGAGAGGGACTGCTCAGCCTCACCTCCACCTCTGTGTCCTGAGAGCAGCTGGGGGAGGTGAGAGGGACTGCTCAGCCTCACCTCCACCTCTGTGTCCTGAGAGAAGCTGGGGGATGTGAGTGGGACTGCTCAGCCTCACCTCCACCTCTGTGTCCTGAGAGCAGCTCGGGGAGGTGAGAGGGACTGCTCAGCCTCACCTCCACCTTTGTGTCCTGACAGCTGCTGGGGGAGGTGAGAGGGACTGCTCAGCCTCACCTCCACCTCTGTTTCCTGAGAGCAGCTGGGGGAGTTGAGTGAGGGACTGCTCAGCTTCACCTACGGCTCTGCATCCTGAGAGCAGCCTGGGGGAGGTGAGAGGGACTGCTCAGCCTCACCTCCGCCTCTGTGTCCTGAGAGAGGCTGGGGGAAGTGAGTGGGACTGCTCAGGCTCACCTCCACCTCTGTGTCCTAAGAGCACCTGGGGGAGGTGAGTGAGGGACTGCTCAGCTTCACCTCCACCTCTGCGTCCTGAGAGAAGCTGGGGGAAGTGAGTGGGAATGCTCAGCCTCACCTCCAACTCTGTGTCCTGAAAGCAGCTGGGGAGGTGAGAGGGACTGCTCAGCCTCACCTCCACCTCTGTGTAGTGAGAGCAGCTGGGGGAGGTGAGACGGACTGCTCAGCCTCACCTCCTCCTCTTTGTCCTGAGAGCAGCTGGGGGCAGTGAGTGGGACTGATCAGCCTCACCTCCACCTCTGTGTCCTGAGAGCAGCTCGGGGAGGTGAGAGGGACTACTCAGCCTCACCTCCACCTCTGTGTCCTGAGAGGAGCTGGGGGAAGTGAGTGGGACTGCTCAGCTTCACCTCCACCTCTGTGTCCTGAGAGCAGCCTGGGGGAGGTGAGTGGGACTGCTCAGCCTCACCTCCACCTCTGTGTCCTGAGAGGAGCTGGGGGAAGTGAGTGGGACTGCTCAGCCTCACCTCCACCTCTGTGTCCTGAGAGCAAGTGGGGGAAGTGAGAGGGACTTCTCAGCCTCACCTCCACCTGTGTGTACTGAGAGCAGCTGGGGGAAGTGAGAGGGACTGCTCAGCCTCACCTCCACCTCTGTGTTTTGAGAGCAGCTGGGGGAGGTGAGAGGGACTCCTCAGCCTCACCTCCACCTCTGTGTCCTGAGAGCAGCTGGGGGAGGTTAGAGAAACTGCTCAGCCTCACCTCCACCTCTGTGTCCTGAGAGCAGCTGGGGGAGGTGCGTGAGGGACTGCTCAGCTTCACCTCCACCTCTGCATCCTGAGTGCAGCCTGGCGGAGGTGAGAGGGACTGCTCAACCTCACCTCAACCTCGGTGTCCTGAGAGCAGCTGGGGGATGTGAGTGGGACTTCTCAGCCTCACCTTCACCTCTGTGTCCTGAAAGCAGCTGGGGGAGGTGAGAGGGACTGCTCAGCCTCACCTCCACCTCTGTGTCCTGAGAGCAGCTGGGGGAGGAGAGAGGGACTGCTCAGCCTCACCTCCTCCTCTGTGTCCTGAGAGCAGCTGGGGGAGGTGAGAGGGACTACTCAGCCTCACCTCCCCCTCTGCCTCCTGAGAGCAGCTGGGGGAAGTGAGTGGGACTGCTCTGGCTCACCTTCACCTCTGTGCCCTGAGAGCAGCTGTGGGAGGTGAGTGAGGGACTGCTCAGCTTCATCTCCACCTCTGCGTCCTGAGCGCAGCCTGGCGGAGGTGAGAGGGACTGCTCAGCATCACCTCCACCTCTGTGTCCTGGGAGCAGCTGGGGGAAGTGATTGGGACTGCTCAGCCTCACCTCCAACTCTGTGTCCTGAAAGCAGCTGGGGAGGTGAGAGGGACTGCTCAGCCTCACCTCCACCTCTGTGTAGTGAGAGCAGCTGGGGGAGGTGAGAGGGACTGCTCAGCCTCACCTCCTCCTCTGTGTCCTGAGAGCAGCTGGGGGCAGTGAGTGGGACTGATCAGCCTCACCTCCACCTCTGTGTCCTGAGAGAAGCTCGGGGAGGTGAGAGGGACTACTCAGCCTCACCTCCACCTTTGTGTCCTGACAGCTGCTGGGGGAGGTGAGAGGGACTGCTCAGCTTCACCTCCACCTCTGTGTCCTGAGAGCAGCCTGGGGGAGGTGAGTGGGACTGCTCAGCCTCACATCCACCTCTGTGTCCTGAGAGCAGCTGGGGGAAGTGAGTGGGACTGCTCAGCCTCACCTCCACCTCTGTGTCCTGAGAGCAGCTGGGGGAAGTGAGAGGGACTGCTCAGCCTCACCTCCACCTGTGTGTCCTGAGAGCAGCTGGGGGAAGTGAGTGGGACTGCTCAGCCTCACCTCCACCTCTGTGTTTTGAGAGCAGCTGGGGGAGGTGAGAGGGACTGCTCAGCCTCACCTTCACCTCTGTGGCCTGTGAGCAGCTGGGGAAGGTGGGTGGAACTGCTCACCCTGACTTCCACCTCTGTGTCCTGAGAGCAGCTGGGGGAGGTGGGTGGAACTGCTCAGCCTCTCCTCCACCTCTGTGTCCTGAGAGAAACCTGGGGGTGGTGAGTGGGGCTGCTCAGCCTCACCTCCACGTCTGTGTCCTGAGCGCAGCTGGGGGAGGTGAGTGGAACTGCTCAGCCTCACCTCCACCTCTGTGTCCTGATAGCAGCTGGGGGAGGTGAGAGGGACTGCTCAGCCTCATCTCCACCTTTGCGTCCTGAGAACTGCTGGGGGAGGTGAGAGGGACTGCTCAGCCTCACCTCCACCTCTGTGTCCTGAGAGCACTTGGGGAAGTGAGTGGGACTGCTCAGCCTCACCTCCTGAGAGCACCCTGTGGGAGGTGAGTGGGACTGCTCAGCCTCACCTCCATGTCTGTGTCCTGAGCGCAGCTGGGGGAGGTGAGTGGAACTGCTCAGCCTCACCTCCACCTCTGTGTCCTGAGAGCAGCTGGGGGAGGTGAGAGGGACTGCTCAGCCTCATCTCCACCTTTGCGTCCTGAGAGCTGCTGGGGGAGGTGAGAGGGACTGCTCAGCCTCACCTCCACCTCTGTGTCCTGAGAGCTCATGGGGAATTGAGTGGGACTGCTCAGGCTCACCTCCACCTCTGTGTCCTGAGAGCAGCTGGGGGATGTGAGTGCGAGTGCTCAGCCTAACCTCCACCTCTGCGTCCTGAGAGCAGCCTGGGGGAGGTGAGATGGACTGCTCAGCCTCACCTCCACCTCTGTGTCCTGAGAGCAGCTGGGGGAGGTGAGAGGGACTGCTCAGCCTCACCTCCACCTCTGTGTCCTGAGAGAAGCTGGGGGATGTGAGAGGGACTGCTCAGCCTCACCTCCACCTCTGTGTCCTGAGAGCAGCTCGGGGAGGTGAGAGGGACTGCTCAGCCACACCTCCACCTTTGTGTCCTGACAGCTGCTGGGGGAGGTGAGAGGGACTGCTCAGCCTCACCTCCACCTATGTGTCCTGAGAGCAGCTGGGGGAGGTGAGTGAGGGACTGCTCAGCTTCACCTACAGCTCTGCATCCTGAGAGCAGCCTGGGGGAGGTGAGAGGGACTGCTCATCCTCACCTCCGCCTCTTTGTCCTGAGAGAGGCTGGGGGAAGTGAGTTGGACTGCTCAGGCTCACCTCCACCTCTGTGTCCTAAGAGCACCTGGGGGAGGTGAGTGAGGGACTGCTCAGATTCACCTCCACCTCTGCGTCCTGAGAGCAGCTGGGGGAGGTGAGTGGGACTGCTCAGCCTCACCTCCAACTCTGTGTCCTGAAAGCAGCTGGGGAGGTGAGAGTGACTACTCAGCCTCACCTCCACCTTTGTGTCCTGACAGCTGCTGGGGGAGGTGAGAGGGACTGCTCAGCTTCACCTCCACCTCTGTGTCCTGAGAGAAGCCTGGGGGAGGTGAGTGGGACTGCTCAGCCTCACCTCCACCTCTGTGTCCTGAGAGCAGCTGGGGGAAGTGAGTGGGACTGCTCAGCCTCACCTCCACCTCTGTGTCCTGAGAGCAGCAGGGGGAAGTGAGAGGGACTGCTCAGCCTCACCTCCACCTGTGTGTCCTGAGAGCAGCTGGGGGAAGTGAGTGGGACTGCTCAGCCTCACCTCCACCTCTGTGTTTTGAGAGCAGCTGGGGGAGGTGAGAGGGACTGCTCAGCCTCACCTCCACCTCTGTGTCCTGAGAGCAGCTCGGGGAGGTTAGAGGGACTGCTCAGCCTCACCTCCACCTCTGTGTCCTGAGAGCAGCTGGGGGAGGTGAGTGAGGGACTGCTCAGCTTCACCTCCACCTCTGCATCCTGAGTGCAACCTGGGGGAGGTGAGAGGGACTGCTGTGTCTCACCTCCACCTCGGTGTCCTGAGAGCAGCTGGGGGATGTGAGTGGGACTTCTCAGCCTCACCTTCACCTCTGTGTCCTGAAAGCAGCTGGGAGAGTGAGAGGGACTGCTCAGCCTCACCTCCACCTCTGTGTCCTGAGAGCAGCTGGGGGAGGAGAGAGGGACTGCTCAGCCTCACCTCCTCCTCTGTGTCCTGAGAGCAGCTGGGGGAGGTGAGAGGGACTACTCAGCGTCACCTCCACCTCTGTGTCCTGAGAGCAGCTTGGGGAAGTGAGTGGGACTGCTCTGCCTCACCTTCACCTCTGTGTCCTGAGAGCAGCTGCGGGAGGTGAGTGAGGGACTGCTCAGCTTCATCTCCACCTCTGCGTACTGAGCGCAGCCTGGGGGAGGTGAGAGGGACTGCTCAGCATCACCTCCACCTCTGTGTCCTGGGAGCAGCTGGGGGAAGTCAGTGGGACTGCTCAGCCTCACCTCCAACTCTGTGTCCTGAAAGCAGCTGAGGAGGTGAGAGGGACTGCTCAGCCTCACATCCACCTCTGTGTAGTGAGAGCAGCTGGAGGAGGTGAGAGGGACTGCTCAGCCTCACCTCCTCCTCTGTGTCCTGAGAGCAGCTGGGGGCAGTGAGTGGGACTGCTCAGCCTCACCTCCACCTCTGTGTCCTGAGAGCAGCTCGGGGAGTTGAGAGGGACTACTCAGCCTCACCTCCACCTTTGTGTCCTGACAGCTGCTGGGGGAGGTGAGAGGGACTGCTAGGCTTCACCTCCACCTCTGTGTCCTGAGAGCAGCCTGGGGGAGGTGAGTGGGACTGCTCAGCCTCACATCCACCTCTGTGTAGTGAGAGCAGCTGGAGGAGGTGAGAGGGACAGCTCAGCCTCACCTCCACGTCTGTGTCCTGAGCGCAGCTGGGGGAGTTGAGTGGAACTGTTCAGCGTCACCTCCACCTCTGGGTCCTGACAGCAGCTGGGGGAGGTGAGAGGGACTGCTCAGCCTCATCTCCACCTTTGCGTCCTGAGAACTCCTTGGGGAGGTGAGAGGGACTGCTCAGCCTCACCTCCACCTCTGTGTCCTGAGAGCACTTGGGGAAGTGAGTGGGACTGCTCAGCCTCACCTCCTGAGAGCACCCTGGGGGAGGTGAGTGCGACTGCTCAGCCTCACCTCCACGTCTGTGTCCTGAGCGCAGCTGGGGGAGGTGAGTTGAACTGCTCAGCCTCACCTCCACCTCTGTGTCCTCAGAGCAGCTGGGGGAGGTGAGAGAGACTGCTCAGCCTCATCTCCACATTTGCTTCCTGAGAGCTGCTGGGGGAGGTGAGAGGGACTGCTCAGCCTCACCTCCACCTTTGTGTCCTGAGAGCACTTGGGGAAGTGAGTGGGACTGCTCAGCCTCACCTCAACCTCTGTGTCCTGAGAGCAGCTGGGGGATGTGAGTGCATATGCTCAGCCTAACCTCCACCTTTGCGTCCTGAGAGCAGCCTGGGGGAGGTGAGAGGGACTGCTCAGCTTCACCTCCACCTCTGTGTCCTGAGAGCAGCTGGGGGAGGTTAGAGGGACTGCTCAGCCTCACCTCCACCTCTGTGTCCTGAGAGAAGCTGGGGGATGTGAGTGGGACTGCTCAGCCTCACCGCCACCTCTGTGTCCTGAGAGCAGCTCGGGGAGGTGAGAGGGACTGCTCAGCCTCACCTCCACCTTTGTGTCCTGACAGCTGCTGGGGGAGGTGAGAGGGACTCCTCAGCCTCACCTCCACCTCTGTTTCTTGAGAGCAGCTGGGGAAGTTGAGTGAGGGACTGCTCAGCTTCACCTACGGCTCTGCATCCTGAGAGCAGCCTGGGGGAGGTGAGAGGGAGTGCTCAGCCTCACCTCCGCCTCTGTGTCCTGAGAGAGGCTGGGGGAAGTGAGTGGAACTGCTCAGGCTCACCTCCACCTCTGTGTCCTAAGAGCACCTGGGGGAGGTGAGTGAGGGACTGCTCAGCTTCACCTCCACCTCTGCGTCCTGAGAGAAGCTGGGGGAGGTGAGTGGGAATGCTCAGCCTCACCTCCAACTCTGTGTCCTGAAAGCAGCTGGGGAGGTGAGAGGGACTGCTCAGCCTCACCTCCAACTCTGTGTAGTGAGAGCAGCTGGGGGAGGTGAGAGGGACTGCTCAGCCTCACCTCCACCTCTGTGTCCTGAGAGCAGCTGGGGGAGGAGAGAGGGACTGCTCAGCCTCACCTCCTCCTCTGTGTCCTGAGAGCAGCTGGGGGAGGTGAGAGGGACTACTCAGCGTCACCTCCACCTCTGTGTCCTGAGAGCAGCTGGGGGAAGTGAGTGGGACTGCTCTGCCTCACCTTCACCTCTGTGTCCTGAGAGCAGCGGCGGGAGGTGAGTGAGGGACTGCTCAGCTTCATCTCCACCTCTGCGTACTGAGCGCAGCCTGGGGGAGGTGAGAGGGACTGCTCAGCATCACCTCCACCTCTGTGTCCTGGGAGCAGCTGGGGGAAGTGAGTGGGACTGCTCAGCCTCACCTCCAACTCTGTGTCCTGAAAGCAGCTGAGGAGGTGAGAGGGACTGCTCAGCCTCACCTCCACCTCTGTGTAGTGAGAACAGCTGGAGGAGGTGAGAGGGACTGCTCAGCCTCACCTCCTCCTCTGTGTCCTGAGAGCAGCTGGGGGCAGTGAGTGGGACTGCTCAGCCTCACCTCCACCTCTGTGTCCTGAGAGCAGCTCGGGGAGGTGAGAGGGACTACTCAGCCTCACCTCCACCTTTGTGTCCTGACAGCTGCTGGGGGAGGTGAGAGGGACTGCTAGGCTTCACCTCCACCTCTGTGTCCTGAGAGCAGCCTGGGGGAGGTGAGTGGGACAGCTCAGCCTAACCTCCACCTCTGTGTCCTGAGAGCAGCTGGCGGAAGTGAGTGGGACTGCTCAGCCTCACCTCCACTTCTGTGTCCTGAGAGCAGCTGGGGGAAGTGAGAGGGACTGCTCAGCCTCACCTCCACCTGTGTGTCCTGAGAGCAGCTGGGGGAAGTGAGTGGGACTGCTCAGCCTCACCTCCACCTCTGTGTTTTGAGAGCAGCTGGGGGAGGTGAGAGGGACTGCTCAGCCTCACCTTCACCTCTGTGGCCTGTGAGCAGTTGGGGAAGGTGGGTGGAACTGCTCAGCCTGACTTCCACCTCTGTGTCCTGAGAGCAGCTGGGTGAGGTGGGTGGAACTGCTCAGCCTCTCCTCCACCTCTGTGTCCTGAGAGCACCCTGGGGGAGGTGAGTGGGACAGCTCAGCCTCACCTCCACGTCTGTGTCCTGAGCGCAGCTGGGGGAGGTGAGTGGAACTGCTCAGCGTCACCTCCACCTCTGGGTCCTGACAGCAGCTGGGGGAGGTGAGAGGGACTGCTCAGCCTCATCTCCACCTTTGCGTCCTGAGAACTCCTTGGGGAGGTGAGAGGGACTGCTCAGCCTCACCTCCACCTCTGTGTCCTGAGAGCACTTGGGGAAGTGAGTGGGACTGCTCAGCCTCACCTCCTGAGAGCACCCTGGGGGAGGTGAGTGGAACTGCTCAGCCTCACCTCCACCTCTGTGTCCTGAGAGCAGCTGGGGGAGGTGAGAGAGACTGCTCAGCCTCATCTCCACATTTGCGTCCTGAGAGCTGCTGGGGGAGGTGAGAGGGACTGCTCAGCCTCACCTCCACCTTTGTGTCCTGAGAGCACTTGGGGAAGTGAGTGTGACTGCTCAGCCTTACCTCAACCTCTGTGTCCTGAGAGCAGCTGGGGGATGTGAGTGCATATGCTCAGCCTAACCTCCACCTTTGCGTCCTGAGAGCAGCCTGGGGGAGGTGAGAGGGACTGCTCAGCCTCACCTCCACCTCTGTGTCCTGAGAGCAGCTGGGGGAGGTGAGAGGGACTGCTCAGCCTCACCTCCACCTCTGTGTCCTGAGAGAAGCTGGGGGATGTGAGTGGGACTGCTCAGCCTCACCTCCACCTCTGTGTCCTGAGAGCAGCTCGGGGAGGTGAGAGGGACTGCTCAGCCTCACCTCCACCTTTGTGTCCTGACAGCTGCTGGGGGAGGTGAGAGGGACTGCTCAGCTTCACCTCCACCTCTGTGTCCTGAGAGAGGCTGGGGGAAGTGAGTGGGACTGCTCAGGCTCACCTCCACCTCTGTGTCCTAAGAGCACCTGGAGGAGGTGAGTGAGGGACTGCTCAGCTTCACCTCCACCTCTGCGTCCTGAGAGAAGCTGGGGGAGGTGAGTGGGAATGCTCAGCCTCACCTCCAACTCTGTGTCCTGAAAGCAGCTGGGGAGGTGACAGGGACTGCTCAGCCTCACCTCCAACTCTGTGTAGTGAGAGCAGCTGGGGGAGGTGAGAGGGACTGCTCAGCCTCACCTCCTCCTCTGTGTCCTGAGAGCAGCTGGGGGCAGTGAGTGGGTCTGATCAGCCTCCACTCCACCTCTGTGTCCTGAGAGCAGCCGGGGAGGTGAGAGGGACTACTCAGCCTTACCTCCACCTTTGTGTCCTGACAGCTGCTGGGGGAGGTGAGAGGGACTGCTCAGCTTCACCTCCACCTCTGTGTCCTGAGAGCAGCCTGGGGGAGGTGAGTGGGACTGCTCAGCCTCGCCTCCACCTCTGTGTCCTGAGAGCAGCTGGGGGAAGTGAATGGGACTGCTCAGCCTCACCTCCACCTCTGTCTCCTGAGAGCAATTGGGGGAAGTGGGAGGGACTGCTCAGCCTCACCTCCACCTGTGTATCCTGAGAGCAGCTGGGGGAAGTGAGAGGGACTGCTCAGCCTCACATCCACCTCTGTGTTTTGAGAGCAGCTGGGGGAGGTGAGAGGGACACCTCAGCCTCACCTCCACCTCTGTGTCCTGAGAGCAGCTGGGTGAGGTTGAGGAACTGCTCAGCCTCACCTCCACCTCTGTGTCCTGAGAGCAGCTGGGGGAGGTGAGTGAGGGACTGCTCAGCTTCACCTCCACCTCTGCATCCTGAGTGCAGCCTGGCGGAGGTGAGAGGGACTGCTCAGCCTCACCACCACCTCGGTGTCCTGAGAGCAGCTGGGGGATGTGAGTGGGACTTCTCAGCCTCACCTTCACCTCTGTGTCCTGAAAGCAGCTGGGGGAGGTGAGAGGGACTGCTCAGCCTCACCTCCACCTCTGTGTCCTGAGAGCAGCTGGGGGAGGAGAGAGGGACTGCTCAGCCTCACCTCCTCCTCTGTGTCCTGAGAGCAGCTGGGGGAGGTGAGAGGGACTACTCAGCCTCACCTCCACCTCTGTGTCCTGAGAGCTGCTGGGGGAAGTGAGTGGGACTGGTCTGCCTCACCTTCACCTCTGTGTCCTGAGAGCAGCTGCGGGAGGTGAGTGAGGGACTGCTCAGCTTCATCTCCACCTCTGCGTCCTGAGCGCAGCCTGGGGGAGGTGAGAGGGACTGCTCAGCATCACCTCCACCTCTGTGTCCTGGGAGCAGCTGGGGGAAGTGATTGGGACTGCTCAACCTCACCTCCAACTCTGTGTCCTGAAAGCAGCTGGGGAGGTGAGAGGGACTGCTCAGCCTCACCTCCACCTCTGCGTAGTGAGAGCAGCTGGGGGAGGTGAGAGGGACTGCTCAGCCTCACCTCCACCTTTGTGTCCTGACAGCTGCTGGGGGAGGTGATAGGGACTGCTCAGCTTCACCTCCACCTCTGTGTCCTGAGAGCAGCCTGGGGGAGGTGAGTGGGACTGCTCAGCCTCACCTCCACCTCTGTGTCCTGAGAGCAGCTGGGGGAAGTGAGTGGGACTGCTCAGCCTCACCTCCACCTCTGTGTCCTGAGAGCAGCTGGGGGAAGTGGGAGGGACTGCTCAGCCTCACCTCCACCTGTGTGTCCTGAGAGCAGCTGTGGGAAGTGAGTGGGACTGCTCAGCCTCACCTCCACCTCTGTGTTTTGAGAGCAGCTGGGGGAGGTGAGAGGGACTGCTCAGCCTCACCTTCACCTCTGTGGCCTGTGAGCAGCTGGGGAAGGTGGGTGGAACTGCTCAGCCTGACTTCCACCTCTGTGTCCTGAGAGCAGCTGGGGGAGGTGGGTGGAACTGCTCAGCCTCTCCTCCACCTCTGTGTCCTGAGAGCACCCTGGGGGAGGTGAGTGGGATTGCTCAGCCTCACCTCCACGTCTGTGTCCTGATAGCAGCTGGAGGAGGTTAGAGGGACTGCTCAGCCTCATCTCCACCTTGCGTCCTGAGAACTGCTGGGGGAGGTGAGAGGGACTGCTCAGCCTCACCTCCACCTCTGTGACCTGAGAGCACTTGGGGAAGTGAGTGGGACTGCTCAGCCTCACCTCCTGAGAGCACAGTTGGGGAGGTGAGTGGGACTGCTCAGCCTCACCTCCACGTCTGTGTACTGAGCGCAGCTGGGGGAGGTGAGTGGAACTGCTCAGCCTCACCTCCACCTTTGCGTCCTGAGAGCTGCTGGGGGAGGTGAGAGGGACTGCTCAGCCTCACCTCCACCTCTGTTTCCTGAGAGCACTTGGGGAAGTGAGTGGGACTATTCAGCCTCACCTCCACCTTTGTGTCCTGACAGCTGCTGGGGGAGGTGAGTGCGAGTGCTCAGCCTAACCTCCACCTCTGCGTCCTGAGAGCAGCCTGGGGGAGGTGAGAGGGACTGCTCAGCCTCACCTCCACCTCTGTGTCCTAAGAGCAGCTGGGGGAGGTGAGAGGGACTGCTCAGCCTCACCTCCACCTCTGTGTCCTGAAAGAAGCTGGGGGATATGAGTGGGACTGCTCAGCCTCACCTCCACCTCTGTGTCCTGAGAGCAGCTCGGTGAGGTGAGAGGGACTGCTCAGCCTCACCTCCACCTTTGTGTCCTGACACCTGCTGGGGGAGGTGAGAGGGACTGCTCAGCCTCACCTCCACCTCTGTGTCCTGAGAGCAGCTGGGGAAGGTGAGTGAGGGACTGCTCAGCTTCACCTACAGCTCTGCATCCTGAGAGCAGCCTGGGGGAGGTGAGAGGGACTGCTCAGCCTCACCTCCGCCTCTGTGTCCTGAGAGAGGCTGGGGGAAGTGAGTGGGACTGCTCAGGCTCACCTCCACCTCTGTGTCCTAAGAGCACCTGGGGGAGGTGAGTGAGGGACTGCTCAGCTTCTCCTCCACCTCTGCGTCCTGAGAGCAGCTGGGGGAGGTGAGTGGGACTGCTCAGCCTCACCTCCAACTCTGTGTCCTGAAAGCAGCTGGGGAGGTGAGAGGGACTGCTCAGCCTCACCTCCACCTCTGTGTAGTGAGAGCAGCTGGGGGAGGTGAGAGGGACTGCTCAGCCTCACCTTCTCCTCTGTGTCCTGAGAGCAGCTGGGGGCAGTGAGTGGGACTGATCAGCCTCACCTCCACCTCTGTGTCCTGAGAGCAGCTCGGGGAGGTGAGAGGGACTACTCAGCCTCACCTCCACCTTTGTGTCCTGACCGCTGCTGGGGGAGGTGAGAGGGACTGCTCAGCTTCAACTCCACCTCTGTGTTCTGAGAGCAGCCTGGGGGAGGTGAGTGGGACTGCTCAGCCTCACCTCCACCTCTGTGTCCTGAGAGCAGCTGGGGGAAGTGAGTGGGACTGCTCATCCTCACCTCCACCTCTTTGTCCAGAGAGCAGCTGGGGGAAGTGAGAGGGACTGCTCAGCCTCACCCCCACCTCTGTGTTCTGAGCAGCTGGGGCAGGTGAGAGGGGCTCCTCAGCCTCACTTCCACGTCTAGGTCCTGAGAGCAGCTGTAGGAGGTAGTGGGACTGCTCAGCCTCACCTCCATCTCTGTGTCCTGAGAGCACTGGGTGAAGTGAGTGGGACTGCTCAGCATCACCTCCACCTCTGTGTCCTGAGAGCAGCTGGGGGAGGTGAGTGAAGGACTGCTCAGCTTCACCTCCACCTCTGCATCCTGAGAGCAGCCTGGGAGAGGTGAGAGGGACTGCTCAGCCTCACCCCCACCTCTGTGTCCTGAAAGCAGCTGGGGGAGGTGAGTGAGGGACTGCTCAGCTTCACCTCCACCACTGCGTCCTGAGAGCAGCTGGGGGAGGTGAGTGGGACTGCTCAGCCTCACCTTTAACTCTGTGTCCTGAAAGCAGCTGGGGAGGTGAGAGGGACTGCTCAGCCTCACCTCCACCTCTGTGTAGTGAGAGCAGCTGGGGGAGGTGAGAGGGACTGCTCAGCCTCACCTCCTCCTCTGTGTCCTGAGAGCAGCTGGGGGCAGTGAGTGGGACTGATCAGCCTCACCTCCAAATCTGTGTCCTGAGAGAAGCTCGGGGAGGTGAGAGGGACTACTCAGCCTCACCTCCACCTTTGTGTCCTGACAGCTGCTGGGGGAGGTGAGAGGGACTGCTCAGCTTCACCTCCACCTCTGTGTCCTGAGAGCAGCCTGGGGGAGGTGAGTGGGACTGCTCAGCCTCACCTACACCTCTGTGTCCTGAGAGAAGCTGGGGGAAGTGAGTGGGACTGCTCAGCCTCACCTCCACCTCTGTGTCCTGAGAGCAGCTGGGGGAAGTGAGAGGGACTGCTCAGCCTCACCTCCACCTCTGTGTTTTGAGAGCAGCTGGGGGAGGTGAGAGGGACTGCTCAGCCTCACCTTCACCTCTGTGGCCTGTGAGCAGCTGGGGAAGGTGGGTGGAACTGCTCAGCCTGACTTCCACCTCTGTGTCCTGAGAGCAGCTGGGGGAGGTGGGTGGAACTGCTCAGCCTCTCCTCCACCTCTGTGTCCTGAGAGAAACCTGGGGGTGGTGAGTGGGACTGCTCAGCCTCACCTCCACGTCTGTGTCCTGAGAGCACTTGGGGAAGTGAGTGGGACTGCTCAGCCTCACCTCCTGAGAGCACCCTGGGGGAGTTGAGTGGGACTGCTCAGCCTCACCTCCATGTCTGTGTCCTGAGCGCAGCTGGGGGAGGTGAGTGGAACTGCTCAGCCTCACCTCCACCTCTGTGTCCTGAGAGCAGCTGGGGGAGGTGAGAGGGACTGCTCAGCCTCATCTCCACCTTTGCGTCCTGAGAGCTGCTGGGGGAGGTGAGAGGGACTGCTCAGGCTCACCTCCACCTCTGTGTCCTGAGAGCACATGGGGAAGTCAGTGGGACTGCTCAGCCTCACCTCCACCTCTGTGTCCTGAGAGCAGCTGGGGGATGTGAGTGCGAGTGCTCAGCCTAACCTCCACATCTGCGTCCTGAGAGCAGCCTGGGGGAGGTGAGAGGGACTGCTCAGCCTCACCTCCACCTCTGTGTCCTGAGAGCAGCTGGGGGAGGTGAGAGGGACTGCTCAGCCTCACCTCCACCTCTGTGTCCTGAGAGAAGCTGGGGGATGTGAGTGGGACTGCTCAGCCTCACCTCCACCTCTGTGTCCTGAGAGCAGCTCGGGGAGGTGAGAGGGACTGCTCAGCCACACCTCCACCTTTGTGTCCTGACAGCTGCTGGGGGAGGTGAGAGGGACTGCTCAGCCTCACCTCCACCTCTGTGTCCTGAGAGCAGCTCGGGGAGGTGAGTGAGGGACTGCTCAGCTTCACCTACTGCTCTGCATCCTGAGAGCAGCCTGGGGGAGGTGAGAGGGACTGCTCAGCCTCACCTCCGCCTCTGTGTCCTGAGAGAGGCTGGGGGAAGTGAGTGGGACTGCTCAGGCTCACCTCCACCTCTGTGTCCTAAGAGCACCTGGTGGAGGGGAGTGAGGGACTGCTCAGATTCACCTCCACCTCTGCGTCCTGAGAGCAGCTCGGGGAGGTGAGAGTGACTACTCACCCTCACCTCCACCTTTGTGTCCTGACAGCTGCTGGGGGAAGTGAGAGGGACTGCTCAGCTTCACCTCCACCTATGTGTCCTGAGAGCAGCCTGGGGGAGGTGAGTGGGACTGCTCAGCCTCACCTCCACCTCTGTGTCCTGAGAGCAGCTGGGGGAAGTGAGTGGGACTGCTCAGCCTCACCTCCACCTCTGTGTCCTGAGAGCAGCTGGGGGAAGTGAGAGGGACTGCTCAGCCTCACCTCCACCTGTGTGTCCTGAGAGCAGCTGGGGGAAGTGAGTGGGACTGCTCAGCCTCACCTCCACCTCTGTGTTTTGAGAGCAGCTGGGGGAGGTGAGAGGGACTGCTCAGCCTCACCTCCACCTCTGTGTCCTGAGAGCAGCTCGGGGAGGTTAGAGGGACTGCTCAGCCTCACCTCCACCTCTGTGTCCTGAGAGCAGCTGGGGGAGGTGAGTGAGGGACTGCTCAGCTTCACCTCCACTTCTGCATCCTGAGTGCAACCTGGGGGAGGTGAGAGGGACTGCTCAGCCTCACCTCCACCTCGGTGTCCTGAGAGCAGCTGGGGGATGTGAGTGGGACTTCTCAGCCTCACCTTCACCTCTGTGTCCTGAAAGCACCTGGGGGAGGTGAGAGGGACTGCTCAGCCTCACCTCCACCTCTGTGTCCTGAGAGCAGCTGGGGGAGGAGAGAGGGACTGCTCAGCCTCACCTCCTCCTCTGTGTCCTGAGAGCAGCTGGGGGAGGTGAGAGGGACTTCTCAGCGTCACCTCCACCTCTGTGTCCTGTGAGCAGCTGGGGGAAGTGAGTGGGACTGCTCTGCCTCACCTTCACCTCTGTGTCCTGAGAGCAGCTGCGGGAGGTGAGTGAGGGACTGCTCAGCTTCATCTCCACCTCTGCGTACTGAGCGCAGCCTGGGGGAGGTGAGAGGGACTGCTCAGCATCACCTCCACCTCTGTGTCCTGGGAGCAGCTTGGGGAAGTGAGTGGGACTGCTCAGCCTCACCTCCAACTCTGTGTCCTGAAAGCAGCTGGGGAGGTGAGAGGGACTGCTCAGCCTCACCTCCACCTCTGTGTAGTGAGAGCAGCTGGAGGAGGTGAGAGGGACTGCTCAGCCTCACCTCCTCCTCTGTGTCCTGAGATCAGCTGGGGGCAGTGAGTGGGACTGATCAGCCTCACCTCCACCTCTGTGTCCTGAGAGCAGCTCGGGGAGGTGAGAGGTACTACTCAGCCTCACCTCCACCTTTGTGTCCTGACAGCTGCTGGGGGAGGTGAGAGGGACTGCTCAGCTTCACCTCCACCTCTGTGTTTTGAGAGCAGCTGGGGGAGGTGAGGGGACTGCACAGCCTCACCTTCACCTCTGTGGCCTGTGAGCAGCTGGGGAAGGTGGGTGGAACTGCTCAGCCTGACTTCCACCTCTGTGTCCTGAGAGCAGCTGGGTGAGGTGGGTGGAACTGCTCAGCCTCTCCTCCACCTCTGTGTCCTGAGAGCACCCTGGGGGAGGTGAGTGGGACAGCTCAGCCTCACCTCCACGTCTATGTCCTGAGCGCAGCTGGGGGAGGTGAGTGGAACTGCTCAGCGTCACCTCCACCTCTGGGTCCTGACAGCAGCTGGGGGAGGTGAGAGGGACTGCTCAGCCTCATCTCCACCTTTGCGTCCTGAGAACTGCTTGGGGAGGTGAGAGGGACTGCTCAGCCTCACCTCCACCTCTGTGTCCTGAGAGCACTTGGGGAAGTGAGTGGGACTGCTCAGCCTCACCTCCTGAGAGCACCCTGGGGGAGGTGAGTGCCACTGCTCAGCCTCACCTCCACGTCTGTGTCCTGAGCGCAGCTGGGGGAGGTGAGTGGAACTGCTCAGCCTCACCTCCACCTCTGTGTCCTGAGAGCAGCTGGGGGAGGTGAGAGAGACTGCTCAGCCTCATCTCCACATTTGCGTCCTGAGAGCTGCTGGGGGAGGTGAGAGGGACTGCTCAGCCTCACCTCCACCTCTGTGTCCTGAGAGCACTTGGGGAAGTGAGTGGGACTGCTCAGCCTCACCTCAACCTCTGTGTCCTGAGAGCAGCTGGGGGATGTGAGTGCCTATGCTCAGCCTAACCTCCACCTCTGCGTCCTGAGAGCAGCCTGGGGGAGATGAGAGGGACTGCTCAGCCTCACCTCCACCTCTGTGTCCTGAGAGCAGCTGGGGGAGGTGAGAGGGACTGCTCAGCCTCACCTCCACCTCTGTGTCCTGAGAGAAGCTGGGGGATGTGAGTGGGACTGCTCAGCCTCACCTCCACCTCTGTGTCCTGAGAGCAGCTCGGGGAGGTGAGAGGGACTGCTCAGCCTCACCTCCACCTTTGTGTCCTGACAGCTGCTGGGGGAGGTGAGAGGGACTGCTCAGCCTCACCTCCACCTCTGTTTCCTGAGAGCAGCTGGGGGAGTTGAGTGAGGGACTGCTCAGCTTCACCTACGGCTCTGCATCCTGAGAGCAGCCTGGGGGAGGTGAGAGGGACTGCTCAGCCTCACCTCCGCCTCTGTGTCCTGAGAGAGGCTGGGGGAAGTGAGTGGGACTGCTCAGGCTCACCTCCACCTCTGTGTCCTAAGAGCACCTGGGGGAGGTGAGTGAGGGACTGCTCAGCTTCACCTCCACCTCTGCGTCCCGAGAGAAGCTGGGGGAGGTGAGTGGGAATGCTCAGCCTCACCTCCAACTCTGTGTCCTGAGAGCAGCTCGGGGAGGTGAGAGGGACTACTCAGCCTCACCTCCACCTCTGTGTCCTGAGAGGAGCTGGGGGAAGTGAGTGGGACTGCTCAGCTTCACCTCCACCTCTGTGTTCTGAGAGCAGCCTGGGGGAGGTGAGTGGGACTGCTCAGCCTCACCTCCACCTCTGTGTCCTGAGAGGAGCTGGGGGAAGTGAGTGGGACTGCTCAGCCTCACCTCCACCTCTGTGTCCTGAGAGCAAGTGGGGGAAGTGAGAGGGACTGCTCAGCCTCACCTCCACCTGTGTGTACTGAGAGCAGCTGGGGGAAGTGAGAGGGACTGCTCAGCCTCACCTCCACCTCTGTGTTTTGAGAGCAGCTGGGGGAGGTGAGAGGGACTCCTCAGCCTCACCTCCACCTCTGTGTCCTGAGAGCAGCTGGGGGAGGTTAGAGGGACTGCTCAGCCTCACCTCCACCTCTGTGTCCTGAGAGCAGCTGGGGGAGGTGCATGAGGGACTGCTCAGCTTCACCTCCACCTCTGCATCCTGAGTGCAGCCTGGCGGAGGTGAGAGGGACTGCTCAACCTCACCTCAACCTCGGTGTCCTGAGAGCAGCTGGGGGATGTGAGTGGGACTTCTCAGCCTCACCTTCACCTCTGTGTCCTGAAAGCAGCTGGGGGAGGTGAGAGGGACTGCTCAGCCTCACCTCCACCTCTGTGTCCTGAGAGCAGCTGGGGGAGGAGAGAGGGACTGCTCAGCCTCACCTCCTCCTCTGTGTCCTGAGAGCAGCTGGGGGAGGTGAGAGGGACTACTCAGCCTCACCTCCCCCTCTGCCTCCTGAGAGCAGCTGGGGGAAGTGAGTGGGACTGCTCTGGCTCACCTTCACCTCTGTGTTCTGAGAGCAGCTGTGGGAGGTGAGTGAGGGACTGCTCAGCTTCATCTCCACCTCTGCGTCCTGAGCGCAGCCTGGGGGAGGTGAGAGGGACTGCTCAGCATCACCTCCACCTCTGTGTCCTGGGAGCAGCTGGGGGAAGTGATTGGGACTGCTCAGCCTCACCTCCAACTCTGTGTCCTGAAAGCAGCTGGGGAGGTGAGAGGGACTGCTCAGCCTCACCTCCACCTCTGTGTAGTGAGAGCAGCTGGGGGAGGTGAGAGGGACTGCTCAGCCTCACCTCCTCCTCTGGGTCCTGAGAGCAGCTGGGGGCAGTGAGTGGGACTGATCAGCCTCACCTCCACCTGTGTGTCCTGAGAGCAGCTCGGGGATGTAAGAGGGACTACTCAGCCTCACCTCCACCTTTGTGTCCTGAGAGAAGCTGGGGGAGGTGAGAGGGACTGCTCAGCTTCACCTCCACCTCTGTGTCCTGAGAGCAGCCTGGGGGAGGTGAGTGGGACTACTCAGCCTCACCTCCACCTTTGTGTCCTGACAGCTGCTGGGGGAGGTGAGAGGGACTGCTCAACCTCACCTCCACCTCTGTGTCCTGAGAGCAGCTGGGGGAGGTGAGGGAGGGACTGCTCAGCTTTACCTACAGCTCTGCATCCTGAGAGCAGCCTGTGGGAGGTGAGAGGGACTGCTCAGCCTCACCTCCGCCTCTGTGTCCTGAGAGAGGCTGGGGGAAGTGAGTGGGACTGCTCAGGCTCACCTCCACCTCTGTGTCCTAAGAGCACCTGGGGGAGGTGAGTGAGGGACTGCTCAGCTTCACCTCCACCACTGCGTCCTGAGAGCAGCTGGGGGAGGTGAGTGGGACTGCTCAGCCTCACCTTTAACTCTGTGTCCTGAAAGCAGCTGGGGAGGTGAGAGGGACTGCTCAGCCTCACCTCCACCTCTGTGTAGTGAGAGCAGCTGGGGGAGGTGAGAGGGACTGCTCAGCCTCACCTCCTCCTCTGTGTCCTGAGAGCAGCTGGGGGCAGTGAGTGGGACTGATCAGCCTCACCTCCACCTCTGTGTCCTGAGAGAAGCTCGGGGAGGTGAGAGGGACTACTCAGCCTCACCTCCACCTTTGTGTCCTGACAGCTGCTGGGGGAGGTGAGAGGGACTGCTCAGCTTCACCTCCACCTCTGTGTCCTGAGAGCAGCCTGGGGGAGGTGAGTGGGACTGCTCAGCCTCACCTCCACCTCTGTGTCCTGAGAGCAGCTGGGGGAAGTGAGAGGGACTGCTCAGCCTCACCTCCACCTGTGTGTCCTGAGAGCAGCTGGGGGAAGTGAGTGGGACTGCTCAGCCTCACCTCCACCTCTGTGTTTTGAGAGCAGCTGGGGGAGGTGAGAGGGACTGCTCAGCCTCACCTTCACCTCTGTGGCCTGTGAGCAGCTGGGGAAGGTGGGTTGAACTGCTCACCCTGACTTCCACCTCTGTGTCCTGAGAGCAGCTGGGGGAGGTGGGTGGAACTGCTCAGCCTCTCCTCCACCTCTGTGTCCTGAGAGAAACCTGGGGGTGGTGAGTGGGACTGCTCAGCCTCACCTCCACGTCTGTGTCCTGAGCGCAGCTGGGGGAGGTGAGTGGAACTGCTCAGCCTCACCTCCACCTCTGTGTCCTGATAGCAGCTGGGGGAGGTGAGAGGGACTGCTCAGCCTCATCTCCACCTTTGCGTCCTGAGAACTGCTGGGGGAGGTGAGAGGGACTGCTCAGCCTCACCTCCACCTCTGTGTCCTGAGAGCACTTGGGGAAGTGAGTGGGACTGCTCAGCCTCACCTCCTGAGAGCACCCTGGGGGAGGTGAGTGGGACTGCTCAGCCTCACCTCCATGTCTGTGTCCTGAGCGCAGCTGGGGGAGGTGAGTGGAACTGCTCAGCCTCACCTCCACCTCTGTGTCCTGAGAGCAGCTGGGGGAGGTGAGAGGGACTGCTCAGCCTCATCTCCACCTTTGCGTCCTGAGAGCTGCTGGGGGAGGTGAGAGGGACTGCTCAGCCTCACCTCCACCTCTGTGTCCTGAGAGCTCATGGGGAATTGAGTGGGACTGCTCAGGCTCACCTCCACCTCTGTGTCCTGAGAGCAGCTGGGGGATGTGAGTGCGAGTGCTCAGCCTAACCTCCACCTCTGCGTCCTGAGAGCAGCCTGGGGGAGGTGAGATGGACTGCTCAGCCTCACCTCCACCTCTGTGTCCTGAGAGCAGCTGGGGGAGGTGAGAGGGACTGCTCAGCCTCACCTCCACCTCTGTGTCCTGAGAGAAGCTGGGGGATGTGAGAGGGACTGCTCAGCCTCACCTCCACCTCTGTGTCCTGAGAGCAGCTCGGGGAGGTGAGAGGGACTGCTCAGCCACAACTCCACCTTTGTGTCCTGACAGCTGCTGGGGGAGGTGAGTGGGACTGCTCAGCCTCACCTCCACCTATGTGTCCTGAGAGCAGCTGGGGGAGGTGAGTGAGGGACTGCTCAGCTTCACCTACAGCTCTGCATCCTGAGAGCAGCCTGGGGGAGGTGAGAGGGACTGCTCATCCTCACCTCCGCCTCTGTGTCCTGAGAGAGGCTGGGGGAAGTGAGTTGGACTGCTCAGGCTCACCTCCACCTCTGTGTCCTAAGAGCACCTGGGGGAGGTGAGTGAGGGACTGCTCAGATTCACCTCCACCTCTGCGTCCTGAGAGCAGCTGGGGGAGGTGAGTGGGACTGCTCAGCCTCACCTCCAACTCTGTGTCCTGAGAGCAGCTCGGGGAGGTGAGATGGACTGCTCAGCCACACCTCCACCTTTGTGTCCTGACAGCTGCTGGGGGAGGTGAGAGGGACTGCTCAGCCTCACCTCCACCTCTGTGTCCTGAGAGCAGCTGGGGGAGGTGAGTGAGGGACTGCTCAGCTTCACCTACTGCTCTGCATCCTGAGAGCAGCCTGGGGGAGGTGAGAGGGACTGCTCAGCCTCACCTCCGCCTCTGTGTCCTGAGAGAGGCTGGGGGAAGCGAGTGGGACTGCTCAGGCTCACCTCCACCTCTGTGTCCTAAGAGCACCTGGGGGAGGGGAGTGAGGGACTGCTCAGATTCACCTCCACCTCTGCGTCCTGAGAGCAGCTCGGGGAGGTGTGAGTGACTACTCAGCCTCACCTCCACCTTTGTGTCCTGACAGCTGCTGGGGGAGGTGAGAGGGACTGCTCAGCTTCACCTCCACCTCTGTGTCCTGAGAGCAGCCTGGGGGAGGTGAGTGGGACTGCTCAGCCTCACCTCCACCTCTGTGTCCTGAGAGCAGCTGGGGGAAGTGAGTGGGACTGCTCAGCCTCACCTCCACCTCTGTGTCCTGAGAGCAGCTGGGGGAAGTGAGAGGGACTGCTCAGCCTCACCTCCACCTGTGTGTCCTGAGAGCAGCTGGGGGAAGTGAGTGGGACTGCTCAGCCTCACCTCCACCTCTGTGTTTTGAGAGCAGCTGGGGGAGGTGAGAGGGACTGCTCAGCCTCACCTCCACCTCTGTGTCCTGAGAGCAGCTCGGGGAGGTTAGAGGGACTGCTCAGCCTCACCTCCACCTCTGTGTCCTGAGAGCAGCTGGGGGAGGTGAGTGAGGGACTGCTCAGCTTCACCTCCACTTCTGCATCCTGAGTGCAACCTGGGGGAGGTGAGAGGGACTGCTCAGCCTCATCTCCACCTCGGTGTCCTGAGAGCAGCTGGGGGATGTGAGTGGGACTTCTCAGCCTCACCTTCACCTCTGTGTCCTGAAAGCACCTGGGGGAGGTGAGAGGGACTGCTCAGCCTCACCTCCACCTCTGTGTCCTGAGAGCAGCTGGGGGAGGAGAGAGGGACTGCTCAGCCTCACCTCCTCCTCTGTGTCCTGAGAGCAGCTGGGGGAGGTGAGAGGGACTTCTCAGCGTCACCTCCACCTCTGTGTCCTGAGAGCAGCTGGGGGAAGTGAGTGGGACTGCTCTGACTCACCTTCACCTCTGTGTCCTGAGAGCAGCTGCGGGAGGTGAGTGAGGGACTGCTCAGCTTCATCTCCACCTCTGCGTACTGAGCGCAGCCTGGGGGAGGTGAGAGGGACTGCTCAGCATCACCTCCACCTCTCTGTCCTGGGAGCAGCTTGGGGAAGTGAGTGGGACTGCTCAGCCTCACCTCCAACTCTGTGTCCTGAAAGCAGCTGGGGAGGTGAGAGGGACTGCTCAGCCTCACCTCCACCTCTGTGTAGTGAGAGCAGCTGGAGGAGGTGAGAGGGACTGCTCAGCCTCACCTCCTCCTCTGTGTCCTGAGATCAGCTGGGGGCAGTGAGTGGGACTGATCAGCCTCACCTCCACCTCTGTGTCCTGAGAGCAGCTCGGGGAGGTGAGAGGGACTACTCAGCCTCACCTCCACCTTTATGTCCTGACAGCTGCTGGGGGAGGTGAGAGGGACTGCTCAGCTTCACCTCCACCTCTGTGTCCTGAGAGCAGCCTGGGGGAGGTGAGTGGGACAGCTCAGCCTCACCTCCACCTCTGTGTCCTGAGAGCAGCTGGCGGAAGTGAGTGGGACTGCTCAGCCTCATCTCCACCTGTGTGTCCTGAGAGCAGCTGGGGGAAGTGAGAGGGACTGCTCAGCCTCACCTCCACCTGTGTGTCCTGAGAGCAGCTGGGGGAAGTGAGTGGGACTGCTCAGCCTCACCTCCACCTCTGTGTTTTGAGAGCAGCTGGGGGAGGTGAGGGGACTGCTCAGCCTCACCTTCACCTCTGTGGCCTGTGAGCAGCTGGGGAAGGTGGGTGGAACTGCTCAGCCTGACTTCCACCTCTGTGTCCTGAGAGCAGCTGAGTGAGGTGGGTGGAACTGCTCAGCCTCTCCTCCACCTCTGTGTCCTGAGAGCACCCTGGGGGTTGTGAGTGGGACAGCTCAGCCTCACCTCCACGTCTATGTCCTGAGCGCAGCTGGGGGAGGTGAGTGGAACTGCTCAGCGTCACCTCCACCTCTGGGTCCTGACAGCAGCTGGGGGAGGTGAGAGGGACTGCTCAGCCTCATCTCCACCTTTGCGTCCTGAGAACTGCTTGGGGAGGTGAGAGGGACTGCTCAGCCTCACCTCCACCTCTGTGTCCTGAGAGCACTTGGGGAAGTGAGTGGGACTGCTCAGCCTCACCTCCTGAGAGCACCCTGGGGGAGGTGAGTGCCACTGCTCAGCCTCACCTCCACGTCTGTGTCCTGAGCGCAGCTGGGGGAGGTGAGTGGAACTGCTCAGCCTCACCTCCACCTCTGTGTCCTGAGAGCAGCTGGGGGAGGTGAGAGAGACTGCTCAGCCTCATCTCCACATTTGCGTCCTGAGAGCTGCTGGGAGAGGTGAGAGGGACTGCTCAGCCTCACCTCCACCTCTGTGTCCTGAGAGCACTTGGGGAAGTGAGTGGGACTGCTCAGCCTCACCTCAACCTCTGTGTCCTGAGAGCAGCTGGGGGATGTGAGTGCCTATGCTCAGCCTAACCTCCACCTCTGCGTCCTGAGAGCAGCCTGGGGGAGATGAGAGGGACTGCTCAGCCTCACCTCCACCTCTGTGTCCTGAGAGCAGCTGGGGGAGGTGAGAGGGACTGCTCAGCCTCACCTCCACCTCTGTGTCCTGAGAGAAGCTGGGGGATGTGAGTGGGACTGCTCAGCCTCACCTCCACCTCTGTGTCCTGAGAGCAGCTCGGGGAGGTGAGAGGGACTGCTCAGCCTCACCTCCACCTTTGTGTCCTGACAGCTGCTGGGGGAGGTGAGAGGGACTGCTCAGCCTCACCTCCACCTCTGTTTCCTGAGAGCAGCTGGGGGAGTTGAGTGAGGGACTGCTCAGCTTCACCTACGGCTCTGCATCCTGAGAGCAGCCTGGGGGAGGTGAGAGGGACTGCTCAGCCTCACCTCCGCCTCTGTGTCCTGAGAGAGGCTGGGGGAAGTGAGTGGGACTGCTCAGGCTCACCTCCACCTCTGTGTCCTAAGAGCACCTGGGGGAGGTGAGTGAGGGACTGCTCAGCTTCACCTCCACCTCTGCGTCCTGAGAGAAGCTGGGGGAAGTGAGTGGGAATGCTCAGCCTCACCTCCAACTCTGTGTCCTGAAAGCAGCTGGGGAGGTGAGAGGGACTGCTCAGCCTCACCTCCACCTCTGTGTAGTGAGAGCAGCTGGGGGAGGTGAGACGGACTGCTCAGCCTCACCTCCTCCTCTTTGTCCTGAGAGCAGCTGGGGGCAGTGAGTGGGACTGATCAGCCTCACCTCCACCTCTGTGTCCTGAGAGCAGCTCGGGGAGGTGAGAGGGACTACTCAGCCTCACCTCCACCTCTGTGTCCTGAGAGGAGCTGGGGGAAGTGAGTGGGACTGCTCAGCTTCACCTCCACCTCTGTGTCCTGAGAGCAGCCTGGGGGAGGTGAGTGGGACTGCTCAGCCTCACCTCCACCTCTGTGTCCTGAGAGGAGCTGGGGGAAGTGAGTGGGACTGCTCAGCCTCACCTCCACCTCTGTGTCCTGAGAGCAAGTGGGGGAAGTGAGAGGGACTTCTCAGCCTCACCTCCACCTGTGTGTACTGAGAGCAGCTGGGGGAAGTGAGAGGGACTGCTCAGCCTCACCTCCACCTCTGTGTTTTGAGAGCAGCTGGGGGAGGTGAGAGGGACTCCTCAGCCTCACCTCCACCTCTGTGTCCTGAGAGCAGCTGGGGGAGGTTAGAGAAACTGCTCAGCCTCACCTCCACCTCTGTGTCCTGAGAGCAGCTGGGGGAGGTGCGTGAGGGACTGCTCAGCTTCACCTCCACCTCTGCATCCTGAGTGCAGCCTGGCGGAGGTGAGAGGGACTGCTCAACCTCACCTCAACCTCGGTGTCCTGAGAGCAGCTGGGGGATGTGAGTGGGACTTCTCAGCCTCACCTTCACCTCTGTGTCCTGAAAGCAGCTGGGGGAGGTGAGAGGGACTGCTCAGCCTCACCTCCACCTCTGTGTCCTGAGAGCAGCTGGGGGAGGAGAGAGGGACTGCTCAGCCTCACCTCCTCCTCTGTGTCCTGAGAGCAGCTGGGGGAGGTGAGAGGGACTACTCAGCCTCACCTCCCCCTCTGCCTCCTGAGAGCAGCTGGGGGAAGTGAGTGGGACTGCTCTGGCTCACCTTCACCTCTGTGTCCTGAGAGCAGCTGTGGGAGGTGAGTGAGGGACTGCTCAGCTTCATCTCCACCTCTGCGTCCTGAGCGCAGCCTGGCGGAGGTGAGAGGGACTGCTCAGCATCACCTCCACCTCTGTGTACTGGGAGCAGCTGGGGGAAGTGATTGGGACTGCTCAGCCTCACCTCCAACTCTGTGTCCTGAAAGCAGCTGGGGAGGTGAGAGGGACTGCTCAGCCTCACCTCCACCTCTGTGTAGTGAGAGCAGCTGGGGGAGGTGAGAGGGACTGCTCAGCCTCACCTCCTCCTCTGTGTCCTGAGAGCAGCTGGGGGCAGTGAGTGGGACTGATCAGCCTCACCTCCACCTCTGTGTCCTGAGAGAAGCTCGGGGAGGTGAGAGGGACTACTCAGCCTCACCTCCACCTTTGTGTCCTGACAGCTGCTGGGGGAGGTGAGAGGGACTGCTCAGCTTCACCTCCACCTCTGTGTCCTGAGAGCAGCCTGGGGGAGGTGAGTGGGACTGCTCAGCCTCACATCCACCTCTGTGTCCTGAGAGCAGCTGGGGGAAGTGAGTGGGACTGCTCAGCCTCACATCCACCTCTGTGTCCTGAGAGCAGCTGGGGGAAGTGAGAGGGACTGCTCAGCCTCACCTCCACCTGTGTGTCCTGAGAGCAGCTGGGGGAAGTGAGTGGGACTGCTCAGCCTCACCTCCACCTCTGTGTTTTGAGAGCAGCTGGGGGAGGTGAGAGGGACTGCTCAGCCTCACCTTCACCTCTGTGGCCTGTGAGCAGCTGGGGAAGGTGGGTGGAACTGCTCACCCTGACTTCCACCTCTGTGTCCTGAGAGCAGCTGGGGGAGGTGGGTGGAACTGCTCAGCCTCTCCTCCACCTCTGTGTCCTGAGAGAAACCTGGGGGTGGTGAGTGGGACTGCTCAGCCTCACCTCCACGTCTGTGTCCTGAGCGCAGCTGGGGGAGGTGAGTGGAACTGCTCAGCCTCACCTCCACCTCTGTGTCCTGATAGCAGCTGGGGGAGGTGAGAGGGACTGCTCAGCCTCATCTCCACCTTTGCGTCCTGAGAACTGCTGGGGGAGGTGAGAGGGACTGCTCAGCCTCACCTCCACCTCTGTGTCCTGAGAGCACTTGGGGAAGTGAGTGGGACTGCTCAGCCTCACCTCCTGAGAGCACCCTGTGGGAGGTGAGTGGGACTGCTCAGCCTCACCTCCATGTCTGTGTCCTGAGCGCAGCTGGGGGAGGTGAGTGGAACTGCTCAGCCTCACCTCCACCTCTGTGTCCTGAGAGCAGCTGGGGGAGGTGAGAGGGACTGCTCAGCCTCATCTCCACCTTTGCGTCCTGAGAGCTGCTGGGGGAGGTGAGAGGGACTGCTCAGCCTCACCTCCACCTCTGTGTCCTGAGAGCTCATGGGGAATTGAGTGGGACTGCTCAGGCTCACCTCCACCTCTGTGTCCTGAGAGCAGCTGGGGGATGTGAGTGCGAGTGCTCAGCCTAACCTCCACCTCTGCGTCCTGAGAGCAGCCTGGGGGAGGTGAGATGGACTGCTCAGCCTCACCTCCACCTCTGTGTCCTGAGAGCAGCTGGGGGAGGTGAGAGGGACTGCTCAGCCTCACCTCCACCTCTGTGTCCTGAGAGAAGCTGGGGGATGTGAGAGGGACTGCTCAGCCTCACCTCCACCTCTGTGTCCTGAGAGCAGCTCGGGGAGGTGAGAGGGACTGCTCAGCCACACCTCCACCTTTGTGTCCTGACAGCTGCTGGGGGAGGTGAGAGGGACTGCTCAGCCTCACCTCCACCTATGTGTCCTGAGAGCAGCTGGGGGAGGTGAGTGAGGGACTGCTCAGCTTCACCTACAGCTCTGCATCCTGAGAGCAGCCTGGGGGAGGTGAGAGGGACTGCTCATCCTCACCTCCGCCTCTTTGTCCTGAGAGAGGCTGGGGGAAGTGAGTTGGACTGCTCAGGCTCACCTCCACCTCTGTGTCCTAAGAGCACCTGGGGGAGGTGAGTGAGGGACTGCTCAGATTCACCTCCACCTCTGCGTCCTGAGAGCAGCTGGGGGAGGTGAGTGGGACTGCTCAGCCTCACCTCCAACTCTGTGTCCTGAAAGCAGCTGGGGAGGTGAGAGTGACTACTCAGCCTCACCTCCACCTTTGTGTCCTGACAGCTGCTGGGGGAGGTGAGAGGGACTGCTCAGCTTCACCTCCACCTCTGTGTCCTGAGAGAAGCCTGGGGGAGGTGAGTGGGACTGCTCAGCCTCACCTCCACCTCTGTGTCCTGAGAGCAGCTGGGGGAAGTGAGTGGGACTGCTCAGCCTCACCTCCACCTCTGTGTCCTGAGAGCAGCAGGGGGAAGTGAGAGGGACTGCTCAGCCTCACCTCCACCTGTGTGTCCTGAGAGCAGCTGGGGGAAGTGAGTGGGACTGCTCAGCCTCACCTCCACCTCTGTGTTTTGAGAGCAGCTGGGGGAGGTGAGAGGGACTGCTCAGCCTCACCTCCACCTCTGTGTCCTGAGAGCAGCTCGGGGAGGTTAGAGGGACTGCTCAGCCTCACCTCCACCTCTGTGTCCTGAGAGCAGCTGGGGGAGGTGAGTGAGGGACTGCTCAGCTTCACCTCCACCTCTGCATCCTGAGTGCAACCTGGGGGAGGTGAGAGGGACTGCTGTGTCTCACCTCCACCTCGGTGTCCTGAGAGCAGCTGGGGGATGTGAGTGGGACTTCTCAGCCTCACCTTCACCTCTGTGTCCTGAAAGCAGCTGGGAGAGTGAGAGGGACTGCTCAGCCTCACCTCCACCTCTGTGTCCTGAGAGCAGCTGGGGGAGGAGAGAGGGACTGCTCAGCCTCACCTCCTCCTCTGTGTCCTGAGAGCAGCTGGGGGAGGTGAGAGGGACTACTCAGCGTCACCTCCACCTCTGTGTCCTGAGAGCAGCTTGGGGAAGTGAGTGGGACTGCTCTGCCTCACCTTCACCTCTGTGTCCTGAGAGCAGCTGCGGGAGGTGAGTGAGGGACTGCTCAGCTTCATCTCCACCTCTGCGTACTGAGCGCAGCCTGGGGGAGGTGAGAGGGACTGCTCAGCATCACCTCCACCTCTGTGTCCTGGGAGCAGCTGGGGGAAGTCAGTGGGACTGCTCAGCCTCACCTCCAACTCTGTGTCCTGAAAGCAGCTGAGGAGGTGAGAGGGACTGCTCAGCCTCACATCCACCTCTGTGTAGTGAGAGCAGCTGGAGGAGGTGAGAGGGACTGCTCAGCCTCACCTCCTCCTCTGTGTCCTGAGAGCAGCTGGGGGCAGTGAGTGGGACTGCTCAGCCTCACCTCCACCTCTGTGTCCTGAGAGCAGCTCGGGGAGTTGAGAGGGACTACTCAGCCTCACCTCCACCTTTGTGTCCTGACAGCTGCTGGGGGAGGTGAGAGGGACTGCTAGGCTTCACCTCCACCTCTGTGTCCTGAGAGCAGCCTGGGGGAGGTGAGTGGGACTGCTCAGCCTCACATCCACCTCTGTGTAGTGAGAGCAGCTGGAGGAGGTGAGAGGGACAGCTCAGCCTCACCTCCACGTCTGTGTCCTGAGCGCAGCTGGGGGAGTTGAGTGGAACTGTTCAGCGTCACCTCCACCTCTGGGTCCTGACAGCAGCTGGGGGAGGTGAGAGGGACTGCTCAGCCTCATCTCCACCTTTGCGTCCTGAGAACTCCTTGGGGAGGTGAGAGGGACTGCTCAGCCTCACCTCCACCTCTGTGTCCTGAGAGCACTTGGGGAAGTGAGTGGGACTGCTCAGCCTCACCTCCTGAGAGCACCCTGGGGGAGGTGAGTGCGACTGCTCAGCCTCACCTCCACGTCTGTGTCCTGAGCGCAGCTGGGGGAGGTGAGTGGAACTGCTCAGCCTCACCTCCACCTCTGTGTCCTGAGAGCAGCTGGGGGAGGTGAGAGAGACTGCTCAGCCTCATCTCCACATTTGCTTCCTGAGAGCTGCTGGGGGAGGTGAGAGGGACTGCTCAGCCTCACCTCCACCTTTGTGTCCTGAGAGCACTTGGGGAAGTGAGTGGGACTGCTCAGCCTCACCTCAACCTCTGTGTCCTGAGAGCAGCTGGGGGATGTGAGTGCATATGCTCAGCCTAACCTCCACCTTTGCGTCCTGAGAGCAGCCTGGGGGAGGTGAGAGGGACTGCTCAGCTTCACCTCCACCTCTGTGTCCTGAGAGCAGCTGGGGGAGGTGAGAGGGACTGCTCAGCCTCACCTCCACCTCTGTGTCCTGAGAGAAGCTGGGGGATGTGAGTGGGACTGCTCAGCCTCACCGCCACCTCTGTGTCCTGAGCGCAGCTCGGGGAGGTGAGAGGGACTGCTCAGCCTCACCTCCACCTTTGTGTCCTGACAGCTGCTGGGGGAGGTGAGAGGGACTCCTCAGCCTCACCTCCACCTCTGTTTCTTGAGAGCAGCTGGGGAAGTTGAGTGAGGGACTGCTCAGCTTCACCTATGGCTCTGCATCCTGAGAGCAGCCTGGGGGAGGTGAGAGGGAGTGCTCAGCCTCACCTCCGCCTCTGTGTCCTGAGAGAGGCTGGGGGAAGTGAGTGGAACTGCTCAGGCTCACCTCCACCTCTGTGTCCTAAGAGCACCTGGGGGAGGTGAGTGAGGGACTGCTCAGCTTCACCTCCACCTCTGCGTCCTGAGAGAAGCTGGGGGAGGTGAGTGGGAATGCTCAGCCTCACCTCCAACTCTGTGTCCTGAAAGCAGCTGGGGAGGTGAGAGGGACTGCTCAGCCTCACCTCCAACTCTGTGTAGTGAGAGCAGCTGGGGGAGGTGAGAGGGACTGCTCAGCCTCACCTCCACCTCTGTGTCCTGAGAGCAGCTGGGGGAGGAGAGAGGGACTGCTCAGCCTCACCTCCTCCTCTGTGTCCTGAGAGCAGCTGGGGGAGGTGAGAGGGACTACTCAGCGTCACCTCCACCTCTGTGTCCTGAGAGCAGCTGGGGGAAGTGAGTGGGACTGCTCTGCCTCACCTTCACCTCTGTGTCCTGAGAGCAGCGGCGGGAGGTGAGTGAGGGACTGCTCAGCTTCATCTCCACCTCTGCGTACTGAGCGCAGCCTGGGGGAGGTGAGAGGGACTGCTCAGCATCACCTCCACCTCTGTGTCCTGGGAGCAGCTGGGGGAAGTGAGTGGGACTGCTCAGCCTCACCTCCAACTCTGTGTCCTGAAAGCAGCTGAGGAGGTGAGAGGGACTGCTCAGCCTCACCTCCACCTCTGTGTAGTGAGAACAGCTGGAGGAGGTGAGAGGGACTGCTCAGCCTCACCTCCTCCTCTGTGTCCTGAGAGCAGCTGGGGGCAGTGAGTGGGACTGCTCAGCCTCACCTCCACCTCTGTGTCCTGAGAGCAGCTCGGGGAGGTGAGAGGGACTACTCAGCCTCACCTCCACCTTTGTGTCCTGACAGCTGCTGGGGGAGGTGAGAGGGACTGCTAGGCTTCACCTCCACCTCTGTGTCCTGAGAGCAGCCTGGGGGAGGTGAGTGGGACAGCTCAGCCTAACCTCCACCTCTGTGTCCTGAGAGCAGCTGGCGGAAGTGAGTGGGACTGCTCAGCCTCACCTCCACTTCTGTGTCCTGAGAGCAGCTGGGGGAAGTGAGAGGGACTGCTCAGCCTCACCTCCACCTGTGTGTCCTGAGAGCAGCTGGGGGAAGTGAGTGGGACTGCTCAGCCTCACCTCCACCTCTGTGTTTTGAGAGCAGCTGGGGGAGGTGAGAGGGACTGCTCAGCCTCACCTTCACCTCTGTGGCCTGTGAGCAGTTGGGGAAGGTGGGTGGAACTGCTCAGCCTGACTTCCACCTCTGTGTCCTGAGAGCAGCTGGGTGAGGTGGGTGGAACTGCTCAGCCTCTCCTCCACCTCTGTGTCCTGAGAGCACCCTGGGGGAGGTGAGTGGGACAGCTCAGCCTCACCTCCACGTCTGTGTCCTGAGCGCAGCTGGGGGAGGTGAGTGGAACTGCTCAGCGTCACCTCCACCTCTGGGTCCTGACAGCAGCTGGGGGAGGTGAGAGGGACTGCTCAGCCTCATCTCCACCTTTGCGTCCTGAGAACTCCTTGGGGAGGTGAGAGGGACTGCTCAGCCTCACCTCCACCTCTGTGTCCTGAGAGCACTTGGGGAAGTGAGTGGGACTGCTCAGCCTCACCTCCTGAGAGCACCCTGGGGGAGGTGAGTGGAACTGCTCAGGCTCACCTCCACCTCTGTGTCCTGAGAGCAGCTGGGGGAGGTGAGAGAGACTGCTCAGCCTCATCTCCACATTTGCGTCCTGAGAGCTGCTGGGGGAGGTGAGAGGGACTGCTCAGCCTCACCTCCACCTTTGTGTCCTGAGAGCACTTGGGGAAGTGAGTGTGACTGCTCAGCCTTACCTCAACCTCTGTGTCCTGAGAGCAGCTGGGGGATGTGAGTGCATATGCTCAGCCTAACCTCCACCTTTGCGTCCTGAGAGCAGCCTGGGGGAGGTGAGAGGGACTGCTCAGCGTCACCTCCACCTCTGTGTCCTGAGAGCAGCTGGGGGAGGTGAGAGGGACTGCTCAGCCTCACCTCCACCTCTGTGTCCTGAGAGAAGCTGGGGGATGTGAGTGGGACTGCTCAGCCTCACCTCCACCTCTGTGTCCTGAGAGCAGCTCGGGGAGGTGAGAGGGACTGCTCAGCCTCACCTCCACCTTTGTGTCCTGACAGCTGCTGGGGGAGGTGAGAGGGACTGCTCAGCTTCACCTCCACCTCTGTGTCCTGAGAGAGGCTGGGGGAAGTGAGTGGGACTGCTCAGGCTCACCTCCACCTCTGTGTCCTAAGAGCACCTGGAGGAGGTGAGTGAGGGACTGCTCAGCTTCACCTCCACCTCTGCGTCCTGAGAGAAGCTGGGGGAGGTGAGTGGGAATGCTCAGCCTCACCTCCAACTCTGTGTCCTGAAAGCAGCTGGGGAGGTGACAGGGACTGCTCAGCCTCACCTCCAACTCTGTGTAGTGAGAGCAGCTGGGGGAGGTGAGAGGGACTGCTCAGCCTCACCTCCTCCTCTGTGTCCTGAGAGCAGCTGGGGGCAGTGAGTGGGTCTGATCAGCCTCCACTCCACCTCTGTGTCCTGAGAGCAGCCGGGGAGGTGAGAGGGACTACTCAGCCTTACCTCCACCTTTGTGTCCTGACAGCTGCTGGGGGAGGTGAGAGGGACTGCTCAGCTTCACCTCCACCTCTGTGTCCTGAGAGCAGCCTGGGGGAGGTGAGTGGGACTGCTCAGCCTCGCCTCCACCTCTGTGTCCTGAGAGCAGCTGGGGGAAGTGAATGGGACTGCTCAGCCTCACCTCCACCTCTGTCTCCTGAGAGCAATTGGGGGAAGTGGGAGGGACTGCTCAGCCTCACCTCCACCTGTGTATCCTGAGAGCAGCTGGGGGAAGTGAGAGGGACTGCTCAGCCTCACATCCACCTCTGTGTTTTGAGAGCAGCTGGGGGAGGTGAGAGGGACACCTCAGCCTCACCTCCACCTCTGTGTCCTGAGAGCAGCTGGGTGAGGTTGAGGGACTGCTCAGCCTCACCTCCACCTCTGTGTCCTGAGAGCAGCTGGGGGAGGTGAGTGAGGGACTGCTCAGCTTCACCTCCACCTCTGCATCCTGAGTGCAGCCTGGCGGAGGTGAGAGGGACTGCTCAGCCTCACCACCACCTCGGTGTCCTGAGAGCAGCTGGGGGATGTGAGTGGGACTTCTCAGCCTCACCTTCACCTCTGTGTCCTGAAAGCAGCTGGGGGAGGTGAGAGGGACTGCTCAGCCTCACCTCCACCTCTGTGTCCTGAGAGCAGCTGGGGGAGGAGAGAGGGACTGCTCAGCCTCACCTCCTCCTCTGTGTCCTGAGAGCAGCTGGGGGAGGTGAGAGGGACTACTCAGCCTCACCTCCACCTCTGTGTCCTGAGAGCTGCTGGGGGAAGTGAGTGGGACTGGTCTGCCTCACCTTCACCTCTGTGTCCTGAGAGCAGCTGCGGGAGGTGAGTGAGGGACTGCTCAGCTTCATCTCCACCTCTGCGTCCTGAGCGCAGCCTGGGGGAGGTGAGAGGGACTGCTCAGCATCACCTCCACCTCTGTGTCCTGGGAGCAGCTGGGGGAAGTGATTGGGACTGCTCAACCTCACCTCCAACTCTGTGTCCTGAAAGCAGCTGGGGAGGTGAGAGGGACTGCTCAGCCTCACCTCCACCTCTGCGTAGTGAGAGCAGCTGGGGGAGGTGAGAGGGACTGCTCAGCCTCACCTCCACCTTTGTGTCCTGACAGCTGCTGGGGGAGGTGATAGGGACTGCTCAGCTTCACCTCCACCTCTGTGTCCTGAGAGCAGCCTGGGGGAGGTGAGTGGGACTGCTCAGCCTCACCTCCACCTCTGTGTCCTGAGAGCAGCTGGGGGAAGTGAGTGGGACTGCTCAGCCTCACCTCCACCTCTGTGTCCTGAGAGCAGCTGGGGGAAGTGGGAGGGACTGCTCAGCCTCACCTCCACCTGTGTGTCCTGAGAGCAGCTGTGGGAAGTGAGTGGGACTGCTCAGCCTCACCTCCACCTCTGTGTTTTGAGAGCAGCTGGGGGAGGTGAGAGGGACTGCTCAGCCTCACCTTCACCTCTGTGGCCTGTGAGCAGCTGGGGAAGGTGGGTGGAACTGCTCAGCCTGACTTCCACCTCTGTGTCCTGAGAGCAGCTGGGGGAGGTGGGTGGAACTGCTCAGCCTCTCCTCCACCTCTGTGTCCTGAGAGCACCCTGGGGGAGGTGAGTGGGATTGCTCAGCCTCACCTCCACGTCTGTGTCCTGATAGCAGCTGGAGGAGGTTAGAGGGACTGCTCAGCCTCATCTCCACCTTGCGTCCTGAGAACTGCTGGGGGAGGTGAGAGGGACTGCTCAGCCTCACCTCCACCTCTGTGACCTGAGAGCACTTGGGGAAGTGAGTGGGACTGCTCAGCCTCACCTCCTGAGAGCACAGTTGGGGAGGTGAGTGGGACTGCTCAGCCTCACCTCCACGTCTGTGTACTGAGCGCAGCTGGGGGAGGTGAGTGGAACTGCTCAGCCTCACCTCCACCTTTGCGTCCTGAGAGCTGCTGGGGGAGGTGAGAGGGACTGCTCAGCCTCACCTCCACCTCTGTTTCCTGAGAGCACTTGGGGAAGTGAGTGGGACTGTTCAGCCTCACCTCCACCTTTGTGTCCTGACAGCTGCTGGGGGAGGTGAGTGCGAGTGCTCAGCCTAACCTCCACCTCTGCGTCCTGAGAGCACCCTGGGGGAGGTGAGTGGGATTGCTCAGCCTCACCTCCACGTCTGTGTCCTGATAGCAGCTGGAGGAGGTTAGAGGGACTGCTCAGCCTCATCTCCACCTTGCGTCCTGAGAACTGCTGGGGGAGGTGAGAGGGACTGCTCAGCCTCACCTCCACCTCTGTGACCTGAGAGCACTTGGGGAAGTGAGTGGGACTGCTCAGCCTCACCTCCTGAGAGCACAGTTGGGGAGGTGAGTGGGACTGCTCAGCCTCACCTCCACGTCTGTGTACTGAGCGCAGCTGGGGGAGGTGAGTGGAACTGCTCAGCCTCACCTCCACCTTTGCGTCCTGAGAGCTGCTGGGGGAGGTGAGAGGGACTGCTCAGCCTCACCTCCACCTCTGTTTCCTGAGAGCACTTGGGGAAGTGAGTGGGACTGTTCAGCCTCACCTCCACCTTTGTGTCCTGACAGCTGCTGGGGGAGGTGAGTGCGAGTGCTCAGCCTAACCTCCACCTCTGCGTCCTGAGAACAGCCTGGGGGAGGTGAGAGGGACTGCTCAGCCTCACCTCCACCTCTGTGTCCTAAGAGCAGCTGGGGGAGGTGAGAGGGACTGCTCAGCCTCACCTCCACCTCTGTGTCCTGAAAGAAGCTGGGGGATATGAGTGGGACTGCTCAGCCTCACCTCCACCTCTGTGTCCTGAGAGCAGCTCGGTGAGGTGAGAGGGACTGCTCAGCCTCACCTCCACCTTTGTGTCCTGACACCTGCTGGGGGAGGTGAGAGGGACTGCTCAGCCTCACCTCCACCTCTGTGTCCTGAGAGCAGCTGGGGAAGGTGAGTGAGGGACTGCTCAGCTTCACCTACAGCTCTGCATCCTGAGAGCAGCCTGGGGGAGGTGAGAGGGACTGCTCAGCCTCACCTCCGCCTCTGTGTCCTGAGAGAGGCTGGGGGAAGTGAGTGGGACTGCTCAGGCTCACCTCCACCTCTGTGTCCTAAGAGCACCTGGGGGAGGTGAGTGAGGGACTGCTCAGCTTCTCCTCCACCTCTGCGTCCTGAGAGCAGCTGGGGGAGGTGAGTGGGACTGCTCAGCCTCACCTCCAACTCTGTGTCCTGAAAGCAGCTGGGGAGGTGAGAGGGACTGCTCAGCCTCACCTCCACCTCTGTGTAGTGAGAGCAGCTGGGGGAGGTGAGAGGGACTGCTCAGCCTCACCTCCTCCTCTGTGTCCTGAGAGCAGCTGGGGGCAGTGAGTGGGACTGATCAGCCTCACCTCCACCTCTGTGTCCTGAGAGCAGCTCGGGGAGGTGAGAGGGACTACTCAGCCTCACCTCCACCTTTGTGTCCTGACCGCTGCTGGGGGAGGTGAGAGGGACTGCTCAGCTTCAACTCCACCTCTGTGTTCTGAGAGCAGCCTGGGGGAGGTGAGTGGGACTGCTCAGCCTCACCTCCACCTCTGTGTCCTGAGAGCAGCTGGGGGAAGTGAGTGGGACTGCTCATCCTCACCTCCACCTCTTTGTCCAGAGAGCAGCTGGGGGAAGTGAGAGGGACTGCTCAGCCTCACCCCCACCTCTGTGTTCTGAGCAGCTGGGGCAGGTGAGAGGGGCTCCTCAGCCTCACTTCCACGTCTAGGTCCTGAGAGCAGCTGTAGGAGGTAGTGGGACTGCTCAGCCTCACCTCCATCTCTGTGTCCTGAGAGCACTGGGTGAAGTGAGTGGGACTGCTCAGCATCACCTCCACCTCTGTGTCCTGAGAGCAGCTGGGGGAGGTGAGTGAAGGACTGCTCAGCTTCACCTCCACCTCTGCATCCTGAGAGCAGCCTGGGAGAGGTGAGAGGGACTGCTCAGCCTCACCCCCACCTCTGTGTCCTGAGCAGCTGGGGCAGGTGAGAGGGGCTCCTCAGCCTCACTTCCACGTCTATGTCCTGAGAGCAGCTGTGGGAGGTAGTGGGACTGCTCAGCCTCACCTCCATCTCTGTGTTCTGAGAGCACTGGGTGAAGTGAGTCGGACTGCTCAGCATCACCTCCACCTCTGTGTCCTGAGAGCAGCTGGGGGAGGTGAGTGAAGGACTGCTCAGCTTCACCTCCACCTCTGCATCCTGAGAGCAGCCTGGGAGAGGTGAGAGGGACTGCTCAGCCTCACCTCCACCTCTGTGTCCTGAAAGCAGCTGGGGGAGGTGAGTGGGAATGCTCAGACTCACCTCCGCCTCTGTGTCCTGAGAGCAGCTGGGGGAGGTGAGAGGGGTGCTCAGCCTCACCTCCTCCTCTGTATCCTGAGAGCATCTGGGGGAGGTGAGAGGGACTGCTCAGTTTCACCTCCACCTCTGTGTCCTGAGAACAACTGGGGGAGGTGAGTGGGACTGCTCAGCCTCACATTCACCTCTGTGTCCTGAGAGCAGCTGGGGAAGGGGGGTGGAACTGCTCAGCATGACCTCCACCTCTGTGTCCTGACAGCAGCTGGGGGAGGTGGGTGGAACTGCTCAGCCTCTCCTTCACCTCTGTGTCCTGAGAGCACCCTGGGGGAGGCGAGTGGGACAGCTCAGCCTCACCTCCACGTCTGTGTCCTGAGAGCAGCTGGGGGAGGTGATTGGAACTGCTCAGCCTCACCTCCACCTCTGTGTCCTGAGAGCAGCTGGGGGAGGTGAAAGGGACTGCTCAGCCTCATCTCCACCTTTGCGTCCTGAGAGCTGCTGGGGGAGGTGAGAGGGACTGCTCACCCTCACCTCCACCTCTGTGTCCTGAGAGCAGCTGGGGGAAGTGAGTGAAAATGCTCAGCCTCACCTCCACCTCTGTGCCCTGAGAGCACTGGGGGAAGTGAGTGGGACTGCTCAGCGTCACCTCCACCTCTGTGTCCTGAGAGCTGCTGGGGGAGGTGAGTGCGACTGCTCAGCCTCACCTCCACCTCTGTGTCCTGAGAGCAGCTGGGGGAGGTGAGAGGGACTGCTCAGCCTCACCTCCACCTTTGTGTCCTGAGAGCAGCTGGGGGATGTGAGTGGGACTGCTCAGCCTCACCTCCACCTCTATGTCCTGAAAGCAGCTGGGGAATTGAGAGGGACTGCTCTACCTCACCTCAACCTCTGTGTAGTGAGAGCTGCTGGGGGAGGTGAGTGCGACTGCTAAGCCTCACCTCCACCTCTGTGTCCTGAGAGCACTGGGGGAAGTGAGTGGGACTGCTCAGCCTCACCTCCACCTCTGTGTCCTGAGAGCAGCCTGGGGGAGGTGAGAGGGACTGCTCAGCCTCACCTCCACCTCTGTGTCCTGAGAGCAGCTGGGGGAGGTGAGAGGGACTGCTCAGCCTCACATCCACCTCTGTGTCCTGAGAGCAGCTGGGGGATGTGAGTGGGACTGCTCAGCCTCACCTCCACCTCTGTGTCCTGAGAGCAGCTCGGGGAGGTGAGAGGGACTGCTCATCCTCACCTTTACCTTTGTGTCCTGACAGCTGCTGGGGGAGGTGAGAGGGACTGCTCAGCCTCACCTCCACCTCTGTGTCCTGAGAGCAGCTGGGGGAGGTGAGTGAGCGACTGCTCAGCTTCACCTACACCTCTGCATCCTGAGAGCAGCCTGGGGGAGGTGAGAGGGACTGCTTAGCCTCACCTCCGCCTCTGTGTCCTGAGAGAGGCTGGGGGAAGTTAGTGGGACTGCTCAGGCTCACCTCCACCTCTGTGTCCTAAGAGCAGCTGGGGGAGGTGAGTGAGGGACTGCTCAGCTTCACCTCCACCTCTGCGACCTGACAGCAGAAGGGGGAGGTGAGAGGGACTGCTCAACCTCAACTCCACCTCTGTGTCCTGAGAGCAGCTGGGGGATGTGAGTGGGACTGCTCAGCCTCACCTCCACCTCTATGTCCTGAAAGCAGCTGGGTAAGTGAGAGGGACTGCTCTACCTCACCTCAACCTCTGTGTAGTGAGAGCAGCTGGGGGAGGTCAGAGGGACTGCTCAGCCTCACCTCCTACTCTGTGTCCTGAGAGCAGCTGGGGGCAGTGAGTGGGACTGCTCAGCCTCACCTCCACCTCTGTGTCCTGAGAGCAGCTCTGGGAGGTGAGAGGGACTACTCAGCCTCACCTCCACCTTTGTGTCATCACAGCTGCTGGGGGAGGTGAGAGGGACAGCTCAACCTCAACTCCACCTCTGTGTCCTGAGAGCAGCCTGGGGGAGTTGTGTGGGACTGCTCAGCCTGACCTCCACCTCTGTGTCCTGAGAGCAGCTGGGGGAAGTGAGTGGGACTGCTCAGCCTCACCTCCACCTCTGTGTCCTGAGAGCAGCTGGGGGAAGTGAGAGGGACTGCTCAGCCTCACCTCCACCTGTGTGTCCTGAGAGCAGCTGGGGCAAGTTAGTGGGACTGCTCAGCCTCACCTCCACCTCTGTGTTTTGAGAGCAGCTGGGGGAGGTGAGAGGGACTGCTCAGCCTCACCTCCACCTCTGTGTCCTGAGAGCAGCTGGGGGAGGTGAGAGGGACTGCTCAGCCTCACCTCCACCTCTGTGTCCTCAGAGAAGGTGGGGGAGGTGAGTGGGACTGCACAGCCTCACCTCCACCTCTGTTTTCTGAGAACAGCTGGGGGAAGTGAGTGGGACTGCTCAGACTCATCTCCACCTCTGTGTCCTGAGAGCTGCTGGGGGAGGTGAGAGGGACTGTACAGCCTCCCCTTCACCTCTGTTTCCTGAGAGCACTGGGGGAAGTGAGAGGGACTGCTCAGCCTCACCTCCACATCTTTGTCCTTTGAGCAGCCTGGGGGAGGTGAGTGGGACTGCTCAGCCTCTCCTCCACCTCTGTGTCCTGAGAGCAGCTGTGGGAAGTGAGTGAGACTGCTCAGCCTCACCTCCACCTCTGTGTCCTGAGAGCATCTAGGGGAAGTGAGTGGGACTGCTCAGCCTCACCTCCAGCTCTGTGTCCTAAGAGCAGCTGGGGGTGGTGAGAGGGACTGCTCAGCCTCACCTCCACCTCTGTGTCCTGAGAGCAGCTGGGGGAGGTGAGAGGGACTGCTCAGCATCACCTCGACCTCTGTGTCCTGAGAGCAGCTGGGGAGGTGAGAGGGACTGCTCAGCCTCACCCACCTCTGTGTCCTGAGAGCATCTGGGGGAGGTGAGAGGGACTGCTCAGCCTCACCTCCACCTCTGTGTCCTGAGAGAGCTGGAGGAGGTGACTGGGGCTGCTCAGCCTCACTTCCACCTCTGCATCCTGAGAGCAGCTGGGGCAGGTGAGTGAGGAACTGCTCAGCCTCACCTCCACATCTGCATCCTGAAAGCAGCTGGGATAGGTGAGTGGGACTGCTCAGCCTCACCTAAACCTCTGTGTCCTGAGAGCAGCTGGGAGAGGTGAGTGAGGGACAGCTCAGGCTAACCACCACCTCTGTGTCTTGAGAGCAGCTGGGGGAGGTGAGAGGGAATGCTCAACCTCACCTTCACCTCTGTTTCCTGAGAGCAGCTTGGGGAGGTGTGTGAGGGACTGCTCAGCCTCACCTCCACCTCTGAATCCTGAGAGCAGCTGGGGAAGTGAGTGGGACTCCTCAGCCCCACCTCCACCTCTGTATCCTGAGAGCAGCTACGGGAGGTGAGAGAGACTGCTCAACCTCACCTCCACCTCTGTGTCCTGAGAGCAGCTGGGGGAGGTGAGTGAGGGACTGCTCAACCTCACCGCCACCTCCGTGTCCCGAGAGCAGCCTGAGGGAGGTGACAGGGACTGCTCAGCCTCACCTCAACCTCTGTGTCCTGAGAGCAGCTGGGGGAGGTGAGGGGGACTGCTCAGCCTCACCTCCACCTCTGTGTACTGAGAGTAGCTGGGGGAGGTGAGAGGGACTGTTCAGCCTCACCTCCACCTCTGTGTCCTGAGAGCAGCTGGGGGAGATGAGAGGGACTGCTCAGCCTCACCTCCACCTCTGTGTCCTGAGAGCAGCTAGGGGAAGTGAGTGGGACTGCTTAGCCTCACCTCCACATCTGTGACCTGAGGGCAGCTGGGGGAGGTGAGAGTGACTGCTCAACCTCACATCCACCTCTGTGTCCTGAGAGCAGATGGGGGAGGTGAGAGGGGTGCTCAGCTTCACCTCCTCCTCTGTATCCTGAGAGCATCTGGGGGAGGTGAGAGGGACTGCTCAGTTTCACCTCCACCTCTGTGTCCTGAGAACAACTGGGGGAGGTGAGTGGGACTGCTCAGCCTCACCTCCATCTCTGTGTCCTGAGAGCACTGGGTGAAGTGAGTGGGACTGCTCAGCATCACCTCCACCTCTGTGTCCTGAGAGCAGCTGGGGGAGGTGAGTAAAGGACTGCTCAGCTTCACCTCCACCTCTGCATCCTGAGAGCAGCCTGGGAGAGGTGAGAGGGACTGCTAAGCCTCACCCCCACCTCTGTGTCCTGAGCACCTGGGGCAGGTGAGAGGGGCTCCTCAGCCTCACTTCCACGTATATGTCCTGAGAGCAGCTGTGGGAGGTAATGGGACTGCTCAGCCTCACCTCCATCTCTGTGTCCTGAGAGCACTGGGTGAAGTGAGTGGGACTGCTCAGCATCACCTCCACCTCTGTGTCCTGAGAGCAGCTGGGGGAGGTGAGAGGGACTGTACAGCCTCCCCTTCACCTCTGTTTCCTGAGAGCACTGGGGGAAGTGAGAGGGACTGCTCAGCCTCACCTCCACATCTTTGTCCTTTGAGCAGCCTGGGGGAGGTGAGTGGGACTGCTCAGCCTCTCCTCCACCTCTGTGTCCTGAGAGCAGCTGTGGGAAGTGAGTGAGACTGCTCAGCCTCACCTCCACCTCTGTGTCCTGAGAGCATCTAGGGGAAGTGAGTGGGACTGCTCAGCCTCACCTCCAGCTCTGTGTCCTAAGAGCAGCTGGGGGTGGTGAGAGGGACTGCTCAGCCTCACCTCCACCTCTGTG
The DNA here is from genome assembly GCF_964194105.1 of Spermophilus citellus. Taxonomy (NCBI): domain Eukaryota; kingdom Metazoa; phylum Chordata; class Mammalia; order Rodentia; family Sciuridae; genus Spermophilus; species Spermophilus citellus. The sequence goes on along the minus strand of NW_027672891.1, from coordinate 1,105,847 downwards.
TCCTGAGAGCAGCTGGGGGAGGTGAGAGGGACTGCTCAGCATCACCTCGACCTCTGTGTCCTGAGAGCAGCTGGGGAGGTGAGAGGGACTGCTCAGCCTCACCCACCTCTGTGTCCTGAGAGCATCTGGGGGAGGTGAGAGGGACTGCTCAGCCTCACCTCCACCTCTGTGTCCTGAGAGAGCTGGAGGAGGTGACTGGGGCTGCTCAGCCTCACTTCCACCTCTGCATCCTGAGAGCAGCTGGGGCAGGTGAGTGAGGAACTGCTCAGCCTCACCTCCACATCTGCATCCTGAAAGCAGCTGGGATAGGTGAGTGGGACTGCTCAGCCTCACCTAAACCTCTGTGTCCTGAGAGCAGCTGGGAGAGGTGAGTGAGGGACAGCTCAGGCTAACCACCACCTCTGTGTCTTGAGAGCAGCTGGGGGAGGTGAGAGGGAATGCTCAACCTCACCTTCACCTCTGTTTCCTGAGAGCAGCTTGGGGAGGTGTGTGAGGGACTGCTCAGCCTCACCTCCACCTCTGAATCCTGAGAGCAGCTGGGGAAGTGAGTGGGACTCCTCAGCCCCACCTCCACCTCTGTATCCTGAGAGCAGCTACGGGAGGTGAGAGAGACTGCTCAACCTCACCTCCACCTCTGTGTCCTGAGAGCAGCTGGGGGAGGTGAGTGAGGGACTGCTCAACCTCACCGCCACCTCCGTGTCCCGAGAGCAGCCTGAGGGAGGTGACAGGGACTGCTCAGCCTCACCTCAACCTCTGTGTCCTGAGAGCAGCTGGGGGAGGTGAGGGGGACTGCTCAGCCTCACCTCCACCTCTGTGTACTGAGAGTAGCTGGGGGAGGTGAGAGGGACTGTTCAGCCTCACCTCCACCTCTGTGTCCTGAGAGCAGCTGGGGGAGATGAGAGGGACTGCTCAGCCTCACCTCCACCTCTGTGTCCTGAGAGCAGCTAGGGGAAGTGAGTGGGACTGCTTAGCCTCACCTCCACATCTGTGACCTGAGGGCAGCTGGGGGAGGTGAGAGTGACTGCTCAACCTCACATCCACCTCTGTGTCCTGAGAGCAGATGGGGGAGGTGAGAGGGGTGCTCAGCTTCACCTCCTCCTCTGTATCCTGAGAGCATCTGGGGGAGGTGAGAGGGACTGCTCAGTTTCACCTCCACCTCTGTGTCCTGAGAACAACTGGGGGAGGTGAGTGGGACTGCTCAGCCTCACCCCCACCTCTGTGTCCTGAGCAGCTGGGGCAGGTGAGAGGGGCTCCTCAGCCTCACTTCCACGTCTATGTCCTGAGAGCAGCTGTGGGAGGTAGTGGGACTGCTCAGCCTCACCTCCATCTCTGTGTCCTGAGAGCACTGGGTGAAGTGAGTGGGACTGCTCAGCATCACCTCCACCTCTGTGTCCTGAGAGCAGCTGGGGGAGGTGAGTAAAGGACTGCTCAGCTTCACCTCCACCTCTGCATCCTGAGAGCAGCCTGGGAGAGGTGAGAGGGACTGCTAAGCCTCACCCCCACCTCTGTGTCCTGAGCACCTGGGGCAGGTGAGAGGGGCTCCTCAGCCTCACTTCCACGTATATGTCCTGAGAGCAGCTGTGGGAGGTAATGGGACTGCTCAGCCTCACCTCCATCTCTGTGTCCTGAGAGCACTGGGTGAAGTGAGTGGGACTGCTCAGCATCACCTCCACCTCTGTGTCCTGAGAGCAGCTGGGGGAGGTGAGTGAAGGACTGCTCAGCTTCACCTCCACCTCTGCATCCTGAGAGCAGCCTGGGAGAGCTGAGAGGGACTGCTCAGCCTCACCTCCACCTCTGTGTCCTGAAAGCAGCTGGGGGAGGTGAGTGGGACTGCTCAGACTCACCTCCACCTCTGTGTCCTGAGAGCAGCTGGGCTAGGTGACAGGGGTGCTCAGCCTCACCTCCTCCTCTGTATCCTGAGAGCATCTGGGGGAGGTGAGAGGGACTGCTCAGTTTCACCTCCACCTCTGTGTCCTGAGAACAACTGGGGGAGGTGAGTGGGACTGCTCAGCCTCACATTCACCTCTGTGTCCTGAGAGCAGCTGGGGAAGGGGGGTGGAACTGCTCAGCATGACCTCCACCTCTGTGTCCTGACAGCAGCTGGGGGAGGTGGGTGGAACTGCTCAGCCTCTCCTCCACCTCTGTGTCCTGAGAGCACCCTGGGGGAGGCGAGTGGGACAGCTCAGCCTCACCTCCATGTCTGTGTCCTGAGAGCAGCTGGGGGAGGTGATTGGAACTGCTCAGCCTCACCTCCACCTATGTGTCCTGAGAGCATCTGGGGGAGGTGAAAGGGACTGCTCAGCCTCATCTCCACCTTTGCGTCCTGAGAGCTGCTGGGGGAGGTGAGAGGGACTGCTCACCCTCACCTCCACCTCTGTGTCCTGAGAGCAGCTGGGGGAAGTGAGTGAAAATGCTCAGCCTCACCTCCACTTCTGTGTCCTGAGAGCACTGGGGGAAGTGAGTGGGACTGCTCAGCGTCACCTCCACCTCTGTGTCCTGAGAGCTGCTGGGGGAGGTGAGTGCGACTGCTCAGCCTCACCTCCACCTCTGTGTCCTGAGATCAGCTGGGGGAGGTGAGAGGGACTGCTCAGCCTCACCTCCACCTTTGTGTCCTGAGAGCAGCTGGGGGATGTGAGTGGGACTGCTCAGCCTCACCTCCACCTCTATGTCCTGAAAGCAGCTGGGGAATTGAGAGGGACTGCTCTACCTCACCTCAACCTCTGTGTAGTGAGAGCTGCTGGGGGAGGTGAGTGCGACTGCTAAGCCTCACCTCCACCTCTGTGTCCTGAGAGCACTGGGGGAAGTGAGTGGGACTGCTCAGCCTCACCTCCACCTCTGTGTCCTGAGAGCAGCCTGGGGGAGGTGAGAGGGACGGCTCAGCCTCACCTCCACCTCTGTGTCCTGAGAGCAGCTGGGGGAGGTGAGAGGGACTGCTCAGCCTCACCTCCACCTCTGTGTCCTGAGAGCAGCTGGGGGATGTGAGTGGGACTGCTCAGCCTCACCTCCACCTCTGTGTCCTGAGAGCAGCTCGGGGAGGTGAGAGGGACTGCTCATCCTCACCTTTACCTTTGTGTCCTGACAGCTGCTGGGGGAGGTGAGAGGGACTGCTCAGCCTCATCTCCACCTCTGTGTCCTGAGAGCAGCTGGGGGAGGTGAGTGAGCGACTGCTCAGCTTCATCTACACCTCTGCATCCTGAGAGCAGCCTGGGGGAGGTGAGAGGGACTGCTTAGCCTCACCTCCGCCTCTGTGTCCTGAGAGAGGCTGGGGGAAGTTAGTGGGACTGCTCAGGCTCACCTCCACCTCTGTGTCCTAAGAGCAGCTGGGGGAGGTGAGTGAGGGACTGCTAAGCTTCTCCTCCACCTCTGCGACCTGACAGCAGAAGGGGGAGGTGAGAGGGACTGCTCAACCTCACCTCCACCTCTGTGTCCTGAGAGCAGCTGGGGGATGTGAGTGGGACTGCTCAGCCTCACCTCCACCTCTATGTCCTGAAAGTAGCTGGGGAAGTGAGAGGGACTGCTCTACCTCACCTCAACCTCTGTGTAGTGAGAGCAGCTGGGGGAGGTCAGAGGGACTGCTCAGCCTCACCTCCTACTCTGTGTCCTGAGAGCAGCTGGGGGCAGTGAGTGGGACTGCTCAGCCTCACCTCCACCTCTGTGTCCTGAGAGCAGCTCGGGGAGGTGAGAGGGACTACTCAGCCTCACCTCCACCTTTGTGTCATCACAGCTGCTGGGGGAGGTGTGAGGGACTGCTCAGCCTCAACTCCACCTCTGTGTCCTGAGAGCAGCCTGGGGGAGTTGTGTGGGACTGCTCAGCCTCACCTCCACCTCTGTGTCCTGAGAGCAGCTGGGGGAAGTGAGTGGGACTGCTCAGCCTCACCTCCACCTCTGTGTCCTGAGAGCAGCTGGGGGAAGTGAGAGGGACTGCTTAGCCTCACCTCCACCTGTGTGTCCTGAGAGCAGCTGGGGGAAGTTAGTGGGACTGCTCAGCCTCACCTCCACCTCTGTGTTTTGAGAGCAGCTGGGGGAGGTGAGAGGGACTGCTCAGCCTCACCTCCACCTCTGTGTCCTGAGAGCAGCTGGGGGAGGTGAGAGGGACAGCTCAGCCTCACCTCCACCTCTGTGTCCTCAGAGAAGGTGGGGGAGGTGAGTGGGACTGCACAGCCTCACCTCCACCTCTGTTTTCTGAGAACAGCTGGGGGAAGTGAGTGGGACTGCTCAGGCTCATCTCCACCTCTGTGTCCTGAGAGCTGCTGAGGGAGGTGAGAGGGACTGTACAGCCTCCCCTTCACCTCTGTGTCCTGAGAGCACTGGGGGAAGTGAAGGGACTGCTCAGCCTCACCTCCACTTCTTTGTCCTTTGAGCAGCCTGGGGGAGGTGAGTGGGACTGCTCAGCCTCTCCTCCACCTCTGTGTCCTGAGAGCATCTAGGGGAAGTGAGTGGGACTGCTCAGCCTCACTTCCACCTCTGTGTCCTGAGACCAGTTGGGGGAGGTGAGAGGGACTGCTCAGCCTCACCTCCTCCTCTGTGTCCTGAGAGCACCTGGGGGAGGTGAGCGGGACTGCTCAGCCTCACCTCCAGCTCTGTGTCCTAAGAGCAGCTGGGGGTGGTGAGAGGGACTGCTCAGCCTCACCTCCACCTCTGTGTCCTGAGAGCAGCTCGGGGAGGTGAGAGGGACTACTCAGCCTCACCTCCACCTTTGTGTCATCACAGCTGCTGGGGGAGGTGAGAGGGACTGCTCAGCCTCAACTCCACCTCTGTGTCCTGAGAGCAGCCTGGGGGAGTTGTGTGGGACTGCTCAGCCTCACCTCCACCTCTGTGTCCTGAGAGCAGCTGGGGGAAGTGAGTGGGACTGCTCAGCCTCACCTCCACCTCTGTGTCCTGAGAGCAGCTGGGGGAAGTGAGAGGGACTGCTCAGCCTCACCTCCACCTGTGTGTCCTGAGAGCAGCTGGGGGAAGTTAGTGGGACTGCTCAGCCTCACCTCCACCTCTGTGTTTTGAGAGCAGCTGGGGGAGGTGAGAGGGACTGCTCAGCCTCACCTCCACCTCTGTGTCCTGAGAGCAGCTGGGTGAGGTGAGAGGGACAGCTCAGCCTCACCTCCACCTCTGTGTCCTCAGAGAAGGTGGGGGAGGTGAGTGGGACTGCACAGCCTCACCTCCACCTCTGTTTTCGGAGAACAGCTGGGGGAAGTGAGTGGGACTGCTCAGGCTCATCTCCACCTCTGTGTCCTGAGAGCTGCTGGGGGAGGTGAGAGGGACTGTACAGCCTCCCCTTCACCTCTGTGTCCTGAGAGCACTGGGGGAAGTGAGAGGGACTGCTCAGCCTCACCTCCACATCTTTGTCCTTTGAGCAGCCTGGGGGAGGTGAGTGGGACTGCTCAGCCTCTCCTCCACCTCTGTGTCCTGAGACCATCTAGGGGAAGTGAGTGGGACTGCTCAGCCTCACTTCCACCTCTGTGTCCTGAGAGCAGTTGGGGGAGGTGAGAGGGACTGCTCAGCCTCACCTCCTCCTCTGTGTCCTGAGAGCACCTGGGGGATGTGAGCGGGACTGCTCAGCCTCACCTCCAGCTCTGTGTCCTAAGAGCAGCTGGGGGTGGTGAGAGGGACTGCTCAGCCTCACCTCCACCTCTGTGTCCTGAGAGCAGCTGGGGGAGGTGAGAGGGACTGCTCAGCATCACCTCCACCTCTGTGTCTTGCGAGTAGCTGGGGGAGGTGAGTGGGACTGCTCAGCCTCACCTCAACCTCTGTGTCCTGAGAGCAGCTGGGGAGGTGAGAGGGACTGCTCAGCCTCACCCCCACCTCTGTGTCCTGAGAGCAGCTGGGGGAGGTGAGAGGGACTGCTCAGCCTCACCTCCACCTCTGTGTCCTGAGAGAGCTGGGGGAGGTGACTGGGGCTACTCAGCCTCACTTCCACCTCTGCATCCTGAGAGCAGCTGGGGCAGGTGAGTGTGGAACTGCTCAGCCTCACCTCCACCTCTGCATCCTGAAAGCGGCTGGGATAGGTGAGTTGGACTGCTCAGCCTCACCTCCACCTCTGTGTCCTGAGAGCAGCTGGGAGAGGTGAGTGAGGGACAGCTCAGGCTCACCACCACCTCTGTGTCCTGAGAGCAGCTGGGGGAGGTGAGAGGGACTGCTCAGCCCCACCTCCACCTCTGTGTCCTGAGATCAGCTGGGGGAGGTGAGAGGGACTGCTCAGGCTCACCTCCACCTTTGTGTCCTGAGAGCAGCTGGGGGATGTGAGTGGGACTGCTCAGCCTCACCTCCACCTCTATGTCCTGAAAGCAGCTGGGGAATTGAGAGGGACTGCTCTACCTCACCTCAACCTCTGTATAGTGAGAGCTGCTGGGGGAGGTTAGTGCGACTGCTAAGCCTCACCTCCACCTCTGTGTCCTGAGAGCACTGGGGGAAGTGAGTGGGACTGCTCAGCCTCACCTCCACCTCTGTGTCCTGAGAGCAGCCTGGGGGAGGTGAGAGGGACGGCTCAGCCTCACCTCCACCTCTGTGTCCTGAGAGCAGCTGGGGGAGGTGAGAGGGACTGCTCAGCCTCACCTCCACCTCTGTGTCCTGAGAGCAGCTGGGGGATGTGAGTGGGACTGCTCAGCCTCACCTCCACCTCTGTGTCCTGAGAGCAGCTCGGGGAGGTGAGAGGGACTGCTCATCCTCACCTTTACCTTTGTGTCCTGACAGCTGCTGGGGGAGGTGAGAGGGACTGCTCAGCCTCACCTCCACCTCTGTGTCCTGAGAGCAGCTGGGGGAGGTGAGTGAGCGACTGCTCAGCTTCATCTACACCTCTGCATCCTGAGAGCAGCCTGGGGGAAGTGAGAGGGACTGCTTAGCCTCACCTCCGCCTCTGTGTCCTGAGAGAGGCTGGGGGAAGTTAGTGGGACTGCTCAGGCTCACCTCCACCTCTGTGTCCTAAGAGCAGCTGGGGGAGGTGAGTGAGGGACTGCTCAGCTTCACCTCCACCTCTGCGACCTGACAGCAGAAGGGGGAGGTGAGAGGGACTGCTCAACCTCACCTCCACCTCTGTGTCCTGAGAGCAGCTGGGGGATGTGAGTGGGACTGCTCAGCCTCACCTCCACCTCTATGTCCTGAAAGCAGCTGGGGAAGTGAGAGGGACTGCTCTACCTCACCTCAACCTCTGTGTAGTGAGAGCAGCTGGGGGAGGTCAGAGGGACTGCTCAGCCTCACCTCCTACTCTGTGTCCTGAGAGCAGCTGGGGGCAGTGAGTGGGACTGCTCAGCCTCACCTCCACCTCTGTGTCCTGAGAGCAGCTCGGGGAGGTGAGAGGGACTACTCAGCCTCACCTCCACCTTTGTGTCATCACAGCTGCTGGGGGAGGTGTGAGGGACTGCTCAGCCTCAACTCCACCTCTGTGTCCTGAGAGCAGCCTGGGGGAGTTGTGTGGGACTGCTCAGCCTCACCTCCACCTCTGTGTCCTGAGAGCAGCTGGGGGAAGTGAGTGGGACTGCTCAGCCTCACCTCCACCTCTGTGTCCTGAGAGCAGCTGGGGGAAGTGAGAGGGACTGCTCAGCCTCACCTCCACCTGTGTGTCCTGAGAGCAGCTGGGGGAAGTTAGTGGGACTGCTCAGCCTCACCTCCACCTCTGTGTTTTGAGAGCAGCTGGGGGAGGTGAGAGGGACTGCTCAGCCTCACCTCCACCTCTGTGTCCTGAGAGCAGCTGGGGGAGGTGAGAGGGACAGCTCAGCCTCACCTCCACCTCTGTGTCCTCAGAGAAGGTGGGGGAGGTGAGTGGGACTGCACAGCCTCACCTCCACCTCTGTTTTCTAAGAACAGCTGGGGGAAGTGAGTGGGACTCCTCAGGCTCATCTCCACCTCTGTGTCCTGAGAGCTGCTGAGGGAGGTGAGAGGGACTGTACAGCCTCCCCTTCACCTCTGTGTCCTGAGAGCACTGGGGGAAGTGAAGGGACTGCTCAGCCTCACCTCCACATCTTTGTCCTTTGAGCAGCCTGGGGGAGGTGAGTGGGACTGCTCAGCCTCTCCTCCACCTCTGTGTCCTGAGAGCATCTAGGGGAAGTGAGTGGGACTGCTCAGCCTCACTTCCACCTCTGTGTCCTGAGAGCAGTTGGGGGAGGTGAGAGGGACTGCTCAGCCTCACCTCCTCCTCTGTGTCCTGAGAGCACCTGGGGGAGGTGAGCGGGACTGCTCAGCCTCACCTCCAGCTCTGTGTCCTAAGAGCAGCTGGGGGTGGTGAGAGGGACTGCTCAGCCTCACCTCCACCTCTGTGTCCTGAGAGCAGCTCGGGGAGGTGAGAGGGACTACTCAGCCTCACCTCCACCTTTGTGTCATCACAGCTGCTGGGGGAGGTGAGAGGGACTGCTCAGCCTCAACTCCACCTCTGTGTCCTGAGAGCAGCCTGGGGGAGTTGTGTGGGACTGCTCAGCCTCACCTCCACCTCTGTGTCCTGAGAGCAGCTGGGGGAAGTGAGTGGGACTGCTCAGCCTCACCTCCACCTCTGTGTCCTGAGAGCAGCTGGGGGAAGTGAGAGGGACTGCTCAGCCTCACCTCCACCTGTGTGTCCTGAGAGCAGCTGGGGGAAGTTAGTGGGACTGCTCAGCCTCACCTCCACCTCTGTGTTTTGAGAGCAGCTGGGGGAGGTGAGAGGGACTGCTCAGCCTCACCTCCACCTCTGTGTCCTGAGAGCAGCTGGGTGAGGTGAGAGGGACAGCTCAGCCTCACCTCCACCTCTGTGTCCTCAGAGAAGGTGGGGGAGGTGAGTGGGACTGCACAGCCTCACCTCCACCTCTGTTTTCTGAGAACAGCTGGGGGAAGTGAGTGGGACTGCTCAGGCTCATCTCCACCTCTGTGTCCTGAGAGCTGCTGGGGGAGGTGAGAGGGACTGTACAGCCTCCCCTTCACCTCTGTGTCCTGAGAGCACTGGGGGAAGTGAGAGGGACTGCTCAGCCTCACCTCCACATCTTTGTCCTTTGAGCAGCCTGGGGGAGGTGAGTGGGACTGCTCAGCCTCTCCTCCACCTCTGTGTCCTGAGACCATCTAGGGGAAGTGAGTGGGACTGCTCAGCCTCACTTCCACCTCTGTGTCCTGAGAGCATTTGGGGGAGGTGAGAGGGACTGCTCAGCCTCACCTCCTCCTCTGTGTCCTGAGAGCACCTGGGGGAGGTGAGCGGGACTGCTCAGCCTCACCTCCAGCTCTGTGTCCTAAGAGCAGCTGGGGGTGGTGAGAGGGACTGCTCAGCCTCACCTCCACCTCTGTGTCCTGAGAGCAGCTGGGGGAGGTGAGAGGGACTGCTCAGCATCACCTCCACCTCTGTGTCCTGCGAGTAGCTGGGGGAGGTGAGTGGGACTGCTCAGCCTCACCTCAACCTCTGTGTCCTGAGAGCAGCTGGGGAGGTGAGAGGGACTGCTCAGCCTCACCCCCACCTCTGTGTCCTGAGAGCAGCTGGGGGAGGTGAGAGGGACTGCTCAGCCTCACCTCCACCTCTGTGTCCTGAGAGAGCTGGGGGAGGTGACTGGGGCTACTCAGCCTCACTTCCACCTCTGCATCCTGAGAGCAGCTGGGGCAGGTGAGTGTGGAACTGCTCAGCCTCACCTCCACCTCTGCATCCTGAAAGCGGCTGGGATAGGTGAGTTGGACTGCTCAGCCTCACCTCCACCTCTGTGTCCTGAGAGCAGCTGGGAGAGGTGAGTGAGGGACAGCTCAGGCTCACCACCACCTCTGTGTCCTGAGAGCAGCTGGGGGAGGTGAGAGGGAATGCTCAACCTCACCTCCACCTCTGTGTCCTGAGAGCAGCTTGGGGAGGTGAGTGAGGGACTCCTCAGCCTCACCTCCACCTCTGCATCCTGAGAGCAGCTGGGGAAGTGAGTAGGACTCCTCAGCCCCACCTCCACTTCTGTGTCCTGAGAGCAGCCTGGGAGAGGTGAGAGGGACTGCTTAGCCTCACCTCCGCCTCTGAGTCCTGAGAGAGCCTGGGGCTAGTGAGTGGGACTGCTCAGGCTCACCTCCACCTCTGTGTCCTGAGAGCAGCTGGGGGATGTGAGTGGGACTGCTCAGCCTCACCTCCACCTCTATGTCGTGAAAGCAGCTGGGGAAGTGAGACAGACTGCTCTACCTCACCTCAACCTCTGTGTAGTGAGAGCAGCTGGGGGAGGTCAGAGGGACTGCTCAGCCTCACCTCCTCCTTTGTGTCCTGAGAGCAGCTGGGGGCAGTGAGTGGGACTGCTCAGCCTCACCTCCACCTCTGTGTCCTGAGAGCAGCTCGGGGTGGTGAGAGGGACTACTCAGCATCACCTCCACCTTTGTGTCATGACAGCTGCTGGGGGAGGTGAGAGGGATGGCTCAGCCTCACCTCCACCTCTGTGTCCTGAGAGCAGCTGGGGGAAGTGAGAGGGACTGCTCAGCCTCACCTCCACCTGTGTGTCCTGAGAGCAGCTGGGGGAAGTGAGTGGGACTGCTCAGCCTCACCTCCACCTGTGTGTTTTGAGAGGAGCTGGGGGAGGTGAGAGGGACTGCTCAGCCTCACCTCCACCTCTGTGTGCTGAGAGCAGCTGGGCGAGGTGAGAGGGACTGCTCAGCCTCACCTCCACCTCTGTGTCCTGAGAGAAGGTGGGGGAGGTGAGTGGGACTGCACAGCCTCAATTCCACCTCTGTTTTCTGAGAACAGTTGGGGGAATTGAGTGGGACTGCTCAGGCTCACCTCCACCTCTGTGTCCTGAGAGCTGCTGGGGGAGGTGAGAGGGACTGTTCAGCCTCACCTTCACCTCTGTGTCCTGAGAGCACTGGGGGAATTGAGAGGGACTGCTCAGCCTCACCTCCACATCTTTGTCCTGTGAGCAGCCTGGGGGAGGTGAGTGGGACTGCTCAGCCTCTCCTCCACCTCTGTGACCTGAGAGCAGCTGTGGGAAGTGAGTGGGACTGCTCAGCCTCACCTCCACCTCTGTGACCTGTGAGCAGCTGGGGGAGGTGAGTGGGACTGCTCAGCCTTACCTCCAACTCTGTATCCTGAGAGCAGCTGGGGGAGGTGAGAGGGACTGCTCAGCCTCACCTCCTCCTCTGTGTCCTGAGAGCACTGGGGGAAGTGAGTGGGACTGCTCAGCCTCACCTCCACCTCTGTGTCCTGAGAGCAGCTGGGGGAGGTGAGTGAGGGACTGCTCAGCTTCATCTCCACCTTTGCGACCTTAGAGCAGCCAGGGGGAGGTGAGAGGGACTGCTAAGCCTCACCTTCACCACTGTGTCCTGAGAGCAGCTGGGGGATGTGAGTGGAACTGCTCAGCCTCACCTCCACCTATGTGTCTTGAAAGCAGCTGGGGGAGGTGACAGGGACTGCTCAGCCTCACCTCCACCTCTGTGTCCTGAGAGCAGCTGGGGGAGGTGAGTAGGACTGCTAAGACTCACCTCCACCTCTGTGTCCTGAGAGCACTGGGGGAAGTGAGTGGGACTGCTCAGCCTCACCTCCACCTCTGTGTCCTGAGAGCAGCTGGGGGATGTGAGAGGGATTTCTCAGCCTCACCTCCACCTCTGTGTCCTGAAAGCAGCTGGGGGAGGTGAGAGGGACTGCTCAGCCTCACCTCCACTTCTGTGTCCTGAGAGCAGCTGGGGGAGGAGAGAGGGACTGCTCAGCCTCACCTCCTCCTCTGAGTCCTGAGAGCAGCTGGGGGAAGTGAGAGGGACTGCTCAGCCTCACCTCCACCTCAGTGTCCTGACAGTAGCTGGGGGAGGTGAGTGAGGGACTGCTGAGCTTCACCTCCACCTCTGCGTCCTGAGAGCAGCCTGGGGGAGGTGAGAGGGACTGCTCAGCCTCACCTCCACCTCTGCGTCCTGAGAGCAGCTGGGGGAGGTGAGAGGGACTGCTCAGCCTCACCTCCACCTCTGTGTCCTGAGAGCAGCTGGGGCAGGTGAGAGGGGCTGCTCAGCCTCACTTCCACCTCTATGTCCTGAGAGCAGCTCTGGGAGGTGAGTGGGACTGCTAGCCTCACCTTCACCTCTGTGTCCTGAGAGCACTAGGGGAAGTGAGTGGACTGCTCAGCCTCACCTCCACCTCTGTGTCTTGAGAGCAGCTGGGAGAGGTGAGTGAGGGACTGCTCAGCTTCATCTCCAACTGTGCATCCTGAGAGCAGTCTGGGGGAGGTGAGAGGGACTGCTAAGCCTCACCTTCACCACTGTGTCCTGAGAGCAGCTGGGGGAGGTGAGTGGAACTGCTCAGCCTCACCTCCACCTATGTGTGCTGAAAGCAGCTGGGGGAGGTGAGAGGGACTGCTCAGCCTCACCTCAACCTCTGTGTCCTGAGAGAAGGTGGGGGATGTGAGAGGGACTGCTCAGCCTCACATCCTCCTCTGTGTCCTGAGAGCAGCTGGGGGTGGTGAGAGGGACTGCTCAGCCTCACCTCCACCTCTGTGTCCTGAGAGCAGCTGGGGGAGGTGAGAGGGACTGCTCAGCATCACCTCCACCTCTGTGTCCTGCGAGTATCTGGGGGAGGTGAGTGGGACTGCTCGGCCTCACCTCAACCTCTGTGTCCTGAGAGGAGCTGGGGAGGTGAGAGGGACTGCTCAGCCTCACCTCCACCTCTGTGTCCTGAGAGCAGCTGGTGGAGGTGAGAGGGACTGCTCAGCCTCAACTCCACCTCTATGTCCTGAGAGAGCTGGGGGAGGTGACAGGGACTGCTCAGCCTCACTTCCACCTCTGCATCCTGAGAGCAGCAGGAGCAGGTGAGTGAGGGACTGCTCAGCCTCACCTCCACCTCTGCATCCTGAAAGCAGCGGGGATAGGTGAGTGGGACTGCTCAGCCTCACCTCCACCTCTGTGTCCTGAGAGCAGCTGGGAGAAGTGAGTGAGGGACAGCTCAGCCTCACCACCCCCTCTGTGTCCTGAGAGCAGCTGGGGGCGGTGAGAGGGACTGCTCAACCTCACCTCCACCTCTGTGTCCTGAGAGCAGCTTGGGGAGGTGAGTGAGGTTCTGCTCAGCCTCACCTCCACCTCTGCATCCTGAGAGCAGGTGGGGAAGTGAGTGGGACTCCTCAGCCCCACCTCCACCTCTGTGTCCTGAGAGCAGCTATAGGAGGTGAGAGGGACTGCTCAGCCTCACCTCAACCTCTGTGTCCTGAGAGAGCTGGGGGAGGTGAGGGGGACTGCTCAGCCTCACCTCCACCTCTGTGTACTGAGAGTAGCTGGGGGAGGTGAGAGGGACTGCTCAGCCTCACCTCCACCTCTGTGTCCTGAGAGCAGCTGGGGGAGATGAGAGGGACTGCTCAGCCTCACCTCCACCTCTGTGTCCTGAGAGCAGCTGGGGGAAGTGAGTGGGACTGCTTAGCCTCACCTCCACATCTGTGACCTGAGGGAAGCTGGGGGAGGTGAGAGTGACTGCTCAACCTCAGCTCCACGTCTGTGTCCTGAGAGCAGCCTGGGGGAGGTGAGTGAGACTGCTCAGCCTCACCTCCACCTCTGCGTGCTGAGAGCAGCCAGGGCAGGCTTTCTGAGAGAGACTGCTCAGCCTCACCTCCACCTCTGTGTCCTGATAGCAGCCTGGGGGAAGTGAGTGGGACTGCTCAGCCTCACCTCCACCTCTGTGTCCTGAGAGCAGCTAGGGGAAGTGAGTGGGACTGCTCAGCCTCACCTCCAACTCTGTGTCCTGAGAGCAGCTGGGGGAGGTGAGAGGGACTGCTCAGCCTCACCTCCACCTCTGTGTCCTGAGAGCAGCCTGGGGGAGGTGAGAGGAACTGCTCAGCCTCACCTCTACCTCTGTGTCCTGAGAGCAGCCTGGGGGAGGTGAGAGGGACTGCTCAGCCTCACCTCCACATCTGTGTCCTGAAAGCAGCTGGGGGAAGTGAGTGGGACTGCTCTGCCTCCCCTTCACCTCTGTGTCCTGAGAGCAGCTGCGGGAGGTGAGTGAGGGACTGCTCAGCTTCATCTCCACCTCTGCGTCCTGAGAGCAGCCTGGGGAAGGTGAGAGGGACTGCTCAGCATCACCTCCACCTCCGTGTCCTGAGAACAGCTGGGGGAGGTGAGTGGGACTGCTCAGCCTCACCTTCACCTCTGTGGCCTGTGAGCAGCTGGGGAAGTTGGGTGGAACTGCTCAGCCTGACTTCCACCTCTGTGTCCTGAGAGCAGCTGGGGGAGGTGAGTCGGACTGCTCAGACTCTCCTCCACCTCTGTGTCCTGAGAGCACCCTGGGGTGGTGAGTGGGACTGCTCAGCCTCACCTCCACGTCTGTGTCCTGAACGCAGCTGGGGGAGGTGAGTGGAACTGCTCAGACTCACCTCCACCTCTGTGTCCTGAGAGCAGCTGGGGGAGGTGAGAGGGACTGCTCAGCCTCATCTCCACCTTTGCATCCTGAGAGCTGCTGGGGGAGGTGAGAGGGACTGCTCAGCCTCACCTCCACCTCTGTGTATTGAGAGCAGCTGGGGGAAGTGTGTGGGACTGCTCAGCCTCACCTCCACCTCTGTGTCCTGAGAGCACTTGGGGAAGTGAGTGGGACTGCTCAGCCTCACCTCCACCTCTGTGTCCTGAGAGGAGCTGGGGGAGGTGAGTGCGAGTGCTCAGCCTCACCTCCACCTCTGCGTCCTGAGAGCAGCCTGGGGGAGGTGAGAGGGACTGCTCAGCCTCACCTCCACCTCTGTGTCCTGAGAGCAGCTTGGGGAGGTGAGAGGGACTGCTCAGCCTCACCTCCACCTCTGTGTCCTGAGAGAAGCTGGGGGATGTGAGTGGGACTGCTCAGCCTCACCTCCACCTCTGTGTCCTGAGAGCAGCTCGGGGAGGTGAGAGGGACTGCTCAGCCTCACCTCCACTTTTGTGTCCTGACAGCTGCTGGGGGAAGTTAGTGGGACTGCTCAGGCTCACCTCCACCTCTGTGTCCTAAGAGCAGCTGGGGGCGGTGAGTGAGGGACTGCTCAGCTTCACCTTCACCTCTGCATCCTGAGAGCAGCTGGGGGATGTGAGTGGGACTGCACAGCCTCACCTCCACCTCTGTGTTCTGAGAGAAGCTGGGGAAGTGAGTGGGACTGCTCAGGTTCACCTCCACCTCTGTGTCCTGAGAGCTGCTGGGGGAGGTGAGAGGGACTGTTCAGCCTCACCTCCACCTCTGTGTCCTGAGAGCACTGGGGGAATTGAGAGGGACTGCTCAGCCTCACCTCCACATCTGTGTCCTGTGAGCAGCCTGGGGGAGGTGAGTGGGACTGCTCAGCCTCTCCTCCACCTCTGTGTCCTGAGAGCAGCTGTGGGAAGTGAGTGGGACTGCTCAGCCTCACCTCCACCTCTGTGTCCTGAGAGCAGCTAGGGGAGGTGAGTGAGGGACTGCTCAGCCTCACCTCCACCTCTGTGACCTGAGAGCAGCTGGGGAAGGTGAGTGGGACTGCTCAGCCTCACCTCCAACTCTGTGTTCTCAGAGGAGCTAGGGGAGGTGAGTGAGGGACTGCTCAGCCTCTCCTCCACCTCTGTGTCCTGAGAGCAGCTGTGGGAAGTGAGTGGGACTGCTCAGCCTCCCCTCCACCTCTGTGACCTGAGAGCAGCTAGGGGAGGTGAGTGAGGGACTGCTCAGCCTCACCTCCACCTCTGTGACCTGAGAGCAGCTGGGGGAGGTGAGTGGGACTGCTCAGCCTCACCTCCAACTCTGTGACCTGAGAGCAGCTAGGGGAGGTGAGTGAGGGACTGCTCACCCTCACCTCCACCTCTGTGACCTGAGAGCAGCTGGGGGAGGTGAGTGGGACTGCTCAGCCTCACCTCCAACTCTGTGTCCTGAGAGCAGCTGGGGGAGGTGAGAGGGACTGCTCAGCCTCACCTCCACGTCTGTGTCCTGGGAGCAGCTTGGGCACGTGAGAGGGGCTGCTCAGCCTCACCGCCACCTCTGTGTCCTGAGAGCAGCCTGGGGTAGGTGAGAGGGACTGCTCAGCCTGACCTCCACCTCTGTGTCCTGAGAGCAGCTGGGGGAAGTGAGTGGGACTGCTCAGCCTCACCTCCAACTCTGTGTCCTGAGAGCAGCTGGGGGAGGTTAGTGAGGGACTGCTCAGCTTCATCTCGACCTGTGCGAAATGAGAGCAGCTTGGGGGAGGTGAGAGGGACTTCTAAGCCTCACCTTCACCGCTGTGTCCTGAGAGCAGCTGGATGATGTGAGTGGAACTGCTCAGCCTGACCTCCACCTATGTGTCCTGAAAGCAGCTTGGGGAGGTGAGAGGGACTGTTCAGGCTCACCTCCACATCTGTGTCCTGAGAGCAGCTGGGGGAGGTGAGTGAGGCACTGCTCAGCTTCCCCTCCACCTCTGCATCCTGAGTGCAGCCTGGGGGAGGTGAGAGGGACTGCTCAGCCTCACCTCCACCTCTGTGTCCTGAGAGCAGCTGGGGGATGTGAGTGGAACTTCTCAGCCTCACCTCCACCTCTGTGTCCTGAAAGCAGCTGGGGGAGGTGAGAGGGACTGCTCAGCCTCACATCCACCTCTGTGTCCTGAGAGCAGGTGGGGGAGGTGAGAGGAATTTCTCAGCCTCACCTACTCCTCTGTGTCCTGAGAGCAGCTGGGGGAGGTGAGCGGGACTGCTCAGCCTCACCTCCACCTATGTGTCCTGAGAGCAGCTCGGGGTGGTGAGAGGGACTGCTCAGCCTCACCTCCACCTCTGTGTCCTGAGATCAGCTGTCGGAGGTGAGAGGGACTGCTCAGCATCACATCCACCTCTGTGTTCAGCGAGCAGCTCGGGGAGGTGAGTGGGACTGCTCAGCCTCACCTCAAACTCTTTCCTGAGAGCAGCTGTGGAGGTGAGAGGGACTGCTCAGCCTCACCTCCACCTCTGTGTCCTGAGATCAGCTGGGGTAAGTGAGAGGGACTGCTCAGCCTCACCTCCACCTCTGTGTCCTGAGAGAGCTGGGGGAGGTGACAGGGACTGCTCAGCCTCACTTCCACCTCTGCATCCTGAGATCAGCTGGGGCAGGTGAGTGAGGGACTGCTCAGCCTCACCTCCACCTCTGCATCCTGAAAGCAGCTGGGATAGGTGAGTGGGACTACTCAGCCTCACCTCCACCTCTGTGTCCTGAGAGCAGCTGGGAGAGGTGAGTGAGGGACAGCTCAGCCTCACCACCACCTCTGTGTCCTGAGAGCAGCTGGGGGAGGTGAGAGGGACTGCTCAACCTCACCTCCACCTCTGTGTCCTGAGAGCAGCTTGGGGAGGTGAGTGAGGGACTGCTCAGCATCACCTCCACCTCTGCATCCTGAGAGCAGCTGGGGAAGTGAGTGTGACTCCTCAGCCCCACCTCCACCTCTGTGTCCTGAGAGCAGCTATGGGAGGTGAGAGGGACTGCTCAACCTCACCTCCACCTCTGTGTCCTGAGAGCAGCTGGGGGAGGTGAGTGAGGGACTGCTCAACCTCACCGCCACCTCCGTGTCCTGGGAGCAGCCTGAGGGAGGTGACAGGGACTGCTCAGCCTCACCTCAACCTTTGTGTCCTGAGAGCAGCTGGGGTAGTTGAGGGGGACTGCTCAGCCTCACCTCCACCTCTGTGTACTGAGAGTAGCTCGGGGAGCTGAGAGGGACTGCTCAGCCTCACCTCCACCTCTGTGTCCTGAGAGCAGCTGGGGGAGATGAGAGGGACTGCTGAGCCTCACCTCCACCTCTGTGTCCTGAGAGCAGCTGGGGGAAGTGAGTGGGACTGCTTAGCCTCACCTCCACATCTGTGACCTGAGGGCAGCTGGGGGAGGTGAGAGTGACTGCTCAACCTCACCTCCACCTCTGTGTCCTGAGAGCAGCCTGGGGGAGGTGAGTGAGACTGCTCAGCCTCACCTCCACCTCTGCGTGCTGAGAGCGGCCGGGTCGGGCGTGGTGAGAGAGACTGCTCAGCCTCACCTCCACCTCTGTTTCCTGATTGCAGCCTGGGGGAAGTGACTGGGACTGCTCATCCTCACCTCCACTTCTGTGTCCTGAGAGCAGCTAGGGGAAGTGAGTGGGACTGCTCAGCCTCACCTCCAACTCTGTGTCCTGAGAGCAGCTGGGGGTGGTGAGAGGGACTGCTCAGCCTCACCTCCACCTCTGTGTCCTGAGAGCAGCCTGGGGGAGGTGAGAGGGACAGCTCAGCCTCACCTCCACCTCTGTGTCCTGAGAGCAGCCTGGGGGAGGTGAGAGGAACTGCTCAGCCTCACCTCCACCTCTGTGTCCTGAAAGCAGCTGGGGGAAGTGAGTGGGACTGCTCTGCCTCCCCTTCACCTCTGTGTCCTGAGAGCAGCTGCGGGAGGTGAGTGAGGGACGGCTCAGATTCATCTCCACCTCTGCGTCCTGAGAGCAGCCTGGGGAAGGTGAGAGGGACTGCTCAGCATCACCTCCACCTCTGCGTCCTGAGAGCAGCTGGGGAAATGAGAGGGACTGCTCAGCCTCACCTCCACCTCTATGTCCTGAGAGCAGCTGTGGGAGGCGAGTGGGACTGCTCAGCCTCACGTCCAACTCTCTGTCCTGAGAGTACTCGGGGAAGTGAGAAGGACTGCTCAGCGTCACCTCCACCTCTGTGTCCTGAGACCAGCTGGGGGAGGTGAGTGAGGGACTGCTCAGCTTCACCTCCACCTCTGCATCCTGAGAGCAGCCTGGGGGAGGTGAGAGGGACTGCTCAGCCTCACCTCCACCTCTGTGTCCTGAGAGTAGCTGGGGGATGTGAGTGGGACTTCTCAGCCTCACCTCCACCTCTGTGCCTGAAAGCAGCTGGGGGAGGTGAGAGGGACTGCTCAGCCTCACCTCCACCTCTGTGTCCTGAGAGCAGCTGGGGGAAGTGAGAGGGACTGCTCAGCCTCACCTCCACCTCTGTGTCCTGAGAGCAGCTGGGGGAAGTGAGTGGGACTCCTCTGCCTCACCTTCAACTCTGTGTCCTGAGAGCCGCTGCGGGAGGTGAGTGAGGGACTTCTCAGCTTCATCTCCACCTCTGCATCCTGAGAGTAGTCTGGGGCAGGTGAGAGGGACTGCTCAGCATCACCTCCACCTCTGTGTCCTGAGAGCAGCTGGAAGACGTGAGTGGGACTGCTCAGCCTCACCTCCACCTCAGTGTCCTGAGAGTAGCTGGGGGAGGTGAGTGAGGGACTGCTCAGCTTCACCTCCACCTCTGCGTCCTGAGAGCAGCCTGCGGGATGTGAGAGGGACTGCTCAGCCTCACCTCCACCTCCGCGTCCTGAGAGCACCTGGGTGAGGTGAGAGGGACTGCTCAGCCTCACCTCCACCTCTGTGTCCTGAGAGCAGCTGGGGCAGGTGAGAAGGGCTGCTCAGCCTCACCTCCACCTCTATGTCCTGAGAGCAGCTGTGGGAGGTGAGTGGGACTGCTCAGCCTCACCTCCATCTCTGTGTCCTGAGAGCACTGGGTGAAGTGAGTGGGACTGCTCAGCCTCACCTCCACGTCTGTGTCCTGAGAGCAGCTTGGGCAGGTGAGAGGGGCTGCTCAGCCTCACCTCCACCTCTGTGTCCTGAGAGCAGCTGGGGGTGGTGAGTGGGACTGCTAAGCCTCACCTCCACCTCTGTGTCCTGAGAGCACTGGGGGATGTGAGTGGGACTGCTCAGCCTCACCTTTACCTCTGTGTCCTGAGAGCAGCCTGGGGTAGGTGAGAAGGACTGCTCAGCCTGACCTCCACCTCTGTGTCCTGAGAGCAGCTGGGGGAAGTGAGTGGGACTGCTCAGCCTCACCTCCACCTCTGTGTCCTGAGAGCAGCTGGGGGAGGTGAGTGAGGGAGTGCTCAGCTTCATCTCGACCTGTGCGTCCTGAGAGCAGCCTGGGGGAGGTGAGAGGGACTGCTCAGACTCACCTCCACCTCTGTGTCCTGAGAGCAGCTGGGGGAGGTGAGTGAGGGAGTGCTCAGCTTCATCTCGACCTGTGCGTCCTGAGAGCAGCCTGGGGGAGGTGAGAGGGACTGCTAAGCCTCACCTTCACCGCTGTGTCCTGAGAGCAGCTGGGGGATGTGAGTGGAACAGCTCAGCCTAACCTCCACCTATGTGTCCTGAAAGCAGCTGGGGGAGGTGAGAAAGACTGTTCAGCCTCACCTCCACCTCTGTGCCCTGAGAGCAGCTAGGGGTGGTGAGAGAGGGACTGCTCAGCTTCACCTCCACCTCTGCATCATGAGTGCAGCCTGGGGGAGGTGAGAGGGACTGCTCAGCATCACCTCCACCTCTGTGTCCTGCGAGTAGCTGGGGGAGGTGAGTGGGACTGCTCGGCCTCACCTCAACCTCTGTGTCCTGAGAGGAGCTGGGGATGTGAGAGGGACTGCTCAGCCTCACCTCCACCTCTGTGTCCTGAGAGCAGCTGGGGGAGGTGAGAGGGCCTGCTCAGCCTCACCTCCTCCTCTGTGTCCTGAGAGCAGCTGGGGGAGGTGAGAGGGACTTCTCAGCCTCACCTCCACCTCTGTGTCCTGAGAGCAGCTGGGGGAAGTGAGTGGGACTGCTCTGCCTCACCTTCAGCTCTGTGTCCTGAGAGCAGCTGCGGGAGTTGAGTGAGGGACTGCTCAGCTTCATCTCAACCTCTGTGTCCTGAGAGCAGCCTGGGGGAGGTAAGAGGGACTGCTGAGCATCACCTCCACCTCTGTGTCCTGAGAGCAGCTGGGGAAGTGAGTGGGACTGCTCAGCCTCACCTCCACCTCAGTGTCCTGAGAGTAGCTGGGGCAGGTGAGTGAGGGCCTGCTCAGCTTCACCTCCACCTCTGCGTCCTGAGAGCAGCTGGGGGAGGTGAGAGGGACTGCTCAGCCTCACCTCCACCTCTTTGTCCTGAGAGCAGCTGGGGCAGGTGAGAGGGGCTCCTCAGCCTCACCTCCACCTCTGTGTCCGGAGAGCAGCTGGGGGAGGTGAGTGGGACTGCTAAGCCTCATCTCCACCTCTGTGTCCTGAGAGCACTGGGGGAAGTGAGTGGGACTGCTCAGCCTCACCTCCACCTCTGTGTCCTGAGAGCAGCCTGGGGTAGGTTAGAGGGACTGCTCAGCCTGACCTCCTCCTCTGTGTCCTGAGAGCAGCTGGGGGAAGTGAGTGGGACTGCTCAGCCTCACCTCCACCTCTGTGTCCTGAGAGCAGCTGGGGGAGGTGAGTGAGGGACTGCTCAGCTTCATCTCCACCTGTGTGTCCTGAGAGCAGCCTGGGGGAGGTGAGAGGGACTGCTAAGCCTCACCTTCACCGCTGTGTCCTGAGAGCAGCTGGGGGATGTGAGTGGAACTGCTCAGGCTCACCTCCACCTATGTGTCCTGAAAGCAGCTGGGGGATTTGAGAGGGACTGTTCAGCCTCACCTCCACCTCTGTGTCCTGAGAGCATCTGGGGGAGGTGAGTGAGGGACTGCTCAGCTTCACCTCCACCTCTGCATCCTGAGTGCAGCCTGGGGGAGGTGGGAGGGACTTCTCAGCCTCACCTCCACCTCTGTGTCCTGAAAGCAGCTGGGGGAGGTGAGAGGGACTGCTCAGCCTAACCTCCACCTCTGTGTCCTGAGAGCAGCTGGGGGAGGTGAGAGGGACTGCTCAGCCTCACCTCCTCCTCTATGTCCTGAGAGCAGCTGGGGGAGGTGAGAGGGACTGCTCATCCTCACCTCAACCTCTGTGTCCTCAGAGCAGCTGGGTAAGTGTGTGGGACTGCTCTGCCTCACCTTCAACTCTGTGTCCTGAGAGCAACTGCGGGAGGTGAGTGAGGGACTGCTCAGCTTCATTTCCACCTCTGCGTCCTGAGAGCAGCCTGGGGGAGTTAAGAGGGACTGCTCAGCATCATCTCGACCTCTGTGTCCTGAGAGCAGCTGGGGGAAGTGAGTGGGACTGCTCAGCCTCACCTCCACCTCCGTGTCCTGAGAGTAGCTGGGGGAGGTGAGTGAGGGACTGCTCAGCTTCACCTCCACCACTGCGTCCTGAGAGCAGCCTGGGGGAGGAGAGAGGGACTGCTCAGCCTCACCTCCACGTCTGTGTTCTGAGAGCAGCTGGGGGAGGTGAGAGGGGCTGCTCAGCCTCACCTCCACCTCTGTGTCCTGAGAGCAGCTGTGGGAGGTGAGTGGGACTGCTCAGCTTCACCTCCACCTCTGTGTCCTGAGAGCACTAGGCTAAGTGAGTGGGACTGCTCAGCCTCACCTCCAACTCTGTGTCCTGAGAACAGCTGGGGGAAGTGAGTGGGACTGCTCTGCCTCACCTTCACCTCTGTGTACTGAGAGCAGCTGGGGGAGGTGAGTGGAACTGCTCAGCCTCACATCCACCTATGTGTGCTGAAAGCAGGTGGGGGAGGTGAGAGGGACTGCTCAGCCTCACCTCCACCTCTGTGTCCTGAGAGCAGGTGGGGGAGGTGAGAGGAATTGCTCAGCCTCACCTCCACCTCTGTGTCCTGAGAGAGCTGGGGGAGGTGACAGGGACTGCTCAGCCGCACTTCCACCTCTGCATCCTGAGAGCAGCTTGGGCAGGTGAGTGAGGGACTGCTCAGCCTCATCTCCACCTCTGCATCCTGAAAGCAGCTGGGATAGGTGAGTGGGACAGCTCAGCCTCACCACCACCTCTGTGTCCTGAGAGCAGCTGGGGGAGGTGAGAGGGACTGCTCAACCTCACCTCCACCTCTGTGTCCAGAGAGCAGCTGGGAGAAGTGAGTGAGGGACAGCTCAGCCTCACCACCACCTCTGTGTCCTGAGAGCAGCTGGGGGAGGTGAGAGGGACTGCTCAGCCTCACCTCAACCTCTGTGTCCTGAGGGCAGCTGGGGAAGTGAGTGGGACTCCTCAGCCCCACCTCCACCTCTGTGTCCTGAGAACAGCTACGGGAGGTGAGAGGGACTGCTCAACCTCAACTCCACCTCTGTGTCCTGAGAGCAGCTGGGGGAGGTGAGTGAGGGACTGCTGAACCTCACCGCCACCTCCGTGTCCTGAGAGCAGCCTGAGGGAGGTGACAGGGACTGCTCAGCCTCACCTCAACCTCTGTGTCCTGAGAGCAGCTGGGGGAGGTGAGGGGGAGTGCTCAGCCTCACCTCCACCTCTGTGTACTGAGAGTAGCTGGGGGAGGTGAGAGGGACTTCTCAGCCTCACCTCCACCTCTGTGTCCTGAGAGCGGCTGGGTGAGATTAGAGGGACTACTCAGCCTCACCTACACCTCTGTGTCCTGAGAGCAGCTGGGGGAAGTGAGTGGGACTGCTTAGCCTCACCTCCACATCTGTGACATGAGGGCAGCTGGGGGAGGTGAGAGTGACTGCTCAACTTCACTTCCACCTCTGTGTCCTGAGAGCAGCCTGGGGGAGGAGAGTAAGACTGCTCAGCCTCACTTCCACCTCTGCATGCTGAGAGAGGCCAGGGCGGGCGTGGTGAGAGAGACAGCTCAGCCTCACCTCCACCTCTGTGTCCTGATAGCAGCTTGGGGGAAGTGAGTGGGACTGCTCAGCCTCACCTCCACCTCTGTGTCCTGAGAGCAGCTAGGGGAAGTGAGTGGGACTGCTCAGCCTCACCTCCAACTCTGTGTCCTGAGAGCAGCTGGGGGAGTTGTGAGGGACTGCTCAGCCTCACCTCCACCTCTGTGTCCTGAGAGCAGCCTGGGGTAGGTGAGAGGGACTGCTCAGCCTCACCTCCACCTCTGTGTCCTGAGAGCAGCTGGGGGAGGTGAGAGGGACTGCTCAGCCTCACCTCCACCTCTGTGTCCTGAAAGCAGCTGGGGGAAGTGAGTGGGACTGCTCTGCCTCCCCTTCACCTCTGTGTCCTGAGAGCAGCTGCGGGAGGTGAGTGAGGGACTGCTAAGCTTCATCTCCACCTCTGCATCCTGAGAGCAGCCTGGGGAAGGTGAGAGGGACTGCTCAGCATCACCTCAACCTCTGCGTCCTGAGAGCAGCTGGGGGAAGTGAGAGGGACTGCTCAGCCTCACCTCCACCTCTATGTCCTGAGTGTAGCTGTGGAAGGTGAGTGGGACTGCTCAGCCTCACCTCCACCTCTCTGTCCTGAGAGTACTGGGGGAAGTGAGAGGGACTGCTCTGCGTCACCTCCACCTCTGTGTCCTGAGACCAGCTGGGGGAGGCGAGTGAGGGACTGCTCAGCTTCACCTCCACCTCTGCATCCTGAGAGCAGCCTGGGGGAGGAGAGAGGGACTGCTCAGCCTCACCTCCACCTCTGTGTCCTGAGAGTAGCTGGGGGATGTGAGTGGGACTTCTCAGGCTCACCTCCACCTCTGTATCCTGAAAGCAGCTGGGGGAGGTGAGAGGGACTGCTCAGCCTCACCTCCACCTCTGTGTCCTGAGAACAGCTGGGGGAAGTGAGAGGGACTGCTCAGCTTCACCTCCACCTCTGTGTCCTGAGAGCAGCTGGGGGAAGTTAGTGGGACTGCTCTGCCTCACCTTCACCTCTGTGTCCTGAGAGCAGCTGCGGAAGTGAGGGACTTCTCAGCTTCATCTCCACCTCTGCATCCTGAGAGCAGCCTGGAGGAGGTGAGAGGGACTGCTCAGCATCACCTCCACCTCTGTGTCCTGTGAGCAGCTGGGGGACGTGAGTGGGACTGCTCAGCCTCACCTCCACCTCAGTGTCCTGAGAGTAGCTGGGGGAGGTGAGTGAGGGACTGCTCAGCTTCACCTCCACCTCTGCGTCCTGAGAGCAGCCTGGGGGAGGTGAGAGGGACTGCTCAGCCTCACCTCCACCTCTGCGTCCAGAGAGCAGCTGGGTGAGGTGAGAGGGACTGCTCAGCTTCACCTCCACCTCTGTGTCCTGAGAGCAGCTGGGGCAGGTGACAGGGTCTGCTCAGCCTCACCTCCACCTCTATGTCCTGAGAGCTGCTGTGGGAGGTGAGTAGGACTGCTCAGCCTCACCTCCACCTCTGTGTCCTGAGAGCACTGGGTGAAGTGAGTGGGACTGCTCAGCCTCACCTCCACCTCTGTGTAGTGAGAGCAGCTGGGGGAGGTGAGAGGGACTGCTCAGCCTCACCTCCTACTCTGTGTCCTGAGATCAGCTGGGGGTAGTGAGTGGGACTGCTCAGCCTCACCTCCACCTCTGTGTCCTGAGAGCAGCTCGGGGAGGTGAGAGGGACTACTCAGCCTCACCTCCAACTTTGTGTCCTGACAGCTGCTGGGGGAGGTGAGAGGGACTGCTCAGCCTCACCTCCACCTCTGTGTCCTGAGAGCAGCCTGGGGGAGGTGAGTGGGACTTCTCAGCTTCACCTCCACCTCTGTGTCCTGAGAGCAGCTGGGGGAATTTAGTGGAACTGCTCAGCC
Organism: Spermophilus citellus; assembly: GCF_964194105.1. Taxonomy (NCBI): domain Eukaryota; kingdom Metazoa; phylum Chordata; class Mammalia; order Rodentia; family Sciuridae; genus Spermophilus; species Spermophilus citellus. The sequence goes on along the minus strand of NW_027672891.1, from coordinate 1,080,757 downwards.
TCACCTCCACCTCTGTGTCCTGAGAGCAGCTGGGGGAAGTGAGAGGGACTGCTCAGCCTCACCTCAACCTGTGTGTCCTGAGAGCAGCTGGGGGAAGTGAGAGGGACTGCTCAGCCTCACCTCCACCTCTGTGTTTTGAGAGCAGCTGGGAAAGATGAGAAGGACTGCTCAGCCTCACCTCCACCTCTGTGTCCTGAGAGCAGCTGGGGGAGGTGAGAGGGTCTGCTCAGCATCACCTCCACCTGTGTGTCCTGAGAGAAGGTGGGGAGGTGAGTGGGACTGCACAGCCTCACCTCCACTTCTGTGTTCTGAGAGCAGCTGGGGGAAGTGAGTGGGACTGCTCAGGCTCACCTCCACCTCTGTGTCCTGAGAGCTGCTGGGGGAGGTGAGAGGGACTGTTCAGCCTCACCTCCACCTCTGTGTCCTGAGAGCACTGGGGGAAGTGAGAGGGATGGCTCAGCCTCACCTCCACATCTGTGTCCTTGAGCACCCTGGGGGAGGTGAGTGGGACTGCTCAGCCTCTCCTCCACCTCTGTGTCCTGAGAGCAGCTGTGGGAAGTGAGTGGGACTGCTCAGCCTCACCTCCACCTCTGTGTCCTGAGAGTAGCTGGGGGATGTGAGTGGGACTTCTCAGCCTCACCTCCACCTCTGTGCCTGAAAGCAGCTGGGGGAGGTGAGAGGGACTGCTCAGCCTCACCTCCACCTCAGTGTCCTGAGAGCAGCTGGGGGAAGTGAGAGGGACCTCTCAGCCTCACCTCCACCTCTGTGTCCTGAGAGCAGCTGGGGAAAGTGAGTGGGACTCCTCTGCCTCACATTCAACACTGTGTCCTGAGAGCCGCTGGGGGTGGTGAGTGGGACTGCTAAGCCTCACCTCCACCTCTGTGTCCTGAGAGCACTGGGGGATGTGAGTGGGACTGCTCAGCCTCAACTCCACGTCTGTGTCCTGAGAGCAGCTTGGGCAAGTGAGAGGGGCTGCTCAGCCTCACCTCCACCTCTGTGTCCTGAGAGCAGCTGGAAGACGTGAGTGGGACTGCTCAGCCTCACCTCCACCTCAGTATCCTGAGAGTAGCTGGGGGAGGTGAGTGAGGGACTGCTCAGCTTCACCTCCATCTCTGCGTCCTGAGAGCAGCCTGGGGGATGTGAGAGGGACTGCTCAGCCTCACATCCACCTCTGCGTCCTGAGAGCAGCTTGGTGAGGTGAGAGGGACTGCTCAACCTCACCTCCACCTCTGTGTCCTGAGAGCAGCTGGGGCAGGTGAGAGGGGCTGCTCAGCCTCACCTCCACCTCTATGTCCTGAGAGCAGCTGTGGGAGGTGAGTGGTACTGCTCAGCCTCACCTCCACCTCTGTGTCCTGAGAGCAGCTGGGTGAGGTGAGAGGGACTGCTCAGCCTCACCTCCACCTCTGTGTCCTGAGAGCAGCTGGGGGAGGTGAGTGAGGGAGTGCTCAGCTTCATCTCGACCTGTGCGTCCTGAGAGCAGCCTGGGGGAGGTGAGAGGGACTGCTCAGCCTCACCTCCACCTCTGTGTCCTGAGTGCAGCTGGGGGATGTGAGTGGGACTTCTCAGCCTCACCTCCACCTCAGTATCCTGAAAGCAGCTGGGGGGGTGAGAGGGACTGCTCAGCCTCACCTCCACCTCTGTGTCCTGAGAGCAGCTGGGGGAGGTGAGAGGGCCTGCTCAGCCTCACCTCCTCCTCTGTGTCCTGAGAGCAGCTGGGGGAGGTGAGAGGGACTGCTCAGCCTCACCTCCACCTCTGTGTCCTGAGAGCAGCTGGGGGAAGTGAGTGGGACTGCTCTGCCTCACCTTCAGCTCTGTGTCCTGAGAGCAGCTGCGGGAGTTGAGTGAGGGACTGCTCAGCTTCATCTCAACCTCTGTGTCCTGAGAGCAGCCTGGGGGAGGTAAGAGGGACTGCTGAGCATCACCTCCACCTCTGTGTCCTGAGAGCAGCTGGGGAAGTGAGTGGGACTGCTCAGCCTCACCTCCACCTCAGTGTCCTGAGAGTAGCTGGGGCAGGTGAGTGAGGGCCTGCTCAGCTTCACCTCCACCTCTGCGTCCTGAGAGCAGCTGGGGGAGGTGAGAGGGACTGCTCAGCCTCACCTCCACCTCTTTGTCCTGAGAGCAGCTGGGGCAGGTGAGAGGGGCTCCTCAGCCTCACCTCCACCTCTGTGTCCTGAGAGCAGCTGGGGGAGGTGAGTGGGACTGCTAAGCCTCATCTCCACCTCTGTGTCCTGAGAGCACTGGGGGAAGTGAGTGGGACTGCTCAGCCTCACCTCCACCTCTGTGTCCTGAGAGCAGCCTGGGGTAGGTGAGAGGGACTGCTCAGCCTGACCTCCTCCTCTGTGTCCTGAGAGCAGCTGGGGGAAGTGAGTGGGACTGCTCAGCCTCACCTCCACCTCTGTGTCCTGAGAGCAGCTGGGGGAGGTGAGTGAGGGACTGCTCAGCTTCATCTCCACCTGTGTGTCCTGAGAGCAGCCTGGGGGAGGTGAGAGGGACTGCTAAGCCTCACCTTCACCGCTGTGTCCTGAGAGCAGCTGGGGGATGTGAGTGGAACTGCTCAGGCTCACCTCCACCTATGTGTCCTGAAAGCAGCTGGGGGATTTGAGAGGGACTGTTCAGCCTCACCTCCACCTCTGTGTCCTGAGAGCATCTGGGGGAGGTGAGTGAGGGACTGCTCAGCTTCACCTCCACCTCTGCATCCTGAGTGCAGCCTGGGGGAGGTGGGAGGGACTTCTCAGCCTCACCTCCACCTCTGTGTCCTGAAAGCAGCTGGGGGAGGTGAGAGGGACTGCTCAGCCTAACCTCCACCTCTGTGTCCTGAGAGCAGCTGGGGGAGGTGAGAGGGACTGCTCATCCTCACCTCAACCTCTGTGTCCTCAGAGCAGCTGGGTAAGTGTGTGGGACTGCTCTGCCTCACCTTCAACTCTGTGTCCTGAGAGCAACTGCGGGAGGTGAGTGAGGGACTGCTCAGCTTCATTTCCACCTCTGCGTCCTGAGAGCAGCCTGGGGGAGTTAAGAGGGACTGCTCAGCATCATCTCGACCTCTGTGTCCTGAGAGCAGCTGGGGGAAGTGAGTGGGACTGCTCAGCCTCACCTCCACCTCCGTGTCCTGAGAGTAGCTGGGGGAGGTGAGTGAGGGACTGCTCAGCTTCACCTCCACCACTGCGTCCTGAGAGCAGCCTGGGGGAGGAGAGAGGGACTGCTCAGCCTCACCTCCACGTCTGTGTTCTGAGAGCAGCTGGGGGAGGTGAGAGGGGCTGCTCAGCCTCACCTCCACCTCTGTGTCCTGAGAGCAGCTGTGGGAGGTGAGTGGGACTGCTCAGCTTCACCTCCACCTCTGTGTCCTGAGAGCACTAGGCTAAGTGAGTGGGACTGCTCAGCCTCACCTCCAACTCTGTGTCCTGAGAACACAGGGGAAGTGAGTGGGACTGCTCTGCCTCACCTTCACCTCTGTGTACTGAGAGCAGCTGGGGGAGGTGAGTGGAACTGCTCAGCCTCACATCCACCTATGTGTGCTGAAAGCAGGTGGGGGAGGTGAGAGGGACTGCTCAGCCTCACCTCCACCTCTGTGTCCTGAGAGCAGGTGGGGGAGGTGAGAGGAATTGCTCAGCCTCACCTCCACCTCTGTGTCCTGAGAGAGCTGGGGGAGGTGACAGGGACTGCTCAGCCGCACTTCCACCTCTGCATCCTGAGAGCAGCTTGGGCAGGTGAGTGAGGGACTGCTCAGCCTCATCTCCACCTCTGCATCCTGAAAGCAGCTGGGATAGGTGAGTGGGACAGCTCAGCCTCACCACCACCTCTGTGTCCTGAGAGCAGCTGGGGGAGGTGAGAGGGACTGCTCAACCTCACCTCCACCTCTGTGTCCAGAGAGCAGCTGGGAGAAGTGAGTGAGGGACAGCTCAGCCTCACCACCACCTCTGTGTCCTGAGAGCAGCTGGGGGAGGTGAGAGGGACTGCTCAGCCTCACCTCAACCTCTGTGTCCTGAGGGCAGCTGGGGAAGTGAGTGGGACTCCTCAGCCCCACCTCCACCTCTGTGTCCTGAGAACAGCTACGGGAGGTGAGAGGGACTGCTCAACCTCAACTCCACCTCTGTGTCCTGAGAGCAGCTGGGGGAGGTGAGTGAGGGACTGCTGAACCTCACCGCCACCTCCGTGTCCTGAGAGCAGCCTGAGGGAGGTGACAGGGACTGCTCAGCCTCACCTCAACCTCTGTGTCCTGAGAGCAGCTGGGGGAGGTGAGGGGGAGTGCTCAGCCTCACCTCCACCTCTGTGTACTGAGAGTAGCTGGGGGAGGTGAGAGGGACTTCTCAGCCTCACCTCCACCTCTGTGTCCTGAGAGCGGCTGGGTGAGATGAGAGGGACTACTCAGCCTCACCTACACCTCTGTGTCCTGAGAGCAGCTGGGGGAAGTGAGTGGGACTGCTTAGCCTCACCTCCACATCTGTGACATGAGGGCAGCTGGGGGAGGTGAGAGTGACTGCTCAACTTCACTTCCACCTCTGTGTCCTGAGAGCAGCCTGGGGGAGGAGAGTGAGACTGCTCAGCCTCACTTCCACCTCTGCATGCTGAGAGAGGCCAGGGCGGGCGTGGTGAGAGAGACAGCTCAGCCTCACCTCCACCTCTGTGTCCTGATAGCAGCTTGGGGGAAGTGAGTGGGACTGCTCAGCCTCACCTCCACCTCTCTGTCCTGAGAGCAGCTAGGGGAAGTGAGTGGGACTGCTCAGCCTCACCTCCAACTCTGTGTCCTGAGAGCAGCTGGGGGAGTTGTGAGGGACTGCTCAGCCTCACCTCCACCTCTGTGTCCTGAGAGCAGCCTGGGGTAGGTGAGAGGGACTGCTCAGCCTCACCTCCACCTCTGTGTCCTGAGAGCAGCTGGGGGAGGTGAGAGGGACTGCTCAGCCTCACCTCCACCTCTGTGTCCTGAAAGCAGCTGGGGGAAGTGAGTGGGACTGCTCTGCCTCCCCTTCACCTCTGTGTCCTGAGAGCAGCTGCGGGAGGTGAGTGAGGGACTGCTAAGCTTCATCTCCACCTCTGCATCCTGAGAGCAGCCTGGGGAAGGTGAGAGGGACTGCTCAGCATCACCTCAACCTCTGCGTCCTGAGAGCAGCTGGGGGAAGTGAGAGGGACTGCTCAGCCTCACCTCCACCTCTATGTCCTGAGTGTAGCTGTGGAAGGTGAGTGGGACTGCTCAGCCTCACCTCCACCTCTCTGTCCTGAGAGTACTGGGGGAAGTGAGAGGGACTGCTCTGCGTCACCTCCACCTCTGTGTCCTGAGACCAGCTGGGGGAGGCGAGTGAGGGACTGCTCAGCTTCACCTCCACCTCTGCATCCTGAGAGCAGCCTGGGGGAGGTGAGAGGGACTGCTCAGCCTCACCTCCACCTCTGTGTCCTGAGAGTAGCTGGGGGATGTGAGTGGGACTTCTCAGGCTCACCTCCACCTCTGTATCCTGAAAGCAGCTGGGGGAGGTGAGAGGGACTGCTCAGCCTCACCTCCACCTCTGTGTCCTGAGAACAGCTGGGGGAAGTGAGAGGGACTGCTCAGCTTCACCTCCACCTCTGTGTCCTGAGAGCAGCTGGGGGAAGTTAGTGGGACTGCTCTGCCTCACCTTCACCTCTGTGTCCTGAGAGCAGCTGCGGAAGTGAGGGACTTCTCAGCTTCATCTCCACCTCTGCATCCTGAGAGCAGCCTGGAGGAGGTGAGAGGGACTGCTCAGCATCACCTCCACCTCTGTGTCCTGTGAGCAGCTGGGGGACGTGAGTGGGACTGCTCAGCCTCACCTCCACCTCAGTGTCCTGAGAGTAGCTGGGGGAGGTGAGTGAGGGACTGCTCAGCTTCACCTCCACCTCTGCGTCCTGAGAGCAGCCTGGGGGAGGTGAGAGGGACTGCTCAGCCTCACCTCCACCTCTGCGTCCTGAGAGCAGCTGGGTGAGGTGAGAGGGACTGCTCAGCTTCACCTCCACCTCTGTGTCCTGAGAGCAGCTGGGGCAGGTGACAGGGTCTGCTCAGCCTCACCTCCACCTCTATGTCCTGAGAGCTGCTGTGGGAGGTGAGTAGGACTGCTCAGCCTCACCTCCACCTCTGTGTCCTGAGAGCACTGGGTGAAGTGAGTGGGACTGCTCAGCCTCACCTCCACCTCTGTGTAGTGAGAGCAGCTGGGGGAGGTGAGAGGGACTGCTCAGCCTCACCTCCTACTCTGTGTCCTGAGATCAGCTGGGGGTAGTGAGTGGGACTGCTCAGCCTCACCTCCACCTCTGTGTCCTGAGAGCAGCTCGGGGAGGTGAGAGGGACTACTCAGCCTCACCTCCACCTTTGTGTCCTGACAGCTGCTGGGGGAGGTGAGAGGGACTGCTCAGCCTCACCTCCACCTCTGTGTCCTGAGAGCAGCCTGGGGGAGGTGAGTGGGACTTCTCAGCTTCACCTCCACCTCTGTGTCCTGAGAGCAGCTGGGGGAATTTAGTGGAACTGCTCAGCCTCACCTCCACCTCTGTGTCCTGAGAGCAGCTGGGGGAAGTGAGAGGGACTGCTCAGCCTCACCTCAACCTGTGTGTCCTGAGAGCAGCTGGGGGAAGTGAGAGGGACTGCTCAGCCTCACCTCCACCTCTGTGTTTTGAGAGCAGCTGGGAAAGATGAGAAGGACTGCTCAGCCTCACCTCCACCTCTGTGTCCTGAGAGCAGCTGGGGGAGGTGAGAGGGTCTGCTCAGCATCACCTCCACCTGTGTGTCCTGAGAGAAGGTGGGGAGGTGAGTGGGACTGCACAGCCTCACCTCCACCTCTGTGTCCTGAGAGTAGCTGGGGGATGTGAGTGGGACTTCTCAGCCTCACCTCCACCTCTGTGCCTGAAAGCAGCTGGGGGAGGTGAGAGGGACTGCTCAGCCTCACCTCCACCTCAGTGTCCTGAGAGCAGCTGGGGGAAGTGAGAGGGACCTCTCAGCCTCACCTCCACCTCTGTGTCCTGAGAGCAGCTGGGGAAAGTGAGTGGGACTCCTCTGCCTCACATTCAACACTGTGTCCTGAGAGCCGCTGGGGGTGGTGAGTGGGACTGCTAAGCCTCACCTCCACCTCTGTGTCCTGAGAGCACTGGGGGATGTGAGTGGGACTGCTCAGCCTCAACTCCACGTCTGTGTCCTGAGAGCAGCTTGGGCAAGTGAGAGGGGCTGCTCAGCCTCACCTCCACCTCTGTGTCCTGAGAGCAGCTGGAAGACGTGAGTGGGACTGCTCAGCCTCACCTCCACCTCAGTATCCTGAGAGTAGCTGGGGGAGGTGAGTGAGGGACTGCTCAGCTTCACCTCCATCTCTGCGTCCTGAGAGCAGCCTGGGGGATGTGAGAGGGACTGCTCAGCCTCACATCCACCTCTGCGTCCTGAGAGCAGCTGGGTGAGGTGAGAGGGACTGCTCAACCTCACCTCCACCTCTGTGTCCTGAGAGCAGCTGGGGCAGGTGAGAGGGGCTGCTCAGCCTCACCTCCACCTCTATGTCCTGAGAGCAGCTGTGGGAGGTGAGTGGTACTGCTCAGCCTCACCTCCATCTCTGTGTCCTGAGAGCACTGGGTGAAGTGAGTGGGACTGCTCAGCCTCAACACCACGTCTGTGTCCTGAGAGCAGCTTGGGCAAGTGAGAGAGGCTGCTCAGCCTCACCTCCACCTCTGTGTCCTGAGAGCAGCTGGGTGAGGTGAGAGGGACTGCTCAGCCTCACCTCCACCTCTGTGTCCTGAGAGCAGCTGGGGGAGGTGAGTGAGGGAGTGCTCAGCTTCATCTCGACCTGTGCGTCCTGAGAGCAGCCTGGGGGAGGTGAGAGGGACTGCTCAGCCTCACCTCCACCTCTGTGTCCTGAGTGCAGCTGGGGGATGTGAGTGGGACTTCTCAGCCTCACCTCCACCTCAGTATCCTGAAAGCAGCTGGGGGGGTGAGAGGGACTGCTCAGCCTCACCTCCACCTCTGTGTCCTGAGAGCAGCTGGGGGAGGTGAGAGGGCCTGCTCAGCCTCACCTCCTCCTCTGTGTCCTGAGAGCAGCTGGGGGAGGTGAGAGGGACTGCTCAGCCTCACCTCCACCTCTGTGTCCTGAGAGCAGCTGGGGGAAGTGAGTGGGACTGCTCTGCCTCACCTTCAGCTCTGTGTCCTGAGAGCAGCTGCGGGAGGTGAGTGAGGGACTGCTCAGCTTCATCTCAACCTCTGTGTCCTGAGAGCAGCCTGGGGGAGGTAAGAGGGACTGCTGAGCATCACCTCCACCTCTGTGTCCTGAGAGCAGCTGGGGGAAGTGAGTGGGACTGCTCAGGCTCACCTCCACCTCAGTGTCCTGAGAGTAGCTGGGGCAGGTGAGTGAGGGCCTGCTCAGCTTCACCTCCACCTCTGTGTCCTGAGAGCAGCTGGGGGAGGTGAGAGGGACTGCTCAGCCTCACCTCCACCTCTTTGTCCTGAGATCAGCTGGGGCAGGTGAGAGGGGCTCCTCAGCCTCACCTCCACCTCTGTGTCCTGAGAGCAGCTGGGGGAGGTGAGTGGGACTGCTAAGCCTCATCTCCAACTCTGTGTCCTGAGAGCACTGGGGGAAGTGAGTGGGACTGCTCAGCCTCACCTCCAAGTCTGTGTCCTGAGAGCAGCCTGGGGTAGGTGAGAGGGACTGCTCAGCCTGACCTCCTCCTCTGTGTCCTGAGAGCAGCTGGGGGAAGTGAGTGGGACTGCTCAGCCTCACCTCCACCACTGTGTACTGAGAGCAGCTGGGGGAGGTGAGTGAGGGACTGCTCAGCTTCATCTCCACCTGTGTGTCCTGAGAGCAGCCTGGGGGAGGTGAGAGGGACTGCTAAGCCTCACCTTCACCGCTGTGTCCTCAGAGCAGCAGGGGGATGTGAGTGGAACTGCTCAGGCTCACCTCCACCTATGTGTCCTGAAAGCAGCTGGGGGATTTGAGAGGGACTGTTCAGCCTCACCTCCACCTCTGTGTCCTGAGAGCAGCTGGGGGAGGTGAGTGAGGGACTGCTCAGCTTCACCTCCACCTCTGCATCCTGAGTGCAGCCTAGGGGAGGTGGGAGGGACTTCTCAGCCTCACCTCCACCTCTGTGTCCTGAAAGCAGCTGGGGGAGGTGAGAGGGACTGCTCAGCCTAACCTCCACCTCTGTGTCCTGAGAGCAGCTGGGGGAGGTGAGAGGGACTGCTCAGCCTCACTTCCTCGTCTGTGTCCTGAGAGCAGCTGGGGGAGGTGAGAGGGACTGCTCATCCTCACCTCAACCTCTGTGTCCTGAGAGCAGCTGGGTAAGTGTGTGGGACTGCTCTGCCTCACCTTCAACTCTGTGTCCTGAGAGCAGCTTCGGGAGGTGAGTGAGGGACTGCTCAGCTTCATTTCGACCTCTGCGTCCTGAGAGCAGCCTGGGGGAGGTAAGAGGGACTGCTCAGCATCATCTCGACCTCTGTGTCCTGAGAGCAGCTGGGGGAAGTGAGTGGGACTGCTCAGCCTCACCTCCACCTCCGTGTCCTGAGAGTAGCTGGGGGAGGTGAGTGAGGGACTGCTCAGCTTCACCTCCACCGCTGCGTCCTGAGAGCAGCCTGGGGGAGGAGAGAGGGACTGCTCAGCCTCACCTCCACGTCTGTGTTCTGAGAGCAGCTGGGGGAGGTGAGAGGGACTGCTCAGCCTCACCTCCACCTCTGTGTCCTGAGAGCAGCTGGGGCAGGTGAGTGGGACTGCTAAGCCTCACCTCCACCTCTGTGTCCTGAGAGCACTGGGGGATGTGAGTGGGACTGCTCAGCCTCAACTCCACGTCTGTGTCCTGAGAGCAGCTTGGGCAAGTGAGAGGGGCTGCTCAGCCTCACCTCCACGTCTGTGTTCTGAGAGCAGCCTGGGGGATGTGAGAGGGACTGCTCAGCCTCACCTCCACCTCTGTGTCCTGAGAGCAGCTGGGGGAGGTGAGTGAGGGAGTGCTCAGCTTCATCTCGACCTGTGCGTCCTGAGAGCAGCCTGGGGGAGGTGAGAGGGACTGCTCAGCCTCACCTCCACCTCTGTGTCCTGAGTGCAGCTGGGGGATGTGAGTGGGACTTCTCAGCCTCACCTCCACCTCAGTATCCTGAAAGCAGCTGGGGGGGTGAGAGGGACTGCTCAGCCTCACCTCCACCTCTGTGTCCTGAGAGCAGCTGGGGGAGGTGAGAGGGCCTGCTCAGCCTCACCTCCTCCTCTGTGTCCTGAGAGCAGCTGGGGGAGGTGAGAGGGACTGCTCAGCCTCACCTCCACCTCTGTGTCCTGAGAGCAGCTGGGGGAAGTGAGTGGGACTGCTCTGCCTCACCTTCAGCTCTGTGTCCTGAGAGCAGCTGCGGGAGGTGAGTGAGGGACTGCTCAGCTTCATCTCAACCTCTGTGTCCTGAGAGCAGCCTGGGGGAGGTAAGAGGGACTGCTGAGCATCACCTCCACCTCTGTGTCCTGAGAGCAGCTGGGGGAAGTGAGTGGGACTGCTCAGCCTCACCTCCACCTCAGTGTCCTGAGAGTAGCTGGGGAAGGTGAGTGAGGGCCTGCTCAGCTTCACCTCCACCTCTGTGTCCTGAGAGCAGCTGGGGGAGGTGAGAGGGACTGCTCAGCCTCACCTCCACCTCTTTGTCCTGAGAGCAGCTGGGGCAGGTGAGAGGGGCTCCTCAGCCTCACCTCCACCTCTGTGTCCTGAGAGCAGCTGGGGGATTTGAGTGGGACTGCTAAGCCTCATCTCCAACTCTGTGTCCTGAGAGCACTCGGGGAAGTGAGTGGGACTGCTCAGCCTCACCTCCAAGTCTGTGTCCTGAGAGCAGCCTGGGGTAGGTGAGAGGGACTGCTCAGCCTGACCTCCTCCTCTGTGTCCTGAGAGCAGCTGGGGGAAGTGAGTGGGACTGCTCAGCCTCACCTCCACCACTGTGTACTGAGAGCAGCTGGGGGAGGTGAGTGAGGGACTGCTCAGCTTCATCTCCACCTGTGTGTCCTGAGAGCAGCCTGGGGGAGAAGAGAGGGACTGCTCAGCCTCACCTCCACGTCTGTGTTCTGAGAGCAGCTGGGGGAGGTGAGAGGGACTGCTCAGCCTCACCTACACCTCTGTGTCCTGAGAGCAGCTGGGGCAGGTGAGAGTTGCTGCTCAGCCTCACTTCCACCTCTATGTCTTGAGAGCAGCTGTGGGAGGTGAGTGGGACTGCTCAGCTTCACCTCCACCTCTGTGTCCTGAGAGCACTAGGCTAAGTGAGTGGGACTGCTCAGCCTCACCTCCAACTCTGTGTCCTGTGAACAGCTGCGGAAAGTGAGTGGGACTGCTCTGCCTCACCTTCACCTCTGTGTACTGAGAGCAGCTGGGGGAGGTGAGTGGAACTGCTCAGCCTCACATTCACCTATGTGTGCTGAAAGCAGGTGGGGGAGGTGAGAGGGACTGCTCAGCCTCACCTCCACCTCTGTGTCCTGAGAGCAGGTGGGGGAGGTGAGAGGAATTGCTCAGCCTCACCTCCTCCTCTGTGTCCTGATAGCAGCTGGGGGAGGTTAGCGGGACTGCTCAGCCTCACCTCCACCTCTGTGTCCTGAGATCAGCTGGGGGAGGTGAGAGGGACTGCTCAGCCTCACCTCCACCTCTGTGTCCTGAGAGAGCTGGGGGAGGTGACAGGGACTTCTCAGCCGCACTTCCACCTCTGCATCCTGAGAGCAGCTTGGGCTGGTGAGTGAGGGACTGCTCAGCCTCATCTCCACCTCTGCATCCTGAAAGCAGCTGGGATAGGTGAGTGGGACAGCTCAGCCTCACCACCACCTCTGTGTCCTGAGAGCAGCTGGGGGAGGTGAGAGGGACTGCTCAACCTCACCTCCACCTCTGTGTCCAGAGAGCAGCTGGGAGAAGTGAGTGAGGGACAGCTCAGCCTCACCACCACCTCTGTGTCCTGAGAGCAGCTGGGGGAGGTGAGAGGGACTGCTCAGCCTCACCTCCACCTCTGTGTCCTGAGAGCAGCTGGGGAAGTGAGTGGGACTCCTCAGCCCCACCTCCACCTCTGTGTCCTGAGAACAGCTACGGGAGGTGAGAGGGACTGCTCAACCTCAACTCCACCTCTGTGTCCTGAGAGCAGCTGGGGGAGGTGAGTGAGGGACTGGTCAACCTCACCGCCACCTCCGTGTCCTGAGAGCAGCCTGAGGGAGGTGACAGGGACTGCTCAGCCTCACCTCAACCTCTGTGTCCTGAGAGCAGCTAGGGGAAGTGAGTGGGACTGCTCAGCCTCACCTCCAACTCTGTGTCCTGAGAGCAGCTGGGGGAGGTGAGAGGGACTGCTCAGCCTCACCTCCACCTCTGTGTCCTGAGAGCAGCCTGGGGGAGGTGAGAGGGACAGCTCAGCCTCACCTCCACCTCTGTGTCCTGAGAGCAGCCTGGGGGAGGTGAGAGGAACTGCTCAGCCTCACCTCCACCTCTGTGTCCTGAAAGCAGCTGGGGGAAGTGAGTGGGACTGCTCTGCCTCCCCTTCACCTCTGTGTCCTGAGAGCAGCTGCGGGAGGTGAGTGAGGGACGGCTCAGATTCATCTCCACCTCTGCGTCCTGAGAGCAGCCTGGGGAAGGTGAGAGGGACTGCTCAGCATCACCTCCACCTCTGCGTCCTGAGAGCAGCTGGGGAAATGAGAGGGACTGCTCAGCATCACCTCCACCTCTATGTCCTGAGAGCAGCTGTGGGAGGCGAGTGGGACTGCTCAGCCTCACGTCCAACTCTCTGTCCTGAGAGTACTGGGGGAAGTGAGAAGGACTGCTCAGCGTCACCTCCACCTCTGTGTCCTGAGACCAGCTGTGGGAGGTGAGTGAGGGACTGCTCAGCTTCACCTCCACCTCTGCATCCTGAGAGCAGCCTGGGGGAGGTGAGAGGGACTGCTCAGCCTCACCTCCACCTCTGTGTCCTGAGAGTAGCTGGGGGATGTGAGTGGGACTTCTCAGCCTCACCTCCACCTCTGTGCCTGAAAGCAGCTGGGGGAGGTGAGAGGGACTGCTCAGCCTCACCTCCACCTCTGTGTCCTGAGAGCAGCTGGGGGAAGTGAGAGGGACTGCTCAGCCTCACCTCCACCTCTGTGTCCTGAGAGCAGCTGGGGGAAGTGAGTGGGACTCCTCTGCCTCACCTTCAACTCTGTGTCCTGAGAGCCGCTGCGGGAGGTGAGTGAGGGACTTCTCAGCTTCATCTCCACCTCTGCATCCTGAGAGTAGCCTGGGGCAGGTGAGAGGGACTGCTCAGCATCACCTCCACCTCTGTGTCCTGAAAGCAGCTGGAAGACCTGAGTGGGACTGCTCAGCCTCACCTCCACCTCAGTGTCCTGAGAGTAGCTGGGGGAGGTGAGTGAGGGACTGCTCAGCTTCACCTCCACCTCTGCGTCCTGAGAGCAGCCTGCGGGAGGTGAGAGGGACTGCTCAGCCTCACCTCCACCTCCGCGTCCTGAGAGCACCTGGGTGAGGTGAGAGGGACTGCTCAGCCTCACCTCCACCTCTGTGTCCTGAGAGCAGCTGGGGCAGGTGAGAAGGGCTGCTCAGCCTCACCTCCACATCTATGTCCTGAGAGCAGCTGTGGGAGGTGAGTGGGACTGCTCAGCCTCACCTCCATCTCTGTGTCCTGAGAGCACTGGGTGAAGTGAGTGGGACTGCTCAGCCTCACCTCCACGTCTGTGTCCTGAGAGCAGCTTGGGCAGGTGAGAGGGGCTGCTCAGCCTCACCTCCACCTCTGTGTCCTGAGAGCAGCTGGGGGTGGTGAGTGGGACTGCTAAGCCTCACCTCCACCTCTGTGTCCTGAGAGCACTGGGGGATGTGAGTGGGACTGCTCAGCCTCACCTTTACCTCTGTGTCCTGAGAGCAGCCTGGGGTAGGTGAGAAGGACTGCTCAGCCTGACCTCCACCTCTGTGTCCTGAGAGCAGCTGGGGGAAGTGAGTGGGACTGCTCAGCCTCACCTCCACCTCTGTGTCCTGAGAGCAGCTGGGGGAGGTGAGTGAGGGAGTGCTCAGCTTCATCTCGACCTGTGCGTCCTGAGAGCAGCCTGGGGGAGGTGAGAGGGACTGCTAAGCCTCACCTTCACCGCTGTGTCCTGAGAGCAGCTGGGGGATGTGAGTGGAACAGCTCAGCCTAACCTCCACCTATGTGTCCTGAAAGCAGCTGGGGGAGGTGAGAAAGACTGTTCAGCCTCACCTCCACCTCTGTGCCCTGAGAGCAGCTAGGGGTGGTGAGTGAGGGACTGCTCAGCTTCACCTCCACCTCTGCATCATGAGTGCAGCCTGGTGGAGGTGAGAGGGACTGATCAGCATCACCTCCACCTCTGTGTCCTGCGAGTAGCTGGGGGAGGTGAGTGGGACTGCTCGGCCTCACCTCAACCTCTGTGTCCTGAGAGGAGCTGGGGAGGTGAGAGGGACTGCTCAGCCTCACCTCCACCTCTGTGTCCTGAGAGCAGCTGGGGGAGGTGAGAGGGCCTGCTCAGCCTCACCTCCTCCTCTGTGTCCTGAGAGCAGCTGGGGGAGGTGAGAGGGACTTCTCAGCCTCACCTCCACCTCTGTGTCCTGAGAGCAGCTGGGGGAAGTGAGTGGGACTGCTCTGCCTCACCTTCACCTCTGTGTCCTGAGAGCAGCTGCGGGAGTTGAGTGAGGGACTGCTCAGCTTCATCTCAACCTTTGTGTCCTGAGAGCAGCCTGGGGGAGGTAAGAGGGACTGCTGAGCATCACCTCCACCTCTGTGTCCTGAGAGCAGCTGGGGAAGTGAGTGGGACTGCTCAGCCTCACCTCCACCTCAGTGTCCTGAGAGTAGCTGGGGCAGGTGAGTGAGGGCCTGCTCAGCTTCACCTCCACCTCTGCGTCCTGAGAGCAGCTGGGGGAGGTGAGAGGGACTGCTCAGCCTCACCTCCACCTCTTTGTCCTGAGAGCAGCTGGGGCAGGTGAGAGGGGCTCCTCAGCCTCACCTCCACCTCTGTGTCCTGAGAGCAGCTGGGGGAGGTGAGTGGGACTGCTAAGCCTCATCTCCACCTCTGTGTCCTGAGAGCACTGGGGGAAGTGAGTGGGACTGCTCAGCCTCACCTCCACCTCTGTGTCCTGAGAGTAGCCTGGGGTAGGTGAGAGGGACTGCTGAGCCTGACCTCCTCCTCTGTGTCCTGAGAGCAGCTGGGGGAAGTGAGTGGGACTGCTCAGCCTCACCTCCACCTCTGTGTCCTGAGAGCAGCTGGGGGAGGTGAGTGAGGGACTGCTCAGCTTCATCTCCACCTGTGTGTCCTGAGAGCAGCCTGGGGGAGGTGAGAGGGACTGCTAAGCCTCACCTTCACCGCTGTGTCCTGAGAGCAGCTGGGGGATGTGAGTGGAACTGCTCAGGCTCACCTCCACCTATGTGTCCTGAAAGCAGCTGGGGGATTTGAGAGGGACTGTTCAGCCTCACCTCCATCTCTGTGTCCTGAGAGCATCTGGGGGAGGTGAGTGAGGGACTGCTCAGCTTCACCTCCACTTCTGCATCCTGAGTGCAGCCTGGGGGAGGTGGGAGGGACTTCTCAGCCTCACCTCCACCTCTGTGTCCTGAAAGCAGCTGGGGGAGGTGAGAGGGACTGCTCAGCCTCACCTCCACCTCTGTGTCCTGAGAGCAGCTGGGGGAGGTGAGAGGGACTGCTCAGCCTCACCTCCTCCTCTATGTCCTGAGAGCAGCTGGGGGAGGTGAGAGGGACTGCTCATCCTCACCTCAACCTCTGTGTCCTCAGAGCAGCTGGGTAAGTGTGTGGGACTGCTCTGCCTCACCTTCAACTCTGTGTCCTGAGAGCAGCTGCGGGAGGTGAGTGAGGGACTGCTCAGCTTCATTTCCACCTCTGCATCCTGAGAGCAGCCTGGGGGAGTTAAGAGGGACTGCTCAGCATCATCTCGACCTCTGTGTCCTGAGAGCAGCTGGGGGAAGTGAGTGGGACTGCTCAGCCTCACCTCCACCTCCGTGTCCTGAGAGTAGCTGGGGGAGGTGAGTGAGGGACTGCTCAGCTTCACCTCCACCACTGCGTCCTGAGAGCAGCCTGGGGGAGGAGAGAGGGACTGCTCAGCCTCACCTCCACGTCTGTGTTCTGAGAGCAGCTGGGGGAGGTGAGAGGGACTGCTCAGCCTCACCTCCACCTCTGTGTCCTGAGAGCAGCTGGGGCAGGTGAGAGGGGCTGCTCAGCCTCACTTCCACCTCTATGTCTTGAGAGCAGCTGTGGGAGGTGAGTGGGACTGCTCAGCTTCACCTCCACCTCTGTGTCCTAAGAGCACTAGGCTAAGTGAGTGGGACTGCTCAGCCTCACCTCCAACTCTGTGTCCTGAGAACAGCTGGGGGAAGTGAGTGGGACTGCTCTGCCTCACCTTCACCTCTGTGTACTGAGAGCAGCTGGGGGAGGTGAGTGGAACTGCTCAGCCTCACATCCACCTATGTGTGCTGAAAGCAGGTGGGGGAGGTGAGAGGGACTGCTCAGCCTCACCTCCACCTCTGTGTCCTGAGAGCACTGGGGGAAGTGAGTGGGACTGCTCAGCCTCACCTCCACCTCTGTGTCCTGAGAGTAGCCTGGGGTAGGTGAGAGGGACTGCTGAGCCTGACCTCCTCCTCTGTGTCCTGAGAGCAGCTGGGGGAAGTGAGTGGGACTGCTCAGCCTCACCTCCACCTCTGTGTCCTGAGAGCAGCTGGGGGAGGTGAGTGAGGGACTGCTCAGCTTCATCTCCACCTGTGTGTCCTGAGAGCAGCCTGGGGGAGGTGAGAGGGACTGCTAAGCCTCACCTTCACCGCTGTGTCCTGAGAGCAGCTGGGGGATGTGAGTGGAACTGCTCAGGCTCACCTCCACCTATGTGTCCTGAAAGCAGCTGGGGGATTTGAGAGGGACTGTTCAGCCTCACCTCCAACTCTGTGTCCTGAGAGCATCTGGGGGAGGTGAGTGAGGGACTGCTCAGCTTCACCTCCACTTCTGCATCCTGAGTGCAGCCTGGGGGAGGTGGGAGGGACTTCTCAGCCTCACCTCCACCTCTGTGTCCTGAAAGCAGCTGGGGGAGGTGAGAGGGACTGCTCAGCCTCACCTCCACCTCTGTGTCCTGAGAGCAGCTGGGGGAGGTGAGAGGGACTGCTCAGCCTCACCTCCTCCTCTATGTCCTGAGAGCAGCTGGGGGAGGTGAGAGGGACTGCTCATCCTCACCTCAACCTCTGTGTCCTCAGAGCAGCTGGGTAAGTGTGTGGGACTGCTCTGCCTCACCTTCAACTCTGTGTCCTGAGAGCAGCTGCGGGAGGTGAGTGAGGGACTGCTCAGCTTCATTTCCACCTCTGCATCCTGAGAGCAGCCTGGGGGAGTTAAGAGGGACTGCTCAGCATCATCTCGACCTCTGTGTCCTGAGAGCAGCTGGGGGAAGTGAGTGGGACTGCTCAGCCTCACCTCCACCTCCGTGTCCTGAGAGTAGCTGGGGGAGGTGAGTGAGGGACTGCTCAGCTTCACCTCCACCACTGCGTCCTGAGAGCAGCCTGGGGGAGGAGAGAGGGACTGCTCAGCCTCACCTCCACGTCTGTGTTCTGAGAGCAGCTGGGGGAGGTGAGAGGGACTGCTCAGCCTCACCTCCACCTCTGTGTCCTGAGAGCAGCTGGGGCAGGTGAGAGGGGCTGCTCAGCCTCACTTCCACCTCTATGTCTTGAGAGCAGCTGTGGGAGGTGAGTGGGACTGCTCAGCTTCACCTCCACCTCTGTGTCCTAAGAGCACTAGGCTAAGTGAGTGGGACTGCTCAGCCTCACCTCCAACTCTGTGTCCTGAGAACAGCTGGGGGAAGTGAGTGGGACTGCTCTGCCTCACCTTCACCTCTGTGTACTGAGAGCAGCTGGGGGAGGTGAGTGGAACTGCTCAGCCTCACATCCACCTATGTGTGCTGAAAGCAGGTGGGGGAGGTGAGAGGGACTGCTCAGCCTCACCTCCACCTCTGTGTCCTGAGAGCAGGTGGGGGAGGTGAGAGGAATTGCTCAGCCTCACCTCCACCTCTGTGTCCTGAGAGAGCTGGGGGAGGTGACAGGGACTGCTCAGCCGCACTTCCACCTCTGCATCCTGAGAGCAGCTTGGGCAGGTGAGTGAGGGACTGCTCAGCCTCATCTCCACCTCTGCATCCTGAAAGCAGCTGGGATAGGTGAGTGGGACAGCTCAGCCTCACCACCACCTCTGTGTCCTGAGAGCAGCTGGGGGAGGTGAGAGGGACTGCTCAACCTCACCTCCACCTCTGTGTCCAGAGAGCAGCTGGGAGAAGTGAGTGAGGGACAGCTCAGCCTCACCACCACCTCTGTGTCCTGAGAGCAGCTGGGGGAGGTGAGAGGGACTGCTCAGCCTCACCTCAACCTCTGTGTCCTGAGGGCAGCTGGGGAAGTGAGTGGGACTCCTCAGCCCCACCTCCACCTCTGTGTCCTGAGAACAGCTACGGGAGGTGAGAGGGACTGCTCAACCTCAACTCCACCTCTGTGTCCTGAGAGCAGCTGGGGGAGGTGAGTGAGGGACGGCTCAACCTCACCGCCACCTCCGTGTCCTGAGAGCAGCCTGAGGGATGTGACAGGGACTGCTCAGCCTCACCTCAACCTCTGTGTCCTGAGAGCAGCTGGGGGAGGTGAGGGGGAGTGCTCAGCCTCACCCCCACCTCTGTGTACTGAGAGTAGCTGGGGGAGTTGAGAGGGACTTCTCAGCCTCACCTCCACCTCTGTGTCCTGAGAGCAGCTGGGTGAGATGAGAGGGACTACTCAGCCTCACCTACACCTCTGTGTCCTGAGAGCAGCTGGGGGAAGTGAGTGGGACTGCTTAGCCTCACCTCCACATCTGTGACCTGAGGGCAGCTGGGGGAGGAGAGTGAGACTGCTCAGCCTCACTTCCACCTCTGCATGCTCAGAGAGGCCAGGGCGGGCGTGGTGAGAGAGACAGCTCAGCCTCACCTCCACCTCTGTGTCCTGATAGCAGCCTGGGGGAAGTGAGTGGGACTGCTCAGCCTCACCTCCACCTCTGTGTCCTGAGAGCAGCTAGGGGAAGTGAGTGGGACTGCTCAGCCTCACCTCCAACTCTGTGTCCTGAGAGCAGCTGGGGGAGTTGTGAGGGACTGCTCAGCCTCACCTCCACCTCTGTGTCCTGAGAGCAGCCTGGGGTAGGTGAGAGGGACTGCTCAGCCTCACCTCCACCTCTGTGTCCTGAGAGCAGCTGGGGGAAGTGAATGGGACTGCTCTGCCTCCCCTTCACCTCTGTGTCCTGAGAGCAGCTGCGGGAGGTGAGTGAGGGACTGCTAAGCTTCATCTCCACCTCTGCGTCCTGAGAGCAGCCTGGGGAAGGTGAGAGGGACTGCTCAGCATCACCTCAACCTCTGCGTCCTGAGAGCAGCTGTGGAAGGTGAGTGGGACTGCTCAGCCTCACCTCCACCTCTATGTCCTGAGTGTAGCTGTGGAAGGTGAGTGGGACTGCTCAGCCTCACCTCCACCTCTCTGTCCTGAGAGTACTGGGGGAAGTGAGAGGGACTGCTCTGCGTCACCTCCACCTCTGTGTCCTGAGACCAGCTGGGGGAGGCGAGTGAGGGACTGCTCAGCTTCACCTCCACCTCTGCATCCTGAGAGCAGCCTGGGGGAGGTGAGAGGGACTGCTCAGCGTCACCTCCACCTCTGTGTCCTGAGAGTAGCTGGGGGATGTGAGTGGGACTTCTCAGGCTCACCTCCACCTCTGTGTCCTGAAAGCAGCTGGGGGAGGTGAGAGGGACTGCTCAGCCTCACCTCCACCTCTGTGTCCTGAGAGCAGCTGGGGGAAGTGAGTGGGACTGCTCTGCCTCACCTTCACCTCTGTGTCCTGAGAGCAGCTGCGGTAGTGAGGGACTTCTCAGCTTCATCTCCACCTCTGCATCCTGAGAGCAGCCTGGAGGAGGTGAGAGGGACTGCTCAGCATCACCTCCACCTCTGTGTCCTGTGAGCAGCTGGGGGACGTGAGTGGGACTGCTCAGCCTCACCTCCACCTCAGTGTCCTGAGAGTAGCTGGGGGAGGTGAGTGAGGGACTGCTCAGCTTCACCTCCACCTCTGCGTCCTGAGAGCAGCCTGGGGTAGGTGAGAGGGACTGCTCAGCCTCACCTCCACCTCTGCGTCCTGAGAGCAGCTGGGTGAGGTGAGAGGGACTGCTCAGCTTCATCTCCACCTCTGTGTCCTGAGAGCAGCTGGGGCAGGTGACAGGGGCTGCTCAGCCTCACCTCCACCTCTATGTCCTGAGAGCTGCTGTGGGAGGTGAGTAGGACTGCTCAGCCTCACCTCCACCTCTGTGTCCTGAGAGCACTGGGTGAAGTGAGTGGGACTGCTCAGCCTCACCTCCACCTCTGTGTAGTGAGAGCAGCTGGGGGAGGTGAGAGGGACTGCTCAGACTCACCTCCTACTCTGTGTCCTGAGATCAGCTGGGGGTAGTGAGTGGGACTGCTCAGCCTCACCTCCACCTCTGTGTCCTGAGAGCAGCTCAGGGAGGTGAGAGGGACTACTCAGCCTCACCTCCACCTTTGTGTCCTGACAGCTGCTGGGGGAGGTGAGAGGGACTGCTCAGCCTCACCTCCACCTCTGTGTCCTGAGAGCAGCCTGGGGGAGGTGAGTGGGACTTCTCAGCTTCACCTCCACCTCTGTGTCCTGAGAGCAGCTGGGGGAATTTAGTGGAACTGCTCAGCCTCACCTCCACCTCTGTGTCCTGAGAGCAGCTGGGGGAAGTGAGAGGGACTGCTCAGCCTCACCTCAACCTGTGTGTCCTGAGAGCAGCTGGGGGAAGTGAGAGGGACTGCTCAGCCTCACCTCCACCTCTGTGTTTTGAGAGCAGCTGGGAAAGATGAGAAGGACTGCTCAGCCTCACCTCCACCTCTGTGTCCTGAGAGCAGCTGGGGGAGGTGAGAGGGTCTGCTCAGCATCACCTCCACCTGTGTGTCCTGAGAGAAGGTGGGGAGGTGAGTGGGACTGCACAGCCTCACCTCCACTTCTGTGTTCTGAGAGCAGCTGGGGGAAGTGAGTGGGACTGCTCAGGCTCACCTCCACCTCTGTGTCCTGAGAGCTGCTGGGGGAGGTGAGAGGGACTGTTCAGCCTCACCTCCACCTCTGTGTCCTGAGAGCACTGGGGGAAGTGAGAGGGATGGCTCAGCCTCACCTCCACATCTGTGTCCTTGAGCACCCTGGGGGAGGTGAGTGGGACTGCTCAGCCTCTCCTCCACCTCTGTGTCCTGAGAGCAGCTGTGGGAAGTGAGTGGGACTGCTCAGCCTCACCTCCACCTCTGTGTCCTGAGAGTAGCTGGGGGATGTGAGTGGGACTTCTCAGCCTCACCTCCACCTCTGTGCCTGAAAGCAGCTGGGGGAGGTGAGAGGGACTGCTCAGCCTCACCTCCACCTCAGTGTCCTGAGAGCAGCTGGGGGAAGTGAGAGGGACCTCTCAGCCTCACCTCCACCTCTGTGTCCTGAGAGCAGCTGGGGAAAGTGAGTGGGACTCCTCTGCCTCACCTTCAACTCTGTGTCCTGAGAGCCGCTGGGGGTGGTGAGTGGGACTGCTAAGCCTCACCTCCACCTCTGTGTCCTGAGAGCACTGGGGGATGTGAGTGGGACTGCTCAGCCTCAACTCCACGTCTGTGTCCTGAGAGCAGCTTGGGCAAGTGAGAGGGGCTGCTCAGCCTCACCTCCACCTCTGTGTCCTGAGAGCAGCTGGAAGACGTGAGTGGGACTGCTCAGCCTCACCTCCACCTCAGTATCCTGAGAGTAGCTGGGGGAGGTGAGTGAGGGACTGCTCAGCTTCACCTCCATCTCTGCGTCCTGAGAGCAGCCTGGGGGATGTGAGAGGGACTGCTCAGCCTCACATCCACCTCTGCGTCCTGAGAGCAGCTGGGTGAGGTGAGAGGGACTGCTCAACCTCACCTCCACTTCTGTGTCCTGAGAGCAGCTGGGGCAGGTGAGAGGGGCTGCTCAGCCTCACCTCCACCTCTATGTCCTGAGAGCAGCTGTGGGAGGTGAGTGGGACTGCTCAGCCTCACCTCCATCTCTGTGTCCTGAGAGCACTGGGTGAAGTGAGTGGGACTGCTCAGCCTCAAATCCACGTCTGTGTCCTGAGAGCAGCTTGGGCAAGTGAGAGGGGCTGCTCAGCCTCACCTCCACCTCTGTGTCCTGAGAACAGCTGGGGGTGGTGAGTGGGACTGCTAAGCCTCACCTCCACCTCTGTGTCCTGAGAGCACTGGGGGATGTGAGTGGGACTGCTCAGCCTCACCTCCACCTCTGTGTCCTGAGAGCAGCCTGGGGTAGGTGAGAGGGACTGCTCAGCCTGACCTCAACCTCTGTGTCCTGAGAGCAGCTGGGGGAAGTGAGTGGGACTGCTCAGCCTCACCTCCACCTCTGTGTCCTGAGAGCAGCTGGGGGAGGTGAGTGATGGAGTGCTCAGCTTCATCTCGACCTGTGCGTCCTGAGAGCAGCCTGGGGGAGGTGAGAGGGACTGCTCAGCCTCACCTCCACCTCTGTGTCCTGAGTGCAGCTGGGGGATGTGAGTGGGACTTCTCAGCCTCACCTACACCTCAGTATCCTGAAAGCAGCTGGGGGGGTGAGAGGGACTGCTCAGCCTCACCTCCACCTCTGTGTCCTGAGAGCAGCTGGGGGAGGTGAGAGGGCCAGCTCAGCCTCACCTCCTCCTCTGTGTCCTGAGAGCAGCTGGGGGAGGTGAGAGGGACTGCTCAGCCTCACCTCCACCTCTGTGTCCTGAGAGCAGCTGGGGGAAGTGAGTGGGACTGCTCTGCCTCACCTTCAGCTCTGTGTCCTGAGAGCAGCTGCGGGAGGTGAGTGAGGGACTGCTCAGCTTCATCTCAACCTCTGTGTCCTGAGAGCAGCCTGGGGGAGGTAAGAGGGACTGCTGAGCATCACCTCCACCTCTGTGTCCTGAGAGCAGCTGGGGGAAGTGAGTGGGACTGCTCAGCCTCACCTCCACCTCAGTGTCCTGAGAGTAGCTGGGGCAGGTGAGTGAGGGCCTGCTCAGCTTCACCTCCACCTCTGTGTCCTGAGAGCAGCTGGGGGAGATGAGAGGGACTGCTCAGCCTCACCTCCACCTCTTTGTCCTGAGAGCAGCTGGGGCAGGTGAGAGGGGCTCCTCAGCCTCACCTCCACCTCTGTGTCCTGAGAGCAGCTGGGGGAGGTGAGTGGGACTGCTAAGCCTCATCTCCAACTCTGTGTCCTGAGAGCACTGGGGGAAGTGAGTGGGACTGCTCAGCCTCACCTCCAAGTCTGTGTCCTGAGAGCAGCCTGGGGTAGGTGAGAGGGACTGCTCAGCCTGACCTCCTCCTCTGTGTCCTGAGAGCAGCTGGGGGAAGTGAGTGGGACTGCTCAGCCTCACCTCCACCACTGTGTACTGAGAGCAGCTGGGGGAGGTGAGTGAGGGACTGCTCAGCTTCATCTCCACCTGTGTGTCCTGAGAGCAGCCTGGGGGAGGTGAGAGGGACTGCTAAGCCTCACCTTCACCGCTGTGTCCTCAGAGCAGCTGGGGGATGTGAGTGGAACTGCTCAGGCTCACCTCCACCTATGTGTCCTGAAAGCAGCTGGGGGATTTGAGAGGGACTGTTCAGCCTCACCTCCACCTCTGTGTCCTGAGAGCACCTGGGGGAGGTGAGTGAGGGACTGCTCAGCTTCACCTCCACCTCTGCATCCTGAGTGCAGCCTAGGGGAGGTGGGAGGGACTTCTCAGCCTCACCTCCACCTCTGTGTCCTGAAAGCAGCTGGGGGAGGTGAGAGGGACTGCTCAGCCTAACCTCCACCTCTGTGTCCTGAGAGCAGCTGGGGGAGGTGAGAGGGACTGCTCAGCCTCACCTCCTCGTCTGTGTCCTGAGAGCAGCTGGGGGAGGTGAGAGGGACTGCTCATCCTCACCTCAACCTCTGTGTCCTGAGAGCAGCTGGGTAAGTGTGTGGGACTGCTCTGCCTCACCTTCAACTCTGTGTCCTGAGAGCAGCTTCGGGAGGTGAGTGAGGGACTGCTCAGCTTCATTTCCACCTCTGCGTCCTGAGAGCAGCCTGGGGGAGGTAAGAGGGACTGCTCAGCATCATCTCGACCTCTGTGTCCTGAGAGCAGCTGGGGGAAGTGAGTGGGACTGCTCAGCCTCACCTCCACCTCCGTGTCCTGAGAGTAGCTG
Organism: Spermophilus citellus; assembly: GCF_964194105.1. Taxonomy (NCBI): domain Eukaryota; kingdom Metazoa; phylum Chordata; class Mammalia; order Rodentia; family Sciuridae; genus Spermophilus; species Spermophilus citellus. Next base: position 1,056,696 of record NW_027672891.1, on the reverse strand, counting down.
GGGGAGGTGAGTGAGGGACTGCTCAGCTTCACCTCCACCGCTGCGTCCTGAGAGCAGCCTGGGGGAGAAGAGAGGGACTGCTCAGCCTCACCTCCACGTCTGTGTTCTGAGAGCAGCTGGGGGAGGTGAGAGGGACTGCTCAGCCTCACCTCCACCTCTGTGTCCTGAGAGCAGCTGGGGCAGGTGAGTGGGACTGCTAAGCCTCACCTCCACCTCTGTGTCCTGAGAGCACTGGGGGATGTGAGTGGGACTGCTCAGCCTCAACTCCACGTCTGTGTCCTGAGAGCAGCTTGGGCAAGTGAGAGGGGCTGCTCAGCCTCACCTCCACCTCTGTGTCCTGAGAGCAGCTGGAAGACGTGAGTGGGACTGCTCAGCCTCACCTCCACCTCAGTATCCTGAGAGTAGCTGGGGGAGGTGAGTGAGGGACTGCTCAGCTTCACCTCCATTTCTGCGTCCTGAGAGCAGCCTGGGGGATGTGAGAGGGACTGCTCAGCCTCACATCCACCTCTGCGTCCTGAGAGCAGCTGGGTGAGGTGAGAGGGACTGCTCAACCTCACCTCCACCTAAGTGTCCTGAGAGCAGCTGGGGCAGGTGAGAGGGGCTGCTCAGCCTCACCTCCACCTCTATGTCCTGAGAGCAGCTGTGGGAGGTGAGTGGGACTGCTCAGCCTCACCTCCATCTCTGTGTCCTGAGAGCACTGGGTGAAGTGAGTGGGACTGCTCAGCCTCAACTCCACGTCTGTGTCCTGAGAGCAGCTTGGGCAAGTGAGAGGGGCTGCTCAGCCTCACCTCCACCTCTGTGTCCTGAGAGCAGCTGGGGGTGGTGAGTGGGACTGCTAAGCCTCACCTCCACCTCTGTGTCCTGAGAGCACTGGGGGATGTGAGTGGGACTGCTCAGCCTCACCTCCACCTCTGTGTCCTGAGAGCAGCCTGGGGTAGGTGAGAGGGACTGCTCAGCCTGACCTCAACCTCTGTGTCCTGAGAGCAGCTGGGGGAAGTGAGTGGGACTGCTCAGCCTCACCTCCACCTCTGTGTCCTGAGAGCAGCTGGGGGAGGTGAGTGAGGGAGTGCTCAGCTTCATCTCGACCTGTGCGTCCTGAGAGCAGCCTGGGGGAGGTGAGAGGGACTGCTCAGCCTCACCTCCACCTCTGTGTCCTGAGTGCAGCTGGGGGATGTGAGTGGGACTTCTCAGCCTCACCTACACCTCAGTATCCTGAAAGCAGCTGGGGGGGTGAGAGGGACTGCTCAGCCTCACCTCCACCTCTGTGTCCTGAGAGCAGCTGGGGGAGGTGAGAGGGCCTGCTCAGCCTCACCTCCTCCTCTGTGTCCTGAGAGCAGCTGGGGGAGGTGAGAGGGACTGCTCAGCCTCACCTCCACCTCTGTGTCCTGAGAGCAGCTGGGGGAAGTGAGTGGGACTGCTCTGCCTCACCTTCAGCTCTGTGTCCTGAGAGCAGCTGCGGGAGGTGAGTGAGGGACTGCTCAGCTTCATCTCAACCTCTGTGTCCTGAGAGCAGCCTGGGGGAGGTAAGAGGGACTGCTGAGCATCACCTCCACCTCTGTGTCCTGAGAGCAGCTGGGGGAAGTGAGTGGGACTGCTCAGCCTCACCTCCACCTCAGTGTCCTGAGAGTAGCTGGGGCAGGTGAGTGAGGTCCTGCTCAGCTTCACCTCCACCTCTGTGTCCTGAGAGCAGCTGGGGGAGGTGAGAGGGACTGCTCAGCCTCACCTCCACCTCTTTGTCCTGAGAGCAGCTGGGGCAGGTGAGAGGGGCTCCTCAGCCTCACCTCCACCTCTGTGTCCTGAGAGCAGCTGGGGGAGGTGAGTGGGACTGCTAAGCCTCATCTCCAACTCTGTGTCCTGAGAGCACTGGGGGAAGTGAGTGGGACTGCTCAGCCTCACCTCCAAGTCTGTGTCCTGAGAGCAGCCTGGGGTAGGTGAGAGGGACTGCTCAGCCTGACCTCCTCCTCTGTGTCCTGAGAGCAGCTGGGGGAAGTGAGTGGGACTGCTCAGCCTCACCTCCACCACTGTGTACTGAGAGCAGCTGGGGGAGGTGAGTGAGGGACTGCTCAGCTTCATTTCCACCTGTGTGTCCTGAGAGCAGCCTGGGGGAGGTGAGAGGGACTGCTAAGCCTCACCTTCACCGCTGTGTCCTCAGAGCAGCTGGGGGATGTGAGTGGAACTGCTCAGGCTCACCTCCACCTATGTGTCCTGAAAGCAGCTGGGGGAGGTGAGAGGGGCTCCTCAGCCTCACCTCCACCGCTGCGTCCTGAGAGCAGCCTGGGGGAGAAGAGAGGGACTGCTCAGCCTCACCTCCACGTCTGTGTTCTGAGAGCAGCTGGGGGAGGTGAGAGGGACTGCTCAGCCTCACCTCCACCTCTGTGTCCTGAGAGCAGCTGGGGCAGGTGAGAGGGGCTGCTCAGCCTCACTTCCACCTCTATGTCTTGAGAGCAGCTGTGGGAGGTGAGTGGGACTGCTCAGCTTCACCTCCACCTCTGTGTCCTGAGAGCACTAGGCTAAGTGAGTGGGACTGCTCAGCCTCACCTCCAACTCTGTGTCCTGTGAACAGCTGCGGAAAGTGAGTGGGACTGCTCTGCCTCACCTTCACCTCTGTGTACTGAGAGCAGCTGGGGGAGGTGAGTGGAACTGCTCAGCCTCACATTCACCTATGTGTGCTGAAAGCAGGTGGGGGAGGTGAGAGGGACTGCTCAGCCTCACCTCCACCTCTGTGTCCTGAGAGCAGGTGGGGGAGGTGAGAGGAATTGCTCAGCCTCACCTCCTCGTCTGTTTCCTGAGAGCAGCTGGGGGAGGTTAGAGGGACTGCTCAGCCTCACCTCCACCTCTGTGTCCTGAGATCAGCTGGGGGAGGTGAGAGGGACTGCTCAGCCTCACCTCCACCTCTGTGTCCTGAGAGAGCTGGGGGAGGTGACAGGGACTGCTCAGCCGCACTTCCACCTCTGCATCCTGAGAGCAGCTTGGGCAGGTGAGTGAGGGACTGCTCAGCCTCATCTCCACCTCTGCATCCTGAAAGCAGCTGGGATAGGTGAGTGGGACAGCTCAGCCTCACCACCACCTCTGTGTCCTGAGAGCAGCTGGGGGAGGTGAGAGGGACTGCTCAACCTCACCTCCACCTCTGTGTCCAGAGAGCAGCTGGGAGAAGTGAGTGAGGGACAGCTCAGCCTCACCACCACCTCTGTGTCCTGAGAGCAGCTGGGGGAGGTGAGAGGGACTGCTCAGCCTCACCTCCACCTCTGTGTCCTGAGAGCAGCTGGGGAAGTGAGTGGGACTCCTCAGCCCCACCTCCACCTCTGTGTCCTGAGAACAGCTACGGGAGGTGAGAGGGACTGCTCAACCTCAACTCCACCTCTGTGTCCTGAGAGCAGCTGGGGGAGGTGAGTGAGGGACTGGTCAACCTCACCGCCACCTCCGTGTCCTGAGAGCAGCCTGAGGGAGGTGACAGGGACTGCTCAGCCTCACCTCAACCTCTGTGTCCTGAGAGCAGCTGGGGGAGGTGAGGGGGAGTGCTCAGCCTCACCTCCACCTCTGTGTACTGAGAGTAGCTGGGGGAGGTGAGAGGGACTGCTCAGCCTCACCTCCACCTCTGTGTCCTGAGAGCAGCTGGGTGAGATGCCAGGGACTACTCAGCCTCACCTCCACCTCTGTGTCCTGAGAGCAGCTGGGGGAAGTGAGTGGGACTGCTTAGCCTCACCTCCACATCTGTGACCTGAGGGCAGATGGGGGAGGTGAGAGTGACTGCTCAACCTCACTTCCACCTCTGTGTCCTGAGAGCAGCCTGGGGGAGGAGAGTGAGACTGCTCAGCCTCACTTCCACCTCTGCATGCTGAGAGCGGCCAGGGCGGGCGTGGTGAGAGAGACAGCTCAGCCTCACCTCCACCTCTGTGTCCTGATAGCAGCCTGGGGGAAGTGAGTGGGACTGCTCAGCCTCACCTCCACCTCTGTGTCCTGAGAGCAGCTCGGGGAGGTGAGAGGGACTGCTCAGCCACACCTCCACCTTTGTGTCCTGACAGCTGCTGGGGGAGGTGAGAGTGACTGCTCAGCATCACCTCCACCTCTGTGTCCTAAGAGCAGCTGGAAGACGTGAGTGGGACTGCTCAGCCTCACCTCCACCTCAGTATCCTGAGAGTAGCTGGGGGAGGTGAGTGAGGGACTGCTCAGCTTCACCTCCACCTCTGCGTCCTGAGAGCAGCCTGGGAAAGGTGAGAGGGACTGCTCAGCCTCACATCCACCTCTGCGTCCTGAGAGCAGCTGGGTGAGGTGAGAGGGACTGCTCAGCCTCACCTCCACCTCTGTGTCCTGAGAGCAGCTGGGGTAGGTGAGAGGGGCTGCTCAGCCTCACCTCCACCTCTATGTCCTGAGAGCAGCTGTGGGAGGTGAGTGGGACTGCTCAGTCTCACCTCCATCTCTGTGCCCTGAGAGCACTGGGTGAAGTGAGTGGGACTGCTCAGCCTCACCTCCACGTCTGTGTCCTGAGAGCAGCTTGGGCAGGTGAGAGGGGCTGCTCAGCCTCACCTCCACCTCTGTGTCCTGAGAGCAGCTGGGGGTGGTGAGTCGGACTGCTAAGCCTCACATCCACCTCTGTGTCCTGAGAGCACTGGGGGATGTGAGTGGGACTGCTCAGCCTCACCTCCACCTCTGTGTCCTGAGAGCAGCCTGGGGTAGGTGAGAGGGACTGCTCAGCCTGACCTACACCTCTGTGTCCTGAGAGCATCTGGGGGAAGTGAGTGGGACTGCTCAGCCTCACCTCCACCTCTGTGTCCTGAGAGCAGCTGGGGGAGGTGAGTGAGGGAGTGCTCAGCTTCATCTCGACCTGTGCCTCCTGAGAGCAGCCTGGGGGAGGTGAGAGGGACTGCTAAGCCTCACCTTCACCGCTGTGTCCTGAGAGCAGCTGGGGGATGTGAGTGGAACAGCTCAGCCTAACCTCCACCTATGTGTCCTGAAAGCAGCTGGGGGAGGTGAGAAAGACTGTTCAGCCTCACCTCCACCTCTGTGCCCTGAGAGCAGCTAGGGGTGGTGAGTGAGGGACTGCTCAGCTTCACCTCCACCTCTGCATCATGAGTGCAGCCTGGGGGAGGTGAGAGGGACTTCTCAGCCTCACCTCCACCTCTGTGTCCTGAGTGCAGCTGGGGGATGTGAGTGGAACTTCTCAGCCTCACCTCCACCTCTGTATCCTGAAAGCAGCTGGGGGAGGTGAGAGGGACTGCTCAGCCTCACCTCCACTTCTGTGTCCTGAGTGCAGCTAGGGGATGTGAGAGGGACTGCTCTGCCTCACCTTCACCTCTGTGTCCTGAGAGCAGCTGCGGGAGGTGAGTGAGGGACTGCACAGCTTCATCTCCACCTCTGTGTCCTGAGAGCAGCCTGGGGGAGGTAAGAGGGACTGCTGAGCATCACCTCCACCTCTGTGTCCTGAGAGCAGCTGGGGGAAGTGAGTGGGACTGCTCAGCCTCACCTCCACCTCAGTGTCCTGAGAGTAGCTGGGGGAGGTGAGTGAGGGCCTGCTCAGCTTCACCTCCACCTCTGTGTCCTGAGAGCAGCTGGGGGAGGTGAGAGGGACTGCTCAGCCTCACCTCCACCTCTTTGTCCTGAGAGCAGCTGGGGCAGGTGAGAGGGGCTCATCTGCCTCACCTCCACCTCTGTGTCCTGAGAGCAGCTGGGGGAGGTGAGTGGGACTGCTAAGCCTCATCTCCACCTCTGTGTCCTGAGAGCACTGGGGGAAGTGAGTGGGACTGCTCAGCCACACCTCCACCTCTGTGTCCTGAGAGCAGCCTGGGGTAGGTGAGAGGGACTGCTCAGCCTGACCTCCACCTCTGTGTCCTGAGAGCAGCTGGGGGAAGTGAGTGGGACTGCTCAGCCTCACCTCCACCTCTGTGTCCTGAGAGCAGCTGGGGGAGGTGAGTGAGGGACTGCTCAGCTTCATCTCCACCTGTGTGTCCTGAGAGCAGCCTGGGGGAGGTGAGAGGGACTGCTAAGCCTCACCTTCACCGCTGTGTCCTGAGAGCAGCTGGGGGATGTGAGTGGAACTGCTCAGGCTCACCTTCACCTATGTGTCCTGAAAGCAGATGGGGGATTTGAGAGGGACTGTTCAGCCTCACCTCCACCTCTGTGACCTGAGAGCAGCTGGGGGAGGTGAGAGGGACTGCTCAGCCTCACCTCCACCTCTGTGTCCTGAGAGCAGCTGGGGGAGGTGAGAGGGACTGCTCAGCCTCACCTCCTCCTCTGTGTCCTGAGAGCAGCTGGGGGAGGTGAGAGGGACTGCTCATCCTCACCTCAACCTCTGTGTCCTGAGAGCAGCTGGGGAAGTGTGTGGGACTGCTCTGCCTCACCTTCAACTCTGTGTCCTGAGATCAGCTGCGGGAGGTGAGTGAGGGACTGCTCAGCTTCATTTCCACCTCTGCGTCCTGAGAGCAGCCTGGGGGAGGTAAGAGGGGCTGCTCAGCCTCACCTCCACCTCTGTGTAGTGAGAGCAGCTGGGGGAGGTGAGAGGGACTGCTCAGCCTCACCTCCTACTCTGTGTCCTGAGATCAGCTGGGGGTAGTGAGTGGGACTGCTCAGCCTCACCTCCACCTCTGTGTCCTGAGAGCAGCTCGGGGAGGTGAGAGGGACTACTCAGCCTCACCTCCACCTTTGTGTCCTGACAGCTGCTGGGGGAGGTGAGAGGGACTGCTCAGCCTCACCTCAACCTGTGTGTCCTGAGAGCAGCTGGGGGAAGTGAGAGGGACTGCTCAGCCTCACCTCCACCTCTGTGTTTTGAGAGCAGCTGGGAAAGGTGAGAAGTACTGCTCAGCCTCACCTTCACCTCTGTGACCTGAGAGCAGCTGGGGGAGGTGAGAGGGACTGCTCAGCATCACCTCCACCTGTGTGTCCTAAGAGAAGGTGGGGGAGGTGTGAGGGACTGCTCAGCCTCACCTCCACCTCTGTGTTTTGAGAGCAGCTGGGAAAGGTGAGAAGGACTGCTCAGCCTCACCTTCACCTCTGTGTCCTGAGAGCAGCTGTGGGAAGTGAGTGGGACTGCTCAGCCTCACCTCCACCTCTGTGTCCTGAGAGTAGCTGGGGGATGTGAGTGGGACTTCTCAGCCTCACCTCCAACTCTGTGCCTGAAAGCAGCTGGGGGAGGTGAGAGGGACTGCTCAGCCTCACCTCCACCTCTGTGTCCTGAGAGCAGCTGGGGGAAGTGACAGGGACTGCTCAGCCTCACCTCCACCTCTGTGTCCTGAGAGCAGCTGGGGGAAGTGAGTGGGACTCCTCTGCCTCACCTTCAACTCTGTGTCCTGAGAGCCGCTGCGGAGGTGAGTGAGGGACTTCTCAGCTTCATCTCCACCTCTGCATCCTGAGAGCAGCCTGGGGGAGGTGAGAGGGACTGCTCAGCATCACCTCCACCTCGGTGTCTGAGAGCAGCTGGAAGACGTGAGTGGGACTGCTCAGCCTCACCTCCACCTCAGTATCCTGAGAATAGCTGGGGGAGGTGAGTGAGGGACTGCTCAGCTTCACCTCCACCTCTGCGTCCTGAGAGCAGCCTGGGGGAGGTGAGAGGGAGTGCTCAGCCTCACATCCACCTCTTCGTCCTGAGAGCAGCTGGGTGAGGTGAGAGGGACTGCTCAGCCTCACCTCCACCTCTGTGTCCTGAGAGCAGCTGGGGCAGGTGAGAGGGGCTGCTCAGCCTCACCTCCACCTCTATGTCCTGAGAGCAGCTGTGGGAGGTGAGTGGGACTGCTCAGCCTCACCTCCATCTCTGTGTCCTGAGAGCACTGGGTGAAGTGAGTGGGACTGCTCAGCCTCACTTCCACGTCTGTGTCCTGAGAGCAGCTTGGGCAGGTGAGAGGGGCTGCTCAGCCTCACCTCCACCTCTGTGTCCTGAGAGCAGCTTGGGGTGGTGAGTGGGAATGCTAAGCCTCACATCCACCTCTGTGTCCTGAGAGCACTGGGGGATGTGAGTGGGACTGCTCAGCCTCACCTCCACCTCTGTGTCCTGAGAGCAGCCTGGGGTAGGTGAGAGGGACTGCTCAGCCTGACCTCCACCTCTGTGTCCTGAGAGCAGCTGGGGGAAGGGAGTGGGACTGCTCAGCCTCACCTCCACCTCTGTGTCCTGAGAGCAGCTGGGGAAGGTGAGTGAGGGAGTGCTCAGCTTCATCTCGACCTGTGCGTCCTGAGAGCAGCCTGGGGGAGGTGAGAGGGACTGCTAAGCCTCACCTTCACCGCTGTGTCCTGAGAGCAGCTGGGGGATGTGAGTGGAACAGCTCAGCCTAACCTCCACCTATGTGTCCTGAGAGCAGCTGGGGGAGGTGAGAAAGACTGTTCAGCCTCACCTCCACCTCTGTGCCCTGAGAGCAGCTACGGGTGGTGAGTGAGGGACTGCTCAGCTTCACCTCCACCTCTGCATCATGAGTGCAGCCTGGGGGAGGTGAGAGGGACTGCTCAGCCTCAACTCCACCTCTCTGTCCTGAGTGCATCTGGGGGATGTGAGTGGGACTTCTCAGCCTCACCTCCACCTCTGTATCCTGAAAGCAGCTGGGGGAGGTGAGAGGGACTGCTCAGCCTCACCTCCACCTCTGTGTCCTGAGAGCAGCTGGGGGAGGTGAGAGGGACTGCTCAGCCTCACCTCCTCCTCTGTGTCCTGAGAGCAGCTGGGGGAGGTGAGAGGGACTGCTCAGCCTCACCTCCACCTCTGTGTCCTGAGAGCAGCTGGGGGAAGTGAGTGGGACTGCTCTGCCTCACCTTCACCTCTCTGTCCTGAGAGCAGCTGCGGGAGGTGAGTGAGGCACTGCTCAGCTTCATCTCCACCTCTGTGTCCTGAGAGCAGCCTGGAGGACGTAAGAGGGACTGCTGAGCATCACCTCCACCTCTGTGTCCTGAGAGCAGCTGGGGGAAGTGAGTGGGACTGCTCAGCCTCACCTCAACCTCAGTGTCCTGAGAGTAGCTGGGGGAGGTGAGTGAGGACCTGCTCAGCTTCACCTCCACCTCTGCGTCCTGAGAGCAGCTGGAGGAGGTGAGAGGGACTGCTCAGCCTCACCTCCACCTCTTTGTCCTGAGAGCAGCTGGGGCAGGTGAGAGGGTCTCCTCAGCCTCACATCCACCTCTGTGTCCTGAGAGCAGCTGGGGAAGGTGAGTGGGACTGCTAAGCCTCATCTCCACCTCTGTGTTCTGAGAGCACTGTGGGAAGTGAGTGGGACTGCTCAGCCTCACCTCCACCTCTGTGTTCTGAGAGCAGCCTGGGGTAGGTGAGAGGGACTGCTCAGCCTGACCTCCACCTCTGTGTCCTGAGAGCAGCTGGGGGAAGTGAGTGGGACTGCTCAGCCTCACCTCCACCTCTGTATCCTGAGAGCAGCTGGGGGAGGTGAGTGAGGGACTGCTCAGCTTCATCTCCACCTGTGTGTCCTGAGAGCAGCCTGGGGGAGGAGAGAGGGACTGCTAAGCCTCACCTTCACCGCTGTGTCCTGAGAGCAGCTGGGGGATGTGAGTGGAACTGCTCAGGCTCACCTCCACCTATGTGTCCTGAAAGCAGCTGGGGGATTTGAGAGGGACTGTTCAGCCTCACCTCCACCTCTGTGTCCTGAGAGCAGCTGGGGGAGGTGAGTGAGGGACTGCTCAGCTTCACCTCCACCTCTGCATCCTGAGTGCAGCCTGGGGGAGGTGAGAGGGACTTCTCAGCCTCACCTCCACCTCTGTGTCCTGAAAGCAGCTGGGGGAGGTGAGAGGGACTGCTCAGCCTCACCTCCACCTCTGTGTCCTGAGAGCAGCTGGGGGAGGTGAGAGGGACTGCTCAGCCTAACCTCCTCCTCTGTGTCCTGAGAGCAGCTGGGGGAGGTGAGAGGGACTGCTCATCCTCACCTCAACCTCTGTGTCCTGAGAGCAGCTGGGGAAGTGTGTGGGACTGCTCTGCCTCACCTTCAACTCTGTGTCCTGAGAGCAGCTGCGGGAGGTGAGTGAGGGACTGCTCAGCTTCATTTCCACCTCTGTGTCCTGAGAGCAGCCTGGGGGAGGTAAGAGGGACTGCTCAGCCTCACCTCCACCTCTGTGTAGTGAGAGCAGCTGGGGGAGGTGAGAGGGACTGCTCAGCCTCACCTCCTACTCTGTGTCCTGAGATCAGCTGGGGGTAGTGAGTGGGACTGCTCAGCCTCACCTCCACCTCTGTGTCCTGAGAGCAGCTCGGGGAGGTGAGAGGGACTACTCAGCCTCACCTCCACCTTTGTGTCCTGACAGCTGCTGGGGGAGGTGAGAGGGACTGCTCAGCCTCACCTCCACCTCTGTGTCCTGAGAGCAGCTGGGGGAATTTAGTGGAACTGCTCAGCCTCACCTCCACCTCTGTGTCCTGAGAGCAGCTGGGGGAAGTGAGAGGGACTGCTCAGCCTCACCTCAACCTGTGTGTCCTGAGAGCAGCTGGGGGAAGTGAGAGGGACTGCTCAGCCTCACCTCCACCTCTGTGTTTTGAGAGCAGCTGGGAAAGGTGAGAAGGACTGCTCAGCCTCACCTCCACCTCTGTGTCCTGAGAGCAGCTGGGGGAGGTGAGAGGGACTGCTCAGCATCACCTCCACCTGTGTGTCCTGAGAGAAGGTGGGGGAGGTGAGTGGGACCGCACAGCCTCACCTCCACCTCTGTGTTCTGAGAGCAGCTGTGGAAGTGAGTGGGACTGCTCAGGCTCACCTCCACCTCTGTGTCCTGAGAGCTGCTGGGGGAGGTGAGAGGGACTGTTCAGCCTCACCTCCACCTCTGTGTCCTGAGAGCACTGGGGGAAGTGAGAGGGACGGCTCAGCCTCAACTCCACATCTGTGTCCTTGAGCACCCTGGGGGAGGTGAGTGGGACTGCTTAACCTCTCCTCCACCTCTGTGTCCTGAGAGCAGCTGTGGGAAGTGAGTGGGACTGCTCAGCCTCACCTCCACCTCTGTGTCCTGAGAGCAGCTGGGGGAGGTGAGTGAGGGACTGCTCAGCCTCACCTCCACCTCTGTGACCTGAGAGTAGCTGGGGGAGGTGAGTGGGACTGCTCAGCCTCACCTCCAACTCTGTGCCTGAGAGCAGCTGGGGGAGGTGAGAGGGACTGCTCAGCCTCACCTCCAACTCTGTGTCCTGAGAGCAGCTTGGGCAGGTGAGAGGGGCTGCTCAGCCTCACCTCCACCTCTGTGTCCTGAGAGCAGCTGGGGGTGGTGAGTGGGACTGCTAAGCCTCACCTCCACCTCTGTGTCCTGAGAGCATTTGGGGATGTCAGTGGGACTGCTCAGCCTCACCTCCACCTCTGTGTCCTGAGAGCATCTGGGGGAGTTGAGAAGGACTGCTCAGCCTCACCTCCACCTCTGTGTAGTGAGAGCAGCTGGGGGAGGTGAGAGGGACTGCTCAGCCTCACCTCCACCTCTGTGTCCTGAGAGCAGCTGGGGGATGTGAGTGGGACTGCTCAGCCTCACCTCCACCTCTGTGTCCTGAAAGCAGCTGGGGAGGTGAGAGGGACTGCTCAGCCTCACCTCCACCTCTGTGTAGTGAGAGCAGCTGGGGGAGGTGAGAGGGACTGCTCAGCCTCACCTCCTACTCTGTGTCCTGAGATCAGCTGGGGGTAGTGAGTGGGACAGCTCAGCCTCACCTCCACCTCTGTGTCCTGAGAGCAGCTCGGGGAGGTGAGAGGGACTACTCAGCCTCACCTCCAACTTTGTGTCCTGACAGCTGCTGGGGGAGGTGAGAGGGACTGCTCAGCCTCACCTCAACCTAGGTGTCCTGAGAGCAGCCTGGGGGAGGTGAGTGGGACTTCTCAGCCTCACCTCCACCTCTGTGTCCTGAGAGCAGCTGGGGGAATTTAGTGGAACTGCTCAGCCTCACCTCCACCTCTGTGTCCTGAGAGCAGCTGGGGGAAGTGAGAGGGACTGCTCAGCCTCACCTCAACCAGTGTGTCCTGAGAGCAGCTGTGGGAAGTGAGAGGGACTGCTCAGCCTCACCTCCACCTCTGTGTTTTGAGAGCAGCTGGGAAAGGTGAGAAGGACTGCTCAGCCTCACCTCCACCTCTGTGTCCTGAGAGCAGCTGGGGGAGGTGAGAGGGACTGCTCAGCATCACCTCCACCTGTGTGTCCTGAGAGAAGGGGGGGAGGTGAGTGGGACTGCACAGCCTCACCTCCACCTCTGTGTTCTGAGAGCAGCTGGGGGAAGTGAGTGGGACTGCTCAGGCTCACCTCCACCTGTGTGTCCTGAGAGCTGCTGGGGGAGGTGAGAGGTACTGTTCAGCCTCACCTCCACCTCTGTGTCCTGAGAGCACTGGGGGAAGTGAGAGGGACGGCTCAGCCTCACCTCCATTTCTGTGTCCTTGAGCACCCTGGGGGAGGTGAGTGGGACTGCTCAGCCTCTCCTCCACCTCTGTGTCCTGAGAGCAGCTGTGGGAAGTGAGTGGGACTGCTCAGCCTCACCTCCACCTCTGTGTCCTGAGAGAAGCTGGGGGATGTGAGTGGGACTTCTCAGCCTCACCTCCACCTCTGTGCCTGAAAGCAGCTGGGGGAGGTGTGAGGGACTGCTCAGCCTCACCTCCACCTCTGTGTCCTGAGAGCAGCTGGGGGAAGTGAAAGGGACTGCTCAGCCTCACATCCACCTCTGTGTCCTGAGAGCAGCTGGGGGAAGTGATGGGACTCCTCTGCCTCACCTTCAACTCTGTGTCCTGAGAGCCGCTGCGCGAGGTGAGTGAGGGACTTCTCAGCTTCATCTCCACCTCTGCATCCTGAGAGCAGCCTGGGGGAGGTGAGAGGGACTGCTCAGCATCTTCTCCACCTCTGTGTCCTGAGAGCAGCTGGAAGACGTGAGTGGGACTGCTCAGCCTCACCTCCACCTCAGTATCCTGAGAGTAGCTGGGGGAGGTGAGTGAGGGACTGCTCAGCTTCACCTCCACCTCTGCGTCCTGAGAGCAGCCTGGGGGAGGTGAGAGGGACTGCTCAGCCTCACATCCACCTTTGCGTCCTGAGAGCAGCTGGGTGAGGTGAGAGGGACTGCTCAGCCTCACCTCCACCTCAGTATCCTGAGAGTAGCTGGGGGAGGTGAGTGAGGGACTGCTCAGCTTCACCTCCACCTCTGCGTCCTGAGATCAGCCTGGGGGAGGTGAGAGGGACTGATCAGCCTCACCTCCACCTCTGTGTCCTGAGAGCAGCTGGGGGAGCTGAGAAGGACTGCTCAGCCTCACCTCCACCTCTGTGTCCTGAGAGCAGCTGGGGCAGGTGAGAGGGGCTGCTCAGCCTCACTTCCACCTCTATGTCTTGAGAGCAGCTGGGGGAGGTGAGAGGGACTGCTCAGCCTCACCTCCAACGTTGTGTCCTGAGAGCAGCTTGGGCAGGTGAGAGGGGCTGCTCAGCCTCACCTCCACCTCTGTGTCCTGAGAGCAGCTGGGTGTGGTGAGTGGGACTGCTAAGCCTCACCTCCACCTCTGTGTCCTGAGAGCATTGGGGGATGTGAGTGGGACTGCTCAGCCTCACCTCCACCTCTGTGTACTGAGAGCAGCCTGGGGTAGGTGAGAGGGACTGCTCAGCCTGACCTCGACCTCTATGTCCTGAAAGCAGCTGGGGGAATTGAGTGGGACTGCTCAGCCTCACCTCCACCTCTGTGTCCTGAGAGCAGCTGCGGGAGGTGAGTGAGGGACTGCTCAGCTTCATCTCGACCTGTGCATCCTGAGAGCAGCCTGGGGGAGGTGAGAGGGACTGCTAAGCCTCACCTTCACCGCTGTGTCCTGAGAGCAGCTGGGGGATGTGAGTGAGGGACTGCTCAGCTTCACCTCCACCTCTGCATCCTGTGTGCAGCCTGGGGGAGGTGAGAGGGACTGCTCAGCCTCACCTCCACCTCTGTGTCCTGAGAGCAGCTGGGGGATGTGAGTGAGGGACTGCTCAGCTTCACCTCCACCTCTGCATCCTGAGTGCAGCCTGGGGGAGGTGAGAGGGACTGCTCAGCCTCACCTCCACCTCTGTGTCCTGAGAGCAGCTGGGGGATGTGAGTGGGACTTCTCAGCCTCACCTCCACCTCTGTGTCCTGAAAGCAGCAGGGGGAGGTGAGAGGGACTGCTCAGCCTCACCTCCACCTCTGTGTCCTGAGAGCAGCTGGTGGAGGTGAGAGGGACTGCTCAGCCTCACCTCCTCCTCTGTGTCCTGAGAGCAGCTGGGGGAGTTGAGAGGGACTGCTCAGCCTCACCTCCACCTCTGTGTCCTGAGAGCAGCTCGAGGAAGTGAGTGGGACTGCTCTGCCTCACCTTCACCTCTGTGTCCTGAGAGCAGCTGCGGGATTTGAGTGAGGGACTGCTCAGCTTCATCTCCACCTCTGTGTCCTGAGAGCAGCCTGGGGGAGGTAAGAGGGACTGCTCAGCATCACTTCTACCTCTGTGTCCTGAGAGCAGCTGGGGGAAGTGAGTGGGACTGCTCAGCCTCACCTCCACCTCAGTGTCCTGAGAGTAGCTGGGGGAGGTGAGTGAGGGACTGCTCAGCTTCACCTCCACCTCTGTGTCCTGAGATCAGCCTGGGGGAGGTGAGAGGGACTGCTCAGCCTCACCTCCACCACTGCATCCTGAGAGCAGCTGGGGGAGGTGAGAGGGACTGCTCAGCCTCACCTCCACCTCTGTGTCCTGAGAGCAGCTGGGGCAGGTGAGAGGGGCTTCTCAGCCTGACCTCCACCTCTGTGTCCTGAGAGCAGCTGGGGGAAGTGTGTGGGACTGCTCAGCCTCACCTCCAACTCTGTGTCCTGAGAGCAGCTGAGGGAGGTGAGTGAGGGACTGCTCAGCTTCATCTCCACCTGTGTGTCCTGAGAGCAGCCTGGGGGAGGTGAGAGTGACTGCTAAGCCTCACCTTCACCGCTGTGTCCTGAGAGCAGCTGGGGGATGTGAGTGGAACTGCTCAGCCTAACCTCAACCTATGTGTCCTGAAAGCAGCTGGGGGAGGTGAGAGGGACTGTTCAGCCTCACCTCCACCTCTGTGTCCTGAGAGCAGCTGGGGGAGGTGAGTAAGGGACTGCTCAGCTTCACCTCCACCTCTGCATTCTGAGTGCAGCCTGGGGGAGGTGAGAGGGACTGCTCAGCCTCACCTCCACCTCTGTGTCCTGAGAGCAGCTGGGGAATGTGAGTGGCACTTCTCAACCTCACCTCCACCTCTGTGTCCTGAAAGCAGCTGGGGGAGGTGAGAGGGACTGCTCAGCCTCACCTCCACCTCTGTGACCTGAGAGCAGCGGGGGGAGGTGAGAGGGACTGCTCAGCCTCACCTCCTCCTCTGTGTCCTGAGAGCAGCTGGGGGAGGTGAGAGGGACTGCTCAGCCTCACCTCCACCTCTGTGTCCTGATAGCAGCTGGGGAAGTGTGTGGGACTGCTCTGCCTCACCTTCACCTCTGTGTACTTAGAGCAGCTGTGGGAGGTGAGTGAGGGACTGCTCAGCTTCACCTCCACCTCTGCGTCCTGAGAGCAGCCTGGGGGAGGTGAGAGGGCCTGCTCAGCCTCACCTCCACCTCTGCGTCCTGAGAGCAGCTGTGGGAGGTGAGAGGGACTGCTCAGCCTCACCTCCACCTCTGTGTCCTGAGAGCAGCTGGGGCAGGTGAGAGGGGCTGCTCAGCCTCACTTCCACCTCTATGTCTTGAGAGCAGCTGTGGTAGGTGAGTGGGACTGCTCAGCCTCACCTCCACCTCTGTGTCCTGAGAGCCCTAGGGGAAGTGAGTGGAACTGCTCAGCCTCACCTCCACCTCTGTGTCCTGAGAGAAGCTGGGGGAGGTGAGTGAGGGACTGCTCAGCTTCATCTCCACCTGTGCGTACTGAGAGCAACCTGGGGGAGGTGAGAGGGACTGCTCAGCATCACTTCTACCTCTGTGTCCTGAGAGCAGCTGGGGGAAGTGAGTGGGACTGCTCAGCCTCACCTCCACCTCAGTGTCCTGAGAGTAGCTGGGGGAGGTGAGTGAGGGACTGCTCAGCTTCACCTCCACCTCTGTGTCCTGAGAGCAGCCTGGGGGAGGTGAGAGGGACTGCTCAGCCTCACCTCCACCTCTGCATCCTGAGAGCAGCTGGGGGAGGTGAGAGGGACTGCTCAGCCTCACCTCCACCTCTGTGTCCTGAGAGCAGCTGGGGCAGGTGAGAGGGGCTGCTCAGCCTGACCTCCACCTCTGTGTCCTGAGAGCAGCTGGGGGAAGTGAGTGGGACTCCTCTACCTCACCTTCAACTCTGTGTCCTGAGAGCCGCTGCGCGAGGTGAGTGAGGGACTTCTCAGCTTCATCTCCACCTCTGCATCCTGAGAGCAGCCTGGGGGAGGTGAGAGGGACTGCTCAGCATCTTCTCCACCTCTGTGTCCTGAGAGCAGCTGGAAGACGTGAGTGGGACTGCTCAGCCTCACCTCCACCTCAGTATCCTGAGAGCAGCTGGGGGAGGTGAGAGGGACTGCTCAGCCTCACCTCCTCCTCTGCGTCCTGAGAGCAGCCTGGGGGAGGTGAGAGGGACTGCTCAGCCTCACCTCCACCTCTGCATCCTGAGAGCAGCTGGGGGAGGTGAGAGGGACTGCTCAGCCTCACCTCCACCTCTGTGTCCTGAGAGCAGCTGGGGCAGGTGAGAGGGGCTT
This sequence comes from Spermophilus citellus, assembly GCF_964194105.1. Taxonomy (NCBI): domain Eukaryota; kingdom Metazoa; phylum Chordata; class Mammalia; order Rodentia; family Sciuridae; genus Spermophilus; species Spermophilus citellus. The sequence goes on along the minus strand of NW_027672891.1, from coordinate 1,040,163 downwards.
CTCAGCCTGACCTCCACCTCTGTGTCCTGAGAGCAGCTGGGGGAAGTGTGTGGGACTGCTCAGCCTCACCTCCAACTCTGTGTCCTGAGAGCAGCTGAGGGAGGTGAGTGAGGGACTGCTCAGCTTCATCTCCACCTGTGTGTCCTGAGAGCAGCCTGGGGGAGGTGAGAGTGACTGCTAAGCCTCACCTTCACCGCTGTGTCCTGAGAGCAGCTGGGGGATGTGAGTGGAACTGCTCAGCCTCACCTCAACCTATGTGTCCTGAAAGCAGCTGGGGGAGGTGAGAGGGACTGCTCAGCCTCACCTCCACCTCTGTGTCCTGAGAGCAGCTGGTGGAGGTGAGAGGGACTGCTCAGCCTCACCTCCTCCTCTGCGTCCTGAGAGCAGCCTGGGGGAGAAGAGAGGGACTGCTCAGCCTCACCTCCACGTCTGTGTTCTGAGAGCAGCTGGGGGAGGTGAGAGGGACTGCTCAGCCTCACCTCCACCTCTGTGTCCTGAGAGCAGCTGGGGCAGGTGAGAGGGGTTGCTCAGCGTCACTTCCACCTCTATGTCTTGAGAGCAGCTGTGGGAGGTGAGTGGGACTGCTCAGCTTCACCTCCACCTCTGTGTCCTGAGAGCACTAGGCTAAGTGAGTGGGACTGCTCAGCCTCACCTCCAACTCTGTGTCCTGTGAACAGCTGCGGAAAGTGAGTGGGACTGCTCTGCCTCACCTTCACCTCTGTGTACTGAGAGCAGCTGGGGGAGGTGAGTGGAACTGCTCAGCCTCACATTCACCTATGTGTGCTGAAAGCAGGTGGGGGAGGTGAGAGGGACTGCTCAGCCTCACCTCCACCTCTGTGTCCTGAGAGCAGGTGGGGGAGGTGAGAGGAATTGCTCAGCCTCACCTCCTCCTCTGTTTCCTGAGAGCAGCTGGGGGAGGTTAGCGGGACTGCTCAGCCTCACCTCCACCTCTGTGTCCTGAGATCAGCTGGGGGAGGTGAGAGGGACTGCTCAGCCTCACCTCCACCTCTGTGTCCTGAGAGAGCTGGGGGAGGTGACAGGGACTGCTCAGCCGCACTTCCACCTCTGCATCCTGAGAGCAGCTTGGGCAGGTGAGTGAGGGACTGCTCAGCCTCATCTCCACCTCTGCATCCTGAAAGCAGCTGGGATAGGTGAGTGGGACAGCTCAGCCTCACCACCACCTCTGTGTCCTGAGAGCAGCTGGGGGAGGTGAGAGGGACTGCTCAACCTCACCTCCACCTCTGTGTCCAGAGAGCAGCTGGGAGAAGTGAGTGAGGGACAGCTCAGCCTCACCACCACCTCTGTGTCCTGAGAGCAGCTGGGGGAGGTGAGAGGGACTGCTCAGCCTCACCTCCACCTCTGTGTCCTGAGAGCAGCTGGGGAAGTGAGTGGGACTCCTCAGCCCCACCTCCACCTCTGTGTCCTGAGAACAGCTACGGGAGGTGAGAGGGACTGCTCAACCTCAACTCCACCTCTGTGTCCTGAGAGCAGCTGGGGGAGGTGAGTGTGGGACTGGTCAACCTCACCGCCACCTCCGTGTCCTGAGAGCAGCCTGAGGGAGGTGACAGGGACTGCTCAGCCTCACCTCAACCTCTGTGTCCTGAGAGCAGCTGGGGGAGGTGAGGGGGAGTGCTCAGCCTCACCTCCACCTCTGTGTACTGAGAGTAGCTGGGGGAGGTGAGAGGGACTGCTCAGCCTCACCTCCACCTCTGTGTCCTGAGAGCAGCTGGGTGAGATGCCAGGGACTACTCAGCCTCACCTCCACCTCTGTGTCCTGAGAGCAGCTGGGGGAGGTGAGAGGGACTGCTAAGCCTCACCTTCACTGCTGTGTCCTGAGAGCAGCTGATGGGATGTGAGTGGAACAGCTCAGCCTAACCTCCACCTATGTGTCCTGAAAGCAGCTGGGGGAGGTGAGAAAGACTGTTCAGCCTCACCTCCACCTCGGTGCCCTGAGAGCAGCTAGGGGTGGTGAGTGAGGGACTGCTCAGCTTCACCTCCACCTCTGCATCATGAGTGCAGCCTGGGGGAGGTGAGAGGGACTGCTCAGCCTCACCTCCACCTCTGTGTCCTGAGTGCAGCTGGGGGATGTGAGTGGAACTTCTCAGCCTCACCTCCACCTCTGTATCCTGAAAGCAGCTGGGGGAGGTGAGAGGGACTGCTCAGCCTCACCTCCACCTCTGTGTCCTGAGTGCAGCTGGGGGATGTGAGAGGGACTGCTCTGCCTCACCTTCACCTCGGTGTCCTGAGAGCAGCTGCGGGAGGTGAGTGAGGGACTGCACAGCTTCATCTCCACCTCTGTGTCCTGAGAGCAGCCTGGGGGAGGTAAGAGGGACTGCTGAGCATCACCTCCACCTCTGTGTCCTGAGAGCAGCTGGGGGAAGTGAGTGGGACTGCTCAGCCTCACCTCCACCTCAGTGTCCTGAGAGTAGCTGGGGGAGGTGAGTGAGGGCCTGCTCAGCTTCACCTCCACCTCTGTGTCCTGAGAGCAGCTGGGGGAGGTGAGAGGGACTGCTCAGCCTCACCTCCACCTCTTTGTCCTGAGAGCAGCTGGGGCAGGTGAGAGGGGCTCATCAGCCTCACCTCCACCTCTGTGTCCTGAGAGCAGCTGGGGGAGGTGAGTGGGACTGCTAAGCCTCATCTCCACCTCTGTGTCCTGAGAGCACTGGGGGAAGTGAGTGGGACTGCTCAGCCACACCTCCACCTCTGTGTCCTGAGAGCAGCCTGGGGTAGGTGAGAGGGACTGCTCAGCCTGACCTCCACCTCTGTGTCCTGAGAGCAGCTGGGGGAAGTGAGTGGGACTGCTCAGCCTCACCTCCACCTCTGTGTCCTGAGAGCAGCTGGGGGAGGTGAGTGAGGGACTGCTCAGCTTCATCTCCACCTGTGTGTCCTGAGAGCAGCCTGGGGGAGGTGAGAGGGACTGCTAAGCCTCACCTTCACCGCTGTGTCCTGAGAGCAGCTGGGGGATGTGAGTGGAACTGCTCAGGCTCACCTTCACCTATGTGTCCTGAAAGCAGATGGGGGATTTGAGAGGGACTGTTCAGCCTCACCTCCACCTCTGTGTCCTGAGAGCAGCTGGGGGAGGTGAGAGGGACTGCTCAGCCTCACCTCCACCTCTGTGTCCTGAGAGCAGCTGGGGGAGGTGAGAGGGACTGCTCAGCCTCACCTCCTCCTCTGTGTCCTGAGAGCAGCTGGGGGAGGTGAGAGGGACTGCTCATCCTCACCTCAACCTCTGTGTCCTGAGAGCAGCTGGGGAAGTGTGTGGGACTGCTCTGCCTCACCTTCAACTCTGTGTCCTGAGAGGAGCTGCGGGAGGTGAGTGAGGGACTGCTCAGCTTCATTTCCACCTCTGCGTCCTGAGAGCAGCCTGGGGGAGGTAAGAGGGACTGCTCAGCCTCACCTCCACCTCTGTGTAGTGAGAGCAGCTGGGGGAGGTGAGAGGGACTGCTCAGCCTCACCTCCTACTCTGTGTCCTGAGATCAGCTGGGGGTAGTGAGTGGGACTGCTCAGCCTCACCTCCACCTCTGTGTCCTGAGAGCAGCTCGGGGAGGTGAGAGGGACTACTCAGCCTCAACTCCACCTTTGTGTCCTGACAGCTGCTGGGGGAGGTGAGAGGGACTGCTCAGCCTCACCTCAACCTGTGTGTCCTGAGAGCAGCTGGGGGAAGTGAGAGGGACTGCTCAGCCTCAACTCCACCTCTGTGTTTTGAGAGCAGCTGGGAAAGGTGAGAAGGACTGCTCAGCCTCACCTTCACCTCTGTGACCTGAGAGCAGCTGGGGGAGGTGAGAGGGACTGCTCAGCATCACCTCCACCTGTGTGTCCTAAGAGAAGGTGGGGGAGGTGAGTGGGATTGCACAGCCTCACCTCCACCTCTGTGTTCCTAGAGCAGCTGGGGGAAGTGAGTGGGACTGCTCAGTCTCACCTCCACCTCTGTGTCCTGAGAGCTGCTGGGGGAGGTGAGAGGGACTGTTCAGCCTCACCTCCACCTCTGTGTCCTGAGAGCACTGGGGGAAGTGAGAGGGACGGCTCAGCCTCACCTCCACATCTGTGTCCTTGAGCACCCTGGGGGAGGTGAGTGGGACTGCTCAGCCTCTCCTCCACCTCTGTGTCCTGAGAGCAGCTGTGGGAAGTGAGTGGGACTGCTCAGCCTCACCTCCACCTCTGTGTCCTGAGAGTAGCTGGGGGATGTGAGTGGGACTTCTCAGCCTCACCTCCAACTCTGTGCCTGAAAGCAGCTGGGGGAGGTGAGAGGGACTGCTCAGCCTCACCTCCACCTCTGTGTCCTGAGAGCAGCTGGGGGAAGTGACAGGGACTGCTCAGCCTCACCTCCACCTCTGTGTCCTGAGAGCAGCTGGGGGAAGTGAGTGGGACTCCTCTGCCTCACCTTCAACTCTGTGTCCTGAGAGCCGCTGCGGAGGTGAGTGAGGGACTTCTCAGCTTCATCTCCACCTCTGCATCCTGAGAGCAGCCTGGGGGAGGTGAGAGGGACTGCTCAGCATCACCTCCACCTCGGTGTCTGAGAGCAGCTGGAAGACGTGAGTGGGACTGCTCAGCCTCACCTCCACCTCAGTATCCTGAGAATAGCTGGGGGAGGTGAGTGAGGGACTGCTCAGCTTCACCTCCACCTCTGCGTCCTGAGAGCAGCCTGGGGGAGGTGAGAGGGACTGCTCAGCCTCACATCCACCTCTTCGTCCTGAGAGCAGCTGGGTGAGGTGAGAGGGACTGCTCAGCCTCACCTCCACCTCTGTGTCCTGAGAGCAGCTGGGGCAGGTGAGAGGGGCTGCTCAGCCTCACCTCCACCTCTATGTCCTGAGAGCAGCTGTGGGAGGTGAGTGGGACTGCTCAGCCTCACCTCCATCTCTGTGTCCTGAGAGCACTGGGTGAAGTGAGTGGGACTGCTCAGCCTCACCTCCACGTCTGTGTCCTGAGAGCAGCTTGGGCAGGTGAGAGGGGCTGCTCAGCCTCACCTCCACCTCTGTGTCCTGAGAGCAGCTTGGGGTGGTGAGTGGGACTGCTAAGCCTCACATCCACCTCTGTGTCCTGAGAGCACTGGGGGATGTGAGTGGGACTGCTCAGCCTCACCTCCACCTCTGTGTCCTGAGAGCAGCCTGGGGTAGGTGAGAGGGACTGCTCAGCCTGACCTCCACCTCTGTGTCCTGAGAGCAGCTGGGGGAAGGGAGTGGGACTGCTCAGCCTCACCTCCACATCTGTGTCCTGAGAGCAGCTGGGAAAGTGAGTGAGGGAGTGCTCAGCTTCATCTCGACCTGTGCGTCCTGAGAGCAGCCTGGGGGAGGTGAGAGGGACCACTAAGCCTCACCTTCACCGCTGTGTCCTGAGAGCAGCTGGGGGATGTGAGTGGAACAGCTCAGCCTAACCTCCACCTATGTGTCCTGAGAGCAGCTGGGGGAGGTGAGAAAGACTGTTCAGCCTCACCTCCACCTCTGTGCCCTGAGAGCAGCTACGGGTGGTGAGTGAGTGACTGCTCAGCTTCACCTCCACCTCTGCATCATGAGTGCAGCCTGGGGGAGGTGAGAGGGACTGCTCAGCCTCAACTCCACCTCTCTGTCCTGAGTGCAGCTGGGGGATGTGACTGGGACTTCTCAGCCTCACCTCCACCTCTGTATCCTGAAAGCAGCTGGGGGAGGTGAGAGGGACTGCTCAGCCTCACCTCCACCTCTGTGTCCTGAGAGCAGCTGGGGGAGGTGAGAGGGACTGCTCAGCCTCACCTCCTCCTCTGTGTCCTGAGAGCAGCTGGGGGAGGTGAGAGGGACTGCTCAGCCTCACCTCCACCTCTGTGTCCTGAGAGCAGCTGGGGGAAGTGAGTGGGACTGCTCTGCCTCACCTTCACCTCTCTGTCCTGAGAGCAGCTGCGGGAGGTGAGTGAGGGACTGCTCAGCTTCATCTCCACCTCTGTGTCCTGAGAGCAGCCTGGGGGACGTAAGAGGGACTGCTGAGCATCACCTTCACCTCTGTGTCCTGAGAGCAGCTGGGGGAAGTGAGTGGGACTGCTCAGCCTCACCTCAACCTCAGTGTCCTGAGAGTAGCTGGGGGAGGTGAGTGAGGACCTGCTCAGCTTCACCTCCACCTCTGCGTCCTGAGAGCAGCTGGAGGAGGTGAGAGGGACTGCTCAGCCTCACCTCCACCTCTTTGTCCTGAGAGCAGCTGGGGCAGGTGAGAGGGTCTCCTCAGCCTCACATCCACCTCTGTGTCCTGAGAGCAGCTGGGGGAGGTGAGTGGGACTGCTAAGCCTCATCTCCACCTCTGTGTTCTGAGAGCACTGTGGGAAGTGAGTGGGACTGCTCAGCCTCACCTCCACCTCTGTGTTCTGAGAGCAGCCTGGGGTAGGTGAGATGGACTGCTCAGCCTGACCTCCACCTCTGTGTCCTGAGAGCAGCTGGGGGAAGTGAGTGGGACTGCTCAGCCTCACTCCACCTCTGTATCCTGAGAGCAGCTGGGGGAGGTGAGTGAGGGACTGCTCAGCTTCATCTCCACCTGTGTGTCCTGAGAGCAGCCTGGGGGAGGAGAGAGGGACTGCTAAGCCTCACCTTCACCGCTGTGTCCTGAGAGCAGCTGGGGGATGTGAGTGGAACTGCTCAGGCTCACCTCCACCTATGTGTCCTGAAAGCAGCTGGGGGATTTGAGAGGGACTGTTCAGCCTCACCTCCACCTCTGTGTCCTGAGAGCATCTGGGGGAGGTGAGTGAGGGACTGCTCAGCTTCATCTCCACCTGTGCGTACTGAGAGCAACCTGGGGGAGGTGAGAGGGACTGCTCAGCATCACTTCTACCTCTGTGTCCTGAGAGCAGCTGGGGGAAGTGAGTGGGACTGCTCAGCCTCACCTCCACCTCAGTGTCCTGAGAGTAGCTGGGGGAGGTGAGTGAGGGACTGCTCAGCTTCACCTCCACCTCTGTGTCCTGAGAGCAGCCTGGGGGAGGTGAGAGGGACTGCTCAGCCTCACCTCCACCTCTGCATCCTGAGAGCAGCTGGGGGAGGTGAGAGGGACTGCTCAGCCTAACCTCCTCCTCTGTGTCCTGAGAGCAGCTGGGGGAGGTGAGAGGGACTGCTCATCCTCACCTCAACCTCTGTGTCCTGAGAGCAGCTGGGGAAGTGTGTGGGACTGCTCTGCCTCACCTTCAACTCTGTGTCCTGAGAGCAGCTGCGGGAGGTGAGTGAGGGACTGCTCAGCTTCATTTCCACCTCTGTGTCCTGAGAGCAGCCTGGGGGAGGTAAGAGGGACTGCTCAGCCTCACCTCCACCTCTGTGTAGTGAGAGCAGCTGGGGGAGGTGAGAGGGACTGCTCAGCCTCACCTCCTACTCTGTGTCCTGAGATCAGCTGGGGGTAGTGAGTGGGACTGCTCAGCCTCACCTCCACCTCTGTGTCCTGAGAGCAGCTCGGGGAGGTGAGAGGGACTACTCAGCCTCACCTCCACCTTTGTGTCCTGACAGCTGCTGGGGGAGGTGAGAGGGACTGCTCGGCCTCACCTCCACCTCTGTGTCCTGAGAGCAGCTGGGGGAATTTAGTGGAACTGCTCAGCCTCACCTCCACCTCTGTGTCCTGAGAGCAGCTGGGGGAAGTGAGAGGGACTGCTCAGCCTCACCTCAACCTGTGTGTCCTGAGAGCAGCTGGGGGAAGTGAGAGGGACTGCTCAGCCTCACCTCCACCTCTGTGTTTTGAGAGCAGCTGGGAACGGTGAGAAGGACTGCTCAGCCTCACCTCCACCTCTGTGTCCTGAGAGCAGCTGGGGGAGGTGAGAGGGACTGCTCAGCATCACCTCCACCTGTGTGTCCTGAGAGAAGGTGGGGGAGGTGAGTGGGACCGCACAGCCTCACCTCCACCTCTGTGTTCTGAGAGCAGCTGTGGAAGTGAGTGGGACTGCTCAGGCTCACCTCCACCTCTGTGTCCTGAGAGCTGCTGGGGGAGGTGAGAGGGACTGTTCAGCCTCACCTCCACCTCTGTGTCCTGAGAGCACTGGGGGAAGTGAGAGGGACGGCTCAGCCTCAACTCCACATCTGTGTCCTTGAGCACCCTGGGGGAGGTGAGTGGGACTGCTTAACCTCTCCTCCACCTCTGTGTCCTGAGAGCAGCTGTGGGAAGTGAGTGGGACTGCTCAGCCTCACCTCCACCTCTGTGTCCTGAGAGCAGCTGGGGGAGGTGATTGAGGGACTGCTCAGCCTCACCTCCACCTCTGTGACCTGAGAGTAGCTGGGGGAGGTGAGTGGGACTGCTCAGCCTCACCTCCAACTCTGTGCCTGAGAGCAGCTGGGGAAGGTGAGAGGGACTGCTCAGCCTCACCTCCAACTCTGTGTCCTGAGAGCAGCTTGGGCAGGTGAGAGGGGCTGCTCAGCCTCACCTCCACCTCTGTGTCCTGAGAGCAGCTGGGGGTGGTGAGTGGGACTGCTAAGCCTCACCTCCACCTCTGTGTCCTGAGAGCATTTGGGGATGTCAGTGGGACTGCTCAGCCTCACCTCCACCTCTGTGTCCAGAGAGCAGCCTGGGGTAGATGAGAGGGACTGCTCAGCCTGACCTCCACCTCTGTGTCCTGAGAGCATCTGGGGGAGTTGAGAAGGACTGCTCAGCCTCACCTCCACCTCTGTGTAGTGAGAGCAGCTGGGGGAGGTGAGAGGGACTGCTCAGCCTCACCTCCACCTCTGTGTCCTGAGAGCAGCTGGGGGATGTGAGTGGGACTGCTCAGCCTCACCTCCACCTCTGTGTCCTGAAAGCAGCTGGGGAGGTGAGAGGGACTGCTCAGCCTCACCTCCACCTCTGTGTAGTGAGAGCAGCTGGGGGAGGTGAGAGGGACTGCTCAGCCTCACCTCCTACTCTGTGTCCTGAGATCAGCTGGGGGTAGTGAGTGGGACAGCTCAGCCTCACCTCCACCTCTGTGTCCTGAGAGCAGCTCGGGGAGGTGAGAGGGACTACTCAGCCTCACCTCCACCTTTGTGTCCTGACAGCTGCTGGGGGAGGTGAGAGGGACTGCTCAGCCTCACCTCAACCTCTGTGTCCTGAGAGCAGCCTGGGGGAGGTGAGTGGGACTTCTCAGCCTCACCTCCACCTCTGTGTCCTGAGAGCAGCTGGGGGAATTTAGTGGAACTGCTCAGCCTCACCTCCACCTCTGTGTCCTGAGAGCAGCTGGGGGAAGTGAGAGGGACTGCTCAGCCTCACCTCAACCAGTGTGTCCTGAGAGCAGCTGTGGGAAGTGAGAGGGACTGCTCAGCCTCACCTCCACCTCTGTGTTTTGAGAGCAGCTGGGAAAGGTGAGAAGGACTGCTCAGCCTCACCTCCACCTCTGTGTCCTGAGAGCAGCTGGGGGAGGTGAGAGGGACTGCTCAGCATCACCTCCACCTGTGTGTCCTGAGAGAAGGTGGGGGAGGTGAGTGGGACTGCACAGCCTCACCTCCACCTCTGTGTTCTGAGAGCAGCTGGGGGAAGTGAGTGGGACTGCTCAGGCTCACCTCCACCTCTGTGTCCTGAGAGCTGCTGGGGGAGGTGAGAGGTACTGTTCAGCCTCACCTCCACCTCTGTGTCCTGAGAGCACTGGGGGAAGTGAGAGGGACGGCTCAGCCTCACCTCCATTTCTGTGTCCTTGAGCACCCTGGGGGAGGTGAGTGGGACTGCTCAGCCTCTCCTCCACCTCTGTGTCCTGAGAGCAGCTGTGGGAAGTGAGTGGGACTGCTCAGCCTCACCTCCACCTCTGTGTCCTGAGAGAAGCTGGGGGATGTGAGTGGGACTTCTCAGCCTCACCTCCACCTCTGTGCCTGAAAGCAGCTGGGGGAGGTGTGAGGGACTGCTCAGCCTCACCTCCACCTCTGTGTCCTGAGAGCAGCTGGGGGAAGTGAAAGGGACTGCTCAGCCTCACATCCACCTCTGTGTCCTGAGAGCAGCTGGGGGAAGTGAGTGGGACTCCTCTGCCTCACCTTCAACTCTGTGTCCTGAGAGCCGCTGCGCGAGGTGAGTGAGGGACTTCTCAGCTTCATCTCCACCTCTGCATCCTGAGAGCAGCCTGGGGGAGGTGAGAGGGACTGCTCAGCATCTTCTCCACCTCTGTGTCCTGAGAGCAGCTGGAAGACGTGAGTGGGACTGCTCAGCCTCACCTCCACCTCAGTATCCTGAGAGTAGCTGGGGGAGGTGAGTGAGGGACTGCTCAGCTTCACCTCCACCTCTGCGTCCTGAGAGCAGCCTGGGGGAGGTGAGAGGGACTGCTCAGCCTCACATCCACCTTTGCGTCCTGAGAGCAGCTGGGTGAGGTGAGAGGGACTGCTCAGCCTCACCTCCACCTCAGTATCCTGAGAGTAGCTGGGGGAGGTGAGTGAGGGACTGCTCAGCTTCACCTCCACCTCTGCGTCCTGAGATCAGCCTGGGGGAGGTGAGAGGGACTGATCAGCCTCACCTCCACCTCTGTGTCCTGAGAGCAGCTGGGGGAGCTGAGAAGGACTGCTCAGCCTCACCTCCACCTCTGTGTCCTGAGAGCAGCTGGGGCAGGTGAGAGGGGCTGCTCAGCCTCACTTCCACCTCTATGTCTTGAGAGCAGCTGGGGGAGGTGAGAGGGACTGCTCAGCCTCACCTCCAACTTTGTGTCCTGAGAGCAGCTTGGGCAGGTGAGAGGGGCTGCTCAGCCTCACCTCCACCTCTGTGTCCTGAGAGCAGCTGGGTGTGGTGAGTGGGACTGCTAAGCCTCACCTCCACCTCTGTGTCCTGAGAGCATTGGGGGATGTGAGTGGGACTGCTCAGCCTCACCTCCACCTCTGTGTACTGAGAGCAGCCTGGGGTAGGTGAGAGGGACTGCTCAGCCTGACCTCGACCTCTGTGTCCTGAAAGCAGCTGGGGGAATTGAGTGGGACTGCTCAGCCTCACCTCCACCTCTGTGTCCTGAGAGCAGCTGCGGGAGGTGAGTGAGGGACTGCTCAGCTTCATCTCGACCTGTGCGTCCTGAGAGCAGCCTGGGGGAGGTGAGAGGGACTGCTAAGCCTCACCTTCACCGCTGTGTCCTGAGAGCAGCTGGGGGATGTGAGTGAGGGACTGCTCAGCTTCACCTCCACCTCTGCATCCTGTGTGCAGCCTGGGGGAGGTGAGAGGGACTGCTCAGCCTCACCTCCACCTCTGTGTCCTGAGAGCAGCTGGGGAATGTGAGTGAGGGACTGCTCAGCTTCACCTCCACCTCTGCATCCTGAGTGCAGCCTGGGGGAGGTGAGAGGGACTGCTCAGCCTCACCTCCACCTCTGTGTCCTGAGAGCAACTGGGGGATGTGAGTGGGACTTCTCAGCCTCACCTCCACCTCTGTGTCCTGAAAGCAGCAGGGGGAGGTGAGAGGGACTGCTCAGCCTCACCTCCACCTCTGTGTCCTGAGAGCAGCTGGTGGAGGTGAGAGGGAATGCTCAGCCTCACCTCCTCCTCTGTGTCCTGAGAGCAGCTGGGGGAGTTGAGAGGGACTGCTCAGCCTCACCTCCACCTCTGTGTCCTGAGAGCAGCTCGAGGAAGTGAGTGGGACTGCTCTGCCTCACCTTCACCTCTGTGTCCTGAGAGCAGCTGCGGGATTTGAGTGAGGGACTGCTCAGCTTCATCTCCACCTCTGCGTCCTGAGAGCAGCCTGGGGGAGGTAAGAGGGACTGCTCAGCATCACTTCTACCTCTGTGTCCTGAGAGCAGCTGGGGGAAGTGAGTGGGACTGCTCAGCCTCACCTCCACCTCAGTGTCCTGAGAGTAGCTGGGGGAGGTGAGTGAGGGACTGCTCAGCTTCACCTCCACCTCTGTGTCCTGAGAGCAGCCTGGGGGAGGTGAGAGGGACTGCTCAGCCTCACCTCCACCTCTGCATCCTGAGAGCAGCTGGGGGAGGTGAGAGGGACTGCTCAGCCTCACCTCCACCTCTGTGTCCTGAGAGCAGCTGGGGCAGGTGAGAGGGGCTTCTCAGCCTGACCTCCACCTCTGTGTCCTGAGAGCAGCTGGGGGAAGTGTGTGGGACTGCTCAGCCTCACCTCCAACTCTGTGTCCTGAGAGCAGCTGAGGGAGGTGAGTGAGGGACTGCTCAGCTTCATCTCCACCTGTGTGTCCTGAGAGCAGCCTGGGGGAGGTGAGAGTGACTGCTAAGCCTCACCTTCACCGCTGTGTCCTGAGAGCAGCTGGGGGATGTGAGTGGAACTGCTCAGCCTCACCTCAACCTATGTGTCCTGAAAGCAGCTGGGGGAGGTGAGAGGGACTGTTCAGCCTCACCTCCACCTCTGTGTCCTGAGAGCAGCTGGGGGAGGTGAGTAAGGGACTGCTCAGCTTCACCTCCACCTCTGCATTCTGAGTGCAGCCTGGGGGAGGTGAGAGGGACTGCTCAGCCTCACCTCCACCTCTGTGTCCTGAGAGCAGCTGGGGAATTTGAGTGGCACTTCTCAACCTCTCCTCCACCTCTGTGTCCTGAAAGCAGCTGGGGGAGGTGAGAGGGACTGCTCAGCCTCACCTCCACCTCTGTGACCTGAGAGCAGCTGGGGGAGGTGAGAGGGACTGCTCAGCCTCACCTCCTCCTCTGTGTCCTGAGAGCAGCTGGGGGAGGTGAGAGGGACTGCTCAGCCTCACCTCCACCTCTGTGTCCTGATAGCAGCTGGGGAAGTGTGTGGGACTGCTCTGCCTCACCTTCACCTCTGTGTACTTAGAGCAGCTGTGGGAGGTGAGTGAGGGACTGCTCAGCTTCACCTCCACCTCTGCGTCCTGAGAGCAGCCTGGGGGAGGTGAGAGGGCCTGCTCAGCCTCACCTCCACCTCTGCGTCCTGAGAGCAGCTGTGGGAGGTGAGAGGGACTGCTCAGCCTCACCTCCACCTCTGTGTCCTGAGAGCAGCTGGGGCAGGTGAGAGGGGCTGCTCAGCCTCACTTCCACCTCTATGTCTTGAGAGCAGCTGTGGTAGGTGAGTGGGACTGCTCAGCCTCACCTCCACCTCTGTGTCCTGAGAGCCCTAGGGGAAGTGAGTGGAACTGCTCAGCCTCACCTCCACCTCTGTGTCCTGAGAGAAGCTGGGGGAGGTGAGTGAGGGACTGCTCAGCTTCATCTCCACCTGTGCGTACTGAGAGCAACCTGGGGGAGGTGAGAGGGACTGCTCAGCATCACTTCTACCTCTGTGTCCTGAGAGCAGCTGGGGGAAGTGAGTGGGACTGCTCAGCCTCACCTCCACCTCAGTGTCCTGAGAGTAGCTGGGGGAGGTGAGTGAGGGACTGCTCAGCTTCACCTCCACCTCTGTGTCCTGAGAGCAGCCTGGGGGAGGTGAGAGGGACTGCTCAGCCTCACCTCCACCTCTGCATCCTGAGAGCAGCTGGGGGAGGTGAGAGGGACTGCTCAGCCTCACCTCCACCTCTGTGTCCTGAGAGCAGCTGGGGCAGGTGAGAGGGGCTGCTCAGCCTGACCTCCACCTCTGTGTCCTGAGAGCAGCTGGGGGAAGTGAGTGGGACTCCTCTGCCTCACCTTCAACTCTGTGTCCTGAGAGCCGCTCCGCGAGGTGAGTGAGGGACTTCTCAGCTTCATCTCCACCTCTGCATCCTGAGAGCAGCCTGGGGGAGGTGAGAGGGACTGCTCAGCATCTTCTCCACCTCTGTGTCCTGAGAGCAGCTGGAAGACGTGAGTGGGACTGCTCAGCCTCACCTCCACCTCAGTATCCTGAGAGCAGCTGGGGGATGTGAGTGAGGGACTGCTCAGCTTCACCTCCACCTCTGCATGGTGTGTGCAGCCTGGGGGAGGTGAGAGGGACTGCTCAGCCTCACCTCCACCTCTGTGTCCTGAGAGCAGCTGGGGGATGTGAGTGAGGGACTGCTCAGCTTCACCTCCACCTCTGCATCCTGAGTGCAGCCTGGGGGAGGTGAGAGGGACTGCTCAGCCTCACCTCCACCTCTGTGTCCTGAGAGCAGCTGGGGGATGTGAGTGGGACTTCTCAGCCTCACCTCCACCTCTGTGTCCTGAAAGCAGCAGGGGGAGGTGAGAGGGACTGCTCAGCCTCACCTCCACCTGTGTGTCCTGAGAGCAGCTGGTGGAGGTGAGAGGGACTGCTCAGCCTCACCTCCTCCTCTGTGTCCTGAGAGCAGCTGGGGGAGTTGAGAGGGACTGCTCAGCCTCACCTCCACCTCTGTGTCCTGAGAGCAGCTCGAGGAAGTGAGTGGGACTGCTCTGCCTCACCTTCACCTCTGTGTCCTGAGAGCAGCTGCGGGATTTGAGTGAGGGACTGCTCAGCTTCATCTCCACCTCTGCGTCCTGAGAGCAGCCTGGGGGAGGTAAGAGGTACTGCTCAGCATCACTTCTTCCTCTGTGTCCTGAGAGCAGCTGGGGGAAGTGAGTGGGACTGCTCAGGCTCACCTCCACCTCAGTGTCCTGAGAGTAGCTGGGGGAGGTGAGTGAGGGACTGCTCAGCTTCACCTCCACCTCTGTGTCCTGAGAGCAGCCTGGGGGAGGTGAGAGGGACTGCTCAGCCTCACCTCCACCTCTGCATCCTGAGAGCAGCTGGGGGAGGTGAGAGGGACTGCTCAGCCTCACCTCCACCTCTGTGTCCTGAGAGCAGCTGGGGCAGGTGAGAGGGGCTTCTCAGCCTGACCTCCACCTCTGTGTCCTGAGAGCAGCTGGGGGAAGTGTGTGGGACTGCTCAGCCTCACCTCCAACTCTGTGTCCTGAGAGCAGCTTAGGGAGGTGAGTGAGGGACTGCTCAGCTTCATCTCCACCTGTGTGTCCTGAGAGCAGCCTGGGGGAGGTGAGAGTGACTGCTAAGCCTCACCTTCACCGCTGTGTCCTGAGAGCAGCTGGGGGATGTGAGTGGAACTGCTCAGCCTCACCTCAACCTATGTGTCCTGAAAGCAGCTGGGGGAGGTGAGAGGGACTGCTCAGCCTCACCTCCACCTCTGTGTCCTGAGAGCAGCTGGTGGAGGTGAGAGGGACTGCTCAGCCTCACCTCCTCCTCTGCGTCCTGAGAGCAGCCTGGGGGAGAAGAGAGGGACTGCTCAGCCTCACCTCCACGTCTGTGTTCTGAGAGCAGCTGGGGGAGGTGAGAGGGACTGCTCAGCCTCACCTCCACCTCTGTGTCCTGAGAGCAGCTGGGGCAGGTGAGAGGGGCTGCTCAGCCTCACTTCCACCTATATGTCTTGAGAGCAGCTGTGGGAGGTGAGTGGGACTGCTCAGCTTCACCTCCACCTCTGTGTCCTGAGAGCACTAGGCTAAGTGAGTGGGACTGCTCAGCCTCACCTCCAACTCTGTGTCCTGTGAACAGCTGCGGAAAGTGAGTGGGACTGCTCTGCCTCACCTTCACCTCTGTGTACTGAGAGCAGCTGGGGGAGGTGAGTGGAACTGCTCAGCCTCACATTCACCTATGTGTGCTGAAAGCAGGTGGGGGAGGTGAGAGGGACTGCTCAGCCTCACCTCCACCTCTGTGTCCTGAGAGCAGGTGGGGGAGGTGAGAGGAATTGCTCAGCCTCACCTCCTCCTCTGTTTCCTGAGAGCAGCTGGGGGAGGTTAGCGGGACTGCTCAGCCTCACCTCCACCTCTGTGTCCTGAGATCAGCTGGGGGAGGTGAGAGGGACTGCTCAGCCTCACCTCCACCTCTGTGTCCTGAGAGAGCTGGGGGAGGTGACAGGGACTGCTCAGCCGCACTTCCACCTCTGCATCCTGAGAGCAGCTTGGGCAGGTGAGTGAGGGACTGCTCAGCCTCATCTCCACCTCTGCATCCTGAAAGCAGCTGGGATAGGTGAGTGGGACAGCTCAGCCTCACCACCACCTCTGTGTCCTGAGAGCAGCTGGGGGAGGTGAGAGGGACTGCTCAACCTCACCTCCACATCTGTGTCCAGAGAGCAGCTGGGAGAAGTGAGTGAGGGACAGCTCAGCCTCACCACCACCTCTGTGTCCTGAGAGCAGCTGGGGGAGGTGAGAGGGACTGCTCAGCCTCACCTCCACCTCTGTGTCCTGAGAGCAGCTGGGGAAGTGAGTGGGACTCCTCAGCCCCACCTCCACCTCTGTGTCCTGAGAACAGCTACGGGAGGTGAGAGGGACTGCTCAACCTCAACTCCACCTCTGTGTCCTGAGAGCAGCTGGGGGAGGTGAGTGAGGGACTGGTCAACCTCACCGCCACCTCCGTGTCCTGAGAGCAGCCTGAGGGAGGTGACAGGGACTGCTCAGCCTCACCTCAACCTCTGTGTCCTGAGAGCAGCTGGGGGAGGTGAGGGGGAGTGCTCAGCCTCACCTCCACCTCTGTGTACTGAGAGTAGCTGGGGGAGGTGAGAGGGACTGCTCAGCCTCACCTCCACCTCTGTGTCCTGAGAGCAGCTGGGTGAGATGCCAGGGACTACTCAGCCTCACCTCCACCTCTGTGTCCTGAGAGCAGCTGGGGGAAGTGAGTGGGACTGCTTAGCCTCACCTCCACATCTGTGACCTGAGGGCAGATGGGGGAGGTGAGAGTGACTGCTCAACCTCACTTCCACCTCTGTGTCCTGAGAGCAGCCTGGGGGAGGAGAGTGAGACTGCTCAGCCTCACTTCCACCTCTGCATGCTGAGAGCGGCCAGGGCGGGCGTGGTGAGAGAGACAGCTCAGCCTCACCTCCACCTCTGTGTCCTGATAGCAGCCTGGGGGAAGTGAGTGGGACTGCTCAGCCTCACCTCCACCTCTGTGTCCTGAGAGCAGCTCGGGGAGGTGAGAGGGACTGCTCAGCCACACCTCCACCTTTGTGTCCTGACAGCTGCTGGGGGAGGTGAGAGTGACTGCTCAGCATCACCTCCACCTCTGTGTCCTAAGAGCAGCTGGAAGACGTGAGTGGGACTGCTCAGCCTCACCTCCACCTCAGTATCCTGAGAGTAGCTGGGGGAGGTGAGTGAGGGACTGCTCAGCTTCACCTCCACCTCTGCGTCCTGAGAGCAGCCTGGGAAAGGTGAGAGGGACTGCTCAGCCTCACATCCACCTCTGCGTCCTGAGAGCAGCTGGGTGAGGTGAGAGGGACTGCTCAGCCTCACCTCCACCTCTGTGTCCTGAGAGCAGCTGGGGTAGGTGAGAGGGGCTGCTCAGCCTCACCTCCACCTCTATGTCCTGAGAGCAGCTGTGGGAGGTGAGTGGGACTGCTCAGTCTCACCTCCATCTCTGTGCCCTGAGAGCACTGGGTGAAGTGAGTGGGACTGCTCAGCCTCACCTCCACGTCTGTGTCCTGAGAGCAGCTTGGGCAGGTGAGAGGGGCTGCTCAGCCTCACCTCCACCTCTGTGTCCTGAGAGCAGCTGGGGGTGGTGAGTCGGACTGCTAAGCCTCACATCCACCTCTGTGTCCTGAGAGCACTGGGGGATGTGAGTGGGACTGCTCAGCCTCACCTCCACCTCTGTGTCCTGAGAGCAGCCTGGGGTAGGTGAGAGGGACTGCTCAGCCTGACCTACACCTCTGTGTCCTGAGAGCATCTGGGGGACGTGAGTGGGACTGCTCAGCCTCACCTCCACCTCTGTGTCCTGAGAGCAGCTGGGGGAGGTGAGTGAGGGAGTGCTCAGCTTCATCTCGACCTGTGCGTCCTGAGAGCAGCCTGGGGGAGGTGAGAGGGACTGCTAAGCCTCACCTTCACCGCTGTGTCCTGAGAGCAGCTGGGGGATGTGAGTGGAACAGCTCAGCCTAACCTCCACCTATGTGTCCTGAAAGCAGCTGGGGGAGGTGAGAAAGACTGTTCAGCCTCACCTCCACCTCTGTGCCCTGAGAGCAGCTAGGGGTGGTGAGTGAGGGACTGCTCAGCTTCACCTCCACCTCTGCATCATGAGTGCAGCCTGGGGGAGGTGAGAGGGACTGCTCAGCCTCACCTCCACCTCTGTGTCCTGAGTGCAGCTGGGGGATGTGAGTGGAACTTCTCAGCCTCACCTCCACCTCTGTATCCTGAAAGCAGCTGGGGGAGGTGAGAGGGACTGCTCAGCCTCACCTCCACCTCTGTGTCCTGAGTGCAGCTGGGGGATGTGAGAGGGACTGCTCTGCCTCACCTTCACCTCTGTGTCCTGAGAGCAGCTGCGGGAGGTGAGTGAGGGACTGCACAGCTTCATCTCCACCTCTGTGTCCTGAGAGCAGCCTGGGGGAGGTAAGAGGGACTGCTGAGCATCACCTCCACCTCTGTGTCCTGAGAGCAGCTGGGGGAAGTGAGTGGGACTGCTCAGCCTCACCTCCACCTCAGTGTCCTGAGAGTAGCTGGGGGAGGTGAGTGAGGGCCTGCTCAGCTTCACCTCCACCTCTGTGTCCTGAGAGCAGCTGGGGGAGGTGAGAGGGACTGCTCAGCCTCACCTCCACCTCTTTGTCCTGAGAGCAGCTGGGGCAGGTGAGAGGGACTCATCAGGCTCACCTCCACCTCTGTGTCCTGAGAGCAGCTGGGGGAGGTGAGTGGGACTGCTAAGCCTCACATCCACCTCTGTGTCCTGAGAGCACTGGGGGAAGTGTGTGGGACTGCTCAGCCACACCTCCACCTCTGTGTCCTGAGAGCAGCCTGGGGTAGGTGAGAGGGACTGCTCAGCCTGACCTCCACCTCTGTGTCCTGAGAGCAGCTGGGGGAAGTGAGTGGGACTGCTCAGCCTCACCTCCACCTCTGTGTCCTGAGAGCAGCTGGGGGAGGTGAGTGAGGGACTGCTCAGCTTCATCTCCACCTGTGTGTCCTGAGAGCAGCCTGGGGGAGGTGAGAGGGACTGCTAAGCCTCACCTTCACCGCTGTGTCCTGAGAGCAGCTGGGGGATGTGAGTGGAACTGCTCAGGCTCACCTTCACCTATGTGTCCTGAAAGCAGATGGGGGATTTGAGAGGGACTGTTCAGCCTCACCTCCACCTCTGTGTCCTGAGAGCAGCTGGGGGAGGTGAGAGGGACTGCTCAGCCTCACCTCCACCTCTGTGTCCTGAGAGCAGCTGGGGGAGGTGAGAGGGACTGCTCAGCCTCACCTCCTCCTCTGTGTCCTGAGAGCAGCTGGGGGAGGTGAGAGGGACTGCTCATCCTCACCTCAACCTCTGTGTCCTGAGAGCAGCTGGGGAAGTGTGTGGGACTGCTCTGCCTCACCTTCAACTCTGTGTCCTGAGAGCAGCTGCGGGAGGTGAGTGAGGGACTGCTCAGCTTCATTTCCACCTCTGCGTCCTGAGAGCAGCCTGGGGGAGGTAAGAGGGACTGCTCAGCCTCACCTCCACCTCTGTGTAGTGAGAGCAGCTGGGGGAGGTGAGAGGGACTGCTCAGCCTCACCTCCTACTCTGTGTCCTGAGATCAGCTGGGGGTAGTGAGTGGGACTGCTCAGCCTCACCTCCACCTCTGTGTCCTGAGAGCAGCTCGGGGAGGTGAGAGGGACTACTCAGCCTCACCTCCACCTTTGTGTACTGACAGCTGCTGGGGGAGGTGAGAGGGACTGCTCAGCCTCACCTCAACCTGTGTGTCCTGAGAGCAGCTGGGGGAAGTGAGAGGGACTGCTCAGCCTCACCTCCACCTCTGTGTTTTGAGAGCAGCTGGGAAAGGTGAGAAGGACTGCTCAGCCTCACCTTCACCTCTGTGACCTGAGAGCAGCTGGGGGAGGTGAGAGGGACTGCTCAGCATCACCTCCACCTGTGTGTCCTAAGAGAAGGTGGGGGAGGTGAGTGGGATTGCACAGCCTCACCTCCACCTCTGTGTTCCTAGAGCAGCTGGGGGAAGTGAGTGGGACTGCTCAGTCTCAACTCCACCTCTGTGTCCTGAGAGCTGCTGGGGGAGGTGAGAGGGACTGTTCAGCCTCACCTCCACCTCTGTGTCCTGAGAGCACTGGGGGAAGTGAGAGGGACGGCTCAGCCTCACCTCCACATCTGTGTCCTTGAGCACCCTGGGGGAGGTGAGTGGGACTGCTCAGCCTCTCCTCCACCTCTGTGTCCTGAGAGCAGCTGTGGGAAGTGAGTGGGACTGCTCAGCCTCACCTCCACCTCTGTGTCCTGAGAGTAGCTGGGGGATGTGAGTGGGACTTCTCAGCCTCACCTCCAACTCTGTGCCTGAAAGCAGCTGGGGGAGGTGAGAGGGACTGCTCAGCCTCACCTCCACCTCTGTGTCCTGAGAGCAGCTGGGGGAAGTGACAGGGACTGCTCAGCCTCACCTCCACCTCTGTGTCCTGAGAGCAACTGGGGGAAGTGAGTGGGACTCCTCTGCCTCACCTTCAACTCTGTGTCCTGAGAGCCGCTGCGGAGGTGAGTGAGGGACTTCTCAGCTTCATCTCCACCTCTGCATCCTGAGAGCAGCCTGGGGGAGGTGAGAGGGACTGCTCAGCATCACCTCCACCTCGGTGTCTGAGAGCAGCTGGAAGACGTGAGTGGGACTGCGCAGCCTCACCTCCACCTCAGTATCCTGAGAATAGCTGGGGGAGGTGAGTGAGGGACTGCTCAGCTTCACCTCCACCTCTGCGTCCTGAGAGCAGCCTGGGGGAGGTGAGAGGGACTGCTCAGCCTCACATCCACCTCTTCGTCCTGAGAGCAGCTGGGTGAGGTGAGAGGGACTGCTCAGCCTCACCTCCACCTCTGTGTCCTGAGAGCAGCTGGGGCAGGTGAGAGGGGCTGCTCAGCCTCACCTCCACCTCTATGTCCTGAGAGCAGCTGTGGGAGGTGAGTGGGACTGCTCAGCCTCACCTCCATCTCTGTGTCCTGAGAGCACTGGGTGAAGTGAGTGGGACTGCTCAGCCTCACCTCCACGTCTGTGTCCTGAGAGCAGCTTGGGCAGGTGAGAGGGGCTGCTCAGCCTCACCTCCACCTCTGTGTCCTGAGAGCAGCTTGGGGTGGTGAGTGGGACTGCTAAGCCTCACATCCACCTCTGTGTCCTGAGAGCACTGGGGGATGTGAGTGGGACTGCTCAGCCTCACCTCCACCTCTGTGTCCTGAGAGCAGCCTGGGGTAGGTGAGAGGGACTGCTCAGCCTGACCTCCACCTCTGTGTCCTGAGAGCAGCTGGGGGAAGGGAGTGGGACTGCTCAGCCTCACCTCCACCTCTGTGTCCTGAGAGCAGCTGGGGAAGGTGAGTGAGGGAGTGCTCAGCTTCATCTCGACCTGTGCGTCCTGAGAGCAGCCTGGGGGAGGTGAGAGGGACTGCTAAGCCTCACCTTCACCGCTGTGTCCTGAGAGCAGCTGGGGGATGTGAGTGGAACAGCTCAGCCTAACCTCCACCTATGTGTCCTGAGAGCAGCTGGGGGAGGTGAGAAAGACTGTTCAGCCTCACCTCCACCTCTGTGCCCTGAGAGCAGCTACGGGTGGTGAGTGAGGGACTGCTCAGCTTCACCTCCACCTCTGCATCATGAGTGCAGCCTGGGGGAGGTGAGAGGGACTGCTCAGCCTCAACTCCACCTCTCTGTCCTGAGTGCAGCTGGCTGATGTGAGTGGGACTTCTCAGCCTCACCTCCACCTCTGTATCCTGAAAGCAGCTGGGGGAGGTGAGAGGGACTGCTCAGCCTCACCTCCACCTCTGTGTCCTGAGAGCAGCTGGGGGAGGTGAGAGGGACTGCTCAGCCTCACCTCCTCCTCTGTGTCCTGAGAGCAGCTGGGGGAGGTGAGAGGGACTGCTCAGCCTCACCTCCACCTCTGTGTCCTGAGAGCAGCTGGGGGAAGTGAGTGGGACTGCTCTGCCTCACCTTCACCTCTCTGTCCTGAGAGCAGCTGCGGGAGGTGAGTGAGGGACTGCTCAGCTTCATCTCCACGTCTGTGTCCTGAGAGCAGCCTGGGGGACGTAAGAGGGACTGCTGAGCATCACCTCCACCTCTGTGTCCTGAGAGCAGCTGGGGGAAGTGAGTGGGACTGCTCAGCCTCACCTCAACCTCAGTGTCCTGAGAGTAGCTGGGGGAGGTGAGTGAGGACCTGCTCAGCTTCACCTCCACCTCTGCGTCCTGAGAGCAGCTGGAGGAGGTGAGAGGGACTGCTCAGCCTCACCTCCACCTCTTTGTCCTGAGAGCAGCTGGGGAAGGTGAGAGGGTCTCCTCAGCCTCACATCCACCTCTGTGTCCTGAGAGCAGCTGGGGGAGGTGAGTGGGACTGCTAAGCCTCATCTCCACCTCTGTGTTCTGAGAGCACTGTGGGAAGTGAGTGGGACTGCTCAGCCTCACCTCCACCTCTGTGTTCTGAGAGCAGCCTGGGGTAGGTGAGAGGGACTGCTCAGCCTGACCTCCACCTCTGTGTCCTGAGAGCAGCTGGGGGAAGTGAGTGGGACTGCTCAGCCTCACCTCCACCTCTGTATCCTGAGAGCAGCTGGGGGAGGTGAGTGAGGGACTGCTCAGCTTCATCTCCACCTGTGTGTCCTGAGAGCAGCCTGGGGGAGGAGAGAGGGACTGCTAAGCCTCACCTTCACCGCTGTGTCCTGAGAGCAGCTGGGGGATGTGAGTGGAACTGCTCAGGCTCACCACCACCTATGTGTCCTGAAAGCAGCTGGGGGATTTGAGAGGGACTGTTCAGCCTCACCTCCACCTCTGTGTCCTGAGAGCAGCTGGGGGAGGTGAGTGAGGGACTGCTCAGCTTCACCTCCACCTCTGCATCCTGAGTGCAGCCTGGGGGAGGTGAGAGGGACTTCTCAGCCTCACCTCCACCTCTGTGTCCTGAAAGCAGCTGGGGGAGGTGAGAGGGACTGCTCAGCCTCACCTCCACCTCTGTGTCCTGAGAGCAGCTGGGGGAGGTGAGAGGGACTGCTCAGCCTAACCTCCTCCTCTGTGTCCTGAGAGCAGCTGGGGGAGGTGAGAGGGACTGCTCATCCTCACCTCAACCTCTGTGTCCTTAGAGCAGCTGGGGAAGTGTGTGGGACTGCTCTGCCTCACCTTCAACTCTGTGTCCTGAGAGCAGCTGCGGGAGGTGAGTGAGGGACTGCTCAGCTTCATTTCCACCTCTGTGTCCTGAGAGCAGCCTGGGGGAGGTAAGAGGGACTGCTCAGCCTCACCTCCACCTCTGTGTAGTGAGAGCAGCTGGGGGAGGTGAGAGGGACTGCTCAGCCTCACCTCCTACTCTGTGTCCTGAGATCAGCTGGGGGTAGTGAGTGGGACTGCTCAGCCTCACCTCCACCTCTGTGTCCTGAGAGCAGCTCGGGGAGGTGAGAGGGACTACTCAGCCTCACCTCCACCTTTGTGTCCTGACAGCTGCTGGGGGAGGTGAGAGGGACTGCTCGGCCTCACCTCCACCTC
Source organism: Spermophilus citellus (assembly GCF_964194105.1). Taxonomy (NCBI): domain Eukaryota; kingdom Metazoa; phylum Chordata; class Mammalia; order Rodentia; family Sciuridae; genus Spermophilus; species Spermophilus citellus. The sequence continues at coordinate 1,017,088 of NW_027672891.1, read as the reverse complement.
TGTGTCCTGAGAGCAGCTGGGGGAATTTAGTGGAACTGCTCAGCCTCACCTCCACCTCTGTGTCCTGAGAGCAGCTGGGGGAAGTGAGAGGGACTGCTCAGCCTCACCTCAACCTGTGTGTCCTGAGAGCAGCTGGGGGAAGTGAGAGGGACTGCTCAGCCTCACCTCCACCTCTGTGTTTTGAGAGCAGCTGGGAACGGTGAGAAGGACTGCTCAGCCTCACCTCCACCTCTGTGTCCTGAGAGCAGCTGGGGGAGGTGAGAGGGACTGCTCAGCATCACCTCCACCTGTGTGTCCTGAGAGAAGGTGGGGGAGGTGAGTGGGACCGCACAGCCTCACCTCCACCTCTGTGTTCTGAGAGCAGCTGTGGAAGTGAGTGGGACTGCTCAGGCTCACCTCCACCTCTGTGTCCTGAGAGCTGCTGGGGGAGGTGAGAGGGACTGTTCAGCCTCACCTCCACCTCTGTGTCCTGAGAGCACTGGGGGAAGTGAGAGGGACGGCTCAGCCTCAACTCCACATCTGTGTCCTTGAGCACCCTGGGGGAGGTGAGTGGGACTGCTTAACCTCTCCTCCACCTCTGTGTCCTGAGAGCAGCTGTGGGAAGTGAGTGGGACTGCTCAGCCTCACCTCCACCTCTGTGTCCTGAGAGCAGCTGGGGGAGTTGAGTGAGGGACTGCTCAGCCTCACCTCCACCTCTGTGACCTGAGAGTAGCTGGGGGAGGTGAGTGGGACTGCTCAGCCTCACCTCCAACTCTGTGCCTGAGAGCAGCTGGGGGAGGTGAGAGGGACTGCTCAGCCTCACCTCCAACTCTGTGTCCTGAGAGCAGCTTGGGCAGGTGAGAGGGGCTGCTCAGCCTCACCTCCACCTCTGTGTCCTGAGAGCAGCTGGGGGTGGTGAGTGGGACTGCTAAGCCTCACCTCCACCTCTGTGTCCTGAGAGCATTTGGGGATGTCAGTGGGACTGCTCAGCCTCACCTCCACCTCTGTGTCCAGAGAGCAGCCTGGGGTAGATGAGAGTGACTGCTCAGCCTGACCTCCACCTCTGTGTCCTGAGAGCATCTGGGGGAGTTGAGAAGGACTGCTCAGCCTCACCTCCACCTCTGTGTAGTGAGAGCAGCTGGGGGAGGTGAGAGGGACTGCTCAGCCTCACCTCCACCTCTGTGTCCTGAGAGCAGCTGGGGGATGTGAGTGGGACTGCTCAGCCTCACCTCCACCTCTGTGTCCTGAAAGCAGCTGGGGAGGTGAGAGGGACTGCTCAGCCTCACCTCCACCTCTGTGTAGTGAGAGCAGCTGGGGGAGGTGAGAGGGACTGCTCAGCCTCACCTCCTACTCTGTGTCCTGAGATCAGCTGGGGGTAGTGAGTGGGACAGCTCAGCCTCACCTCCACCTCTGTGTCCTGAGAGCAGCTCGGGGAGGTGAGAGGGACTACTCAGCCTCACCTCCACCTTTGTGTCCTGACAGCTGCTGGGGGAGGTGAGAGGGACTGCTCAGCCTCACCTCAACCTCTGTGTCCTGAGAGCAGCCTGGGGGAGGTGAGTGGGATTTCTCAGCCTCACCACCACCTCTGTGTCCTGAGAGCAGCTGGGGGAATTTAGTGGAACTGCTCAGCCTCACCTCCACCTCTGTGTCCTGAGAGCAGCTGGGGGAAGTGAGAGGGACTGCTCAGCCTCACCTCAACCAGTGTGTCCTGAGAGCAGCTGTGGGAAGTGAGAGGGACTGCTCAGCCTCACCTCCACCTCTGTGTTTTGAGAGCAGCTGGGAAAGGTGAGAAGGACTGCTCAGCCTCACCTCCACCTCTGTGTCCTGAGAGCAGCTGGGGGAGGTGAGAGGGACTGCTCAGCATCACCTCCACCTGTGTGTCCTGAGAGAAGGTGGGGGAGGTTAGTGGGACTGCACAGCCTCACCTCCACCTCTGTGTTCTGAGAGCAGCTGGGGGAAGTGAGTGGTACTGCTCAGGCTCACCTCCACCTCTGTGTCCTGAGAGCTGCTGGGGGAGGTGAGAGGTACTGTTCAGCCTCACCTCCACCTCTGTGTCCTGAGAGCACTGGGGGAAGTGAGAGGGACGGCTCAGCCTCACCTCCATTTCTGTGTCCTTGAGCACCCTGGGGGAGGTGAGTGGGACTGCTCTGCCTCTCCTCCACCTCTGTGTCCTGAGAGCAGCTGTGGGAAGTGAGTGGGACTGCTCAGCCTCACCTCCACCTCTGTGTCCTGAGAGAAGCTGGGGGATGTGAGTGGGACTTCTCAGCCTCACCTCCACCTCTGTGCCTGAAAGCAGCTGGGGGAGGTGTGAGGGACTGCTCAGCCTCACCTCCACCTCTGTGTCCTGAGAGCAGCTGGGGGAAGTGAAAGGGACTGCTCAGCCTCACATCCACCTCTGTGTCCTGAGAGCAGCTGGGGGAAGTGAGTGGGACTCCTCTGCCTCACCTTCAACTCTGTGTCCTGAGAGCCGCTGCGCGAGGTGAGTGAGGGACTTCTCAGCTTCATCTCCACCTCTGCATCCTGAGAGCAGCCTGGGGGAGGTGAGAGGGACTGCTCAGCATCTTCTCCACCTCTGTGTCCTGAGAGCAGCTGGAAGACGTGAGTGGGACTGCTCAGCCTCACCTCCACCTCAGTATCCTGAGAGTAGCTGGGGGAGGTGAGTGAGGGACTGCTCAGCTTCACCTCCACCTCTGCGTCCTGAGAGCAGCCTGGGGGAGGTGAGAGGGACTGCTCAGCCTCACATCCACCTTTGCGTCCTGAGAGCAGCTGGGTGAGGTGAGAGGGACTGCTCAGCCTCACCTCCACCTCAGTATCCTGAGAGTAGCTGGGGGAGGTGAGTGAGGGACTGCTCAGCTTCACCTCCACCTCTGCGTCCTGAGATCAGCCTGGGGGAGGTGAGAGGGACTGATCAGCCTCACCTCCACCTCTGTGTCCTGAGAGCAGCTGGGGGAGCTGAGAAGGACTGCTCAGCCTCACCTCCACCTCTGTGTCCTGAGAGCAGCTGGGGCAGGTGAGAGGGGCTGCTCAGCCTCACTTCCACCTCTATGTCTTGAGAGCAGCTGGGGGAGGTGAGAGGGACTGCTCAGCCTCACCTCCAACTTTGTGTCCTGAGAGCAGCTTGGGCAGGTGAGAGGGGCTGCTCAGCCTCACCTCCACCTCTGTGTCCTGAGAGCAGCTGGGTGTGGTGAGTGGGACTGCTAAGCCTCACCTCAACCTCTGTGTCCTGAGAGCATTGGGGGATGTGAGTGGGACTGCTCAGCCTCACCTCCACCTCTGTGTACTGAGAGCAGCCTGGGGTAGGTGAGAGGGACTGCTCAGCCTGACCTTGACCTCTGTGTCCTGAAAGCAGCTGGGGGAATTGAGTGGGACTGCTCAGCCTCACCTCCACCTCTGTGTCCTGAGAGCAGCTACGGGAGGTGAGTGAGGGACTGCTCAGCTTCATCTCGACCTGTGCGTCCTGAGAGCAGCCTGGGGGAGGTGAGAGGGACTGCTAAGCCTCACCTTCACCGCTGTGTCCTGAGAGCAGCTGGGGGATGTGAGTGAGGGACTGCTCAGCTTCACCTCCACCTCTGCATCCTGTGTGCAGCCTGGGGGAGGTGAGAGGGACTGCTCAGCCTCACCTCCACCTCTGTGTCCTGAGAGCAGCTGGGGGATGTGAGTGAGGGACTGCTCAGCTTCACCTCCACCTCTGCATCCTGAGTGCAGCCTGGGGGAGGTGAGAGGGACTGCTCAGCCTCACCTCCACCTCTGTGTCCTGAGAGCAGCTGGGGGATGTGAGTGGGACTTCTCAGCCTCACCTCCACCTCTGTGTCCTGAAAGCAGCAGGGGGAGGTGAGAGGGACTGCTCAGCCTCACCTCCACCTCTGTGTCCTGAGAGCAGCTGGTGGAGGTGAGAGGGACTGCTCAGCCTCACCTCCTCCTCTGTGTCCTGAGAGCAGCTGGGGGAGTTGAGAGGGACTGCTCAGCCTCACCTCCACCTCTGTGTCCTGAGAGCAGCTCGAGGAAGTGAGTGGGACTGCTCTGCCTCACCTTCACCTCTGTGTCCTGAGAGCACCTGCGGGATTTGAGTGAGGGACTGCTCAGCTTCATCTCCACCTCTGCGTCCTGAGAGCAGCCTGGGGGAGGTAAGAGGGACTGCTCAGCATCACTTCTACCTCTGTGTCCTGAGAGCAGCTGGGGGAAGTGAGTGGGACTGCTCAGCCTCACCTCCACCTCAGTGTCCTGAGAGTAGCTGGGGGAGGTGAGTGAGGGACTGCTCAGCTTCACCTCCACCTTTGTGTCCTGAGAGCAGCCTGGGGGAGGTGAGAGGGACTGCTCAGCCTCACCTCCACCTCTGCATCCTGAGAGCAGCTGGGGGAGGTGAGAGGGACTGCTCAGCCTCACCTCCACCTCTGTGTCCTGAGAGCAGCTGGGGCAGGCGAGAGGGGCTTCTCAGCCTGACCTCCACCTCTGTGTCCTGAGAGCAGCTGGGGGAAGTGTGTGGGACTGCTCAGCCTCACCTCCAACTCTGTGTCCTGAGAGCAGCTGAGGGAGGTGAGTGAGGGACTGCTCAGCTTCATCTCCACCTGTGTGTCCTGAGAGCAGCCTGGGGGAGGTGAGAGTGACTGCTAAGCCTCACCTTCACCGCTGTGTCCTGAGAGCAGCTGGGGGATGTGAGTGGAACTGCTCAGCCTCACCTCAACCTATGTGTCCTGAAAGCAGCTGGGGGAGGTGAGAGGGACTGTTCAGCCTCACCTCCACCTCTGTGTCCTGAGAGCAGCTGGGGGAGGTGAGTAAGGGACTGCTCAGCTTCACCTCCACCTCTGCATTCTGAGTGCAGCCTGGGGGAGGTGAGAGGGACTGCTCAGCCTCACCTCCACCTCTGTGTCCTGAGAGCAGCTGGGGAATGTGAGTGGCACTTCTCAACCTCACCTCCACCTCTGTGTCCTGAAAGCAGCTGGGGGAGGTTAGAGGGACTGCTCAGCCTCACCTCCACCTCTGTGACCTGAGAGCAGCTGGGGGAGGTGAGAGGGACTGCTCAGCCTCACCTCCTCCTCTGTGTCCTGAGAGCAGCTGGGGGAGGTGAGAGGGACTGCTCAGCCTCACCTCCACCTCTGTGTCCTGATAGCAGCTGGGGAAGTGTGTGGGACTGCTCTGCCTCACCTTCACCTCTGTGTACTTAGAGCAGCTGTGGGAGGTGAGTGAGGGACTGCTCAGCTTCACCTCCACCTCTGCGTCCTGAGAGCAGCCTGGGGGAGGTGAGAGGGCCTGCTCAGCCTCACCTCCACCTCTGCGTCCTGAGAGCAGCTGTGGGAGGTGAGAGGGACTGCTCAGCCTCACCTCCACCTCTGTGTCCTGAGAGCAGCTGGGGCAGGTGAGAGGGGCTGCTCAGCCTCACTTCCACCTCTATGTCTTGAGAGCAGCTGTGGTAGGTGAGTGGGACTGCTCAGCCTCACCTCCACCTCTGTGTCCTGAGAGCCCTAGGGGAAGTGAGTGGAACTGCTCAGCCTCACCTCCACCTCTGTGTCCTGAGAGAAGCTGGGGGAGGTGAGTGAGGGACTGCTCAGCTTCATCTCCACCTGTGCGTACTGAGAGCAACCTGGGGGAGGTGAGAGGGACTGCTCAGCATCACTTCTACCTCTGTGTCCTGAGAGCAGCTGGGGGAAGTGAGTGGGACTGCTCAGCCTCACCTCCACCTCAGTGTCCTGAGAGTAGCTGGGGGAGGTGAGTGAGGGACTGCTCAGCTTCACCTCCACCTCTGTGTCCTGAGAGCAGCCTGGGGGAGGTGAGAGGGACTGCTCAGCCTAACCTCCACCTCTGCATCCTGAGAGCAGCTGGGGGAGGTGAGAGGGACTGCTCAGCCTCACCTCCACCTCTGTGTCCTGAGAGCAGCTGGGGCAGGTGAGAGGGGCTGCTCAGCCTGACCTCCACCTCTGTGTCCTGAGAGCAGCTGGGGGAACTGAGTGGGACTCCTCTGCCTCACCTTCAACTCTGTGTCCTGAGAGCCGCTGCACGAGGTGAGTGAGGGACTTCTCAGCTTCATCTCCACCTCTGCATCCTGAGAGCAGCCTGGGGGAGGTGAGAGGGACTGCTCAGCATCTTCTCCACCTCTGTGTCCTGAGAGCAGCTGGAAGACGTGAGTGGGACTGCTCAGCCTCACCTCCACCTCAGTATCCTGAGAGCAGCTGGGGGATGTGAGTGAGGGACTGCTCAGCTTCACCTCCACCTCTGCATCCTGTGTGCAGCCTGGGGGAGGTGAGAGGGACTGCTCAGCCTCACCTCCACCTCTGTGTCCTGAGAGCAGCTGGGGGATGTGAGTGAGGGACTGCTCAGCTTCACCTCCACCTCTGCATCCTGAGTGCAGCCTGGGGGAGGTGAGAGGGACTGCTCAGCCTCACCTCCACCTCTGTGTCCTGAGAGCAGCTGGGGGATGTGAGTGGGACTTCTCAGCCTCACCTCCACCTCTGTGTCCTGAAAGCAGCAGGGGGAGGTGAGAGGGACTGCTCAGCCTCACCTCCACCTCTGTGTCCTGAGAGCAGCTGGTGGAGATGAGAGGGACTGCTCAGCCTCACCTCCTCCTCTGTGTCCTGAGAGCAGCTGGGGGAGTTGAGAGGGACTGCTCAGCCTCACCTCCACCTCTGTGTCCTGAGAGCAGCTCGAGGAAGTGAGTGGGACTACTCTGCCTCACCTTCACCTCTGTGTCCTGAGAGCAGCTGCGGGATTTGAGTGAGGGACTGCTCAGCTTCATCTCCACCTCTGCGTCCTGAGAGCAGCCTGGGGGAGGTAAGAGGGACTGCTCAGCATCACTTCTACCTCTGTGTCCTGAGAGCAGCTGGGGGAAGTGAGTGGGACTGCTCAGCCTCACCTCCACCTCAGTGTCCTGAGAGTAGCTGGGGGAGGTGAGTGAGGGACTGCTCAGCTTCACCTCCACCTCTGTGTCCTGAGAGCAGCCTGGGGGAGGTGAGAGGGACTGCTCAGCCTCACCTCCACCTCTGCATCCTGAGAGCAGCTGGGGGAGGTGAGAGGGACTGCTCAGCCTCACCTCCACCTCTGTGTCCTGAGAGCAGCTGGGGCAGGTGAGAGGGGCTTCTCAGCCTGACCTCCACCTCTGTGTCCTGAGAGCAGCTGGGGGAAGTGTGTGGGACTGCTCAGCCTCACCTCCAACTCTGTGTCCTGAGAGCAGCTGAGGGAGGTGAGTGAGGGACTGCTCAGCTTCATCTCCACCTGTGTGTCCTGAGAGCAGCCTGGGGGAGGTGAGAGTGACTGCTAAGCCTCACCTTCACCGCTGTGTCCTGAGAGCAGCTGGGGGATGTGAGTGGAACTGCTCAGCCTCACCTCAACCTATGTGTCCTGAAAGCAGCTGGGGGAGGTGAGAGGGACTGTTCAGCCTCACCTCCACCTCTGTGTCCTGAGAGCAGCTGGGGGAGGTGAGTAAGGGACTGCTCAGCTTCACCTCCACCTCTGCATTCTGAGTGCAGCCTGGGGGAGGTGAGAGGGACTGCTCAGCCTCACCTCCACCTCTGTGTCCTGAGAGCAGCTGGGGAATGTGAGTGGCACTTCTCAACCTCACCTCCACCTCTGTGTCCTGAAAGCAGCTGGGGGAGGTGAGAGGGACTGCTCAGCCTCACCTCCACCTCTGTGACCTGAGAGCAGCTGGGGGAGGTGAGAGGGACTGCTCAGCCTCACCTCCTCCTCTGTGTCCTGAGAGCAGCTGGGGGAGGTGAGAGGGACTGCTCAGCCTCACCTCCACCTCTGTGTCCTGATAGCAGCTGGGGAAGTGTGTGGGACTGCTCTGCCTCACCTTCACCTCTGTGTACTTAGAGCAGCTGTGGGAGGTGAGTGAGGGACTGCTCAGCTTCACCTCCACCTCTGCGTCCTGAGAGCAGCCTGGGGGAGGTGAGAGGGCCTGCTCAGCCTCACCTCCACCTCTGCGTCCTGAGAGCAGCTGTGGGAGGTGAGAGGGACTGCTCAGCCTCACCTCCACCTCTGTGTCCTGAGAGCAGCTGGGGCAGGTGAGAGGGGCTGCTCAGCCTCACTTCCACCTCTATGTCTTGAGAGCAGCTGTGGTAGGTGAGTGGGACTGCTCAGCCTCACCTCCACCTCTGTGTCCTGAGAGCCCTAGGGGAAGTGAGTGGAACTGCTCAGCCTCACCTCCACCTCTGTGTCCTGAGAGAAGCTGGGGGAGGTGAGTGAGGGACTGCTCAGCTTCATCTCCACCTGTGCGTACTGAGAGCAACCTGGGGGAGGTGAGAGGGACTGCTCAGCATCACTTCTACCTCTGTGTCCTGAGAGCAGCTGGGGGAAGTGAGTGGGACTGCTCAGCCTCACCTCCACCTCAGTGTCCTGAGAGTAGCTGGGGGAGGTGAGTGAGGGACTGCTCAGCTTCACCTCCACCTCTGTGTCCTGAGAGCAGCCTGGGGGAGGTGAGAGGGACTGCTCAGCCTCACCTCCACCTCTGCATCCTGAGAGCAGCTGGGGGAGGTGAGAGGGACTGCTCAGCCTCACCTCCACCTCTGTGTCCTGAGAGCAGCTGGGGCAGGTGAGAGGGGCTGCTCAGCCTGACCTCCACCTCTGTGTCCTGAGAGCAGCTGGGGGAAGTGAGTGGGACTCCTCTGCCTCACCTTCAACTCTGTGTCCTGAGAGCCGCTGCGCGAGGTGAGTGAGGGACTTCTCAGCTTCATCTCCACCTCTGCATCCTGAGAGCAGCCTGGGGGAGGTGAGAGGGACTGCTCAGCATCTTCTCCACCTCTGTGTCCTGAGAGCAGCTGGAAGACGTGAGTGGGACTGCTCAGCCTCACCTCCACCTCAGTATCCTGAGAGCAGCTGGGGGATGTGAGTGAGGGACTGCTCAGCTTCACCTCCACCTCTGCATCCTGTGTGCAGCCTGGGGGAGGTGAGAGGGACTGCTCAGCCTCACCTCCACCTCTGTGTCCTGAGAGCAGCTGGGGGATGTGAGTGAGGGACTGCTCAGCTTCACCTCCACCTCTGCATCCTGAGAGCAGCTGGGGGAAGTGAGTGGGACTGCTCAGCCTCACCTCCACCTCAGTGTCCTGAGAGTAGCTGGGGAATGTGAGTGAGGGACTGCTCAGCTTCACCTCCACCTCTGTGTCCTGAGAGCAGCCTGGGGGAGGTGAGAGGGACTGCTCAGCCTCACCTCCATGTCTGCATCCTGAGAGCAGCTGGGGGAGGTGAGAGGGACTGCTCAGCCTCACCTCCACCTCTGTGTCCTGAGAGCAGCTGGGGCAGGTGAGAGGGGCTGCTCAGCCTGACCTCCACCTCTGTGTCCTGAGAGCAGCTGGGGGAAGTGTGTGGGACTGCTCAGCCTCACCTCCAACTCTGTGTCCTGAGAGCAGCTGGGGGAGGTGAGTGAGGGACTGCTCAGCTTCATCTCCACCTGTGTGTCCTGAGACCAGCCTGGGGGAGGTGAGAGTGACTGCTAAGCCTCACCTTCACCGCTGTGTCCTGAGAGCAGCTGGGGGAGGTGAGAGGGACTGTTCAGCCTCACCTCCACCTCTGTGTCCTGAGAGCAGCTGGGGAATGTGAGTGGCACTTCTCAACCTCACCTCCACCTCTGTGTCCTGAAAGAAGCTGGGGGAGGTGAGAGGGACTGCTCAGCCTCACCTCCACCTCTGTGACCTGAGAGCAGCTGGGGGAGGTGAGAGGGACTGCTCAGCCTCACCTCCTCCTCTGTGTCCTGAGAGCAGCTGGGGGAGGTGAGAGGGACTGCTCAGCCTCACCTCCACCTCTGTGTCCTGATAGCAGCTGGGGAAGTGTGTGGGACTGCTCTGCCTCACCTTCACCTCTGTGTACTTAGAGCAGCTGCGGGAGGTGACTGAGGGACTGCTCAGCTTCATCTCCACCTCTGCGTCCTGAGAGAAGCCTGGGGGAGGTAAGAGGGACTGCTGAGCATCACCTCCACCTCTGTGTCCTGAGAGCAGCTGGGGGAAGTGAGTGGGACTGCTCAGACTCACCTCCACCTCAGTGTCCTGAGAGAAGCTGGGGGAGGTGAGTGAGGGACTGCTCAGCTTCATCTCCACCTGTGCGTACTGAGAGCAACCTGGGGGAGGTGAGAGGGACTGCTCAGCCTCACCTCCACCTCTGTGTCCTGAGAGCAGCTGGCGGTGGTGAGAGGGACTGCTCACCCTCACCTCCACCTCTGTGTCCTGAGAGCAGCTGGGGGAGGTGAGAGGGACTGCTCAGCATCACCTCCACCTCTGTGTCCTGCGAGCAGCTCGGGGAGGTGAGTGGGCCTGCTCAGCCTCACCTCCACCTCTGTGTCCTGAGAGCAGCTGTGGAGGTGAGAGGGACTGCTCAGCCTCACCTCCACCTCTGTGTCCTGAGAGCAGCTGGGGGTGGTGAGAGGGAATGCTCAGCCTCACCTCCACCTCTGTGTCCTGAGAGAGCTGGGGGAGGTGACAGGGACTGCTCAGCCGCACTTCCACCTCTGCATCCTGAGAGCAGCTGCGGGAGGTGAGTGAGGGACTGCTCAGCCTCACCTCCACCTCTGCATCCTGAAAGCAGCTTGGATAGGTGAGTGAGACTGCTCAGCCTCACCTCCACCTCTGTTTCCTGAGAGCAGCTGGGAGAGGTGAGTGAGGGACAGCTCAGCTTCACCTCCACCTCTGTGTCCTGAGAGCAGCTGGGGGAGGTGAGAGGGACTGCTCAACCTCATCTCCACCTCTGTGTCCTGAGAGCAGCATGGGGAGGTGAGTGAGGGACTGCTCAGCCTCACCTTTACTTCTGCATCCTGAGAGCAGCTGGGGAAGTGAGTGGGACTCCTCAGCCCCACCAACACCTCTGTGTCCTGAGAGCAGCTACGGGAGGTGAGAGGGACTGCTAAACCTCACCTCCACCTCTGTGTCCTGAGAGCAGCTGTGGGAGGTGAGTGAGGGACTGCTCAACCTCACCGCCACCTCCGTGTCCTGAGAGCAGCCTGAGGGAGGTGAGAGGGACTGCTCAGCCTCACCTCCACCTCTGTGTCCTGAGATGAGCTGGGGGAGGTGAGGGGGACTGCTCAGCCTCACCTCAACCTCTGTGTACTGAGAGCAGCTGGGGGAGGTGAGAGGGACTGCTCAGCCTCACCTCCACCTCTGTGTCCTGAGAGCAGCTGGGGGAGATGAGAGGGACTGCTCAGCCTCACCTCCACCTCTGTGTCCTGAGAGTAGCTGGGGGAAGTGAGTGGGACTGCTTAGCCTCACCTCCACATCTGTGACCTGAGGGCAGCTGGGGGAGGTGAGAGTGACTGCTCAACCTCAACTCCACCACTGTGTCATGAGAGCAGCCTGGGGGAGGTGAGTGAGACTGCTCAGCCTCACCTCCACCTCTGCGAGGTGAGAGCAGCAAGGGCGGGGTTGGTGAGAGAGACTGCTCAGCCTCACCTCCACCTCTGTGTCCTGAGAGCAGCCTGGGGGAAGTGAGTGGGACTGCTCAGCCTCACCTCCACCTCTGTGTCCTGAGAGCAGCTAGGGGAAGTGAGTGGGACTGCTAAGCCTCACCTCCAACTCTGTGCCCTGAGAGCAGCTGGGGGAGGTGAGAGGGACTGCTCAGCCTCACCTCCACCTCTGTGTCCTGAAAGCAGCTGGGGGAAGTGAGTGGGACTGCTCTGACTCCCCTTCACCTCTGTGTCCTGAGAGCAGCTGCGAGAGGTGAGTGAGGGACTGCTCAGCTTCATCTCCACCTCTGCGTCCTGAGAGCAGCCTGGGGAAGGTGAGAGGGACTGCTCTGCATCACCTCCACCTCTGCGTCCTGAGAGCAGCTCGGGGAAGTGAGAGGGACTGCTCAGCCTCACCTCCAACTCTGTGTCCTGAGAGCAGCTGGGGCATGTGAGAGGGGCTGTTCAGCCTCACATCCACCTCTATGTCCTGAGAGCAGCTGTGGGAAGTGAGTGGGACTGCTCAGCCACACCTCCACCTCTCTGTCCTGAGAGTAATGGGGGAAGTGAGAGGGACTGCTCAGACTCACCTCCACATCTGTGTCCTGAGACCAGCTGGGGGAGGTGAGTGAAGGACTGCTCAGCTTCACCTCCACCTCTGCATCCTGAGAGCAGCCTGGGGGAGGTGAGAGGGACTGCTCAGCCTCACCTCCACCTCTGTGTCCTGAGAGTAGCTGGGGGATGTGAGTGGGACTTCTCAGCCTCACCTCCACCTCTGTGTCCTGAAAGCAGCTGGGGGAGGTGAGAAGGACTCCTCAGCCTCACCTCCACCTCTGTGTCCTGAGAGCAGCTGGGGGAAGTGTGAGTGACTACTCAGCCTCACCTCCACCTCTGTTTCCTGAGAGCAGCTGGGAGAGGTGAGTGAGGGACAGCCCAGCTTCACCTCCACCTCTGTGTCCTGAGAGCAGCTAGGGGAGGTGAGAGGGACTGCTCAACCTCATCTTCACCTCTGTGTCCTGAGAGCAGCCTGGGGAGGTGAGTGAGGGACTGCTCAGCCTCACCTCCACTTCTGCATCCTGAGTGCAGCTGGAGAATTGAGTGGGACTCCTCAGCCCCACCTCCACCTCTGTGTCCTGAGAGCAGCTACAGGAGGTGAGAGGGACTGCTCAACCTCACCTCCACCTCTGTGTCCTGAGAGCAGCTGTGGGAGGTGAGTGAGGGACTGCTCAACCTCACCGCCACCTCCATGTCCTGAGAGCAGCCTGAGGGAGGTGAGAGGGACTGCTCAGCCTCACCTCCACCTCTGTGTCCTGAGAGGAGCTGGGGGAGGTGAGGGGGACTGCTCAGCCTCACCTCCACCTCTGTGTACTGAGAGCAGCTGGGGGAGGTGAGAGGGACTGCTCAGCATCACCTCCACCTCTGTGTCCTGAGAGCAGCTGGGGGAGATAGAGGGACTGCTCAGCCTCACCTCCACCTCTGTGTCCTGAGAGGAGCTGGGGGAGGTGAGGGGGACTGCTCAGCCTCACCTCCACCTCTGTGTACTGAGAGCAGCTGGGGGAGGTGAGAGGGACTGCTCAGCATCACCTCCACCTCTGTGTCCTGAGAGCAGCTGGGGGAGATGAGAGGGAATGCTCAGCCTCACCTCCACCTCTGTGTCCTGAGAGTAGCTGGGGGAAGTGAGTGGGACTGCTTAGCCTCACCTCCACATCTGTGACCTGAGGGCAGCTGGGGAAGGTGAGAGTGACTGCTCAACCTCACCTCCACCTCTGTGTCATGAGAGCAGCCTGGGGGAGGTGAGTGAGACTGCTCAGCCTCACCTCCACCTCTGTGTCCTGAGAGTAGCCAGGGCGTGGGTGGTGAGAGAGACTGCTCAGCCTCACCTCCACCTCTGTGTCCTGAGAGCAGCCTGGGTTAAGTGAGTGGGACTGCTCAGCCTCACCTCCACCTCTGTGTCCTGAGAGCAGCTAGGGGAAGTGAGTGGGACTGCTCAGCCTCACCTCCAACTCTGTGTCCTGAGAGCAGCTGGGGGAGGTGAGAGGGACTGCTCAGCCTCACCTCCACCTCTGTGTCCTGAGAGCAGCCTGGGGGAGGTGAGAGGGACTGCTCAGCCTCACCTCCACCTCTGTGTCCTGAAAGCAGCTGGGGGAAGTGAGTGGGACTGCTCTGACTCCCCTTCACCTCTGTGTCCTGAGAGCAGCTGCGAGAGGTGAGTGAGGGACTGCTCAGCTTCATCTCCACCTCTGCGTCCTGAGAGCAGCCTGGGGAAGGTGATAGGGACTGCTCAGCATCACCTCCACCTCTGCGTCCTGAGAGCAGCTGGGGGAAGTGAGAGGGACTGCTCAGCCTCACCTCCACCTCTGAGTCCTGAGAGCAGCTGGGGCATGTGAGAGGGGCTGTTCAGCCTCACCTCCACCTCTATGTCCTGAGAGCAGCTGTGGGAGGTGAGAGGGACTGCTCAGCCTCACCTCCACCTCTCTGTCCTGAGAGTACTGGGGGAAGTGAGAGGGACTGCTCAGCCTCACCACCACATCTGTGTCCTGAGACAAGCTGGGGGAGGTGAGTGAGGGACTGCTCAGCTTCACCTCCACCTCTGCATCCTGAGAGCAGCCTGGGGGAGGTGAGAGGGACTGCTCAGCCTCACCTCCACCTCTGTGTCCTGAGAGTAGCTGGGGGATGTGAGTGGGACTTCTCAGCCTCACCTCCACCTCTGTGTCTTGAAAGCAGCTGGGGGAGGTGAGAAGGACTGCTCAGCCTCACCTCCACCTCTGTGTCCTGAGAGCAGCTGGGGGAAGTGTGAGGGACTTCTCAGCCTCACCTCCACCACTGTGTCCTGAGAGCAGCTGGGGGAAGTGAGTGGGACTGCTCTGCCTCACCTTCACTTCTGTTTCCTGAGAGCAGCTGCGGGAGGTGAGTGAGGTACTTCTCAGCTTCATCTCCACCTTCTGCATCCTGAGAGCAGCCTGGGAAAGGTGAGAGGGACTGCTCAGCATCACCTCCACCTCTGTGTCCTGAGAGCAGCTAGGGGAAGTGAGTGGGACTGCTCAGCCTCACCTCCACCTCAGTGTCCTGAGAGTAGCTGGGGGAGGTGAGTGAGGGACTGCTCAGCTTCACCTCCACCTCTGCGTCCGGAGAGCAGCCTGGGGGAGGTGAGAGGGACTGCTCAGCCTCACCTCCACCTCTGCGTCCTGAGAGCAGCTGGGTGAGGTGAGAGGTACTGCTCAGCCTCACCTCCACCTCTGTGTCCTGAGAGCAGCTGGGGCAGGTGAGAGGGGCTGCTCAGCCTCACCTCCACCTCTATGTCCTGAGAGCAGCTGTGGGCGGTGAGTGGGACTGCTCAGCATCACCTCCACCTCTGTGTACTGAGAGCACTGGGTGAAGTGAGTGGGACTGCTCAGCCTCACGTCCACCTCTGTGTCCTGAGAGCAGCTGGGGGAGGTGAGTGAGGGACTGCTCAACTTCACCTCCACCTCTGCGTCCTGAGAGCAGCCTGGGAGAGGTGAGAGGGACTGCTCAGCCTCACCTCCACCTCTGTGTCCTGAGAGCAGCTGGGGGATGTGAGTGGGACTTCTCAGCCTCACCTCCACCTCTGTGTCCTGAAAGCAGCTGGGGGAGGTGAGTGGGACTGCTCAGACTCACCTCCACCTCTGTGTCATGAGAGCAGCTGGATGAGGTGAGAGGGGTGCTCAGCCTCACCTCCTCCTCTGTACCCTGAGAGCATCTGGGGGAGGTGAGAGGGACTGCTCAGCCTCACCTCCACCTCTGTGTCCTGAGAACAGGTGGGGGAGTTGAGTGGGACTGCTGAGCCTCACCTTCACCTCTGTGTCCTGACAGCAGCTGGGGAAGGTGGGTGGAACTGCTCAGCCTAACCTCCACCTCTGTGTCCTGAGAGCAGCTGGGGGAGGTGGGTGGAACTGCTCAGCCTCTCCTCCAACTCTGTGTCCTGAGAGCACCCTGGGGGAGGTGAGAGGGACTGCTCAGCCTCAACTCCAAATCTGTGTCCTGAGAGCAGCTGGGGGAACTGAGAGGGACTGCTCAGACTCACCTCCACTTCTGTGTCCTGAGAGCAGCTGGGGGAGGTGAGTGAGGGACTGCTCAGCTTCACCTCCACCTCTGTTTCCTGAGAGCAGCCTAGGGGAGGTGAGAGGGACTGCTCAGCCTCACCTCCACCTCAGTGACCAGAGAGCTTCTGGGGGAGGTGAGTGAGGGACTGCTCAGCTTCACCTCCACCTCTGCTTCCTGAGAGCAGCCTGGGGGAGGTGAGAGGGACTGCTCAGCCTCACCTCCACCTCTGTGTCCTGAGAGCACCCTGGGAGAAATGAGTGGGACTGCTCAGCCTCACCTCCACCCCTGTGTCCTGAGAGCAGCTTGGGGAAGTGAGAGGGACTGCTAAGCCTCACCTCCACCTCTTTGTCCTGAGAACAGATGGGGGAAGTGAGTGGGACTGCTCAGCCTCACCTCCACCTTCGTGTCCTGAGAGCAGCTTGGGGGAGGTGAGAGGGACTGCTCAGCCTCACCTTCACCTCTGTGTCCTGAGAGAAGCTGGGGGAGGTGAGAGGGACTGTTCAGCCTTACCTCCACCTCTGTGTCCTGAGAGCAGCTGGGGTAAGTGAGTGGGACTGCTCAGCCTCACCTCCACCTCTGTGTCCTGAGAGCAGCTGCTGGAGGTGAGTGAGGGACTGCTCAGCTTCATCTTCTCCTCTGCGTCCTGAGAGCAGCCTGGGGGAGGTGAGAGGGACTGATCAGCATCACCTCCACCTCTGTGTCCTGAGAGCAGCTGGGGCAGGTGAGAGGGGCTGCTCAACCTCACCTCCACCTCTGTGTCCTGAGAGCAGCTGTGGGAGGTGAGTGAGGGACTGCTCAACCTCACCGCCACCTCCATGTCCTGAGAGCAGCCTGAGGGAGGTGAGAGGGACTGCTCAGCCTCACCTCCACCTCTGTGTCCTGAGAGGAGCTGGGGGAGGTGAGGGGGACTGCTCAGCCTCACCTCCACCTCTGTGTACTGAGAGCAGCTGGGGGAGGTGAGAGGGACTGCTCAGCATCACCTCCACCTCTGTGTCCTGAGAGCAGCTGGGGGAGATAGAGGGACTGCTCAGCCTCACCTCCACCTCTGTGTCCTGAGAGGAGCTGGGGGAGGTGAGGGGGACTGCTCAGCCTCACCTCCACCTCTGTGTACTGAGAGCAGCTGGGGGAGGTGAGAGGGACTGCTCAGCATCACCTCCACCTCTGTGTCCTGAGAGCAGCTGGGGGAGATGAGAGGGAATGCTCAGCCTCACCTCCACCTCTGTGTCCTGAGAGTAGCTGGGGGAAGTGAGTGGGACTGCTTAGCCTCACCTCCACATCTGTGACCTGAGGGCAGCTGGGGAAGGTGAGAGTGACTGCTCAACCTCACCTCCACCTCTGTGTCATGAGAGCAGCCTGGGGGAGGTGAGTGAGACTGCTCAGCCTCACCTCCACCTCTGTGTCCTGAGAGTAGCCAGGGCGTGGGTGGTGAGAGAGACTGCTCAGCCTCACCTCCACCTCTGTGTCCTGAGAGCAGCCTGGGTTAAGTGAGTGGGACTGCTCAGCCTCACCTCCACCTCTGTGTCCTGAGAGCAGCTAGGGGAAGTGAGTGGGACTGCTCAGCCTCACCTCCAACTCTGTGTCCTGAGAGCAGCTGGGGGAGGTGAGAGGGACTGCTCAGCCTCACCTCCACCTCTGTGTCCTGAGAGCAGCCTGGGGGAGGTGAGAGGGACTGCTCAGCCTCACCTCCACCTCTGTGTCCTGAAAGCAGCTGGGGGAAGTGAGTGGGACTGCTCTGACTCCCCTTCACCTCTGTGTCCTGAGAGCAGCTGCGAGAGGTGAGTGAGGGACTGCTCAGCTTCATCTCCACCTCTGCGTCCTGAGAGCAGCCTGGGGAAGGTGATAGGGACTGCTCAGCATCACCTCCACCTCTGCGTCCTGAGAGCAGCTGGGGGAAGTGAGAGGGACTGCTCAGCCTCACCTCCACCTCTGAGTCCTGAGAGCAGCTGGGGCATGTGAGAGGGGCTGTTCAGCCTCACCTCCACCTCTATGTCCTGAGAGCAGCTGTGGGAGGTGAGAGGGACTGCTCAGCCTCACCTCCACCTCTCTGTCCTGAGAGTACTGGGGGAAGTGAGAGGGACTGCTCAGCCTCACCACCACATCTGTGTCCTGAGACAAGCTGGGGGAGGTGAGTGAGGGACTGCTCAGCTTCACCTCCACCTCTGCATCCTGAGAGCAGCCTGGGGGAGGTGAGAGGGACTGCTCAGCCTCACCTCCACCTCTGTGTCCTGAGAGTAGCTGGGGGATGTGAGTGGGACTTCTCAGCCTCACCTCCACCTCTGTGTCTTGAAAGCAGCTGGGGGAGGTGAGAAGGACTGCTCAGCCTCACCTCCACCTCTGTGTCCTGAGAGCAGCTGGGGGAAGTGTGAGGGACTTCTCAGCCTCACCTCCACCACTGTGTCCTGAGAGCAGCTGGGGGAAGTGAGTGGGACTGCTCTGCCTCACCTTCACTTCTGTTTCCTGAGAGCAGCTGCGGGAGGTGAGTGAGGTACTTCTCAGCTTCATCTCCACCTTCTGCATCCTGAGAGCAGCCTGGGAAAGGTGAGAGGGACTGCTCAGCATCACCTCCACCTCTGTGTCCTGAGAGCAGCTAGGGGAAGTGAGTGGGACTGCTCAGCCTCACCTCCACCTCAGTGTCCTGAGAGTAGCTGGGGGAGGTGAGTGAGGGACTGCTCAGCTTCACCTCCACCTCTGCGTCCGGAGAGCAGCCTGGGGGAGGTGAGAGGGACTGCTCAGCCTCACCTCCACCTCTGCGTCCTGAGAGCAGCTGGGTGAGGTGAGAGGTACTGCTCAGCCTCACCTCCACCTCTGTGTCCTGAGAGCAGCTGGGGCAGGTGAGAGGGGCTGCTCAGCCTCACCTCCACCTCTATGTCCTGAGAGCAGCTGTGGGCGGTGAGTGGGACTGCTCAGCATCACCTCCACCTCTGTGTACTGAGAGCACTGGGTGAAGTGAGTGGGACTGCTCAGCCTCACGTCCACCTCTGTGTCCTGAGAGCAGCTGGGGGAGGTGAGTGAGGGACTGCTCAACTTCACCTCCACCTCTGCGTCCTGAGAGCAGCCTGGGAGAGGTGAGAGGGACTGCTCAGCCTCACCTCCACCTCTGTGTCCTGAGAGCAGCTGGGGGATGTGAGTGGGACTTCTCAGCCTCACCTCCACCTCTGTGTCCTGAAAGCAGCTGGGGGAGGTGAGTGGGACTGCTCAGACTCACCTCCACCTCTGTGTCATGAGAGCAGCTGGATGAGGTGAGAGGGGTGCTCAGCCTCACCTCCTCCTCTGTACCCTGAGAGCATCTGGGGGAGGTGAGAGGGACTGCTCAGCCTCACCTCCACCTCTGTGTCCTGAGAACAGGTGGGGGAGTTGAGTGGGACTGCTGAGCCTCACCTTCACCTCTGTGTCCTGACAGCAGCTGGGGAAGGTGGGTGGAACTGCTCAGCCTAACCTCCACCTCTGTGTCCTGAGAGCAGCTGGGGGAGGTGGGTGGAACTGCTCAGCCTCTCCTCCAACTCTGTGTCCTGAGAGCACCCTGGGGGAGGTGAGAGGGACTGCTCAGCCTCAACTCCAAATCTGTGTCCTGAGAGCAGCTGGGGGAACTGAGAGGGACTGCTCAGACTCACCTCCACTTCTGTGTCCTGAGAGCAGCTGGGGGAGGTGAGTGAGGGACTGCTCAGCTTCACCTCCACCTCTGTTTCCTGAGAGCAGCCTAGGGGAGGTGAGAGGGACTGCTCAGCCTCACCTCCACCTCAGTGACCAGAGAGCTTCTGGGGGAGGTGAGTGAGGGACTGCTCAGCTTCACCTCCACCTCTGCTTCCTGAGAGCAGCCTGGGGGAGGTGAGAGGGACTGCTCAGCCTCACCTCCACCTCTGTGTCCTGAGAGCACCCTGGGAGAAATGAGTGGGACTGCTCAGCCTCACCTCCACCCCTGTGTCCTGAGAGCAGCTTGGGGAAGTGAGAGGGACTGCTAAGCCTCACCTCCACCTCTTTGTCCTGAGAACAGATGGGGGAAGTGAGTGGGACTGCTCAGCCTCACCTCCACCTTCGTGTCCTGAGAGCAGCTTGGGGGAGGTGAGAGGGACTGCTCAGCCTCACCTTCACCTCTGTGTCCTGAGAGAAGCTGGGGGAGGTGAGAGGGACTGTTCAGCCTTACCTCCACCTCTGTGTCCTGAGAGCAGCTGGGGTAAGTGAGTGGGACTGCTCAGCCTCACCTCCACCTCTGTGTCCTGAGAGCAGCTGCTGGAGGTGAGTGAGGGACTGCTCAGCTTCATCTTCTCCTCTGCGTCCTGAGAGCAGCCTGGGGGAGGTGAGAGGGACTGATCAGCATCACCTCCACCTCTGTGTCCTGAGAGCAGCTGGGGGATGTGGTTGGGACTTCAAGCCTCACCTCCACCTCTGTGTCCTGAAAGCAGCTGGGGGAGGTGAGTGGGACTGCTCAGACTCACCTCCACGTCTGTGTCATGAGAGCAGCTGGATGAGGTGAGAGGGGTGCTCAGCCTCACCTCCTCCTCTGTACCCTGAGAGCATCTGGGGGAGGTGAGAGGGACTGCTCAGCCTCACCTCCACCTCTGTGTCCTGAGAACAGGTGGGGGAGTTGAGTGGGACTGCTGAGCCTCACCTTCACCTCTGTGTCCTGAGAGCAGCTGGGGAAGGTGGGTGGAACTGCTCAGCCTAACCTCCACCTCTGTGTCCTGAGAGCAGCTGGGGGAGGTGGGTGGAACTGCTCAGCCTCTCCTCCAACTCTGTGTCCTGAGAGCACCCTGGGGGAGGTGAGAGGGACTGCTCAGCCTCAACTCCAAATCTGTGTCCTGAGAGCAGCTGGGGGAACTGAGAGGGACTGCTCAGACTCACCTCCACTTCTGTGTCCTGAGAGCAGCTGGGGGAGGTGAGTGAGGGACTGCTCAGCTTCACCTCCACCTCTGTTTCCTGAGAGCAGCCTAGGGGAGGTGAGAGGGACTGCTCAGCCTCACCTCCACCTCAGTGACCTGAGAGCTTCTGGGGGAGGTGAGTGAGGGACTGCTCAGCTTCACCTCCACCTCTGCTTCCTGAGAGCAGCCTGGGGGAGGTGAGAGGGACTGCTCAGCCTCACCTCCACCTCTGTGTCCTGAGAGCACCCTGGGAGAAATGAGTGGGACTGCTCAGCCTCACCTCCACCCCTGTGTCCTGAGAGCAGCTTGGGGAAGTGAGAGGGACTGCTAAGCCTCACCTCCACCTCTTTGTCCTGAGAACAGATGGGGGAAGTGAGTGGGACTGCTCAGCCTCACCTCCACCTTCGTGTCCTGAGAGCAGCTTGGGGGAGGTGAGAGGGACTGCTCAGCCTCACCTTCACCTCTGTGTCCTGAGAGAAGCTGGGGGAGGTGAGAGGGACTGTTCAGCCTTACCTCCACCTCTGTGTCCTTAGAGCAGCTGGGGTAAGTGAGTGGGACTGCTCAGCCTCACCTCCACCTCTGTGTCCTGAGAGCAGCTGCTGGAGGTGAGTGAGGGACTGCTCAGCTTCATCTTCTCCTCTGCGTCCTGAGAGCAGCCTGGGGGAGGTGAGAGGGACTGATCAGCATCACCTCCACCTCTGTGTCCTGAGAACAGCTGGGGGATGTGAGTGGGACTGCTCAGCCTCCCCTCAACCTCTGTGTCCTGAAAGCAGCTGGGGACGGTGAGAGGGACTGTTCAGCCTCACCTCCACCTCTGTGTCCTGAGAGCAGCTTTAAGGTGAGAGGGACTGCTCAGCCTCACCTCCACCTCTGTGTCATGAGAGCAGCTGGGGGAGGTGAGAGGGCCTGCTCAGCCTCACCTCCTCCTCTGTGTCCTGAGAGCAGCTGGGGTAGGTGAGAGGGACTGCTCAGCCTCACCTCCACCTCTGTGTCGTGAGAGCAGCTGGGGAAGTGTGTGGCACTGCTCTGCCTCACCTTCACCTCTGTGTCCTGAGAGCAGCTGCGGGAGATGAGTGAGGGACTCCTCAGCTTCATCTCCACCTCTGCGTCCTGAGAGCAGCCTGGGGGAGGTAAGAGGGACTGCTCAGCATCACCTCCACCTCTGTGTCCTGAGAGCAGCTGGGGGAAGTGAGTGGGACTGCTCAGCCTCACCTCCAACTCAGTGTCCTGAGAGTAGCTGGGGGAGGTGAGTGAGGGACTGCTCAACTTCACCTCCACCTCTGCGTCCTGAGAGCAGCCTGGGGGAGGTAAGAGGGACTGCTCAGCCTCACCTCCACCTCTGTGTCCTGAGAGCAGCTGGGTGAGGTGAGAGGGACTGCTCAGCCTCACCTCCACCTCTGCGTCCTGAGAGCAGCTGGGGGAGGTGAGAGGGACTGCTCAGCCTCACCTCCACCTCTGTGTCCTGAGAGCAGCTGGGGCAGGTGAGAGGGGCTGCTCAGCCTCACTTCCACCTCTATGTCTTGAGAGCAGCTGTGGGAGGTGAGTGGGACTGCTCAGCCTCACCTCCACCTCTGTGTCCTCAGAGCCCTAGGGGAAGTGAGTGGGACTGCTCAGCCTCACCTCCACCTCTGTGTCCTGAGAGCAGCTGGGGGAGGTGAGTGAGGGACTGCTCAGCTTCATCTCCACCTGTGCGTACTGAGAGCAGCCTGGGGGAGGTGAGAGGGACCGCTAAGCCTCACATTCACCGCTGTGTCCTGAGAGCAGATGGGGGAGGTGAGTGGAACTGCTCAGCCTCACCTCCACCTATGTGTGATGAAAGCAGGTGGGGGAGGTGAGAGGGACTGCTCAGCCTCACCTCCACCTCTTTGTCCTGAGAGCAGCTGGGGGTGGTGAGAGGGACTGCTCAGCCTCACCTCCACCTCTGTTTCCTGAGAGCAGCTGGGGGAGGTGAGAGGGACTGCTCAGCATCACCTCCACCTCTGTGTCCTGCGAGCAGCTCGGGGAGGTGAGTGGGACTGCTCAGCCTCACCTTCACCTCTGTGTCCTTAGAGCAGCTGGGGAAGGTGGGTGGAACTGCTCAGCCTGACCTCCACCTCTGTGTCCTGAGAGCAGCTGGGGGAGGTGGGTGGAACTGCTCAGCATCTCCTCCAAGTCTGTGTCCTGAGAGCACCCTGGGGGAGGTGAGAGGGACTGCTCAGCCTCAACTCCAAATCTGTGTCCTGAGAGCAGCTGGGGGAACTGAGAGGGACTGCTCAGCCTCACCTCCACCTCTGTGTCTTGAGAGCAACTGGGAGAGGTGAGTGAGGGACTGCTCAGCTTCACCTCCACCTCTGTTTCCTGAGAGCAGCCTAGGGGAGGTGAGAGGGACTGCTCAGCCTCACCTCCACCTCAGTGTCCTGAGACCAGCTGGGGGAGGTGAGTGAGGGACTGCTCAGCTTCACCTCCACCTCTGCTTCCTGATAGCAGCCTGGGGGAGGTGAGAGGGACTGCTCAGCCTCACCTCCACCTCTGTGTCCTGAGAGAGGCTGGGGGAAGTGAGAGGGACTGCTAAGCCTCACCTTCACCTCTTTGTCCTGAGAACAGATGGGGGAAGTGAGTGGGACTGCTCAGCCTCACCTCCAACTCTGTGTCCTGAGAGCAGCTGGGGGATGTGAGAGGGACTGCTCAGCCTCACCTCAACCTTCGTGTCCTTAGGGCAGCCTGGGGGAGGTGAGAGGGACTGCTCAGCCTCACCTTCACCTCTGTGTCCTGAAAGCAGCTGGGGGAGGTGAGAGGGACTGCTCAGCATTACCTCCACCTCTGTGTCCTGAGAGCAGCTGGGGGAGGTGAGTGGGACTGCTCAGCCTCACCTCCACCTCTGTGTCCTGAGAGCAGCTGCGGGATGTGAGTGAGGGACTGCTCAGCTTCATCTCCTCCTCGGCGTCCTGAGAGCAGCCTGGGGGAGGTGAGAGGGACTGCTCAGCATCACCTCCACCTCTGTGTCCTGAGAGCAGCTGGGGGATGTAAGTGGGACTGCTCAGCCTCACCTCCACCTCTGTGTCCTGAAAGCAGCTGGGGGCGGTGAGAGGGACTGTTCAGCCTCACCTCCACCTCTGTGTCCTGAGAGCAGCTATGGGAGGTGAGAGGGACTGCTCAGCCTCACCTCCTCTTCTGTGTCCTGAGAGCAGCTTGGGGAGGTGAGAGGGACTGCTCAGCCTCACCTCCTCCTCTGTGTCCAGAGAGCAGCTGGGGGATGTGAGAGGGACTGCTCAGCCTCACCTCCACCTCTGTGTCCTGAGAGCAGCTGTGGGAGGTGAGTGGGACTGCTCAGCCTCACCTCCAACTCTGTGTCCTGAGAGCAGCTGTGGCAGGTGAGAGGGGCTTCTCAGCCTCACCTCCACTTCTGTGTCCTGAGAGCAGCTGTGGGAGGTGAGTGGGACTGCTCAGCCTCACCTCCACCTCTGTGTCCTGAGAGCACTGGGGGAAGTGAGTGGGACTGCTCAGCCTCACCTCCACCTCTGTGTCCTGATAGCAGCTGGGGGAGGTGAGAGGGACTGCTCAGCCTCACCTCCTCCTCTGTGTCCTGAGAGCAGCTGGGGGAGGTGAGTGAGGGACTGCTCAGCTTCATCTCCACCTGTGTGTCCTGAGAGCAGCCTGGGGGAGGTGAGAGGGACTGCTAAGCCTCACCTTCACCGCTGTGTCCTGAGAGCAGCTGGGGGATGTGAGTGGAACTGCTCAGCCTCACCTCCACCTATGTGTCCTGAAAGCAGCTGGGGGAGGTGAGAGGGACTGTTCAGCCTCACCTCCACTTCTGTGTCCTGAGAGCAGCTGGGGGAGGTGAGTGAGGGACTGCTCAGCTTCACTTCCACCTCTGCATCCTGAGTGCAGCCTGGGGGAGGTGAGAGGGACTGCTCAGCCTCACCTCCACCTCTGTGTCCTGAGAGCAGCTGGGGAATGTGAGTGGGACTTCTCAGCCTCACCTCCACCTCTGTGTCCTGAAAGCAGCTGGGGGAGTTGAGAGGGACTGCTCAGCCTCACCTCCACCTCTGTGTCCTGAGAGCAGCTGGGGGACGTGAGAGGGCCTGCTCAGCCTCACCTCGTCCTCTGTGTCCTGAGAGCAGCTGGGGGAGGTGAGAGGGACTGCTCAGCCTCACCTCCACCTCTGTGTCCTGAGAGCAGCTGGGGAAGTGTGTGGGATTGCTCTTCCTCACCTTCACCTCTGTGTCCTGAGAGCAGCTGCGGGAGGTGAGTGAGGGACAGCTCAGCTTCATCTCCACCTCTGCGTTCTGAGAGCAGCCTGGGGGAGGTAAGAGGGACTGCTCAGCATCACCTCCACCTCTGTGTCCTGAAAGCAGCTGGGGGAGGTGAGTGGGACTGCTCAGACTCACCTCCACCTCTGTGTCATGAGAGCAGCTGGATGAGGTGAGAGGGGTGCTCAGCCTCACCTCCTCCTCTGTACCCTGAGAGCATCTGGGGGAGGTGAGAGGGACTGCTCAGCCTCACCTCCACCTCTGTGTCCTGAGAACAGGTGGGGGAGTTGAGTGGGACTGCTGAGCCTCACCTTCACCTCTGTGTCCTGAGAGCAGCTGGGGAAGGTGGGTGGAACTGCTCAGCCTAACCTCCACCTCTGTGTCCTGAGAGCAGCTGGGGGAGGTGGGTGGAACTGCTCAGCCTCTCCTCCAACTCTGTGTCCTGAGAGCACCCTGGGGGAGGTGAGAGGGACTGCTCAGCCTCAACTCCAAATCTGTGTCCTGAGAGCAGCTGGGGGAACTGAGAGGGACTGCTCAGACTCACCTCCACTTCTGTGTCCTGAGAGCAGCTGGGGGAGGTGAGTGAGGGACTGCTCAGCTTCACCTCCACCTCTGTTTCCTGAGAGCAGCCTAGGGGAGGTGAGAGGGACTGCTCAGCCTCACCTCCACCTCAGTGACAAGAGAGCTTCTGGGGGAGGTGAGTGAGGGACTGCTCAGCTTCACCTCCACCTCTGCTTCCTGAGAGCAGCCTGGGGGAGGTGAGAGGGACTGCTCAGCCTCACCTCCACCTCTGTGTCCTGAGAGCACCCTGGGAGAAATGAGTGTGACTGCTCAGCCTCACCTCCACCCCTGTGTCCTGAGAGCAGCTTGGGGAAGTGAGTGGGACTGCTAAGCCTCACCTCCACCTCTTTGTCCTGAGAACAGATGGGGGAAGTGAGTGGGACTGCTCAGCCTCACCTCCACCTTCGTGTCCTGAGAGCAGCTTGGGGGAGGTGAGAGGGACTGCTCAGCCTCACCTTCACCTCTGTGTCCTGAGAGAAGCTGGGGGAGGTGAGAGGGACTGTTCAGCCTTACCTCCACCTCTGTGTCCTTAGAGCAGCTGGGGTAAGTGAGTGGGACTGCTCAGCCTCACCTCCACCTCTGTGTCCTGAGAGCAGCTGCTGGAGGTGAGTGAGGGACTGCTCAGCTTCATCTTCTCCTCTGCGTCCTGAGAGCAGCCTGGGGGAGGTGAGAGGGACTGATCAGCATCACCTCCACCTCTGTGTCCTGAGAACAGCTGGGGGATGTGAGTGGGACTGCTCAGCCTCCCCTCAACCTCTGTGTCCTGAAAGCAGCTGGGGACGGTGAGAGGGACTGTTCAGCCTCACCTCCACCTCTGTGTCCTGAGAGCAGCTAGGGAAGGTGAGAGGGACTGCTCAGCCTCACCTCCTCTTCTGTGTCCTGAGAGCAGCTGGGGGAGGTGAGTAGGACTTCTCAGACTCACCTCCACCTCTGTGTCCTGAGAGCAGCTGGGGGAGGTGAGAGGGACTGCTCAGCCTCACCTCCACCGTTGTGTCATGAGAGCTGCTGGGGAGGTGAGAGAGACTCTTCAGCCTCAACTCCACCTCTGAGTCCTGAGAGCAGCCTGGGGGAGGTGAGAGGGACAGCTCAGTTTCACCTCCACCTCTGAGTCCAGAGAACAGCTGGGGGAGGTGAGTGTGACTGCTCAGCCTCACCTCCACCTCTGTGTCCTGAGAGCAGCTGGGGGAGGTGAGAGGGACTGCTCAGCCTCACCTCCACCTCTGTGTCCTGAGAGCAGCTGGGGGAGTTGAGAGGGACTGCTCAGCCTCACCTCCACCTCTGTGTCCTGAGAGCTGCTGGGGGAGGTGAGAGGGACTGCTCAGCCTCACCTCCACCTCTGCGTCCAGAGAGCAGCTGGGGGAGGTGAGTGGGACTACACAGCCTCACCTCCACCTCTGTGTGCTGAGAGCAGCTGGGGGAGGTGAGAGGGACTGCTCAGCCTCACCTCCACCTCTGTGTCCTGAAAATAGCTGGGGGAAGTGAGAGGGACTGCTCAGCCTCACCTCCACCTCTGTGTCCTGAAACCAGCTGGGGGCGGTGAGAGGGACTGCTCAGCATCACCTCCACCTCTGTGTCCTGAGAGCAGCTGGAGGAAGTGAGTGGGACTGCTCTGCCTCACCTTCACCTCTGTGTCCTGAGAGCAGCTGCTGGAGGTGAGTGAGGGACTTCTCAGCTTCATCTCCACCTCTGCGTCCTGAGAACAGCCTGGGGGAGGTGAGAGGGACTGCTCAGCATCACCTCCACCTCTGTGTCCTGAGAGCAGCTGGGGGAAGTGAGTGGGACTGCTCAGCCTCACCTCCACCTCAGTGTCCTGATAGTAGCTGGGGGAGGTGAGTGAGGGACATCTCAGTTTCACCTCCACCTCTGCGTTCTGAGAGCAGCCTGGGGGAGGTGAGAGGGACTGCTCAGCCTCACCTCCACCTCTGCAAACTGAGAGCAGCTGGGTGAGGTGAGAGGGACTGCTCAGCCTCACCTCCACCTCTGTGTCCTGAGAGCAGCTTGGGCAGGTGAGAGGGGCTGCTCAGCCTCACCTCCACCTCTATGTCCTTAGAGCAGCTGTGGGAGGTGAGTGGGACTGCTCAGCTTCACCTCGACCTCTGTGTCCTGAGAGCACTGTGTGAAGTGAGTGGGACTGCTCAGCCTCACCTCCACATCTGTGTCCTGAGAGCCCCTGGGGGAGGTGAGTGAGGGACTGCTCAGCTTCACCTCCATCTCTGCATCCTGAGTGCAGCCTGGGAGAGGTGAGAGGGACTGCTCAGCCTCACCTCCACCTCTGTGTCCTGAGAGCAGCTGGGGGATGTGAGTGGGACTTCTCAGCCTCCCCTCCACCTCTGTGTCCTGAAAGCAGTTGGGGGAAATGAGTGGGTCTGCTCAGACACACCTCCACCTCTGTGTCCTGAGAGCAGCTGGAGGAGGTGAGAGGGGTACTCAGCCTCACCTCCTCCTCTGTATTCTGAGAGCATCTGGGGGAGGTTAGAGGGACTGCTCAGCCTCACCTCCACCTCTGTCTCCTGAGAACAGCTGGGGGAGGTGAGTGGGACTGCTCAGCCTCACCTTCACCTCTGTGTCCTGAGAGCAGCTGGGGAAGGTGGGTGGAACTGCTCAGCCTGACATCCACCTCTGTGTCCTGAGAGCAGCTGGGTTAGGTGGGTGGAACTGCTCAGCCTCTCCTTCACCTCTGTGTCCTGAGAGCACCCTGGGGGAGTTGAGAGGGACTGCTCAGCCTCACCTCCAAATCTGTGTCCTGAGAGCAGCTGGGGGATGTGAGAGGGAGTGCTCAGCCTCACCTCCACCTCTGTGTCCTAGGAGCAGCTGGGGGAGGTGAGTGAGGGACTGCTCAGCCTCACCTCCACCTCTGTGTCCTGAGAGAGGCTGGGGGAAGTGAGAGGGACTGCTAAGCCTCACCTTCACCTCTTTGTCCTGAGAACAGATGGGGGAAGTGAGTGGGACTGCTCAGCCTCACCTCCAACTCTGTGTCCTGAGAGCAGCTGGGGGATGTGAGAGGGACTGCTCAGCCTCACCTCCACCTTCGTGTCCTTAGGGCAGCCTGGGGGAGGTGAGAGGGACTGCTCAGCCTCACCTTCACCTCTGTGTCCTGAAAGCAGCTGGGGGAGGTGAGAGGGACTGCTCAGCATTACCTCCACCTCTGTGTCCTGAGAGCAGCTGGGGGAGGTGAGTGGGACTGCTCAGCCTCACCTCCACCTCTGTGTACTGAGAGCAGCTGCGGGATGTGAGTGAGGGACTGCTCAGCTTCATCTCCTCCTCGGCGTCCTGAGAGCAGCCTGGGGGAGGTGAGAGGGACTGCTCAGCATCACCTCCACCTCTGTGTCCTGAGAGCAGCTGGGGGATGTAAGTGGGACTGCTCAGCCTCACCTCCACCTCTGTGTCCTGAAAGCAGCTGGGGGCGGTGAGAGGGACTGTTCAGCCTCACCTCCACCTCTGTGTCCTGAGAGCAGCTATGGGAGGGGAGAGGGACTGCTCAGCCTCACCTCCTCTTCTGTGTCCTGAGAGCAGCTTGGGGAGGTGAGAGGGACTGCTCAGCCTCACCTCCTCCTCTGTGTCCAGAGAGCAGCTGGGGGATGTGAGAGGGACTGCTCAGCCTCACCTCCACCTCTGTGTCCTGAGAGCAGCTGTGGGAGGTGAGTGGGACTGCTCAGCCTCACCTCCAACTCTGTGTCCTGAGAGCAGCTGTGGCAGGTGAGAGGGGCTTCTCAGCCTCACCTCCACTTCTGTGTCCTGAGAGCAGCTGTGGGAGGTGAGTGGGACTACTCAGCCTCACCTCCACCTCTGTGTCCTGAGAGCACTGGGGGAAGTGAGTGGGACTGCTCAGCCTCACCTCCACCTCTGTGTCCTGATAGCAGCTGGGGGAGGTGAGAGGGACTGCTCAGCCTCACCTCCTCCTCTGTGTCCTGAGAGCAGCTGGGGGAGGTGAGTGAGGGACTGCTCAGCTTCATCTCCACCTGTGTGTCCTGAGAGCAGCCTGGGGGAGGTGAGAGGGACTGCTAAGCCTCACCTTCACCGCTGTGTCCTGAGAGCAGCTGGGGGATGTGAGTGGAACTGCTCAGCCTCACCTCCACCTATGTGTCCTGAAAGCAGCTGGGGGAGGTGAGAGGGACTGTTCAGCCTCACCTCCACTTCTGTGTCCTGAGAGCAGCTGGGGGAGGTGAGTGAGGGACTGCTCAGCTTCACTTCCACCTCTGCATCCTGAGTGCAGCCTGGGGGAGGTGAGAGGGACTGCTCAGCCTCACCTCCAACTCTGTGTCCTGAGAGCAGCTGGGGAATGTGAGTGGGACTTCTCAGCCTCACCTCCACCTCTGTGTCCTGAAAGCAGCTGGGGGAGTTGAGAGGGACTGCTCAGCCTCACCTCCACCTCTGTGTCCTGAGAGCAGCTGGGGGACGTGAGAGGGCCTGCTCAGCCTCACCTCGTCCTCTGTGTCCTGAGAGCAGCTGAGGGAGGTGAGAGAGACTGCTCAGCCTCACCTCCACCTCTGTGTCCTGAGAGCAGCTGGGGAAGTGTGTGGGACTGCTCTTCCTCACCTTCACCTCTGTGTCCTGAGAGCAGCTTCGGGAGGTGAGTGAGGGACAGCTCAGCTTCATCTCCACCTCTGCGTTCTGAGAGCAGCCTGGGGGAGGTAAGAGGGACTGCTCAGCATCACCTCCACCTCTGTGTCCTGAGAGCAGCTGGGGGAGGTGAGTGGGACTGCTCAGACTCACCTCCACCTCTGTGTCCTGAGAGCAGCTGGGGGAGGTAAGAGGGACTGCTCAGCCTCACCTCCACCTTTGCGTCCTGAGAGCTGCTGGGGGAGGTGAGAGGGACTGTTCAGCCTCACCTCCACCTCTGCGTCCTGAGAGCAGCCTGGGGGACGTGAGAGGGACTGCTCAGCCTCACCTCCACCTCTGTGTCCTGAGAGCAGCTGGGGGATGTGAGTTGGACTGCTCAGCCTCACCTCCATCTCTGTGTCTTGAAAGCAGCTGGGGGAGGTGAGAGAGACTGCTCAGCCTCACCTCCACCTCTGTGTCCTGAGAGCAGCTAGGGGAGGTGAGAGGGACTGCTGAGCCTCACCTCCACCTCTGTGACCTGAGAGCAGCCTGGGGAGGTGAGTGGGACTGCTCAGTCTCACCTCCAACTCTGTGTTTTGAGAGCAGCCTGGGGGACGTGAGTGGGATTGCTCAGCCTCACCTCCACCTCTGTGTACTGAGAGCAGCCTGGGGGAGTTGAGTGGGACTGCTCAGCCTCACATCCACCTCTGTGTCCTGAGAGCAGCTGGGGGAACTGAGTGGGACTGCTCATCCTCACCTCCAACTCTGTGTCCTGAGAGCAGCTGGGGGATGTGAGAGGGACTGCTCAGCCTCACCTCCACCTTCGTATCCTGAGAGCAGCCTGGGGGAGGTGAGAGGGACTGCTCAGCCTCACCTCCACCTCTGTGTCCTGAGAGCAGCTGGGGGAAGTGAGTGGGACTGCTCAGCCTCACCTCCACCTCTGTGTCCTGAAAGCAGCTGGGAGCGGTGAGAGGGACTGTTCAGCCTCACCTCCACCTCTGTGACCTGAGAGCAGCTATGGGAGGTGAGAGGGACTGCTCAGCCTCACCTCCTCCTCTGTGTCCTGAGAGCAGCTTGGGGAGGTGAGTGGGACTGCTCAGACTCACCTCCACCTCTGTGTCCTGAGAGCAGCTGGGGGAGCTAAGAGGGACTGCTCAGCCTCACCTCCACCTTTGCGTCCTGAGAGCTGCTGGGGGAGGTGAGAGGTACTCTTCAGCCTCACCTCCACCTCTGCGTCCTGAGAGCAGCCTGGGGGAGGTGAGAGGGACTGCTCAGCCTCACCTCCACCTCTGTGTCCTGAGAGCAGCTGGGGGATGTGAGTTGGACTGCTCAGCCTCACCTCCATCTCTGTGTCTTGAAAGCAGCTGGGGGAGGTGAGAGAGACTGCTCAGCCTCACCTCCACCTCTGTGTCCTGAGAGCAGCTAGGGGAGGTGAGAGGGACTGCTGAGCCTCACCTCCACCTCTGTGTCCTGAGAGCAGCCTGGGGAGGTGAGTGGGACTGCTCTGCCTCACCTCCACCTCTGTGACCTGAGAGCAGCTGGGGGAGGTGAGTGGGACTGCTCAGCCTAACCTCCACCTCTGTGTCCTGAGAGCAGCTGGGGGAGGTGAGAGGGACTGCTCAGCCTCACCTCCACGTCTGTGTCCTGAGAGCAGCTTGGGCAGGTGAGAGGGGCTGCTCAGCCTCACCTCCACATCTGTGTCCTGAGAGCAGCTGGGGGTGGTGAGTGAGACTGCTAAGCCTCACCTCCACCTCTGTGTCCTGAGAGCAGCTGGGGCAGGTGAGATGGGCTGCTCAGCCTCACCTCCACCTCTGTGTCCTGAGAGCAGCTGGGGGTGGTGAGTGAGACTGCTAAGCCTCACCTCCACCTCTGTGTCCTGAGAGCACTGGGGGATGTGAGTGGGACTGCTCCGCCTCACCTCCACCTCTGTGTCCTGAGAGCAGCTGGGGCAGGTGAGATGGGCTGCTCAGCCTGACCTCCACCTCTGTGTCCTGAGAGCAGCTGGGGGAAGTGAGTGGGACTGCTCAGCCTCACCTCCATCTCTGTGTCCTGAGAGCAGCTGGGGGAGGTGAATGAGGGACTGCTCAGCTTCATCTCCACCTGTGTGTCCTGAGAGCAGCCTGGGGGATGTGAGAGGGACTGCTAAGCCTCACCTTCACCGCTGTGTCCTGAGAGCAGCTGGGAGATGTGAGTGGAACTGCTCAGCCTCACCTCCACCTATGTGTCCTGAAAGCAGCTGGGGAAGGTGAGAGGGACTGTTCAGCCTCACCTCCACCTCTGTGTCCTGAGAGCAGCTGGGGGAGGTGAGTGAGGGACTGCTCAGCTTCACTTCCACCTCTGCATCCTGAGTGCAGCCTGGGGGAGGTGAGAGGGACTGCTCAGCCTCACCTCCACCTCTGTGTCCTGAGAGCAGCTGGGGAATGTGAGTGGGACTTCTCAGCCTCACCTCCACCTCTGTGTCCTGAAAGCAGCTGGGGGAGGTGAGAGGGACTGCTCAGCCTCACCTCCACCTCTGTGTCCTGAGAGCAGCTGGGGGAGGTGAGTGAGGGACTGCTCAGCTTCACTTCCACCTCTGCATCCTGAGTGCAGCCTGGGGGAGGTGAGAGGGACTGCTCAGCCTCACCTCCTCCTCTGTGTCCTGAGAGCAGCTGGGGGAGGTGAGAGGGACTGCTCAGCCTCACCTCCACCTCTGTGTCCTGAGAGCAGCTGGGGAAGTGTGTGGGACTGCTCTGCCTCACCTTCACCTCTGTGTCCTGAGAGCAGCTGCGGGAGGTGAGTGAGGGAGGGCTCAGCTTCATCTCCACCTCTGCGTCCTGAGAGCAGCCTGGGGGAGGTGAGTGGGACTGCTCAGACTCACCTCCACCTCTGTGTCCTGAGAGCAGCTGGGGGAGGTAAGAGGTACTGCTCAGCCTCACCTCCACCTTTGCGTCCTGAGAGCTGCTGGGGGAGGTGAGAGGGACTGTTCAGCCTCACCTCCACCTCTGCGTCCTGAGAGCTGCCTGTGGGAGGTGAGAGGGACTGCTCAGCCTCACCTCCACCTCTGTGTCCTGAGAGCAGCTGGGGGATGTGAGTTGGACTGCTCAGCCTCACCTCCATCTCTGTGTCTTGAAAGCAGCTGGGGGAGGTGAGAGAGACTGCTCAGCCTCACCTCCACCTCTGTGTCCTGAGAGCAGCTAGGGGAGGTGAGAGGGACTGCTGAGCCTCACCTCCACCTCTGTGTCATGAGAGCAGCCTGGGGAGGTGAGTGGGACTGCTCTGCCTCACCTCCACCGCTGTGACCTGAGAGCAGCTGGGGGAGGTGAGTGGGACTGCTCAGCCTCACCTCCAACTCTGTGTCCTGAGAGCAGCTGGGGGAGGTGAGAGGGACTGCTCAGCCTCACCTCCACGTCTGTGTCCTGAGAGCAGCTTGGGCAGGTGAGAGGGGCTGCTCAGCCTCACCTCCACCTCTGTGTCCTGAGAGCAGCTGGGGGTGGTGAGTGAAATTGCTAAGCCTCACCTCCACCTCTGTGTCCTGAGAGCACTGGGGGATGTGAGTGGGACTGCTCAGCCTCACCTCCACCTCTGTGTCCTGAGAGCAGCTGGGGCAGGTGAGAGGGGCTGCTCAGCCTGACCTCCACCTCTGTGTCCTGAGAGCAGCTGGGGGAAGTGAGTGGGACTGCTCAGCCTCACCTCCAACTCTGTGACCTGAGAGCAGCTGAAGGAGGTGAGTGAGGGACTGCTCAGCTTCATCTCCACCTGTGTGTCCTGAGAGCAGCCTGGGGGAGGTGAGAGGGACTGCTAAGCCTCACTTTCACCGCTGTGTCCTGAGAGCAGCTGGGGGATGTGAGTGGAACTGCTCAGCCTCACCTCCACCTATGTGTCCTGAAAGCAGCTGGGGGAGGTGAGAGGGACAGTTCAGCCTCACCTCCTCCTCTGTGTCCTGAGAGCAGCTGGGGGAGGTGAGTGAGGGACTGCTCAGCTTCACTTCCACCTCTGCATCCTGAGTGCAGCCTGGGGGAGGTGAGAGGGACTGCTCAGCCTCACCTCCACCTCTGTGTCCTGAGAGCAGCTGGGGAATGTGAGTGGGACTTCTCAGCCTCACCTCCACCTCTGTGTCCTGAGAGCAGCTGGGGTAGGTGAGAGGGACTGCTCAGCCTCACCTCCACCTCTGTGTCGTGAGAGCAGCTGGGGGAGGTGAGAGGGCCTGCTCAGCCTCACCTCCTCCTCTGTGTCCTGAGAGCAGCTGGGGGAGGTGAGAGGGACTGCTCAGCCTCACCTCCACCTCTGTGTCCTGAGAGCAACTGGGGAAGTGTGTGGCACTGCTCTGCCTCACCTTCACCTCTGTGTCCTGAGAGCAGCTGCGGGAGATGAGTGAGGGACTGCTCAGCTTCATCTCCACCTCTGCGTCCTGAGAGCAGCCTGGGGGAGGTAAGAGGGACTGCTCAGCATCACCTCCACCTCTGTGTCATGAGAGCAGCTGGGGGAAGTGAGTGGGACTGCTCAGCCTCACCTCCAACTCAGTGTCCTGAGAGTAGCTGGGGGAGGTGAGTGAGGGACTGCTCAACTTCACCTCCACCTCTGCGTTTTGAGAGCAGCCTGGGGGAGGTAAGAGGGACTGCTCAGCCTCACCTCCACCTCTGTGTCCTGAGAGCAGCTGGGGGAGGTGAGAGGGACTGCTCAGCCTCACCTCCACCTCTGCGTCCTGAGAGCAGCTGGGGGAGGTGAGAGGGACTGCTCAGCCTCACCTCCACCTCTGTGTCCTGAGAGCAGCTGGGGCAGGTGAGAGGGGCTGCTCAGCCTCACTTCCACCTCTATGTCTTGAGAGCAGCTGTGGGAGGTGAGTGGGACTGCTCAGCCTCACCTCCACCTCTGTGTCCTGAGAGCCCTAGGGGAAGTGAGTGGGACTGCTCAGCCTCACCTCCACCTCTGTGTCCTGAGAGCAGCTGGGGGTGGTGAGTGAGGGACTGCTCAGCTTCATTTCCACCTGTGCGTACTGAGAGCAGCCTGGGGGAGGTGAGAGGGACTGCTAAGCCTCACATTCACCGCTGTGTCCTGAGAGCAGATGGGGGAGGTGAGTGGAACTTCTCAGCCTCACCTCCACCTATGTGTGATGAAAGCAGGTGGGGGAGGTGAGAGGGACTGCTCAGCCTCACCTCCACCTCTTTGTCCTGAGAGCAGCTGGGGGTGGTGAGAGGGACTGCTCAGCCTCACCTCCACCTCTGTGTCCTGAGAGCAGCTGGGGGAGGTGAGAGGGACTGCTCAGCATCACCTCCACCTCTGTGTCCTGCGAGCAGCTCGGGGAGGTGAGTGGGACTGCTCAGCCTCACCTTCACCTCTGTGTCCTTAGAGCAGCTGGGGAAGTTGGGTGGAACTGCTCAGCCTGACCTCCACCTCTGTGTCCTGAGAGCAGCTGGGGGAGGTGGGTGGAACTGCTCAGCATCTCCTCCAAGTCTGTGTCCTGAGAGCACCCTGGGGGAGGTGAGAGGGACTGCTCAGCCTCAACTCCAAATCTGTGTCCTGAGAGCAGCTGGGGGAACTGAGAGGGACTGCTCAGCCTCACCTCCACCTCTGTGTCTTGAGAGCAACTGGGAGAGGTGAGTGAGGGACTGCTCAGCTTCACCTCCACCTCTGTTTCCTGAGAGCAGCCTAGGGGAGGTGAGAGGGACTGCTCAGCCTCACCTCCACCTCAGTGTCCTGAGACCAGCTGGGGGAGGTGAGTGAGGGACTGCTCAGCTTCACCTCCACCTCTGCTTCCTGATAGCAGCCTGGGGGAGGTGAGAGGGACTGCTCAGCCTCACCTCCACCTCTGTGTCCTGAGAGAGGCTGGGGGAAGTGAGAGGGACTGCTAAGCCTCACCTTCACCTCTTTGTCCTGAGAACAGATGGGGGAAGTGAGTGGGACTGCTCAGCCTCACCTCCAACTCTGTGTCCTGAGAGCAGCTGGGGGATGTGAGAGGGACTGCTCAGCCTCACCTCCACCTTCGTGTCCTTAGGGCAGCCTGGGGGAGGTGAGAGGGACTGCTCAGCCTCACCTTCACCTCTGTGTCCTGAAAGCAGCTGGGGGAGGTGAGAGGGACTGCTCAGCATTACCTCCACCTCTGTGTCCTGAGAGCAGCTGGGGGAGGTGAGTGGGACTGCTCAGCCTCACCTCCACCTCTGTGTCCTGAGAGCAGCTGCGGGATGTGACTGAGGGACTGCTCAGCTTCATCTCCTCCTCTGCGTCCTGAGAGCAGCCTGGGGGAGGTGAGAGGGACTGCTCAGCATCACCTCCACCTCTGTGTCCTGAGAGCAGCTGGGGGATGTAAGTGGGACTTCTCAGCCTCACCTCCACCTCTGTGTCCTGAAAGCAGCTGGGGGAGTTGAGAGGGACTGCTCAGCCTCACCTCCACCTCTGTGTCGTGAGAGCAGCTGGGGGAGGTGAGAGGGCCTGCTCAGCCTCACCTCCTCCTCTGTGTCCTGAGAGCAGCTGGGGGAGGTGAGAGGGACTGCTCAGCCTCACCTCCACCTCTGTGTCCTGAGAGCAACTGGGGAAGTGTGTGGCACTGCTCTGCCTCACCTTCACCTCTGTGTCCTGAGAGCAGCTGCGGGAGATGAGTGAGGGACTGCTCAGCTTCATCTCCACCTCTGCGTCCTGAGAGCAGCCTGGGGGAGGTAAGAGGGACTGCTCAGCATCACCTCCACCTC
Organism: Spermophilus citellus; assembly: GCF_964194105.1. Taxonomy (NCBI): domain Eukaryota; kingdom Metazoa; phylum Chordata; class Mammalia; order Rodentia; family Sciuridae; genus Spermophilus; species Spermophilus citellus. Next base: position 980,850 of record NW_027672891.1, on the reverse strand, counting down.
TGTGTCATGAGAGCAGCTGGGGGAAGTGAGTGGGACTGCTCAGCCTCACCTCCAACTCAGTGTCCTGAGAGTAGCTGGGGGAGGTGAGTGAGGGACTGCTCAACTTCACCTCCACCTCTGCGTTTTGAGAGCAGCCTGGGGGAGGTAAGAGGGACTGCTCAGCCTCACCTCCACCTCTGTGTCCTGAGAGCAGCTGGGGGAGGTGAGAGGGACTGCTCAGCCTCACCTCCACCTCTGCGTCCTGAGAGCAGCTGGGGGAGGTGAGAGGGACTGCTCAGCCTCACCTCCACCTCTGTGTCCTGAGAGCAGCTGGGGCAGGTGAGAGGGGCTGCTCAGCCTCACTTCCACCTCTATGTCTTGAGAGCAGCTGTGGGAGGTGAGTGGGACTGCTCAGCCTCACCTCCACCTCTGTGTCCTGAGAGCCCTAGGGGAAGTGAGTGGGACTGCTCAGCCTCACCTCCACCTCTGTGTCCTGAGAGCAGCTGGGGGTGGTGAGTGAGGGACTGCTCAGCTTCATTTCCACCTGTGCGTACTGAGAGCAGCCTGGGGGAGGTGAGAGGGACTGCTAAGCCTCACATTCACCGCTGTGTCCTGAGAGCAGATGGGGGAGGTGAGTGGAACTTCTCAGCCTCACCTCCACCTATGTGTGATGAAAGCAGGTGGGGGAGGTGAGAGGGACTGCTCAGCCTCACCTCCACCTCTTTGTCCTGAGAGCAGCTGGGGGTGGTGAGAGGGACTGCTCAGCCTCACCTCCACCTCTTTGTCCTGAGAGCAGCTGGGGGAGGTGAGAGGGACTGCTCAGCATCACCTCCACCTCTGTGTCCTGCGAGCAGCTCGGGGAGGTGAGTGGGACTGCTCAGCCTCACCTTCACCTCTGTGTCCTTAGAGCAGCTGGGGAAGGTGGGTGGAACTGCTCAGCCTGACCTCCACCTCTGTGTCCTGAGAGCAGCTGGGGGAGGTGGGTGGAACTGCTCAGCATCTCCTCCAAGTCTGTGTCCTGAGAGCACCCTGGGGGAGGTGAGAGGGACTGCTCAGCCTCAACTCCAAATCTGTGTCCTGAGAGCAGCTGGGGGAACTGAGAGGGACTGCTCAGCCTCACCTCCACCTCTGTGTCTTGAGAGCAACTGGGAGAGGTGAGTGAGGGACTGCTCAGCTTCACCTCCACCTCTGTTTCCTGAGAGCAGCCTAGGGGAGGTGAGAGGGACTGCTCAGCCTCACCTCCACCTCAGTGTCCTGAGACCAGCTGGGGGAGGTGAGTGAGGGACTGCTCAGCTTCACCTCCACCTCTGCTTCCTGATAGCAGCCTGGGGGATGTGAGAGGGACTGCTCAGCCTCACCTCCACCTCTGTGTCCTGAGAGAGGCTGGGGGAAGTGAGAGGGACTGCTAAGCCTCACCTTCACCTCTTTGTCCTGAGAACAGATGGGGGAAGTGAGTGGGACTGCTCAGCCTCACCTCCAACTCTGTGTCCTGAGAGCAGCTGGGGGATGTGAGAGGGACTGCTCAGCCTCACCTCCACCTTCGTGTCCTTAGGGCAGCCTGGGGGAGGTGAGAGGGACTGCTCAGCCTCACCTTCACCTCTGTGTCCTGAAAGCAGCTGGGGGAGGTGAGAGGGACTGCTCAGCATTACCTCCACCTCTGTGTCCTGAGAGCAGCTGGGGGAGGTGAGTGGGACTGCTCAGCCTCACCTCCACCTCTGTGTCCTGAGAGCAGCTGCGGGATGTGAGTGAGGGACTGCTCAGCTTCATCTCCTCCTCTGCGTCCTGAGAGCAGCCTGGGGGAGGTGAGAGGGACTGCTCAGCATCACCTCCACCTCTGTGTCCTGAGAGCAGCTGGGGGATGTAAGTGGGACTGCTCAGCCTCACCTCCACCTCTGTGTCCTGAAAGCAGCTGGGGGCGGTGAGAGGGACTGTTCAGCCTCACCTCCACCTCTGTGTCCTGAGAGCAGCTATGGGAGGTGAGAGGGACTGCTCAGCCTCACCTCCTCTTCTGTGTCCTGAGAGCAGCTTGGGGAGGTGAGAGGGACTGCTCAGCCTCACCTCCTCCTCTGTGTCCAGAGAGCAGCTGGGGGATGTGAGAGGGACTGCTCAGCCTCACCTCCACCTCTGTGCCCTGAGAGAAGCTGTGGGAGGTGAGTGGGACTGCTCAGCCTCACCTCCAACTCTGTGTCCTGAGAGCAGCTGTGGCAGGTGAGATGGGCTTCTCAGCCTCACCTCCACTTCTGTGTCCGGAGAGCAGCTGTGGGAGGTGAGTGGGACTGCTCAGCCTCACCTCCACCTCTGTGTCCTGAGAGCACTGGGGGAAGTGAGTGGGACTGCTCAGCCTCACCTCCACCTCTGTGTCCTGATAGCAGCTGGGGGAGGTGAGAGGGACTGCTCAGCCTCACCTCCTCCTCTGTGTCCTGAGAGCAGCTGGGGGAGGTGAGTGAGGGACTGCTCAGCTTCATCTCCACCTGTGTGTCCTGAGAGCAGCCTGGGGGAGGTGAGAGGGACTGCTAAGCCTCACCTTCACCGCTGTGTCCTGAGAGCAGCTGGGGGATGTGAGTGGAACTGCTCAGCCTCACCTCCACCTATGTGTCCTGAAAGCAGCTGGGGGAGGTGAGAGGGACTGTTCAGCCTCACCTCCACTTCTGTGTCCTGAGAGCAGCTGTGGGAGGTGAGTGAGGGACTGCTCAGCTTCACTTCCACCTCTGCATCCTGAGTGCAGCCTGGGGGAGGTGAGAGGGACTGCTCAGCCTCACCTCCACCTCTGTGTCCTGAGAGCAGCTGGGGAATGTGAGTGGGACTTCTCAGCCTCACCTCCACCTCTGTGTCCTGAAAGCAGCTGGGGGAGTTGAGAGGGACTGCTCAGCCTCACCTCCACCTCTGTGTCCTGAGAGCAGCTGGGGGAGGTGAGAGGGCCTGCTCAGCCTCACCTCGTCCTCTGTGTCCTGAGAGCAGCTGGGGAGGTGAGAGGGACTGCTCAGCCTCACCTCCACCTCTGTGTCCTGAGAGCAGCTGGGGAAGTGTGTGGGACTGCTCTTCCTCACCTTCACCTCTGTGTCCTGAGAGCAGCTGCGGGAGGTGAGTGAGGGACTGCTCAGCTTCATCTCCACCTCTGCGTTCTGAGAGCAGCCTGGGGGAGGTAAGAGGGACTGCTCAGCATCACCTCCACCTCTGTGTCCTGAGAGCAGCTGGGGGAGGTGAGTGGGACTGCTCAGACTCACCTCCACCTCTGTGTCCTGAGAGCAGCTGGGGGAGGTAAGAGGGACTGCTCAGCCTCACCTCCACCTTTGCGTCCTGAGAGCTGCTGGGGGAGGTGAGAGGGACTGTTCAGCCTTACCTCCACCTCTGCGTCCTGAGAGCAGCCTGGGGGACGTGAGAGGGACTGCTCAGCCTCACCTCCACCTCTGTGTCCTGAGAGCAGCTGGGGGATGTGAGTTGGACTGCTCAGCCTCACCTCCATCTCTGTGTCTTGAAAGCAGCTGGGGGAGGTGAGAGAGACTGCTCAGCCTCACCTCCACCTCTGTGTCCTGAGAGCAGCTAGGGGAGGTGAGAGGGACTGCTGAGCCTCACCTCCACCTCTGTGACCTGAGAGCAGCCTGGGGAGGTGAGTGGGACTGCTCAGTCTCACCTACAACTCTGTGTTTTGAGAGCAGCCTGGGGGAGGTGAGTGGGATTGCTCAGCCTCACCTCCACCTCTGTGTCCTGAGAGCAGCTAGGGGAGGTGAGAGGGACTGCTGAGCCTCACCTCCACCTCTGTGTACTGAGAGCAGCCTGGGGGAGTTGAGTGGGACTGCTCAGCCTCACATCCACCTCTGTGTCCTGAGAGCAGCTGGGGGAATTGAGTGGGACTGCTCATCCTCACCTCCAACTCTGTGTCCTGAGAGCAGCTGGGGGATGTGAGAGGGACTGCTCAGCCTCACCTCCACCTTCGTATTTTGAGAGCAGCCTGGGGGAGGTGAGAGGGACTGCTCAGCCTCACCTCCACCTCTGTGTCCTGAGAGCAGCTGGGGGAAGTGAGTGGGACTGCTCAGCCTCACCTCCACCTCTGTGTCCTGATAGCAGCTGGGGGAGGTGAGAGGGACTGCTCAGCCTCACCTCCTCCTCTGTGTCCTGAGAGCAGCTTGGGGAGGTGAGTGGGACTGCTCAGACTCACCTCCACCTCTGTGTCCTGAGAGCAGCTGGGGGAGGTAAGAGGGACTGCTCAGCCTCACCTCCACCTTTGCGTCCTGAGAGCTGATGGGGGAGGTGAGAGGGACTGTTCAGCCTCACCTCCACCTCTGCGTCCTGAGAGCAGCCTGGGGGAGGTGAGAGGGACTGCTCAGCCTCACCTCCACCTCTGTGTCCTGAGAGCAGCTGGGGGATGTGAGTTGGACTGCTCAGCCTCACCTCCATCTCTGTGTCTTGAAAGCAGCTGGGGGAGGTGAGAGAGACTGCTCAGCCTCACTTCCACCTCTGTGTCCTGAGAGCAGCTAGGGGAGGTGAGAGGGACTGCTGAGCCTCACCTCCACCTCTGTGTCCTGAGAGCAGCCTGGGGAGGTGAGTGGGACTGCTCTGCCTCACCTCCACCTCTGTGACCTGAGAGCAGCTGGGTGAGGTGAGTGGGACTGCTCAGCCTAACCTCCACCTCTGTGTCCTGAGAGCAGCTGGGGGAGGTGAGAGGGACTGCTCAGCCTCACCTCCACGTCTGTGTCCTGAGAGCAGCTTTTGCAGGTGAGAGGGGCTGCTCAGCCTCACCTCCACCTCTGTGTCCTGAGAGCAGCTGGCGGTGGTGAGTGAGACTGCTAAGGCTCACCTCCACCTCTGTGTCCTGAGAGCTCTGGGGGATGTGAGTGGGACTGCTCCGCCTCACCTCCACCTCTGTGTCCTGAGAGCAGCTGGGGCAGGTGAGATGGGCTGCTCAGCCTCACCTCCACCTCTGTGTCCTGAGAGCAGCTGGGGGTGGTGAGTGAGACAGCTAAGCCTCACCTCCACCTCTGTGTCCTGAGAGCACTGGGGGATGTGAGTGGGACTGCTCCGCCTCACCTCCACCTCTGTGTCCTAAGAGCAGCTGGGGCAGGTGAGATGGGCTGCTCAGCCTGACCTCCACCTCTGTGTCCTGAGAGCAGCTGGGGGAAGTGAGTGGGACTGCTCAGCCTCACCTCCATCTCTGTGTCCTGAGAGCAGCTGGGGGAGGTGAATGAGGGACTGCTCAGCTTCATCTCCACCTGTGTGTCCTGAGAGCAGCCTGGGGGAGGTGAGAGGGACTGCTAAGCCTCACCTTCACCGCTGTGTCCTGAGAGCAGCTGGGGGATGTGAGTGGAACTGCTCAGCCTCACCTCCACCTATGTGTCCTGAAAGCAGCTGGGGGAGGTGAGAGGGACTGTTCAGCCTCACCTCCACCTCTGTGTCCTGAGAGCAGCTGGGGGAGGTGAGTGAGGGACTGCTCAGCTTCACTTCCACCTCTGCATCCTGAGTGCAGCCTGGGGGAGGTGAGAGGGACTGCTCAGCCTCACCTCCACCTCTGTGTCCTGAGAGCAGCTGGGGAATGTGAGTGGGACTTCTCAGCCTCACCTCCACCTCTGTGTCCTGAAAGCAGCTGGGGGAGGTGAGAGGGACTGCTCAGCCTCACCTCCACCTCTGTGTCCTGAGAGCAGCTGGGGGAGTTGACAGGGCCTGCTCAGCCTCACCTCCTCCTCTGTGTCCTGAGAGCAGCTGGGGGAGGTGAGAGGGACTGCTCAGCCTCACCTCCACCTCTGTGTCCTGAGAGCAGCTGGGGCAGGTGAGAGGGGCTGCTCAGCCTCACTTCCACCTCTATGTCTTGAGAGCAGCTGTGGGAGGTGAGTGGGACTGCTCAGCCTCACCTCCACCTCTGTGTCCTCAGAGCCCTAGGGGAAGTGAGTGGGACTGCTCAGCCTCACCTCCACCTCTGTGTCCTGAGAGCAGCTGGGGGAGGTGAGTGAGGGACTGCTCAGCTTCATCTCCACCTGTGCGTACTGAGAGCAGCCTGGGGGAGGTGAGAGGGACCGCTAAGCCTCACATTCACCGCTGTGTCCTGAGAGCAGATGGGGGAGGTGAGTGGAACTGCTCAGCCTCACCTCCACCTATGTGTGATGAAAGCAGGTGGGGGAGGTGAGAGGGACTGCTCAGCCTCACCTCCACCTCTTTGTCCTGAGAGCAGCTGGGGGTGGTGAGAGGGACTGCTCAGCCTCACCTCCACCTCTGTTTCCTGAGAGCAGCTGGGGGAGGTGAGAGGGACTGCTCAGCATCACCTCCACCTCTGTGTCCTGCGAGCAGCTCGGGGAGGTGAGTGGGACTGCTCAGCCTCACCTTCACCTCTGTGTCCTTAGAGCAGCTGGGGAAGGTGGGTGGAACTGCTCAGCCTGACCTCCACCTCTGTGTCCTGAGAGCAGCTGGGGGAGGTGGGTGGAACTGCTCAGCATCTCCTCCAAGTCTGTGTCCTGAGAGCACCCTGGGGGAGGTGAGAGGGACTGCTCAGCCTCAACTCCAAATCTGTGTCCTGAGAGCAGCTGGGGGAACTGAGAGGGACTGCTCAGCCTCACCTCCACCTCTGTGTCTTGAGAGCAACTGGGAGAGGTGAGTGAGGGACTGCTCAGCTTCACCTCCACCTCTGTTTCCTGAGAGCAGCCTAGGGGAGGTGAGAGGGACTGCTCAGCCTCACCTCCACCTCAGTGTCCTGAGACCAGCTGGGGGAGGTGAGTGAGGGACTGCTCAGCTTCACCTCCACCTCTGCTTCCTGATAGCAGCCTGGGGGAGGTGAGAGGGACTGCTCAGCCTCACCTCCACCTCTGTGTCCTGAGAGAGGCTGGGGGAAGTGAGAGGGACTGCTAAGCCTCACCTTCACCTCTTTGTCCTGAGAACAGATGGGGGAAGTGAGTGGGACTGCTCAGCCTCACCTCCAACTCTGTGTCCTGAGAGCAGCTGGGGGATGTGAGAGGGACTGCTCAGCCTCACCTCAACCTTCGTGTCCTTAGGGCAGCCTGGGGGAGGTGAGAGGGACTGCTCAGCCTCACCTTCACCTCTGTGTCCTGAAAGCAGCTGGGGGAGGTGAGAGGGACTGCTCAGCATTACCTCCACCTCTGTGTCCTGAGAGCAGCTGGGGGAGGTGAGTGGGACTGCTCAGCCTCACCTCCACCTCTGTGTCCTGAGAGCAGCTGCGGGATGTGAGTGAGGGACTGCTCAGCTTCATCTCCTCCTCGGCGTCCTGAGAGCAGCCTGGGGGAGGTGAGAGGGACTGCTCAGCATCACCTCCACCTCTGTGTCCTGAGAGCAGCTGGGGGATGTAAGTGGGACTGCTCAGCCTCACCTCCACCTCTGTGTCCTGAAAGCAGCTGGGGGCGGTGAGAGGGACTGTTCAGCCTCACCTCCACCTCTGTGTCCTGAGAGCAGCTATGGGAGGTGAGAGGGACTGCTCAGCCTCACCTCCTCTTCTGTGTCCTGAGAGCAGCTTGGGGAGGTGAGAGGGACTGCTCAGCCTCACCTCCTCCTCTGTGTCCAGAGAGCAGCTGGGGGATGTGAGAGGGACTGCTCAGCCTCACCTCCACCTCTGTGTCCTGAGAGCAGCTGTGGGAGGTGAGTGGGACTGCTCAGCCTCACCTCCAACTCTGTGTCCTGAGAGCAGCTGTGGCAGGTGAGAGGGGCTTCTCAGCCTCACCTCCACTTCTGTGTCCTGAGAGCAGCTGTGGGAGGTGAGTGGGACTGCTCAGCCTCACCTCCACCTCTGTGTCCTGAGAGCACTGGGGGAAGTGAGTGGGACTGCTCAGCCTCACCTCCACCTCTGTGTCCTGATAGCAGCTGGCGGAGGTGAGAGGGACTGCTCAGCCTCACCTCCTCCTCTGTGTCCTGAGAGCAGCTGGGGGAGGTGAGTGAGGGACTGCTCAGCTTCATCTCCACCTGTGTGTCCTGAGAGCAGCCTGGGGGAGGTGAGAGGGACTGCTAAGCCTCACCTTCACCGCTGTGTCCTGAGAGCAGCTGGGGGATGTGAGTGGAACTGCTCAGCCTCACCTCCACCTATGTGTCCTGAAAGCAGCTGGGGGAGGTGAGAGGGACTGTTCAGCCTCACCTCCACTTCTGTGTCCTGAGAGCAGCTGGGGGAGGTGAGTGAGGGACTGCTCAGCTTCACTTCCACCTCTGCATCCTGAGTGCAGCCTGGGGGAGGTGAGAGGGACTGCTCAGCCTCACCTCCACCTCTGTGTCCTGAGAGCAGCTGGGGAATGTGAGTGGGACTTCTCAGCCTCACCTCCACCTCTGTGTCCTGAAAGCAGCTGGGGGAGTTGAGAGGGACTGCTCAGCCTCACCTCCACCTCTGTGTCCTGAGAGCAGCTGGGGGACGTGAGAGGGCCTGCTCAGCCTCACCTCGTCCTCTGTGTCCTGAGAGCAGCTGGGGGAGGTGAGAGGGACTGCTCAGCCTCACCTCCACCTCTGTGTCCTGAGAGCAGCTGGGGAAGTGTGTGGGATTGCTCTTCCTCACCTTCACCTCTGTGTCCTGAGAGCAGCTGCGGGAGGTGAGTGAGGGACAGCTCAGCTTCATCTCCACCTCTGCGTTCTGAGAGCAGCCTGGGGGAGGTAAGAGGGACTGCTCAGCATCACCTCCACCTCTGTGTCCTGAAAGCAGCTGGGGGAGGTGAGTGGGACTGCTCAGACTCACCTCCACCTCTGTGTCATGAGAGCAGCTGGATGAGGTGAGAGGGGTGCTCAGCCTCACCTCCTCCTCTGTACCCTGAGAGCATCTGGGGGAGGTGAGAGGGACTGCTCAGCCTCACCTCCACCTCTGTGTCCTGAGAACAGGTGGGGGAGTTGAGTGGGACTGCTGAGCCTCACCTTCACCTCTGTGTCCTGAGAGCAGCTGGGGAAGGTGGGTGGAACTGCTCAGCCTAACCTCCACCTCTGTGTCCTGAGAGCAGCTGGGGGAGGTGGGTGGAACTGCTCAGCCTCTCCTCCAACTCTGTGTCCTGAGAGCACCCTGGGGGAGGTGAGAGGGACTGCTCAGCCTCAACTCCAAATCTGTGTCCTGAGAGCAGCTGGGGGAACTGAGAGGGACTGCTCAGACTCACCTCCACTTCTGTGTCCTGAGAGCAGCTGGGGGAGGTGAGTGAGGGACTGCTCAGCTTCACCTCCACCTCTGTTTCCTGAGAGCAGCCTAGGGGAGGTGAGAGGGACTGCTCAGCCTCACCTCCACCTCAGTGACAAGAGAGCTTCTGGGGGAGGTGAGTGAGGGACTGCTCAGCTTCACCTCCACCTCTGCTTCCTGAGAGCAGCCTGGGGGAGGTGAGAGGGACTGCTCAGCCTCACCTCCACCTCTGTGTCCTGAGAGCACCCTGGGAGAAATGAGTGTGACTGCTCAGCCTCACCTCCACCCCTGTGTCCTGAGAGCAGCTTGGGGAAGTGAGTGGGACTGCTAAGCCTCACCTCCACCTCTTTGTCCTGAGAACAGATGGGGGAAGTGAGTGGGACTGCTCAGCCTCACCTCCACCTTCGTGTCCTGAGAGCAGCTTGGGGGAGGTGAGAGGGACTGCTCAGCCTCACCTTCACCTCTGTGTCCTGAGAGAAGCTGGGGGAGGTGAGAGGGACTGTTCAGCCTTACCTCCACCTCTGTGTCCTTAGAGCAGCTGGGGTAAGTGAGTGGGACTGCTCAGCCTCACCTCCACCTCTGTGTCCTGAGAGCAGCTGCTGGAGGTGAGTGAGGGACTGCTCAGCTTCATCTTCTCCTCTGCGTCCTGAGAGCAGCCTGGGGGAGGTGAGAGGGACTGATCAGCATCACCTCCACCTCTGTGTCCTGAGAACAGCTGGGGGATGTGAGTGGGACTGCTCAGCCTCCCCTCAACCTCTGTGTCCTGAAAGCAGCTGGGGACGGTGAGAGGGACTGTTCAGCCTCACCTCCACCTCTGTGTCCTGAGAGCAGCTAGGGAAGGTGAGAGGGACTGCTCAGCCTCACCTCCTCTTCTGTGTCCTGAGAGCAGCTGGGGGAGGTGAGTAGGACTTCTCAGACTCACCTCCACCTCTGTGTCCTGAGAGCAGCTGGGGGAGGTGAGAGGGACTGCTCAGCCTCACCTCCACCGTTGTGTCATGAGAGCTGCTGGGGAGGTGAGAGAGACTCTTCAGCCTCAACTCCACCTCTGAGTCCTGAGAGCAGCCTGGGGGAGGTGAGAGGGACAGCTCAGTTTCACCTCCACCTCTGAGTCCAGAGAACAGCTGGGGGAGGTGAGTGTGACTGCTCAGCCTCACCTCCACCTCTGTGTCCTGAGAGCAGCTGGGGGAGGTGAGAGGGACTGCTCAGCCTCACCTCCACCTCTGTGTCCTGAGAGCAGCTGGGGGAGTTGAGAGGGACTGCTCAGCCTCACCTCCACCTCTGTGTCCTGAGAGCTGCTGGGGGAGGTGAGAGGGACTGCTCAGCCTCACCTCCACCTCTGCGTCCAGAGAGCAGCTGGGGGAGGTGAGTGGGACTACACAGCCTCACCTCCACCTCTGTGTGCTGAGAGCAGCTGGGGGAGGTGAGAGGGACTGCTCAGCCTCACCTCCACCTCTGTGTCCTGAAAATAGCTGGGGGAAGTGAGAGGGACTGCTCAGCCTCACCTCCACCTCTGTGTCCTGAAACCAGCTGGGGGCGGTGAGAGGGACTGCTCAGCATCACCTCCACCTCTGTGTCCTGAGAGCAGCTGGAGGAAGTGAGTGGGACTGCTCTGCCTCACCTTCACCTCTGTGTCCTGAGAGCAGCTGCTGGAGGTGAGTGAGGGACTTCTCAGCTTCATCTCCACCTCTGCGTCCTGAGAACAGCCTGGGGGAGGTGAGAGGGACTGCTCAGCATCACCTCCACCTCTGTGTCCTGAGAGCAGCTGGGGGAAGTGAGTGGGACTGCTCAGCCTCACCTCCACCTCAGTGTCCTGATAGTAGCTGGGGGAGGTGAGTGAGGGACATCTCAGTTTCACCTCCACCTCTGCGTTCTGAGAGCAGCCTGGGGGAGGTGAGAGGGACTGCTCAGCCTCACCTCCACCTCTGCAAACTGAGAGCAGCTGGGTGAGGTGAGAGGGACTGCTCAGCCTCACCTCCACCTCTGTGTCCTGAGAGCAGCTTGGGCAGGTGAGAGGGGCTGCTCAGCCTCACCTCCACCTCTATGTCCTTAGAGCAGCTGTGGGAGGTGAGTGGGACTGCTCAGCTTCACCTCGACCTCTGTGTCCTGAGAGCACTGTGTGAAGTGAGTGGGACTGCTCAGCCTCACCTCCACATCTGTGTCCTGAGAGCCCCTGGGGGAGGTGAGTGAGGGACTGCTCAGCTTCACCTCCATCTCTGCATCCTGAGTGCAGCCTGGGAGAGGTGAGAGGGACTGCTCAGCCTCACCTCCACCTCTGTGTCCTGAGAGCAGCTGGGGGATGTGAGTGGGACTTCTCAGCCTCCCCTCCACCTCTGTGTCCTGAAAGCAGTTGGGGGAAATGAGTGGGTCTGCTCAGACACACCTCCACCTCTGTGTCCTGAGAGCAGCTGGAGGAGGTGAGAGGGGTACTCAGCCTCACCTCCTCCTCTGTATTCTGAGAGCATCTGGGGGAGGTTAGAGGGACTGCTCAGCCTCACCTCCACCTCTGTCTCCTGAGAACAGCTGGGGGAGGTGAGTGGGACTGCTCAGCCTCACCTTCACCTCTGTGTCCTGAGAGCAGCTGGGGAAGGTGGGTGGAACTGCTCAGCCTGACATCCACCTCTGTGTCCTGAGAGCAGCTGGGTTAGGTGGGTGGAACTGCTCAGCCTCTCCTTCACCTCTGTGTCCTGAGAGCACCCTGGGGGAGTTGAGAGGGACTGCTCAGCCTCACCTCCAAATCTGTGTCCTGAGAGCAGCTGGGGGATGTGAGAGGGAGTGCTCAGCCTCACCTCCACCTCTGTGTCCTAGGAGCAGCTGGGGGAGGTGAGTGAGGGACTGCTCAGCCTCACCTCCACCTCTGTGTCCTGAGAGAGGCTGGGGGAAGTGAGAGGGACTGCTAAGCCTCACCTTCACCTCTTTGTCCTGAGAACAGATGGGGGAAGTGAGTGGGACTGCTCCGCCTCACCTCCAACTCTGTGTCCTGAGAGCAGCTGGGGGATGTGAGAGGGACTGCTCAGCCTCACCTCCACCTTCGTGTCCTTAGGGCAGCCTGGGGGAGGTGAGAGGGACTGCTCAGCCTCACCTTCACCTCTGTGTCCTGAAAGCAGCTGGGGGAGGTGAGAGGGACTGCTCAGCATTACCTCCACCTCTGTGTCCTGAGAGCAGCTGGGGGAGGTGAGTGGGACTGCTCAGCCTCACCTCCACCTCTGTGTACTGAGAGCAGCTGCGGGATGTGAGTGAGGGACTGCTCAGCTTCATCTCCTCCTCGGCGTCCTGAGAGCAGCCTGGGGGAGGTGAGAGGGACTGCTCAGCATCACCTCCACCTCTGTGTCCTGAGAGCAGCTGGGGGATGTAAGTGGGACTGCTCAGCCTCACCTCCACCTCTGTGTCCTGAAAGCAGCTGGGGGCGGTGAGAGGGACTGTTCAGCCTCACCTCCACCTCTGTGTCCTGAGAGCAGCTATGGGAGGGGAGAGGGACTGCTCAGCCTCACCTCCTCTTCTGTGTCCTGAGAGCAGCTTGGGGAGGTGAGAGGGACTGCTCAGCCTCACCTCCTCCTCTGTGTCCAGAGAGCAGCTGGGGGATGTGAGAGGGACTGCTCAGCCTCACCTCCACCTCTGTGTCCTGAGAGCAGCTGTGGGAGGTGAGTGGGACTGCTCAGCCTCACCTCCAACTCTGTGTCCTGAGAGCAGCTGTGGCAGGTGAGAGGGGCTTCTCAGCCTCACCTCCACTTCTGTGTCCTGAGAGCAGCTGTGGGAGGTGAGTGGGACTACTCAGCCTCACCTCCACCTCTGTGTCCTGAGAGCACTGGGGGAAGTGAGTGGGACTGCTCAGCCTCACCTCCACCTCTGTGTCCTGATAGCAGCTGGGGGAGGTGAGAGGGACTGCTCAGCCTCACCTCCTCCTCTGTGTCCTGAGAGCAGCTGGGGGAGGTGAGTGAGGGACTGCTCAGCTTCATCTCCACCTGTGTGTCCTGAGAGCAGCCTGGGGGAGGTGAGAGGGACTGCTAAGCCTCACCTTCACCGCTGTGTCCTGAGAGCAGCTGGGGGATGTGAGTGGAACTGCTCAGCCTCACCTCCACCTATGTGTCCTGAAAGCAGCTGGGGGAGGTGAGAGGGACTGTTCAGCCTCACCTCCACTTCTGTGTCCTGAGAGCAGCTGGGGGAGGTGAGTGAGGGACTGCTCAGCTTCACTTCCACCTCTGCATCCTGAGTGCAGCCTGGGGGAGGTGAGAGGGACTGCTCAGCCTCACCTCCAACTCTGTGTCCTGAGAGCAGCTGGGGAATGTGAGTGGGACTTCTCAGCCTCACCTCCACCTCTGTGTCCTGAAAGCAGCTGGGGGAGTTGAGAGGGACTGCTCAGCCTCACCTCCACCTCTGTGTCCTGAGAGCAGCTGGGGGACGTGAGAGGGCCTGCTCAGCCTCACCTCGTCCTCTGTGTCCTGAGAGCAGCTGAGGGAGGTGAGAGAGACTGCTCAGCCTCACCTCCACCTCTGTGTCCTGAGAGCAGCTGGGGAAGTGTGTGGGACTGCTCTTCCTCACCTTCACCTCTGTGTCCTGAGAGCAGCTTCGGGAGGTGAGTGAGGGACAGCTCAGCTTCATCTCCACCTCTGCGTTCTGAGAGCAGCCTGGGGGAGGTAAGAGGGACTGCTCAGCATCACCTCCACCTCTGTGTCCTGAGAGCAGCTGGGGGAGGTGAGTGGGACTGCTCAGACTCACCTCCACCTCTGTGTCCTGAGAGCAGCTGGGGGAGGTAAGAGGGACTGCTCAGCCTCACCTCCACCTTTGCGTCCTGAGAGCTGCTGGGGGAGGTGAGAGGGACTGTTCAGCCTCACCTCCACCTCTGCGTCCTGAGAGCAGCCTGGGGGACGTGAGAGGGACTGCTCAGCCTCACCTCCACCTCTGTGTCCTGAGAGCAGCTGGGGGATGTGAGTTGGACTGCTCAGCCTCACCTCCATCTCTGTGTCTTGAAAGCAGCTGGGGGAGGTGAGAGAGACTGCTCAGCCTCACCTCCACCTCTGTGTCCTGAGAGCAGCTAGGGGAGGTGAGAGGGACTGCTGAGCCTCACCTCCACCTCTGTGACCTGAGAGCAGCCTGGGGAGGTGAGTGGGACTGCTCAGTCTCACCTCCAACTCTGTGTTTTGAGAGCAGCCTGGGGGACGTGAGTGGGATTGCTCAGCCTCACCTCCACCTCTGTGTACTGAGAGCAGCCTGGGGGAGTTGAGTGGGACTGCTCAGCCTCACATCCACCTCTGTGTCCTGAGAGCAGCTGGGGGAACTGAGTGGGACTGCTCATCCTCACCTCCAACTCTGTGTCCTGAGAGCAGCTGGGGGATGTGAGAGGGACTGCTCAGCCTCACCTCCACCTTCGTATCCTGAGAGCAGCCTGGGGGAGGTGAGAGGGACTGCTCAGCCTCACCTCCACCTCTGTGTCCTGAGAGCAGCTGGGGGAAGTGAGTGGGACTGCTCAGCCTCACCTCCACCTCTGTGTCCTGAAAGCAGCTGGGAGCGGTGAGAGGGACTGTTCAGCCTCACCTCCACCTCTGTGACCTGAGAGCAGCTATGGGAGGTGAGAGGGACTGCTCAGCCTCACCTCCTCCTCTGTGTCCTGAGAGCAGCTTGGGGAGGTGAGTGGGACTGCTCAGACTCACCTCCACCTCTGTGTCCTGAGAGCAGCTGGGGGAGGTAAGAGGGACTGCTCAGCCTCACCTCCACCTTTGCGTCCTGAGAGCTGCTGGGGGAGGTGAGAGGTACTCTTCAGCCTCACCTCCACCTCTGCGTCCTGAGAGCAGCCTGGGGGAGGTGAGAGGGACTGCTCAGCCTCACCTCCACCTCTGTGTCCTGAGAGCAGCTGGGGGATGTGAGTTGGACTGCTCAGCCTCACCTCCATCTCTGTGTCTTGAAAGCAGCTGGGGGAGGTGAGAGAGACTGCTCAGCCTCACCTCCACCTCTGTGTCCTGAGAGCAGCTAGGGGAGGTGAGAGGGACTGCTGAGCCTCACCTCCACCTCTGTGTCCTGAGAGCAGCCTGGGGAGGTGAGTGGGACTGCTCTGCCTCACCTCCACCTCTGTGACCTGAGAGCAGCTGGGGGAGGTGAGTGGGACTGCTCAGCCTAACCTCCACCTCTGTGTCCTGAGAGCAGCTGGGGGAGGTGAGAGGGACTGCTCAGCCTCACCTCCACGTCTGTGTCCTGAGAGCAGCTTGGGCAGGTGAGAGGGGCTGCTCAGCCTCACCTCCACATCTGTGTCCTGAGAGCAGCTGGGGGTGGTGAGTGAGACTGCTAAGCCTCACCTCCACCTCTGTGTCCTGAGAGCAGCTGGGGCAGGTGAGATGGGCTGCTCAGCCTCACCTCCACCTCTGTGTCCTGAGAGCAGCTGGGGGTGGTGAGTGAGACTGCTAAGCCTCACCTCCACCTCTGTGTCCTGAGAGCACTGGGGGATGTGAGTGGGACTGCTCCGCCTCACCTCCACCTCTGTGTCCTGAGAGCAGCTGGGGCAGGTGAGATGGGCTGCTCAGCCTGACCTCCACCTCTGTGTCCTGAGAGCAGCTGGGGGAAGTGAGTGGGACTGCTCAGCCTCACCTCCATCTCTGTGTCCTGAGAGCAGCTGGGGGAGGTGAATGAGGGACTGCTCAGCTTCATCTCCACCTGTGTGTCCTGAGAGCAGCCTGGGGGATGTGAGAGGGACTGCTAAGCCTCACCTTCACCGCTGTGTCCTGAGAGCAGCTGGGAGATGTGAGTGGAACTGCTCAGCCTCACCTCCACCTATGTGTCCTGAAAGCAGCTGGGGAAGGTGAGAGGGACTGTTCAGCCTCACCTCCACCTCTGTGTCCTGAGAGCAGCTGGGGGAGGTGAGTGAGGGACTGCTCAGCTTCACTTCCACCTCTGCATCCTGAGTGCAGCCTGGGGGAGGTGAGAGGGACTGCTCAGCCTCACCTCCACCTCTGTGTCCTGAGAGCAGCTGGGGAATGTGAGTGGGACTTCTCAGCCTCACCTCCACCTCTGTGTCCTGAAAGCAGCTGGGGGAGGTGAGAGGGACTGCTCAGCCTCACCTCCACCTCTGTGTCCTGAGAGCAGCTGGGGGAGGTGAGTGAGGGACTGCTCAGCTTCACTTCCACCTCTGCATCCTGAGTGCAGCCTGGGGGAGGTGAGAGGGACTGCTCAGCCTCACCTCCTCCTCTGTGTCCTGAGAGCAGCTGGGGGAGGTGAGAGGGACTGCTCAGCCTCACCTCCACCTCTGTGTCCTGAGAGCAGCTGGGGAAGTGTGTGGGACTGCTCTGCCTCACCTTCACCTCTGTGTCCTGAGAGCAGCTGCGGGAGGTGAGTGAGGGAGGGCTCAGCTTCATCTCCACCTCTGCGTCCTGAGAGCAGCCTGGGGGAGGTGAGTGGGACTGCTCAGACTCACCTCCACCTCTGTGTCCTGAGAGCAGCTGGGGGAGGTAAGAGGTACTGCTCAGCCTCACCTCCACCTTTGCGTCCTGAGAGCTGCTGGGGGAGGTGAGAGGGACTGTTCAGCCTCACCTCCACCTCTGCGTCCTGAGAGCAGCCTGTGGGAGGTGAGAGGGACTGCTCAGCCTCACCTCCACCTCTGTGTCCTGAGAGCAGCTGGGGGATGTGAGTTGGACTGCTCAGCCTCACCTCCATCTCTGTGTCTTGAAAGCAGCTGGGGGAGGTGAGAGAGACTGCTCAGCCTCACCTCCACCTCTGTGTCCTGAGAGCAGCTAGGGGAGGTGAGAGGGACTGCTGAGCCTCACCTCCACCTCTGTGTCATGAGAGCAGCCTGGGGAGGTGAGTGGGACTGCTCTGCCTCACCTCCACCGCTGTGACCTGAGAGCAGCTGGGGGAGGTGAGTGGGACTGCTCAGCCTCACCTCCAACTCTGTGTCCTGAGAGCAGCTCGGGGAGGTGAGAGGGACTGCTCAGCCTCACCTCCACGTCTGTGTCCTGAGAGCAGCTTGGGCAGGTGAGAGGGGCTGCTCAGCCTCACCTCCACCTCTGTGTCCTGAGAGCAGCTGGGGGTGGTGAGTGAAATTGCTAAGCCTCACCTCCACCTCTGTGTCCTGAGAGCACTGGGGGATGTGAGTGGGACTGCTCAGCCTCACCTCCACCTCTGTGTCCTGAGAGCAGCTGGGGCAGGTGAGAGGGGCTGCTCAGCCTGACCTCCACCTCTGTGTCCTGAGAGCAGCTGGGGGAAGTGAGTGGGACTGCTCAGCCTCACCTCCAACTCTGTGACCTGAGAGCAGCTGAAGGAGGTGAGTGAGGGACTGCTCAGCTTCATCTCCACCTGTGTGTCCTGAGAGCAGCCTGGGGGAGGTGAGAGGGACTGCTAAGCCTCACTTTCACCGCTGTGTCCTGAGAGCAGCTGGGGGATGTGAGTGGAACTGCTCAGCCTCACCTCCACCTATGTGTCCTGAAAGCAGCTGGGGGAGGTGAGAGGGACAGTTCAGCCTCACCTCCTCCTCTGTGTCCTGAGAGCAGCTGGGGGAGGTGAGTGAGGGACTGCTCAGCTTCACTTCCACCTCTGCATCCTGAGTGCAGCCTGGGGGAGGTGAGAGGGACTGCTCAGCCTCACCTCCACCTCTGTGTCCTGAGAGCAGCTGGGGAATGTGAGTGGGACTTCTCAGCCTCACCTCCACCTCTGTGTCCTGAGAGCAGCTGGGGTAGGTGAGAGGGACTGCTCAGCCTCACCTCCACCTCTGTGTCGTGAGAGCAGCTGGGGGAGGTGAGAGGGCCTGCTCAGCCTCACCTCCTCCTCTGTGTCCTGAGAGCAGCTGGGGGAGGTGAGAGGGACTGCTCAGCCTCACCTCCACCTCTGTGTCCTGAGAGCAACTGGGGAAGTGTGTGGCACTGCTCTGCCTCACCTTCACCTCTGTGTCCTGAGAGCAGCTGCGGGAGATGAGTGAGGGACTGCTCAGCTTCATCTCCACCTCTGCGTCCTGAGAGCAGCCTGGGGGAGGTAAGAGGGACTGCTCAGCATCACCTCCACCTCTGTGTCATGAGAGCAGCTGGGGGAAGTGAGTGGGACTGCTCAGCCTCACCTCCAACTCAGTGTCCTGAGAGTAGCTGGGGGAGGTGAGTGAGGGACTGCTCAACTTCACCTCCACCTCTGCGTTTTGAGAGCAGCCTGGGGGAGGTAAGAGGGACTGCTCAGCCTCACCTCCACCTCTGTGTCCTGAGAGCAGCTGGGGGAGGTGAGAGGGACTGCTCAGCCTCACCTCCACCTCTGCGTCCTGAGAGCAGCTGGGGGAGGTGAGAGGGACTGCTCAGCCTCACCTCCACCTCTGTGTCCTGAGAGCAGCTGGGGCAGGTGAGAGGGGCTGCTCAGCCTCACTTCCACCTCTATGTCTTGAGAGCAGCTGTGGGAGGTGAGTGGGACTGCTCAGCCTCACCTCCACCTCTGTGTCCTGAGAGCCCTAGGGGAAGTGAGTGGGACTGCTCAGCCTCACCTCCACCTCTGTGTCCTGAGAGCAGCTGGGGGTGGTGAGTGAGGGACTGCTCAGCTTCATTTCCACCTGTGCGTACTGAGAGCAGCCTGGGGGAGGTGAGAGGGACTGCTAAGCCTCACATTCACCGCTGTGTCCTGAGAGCAGATGGGGGAGGTGAGTGGAACTTCTCAGCCTCACCTCCACCTATGTGTGATGAAAGCAGGTGGGGGAGGTGAGAGGGACTGCTCAGCCTCACCTCCACCTCTTTGTCCTGAGAGCAGCTGGGGGTGGTGAGAGGGACTGCTCAGCCTCACCTCCACCTCTGTGTCCTGAGAGCAGCTGGGGGAGGTGAGAGGGACTGCTCAGCATCACCTCCACCTCTGTGTCCTGCGAGCAGCTCGGGGAGGTGAGTGGGACTGCTCAGCCTCACCTTCACCTCTGTGTCCTTAGAGCAGCTGGGGAAGTTGGGTGGAACTGCTCAGCCTGACCTCCACCTCTGTGTCCTGAGAGCAGCTGGGGGAGGTGGGTGGAACTGCTCAGCATCTCCTCCAAGTCTGTGTCCTGAGAGCACCCTGGGGGAGGTGAGAGGGACTGCTCAGCCTCAACTCCAAATCTGTGTCCTGAGAGCAGCTGGGGGAACTGAGAGGGACTGCTCAGCCTCACCTCCACCTCTGTGTCTTGAGAGCAACTGGGAGAGGTGAGTGAGGGACTGCTCAGCTTCACCTCCACCTCTGTTTCCTGAGAGCAGCCTAGGGGAGGTGAGAGGGACTGCTCAGCCTCACCTCCACCTCAGTGTCCTGAGACCAGCTGGGGGAGGTGAGTGAGGGACTGCTCAGCTTCACCTCCACCTCTGCTTCCTGATAGCAGCCTGGGGGAGGTGAGAGGGACTGCTCAGCCTCACCTCCACCTCTGTGTCCTGAGAGAGGCTGGGGGAAGTGAGAGGGACTGCTAAGCCTCACCTTCACCTCTTTGTCCTGAGAACAGATGGGGGAAGTGAGTGGGACTGCTCAGCCTCACCTCCAACTCTGTGTCCTGAGAGCAGCTGGGGGATGTGAGAGGGACTGCTCAGCCTCACCTCCACCTTCGTGTCCTTAGGGCAGCCTGGGGGAGGTGAGAGGGACTGCTCAGCCTCACCTTCACCTCTGTGTCCTGAAAGCAGCTGGGGGAGGTGAGAGGGACTGCTCAGCATTACCTCCACCTCTGTGTCCTGAGAGCAGCTGGGGGAGGTGAGTGGGACTGCTCAGCCTCACCTCCACCTCTGTGTCCTGAGAGCAGCTGCGGGATGTGAGTGAGGGACTGCTCAGCTTCATCTCCTCCTCTGCGTCCTGAGAGCAGCCTGGGGGAGGTGAGAGGGACTGCTCAGCATCACCTCCACCTCTGTGTCCTGAGAGCAGCTGGGGGATGTAAGTGGGACTTCTCAGCCTCACCTCCACCTCTGTGTCCTGAAAGCAGCTGGGGGAGGTGAGAGGGACTGCTCAGCCTCACCTCCACCTCTGTGTCGTGAGAGCAGCTGGGGGAGGTGAGAGGGCCTGCTCAGCCTCACCTCCTCCTCTGTGTCCTGAGAGCAGCTGGGGGAGGTGAGAGGGACTGCTCAGCCTCACCTCCACCTCTGTGTCCTGAGAGCAACTGGGGAAGTGTGTGGCACTGCTCTGCCTCACCTTCACCTCTGTGTCCTGAGAGCAGCTGCGGGAGATGAGTGAGGGACTGCTCAGCTTCATCTCCACCTCTGCGTCCTGAGAGCAGCCTGGGGGAGGTAAGAGGGACTGCTCAGCATCACCTCCACCTCTGTGTCATGAGAGCAGCTGGGGGAAGTGAGTGGGACTGCTCAGCCTCACCTCCAACTCAGTGTCCTGAGAGTAGCTGGGGGAGGTGAGTGAGGGACTGCTCAACTTCACCTCCACCTCTGCGTTTTGAGAGCAGCCTGGGGGAGGTAAGAGGGACTGCTCAGCCTCACCTCCACCTCTGTGTCCTGAGAGCAGCTGGGGGAGGTGAGAGGGACTGCTCAGCCTCACCTCCACCTCTGCGTCCTGAGAGCAGCTGGGGGAGGTGAGAGGGACTGCTCAGCCTCACCTCCACCTCTGTGTCCTGAGAGCAGCTGGGGCAGGTGAGAGGGGCTGCTCAGCCTCACTTCCACCTCTATGTCTTGAGAGCAGCTGTGGGAGGTGAGTGGGACTGCTCAGCCTCACCTCCACCTCTGTGTCCTGAGAGCCCTAGGGGAAGTGAGTGGGACTGCTCAGCCTCACCTCCACCTCTGTGTCCTGAGAGCAGCTGGGGGTGGTGAGTGAGGGACTGCTCAGCTTCATTTCCACCTGTGCGTACTGAGAGCAGCCTGGGGGAGGTGAGAGGGACTGCTAAGCCTCACATTCACCGCTGTGTCCTGAGAGCAGATGGGGGAGGTGAGTGGAACTTCTCAGCCTCACCTCCACCTATGTGTGATGAAAGCAGGTGGGGGAGGTGAGAGGGACTGCTCAGCCTCACCTCCACCTCTTTGTCCTGAGAGCAGCTGGGGGTGGTGAGAGGGACTGCTCAGCCTCACCTCCACCTCTTTGTCCTGAGAGCAGCTGGGGGAGGTGAGAGGGACTGCTCAGCATCACCTCCACCTCTGTGTCCTGCGAGCAGCTCGGGGAGGTGAGTGGGACTGCTCAGCCTCACCTTCACCTCTGTGTCCTTAGAGCAGCTGGGGAAGGTGGGTGGAACTGCTCAGCCTGACCTCCACCTCTGTGTCCTGAGAGCAGCTGGGGGAGGTGGGTGGAACTGCTCAGCATCTCCTCCAAGTCTGTGTCCTGAGAGCACCCTGGGGGAGGTGAGAGGGACTGCTCAGCCTCAACTCCAAATCTGTGTCCTGAGAGCAGCTGGGGGAACTGAGAGGGACTGCTCAGCCTCACCTCCACCTCTGTGTCTTGAGAGCAACTGGGAGAGGTGAGTGAGGGACTGCTCAGCTTCACCTCCACCTCTGTTTCCTGAGAGCAGCCTAGGGGAGGTGAGAGGGACTGCTCAGCCTCACCTCCACCTCAGTGTCCTGAGACCAGCTGGGGGAGGTGAGTGAGGGACTGCTCAGCTTCACCTCCACCTCTGCTTCCTGATAGCAGCCTGGGGGATGTGAGAGGGACTGCTCAGCCTCACCTCCACCTCTGTGTCCTGAGAGAGGCTGGGGGAAGTGAGAGGGACTGCTAAGCCTCACCTTCACCTCTTTGTCCTGAGAACAGATGGGGGAAGTGAGTGGGACTGCTCAGCCTCACCTCCAACTCTGTGTCCTGAGAGCAGCTGGGGGATGTGAGAGGGACTGCTCAGCCTCACCTCCACCTTCGTGTCCTTAGGGCAGCCTGGGGGAGGTGAGAGGGACTGCTCAGCCTCACCTTCACCTCTGTGTCCTGAAAGCAGCTGGGGGAGGTGAGAGGGACTGCTCAGCATTACCTCCACCTCTGTGTCCTGAGAGCAGCTGGGGGAGGTGAGTGGGACTGCTCAGCCTCACCTCCACCTCTGTGTCCTGAGAGCAGCTGCGGGATGTGAGTGAGGGACTGCTCAGCTTCATCTCCTCCTCTGCGTCCTGAGAGCAGCCTGGGGGAGGTGAGAGGGACTGCTCAGCATCACCTCCACCTCTGTGTCCTGAGAGCAGCTGGGGGATGTAAGTGGGACTGCTCAGCCTCACCTCCACCTCTGTGTCCTGAAAGCAGCTGGGGGCGGTGAGAGGGACTGTTCAGCCTCACCTCCACCTCTGTGTCCTGAGAGCAGCTATGGGAGGTGAGAGGGACTGCTCAGCCTCACCTCCTCTTCTGTGTCCTGAGAGCAGCTTGGGGAGGTGAGAGGGACTGCTCAGCCTCACCTCCTCCTCTGTGTCCAGAGAGCAGCTGGGGGATGTGAGAGGGACTGCTCAGCCTCACCTCCACCTCTGTGCCCTGAGAGAAGCTGTGGGAGGTGAGTGGGACTGCTCAGCCTCACCTCCAACTCTGTGTCCTGAGAGCAGCTGTGGCAGGTGAGATGGGCTTCTCAGCCTCACCTCCACTTCTGTGTCCGGAGAGCAGCTGTGGGAGGTGAGTGGGACTGCTCAGCCTCACCTCCACCTCTGTGTCCTGAGAGCACTGGGGGAAGTGAGTGGTACTGCTCAGCCTCACCTCCACCTCTGTGTCCTGATAGCAGCTGGGGGAGGTGAGAGGGACTGCTCAGCCTCACCTCCTCCTCTGTGTCCTGAGAGCAGCTGGGGGAGGTGAGTGAGGGACTGCTCAGCTTCATCTCCACCTGTGTGTCCTGAGAGCAGCCTGGGGGAGGTGAGAGGGACTGCTAAGCCTCACCTTCACCGCTGTGTCCTGAGAGCAGCTGGGGGATGTGAGTGGAACTGCTCAGCCTCACCTCCACCTATGTGTCCTGAAAGCAGCTGGGGGAGGTGAGAGGGACTGTTCAGCCTCACCTCCACTTCTGTGTCCTGAGAGCAGCTGTGGGAGGTGAGTGAGGGACTGCTCAGCTTCACTTCCACCTCTGCATCCTGAGTGCAGCCTGGGGGAGGTGAGAGGGACTGCTCAGCCTCACCTCCACCTCTGTGTCCTGAGAGCAGCTGGGGAATGTGAGTGGGACTTCTCAGCCTCACCTCCACCTCTGTGTCCTGAAAGCAGCTGGGGGAGTTGAGAGGGACTGCTCAGCCTCACCTCCACCTCTGTGTCCTGAGAGCAGCTGGGGGAGGTGAGAGGGCCTGCTCAGCCTCACCTCGTCCTCTGTGTCCTGAGAGCAGCTGGGGAGGTGAGAGGGACTGCTCAGCCTCACCTCCACCTCTGTGTCCTGAGAGCAGCTGGGGAAGTGTGTGGGACTGCTCTTCCTCACCTTCACCTCTGTGTCCTGAGAGCAGCTGCGGGAGGTGAGTGAGGGACTGCTCAGCTTCATCTCCACCTCTGCGTTCTGAGAGCAGCCTGGGGGAGGTAAGAGGGACTGCTCAGCATCACCTCCACCTCTGTGTCCTGAGAGCAGCTGGGGGAGGTGAGTGGGACTGCTCAGACTCACCTCCACCTCTGTGTCCTGAGAGCAGCTGGGGGAGGTAAGAGGGACTGCTCAGCCTCACCTCCACCTTTGCGTCCTGAGAGCTGCTGGGGGAGGTGAGAGGGACTGTTCAGCCTTACCTCCACCTCTGCGTCCTGAGAGCAGCCTGGGGGACGTGAGAGGGACTGCTCAGCCTCACCTCCACCTCTGTGTCCTGAGAGCAGCTGGGGGATGTGAGTTGGACTGCTCAGCCTCACCTCCATCTCTGTGTCTTGAAAGCAGCTGGGGGAGGTGAGAGAGACTGCTCAGCCTCACCTCCACCTCTGTGTCCTGAGAGCAGCTAGGGGAGGTGAGAGGGACTGCTGAGCCTCACCTCCACCTCTGTGACCTGAGAGCAGCCTGGGGAGGTGAGTGGGACTGCTCAGTCTCACCTACAACTCTGTGTTTTGAGAGCAGCCTGGGGGAGGTGAGTGGGATTGCTCAGCCTCACCTCCACCTCTGTGTACTGAGAGCAGCCTGGGGGAGTTGAGTGGGACTGCTCAGCCTCACATCCACCTCTGTGTCCTGAGAGCAGCTGGGGGAATTGAGTGGGACTGCTCATCCTCACCTCCAACTCTGTGTCCTGAGAGCAGCTGGGGGATGTGAGAGGGACTGCTCAGCCTCACCTCCACCTTCGTATCCTGAGAGCAGCCTGGGGGAGGTGAGAGGGACTGCTCAGCCTCACCTCCACCTCTGTGTCCTGAGAGCAGCTGGGGGAAGTGAGTGGGACTGCTCAGCCTCACCTCCACCTCTGTGTCCTGATAGCAGCTGGGGGAGGTGAGAGGGACTGCTCAGCCTCACCTCCTCCTCTGTGTCCTGAGAGCAGCTGGGGGAAGTGAGTGGGACTGCTCAGCCTCACCTCGACCTCTGTGTCCTGAAAGCAGCTGGGAGTGGTGAGAGGGACTGTTCAGCCTCACCTCCACCTCTGTGTCCTGAGAGCAGCTATGGGAGGTGAGAGGGACTGCTCAGCCTCACCTCCTCCTCTGTGTCCTGAGAGCAGCTTGGGGAGGTGAGTGGGACTGCTCAGACTCACCTCCACCTCTGTGTCCTGAGAGCAGCTGGGGGAGGTAAGAGGGACTGCTCAGCCTCACCTCCACCTTTGCGTCCTGAGAGCTGATGGGGGAGGTGAGAGGGACTGTTCAGCCTCACCTCCACCTCTGCGTCCTGAGAGCAGCCTGGGGGAGGTGAGAGGGACTGCTCAGCCTCACCTCCACCTCTGTGTCCTGAGAGCAGCTGGGGGATGTGAGTTGGACTGCTCAGCCTCACCTCCATCTCTGTGTCTTGAAAGCAGCTGGGGGAGGTGAGAGAGACTGCTCAGCCTCACCTCCACCTCTGTGTCCTGAGAGCAGCTAGGGGAGGTGAGAGGGACTGCTGAGCCTCACCTCCACCTCTGTGTCCTGAGAGCAGCCTGGGGAGGTGAGTGGGACTGCTCTGCCTCACCTCCACCTCTGTGACCTGAGAGCAGCTGGGTGAGGTGAGTGGGACTGCTCAGCCTAACCTCCACCTCTGTGTCCTGAGAGCAGCTGGGGGAGGTGAGAGGGACTGCTCAGCCTCACCTCCACGTCTGTGTCCTGAGAGCAGCTTTTGCAGGTGAGAGGGGCTGCTCAGCCTCACCTCCACCTCTGTGTCCTGAGAGCAGCTGGGGGTGGTGAGTGAGACTGCTAAGGCTCACCTCCACCTCTGTGTCCTGAGAGCTCTGGGGGATGTGAGTGGGACTGCTCCGCCTCACCTCCACCTCTGTGTCCTGAGAGCAGCTGGGGCAGGTGAGATGGGCTGCTCAGCCTCACCTCCACCTCTGTGTCCTGAGAGCAGCTGGGGGTGGTGAGTGAGACAGCTAAGCCTCACCTCCACCTCTGTGTCCTGAGAGCACTGGGGGATGTGAGTGGGACTGCTCCGCCTCACCTCCACCTCTGTGTCCTAAGAGCAGCTGGGGCAGGTGAGATGGGCTGCTCAGCCTGACCTCCACCTCTGTGTCCTGAGAGCAGCTGGGGGAAGTGAGTGGGACTGCTCAGCCTCACCTCCATCTCTGTGTCCTGAGAGCAGCTGGGGGAGGTGAATGCGGGACTGCTCAGCTTCATCTCCACCTGTGTGTCCTGAGAGCAGCCTGGGGGAGGTGAGAGGGACTGCTAAGCCTCACCTTCACCGCTGTGTCCTGAGAGCAGCTGGGGGATGTGAGTGGAACTGCTCAGCCTCACCTCCACCTATGTGTCCTGAAAGCAGCTGGGGGAGGTGAGAGGGACTGTTCAGCCTCACCTCCACCTCTGTGTCCTGAGAGCAGCTGGGGGAGGTGAGTGAGGGACTGCTCAGCTTCACTTCCACCTCTGCATCCTGAGTGCAGCCTGGGGGAGGTGAGAGGGACTGCTCAGCCTCACCTCCACCTCTGTGTCCTGAGAGCAGCTGGGGAATGTGAGTGGGACTTCTCAGCCTCACCTCCACCTCTGTGTCCTGAAAGCAGCTGGGGGAGGTGAGAGGGACTGCTCAGCCTCACCTCCACCTCTGTGTCCTGAGAGCAGCTGGGGGAGTTGACAGGGCCTGCTCAGCCTCACCTCCTCCTCTGTGTCCTGAGAGCAGCTGGGGGAGGTGAGAGGGACTGCTCAGCCTCACCTCCACCTCTGTGTCCTGAGAGCAGCTGGGGAAGTGTGTGGGACTGCTCTGCCTCACCTTCACCTCTGTGTTCTGAGAGCAGCTGCGGGAGGTGAGTGAGGGAGGGCTCAGCTTCATCTCCACCTCTGCGTCCTGAGAGCAGCCTGGGGGAGGTAAGAGGGACTGCTCAGCATCACCTCCATCTCTGTGTCCTGAGAGCAGCTGGGGGAGGTGAGTGGGACTGCTCAGACTCACCTCCACCTCTGTGTCCTGAGAGCAGCTGGGGGAGCTAAGAGGGACTGCTCAGCCTCACCTCCACCTTTGTGTCCTGAGAGCTGCTGGGGGAGGTGAGAGGGACTGTTCAGCCTCACCTCCACCTCTGCGTCCTGAGAGCAGCCTGTGGGAGGTGAGAGGGACTGCTCAGCCTCACCTACACCTCTGTGTCCTGAGAGCAGCTGGGGGATGTGAGTTGGACTGCTCAGCCTCACCTCCATCTCTGTGTCTTGAAAGCAGCTGGGGGAGGTGAGAGAGACTGCTCAGCTTCACCTCCACCTCTGTTTCCTGAGAGCAGCCTAGGGGAGGTGAGAGGGACTGCTCAGCCTCACCTCCACCTCAGCGTCCTGAGACCAGCTGGGGGAGGTGAGTGAGGGACTGCTCAGCTTCACCTCCACCTCTGCTTCCTGATAGCAGCCTGGGGGAGGTGAGAGGGACTGCTCAGCCTCACCTCCACCTCTGTGTCCTGAGAGAGGCTGGGGGAAGTGAGAGGGACTGCTAAGCCTCACCTTCACCTCTTTGTCCTGAGAAGAGATGGGGGAAGTGAGTGGGACTGCTCAGCCTCACCTCCAACTCTGTGTCCTGAGAGCAGCTGGGGGATGTGAGAGGGACTGCTCAGCCTCACCTCCACCTTCGTGTCCTTAGGGCAGCCTGGGGGAGGTGAGAGGGACTGCTTAGCCTCACCTTCACCTCTGTGTCCTGAAAGCAGCTGGGGGAAGTGAGAGGGACTGCTCATCCTTACCTCCACTTCTGTGTCCTGAGAGCAGCTGGGGGAGGTGAGTGGGACTGCTCAGCCTCACCTCCACCTCTGTGTCCTGAGAGCAGCTGCGGGATGTGAGTGAGGGACTGCTCAGCTTCATCTCCTCCTCTGCGTCCTGAGAGCAGCCTGGGGGAGGTGAGAGGGACTGCTCAGCATCACCTCCACCTCTGTGTCCTGAGAGCAGCTGGGGGATGTAAGTGGGACGGCTCAGCCTCACCTCCACCTCTGTGTCCTGAAAGCAGCTGGGGGCGGTGAGAGGGACTGTTCAGCCTCACCTCCTCCTCTGTGTCCTGAGAGCAGCTATGGGAGGTGAGATGGACTGCTCAGCCTCACCTCCTCTTCTGTGTCCTGAGAGCAGCTTGGGGAGGTGAGAGGGACTGCTCAGCCTCACCTCCTCCTCTGTGTCCAGAGAGCAGCTGGGGGATGTGAGAGGGACTGCTCAGCCTCACCTCCACCTCTGTGTCCTGAGAGCAGCTGTGGGAGGTGAGTGGGACTGCTCAGCCTCACCTCCACCTCTGTGTCCTGAGAGCAGCTGTGGCAGGTGAGAGGGGCTTCTCAGCCTCACCTCCACTTCTGTGTCCTGAGAGCAGCTGTGGGAGGTGAGTGGGACTGCTCAGCCTCACCTCCACCTCTGTGTCCTGAGAGCACTGGGGGAAGTGAGTGGGACTGCTCAGCCTCACCTCCACCTCTGTGTCCTGAGAGCAGCTGGGGGAGGTGAGTGAGGGACTGCTCAGCTTCACTTCCACCTCTGCATCCTGAGTGCAGCCTGGGGGATGTGAGAGGGACTGCTCAGCCTCACCTCCACCTCTGTGTCCTGAGAGCAGCTGGGGAATGTGAGTGGGACTTCTCAGCCTCACCTCCACCTCTGTGTCCTCAAAGCAGCTGGGGGAGTTGAGAGGGACTGCTCAGCCTCACCTCCACCTCTGTGTCCTGAGAGCAGCTGGGTGAGGTGAGAGGGCCTGCTCAGCCTCACCTCGTCCTCTGTGTCCTGAGAGCAGCTGGGGGAGGTGAGAGGGACTGCTCAGCCTCACCTCCACCTCTGTGTCCTGAGAGCAGCTGGGGAAGTGTGTGGGACTGCTCTGCCTCACCTTCACCTCTGTGTCCTGAGAGCAGCTGCGGGAGGTGAGTGAGGGACTGCTCAGCTTCATCTCCACCTCTGCGTCCTGAGAGCAGCCTGGGGGAGGTAAGAGGGACTGCTCAGCATCACCTCCACCTCTGTGTCCTGAGAGCAGCTGGGGGAGGTGAGTGGGACTGCTCAGACTCACCTCCACCTCTGTGTCCTGAGAGCAGCTGGGGGAGGTAAGAGGGACTGCTCAGCCTCACCTCCACCTTTGCGTCCTGAGAGCTGCTGGGGGAGGTGAGAGGGACTGTTCAGCCTCACCTCCACCTCTGCGTCCTGAGAGCAGCCTGGGGGACGTGAGAGGGACTGCTCAGCCTCACCTCCACCTCTGTGTCCTGAGAGCAGCTGGGGGATGTGAGTTGGACTGCTCAGCCTCACATCCATCTCTGTGTCTTGAAAGCAGCTGGGGGAGGTGAGAGAGACTGCTCAGCCTCACCTCCACCTCTGTGTCCTCAGAGCAGCTAGGGGAGGTGAGAGGGACTGCTGAGCCTCACCTCCACCTCTGTGACGTGAGAGAAGCCTGGGGAGGTAAGTGGGACTGCTCAGACTCACCTCCAACTCTGTGTTTTGAGAGCAGCCTGGGGGAGGTGAGTGGGATTGCTCAGCCTCACCTCCACCTCTGTGTACTGAGAGCAGCCTGGGGGAGTTGAGTGGGACTGCTCAGCCTCACATCCACCTCTGTGTCCTGAGAGCAGCTGGGGGAATTGAGTGGGACTGCTCATCCTCACCTCCACCTCTGTGTCCGGAGAGCAGCTGGGGGAAGTGAGAGGGACTGCTCAGCCTCACCTCAACCTCTGTGTCCTGAGAGCAGCTGGGGGAAGTGAGTGGGACTGCTCAGCATCACCTCCACCTCTGTGTTCTGAGAGCAGCTGGGAAAGGTGAGAGGGACTGCTCAGCCTCACCTCCACCTCTGTGTCCTGAGAACAGCTGGGGGAGGTGAGTGGGACTGCTCAGCCTCACCTTCACCTCTGTGTCCTGAGAGCAGCTGGAAAAGGTGGGTGGAACTGCTCAGCCTAACCTCCACCTCTGTGTCCTGAGAGCAGCTGGGGGAGGTGGGTGGAACTGCTCAGCCTCTCCTCCAACTCTGTGTCCTGAGAGCACCCTGGGGGAGGTGAGAGGGACTGCTCAGCCTCAACTCCAAATCAGTGTCCTGAGAGCAGCTGGGGGAACTGAGAGGGACTGCTCAGGCTCACCTCCACTTCTGTGTCCTGAGAGCAGCTGGGGGAGGTGAGTGAGAGACTGCTCAGCTTCACCTCCACCTCTGTTTCCTGAGAGAGCCTAGGGGAGGTGAGAGGGACTGCTCAGCCTCACCTCCACCTCAGTGTCCTGAGAGCTTCTGGGGGAGGTGAGTGAGGGACTGCTCAGCTTCACCTCCACCTCTGCTTCCTGAGAGCAGCCTGGGGGAGGTGAGAGGGACTGCTCAGCCTCACCTCCACCTCTGTGTCCTGAGAGCAGCCTGGGAGAAATGAGTGGGACTGCTCAGCCTCACCTCCACCCCTGTGTCCTGAGAGCAGCTTGGGGAAGTGAGAGGGACTGCTAAGCCTCACCTTTACCTCTTTGTCCTTAGAACAGATGGGGGAAGTGAGTGGGACTGCTCAGCCTCACCTCCAACTCTGTGTCCTGAGAGCAGCTGGGGGAGGTGAGAGGGACTGCTCAGCCTCACCTCCAACTTCGTGTCCTGAGAGCAGCCTGGGGGTGTTGAGAGGGACTGCTCAGCCTCACCTCCACATCTGTGTCCTGAGAGCAGCTGGGGAAGGTGAGAGGGACTGCTCAGCCTTACCTCCACCTCTGTGTCCTTAGAGCAGCTGGGGGAAGTGAGTGGGACTGCTCAGCCTCACCTCCACCTCTGTGTCCTGAGAGCAGCTGCGGGAGGTGAGTGAGGGACTGCTCAGCTTCATGTCCTCCTCTGCGTCCTGAGAGCAGCCTGGGGGAGGTGAGAGGGACTGCTCAGCATCACCTCCACCTCTGTGTCCTGAGAGCAGCTGGGGGATGTGAGTGGGACTGCTCAGCCTCACCTCAACCTCTGTGTCCTGAAAGCAGCTGGGGACGGTGAGAGGGACTGTTCAGCCTCACCTCCACCTCTGTGTCCTGAGAGCAGCTAGGGGAGGTGAGAGGGACTGCTCAGCCTCACCTCCTTTTCTGTGTCCTGAGAGCAGCTGGGGGAGGTGAGTAGGACTTCTCAGACTCACATCCACCTCTGTGTCCTGAGAGCAGCTGGTGGAGGTGAGAGGGACTGCTCAGCCTCACCTCCACCTTTGCTTCATGAGAGCTGCTGGGGAGGTGAGAGGGACTGTTCAGCCTCACCTCCACCTCTGCGTCCTGAGAGCAGCCTGGGGACGTGAGAGGGAAAGCTCAGTTTCACCTCCACCTCTGAGTCCAGAGAACAGCTGGGGGAGGTTAGTGTGACTGCTCAGCCTCACCTCCATCTCTGTGTCCTGAGAGCAGCTGGGGGAGGTGAGAGGGGCTGCTCAGCCTCACCTCCACCTCTGTGTCCTGAGAGCAGCTGGGGGTGGTGAGTGAAATTGCTAAGCCTCACCTCCACCTCTGTGTCCTGAGAGAACTGGGGGATGTGAGTGGGACTGCTCAGCCTCACCTCCACCTCTGTGTCCTGAGAGCAGCTGGGGCAGGTGAGAGGGGCTGCTCAGCCTGACCTCCACCTCTGTGTCCTGAGAGCAGCTGGGGGAAGTGAGTGGGACTGCTCAGCCTCACCTCCAACTCTGTGTCCTGAGAGCAGCTGGGGGAGGTGAGTTAGGGACTGCTCAGCTTCATCTCCACCTGTGTGTCCTGAGAGCAGCCTGGAGGAGGTGAGAGGGACTGCTAAGCCTCACTTTCACTGCTGTGTCCTTAGAGCAGCTGGGGGATGTGAGTGGAACTGCTCAGCCTCACCTCCACCTATGTATCCTGAAAGCAGCTGGGGGAGGTGAGAGGGACTGTTCAGCCTCACCTCCTCCTCTGTGTCCTGAGAGCAGCTGGGGGAGGTGAGTGAGGGACTGCTCAGCTTCACTTCCACCTCTGCATCCTGAGTGCAGCCTGGGGGAGGTGAGAGGGACTGCTCAGCCTCACCTCCACTTCTGTGTCCTGAGAGCAGCTGGGGAATGTGAGTGGGACTTCTCAGCCTCACCTCCACCTCTGTGTCGTGAGAGCAGCTGGGGGAGGTGAGAGGGCCTGCTCAGCCTCACCTCCTCCTCTGTGTCCTGAGAGCAGCTGGGGGAGGTGAGAGGGACTGCTCAGCCTCACCTCCACCTCTGTGTCCTGAGAGCAGCTGGGGAAGTGTGTGGGACTGCTCTTCCTCACCTTCACCTCTGTGTCCTGAGAGCAGCTGCGGGAGATGAGTGAGGGACTGCTCAGCTTCATCTCCACCTCTGCGTCCTGAGAGCAGCCTGGGGGAGGTAAGAGAGACTGCTCAGCATCACCTCCACCTCTGTGTCCTGAGAGCAGCTGGGGGAAGTGAGTGGGACTGCTCAGCCTCACCTCCAACTCAGTGTCCTGAGAGTAGCTGGGGGAGGTGAGTGAGGGACTGCTCAACTTCACCTCCACCTCTGCGTCCTGAGAGCAGCCTGGGGGAGGTAAGAGGGACTGCTCAGCCTCACCTCCACCTCTGTGTCCTGAGAGCAGCTTTGGGAGGTGAGAGGGACTGCTCAGCCTCACCTCCACCTCTGCGTCCTGAGAGCAGCTGGGGGAGGTGAGAGGGACTGCTCAGCCTCACCTCCACCTCTGTGTCCTGAGAGCAGCTGGGGCAGGTGAGAGGGGCTGCTCAGCCTCACTTCCACCTCTATGTCTTGAGAGCAGCTGTGGGAGGTGAGTGGGACTGCTCAGCCTCACCTCCACCTCTGTGTCCTGAGAGCAGCTGGGGGAGGTGAGTGAGGGACTGCTCAGCTTCATCTCCACCTGTGCGTACTGAGAGCAGCCTGGGGGAGGTGAGAGGGACTGCTAAGCCTCACATTCACCGCTGTGTCCTGAGAGCAGATGGGGGAGGTGAGTGGAACTGCTCAGCCTCACCTCCACCTATGTGTGATGAAAGCAGGTGGGGGAGGTGAGAGGGACTGCTCAGCCTCACCTCCACCTCTGTGTCCTGAGAGCAGGTGGGGGAGTTGAGAGGAATTGCTCAGCCTCACCTCCTCCTCTGTGTCCTGAGAGCAGCTGGGGGAGGTGAGCTGGACTGCTCAGCCTCACCTCCACCTCTTTGTCCTGAGAGCAGCTGGGGGTGGTGAGAGGGACTGCTCAGCCTCACCTCCACCTATGTGTGATGAAAGCAGGTGGGGGAGGTGAGAGGGACTGCTCAGCCTCACCTCCACCTCTGCGTCCTGAGAGCAGCTGGGGGAGGTGAGAGGGACTGCTCAGCCTCACCTCCACCTCTGTGTCCTGAGAGCAGCTGGGGCAGGTGAGAGGGGCTGCTCAGCCTCACTTCCACCTCTATGTCTTGAGAGCAGCTGTGGGAGGTGAGTGGGACTGCTCAGCCTCACCTCCACCTCTGTGTCCTGAGAGCCCTAGGGGAAGTGAGTGGGACTGCTCAGCCTCACCTCCACCTCTGTGTCCTGAGAGCAGCTGGGGGAGGTGAGTGAGGGACTGCTCAGCTTCATCTCCACCTGTGCGTACTGAGAGCAGCCTGGGGGAGGTGAGCTGGACTGCTAAGCCTCACATTCACCGCTGTGTCCTGAGAGCAGATGGGGGAGGTGAGTGGAACTGCTCAGCCTCACCTCCACCTATGTGTGATGAAAGCAGGTGGGGGAGGTGAGAGGGACTGCTCAGCCTCACCTCCACCTCTTTGTCCTGAGAGCAGCTGGGGGTGGTGAGAGGGACTGCTCAGCCTCACCTCCACCTCTGTGTCCTGAGAGCAGCTGGGGGAGGTGAGAGGGACTGCTCAGCATCACCTCCACCTCTGTGTCCTGCGAGCAGCTCGGGGAGGTGAGTGGGACTGCTCAGCCTCACCTTCACCTCTGTGTCCTTAGAGCAGCTGGGGAAGGTGGGTGGAACTGCTCAGCCTGACCTCCACTTCTGTGTCCTGAGAGCAGCTGGGGAAGGTGGGTGGAACTGCTCAGCATCTCCTCCAAGTCTGTGTCCTGAGAGAACCCTGGGGGAGGTGAGAGGGACTGCTCAGCCTCAACTCCAAATCTGTGTCCTGAGAGCAGCTGGGGGAACTGAGAGGGACTGCTCAGCCTCACCTCCACCTCAGTGTCCTGAGACCAGCTGGGGGAGGTGAGTGAGGGACTGCTCAGCTTCACCTCCACCTCTGCTTCCTGATAGCAGCCTGGGGGAGGTGAGAGGGACTGCTCAGCCTCACCTCCACCTCTGTGTCCTGAGAGAGGCTGGGGGAAGTGAGAGGGAGTGCTAAGCCTCACCTTCACCTCTTTGTCCTGAGAACAGATGGGGGAAGTGAGTGGGACTTCTCAGCCTCACCTCCAACTCTGTGTCCTGAGAGCAGCTGGTGGATGTGAGAGGGACTGCTCAGCCTCACCTCCACCTTCGTGTCCTTAGGGCATCCTGGGGGAAGTCAGAGGGACTGCTCAGCCTCACCTTCACCTCTGTGTCCTGAAAGCAGCTGGGGGAGGTGAGAGGGACTGCTCAGCCTTACCTCCACCTCTGTGTCTTGAGAGCAGCTGGGGGAAGTGAGTGGGACTGCTCAGCCTCACCTCCACCTCTGTGTCCTGAGAGCAGCTGTGGGATGTGAGTGAGGGACTGCTCAGCTTCATCTCCTCCTCTGCGTCCTGAGAGCAGCCTGGGGGAGGTGAGAGGGACTGCTCAGCATCACCTCCACCTCTGTGTCCTGAGAGCAGCTGGGGGATGTAAGTGGGACTGCTCAGCCTCACCTCCACCTCTGTGTCCTGAAAGCAGCTGGGGGCGGTGAGAGGGACTGTTCAGCCTCACCTCTGCCTCTGTGTCCTGAGAGCAGCTATGGGAGGTGAGAGGGACTGCTCAGCCTGACCTCCTCTTCTGTGTCCTGAGAGCAGCTTGGGGAGGTGAGAGGGACTGCTCAGCCTCACCTCCTCCTCTGTGTCCAGAGAGCAGCTGGGGGATGTGAGAGGGACTGCTCAGCCTCACCTCCACCTCTGTGTCCTGAGAGCAGCTGTGGGAGGTGAGTGGGACTGCTCAGCCTCAACTCCACCTCTGTGTCCTGAGAGCAGCTGTGGCAGGTGAGAGGGGCTTCTCACCCTCACCTCCACTTCTGTGTCCTGAGAGCAGCTGTGGGAGGTGAGTGGGACTGCTCAGCCTCACCTCCACCTCTGTGTCCTGAGAGCACTGGGGGAAGTGAGTGGGACTGCTCAGCCTCACCTCCACCTCTGTGTCCTGATAGCAGCTGGGGGAGGTGAGAGGGACTGCTCAGCCTCACCTCCTCCTCTGTGTCCTGAGAGCAGCTGGGGGAGGTGAGTGAGGGACTGCTCAGCTTCATCTCCACCTGTGTGTCCTGAGAGCAGCCTGGGGGAGGTGAGAGGGACTGCTAAGCCTCACCTTCACCGCTGTGTCCTGAGAGCAGCTGGGGGATGTGAGTGGAACTGCTCAGCCTCACCTCCACCTATGTGTCCTGAAAGCAGCTGGGGGAGGTGAGAGGGACTGTTCAGCCTCACCTCCACCTCTGTGTCCTGAGAGCAGCTGGGGGAGGTGAGTGAGGTACTGCTCAGCTTCACTTCCACCTCTGCATCCTGAGTGCAGCCTGGGGGAGGTGAGAGGGACTGCTCAGCCTCACCTCCACCTCTGTGTCCTGAGAGCAGCAGGGGAATGTGAGTGGGACTTCTCAGCCTCACCTCCACCTCTGTGTCCTGAAAGCAGCTGGGGGAGTTGAGAGGGACTGCTCAGCCTCACCTCCACCTCTGTGTCCTGAGAGCAGCTGGGGGAGGTGAGAGGGCCTGCTCAGCCTCACCTCGTCCTCTGTGTCCTGAGAGTAGCTGGGGGAGGTGAGAGGGACTGCTCAGCCTCACCTCCACCTCTGTGTCCTGAGAGCAGCTGGGGAAGTGTGTGGGACTGCTCTGCCTCACCTACACCTCTGTGTCTTGAGAGCAGCTGCGGGAGGTGAGTGAGGGACTGCTCAGCTTCATCTCCACCTCTGCGTCCTGAGAGCAGCCTGGGGGAGGTAAGAGGGACTGCTCAGCATCACCTCCACCTCTGTGTCCTGAGAGCAGCTGGGGGAGGTGAGTGGGACTGCTCAGACTCACCTCCACCTCTGTGTCCTGAGAGCAGCTGGGGGAGGTAAGAGGGACTGCTCAGCCTCACCTCCACCTCTGTGTCCTGAGAGCAGCTGGGGGATGTGAGTTGGACTGCTCAGCCTCACCTCCATCTCTGTGTCTTGAAAGCAGCTGGGGGAGGTGAGAGAGACTGCTCAGCCTCACCTCCACCTCTGTGTCCTGAGAGCAGCTAGGGGAGGTGAGAGGGACTGCTGAGCCTCACCTCCACCTCTGTGACCTGAGAGCAGCCTGGGGAGGTGAGTGGGACTGCTCAGCCTCACCTCCAACTCTGTGTTTTGAGAGCAGCCTGGGGGAGGTGAGTGGGATTGCTCAGCCTCACCTCCACCTCTGTGTCCTGAGAGCAGCCTGGGGGAGTTGAGTGGGACTGCTCAGCCTCACCTCCACCTCTGTGTCCTGAGAGCAGCTGGGGGAATTGAGTGGGACTGCTCATCCTCACCTCCACCTCTGTGTCCGGAGAGCAGCTGGGGGAAGTGTGAGGGACTGCTCAGCCTCACCTCAACCTCTGTGTCCTGAGAGCAGCTGGGTGAAGTGAGTGGGACTGCTCAGCCTCACCTCCACCTCTGTGTTCTGAGAGCAGCTGGGGGAGGTGAGAGGGACTGCTCAGCCTCACCTCAATCTCTGTGACCTGAGAGCATCCTGGGGGAGATGAGTGGGATTTCTCAGCCTCACCTCCACCTCTGTGCCCTGAGAGCAGCTGGGGAGGTGAAAGGGACTGCTCAGCCTCACCTCCACCTCTGTGTCCTGAGAGCAGCCTGGGGGAGGTGAGTGGGACTGCTCAGCCTCACCTCCACCTCTGTGTCCTGAGAGCAGCCTGGGGGAGTTGAGTGGGACTGCTCAGCCTCACCTCCACCGCTGTGTCCTGAGAGCAGCTGGGGGAATTGAGAGGGACTGCTCAGCCTCACCTCCACCTCTGTGTCCTGAGAGCAGCTGGGGGAAGTGAGTGGGACTGCTCAGCCTCACCTCCACCTCTGTGTTCTGAGAGCAGCTGGGGGATGTGAGAGGGACTGCTCAGCCTCACCTCCACCTCTGTGTCCTAGAGCAGCCTGGGGGAAGTGAGTGGGACTGCTCAGCCTCACCTCCACCTCTGTGTTTTGAGAGCAGCCTGGGGGAGGTGAGTGCGACTGCTCAGCCTCACCTCCACCTCTGTGTCCTGAGAGCAGCCTGGGGGAGGTGAGAGGGACTGCTCAGCCTCACCTCCACCTCTGTGTCCTGAGAGCAGCTGGGGCATGTGAGAGGGTCTGCTCAGCCTCACATCCACCTATGTGTCCGGAGAGCAGCCTGGGGGATGTTATAGGGACTGCTCAGCCTCACCTCCACCTCTCTGTCCTGAGAGCAGCTGGGGGAATTTAGAGGGACTGCTCAGCCTCACCTCCACCTCTGTGTCCTGAGAGCAGCTGGGGGAAGTGAGTGGGACTGCTCAGCCTCACCTCCACCTCTGTGTTCTGAGAGCAGCTGGGGGAGGTGAGAGGGACTGCTCAGCCTCACCTCCACCTCTGTGTCGTAGAGCAACCTGGGGGAAGTGAGTGGGAATGCTCAGCCTCACCTCCACCTCTGTGTTTTGAGAGCAGACTTGGGGAGGTGAGTGGGACTGCTCAGCCTCACCTCCACCTCTGTGTTTTGAGAGCAGCCTGGGGGAGGTGAGTGGGATTGCTCAGCCTCACCTCCACCTCTGTGTCCTGAGAGCAGCCTGGGGGAGTTGAGTGGGACTGCTCAGCCTCACCTCCACCTCTGTGTCTTGAGAGCAGCTGGGGGAAGTGAGAGGGACTACTCAGCCTCACCTCCACCTCTGTGTCCTGAGAGCAGCTGGGGGAAGTGAGTGGGACTGCTCAGCCTCACCTCCACCTTTGTGTTCTGAGAGCAGCTGGGGGAGGTGAGAGGGACTGCTCAGCCTCACCTCAATCTCTGTGTCCAGAGAGCAGCCTGGGGGAGATGAGTGGGATTTCTCAGCCTCACCTCCACCTCTGTGTCCTGAGAGCAGCTGGGGAGGTGAGAGGGACTGCTCAGCCTCACCTCCACCTCTGTGTCCTGAGAGCAGCCTGGGGGAGGTGAGTGGGACTGCTCAGCCTCACCTCCACCTCTGTGTCCTGAGAGCAGCCTGGGGGAGTTGAGTGGGACTGCTCAGCCTCACCTCCACCGCTGTGTCCTGAGAGCAGCTGGGGGAAGTGAGTGGGACTGCTCTGCCTCACCTTCACCTCTGTTTCCTGAGAGCAGCTGCGGGAGGTGAGTGAGGTACTTCTCAGCTTCATCTCCACCTTCTGCGTCCTGAGAGCAGCCTGGGGGAGGTGAGAGGGACTGCTCAGCATCACCTCCACCTCTGTGTTCTGAGAGCAGCTAGGGGAAGTGAGTGGGATTGCTCAGCCTCACCTCCACCCCAGTGTCCTGAGAGTAGCTGGGAGAGGTGAGGGAGGGACTGCTCAGATTCACCTCCACCTCTGCGTCCTGAGAGCAGCCTGGGGGAGGTGAGAGGGACTGCTCAGCCTCACCTCCACCTCTGCGTCCTGAGAGCTACCTGGGGGAGTTGAGAGGGACTGCTCAGCCTCACCTCCACCTCTGTGTCCTGAGAGCAGCTGGGGGATGTGAGTGGGACTTCTCAGCCTCAACTCCACCTCTGTGTACTGAAAGCAGC
Source organism: Spermophilus citellus (assembly GCF_964194105.1). Classification (NCBI taxonomy): domain Eukaryota; kingdom Metazoa; phylum Chordata; class Mammalia; order Rodentia; family Sciuridae; genus Spermophilus; species Spermophilus citellus. The sequence continues at coordinate 942,842 of NW_027672891.1, read as the reverse complement.
TGGGGGAGGTGAGTGGGACTGCTCAGACTCACCTCCACCTCTGTGTCATGAGAGCAGCTGGATGAGGTGAGAGGGGTGCTCAGCCTCACCTCCTCCTCTGTATCCTGAGAGCATCTGGGGGAGGTGAGAGGGACTGCTCAGCCTCACCTCCACCTCTGTGTCCTGAGAACAGCTGGGGGAGGTGAGTGGGACTGCTCAGCCTCACCTTCACCTCTGTGTCCTGAGAGCAGCTGGAAAAGGTGGGTGGAACTGCTCAGCCTAACCTCCACCTCTGTGTCCTGAGAGCAGCTGGGGGAGGTGGGTGGAACTGCTCAGCCTCTCCTCCAAATCTGTGTCCTGAGAGCACCCTGGGGGAGGTGAGAGGGACTGCTCAGCCTCAACTCCAAATCTGTGTCCTGAGAGCAGCTGGGGGAACTGAGAGGGACTGCTCAGGCTCACCTCCACTTCTGTGTCCTGAGAGCAGCTGGGGGAGGTGAGTGAGAGACTGCTCAGCTTCACCTCCACCTCTGTTTCCTGAGAGAGCCTAGGGGAGGTGAGAGGGACTGCTCAGCCTCACCTCCACCTCAGTGTCCTGAGAGCTTCTGGGGGAGGTGAGTGAGGGACTGCTCAGCTTCACCTCCACCTCTGCTTCCTGAGAGCAGCCTGGGGGAGGTGAGAGGGACTGCTCAGCCTCACCTCCACCTCTGTGTCCTGAGAGCAGCCTGGGAGAAATGAGTGGGACTGCTCAGCCTCACCTCCACGCCTGTGTCCTGAGAGCAGCTTGGGGAAGTGAGAGGGACTGCTAAGCCTCACCTCCACCTCTTTGTCCTGAGAACAGATGGGGGAAGTGAGTGGGACTGCTCAGCCTCACCTCCAACTCTGTGTCCTGAGAGCAGCTGGGGGAGGTGAGAGGGACTGCTCAGCCTCACCTCCAACTTCGTGTCCTGAGAGCAGCCTGGGGGAGTTGAGAGGGACTGCTCAGCCTCACCTCCACCTCTGTGTCCTGAGAGCAGCTGGGGAAGGTGAGAGGGACTGCTCAGCCTTACCTCCACCTCTGTGTCCTTAGAGCAGCTGGGGGAAGTGAGTGGGACTGCTCAGCCTCACCTCCACCTCTGTGTCCTGAGAGCAGCTGCGGGAGGTGAGTGAGGGACTGCTCAGCTTCATGTCCTCCTCTGCGTCCTGAGAGCAGCCTGGGGGAGGTGAGAGGGACTGCTCAGCATCACCTCCACCTCTGTGTCCTGAGAGCAGCTGGGGGATGTGAGTGGGACTGCTCAGCCTCACCTCAACCTCTGTGTCCTGAAAGCAGCTGGGGACGGTGAGAGGGACTGTTCAGCCTCACCTCCACCTCTGTGTCCTGAGAGCAGCTAGGGGAGGTGAGAGGGACTGCTCAGCCTCACCTCCTCTTCTGTGTCCTGAGAGCAGCTGGGGGAGGTGAGTAGGACTTCTCAGACTCACATCCACCTCTGTGTCCTGAGAGCAGCTGGTGGAGGTGAGAGGGACTGCTCAGCCTCACCTCCACCTTTGTGTCATGAGAGCTGCTGGGGAGGTGAGAGGGACTGTTCAGCCTCACCTCCACCTCTGCGTCCTGAGAGCAGCCTGGGGGACGTGAGAGGGACAGCTCAGTTTCACCTCCACCTCTGAGTCCAGAGAACAGCTGGGGGAGGTTAGTGTGACTGCTCAGCCTCACCTCCATCTCTGTGTCCTGAGAGCAGCTGGGGGAGGTGAGAGGGACTGCTCAGCCTCACCTCCACCTCTGTGTCCTGAGAGCAGCTGGGGGAGTTGAGAGGGACTGCTCACCCTCACCTCCACCTCTGTGTCCAGAGAGCTGCTGGGGGAGGTGAGAGGGACTGCTCAGCCTCACCTCCACCTCTGCGTCCTGAGAGCAGCTGGGGGAGGTGAGTGGGACTGCACAGCCTCACCTCCACCTCTGTGTTCTGAGAGCAGCTGGGGGAGGTGAGAGGGACTGCTCAGCCTCACCTCCACCTCTGTGTCCTGAAAGGAGCTGGGGGAAGTGAGAGGGACTGCTCAGCCTCACCTCCACCTCTGTGTCCTGAAAGCAGCTGGGGGCGGTGAGAGGGACTGCTCAGCATCACCTCCACCTCTGTGTCCTGAGAGCAGCTGGGGGAAGTGAGTGGGACTGCTCTGCCTCACCTTCACCTCTGTGTCCTGAGAGCAGCTGCTGGAGGTGAGTGAGGGACTTCTCAGCTTCATCTCCACCTCTGCGTCCTGAGAACAGCCTAGGGGCGGTGAGAGGGACTGCTCAGCATCACCTCCACCTCTGTGTCCTGAGAGCAGCTGGGGGAAGTGAGTGGGACTGCTCAGCCTCACCTCCACCTCAGTGTCCTGAGAGTAGCTGGGGGAGGTGAGTGAGGGACATCTCAGCTTCACCTCCACCTCTGCGTCCTGAGAGCAGCCAGGGGGAGGTGAGAGGGACTGCTCAGCCTCACCTCCACCTCTGCAAACTGAGAGCAGCTGGGTGTGGTGAGAGGGACTGCTCAGCCTCACCTCCACCTCTGTGTCCTGAGAGCAGCTTGGGCAGGTGAGAGGGGCTGCTCAGCCTCACCTCCACCTCTATGTCCTTAGAGCAGCTGTGGGAGGTGAGTGGGACTGCTCAGCTTCACCTCGACCTCTGTGTCCTGAGAGCACTGTGTGAAGTGAGTGGGACTGCTCAGCCTCACCTCCACCTCTGTGTCCTGAGAGCAGCTGGGGGAGGTGAGTGAGGGACTGCTCAGCTTCACCTCCATCTCTGCGTCCTGAGAGAAGCCTGGGAGTGGTGAGAGGGACTGCTCAGCCTCACCTCCACCTCTGTGTCCTGGGAGCAGCTGGGGGATGTGAGTGGGACTTCTCAGCCTCCCCTCCACCTCTGTGTCCTGAAAGCAGCTGGGGGACGTGAGTGGGACTGCTCAGACTCACCTCCACCTCTGTGTCCTGAGAGCAGCTGCAGGAGGTGAGAGGGGTACTCAGCCTCACCTCCTCCTCTGTATCCTGAGAGCATCTGGGGGAGGTGAGAGGGACTGCTCAGCCTCACCTCCACCTCTGTCTCTTGAGAACAGCTGGGGGAGGTGAGTGGGACTGCTCAGCCTCACCTTCACCTCTGTGTCCTGAGAACAGCTGGGGAAGGTGGGTGGAACTGCTCAGCCTGACATCCACCTCTGTGTCCTGAGAGCAGCTGGGGGAGGTGGGTGGAACTGCTCAGCCTCTCCTTCACCTCTGTGTCCTGAGAGCACCCTGGGGGTGTTGAGAGGGACTGCTCAGCCTCACCTCCAAATCTGTGTCCTGAGAGCAGCTGGGGGAAGTGAGAGGGACTGCTCAGCCTCACCTCCACCTCTGTGTCCTAAGAGCAGCTGGGGGAGGTGAGTGAGGGACTGCTCAGCTTCACCTCCACCTCTGTTTCCTGAGAGCAGCCTAGGGGAGTTGAGAGGGACTGCTCAGCCTCACCTCCACCTCAGTGTCCTGAGACCAGCTGGGGGAGGTGAGTGAGGGACTGCTCAGCTTCACCTCCACCTCTGCTTCCTGATGTCAGCCTGGGGGACATGAGAGGGACTGCTCAGCCTCACCTCCACCTCTGTGTCCTGAGAGCAGCCTGGGAGAAGTGAGTGGGACTGCTCAGCCTCACCTCCACCTCTGTGTCCTGAGAGCAGCTGTGGGAAGTGAGAGGGACTGTTAAGCCTCACCTTCACCTCTTTGTCCTGAGAACAGATGGGGGAAGTGAGTGGGACTGCTCAGCCTCACCTCCAACTCTGTGTCCTGAGAGCAGCTGGGGGATGTGAGAGGGACTGCTCAGCCTCACCTCCACCTTCGTGTCCTGAGAGCAGCCTGGGGGAGGTGAGAGGGACTGCTCAGCCTCACCTCCACCTCTGTGTCCTGAGAGCAGCTGGGGGAGGTGAGAGGGACTGCTCAGCCTTACCTCCACCTGTGTGTCCTGAGAGCAGCTGGGGGAAGTGAGTGGGACTGCTCAGCCTCACCTCCACCTCTGTGTCCTGAGAGCAGCTGCGGGAGGTGAGTGAGGGACTGCTCAGCTTCATCTCCTCCTCTGCGTCCTGAGAGCAGCCTGGGGGAGGTGAGAGGGACTGTTCAGCCTCACCTCCACCTCTGTCTCCTGAGAGCAGCTATTGAAGGTGAGAGGGACTGCTCAGCCTCACCTCCTCCTCTGTGTCCTGAGAGCAGCTTGGGGAGGTGAGTGGGACTGCTCAGACTCACCTCCACCTCTGTGTCCTGAGAGCAGCTGGGGGAGGTAAGAGGGACTGCTCAGCCTCACCTCCACCTTTGCGTCCTGAGAGCTGCTGGGGGAGGTGAGAGGGACTGTTCAGCCTCACCTACACCTCTGCGTCCTGAGAGCAGCCTGGGGGAGGTGAGAGGGACTGCTCAGCCTCACCTCCACCTCTGTGTCCTGAGAGCAGCTGGGGGATGTGAGTTGGACTGCTCAGCCTCACCTCCATCTCTGTGTCTTGAAAGCAGCTGGGGGAGGTGAGAGAGACTGCTCAGCCTCACCTTTACCTCTGTGTCCTGAGAGCAGCTAGGGGAGGTGAGAGGGACTGCTGAGCCTCACCTCCACGTCTGTGTCCTGAGAGCAGCTTGGGCAGGTGAGAGGGGCTGCTCAGCCTCACCTCCACCTCTGTGTCCTGAGAGCAGCTGGGGGTGGTGAGTGAGACTGCTAAGCCTCACCTCCACCTCTGTGTCCTGAGAGCACTTGGGGATGTGAGTGGGACTGCTAAGCCTCGCCTCCACCTCTGTGTCCTGAGAGTAGCTGGGGCAGGTGAGAGGGGCTGCTCAGCCTGACCTCCACCTCTGTGTCCTGAGAGCAGCTGGGGGAAGTAAGTGGGACTGCTCAGCCTCACCTCCAACTCTGTGTCCTGAGAGCAGCTGGGGGAGGTGAGTGAGGGACTGCTCAGCTTCATCTCCACCTGTGTGTCCTGAGAGCAGCCTGGGGGAGGTGAGAGGGACTGCTAAGCCTCACATTCACCGCTGTGTCCTGAGAGCAGCTGGGGGATGTGAGTGGAACTGCTCAGCCTCACCTCCACCTATGTGTCCTGAAAGCAGCTGGGGGAGGTGAGAGGGACTGTTCAGCCTCACCTCCACCTCTGTGTCCTGAGAGCAGCTGGGGGAGGTGAGTGAGAAACTGCTCACCTTCACTTCCACCTCTGCATCCTGAGTGCAGCCTGGGGGAGGTGATAGGGACTGCTCAGCCTCACCTCCACCTCTGTGTCCTGAGAGCAGCTGGGGAATGTGAGTGGGACTTCTCAGCCTCACCTCCACCTCTGTGTCCTGAAAGCAGCTGGGGGAGGTGAGAGGGACTGCTCAGCCTCACCTCCACCTCTGTGTCCTGAGAGCAGCTGGGGGAGGTGAGAGGGCCTGCTCAGCCTCACCTCCTCCTCTGTGTCCTGAGAGCAGCTGGGGGAGGTGAGAGGGACTGCTCAGCCTCACCTCCACCTCTGTGTCCTGAGAGTAGCTGGGGAAGTGTGTGGGACTGCTCTGCCTCACCTTCACCTCTGTGTCCTGAGAGCAGCTGCGGGAGGTGAGTGAGGGACTGCTCAGCTTCATCTCCACCTCTGCGTCCTGAGAGCAGCCTGGGGAAGTAAGAGGGCCTGCTCAGCATCACCTCCACCTCTGTGTCCTGAGAGCAGCTGGTGGAAGTGAGTGGGACTGCTCAGCCTCACCTCCACCTCAGTGTCCTGAGAGTATCTGGGGGAGGTGAGTGAGGGACTGCTCAGCTTCACCTCAACCTCTGCGTCCTGAGAGCAGCCTGGGGGAGGTAAGAGGGACTGCTCAGCCTCACCTCCACCTCTGTGTCCTGAGAGCAGCTGGGGGAGGTGAGAGGGACTGCTCAGCCTCACCTCCACCTCTGTGTCCTGAGAGCAGCTGGGGGAGGTGAGAGGGACTGCTCAGCCTCACCTCCACCTCTGTGTCCTGAGAGCAGCTGGGGCAGGTGAGAGGGGCTGCTCAGCCTCACTTCCACCTCTACGTCTTGAGAGCAGCTGTGGGAGGTGAGTGGGACTGCTCAGCCTCACCTCCACCTCTGTGTCCTGAGAGCCCTAGGGGAAGTGAGTGGGACTGCTCAGCCTCACCTCCACCTCTGTGTCCTGAGAGCAGCTGGGGGAGGTGAGTGAGGGACTGCTCAGCTTCATCTCCACCTGTGCGTACTGAGAGCAGCCTGGAGGAGGTGAGAGGGACTGCTAAGCCTCACATTCACCGCTGTGTCCTGAGAGCAGATGGGGGAGGTGAGTGGAACTGCTCAGCCTCACCTCCACCTATGTGTGATGAAAGCAGTTGGGGGAGGTGAGAGGGACTGCTCAGCCTCACCTCCACCTCTGTGTCCTGAGAGCAGGTGGGGGAGTTGAGAGGAATTGCTCAGCCTCACCTCCTCCTCTGTGTCCTGAGAGCAGCTGGGGGAGGTGAGCTGGACTGCTCAGCCTCACCTCCACCTCTTTGTCCTGAGAGCAGCTGGGGGTGGTGAGAGGGACTGCTCAGCCTCACCTCCACCTCTGTGTCCTGAGAGCAGCTGGGGGAGGTGAGAGGGACTGCTCAGCATCACCTCCACCTCTGTGTTTTGCGAGCAGCTCGGGAAGGTGAGTGGGACTGCTCAGCCTCACCTTCACCTCTGTGTCCTGAGAGCAGCTGGGGAAGGTGGGTGGAACTGCTCAGCCTGACCTCCACCTCTGTGTCCTGAGAGCAGCTGGGGGAGGTGGGTGGAACTGCTCAGCCTCTCCTCCAAGTCTGTGTCCTGAGAGCACCCTGGGGGAGGTGAGAGGGACTGCTCAGCCTCAACTCCAAATCTGTGTCCTGAGAGCAGCTGGGGGAACTGAGAGGGACTGCTCAGCCTCACCTCCACTTCTGTGTCCTGAGAGAAACTGGGGGAGGTGAGTGAGGGACTGCTCAGCTTCACCTCACCTCTGTTTCCTGAGAGCAGCCTAGGGGAGGTGAGAGGGACTGCTCAGCCTCACCTCCACCTCAGTATCCTGAGACCAGCTGGGGGAGGTGAGTGAGGAACTGCTCAGCTTCACCTCCACCTCTGCTTCCTGATAGCAGCCTGGGGGAGGTGAGAGGGACTGCTCAGCCTCACCTCCACCTCTGTGTCCTAGAGAGGCTGGGGGAAGTGAGAGGGACTGCTAAGCCTCACCTTCACCTCTTTGTCCTGAGAACAGATGGGGGAAGTGAGTGGGACTGCTCAGCCTCACCTCCAACTCTGTGTCCTGAGAGCAGCTGGGGGATGTGAGAGGGACTGCTCAGCCTCACCTCCACCTTCGTGTCCTGAGAGCAGCCTGGGGGAGGTGAGAGGGACTGCTCAGCCTCACCTTCACCTCTGTGTCCTGAGAGCAGCTGGGGGAGGTGAGAGGGACTGCTCAGCCTTACCTCCACCTCTGTGTCCTGAGAGCAGCTTGGGGAGGTGAGAGGGACTGCTCAGCCTCACCTCCTCCTCTGTGTCCTGAGAGCCATTGGAGGAGGTGAAAGGGACTGCTCAGCCTCACCTCCACCTGTATCCTGAGAGTAGCTGAAGGAAGTGAGTGGGACTGCTCAGCCTCACCTCCACCTCTGTGTCCTGAGATCAGCTGGGGGAGGTGAGAGGGACTGCTCAGCCTCACCTACACCTGTGCGTCCTGAGAGCTGCTGGGGGAGGTGAGAGGGACTGCTCAGCCTCACCTCCACCTCTGCGTCCTGAGAGTAGCCTGGGGGAGGTGAGAGGGACTGCTCAGCCTCACCGACACCTCTGTGTCCTGAGAGCAGCTGGGGGAACTGAGTGGGACTGCTCAGCCTCACCTCCACCTCTGTGTCCTGAGAGCAGCTGCGGGAGGTGAGTGAGGGACTGCTCGTCTTCGTCTCCTCCTCTGCGTCCTGAGAGCAGCCTGGGGGAGGTGAGAGGGACTGCTCAGCATCACCTCCACCTCTGTGTCCTGAGAGCAGCTGGGGGATGTGAGTGGGACTGCTCAGCCTCACCTCCACCTCTGTGTCCTGAAAGCAGCTGGGGGCGGTGAGAGGGACTGTTCAGCCTCACCTCCACCTCTGTGTCCTGAGAGCAGCTATGGGAGGTGAGAGGGACTGCTCAGCCTCACCTCCTCCTCTGTGTCCTGAGAGCAGCTTGGGGAGGTGAGAGGGACTGCTCAGCCTCACCTCCTCCTCTGTGTCCTGAGAGCCATTGGAGGAGGTGAAAGGGACTTCTCAGCCTCACCTCCACCTGTATCCTGAGAGTAGCTGAAGGAAGTGAGTGGGACTGCTCAGCCTCACCTCCACCTCTGTGTCCTGAGATCAGCTGGGGGAGGTGAGAGGGACTGCTCAGCCTCACCTACACCTGTGCGTCCTGTGAGCTGCTGGGGGAGGTGAGAGGGACTGCTCAGCCTCACCTCCACCTCTGCGTCCTGAGAGTAGCCTGGGGGAGGTGAGAGGGACTGCTCAGCCTCACCGACACCTCTGTGTCCTGAGAGCAGCTGGGGGAACTGAGTGGGACTGCTCAGCCTCACCTCCACCTCTGTGTCCTGAGAGCAGCTGCGGGAGGTGAGTGAGGGACTGCTCGTCTTCGTCTCCTCCTCTGCGTCCTGAGAGCAGCCTGGGGGAGGTGAGAGGGACTGCTCAGCATCACCTCCACCTCTGTGTCCTGAGAGCAGCTGGGGGATGTGAGTGGGACTGCTCAGCCTCACCTCCACCTCTGTGTCCTGAAAGCAGCTGGGGGCGGTGAGAGGGACTGTTCAGCCTCACCTCCACCTCTGTCTCCTGAGAGCAGCTATGGGAGGTGAGAGGGACTGCTCAGCCTCACCTCCCCCTCTGTGTCCTGAGAGCAGCTTGGGGAGGTGAGTGGGACTGCTCAGACTCACCTCCACCTCTGTGTCCTGAGAGCAGCTGGGGGAGGTAAGAGGGACTGCTCAGCCTCACCTCCACCTTTGCGTCCTGAGAGCGGCTGGGGGAGGTGAGAGGGACTGTTAAGCCTCACCTCCACCTCTGCGTCCTGAGAGCAGCCTGGGGGAGGTGAGAGGGACTGCTCAGACTCACCTCCACCTCTGTGTCCTGAGAGCAGCCTGGGGAGGTGAGTGGGACTGCTCTGCCTCACCTCCACCTCTGTGACCTGAGAGCAGCTGGGGGATGTGAGTGGGACTGCTCAGCCTCACCTCCAACTCTGTGTCCTGAGAGCAGCTGGGGGAAGTGAGAGGGACTGCTCAGCCTCACCTCCACGTCTGTGTCCTGAGAGCAGCTTGGGCAGGTGAGAGGGGCTGCTCAGCCTCACCTCCACCTCTGTGTCCTGAGAGCAGCTGGGGGAGGTGAGTGAGACTGCTAAGCCTCACCTCCACCTCTGTGTCCTGAGAGCACTGGGGGATGTGAGTGGGACTGCTCAGCCTCACCTCCACCTCTGTGTCCTGAGAACAGCTGGGGCAGGTGAGAGGGGCTGCTCAGCCTGACATCCACCTCTGTGTCCTGAGAGCAGCTGGGGGAAGTGAGTGGGACTGCTCAGCCTCACCTCCAACTCTGTGTCCTGAGAGCAGCTGGGGGAGGTGAGTGAGGGACTGCTCAGCTTCATCTCCACCTGTGTATCCTGAGAGCAGCCTGGGGGAGGTGAGAGGGACTGCTAAGCCTCACCTTCACCGCTGTGTGCTGAGAGCAGCTGGTGGATGTGAGTGGAACTGCTCAGCCTCACCTCCACCTATGTGTCCTGAAAGCAGCTGGGGGAGGTGAGAGGGACTGTTCAGCCTCACCTCCACCTCTGTGTCCTGAGAGCAGCTGGGGGAGGTGAGTGAGGGATTGCTCAGCTTCACTTCCACCTCTGCATCCTGAGTGCAGCCTGGGGCAGGTGATAGGGACTGCTCAGCCTCACCTCCACCTTTGCGTCCTGAGAGCTGCTGGGGGAGGTGAGAGGGACTGTTCAGCCTCACCTCCACCTCTGTGTCCTGAGAGCAGCTGGGGGAGGTGAGAGGGACTGCTCAGCCTCATCTCCTCCTCTGTGTCCTGAGAGCAGCTGGGGGAGGTGAGAGGGACTGCTCAGCCTCACCTCCACCTCTGTGTCCTGAGAGCAGCTGGGGAAGTGTGTGGGACTGCTCTGCCTCACCTTCACCTCTGTGTCCTGAGAGGAGCTGCGGGAGGTGAGTGAGGGACTACTCAGCTTCATCTCCACCTCTGCGTCCTGAGAGCAGCCTGGGGGAGGTAAGAGGGACTGCTCAGCATCACCTCCACCTCTATGTCCTGAGAGCAGCTGGTGGAAGTGAGTGGGACTGCTCAGCCTCACCTCCACCTCAGTGTCCTGAGAATAGCTGGGGGAGGTGAGTGAGGGACTGCTCAGCTTCACCTCCACCTCCGTGTCCTGAGAGCAGCCTGGGGGAGGTAAGAGGTACTGCTCAGCCTCACCTCCACCTCTGTGTCCTGAGAGCAGCTGGGGGAGGTGAGAGGGACTGCTCAGCCTCACCTCCACCTCTGCGTCCTGAGAGCAGCTGGGGGAGGTGAGAGGGACTGCTCAGCCTTACCTCCACCTCTGTGTCCTGAGAGCAGCTGGGGCAGGTGAGAGGGGCTGCTCAGCCTCACTTCCACCTCTATGTCTTGAGAGCAGCTGTGGGAGGTGAGTGGGACTGCTCAGCCTCACCTCCACCTCTGTGTCCTGAGAGCCCTAGGGGAAGTGAGTGGGACTGCTCAGCCTCACCTCCACCTCTGTGTCCTGAGAGCAGCTGGGGGAGGTGAGTGAGGGACTGCTCAGCTTCATCTCCACCTGTGCGTACTGAGAGCAGCCTGGAGGAGGTGAGAGGGACTGCTAAGCCTCACATTCACCGCTGTGTCCTGAGAGCAGATGGGGGAGGTGAGTGGAACTGTTCAGCCTCACCTCCACCTATGTGTGATGAAAGCAGGTGGGGGAGGTGAGAGGGACTGCTCAGCCTCACCTCCACCTCTGTGTCCTGAGAGCAGGTGGGGGAGTTGAGAGGAATTGCTCAGCCTCACCTCCTCCTCTGTGTCCTGAGAGCAGCTGGGGGAGGTGAGAGGGACTGCTCAGCCTCACCTCCACCTCTTTGTCCTGACAGCAGCTGGGGGTGGTGAGAGGGACTGCTCAGCCTCACCTCCACCTCTGTGTCCTGAGAGCAGCTAGGGGAGGTGAGAGGGACTGCTCAGCATCACCTCCACCTCTGTGTCCTGCGAGCAGCTCGGGGAGGTGAGTGGGACTGCTCAGCCTCACCTTCACGTCTGTGTCCTGAGAGCAGCTGGGGAAGGTGGGTGGAACTGCTCAGCCTGACCTCCACCTCTGTGTCCTGAGAGCAGCTGGGGGAGGTGGGTGGAACTGCTCAGCCTCTCCTCCAAGTCTGTGTCCTGAGAGCACCCTGGGGGAGGTGAGAGGGACTGCTCAGCCTCAACTCAAAATCTGTGTCCTGAGAGCAGCTGGGGGAACTGAGAGGGACTGCTCAGCCTCACATCCACCTCTGTGTCCTGAGAGCAACTCGGGGAGGTGAGTGAGGGACTGCTCAGCTTCACCTCCACCTCTGTTTCCTGAGAGCAGCCTAGGGGAGGTGAGAGGGACTGCTCAGCCTCACCTCCACCTCTGTGTCCTGAGACCAGCTGGGAGAGGTGAGTGAGGAACTGCTCAGCTTCACCTCCACCTCTGCTTCCTGATAGCAGCCTGGGGGAGGTGAGAGGGACTGCTCAGCCTCACCTCCACCTCTGTGTCCTGAGAGAGGCTGGGGGAAGTGAGAGGGACTGCTAAGCCTCACCTTCACCTCTTTGTCCTGAGAACAGATGGGGGAAGTGAGTGGGACTGCTCAGCCTAACCTCCAACTCTGTGTCCTGAGAGCAGCTTGGGGATGTGAGAGGGACTGCTCAGCCTCACCTCCACCTTCGTGTCCTGAGAGCAGCCTGGGGGAGGTGAGAGGGACTGCTCAGCCTCACCTTCACCTCTGTGTCCTGAGAGCAGCTGGGGGAGGTGAGAGGGACTGCTCAGCCTTACCTCCACCTCTGTGTCCTGAGAGCAGCTGGGGGAAGTGAGTGGGACTGCTCAGCCTCACCTCCACCTCTGTGTCCTGAGAGCAGCTGCGGGAGGTGAGTGAGGGACTGCTCAGCTTCATGTCCTCCTCTGCGTCCTGAGAGCAGCCTGGGGGAGGTGAGACGGACTGCTCAGCATCACCTCCACCTCTGTGTCCTGAGAGCAGCTGGGGGATGTGAGTGGGACTGCTCAGCCTCACCTCCACCTCTGTGTCCTGAAAGCACCTGGGGGCGGTGAGAGGGACTGTTCAGCCTCACCTCCACCTCTGTGTCCTGAGAGCAGCTATGGGAGGTGAGAGGGACTGCTCAGCCTCACCTCCTCCTCTGTGTCCTGAGAGCAGCTTGGGGAGGTGAGAGGGACTGCTCAGCCTCACGTCCTCCTCTGTGTCCTGAGAGCAGCTGTGGGAGGTGAGTGGGGCGGCTCAGCCTCATCTCCACCTCTGTGTCCTGAGAGCACTGGGGGAAGTGAGTGGGACTGCTCAGCCTCACCTCCACCTCTGTGTCCTGATAGCAGCTGGGGGAGGTGAGAGGGACTGCTCAGCCTCACCTCCTCCTCTGTGTCCTGAGAGCAGCTGGGGGAGGTGAGAGGGACTGCTCAGACTCACCTCCTCCTCTGTGTCCTGAGAGCCATTGGAGGAGGTGAAAGGGACTGCTCAGCCTCACCTCCACCTGTATCCTGAGAGTAGCTGAAGGAAGTGAGTGGGATTGCTCAGCCTCACCACCACCTCTGTGTCCTGAGATCAGCTGGGGGATGTGAGAGGGACTGCTCAGCCTCACCTACACCTGTGCGTCCTGAGAGCTGTTAGGGGAGGTGAGAGGGACTGCTCAGCCTCACCTCCACCTCTGCGTCCTGAGAGTAGCCTGGGGGAGGTGAGAGGGATTGCTCAGCCTCACTGACAAATCTGTGTCCTGAGAGCAGCTGGGGGAACTGAGTGGGACTGCTCAGCCTCACCTCCACCTCTGTGTCCTGAGAGCAGCTGGGGGAATTGAGAGGGACTGCTCAGCCTCACCTCCACCTCTGTGTCCTGAGAGCAGCTGGGGGAAGTGAGTGGGACTGCTCAGCCTCACCTCCACCTCTGTGTTCTGAGAGCAGCTGGGGGAGGTGAGAGGGACTGCTCAGCCTCACCTCCACCTCTGTGTCCTAGAGCAGCCTGGGGGAAGTGAGTGGGACTGCTCAGCCTCACCTCCACCTCTGTGTTTTGAGAGCAGCCTGGGGGAGGTGAGTGGGACTGCTCAGCCTCACCTCCACTTCTGTGTTTTGAGAGCAGCCTGGGGGAGGTGAGTGGGATTGCTCAGCCTCACCTCCCCCTCTGTGTCCTGAGAGCAGCCTGGGGGAGTTGAGTGGGACTGCTCAGCCTCACCTCCACCTCTGTGTCCTGAGAGCAGCTGGGGGAATTGAGTGGGACTGCTCAGCCTCACCTCCACCTCTGTGTCCTGAGAGCAGCTGGGGGAAGTGAGAGGGACTGCTCAGCCTCACCTCCACCTCTGTGTCCTGAGAGCAGCTGGGGGAAGTGAGTGGGACTGCTCAGCCTCACTTCCACCTCTGTGTCCTGAGAGCAGCTGGGGGAGGTGAGTGAGGGACTGCTCAGCTTCATCTCCACCTGTGCGTACTGAGAGCAGCCTGGAGGAGGTGAGAGGGACTGCTAAGCCTCACATTCACCGCTGTGTCCTGAGAGCAGATGGGGGAGGTGAGTGGAACTGTTCAGCCTCACCTCCACCTATGTGTGATGAAAGCAGGTGGGGGAGGTGAGAGGGACTGCTCAGCCTCACCTCCACCTCTGTGTCCTGAGAGCAGGTGGGGGAGTTGAGAGGAATTGCTCAGCCTCACCTCCTCCTCTGTGTCCTGAGAGCAGCTGGGGGAGGTGAGAGGGACTGCTCAGCCTCACCTCCACCTCTTTGTCCTGAGAGCAGCTGGGGGTGGTGAGAGGGACTGCTCAGCCTCACCTCCACCTCTGTGTCCTGAGAGCAGCTAGGGGAGGTGAGAGGGACTGCTCAGCATCACCTCCACCTCTTTGTCCTGCGAGCAGCTCGGGGAGGTGAGTGGGACTGCTCAGCCTCACCTTCACGTCTGTGTCCTGAGAGCAGCTGGGGAAGGTGGGTGGAACTGCTCAGCCTGACCTCCACCTCTGTGTCCTGAGAGCAGCTGGGGGAGGTGGGTGGAACTGCTCAGCCTCTCCTCCAAGTCTGTGTCCTGAGAGCACCCTGGGGGAGGTGAGAGGGACTGCTCAGCCTCAACTCAAAATCTGTGTCCTGAGAGCAGCTGGGGGAACTGAGAGGGACTGCTCAGCCTCACCTCCACCTCTGTGTCCTGAGAGCAACTCGGGGAGGTGAGTGAGGGACTGCTCAGCTTCACCTCCACCTCTGTTTCCTGAGAGCAGCCTAGGGGAGGTGAGAGGGACTGCTCAGCCTCACCTCCACCTCAGTGTCCTGAGACCAGCTGGGAGAGGTGAGTGAGGAACTGCTCAGCTTCACCTCCACCTCTGCTTCCTGATAGCAGCCTGGGGGAGGTGAGAGGGACTGCTCAGCCTCACCTCCACCTCTGTGTCCTGAGAGAGGCTGGGGGAAGTGAGAGGGACTGCTAAGCCTCACCTTCACCTCTTTGTCCTGAGAACAGATGGGGGAAGTGAGTGGGACTGCTCAGCCTAACCTCCAACTCTGTGTCCTGAGAGCAGCTTGGGGATGTGAGAGGGACTGCTCAGCCTCACCTCCACCTTCGTGTCCTGAGAGCAGCCTGGGGGAGGTGAGAGGGACTGCTCAGCCTCACCTTCACCTCTGTGTCCTGAGAGCAGCTGGGGGAGGTGAGAGGGACTGCTCAGCCTTACCTCCACCTCTGTGTCCTGAGAGCAGCTGGGGGAAGTGAGTGGGACTGCTCAGCCTCACCTCCACCTCTGTGTCCTGAGAGCAGCTGCGGGAGGTGAGTGAGGGACTGCTCAGCTTCATGTCCTCCTCTGCGTCCTGAGAGCAGCCTGGGGGAGGTGAGACGGACTGCTCAGCATCACCTCCACCTCTGTGTCCTGAGAGCAGCTGGGGGATGTGAGTGGGACTGCTCAGCCTCACCTCCACCTCTGTGTCCTGAAAGCAGCTGGGGGCGGTGAGAGGGACTGTTCAGCCTCACCTCCACCTCTGTGTCCTGAGAGCAGCTATGGGAGGTGAGAGGGACTGCTCAGCCTCACCTCCTCCTCTGTGTCCTGAGAGCAGCTTGGGGAGGTGAGAGGGACTGCTCAGCCTCACCTCCTCCTCTGTGTCCTGAGAGCAGCTGTGGGAGGTGAGTGGGGCGGCTCAGCCTCATCTCCACCTCTGTGTCCTGAGAGCACTGGGGGAAGTGAGTGGGACTGCTCAGCCTCACCTCCACCTCTGTGTCCTGATAGCAGCTGGGGGAGGTGAGAGGGACTGCTCAGCCTCACCTCCTCCTCTGTGTCCTGAGAGCAGCTGGGGGAGGTGAGAGGGACTGCTCAGACTCACCTCCTCCTCTGTGTCCTGAGAGCCATTGGAGGAGGTGAAAGGGACTGCTCAGCCTCACCTCCACCTGTATCCTGAGAGTAGCTGAAGGAAGTGAGTGGGATTGCTCAGCCTCACCACCACCTCTGTGTCCTGAGATCAGCTGGGGGATGTGAGAGGGACTGCTCAGCCTCACCTACACCTGTGCGTCCTGAGAGCTGTTGGGGGAGGTGAGAGGGACTGCTCAGCCTCACCTCCACCTCTGCGTCCTGAGAGTAGCCTGGGGGAGGTGAGAGGGATTGCTCAGCCTCACTGACAAATCTGTGTCCTGAGAGCAGCTGGGGGAACTGAGTGGGACTGCTCAGCCTCACCTCCACCTCTGTGTCCTGAGAGCAGCTGGGAGAATTGAGAGGGACTGCTCAGCCTCACCTCCACCTCTGTGTCCTGAGAGCAGCTGGGGGAAGTGAGTGGGACTGCTCAGCCTCACCTCCACCTCTGTGTTCTGAGAGCAGCTGGGGGAGGTGAGAGGGACTGCTCAGCCTCACCTCCACCTCTGTGTCCTAGAGCAGCCTGGGGGAAGTGAGTGGGACTGCTCAGCCTCACCTCCACCTCTGTGTTTTGAGAGCAGCCTGGGGGAGGTGAGTGGGACTGCTCAGCCTCACCTCCACCTCTGTGTTTTGAGAGCAGCCTGGGGGAGGTGAGTGGGATTGCTCAGCCTCACCTCCCCCTCTGTGTCCTGAGAGCAGCCTGGGGGAGTTGAGTGGGACTGCTCAGCCTCACCTCCACCTCTGTGTCCTGAGAGCAGCTGGGGGAATTGAGTGGGACTGCTCAGCCTCACCTCCACCTCTGTGTCCTGAGAGCAGCTGGGGGAAGTGAGAGGGACTGCTCAGCCTCACCTCCACCTCTGTGTCCTGAGAGCAGCTGGGGGAAGTGAGTGGGACTGCTCAGCCTCACCTCCACCTCTGTGTTCTGAGAGCAGCTGGGGGAGGTGAGAGGGACTGCTCAGCCTCACCTCAATCTCTGTGTCCTGAGAGCAGCCTGGGGGAGATGAGTGGGATTTCTCAGCCTCACCTCCACCTCTGTGTCCAGAGAGCAGCTGGGGAGGTGAGAGGGACTGCTCAGCCTCACCTCCACCTCTGTGTCCTAGAGCAGCCTAGGGGAAGTGAGTGGGACTGCTCAGCCTCACCTCCACCTCTGTGTTTTGAGAGCAGCCTGGGGGAGGTGAGTGGGACTGCTCAGCCTCACCTCCACCTTTTTGTCCTGAGAGCAGCTGGGGCAGGTGAGTGGGACTGCTCAGCCTCACCTCCACCTCTGTGTTCTGAGAGCAGCCTGGGGGAGGTGAGAGGGATTGCTCAGCCTCACCTCCTCCTCTGTGTCCTGAGAGCAGCTGGGGCAGGTGAGAGGGGCTGCTCAGCCTCACCTCCACCTCTGTGTCCTGAGAGCAGCCTGGGGGATGTTATAGGGTCTGCTCAGCCTCACCTCCACCTCCGTGTCCTGAGAGCAGCTGGGGGAGGTGAGTGGGACTGCTGAGCCTCACCTCCACCTCTGTGTCCTGAGAGCAGCTTGGGGAGGTGAGATGGACTGCTCAGCCTCTGGATCACCCCCAGAGAGCCGCTCTAGGCCTGGCAGCTCCTAAGACCACACTGAGAGCCTGGAAGCTGAGCTCTTCAGGCTGCGCAGGATCAGAGGAGAGAATGGAAGGTAAACATGCTGTGAACAAGGGCTGTTGGAACCAGTGAGTTGGGGGTCACTATGTGGTCATTGCAGGGACAGGCCTCTCTGGCAGGGATCCTGGCTGATTTCAGTGGCCCTGTACCGAGGAGGTCAGCATGAGTCCAGCATGTCTCTCGGTGCCCAGGAAATGGTTGCTAGGCCTCCACCTGGAAGCAGCAGCCAGTGCTGAGCAGGAAGCCTGGCATCCCCAGGATTTCCAGAGGCTGGCCAGCTTGCTCTCCCAGGAGGCACCTGCAGCGTGCCGGGTCCCGGTGGATCCTAACCCACCTGCAGGTGAGCTGAGCAAGATGAGAACAAGGAAGAGGAGGCTGCTTTGGAGACTTTAGCTATAGGTGCCACATGCAGGTGGACAGGCAGACCTGCCTCCGGCCCGGAGGCTGCATGCACATCCCCCACCCTCCTGAGCCCCTGAAGAGCCCATGCCCTAGAGTCTTGTCATATACCCAGCTTGGGGCCAGCTCTGGAATGACAGGAGTGAGACCGCAGGCCACCCCAGACCTGGAGTCCCTGCCCATCACCCCACCAGCCTGGGTGTGGACTGGTGCTTGCTAGTGACTCCCGGACAAGGTCACGGTGCCTGCTTGATCCCAGCTGTGGCCTGCCTCTGAGCACAGCTAAAAACAGCCCCTGCTGCTCGCCATCCTGGCCACCAGCCCTGGGGCCTGCCCAGATCCTGGGCTCGGGAGGGTGAGGACATGCTTCTCCAGGAGCCCCAGGCTGGCCCCAGCTCCTCCCTGTGCCTCTCCCACTGTCCCCCAGGAGCTTCCTGCCCCACAGTGGCCAACACTGGACCCCCCTTGCACTGTGGCCCCCCACAGCAGCTGGAGGGACTGTGGACTTCCTTGCAGGTGACATTAGGTGCATGGCATCAGATGTGTCAAAACAGAGGAAGCGCTCCCATGGGAAGCAGGACGTGGACACGGTGGCAGGTGTGTGGAGTGACGTGTCTGCAGAGAGCAGCGCTGGGAGACACCAGCTCTTGGTCCTGCCCAGCCACAGTGACCGCAGGCACCCTGCCCTGCAGGACCAACTGCACTGGCACCTTCTGCCCAGGCCTGTGGGTGGCCTGGCTGGTGAGAGCTTGTGTGCCAGTGTGGACCTCCCACCCCTTACTCCCCAGCCCTGAGCCCACTGCAGTGGGGCTGTGCTCAGCCCAGAGCCCAGGGATGCACCCTTGCTGGTGGCACCTATCCAAGCCCCATGGTCCCCAGGAAGGTCCCTGGGACTGGCCTGCTCCATACCTTCCTCCCTCCTGATGCTCACTGGGGCTTCCGGTCAGCACCTCTGCCCTCCCAGGGGACACCATCCCTGTTCTGTCTCTGTGCCTCCCCCGGGGAGCTGCCCACGCCCCCGACACACACAGCGGCTATTCCCTTTCCTGCCTCCCCAGGCTCTCCACTCGGTCTGGCCTCAGTCCCATGTCCCAGCAGGGCCTGACCTGGCCAGACCCCAGAGCCAGAGGGCCCAGAGGCTGCTGGCTGAGAGCCGGGCCTGGGTGGTGCTGGGCTAGGGGCTGCAGCTCTGGCAGGTCTGGCTGTCCCAGGCCTGAAGGGCTGATGACAGGAGGCGGCTGGTTCCCAGTGACAGGCCAGGGGGCGGTGGCACCTGCCATTGTTCCTGCCCTTCAGGGATGGAGCTGAAGCCTGCTGTCGGGGAGGGGCTGCCACTCTCCCCATGAGGCTGCAGGATCTCAGGGCATCGACCCACAGCTGCAGCGAGGTGGGCCAGGGCAGGCAGCCGTGGTCCCACAGCCAGGCTCTGAGCCCCACAGCTGGAAGCTGGGGTCAGGGTGGGGTTCTGTGAACATGTGTGTGGGCGGCTCAGGGCACCTGAGACAGGCGTCTGAGACACACTCCCACCCCGCACAGGGCCCAGGAGCTGCAGGACCTGGCAGCCTCCCTGCTCCTCAGAGTCTGGGGCCGCATGTGGAGGGCATCCACGGGAGTCAGAGGAAGAGAGACTCCAGTTCCTACCAGCTGTGAGGATCTCTTCTGCCTCTCCCTCCCGAGACCTCCTCCCTCCAGTATCGTCCCTGGTTGCATTTCCCCTGATCGTGCCAAGTGTGGGCACCCGTCTCCCTCCTGCCCAGAGGTGTCCATGGGACCGGGGCCTGAGCTGCTGTGAGGACAGGCCCTGGAGGTCCAGCCTCAGCACCAAGGGTCTCTCCTATTCTTCGTGGACATGCCCGCTCTCTTGCCATGCCCGCCTGGCTGCCCGCCTCCCCGTGCCCCCTATGGGAGAGAGAATACGTCCTTATCTTTCCTTCTGAAGCTACTTTTTCTCAGGAGAACTTTTTAAAAAATAATTTTTTGTTGTTGTTCTTAGACTCTATCTCACAAGATTGGATACTCAACATAGTGCTGTTTAAAGCTGTTTGAAAGCTTCTTGGGGGCTGGGGCTGGGGCTCAGAGGTAGAGGGCTCGCCTACCATGCATGAGGCACTGGGTTCGATGCTCAGCACCACATAAAAATAAAATGAAGATATTGTTATAACAAAAACAAATATTAAAAAAAAGCCTCTGTGCCAGTTTGACCACCACTTGGGTTTCTTGTTCCTGTGTCTCCCTTGCAGGTTTCTTCCTATTCTTTATGGCCGCCTCTTTGGCCAAGCAGTTCCATGGTGCCGTGGCAAGCATCGCCCATGGAAGTCAGCAGGCAGCTCAGGCCTGGCTTCCGTTCCTGGGCCGCGTGCCCTCTGCCACCCAGGGAGTTCTTTTAGAGAATTCTGGAAGCACAGACGTCCAGCTCCGGCCATCTGGGGGGTGCTGCTTTGTCACTGAGTCCTCCGCCCGACACCTCCTCGCCTTCCTGTGACTGCCACACAGTCCTGTGGTCCGACTGAGTGTGGGCCAGCAGCGTCCCTTGACGGGTATCGGGAGCTCTCTGCTTTGGCCACCACTGTGAATGACCACCAGGGACGGTCTTCAGCGAAGGTCTGCACACCTTTCCCAGCGAGACCTGGGTAGAGGTTGAGGGGTGGCATCGTGGGTTGGAGGCCACAGGCGCCTGCAGCCTGGCGAGCTGTTCCTCACAGCTGCATTCCCACACGTGTCCCCAGGGTCTCGCCAGCACATCAGTGGTCCAGTCTTTGGGGTTTGGTGGACCTGAGAAGTGAAAGTGGAATCTGCATGTTTTCCGTGTGCAAGGTCAGGGCCCTCTTGCAGGGTCAGGACCTTTGCTCTTCCCCCACATTCATGTGCTGGGGTCTGGTCTGCCTGCCCACGATCGCTGGGCCCTTCCTTCCCTTCAAGGAACTACCTGTTCAGTGGCATCAGCCCGGACCCTTCCACTCGCCTCAGACACCTGATCGGTGACCTCAGCAGTGACGTGTTTGCCACACAGAGGTCACTTGGTTCCACCCAGGCACAGCCACTCACCTTTGCTTGATGGCTTCCGGTGGACTCCCACTCAGAGCCTCTCGGTGCTCCGGGTTGGAAAGGAGGGCACCCAGTTTTTGTCTGGCACTTGCAAGGGCCTCTTGGCCTCGCTGTGAGGAAGGATCGGGGCCGATCTCATCTTGGTCCACGTGGCTGCCAGTTGTCCCCAGCCCATCTGCTGAGGTTCGTCTCCCTATGACTCAGACGCCTCCTCGACCTCACTTCCCTACCTGGGAGTCCACTCCAGGGTCTCCTGCTCCGCTCCCCCGGCCACCCCTTCCCCTGGGCTCCAGAGCACTCTGAAGCCCCTCTAGCCTAGTCTGTGGGAAGTGCTCGGTTCCTGTCCACCTAGGGGAGATCTCTGGTGGCAGGAGCCAGGTCTGGTGGCCACCGTCCTGCTCGCTGCTGACTCAGTGAGTGCCATGGCACAAGGTGGCACCTTGGGTCAAGGCTCAGAGGGGCTTTGGTGGTGCTCAGGAGACAGCAGGGTGATATGTGGGGCCCAGGGCCAAAGGGCAGCACCACCAGGCTCCCTGCAGTGGCCTTGGCAGGGGCTGCGTGTGGCCTGCTCAGCTGGGTTCTGGTGCTGCCTCCCCAGTCCGGACCTGCAGCTCGCAGGAGGAGATGGGGCAGCAGCTTCTTGGGCCCTGTGGGTGCCAAGGCCACAGGTCCCTGCTCAGAGCATCCTGACCCTCAGAGATGGGGAGTAAGACCTGCCTGGGGGTAAGGCAAGACCCCGCCTGGAGGCTCAGGGCAGGCTCCTGCCTTTGTTAGCAGGCCAGCGAGCCAGGTAGGGTTCCCGCACTGTGCACCCCACCCACCTAGAGCATGGATGCAAAGTTCCAGTGTTTTCCAGATATCACCCTGTTCAAATTCTAGGACATCTTTGTCACCCCCAAGAAGCCGTGTCCTCACGTCCCCGCCCCCTCCCCGAGCCCCAGGCAAGCCCGAGTCTGCTCTCTGCTGTGTGGAGAGTGCGTGTAAATGACACGGTGCTGCGTGTGGCTGACAGGCCGTCTTTGCAGGTCATCCAAGCCGTGGCCGGTGTCCATGCCCACTCCCCTCCATCGTCCAGTGGCACGGCCTGTGAGCTGCCACGTGATGGACAGCCAGGCCATCCTGGTGTGGGACAGGAGGAGTCCTGCTGGCGAACGTCTGTGCTTCCGTCAGCACCCTAGCAGGTGCGTCTCCAAGTCGTCCAACACCTGCTGTTGCCCTCTTCCTACGTAGTCACCCTCCTGGGTCTGAAGTGGCACCCTGTGACACCAGATGATTGGCCTTCCGTGACGTGGAGCCGCTTCTCAGCTGCCTAGTAGACATTTGTAAGGTCTTCTTTGGAGCCCCGCCCATTTGCATCCTGGGTGATCTGTCTTTTCACCGTGGGTTATGAAGATCCTTGGTATGTTCTGGATAAAAGTCTCTTATCAGACGCGATCTGATGACACTTTCTCCTCCCTGGGGCCTTTCTTTTCCATTCTCAATGATTTTTTTTTTTTTTTGCAACACAGACTTTCTAAAATTTTAGACAATCTATCTTTTTGTGTGTGTGTTTTCAGTGTCTTTATTGAATAAATTATTTACTCCTATATTTTCTCCTAAGTGATTTCCTTAAAAACTGTCTAACCTCATTATTCATCAAGTACTTTCTGTTCTCCATTGGCGTTGGGGACTCTCTGGACTCTCTGCCTGTCTCCGCACCCACCATGAGGGTTGGCAGGTGAATGTCAGGCATTAGACCCTCAGGGGGTGTGGACCGAGGGCACCTGATGCACAGCACCACAAATGGCAGGCCAGCCCCAGAGCAACAGGCACCGACTGGTCGGCGGCATCCAGTGCCAGGAGCGCAGGGCCTGGGGCTGGAGCCACCCGTGGGCCCCCAACAGCAGCCCGCGGCCAGAGAGAGCCTTCCGCAGCCTCCTCGGGCAGGTGCAGGATCTCTGGCCTCTTGGGTTGTTTGTTTATTCTGCAAGTTGAATTCAATTCTTTTCTTTCTTTTTTTTTCTCTCAAAGTACTGGTAAACAGTATCAAATGCTGATAAGTGGATAGGAATATAGCTCCTAATACTGATAAATATGAAAACAGAGCTGATAAACATAAATACAGATTGTATACACAGCCATACTTACTGATTGAGAATTCTACTGGAAAACTTTTTTAAAAATACTTTTTGTTATCTGGGTTGCATAAACTGCTAAGAAATAGCCAGGCACAGTGGCGCAGGCCTGTAATCCCAGCCGCTCGGGAGGCTGAGACAAGAGGATCACGAGTTCAAAGCCAGCCTCAGCAAAAGCAAGGTGCTAAGCAATAAAATACAAAATAGGTTGGGGGAAGTGGCTCAGTGGCCTAGTGCCCTGGGTTCAGTCCCCAGTACCCCCTCCCTGAAAAAAAATCATAACAACTCTGTATCCTTTCTAACAAGGAGTTCTTTTCATTTCTTGCTTAGACCTCCTGGGCTGTGTGCTTGGTGTCCACAGGGACAAGTGGCCTCCTGGCATGCGCTCCCTGGCCAGCTCCTCCCTGGACTTGCTGTGGGCTAATGTGGTGCCCTGACTGCTTCTCATGGAACTAGAAATGCCAAACAGCTCTGCCCTGTCCATGCTGTGGTTTCAGGGCCCAGAAACTTGGGATCTGGGTTAAAGGACCTGAGGTTCTCTTGAGCCAGGAGCCGAGGTTCAATTGGGGGAGCACCAGCCCTATCTCTCCCTGCACCCCTTTTCTCTGTCCTTCCAAGCTGTCCCTGGAACTTTTCCTTTAAACTGTTTTCATGAGAAAATAATCACACCTGTGCCTCGCCCAGGGCTCTGCACCGCCAGTGCCACTGGAGGAGCTGTGTCCAGCTGTTGGTGGAACCGGAGATTCTGTGAGCAGCTGGACATGGGGGCTGTGGGAGGGACTGCAGACCTGCAGGTAGTCATGACCACGGGCTCGCACAGATGGGGCACTGTTGGGAGACCAACAGCACAGCGGCCTGGTCATCTCAGGTGGTGTGTGCAGCTCCTGAGTCTCCCGGATTGGTCCCTGTGTGGACCGTCAGGCTGAGGCCTCCAGCACAGCCAGGCAGGGCCGGGCAGACCTCACCACCACAGGGCCCTCGGAAGGAGGAGGTCAGCCTGGAGGGAGCGTGAGCTGGGCTCAGACCACTGCTGCAGCCGGGCCTCCACATGGCTCACAACAGTCACACCGGCATGCACACATGTGCAAGCACACACGTGTGCTATGGGTGTGCATGCACGTAGGTGCTTGCATGCACCCGAATATATGGGTGCGCTCACACATGTGCACACACTTCAGCCAAGGAGCGAAGTTTCGCTCTGTCTGTCTACCTCAGCCCCTGCACACTAGCCAGCTGCCTGGCTGCCCCCAGGCAAGGGGACAGTGGCTCTTAAGAAAAGACCTGCTCAGGCAGGCTGGGGACCCTTGGGCTCCATCCCTCCTCTGCAGGGGGGTCATCTTCCCTCAGGACTCACCCTTCAGGAACCAACTCTGTCAACGGATTCCCCAGGACCCCCACCCCAAACTTGGTCCAAGCCCCTCTTCCTGTCTAGTACACGGTCGGCCGTCCTGTGGCTCCAGCCCCGTGTCTGGACTCCCCCTCTCCTGGGCTCACCCAGCCCACCAGCACCTTTGGTTCGGCCTCAGGATGCACCCGGAATCCCACCATCCTGGAGCCTCCTCAGTGGCCTGCAGTGTAGACCTGCGTCTGCTCTCTGAGTGGCAGCCAGCAGGACAGAGGATGGAAAGGCCTCACTGAGCCCCCAGTCCTGCCAGAGCTCAGGATCAAAGCTGTCACCTTCACAGTGGCCAGTGAGGCCTGGCTGCAGGGATCCTCTCTTCCCTCCCTGGTCACTGGGCTCCAGCCACAGTGTCCCCTCGGCTCTCACTGTTCCCATTCCCTAGAGTGCTCTTCCCAGGGATGGTCTCATGACTTCTCCCAGGCCTCCTTCAAGACCATCCACGGGGCTTCCTGACCACATGCTTCCCGATAGGTGACAGTCAGGGCGGGAAGATTGCGGGCTTGCAGGCTCCTGTTTGACCATGGGTGGGGCCTCCCGCTAATGCTGACCTTAGGGAGGTGCCAGCCCAGCATAAGCAAGAACCCAGGACTGCCAGAGTGGACGTGAGGGAGGGTGGAGGTGGCCACCTGCCCTCAGCCATGCACAACCCACGGGACAGGAACTGTCCCATGCCACTTCCAACAGAGCCCTCCCCTGATCTACTGGCCTATGCTGCGAAGGCCGCGATAGGACAGCTGCTCCCCCTGTGGACAGCCACAGAAGCATGGCTCCATGAGACTGGAGATGGGGACAGCAGGAGGGGCAATACCACAAGGCAGGAGGCAGAGGAGCCTTGGAAAGCTGCCTGAAGTGGGGGCACTGCAGCTGGGCTGGGTGGGCGGTGGGTCGCAGCAGTGGGCGGTAGAGGCAGGAAGGCCTCTGGCTCCCCTCGGCCTTCCCCTGGGCCCTCCTCCCTTGCCCTAGCCCCATGCGGCTCCCGTGACCTCAGGCCAAGACTGATCAGGGGTTCAGCTCACTTGTTTGTATTCTGGTGTAAAAGCTTCTAGAAGCTTCAACCATCCCATGTGGTTTCATTGTCTTGTTGGCATCAATGAGGGCAGAGGTGTGTTGCTGACTCAGGAGGAGAGATGCCCTGGAGCGCGGAGGAGAGGGACCTACCTGGGAGTCCACGTCCTGGAGCGCTGGGGGGCGGAGGGGGCTCTGAAGACTAAGGAGCAGATGGAGAAGGCGCAGGAGCTGCCTGAGCCAATGGACACCTGGGGGTCGCCCCCCCCACCCCCCGGTGCAGCTCTGTCCATCTGTGCAGACTCAGCCCAGGCACCAGCTCACCTGGGGAAGCTGTGCATCTAGCAGCGCCACAGCAGGCCTGTCTGCAGTGGGGAGATGGACCCTGGACCATTCTCCCCAGAACCTGATGTCTGACACTGCCCTCGGCATGCCTCCTCGGGCCTGTTAGAAGGTGGTCAGTCCCGCACCAGGGAGCATGGGCTCAGCACCCACAGGATGGGCCAGTTACCCTGTAAGCCACAGCCGCTCTTTGTGGCAGTGAGAAGCCCCCAGGAGCGCTGCTGGGCAGGGCTGCTGGTGCCAAGCTTGGACCTGGGCCAGCCCTGCTCCAGCTTCTGGGGCAGGGGAGAAGGAAAGCCATCTTGGTCCCACCACCGGCCACCCCTGGGCGCTTCCCTGGGATGGGCCTGTCCAGCCACTGGGACCAGGAGCTACAATGCAGGGCTCTGCCTGTCCTCAGGGCTCCTGCTACCTACCCCCCATCTCAGAAGGAACCCCCAAGGACAGCATTCCCATTCTATTTCCATCCCTAGCTGCCGTCCATGGCCACCTACTCCCACCTGGTGGGGAGAGTGACCCTGGAGCACAACACCCAGGGCTTGTCTCCAAAGACGCTGTCTCTGGACTTATCTGGGAAAAGACCAGCTGCCACCCCTCCCTGCCTGGCCCAGGTCAGTGTCCAGGGAGTGGGCTACGAGGCTTCACTGCCCTGAGTCTGAGTGGAACTGTCCACGGACTTGCCATTTGTCCTCCACACCACCCAGGCCACGCTGCCACGATTCCCAGCTAAGGGCAGAGGACAGAGGAAGGTGGGTCAACCAGCAAGGGCAGAGCCAGGTCCCACCTGCAAGTGGGATGCCAGAGCTGTTGGGTGCAGAGCAGGCTGAACAGATGTTGGCCGCAAGATAGCCCACACACTCAAACCCCCCTCTATCTGGTCCTTTATCACCTGTTTGTGTCAAGTCCCGCTCAAGGTTGAGCACTCAACCCCACTTGGGCCAACATGGCAGCATGCAGACCCAGAGGCCCCATTAGATTTGGGCTATAAAAACTCCCTCCTGCCAGGCCCCTCTCTCTTGCTCTTTCTCTCTTGCTCTCTCTCTCTTGCTCTTTATCTTTCTTGCGCGCGCTCTCCGTCTCTCTCTTGTTTTTGATCTCTCCCTGTTCATCTCTTCCCTCTCTCTCTCTCTCTCTCTCTCTCTTTCCTTCCTTCTTTTCTCTTTGTTGCACTGCTGCAATAAAGATCTTTTGGTCACTCCGAGTGTTGTGGTCACTTTCCTTTCAAGAGCCACATGCACACATTGTCTGTGACTATTCTGGGTCACAAGGAGCCACACTTTAGTGCTGTCTCAGAGCTCGCAGGTCCTAAGCCCAGGCCCAGCTCAGCGGTGCCTCTGTCCCGGGTCTCACGGACTGTGACCCAGTCTGGGGGGGTGGATATGTCCTCACATAGGAGGACTCAGGAATGCAAGCCCCCGAGGTGCCTGTGATCCCAACTCTGTGACTTCAGGCAGCCCCCAGGTCTGAAAGACAACCAGCTCCCTGCCAGGAACCAGCCGAGCTGCGGGTCCTGCTCGCTCCCCTGACCTGCGGGCGGGCTGGGCCCATTACTGTGCCGCTGAGTAAATGCATCTACTGTCTCGTTTGGTGTGCGAGTTGAGGCCCAGCCAGAAAGGCGGGTCCGGGGTGAGAAGGACTCTTGTTTCCGCGGCCTCCAGCTGCCCGCGGCCCTCCTCCTCGGCCTCCCCCACCGCTGGCGCACCGCGGCCTCGGACTCCCGGGTCCTCTGGCATCTGCCTCCCGAGGCTCAGACTCGGACAGCCTGCAGCGGTGGAGGGTCGTCGCCCCCGACCCGCCAGGTGGGGAGGGCCCTGCGGGGGCAAGAGAAGGAGGCCGCGTCCCCTGCGCGGGTTGGCGGGGTCCAGGGCCTCACCCTGGAAACGCGCCCCACGTCCGGCGCCCGGGACCTGGCCCCCAGACCCAGCGCGGGGCGGGAAGGGGCGGGCCCTCCTGTCAATCATACTGCCCTGTCCCAGGCTGGCCAATCAGAAGACACCCCTCCCCACTGCCCTGTGGCCCTGGGGGGGTCCCCTGGGAGAGTCGGTCTAGTGGGGGACGTGGCCCGGCTCCTGAGAACGCTCGGAGACCCCGCCTCTGCCCCGAAGGCGCTCCGCGGAGAGGAGGCGGAGAGGGACGGCCCGCAGGTGCGCCCCCGGCGGGGCTGGAGCGGAGCCTTGGCTCCAGAGGCCACCGTTCCGGCCACCGCGCTGGGCCCCATTCCTGCCCGCCTGTCCACCGTGAGCACGGGGGATGGGGCTGGCCACAGGATCCTGAGGCCCAGAGCAGGTCCCGGCAGCACCTCGCTGCA
This sequence comes from Spermophilus citellus, assembly GCF_964194105.1. Lineage (NCBI taxonomy): Eukaryota > Metazoa > Chordata > Mammalia > Rodentia > Sciuridae > Spermophilus > Spermophilus citellus. The sequence goes on along the minus strand of NW_027672891.1, from coordinate 915,209 downwards.
CCCCTCTCCCCTGAAAAGTGTGGCGAGCACAAGCCCTCAGCCCCGCCCACCCCCACCCCCGCCGAGGGCCGGGAGAGGCCCAGGGGCTGGCCGCTGGACCCTGAAGACCAGCAGGGCTGTGGCCAGCCAGCGCCCAGAGGAGAGGACCCCGGCTCGCCGGAGTCTCTGTGGCGGAGTGATTAAACAAACCTCAGCCTCAGAGGGTCAGCTGGCCCCAGACGGTGACTCAGAGGGGCTGCTCTTGGGAGAACCCGAGTGGCAGAGGGCTAGGTGGACCTTTGCTTCCTGTGTCAGGTGGCTCTCCATCTGGGATCAGTGACCTCATGAAGCCGACTCAGGCCGCCCACCCTTCTCTCTCAGAGGGAGACTCAGGCCTCACGTGGGTGTTCCCCGCTCTGCAAGGCCAGGGTCCTGGTGGTGGCCTGCGAAGGCCCGGCTCTGTGCTCTTGCTGACCGGCTCATGGCCCCTGGGGAGCCAGCCCCACCTCCAGGACTGGCCACTCTCAGCAGCAGCCCAGCACTCTGTGGGGAGGGACGTTTTCAGCCAGGGCTTTGCAAACTGGGAGCACTGTGTGGTCACATGGGTCCAGTCACTAAGGGCTGAGACCAACATGTGCAAGGCCCAGGGGCTACCATGCCCAGGGCAGAGGTGGGTGTCCTCTGCTGTCCCCTGCCAGAGCCTCTCCTCACACTTCCTGTCTGGATCAGAGCCCCGGTCTGAAGCCTGAGGCTGCTGAGCAGATGCTCCTCCACCCCTCCCTTCCTCAGGGCCTGGACCAGCTCCGAGTGCCTGAGGGTGACCCGAAACTCCCTGTAGCCATGACAATGGGCCCAGCTCTTGGGAACCCAGTCTGGCCACCACAGCGCCTTCCTGGTCCGTCCCAGTTCGTGCCATCCACTCCATTAATCATAATGATTTTAATTAAGAAGATAAGAAACAGCTCATCAAAGATTTAATTATAATTAGAAGCTAACAACACTTGGATGAGTCAGATGACCCGAGTGGCTGCTGGTTCTCACCACCCTGTCAGGCACCAAAGACAGCGCAGGAGGCACCCAGAAGGCGTAGGATCCCGGCCCCCCAGCACTGTGAGGGGCCCCGCCAGCCCTGACTGTCCCCAGTTGGGAGGACCAGTCCTGGTGTGGTCACTGGCCTGAGCTCAGGAGGGTGCACATCCCCTGGTGTCCTCGATCTCCGTGGAGGACATTCGCTTTGTGCCCCGCCCTGGCCACACCCACCAGGGGGCACGCTCTCCAGGCCAGCTCCTGGTTCACTGCTGGGACCCGAGGAAGAAGAGGTCCCTGAGTTGGCGGAGGAAGGAGCACGTGGAGGGAGGGGAGCTCTCGGCTGGGCCTGGGGCTGGGAGCTGGGTACAGGGCGCCTGGGAACAGGGAAGACTTCCTGGAAGGGCCTGGGCCTGGCTTGAGAGTGGGTGGCAGCCTGCAGGCCACTGGGGGACACTGGCCTAGAACCCACAGAAACAGAGGCAGTAGGAGCAGCCTGAGGGGCACCAGTAGTGTGGGCTGGGCCCACTGCCAGGGCTCCGTGTACCCTGGTAGTGTGATGTCACCTTCAGAGGCCCCTGTCCCTTTGGGGATACTGACGCAGCCCTGGCAGAATGGAAGGAGGCTGCCACGGCCTACCTGATTGGGGCTGGACCTGGAGTGGGCAGAAGGGCACCAGAGCCCCAGCGCAGGCCGGAGGTGCTGGAGTCAGGGCTCAGGTCTTTCCAGACAGCCTGGGTCACAGCCGGGTGCTCTGAGGGACCATGGGACATGAGGCCTTGTCCCTGCTCTCCTCCTCTTGCCCGGTCAGTGGCAGAGGCAGGCTGAGCCGGCCTGGCCCTGATGTGGAGTGCCGCTGGACCTGGGCTCTGAGGAGGTCCTTTTCCTCTTCCGGCAGCCCTGCCTGGCCTCTGCCTGTCTTCCCCTGGCTCCCCCAGCCCCTGGCACCTCCTGGTCTTGAAGCATCTCTCCTTCCTCTTGTGACCCGAGTCATTGGATGGGGGTCCACCTTCAGTCCAGGGTGATCATATCTTGATATCTGAATCACCTCTGCAGACACCAAATACGGTCACATTTACAAGTGTCAGGATTTGGATGTGGACACAGCATGGGGGACAGATACTGAGACCGTGTGGCTGGTGGCAAGTCACTGACCCTCTCTGAGCCTCTGCTTACACACATTGAGTAGGAACCTCCCTCTGAGGGAAGCCAAGGACCAGAGGGTCCATACTCCATGGGCCTGTCCATAGCAGGTTCTCAGGCCTTCAATTAGGACCAGAGGATGGGAACAGACACTGTCTCAGGGACTTGTTAGTCCTGCCCCGTGGCTACCGGGGGCAGTACTGAGCTCATCTGTCCCTGGGTAAGACACGGGCCTCCACCCCACCTTGGGGAGGCAGGGACATCACTTCCCGGGTCCTTCCAGGCCTCCAGCCAGGAGGCCCTCTAGGTATTGCACACCCGTTCCAGCTGAGAGAAATTGCAAACCAAATTAGCCAAAGCTTTAATAGAAATTGATTTTAACTGAACTCACTCTGCAGACGGCCACTCTGCTGACTGCCCCACTGTGTCTGGTCTGATCTGGGACCTTGCAGGGCTCCTCCTGCCGAGGCAGCTTTTCTTCTTGTCTCCTGGTGATCACTGAGCTCCACCTCCAGGCTGCTGGGAATCTCCTTCCCACCCTGCGTCTCTGCTCACGTGAAGAAACGTTCCCCTGAACTGGTAGGAGAAGCGCGGAGTCCTCCACCCTGAGCCCTCACAGCCGGTGCTGAAGCAGGAGCCTGAGGCAGTTCCCATCTGGGAAGGGCAAAACCTGCCTGTCCCCTGCTCAGGCCCTTCTGTCGGGGGACTGTGCCACCCCTGATTTGGGAGGTGGGCATAATCTCCAAGACACTGGCTAGGAGAGTCTTGGCCCAGGACCTGAGTCACGTGGTCTGGAAGGTCGGATCTGACAGGGAGGAGGGCTTGGCATCAGAACCCTGTTTGGGGACCACCCAGTGGTGAGCGTGCGTGCGCTGCACATCTGAGCGCTCAGGTCACCAACTCTTTGGCCCTGAGCCCCCAATCCCACCCACCAGCCAGGTGAGTCCAGGGACACCTTGCTGCTGAGACTCAGCCCTAAGTGGCAGGTGCCTGCCTGGTGCCCTGTGTCCCTGCCCAGTGCCACACAGAGCAGTTGACAGCATCAGCCGAGGCAGAGCCCCAGGTCATCACCTAGGCCACAGGCCCTGGCCTCCGGAGGAGCACCTACCTCTTTGGTCCACGGTCCTCAGCTCTGCAGAGACCAGAGCCATCACAGCCAACTGCCTGCCCTGGGGCAGGCACAGCCTCCTGAAATTCTCCACCTCAGCTTCAGGGGCCTCCAAAGCCCACCCTGGGCAGTGCTCAAGGGTCCGGTCCCCACCTCCCCTGGGTCACAGCCTCCGGCAGTCAGGCAGGAGCCTCTTCCCCCAGGATGTGGCTGCACTGGCCCCGCCCCCACCCTCACTCCTGCCTCGTTCCCTGCCCTCCCTGGGTCCTTTGCCCTTGGCATCTGGGCTGCCCAGGGGTCTCCTCAGAACTGCCCCCGGCCCCAGCCCTGCATCCCAACAGTTGGCTCCACCCTGACCGGTCTCCCCCAGCTGGCTCTCTGACCACGGCTGCAGGGCTCTGCTGGCCAAGCCACTCTGTGTCCTGGGTGCTCAGGCCCCTGCCTGTTAGAAACCCCTTCTCCTCTGTTTCCACCCTGGGACCTGGGACCTGGGAGGTTGGCTGTTGGAAGTGATCATGAAGCAAATGTTCCATTTGATCCAAGAGTTGGAGCTGACATCTTGCTGTGGGAGCCTAGAAGCATCAGGTGTGAAGGACGTGCAGCCCTCTCCTGGCCCAGAATCATGCTGGTGACCCACTACGGAAGATGCAAGGTATTGTCTTCATGAAACTCAAACTGGAGCCCAGAGAGGGGATGTCACTTGCCCAAAGACACACAGCAGCTTGGCTGAGCTGGCATTGGGTCCATGGTCCTGATTCTCCAGCTCCAAGCTGTCCTGCACCCCAGCCTGGTCATTTCTCACCCTCACAGTGTACAGATGAGCAAGACAGGAGCAGTTCTCATTGCTGGATTTCAAATAAAATAAAAAGAAAAGAGCTTTTGAGGACACTCAAGCCCTTCAGATGGTGTCTCTGCCGCTGGCCGTGACAGAGCCTGATTCCTGCCCAGGAAGGTGCTGCACATCCCTGGAACCACACAGCTTCCTTCTGATCCTATTTCTGGAAACTAAAAGCTGGAGAGATGGACGTGGCTCTTTGAAGCTTGACGGGGCTCGGGGAGGCGGGTCCTGGCCGCCGCAGCATCTCTCTGAGGGAAGAAAGAGGTTGGTGCCTGGAGACCCTGTGCTCCGACGAGGGCTTCTCTGTTTAGAGACACTTTTCCTCCAGGGTATGCTCCCTGGCTGCCCAGAGAGGCCACAGGTAGCAGGAAGCATGGCTCTGCCCACCCCTCATTCACCCTCTTTCTTAGGTATCGATCGACTCCCTGTTTCCTCCCAAAGGAACCTCCCAAGCCAGCCACCCCGACTGTGAAAGTGGGCACCATGACCCAAGCCAGCTAATCTGCGCCCTGGGGGAGACACAAGTTTATAGGAAGCCAAGATTAGCAGCTCTGTGCCTGGAGTGGCCATGACCACCTGTGTCCCCCTGAAGTGGAAGCCAAATAAAACTACACAGGAAAGCAGAGGAAAGAGAGAGAGATTCGCGTGACCTTTGAATCGTCTGCCCCTTACATTTTCCAATCCTATGGAGCAATCAACTGTCCTATTTCAAGTTTTGAGAGAGACATCTGCCATTTGCACAGGAAAAATCTCTGACCACTCAGTTAGAAGCCACCCTCGGGACTGGTCTGGCTGGCCAGCTGCCTCCTGGAGGCACAAGTGCCAGACAGGACGCCACCACTCTGGGCGGAAGAGCCATCTTGCAGGGGGTGAGGGCCTCTCACCAGGCCCTGCAGCATCTCCAGCTGAGGTCACGGCTCAGAGACCACAAAAGGCAGGGCCACCTCCAGGCAGGAAAACCCACCCTGCCACAGCACCCTCCACAGGGGCCACCACGATGCGTCCAGCCTGCCGCCAGCCCCTGAATGATGTTGTGAAGCACAAAGTTTAAGTCAGGGTCTGGCTGCGCGGAGGTTCCCTGGGTCTCTGGGCGTGTGTTGGAGGAGCCGCGAGGCTGGGTCGGGCTGGGGTTGGCTAACTCTTGGCAGGCACTCTGGTGCCGCCCAGGACCCCAGCGCACCTCCTGCCAGCCACCTCCACTCCTGCTGTGGGGACTGGCTGGTCAGCGGGTCATGGGCAAGGAGTCCCTGTCCCTTGCCACACACCTCTCCAGCTCACGCCTCCACACTCACGGACCACCGCAAAGGCCGGCCGGCCACGCAGCCCTTGGTCTGAGGAGCCTAGAACAGGTGGGGCACCCGTAAGGGCACCCTGGGGCTGGCACAGAGGTACGGCCAGCCGCCGTGAGCGCCCAGGGCCCACCTGGCCTCTCCCTCCCTCCCTCACCTCCCCATGAATCTATTTTAAGAGATCATAATTTTCTTTACATCCACCTCCGAGCTGTGCCAGGGAGAAGGGGGGCACACACACATCCGGCGGGCCGCGGGGAAAGCCGTCGGGTAGCGCAGCCCAGCTGGGGGCTCCCGCTGACCCCCGTCCAGGCCCCCGCCCTGCCAGGTGGAGGCAGAGGCCATGCTGCACCCCCTTGGGGACCTGGGGGCCCTCACCTGGCTTCACACTGGTGTCCCAAGGCTTGAGGCAGGGCCTGGGGATCTGGGGAGGCCCAACATGTGAGCGGCCACCCGTATTGGGCCCCTGCTTCCCCAAAGCCCATCTGGGTGGGCGGCTGAGCACAGCCCTGGCTTCCACCGTGTCTGGGCCCCGGTCGGTACGCCCTTGACCCCGCTGCCCTCCTGCATCAGGAGGACCAGCTCTGCTGTCCCAGGCCTGACTCTCGTGGGGCTGCCATGGCACACTGCGGTCAGAGCGCTTGGCCTCTCTCTGGGCCTCCAGGCAGGGCCAGGGCTCTCTGGAGACTCATCCCCTGGACCATTCACCTCTGCCTCCAAGGCGGCCCTGTGCCCAGGGAAGCGGTCCTGCAGTGTTGGGCAAGTGGACTCTGCCTTCAGGTGTCCAGAGGGAGTTCCTCACTGAGGGTGTGATATTCTAGGAGTGGACAGACCTAGGCCAAGTGGCCAGCATGTCCCAGGTTGGCCCCGGAGACGGCAGCACACTCCCTGCTCCGGGTGTTGTGGCCCACCATCTGCGTGGCCTGGGACCCTGGGTGCCCTCGGAAGCCTGGTGGGTGACCAGCCCTGGCAAGAGCAGGGAGGGCTCCAAGAGGGTACTCGGGGCTCTGGAGCTGGGCCTTCGCCAGCAGCCTCAGGGTCTAGCCCTGGCTGTGGCCACACCCGGGACTCCAGGGAGGATGGACAAGCAGACGGGTCCTTCTGCCTCCCCTGAGGGGGAGCCCAGCTTGGGGGGTAGGGGCCCAGCCGGGCTGGTGACCCACACCTGCATGTCCGCTCAAGGCCGTGAGCAGGCAGCAGGCTGGCCTGCCCCACTGGCCCCTTCTGGGTCTATTTTTGGTCTCTGGCCACACAACAGAGGCAGCCGCTGGGACTTATCTCTAGGACAGAGGCGGCTTTGTGCCCCGGCCCCTGGGCCTCCTCTCGTGACAAGAGCCCATGAGGGAGGGGCTCCCTGGCCAGACACCTCCCCAGGCTCTGAGGCCCTGTTCCCGGGAGGCCCCCAGCCGGCCGGTCCCCTGGCCAGGGCCAGGCATTCCAAGATGTCTCCGCAAGCCCGAGGGGCCCTCCTTCAGCCTCAGTGCCCCTCTGCCTCCCAGGCCCTCTGCCTCCCAGGCTCTGAGGCCCGCGCTGCCCGGCTGCCAGCTCCCCGTCCAGGGAAGTCCCCCGTCTCCTCCGGGGCCTGAGGTGAAGAGGTGGGGCAGATGATCTTAGCAAGACCGAGAGCCGGAGGACGGCAGGACTGGAGGCTCCTGCGGCAGGCCGTGGGGTTCCTGCTGGCTGGGCCGTCCTGCCCCTGCATCTCTGCCACCAGGACTGCTGGGCCCCTCGAGGGGCCCAGCAGAAGATGGCCAGCTGCACCCTGTGTCACCGTCACGCTCCCCAGTGGCTGGTAGGCGTGAGCACAGTCACCAGGCCAGGGGTCACCATGGGTCAGCTCTGCAGCCCAGGATGAGCCTGCGGGTGCTGATCTCAGGCATCGGTGCCACTTCCCTGCCTTCAAGGGGGTCAGGCTGGCCCTGGGCCACACCCACACAGTGCAGCCTGGAGGTACGTTCCTCAAGGGGAGGGCCACCAGGGCTTCTCTGTCCTCCTGACTGGGGCCACCTCCAGACCCTCCTCCTGTCGTCTTTCAGTCAAGGTGTGACTGTGGGTGGTCCACCCAGTAATGGGCACATCTCACCCAGGACCCAGTCAAGACTTCCTCCTCCAGCCAGGCCTGGGGGTGCACGCCTGTGAGCCCAGAGACCCGAGAGGCTGAGGCAGGAGGATCTCAGTTTGGAGGCCAGCCTCAGTAGTTTAGTGAGACTTACTCTCAAAGCAAAAACTAAAATGGGCTGGAGATGTAGCCCAATGGTTAGGCACCCTGGATCCAATCCCTGGTACCAAACTAAAAAGCCCAGTCTAGACAAATGAAAAGACTGGGTCTTGCTGAAGACGGAGGGCCAGGTGGTCTGGGTGCCCTCTTCACCACCTGGACCATGAATGTGAGAGGCGGGGAGGAACCCCGGGGACTTCTTGGGGATGCAGCCGCCTGTCTGGTCACCAAATCTGCCTGGAGATGAGAGCCACAGCTCTGCAAGCCCAAATCGGGAGCAGGCGCACAGCCGCAGCTGACCCTGGCTCTGGGGTCTGCTTGCTGGGCCAGGACTGGCATGAAGCCCGCCCTCAAGGGTCCCTGCATGACCAACCCAACGGCAAGACACCAGGGACGTGCAGATGGCCTCATTCCACGACTCTGGAAGTCAGCCTTACGCAGGGTGCACGCACACTGGAGTCCGAGGAGCCCCGTGCTGCCCCCCCAGGAAGGCGCCACCATCACGGCCACCCCATCCAGGCTCCAGAAAGTCCTCTGCAGCAGCTGCGGTCAGTGCCCACCCACAAGCCCTCCGCTTCCTCACCACGGGTCAGCTCTGCTCCTCCTGGGCTCCGTGAGAAGAGTTACTGGACAGGGCAGAGCCCACCTCCTCTACCCGATGCTGCCTCAGGGCTTCCAAGGTGTGCCCTCCCCACCAGCTGCCCTCTGTGGGGGCCGTCTCTGCCCAGCCAGTGCCCTCGGAGGGGGTCCCAGCCGCCCTCTAGTTGACCTGTCCTCAGCAAAGCCGCTCAAAGTGCTCTCTCAAAGGACTGTGCTTGGCCTCTCGTGGGCACGCCTCCTGGGGGAGACCTGCTGCCCGGGCAGGCGGAGGCTGGTCTTGGTCTCCAGAGGACGTGCGGGCCTTCCGGGTCCCACCAACGGCTGGCTGCTCCGCATCCCCTGCCCCGGGGAGTGTCTGTGAGCCCAGCTGTCTGGGGGAGGGGACACCCTGCCCTGTGCTTTCAGCTGCCGGTCCCGGCCTGCTGACACCGGCAGTCCCTCCCTTCTCCTGTGTCCTCCTTCATGGTTTATTTCTTGGTTCCAGGGATTTAACCCAGGGCTGCTTCACCACGGACCCACATCCCAGCCCATTTCGAGACAGGGTCCTGCTAAGTTGCTCAGGGCCTCACCAAATGGCTGAGGCTGTCCTTGGACTTGCAATCCTCCTGACTCAGCCTCCTGAGCTGTGAGAGTACAGGCGTGGGACACTGCGCCCAACACTGACCATTTTAATGAAGGCAAGTCCATCCCTTCCTCCCCTCCTCTGTCACTGCTTTGGTGTTGGCACGAGAACACAGTCCCCGGCATTTTATTTTGCAGGCAGCCACAAGGAAGTGGCCGCTGAGGGCAGTGCTGGCCCCGGTGAGTGGGAGAAAGGGCCGCAGTCCCCTGCTCTCCCGGCCCCACTGCCCGAGGCGGCCCCAGATGGAGGCCTGGAACCACCCCTGGCAGGCACTGCAGTGAGGGTGTATGGGCCCCTCCCCGGGAGGACAGTGCCCGTGCGTGGCTCCTGGCAGGGCTCACTCTGCACACTGATCCACGAGGGGCCAGGCCACGCTCGGGCCCCTGGACCACGGGCCTCCTCCACCTCTCTGTCTCCAGCTGTGGCTCTCTGGGCCCCTGCACTGTTGGGATTGAGTCAACTCCTACAAAGTGACTCGGGGGTTTCTTTGAGGTTCCAAGCAACCATCTGGACCTGACACCCGTGACTGGGTGACCTCCCGCTTTCCATCTGTCCGTCACTCAGCTGCATGTCCTAGGTCTGAGCACAGGTGATAACACACTCGGATCCATTCCTAAGTATTCTATATGTTGACACCTGTTGAGAGCCACAGCCAAAGCGGCCCCAGCAAACTTCCAGCTGATTGGCTCACAGCAGCCCCAGCAAATTTCCAGCTGTCAGCTGATTGGCTCCTCTTGGGTGACACTCATTGGGCTGTTTCCCCGCCCTTTCAGACCACGGATCTGCTCATTGGGGGACTCTTTTGGCTCCACCCACTCGACCCAGCCAATCGACCTCAAGAGCAGGAGGAGTGGGGGGTTGAGAGGCTGGTGGGAAGCCAGTGGTGGCAGTTGGGCTCTGAGGGAATTCCTGAAGAGCTGTGTGGTGCCGTGTGTGTGTGTGTGTGTGTGTGTGTGTGTGTGTGTGTGTGTTCTAAAAATAAAGTTCATTTCTGCTTGACAAGTGGCTCCTGAATTGTGCCCAGCCAGACTGTGGCAGACACCACTGCAATAAATTCTAAATTTTGCTTGTCCCATCTTGGCCACTAGCACGTGGAGACACCCTGACTGTTGACACTGACCTGTGTCCGGTGACCTTCTGAGATGGGATTCTCATGTCTGGAAGAGTTCTGCAGAATGAGTTTTGGGGTTCCCCATGGGAAGGTCCTAGGTCCTCTCCTCCAGCACGTGTGGCTTCTGTGTCTGTGTGCCCTGGGACGCTGGCTGGGCCCTGCAGGGTGAGGTGAGATGCCAGAGGCAAGGACAGGCCTCCGTCCCTCCTGACGGCAGGCTGCACAGCCCTGGACCTGGCACTGAGTGAGCTGTGGGTTCCCACGAAGGCCCCTCACTGCTTTTCCAGTTTGGGCAATCCCCTGTTGCTGGTCGGTGAGAGTTTTCCTGTTTAGCTGAACAGGCGTCAGGTGCTCTCAGCTGTGGGCCTCTCTCCCCCTTCCTCATGCCAATGTGAAGACTTGAATTGATGGGTCTTGAATATGGAACTCACCTTGCATTCCTGGGGTGACTCTCCCCCGACCCTGGCACGTTATTCTTCTTATGTATTCCTGGACTACGTTTTTAATTTCTTTCTTAAATATTTGTTTTGTTTTTTTTCAAAGCTAACCTAATCTATTTTATTTTGTTTTTTTTTTTTACAGTCTGGGGATTGAACCCAGGGAGCTGTACCTCTGAGCCACATCCCCAGCCCTTTTTATTTCACTAAGTTGCTGAAACTGGCCTCAAACCTGTGACCCCCCCTCAGCCTGTGAGCCGCTGGGACCACAGGTGGGCGACGTAGGGAGCCTTTCACATCTGTGTTCATGAGGATGTCTGTCCGTCTGTCTTTGTCAGGTTTAGTATTAGGAGTGTCCGGGCCTCAGAATACGTTTAAATGCTGTTTTTCCCCTCCTCTGTTTTCTGAGAACTCAGTGAGGCTGATGCTATTTTTTCTTTAATGTTTTATAGAACTCGACCCTGAGGCCTGGAGTCCCCTGGTGGATGTCCCCTGGTGTGCGTCCCTTGCTCAGCGCAGCCGTGGGGTCCTCTTTCCGACCTCGTGAGCCCCTGAGCTGGCCACGCCCAAGGCCCCTGCCCGTGTGTCCTCAGCAGTGTGTTGTGCCCAGGGCTGGCTCTCCTCGTCTGCACCCGTTTGGGTTCATCCATCGTGGTTCTCGGTTCCCTGCTTACGTGTGGATGGGCCTTTCTCCTGGAATCTGGCTGGACTCTCTCTGCTCCTCTGTGGCCGTGAGTGTCGGGACCCGACCAGGCCCTGCTCCGGGGGGCGCTGTGTTTGTCCATTTTTTTCTCTCTTCCAACTTGAGTCATTTTGGAAACCCGCCTTCCCGCTTGCCAGCACTGTCACCCGCCCTTGGGTCAGCCCTGCAGGGAAGGCGTCACTTGAGATCTTTGTGGCTCTGTGTTAAATATCTGCCTTTGCGAAGGTCATGTCCATCTGCTGGGGGTGCTACCAAGCCTTCCCCTCACGCTCAGCTTCGCTGAGTTATGTGAACGGAGTTGGGCTTCCCTGGCTGCCCACACACCCTGGGCGTCAGGGTGGGCACTGACCCTCGGCGCTGGACGCGGCCACTGGCCTGGCTTCTTCCCGAACCCCTCCTCCTTCACACTGGACTCGCTGTCCACCCCTGAATGTTGCTGCTTTTTCCTGACAAGTGATCAGCTTTCTAATAATCCTCTTGAGCTGTGGGTACTTCATTCGACCCTCTCGAGAGGCGTCATTTGGACTTTCCCTTTAGAAGCAGAGACCCTCCCCTGGGGAACCTCTGGCTCCGAGCTCCGCCCTGTGGTGTGGGTGGAAGCCCTGCGCCCGCAGGCAGGGCCAACTCTGGCTCTGCTGTCCCGGGCAGCTCATTTCTAGCTCTCTGGGAGCTGGCCACCACCCCAAATGCTTCCCGTCCCCAATGCAGGGGCAGGTGCCTTAGACCAACAGAAAAGAAAGAGGCCCAGAGAAGGAAGAGCCTCCTGCCAGGAGTCTGTGTTGGAACATGAACACACGCCCGCATCCTACAGATGCAGCCTCTGGAGAGAGCAAGTGCCAAGAGCAGGGCGTACAGCCCCGGAGCTGGGATGTCAACTCAGTGGACAGCCCCAACCCCCTGGGCAAGCAGTGACAGCTATGAGGTAGACTACAGCCCCAATGCCAAGGAACAGAGATGGCAGTGACTCCCTCCATGCTGCACAGCCCCCTCGGCAGCTGGACCCCGGGCACATGAGTATCACTCATTGCACGGCTGGTGGCCAAAGAGATGGCGAGAGGGAGACAGCAGGGTCCAGGCTGGGGAAGCAGAGGGGCACAGAGACCTCTGTGCCAACACTTTCCCTGCACAGGTGGGGAAACTGAGGCCCAGCCGGAGGGGCCCTCCTCACCCAAGCTGCGTGATGAGTTGCCAGGGGATCAACAGCCTGGTTGCTCCTCCCTCTGAATTCTGCCACCGCCCCTTGGCTCTCCCTGGAACTGCAGGAAGGCCCTGGTGGGCGCAGATGCCCGGCTCCACATGGCCACCTCGCCCTGGTCTACTGCCCCATGGACACAAAGCCACCTCTGGCTGCAGCCTTCTCTCCTCTCCCTGTGACATTCAGAAACCCGGGACTTTCCAGAACTCTGAAAAGGCTCCCCAGGACCAGCTCCAGGGGTTGGTTCCAAATACCACAATTTCATTTCGTCTGAAAGGCAGCTCTGGGAGCAAAGCAAGACTCTGGCAATACGCACACCGGCAGACCCTCCCACCCAGAGTCAGAGGAGGAAGGACGAGGGGAGGGAAGAGGGACGAGTGGATGCCAGAAGGGGCTGAGTCTGGGGCAGACGCTGCAAGACCAGGTGTTCTGAGGGTGGTGACAGGAAGAGGAGCCTGGCATCGTCCCTCCCAGGCAGGAGCCAATCCAACCACGCACACAGCAGCTCTGCTGAAACTGAGCAACTTGGAACCCACGGAGCTGCTGACAGTGAGTCGGTCCCCCCACGGTGCCCAGGGGAGCGTGTCTCGCTGCTGCTGCATGGAGGAGTCTGGCACCCACTGTTTGAAACAGAATATCGGCATCTCTATGCCTCAGCAATGTGGCTGCCCGTACGTGTGGGCATTTCGGAGAGCCCCACTCCGAGAGGCATGTCAGCAGCCAGCATGGCCGCATCCAGCTTCATGGCCCTGAGCTGCCAGCCACACAGATGCCCACGGTTCACCATGTGGCTTGCAGCCTGCAGCCATGGCCTGTTTGTGCGGGAGGCTGTCACAGCAGTGTGAAGCCACCTCCTGAGCTGGGCCCACCATGAAGATGGTCGGTCGACCCCTCCCTGCCCAACGGAAGCCCACAGCGTGACACATCCCGCACCCATCTACACCGAAAATCCCCAGCAGGCCAGACCCTTCCTTGGTGCTGTGCCTTGAAACGATACCGCCTTAACCAGGGGCACAGGGACTTGCTGGGAGGAAAAAATAACATTCCAAACTTACCAAAAACTTAGAAGTTTATACTAGAACCAGGGAAAGACTACTGAATTCCCCTTGGAATTTGCAGCAACAGCGGCAGCCGGGTTTGCGTGCAGAATGCAACATTGTCGCTGACCTGCAAGAATACTTTGTCCCTGGCTTTTAACTAAAACAAGCAGGCAGCGCCATGGGCGCTTAGCGGAAGGATCATTCCGCAGCCCCTCCCAGGGCTCAGGCGGAGGGTGTCGAGGGGCAGAGGGAGAAAAGAAAGAGTGTGAATGACGCCCCTGAAGTATCGGGACCCCAGGAAGGAAGACTCACCAGAGCAAGCACCCAGCTTCCGGCCCGAATCTGGGGGACGTGGGCACTGTCCCTCAGCACTGGTGGGCAGGGCCAGAGCACCAGCTGCAGCCCTGCCCTCTGCGTGGCCTGTTTCCCTGGCTGGCCATCTGGCAAGGCCATTATGAGAACCTCGGTGACCCGCACAGAGCCCCCAGAGGCCCGTGGAGGCTGCTGTAGACCACGAAACACCACATTGTTTTAGGCAGCTTCAATGTCCCCAGCGCGGGGCAATGTCCCGGAAGGTGGGTGTGGGGGTGCCAGGAGCCCCCAGAGGAGAACCTTGGGGAGGAGCCCTCCCCTCCCAGGTGCTCAGCAGGCACCAGGCTGGGCCCGCCAGACCCCACACAGCCCCCAGCACTGGGCCAGCTCAGCAGCCTTAGGGCCGTGGTGCTCACCTGGCCCCCTTGGGACCACCCAGGGAGTTTGGAAAAATCTGCTGCCCCCAGCCTGTGGGCCTGGCCATTCCAGGTCTGGGGAGCAGCCTGTGTGTGCAGAGGGAGCCTCTGCCTGGGCCCTTCTGCAGTTGGTTGTGGATGCCCCACAGCAGCAGACTGAGGACGCTGGAGTGGCCACACGGGAGAGAAGACACCCCGAAGCTGTTGGCCACCTAACCCCACATGACATGTCATCCAGCACCTCGTTCCCCAGTCTGCAGACCCACCTGCCCATCCCCGCCCCGCTGCGTGGCCTCCCAGTGGACACTCTGTCCTGAGCCTGCCTGGCCACCCCATCCAGCGAGGGGGGCTGCACACCCACCTGGGCAGGGAGGCGGCCAGCACCTGCTTCTGCCGCTCACAGTCTCCGGGTCTGGGTGGGCTACGGCATCCAAGGGACCAGGAAGCTGCTGAGCTCGGGAGGGGCCAGCCTGCAGCTGCCAACCAGCAGGCTGAGCTGGCCCTGGACCTGAGGACCCAGGGGTCCTTTCTGGCTGACTAGGTATTGGGATGGGCAGATGAGAATGGGGGACCGGGTCGCCAGCCAGGCGTCTCTGCTGACCCCTCCTCAGGTGACCAGCGGGTGCCGGGGACAGAGGACAAAGGAAGGGGAAGGGGTGGCCAGGAGCACCCGGCTGGCCGGGGTTTACCAAGTTGCAGCTGAGCCCAGAGGCTCCCATGGGCACTGGGTCTCCTGGTGCAGAGGGGACACCATTCAGGGTCAGCTGGCAGCCTGGGGAGTGCCTGCTGCATGCCCGACCCCGGAGGGCGAAGGGTGCTGACTGGCACTCAGCTGGTGCATCTTAAGGACTTCTAGAGGCTGAAAAACATCCCCAGACAAGTGACGCCATGGCGAGGAAGTGTCTGTGACAGATTAAGCACAAAGGATCAGCAGCACCCAGGATGTGCCAACTCCCTCCTGCCACCAAGAAAAGACGACTGGCTCAGAAGGAAAGAAGGCAGGGATGGGAGTGGCCGCTGGTACCCAGCAGCCACCAGGGAGACATGCCACCCGCCAGGCCAGGAGGGCACCAACCACCCGCTGGCAGCGGCTCCCCAACTCCAGACGCAGAAACTCCAGCCTGAGTGTCCCGGTGGCAGGTGCCCTGGCCACTCATGGGTCCTGTGGGAGCACAGGGCGGGGGCTGGGAGAGGGGGCTGGACACCACCATCAGCTCTCAGGGCCTCCTGTAGGAGCCTGTGTTCCCCCATGCAGCAGGCACAGGCCCAGAGCCAGCCGCGGACCCCAAACTCCCAGGGCCATGACCCCACAGGGCTGTCAGAGGGCGTTAACTCGAGGACGAGCAGTCACCAGTCACCAGGCGCGCGCGTACACACACACACACACACACACACACACACACACACACACAAGGTCTGTGCGGGGAACCCTGGGGTGACAGGAGTCAGACCGGAACTGGTGCACCCAGGAGCCTACAGAGAGGGCAAACCAGTGGGCGGAACCAAGGTCACAACACCACAGTGCCCTCCTCAGCCCCTCAGGGACGCACGGCCTGGCGCTGGCCAGGGAGGTTTCTCTGGAGGAGAGCAGAGGGCTGCTCCCAGGTGCAAGGCACCTGCACAGGGCTCCTGCCGGATGTCCTGGAGTCAGCAGCACTGGGCATCCGCTCTGCCCTGGCCCACAGGTGGCCTCCACTCTCTGGCTCAAGGGCCAGCCCTATCCCACTCCTGTCCCGCCCTCCTCCCTTCTCGCTGGCTCTCCCCCTCCACCTCCCTCAGTTTGTCTTCTGTCTCCCCTCCCCTCCCCTCTTCCCTTCCCCTCTCTTTCTCCCTCCCCTCCCCTCCCCTCTCCTCCTCCCCTCTCCTCTCCTCCCCTCCCCTCCTCCCCTTCCCTCCCCTCCTCCCCTTCTCTCCCCTCCTCCCTCCTCCCCTTCCCTCCCCTCCTCCCTTCCCTCCCCTCCTCCCTTCCCTCCCCTCCTCCCTTCCCTCCCCTCCTCCCCTTCCCTCCCCTCCTCCCTTCCCTCCCCTCCTCCCTTCCCTCCCCTCCTCCCTTCCCTCCCCTCCTCCCTTCCCTCCCCTCCTCCCCTTCCCTCCCCTCCTCCCTTCCCCTCCCCTCCTTCCTTCTCCCCTCTCCTCTCCTCTCCTCCTCTCCCCAAGTCCCTGCCCCTCTCCTCCTCCCCTTCCTTCCCCCTTCCTTTTTCTTCTCTGGCTCTCCCTCTCCCCTCCCCTCCTCTCCTGCTCTTTCTCCCTCTCCCTTCCCCTCCTCTCCTGCTCTCTCTCCCTCTCCCCTCCTCTCCTACTCTGTCTCCCTCTCCCCTCCTCTCCTACTCTCTCCCACTCCCCCCCTCTCCTACTCTATCTCCCTCTCCCCTCCTCTCCTGCTCTCTCTCCCTCTCCCCTCCTCTCCTGCTCTCTCTCCCTCTCCCTTCCCCTCCTCTCCCGCTCTCTCCCTCTCCCCTCCTCTCCTGCTCTCTCCCTCTCCCCTCCTCTCCCACTCTCTCTCCCTCTCCCCTCCTCTCCCACTCTCTCTCCCTCTCCCCTCCTCTCCTGCTCTCTCCCTCTCCCCTCCTCTCCTGCTCTCTCCCTCTCCCCTCCTCTCCTGCTCTCTCCCTCTCCCCTCCTCTCCTGGTCTCTCTCCCTCTCCCCTCCTCTCCCACTCTCTCTCCCTCTCCCCTCCTCTCCTGCTCTCTCTCCCTCTCCCTCTCCCCTCCTCTCCTGCTCTCTCTCCCCTCCCCTCCTCTCCTGCTCTGTCTCCCTCTCATGGTGAGACAGAGACAGAGGGATTTGCAAGAAAGAGCAGGATTAGGAAGAGAATGATAGGGGCAGCCACAAAGAGCAAATTCTGTACCTGAGGCTCCTGTAGAAGTCCCGGCGAGGCCTATTAGGAGCCCAGAAGCCACCAGACTTAGAGCCTTCAAAACTGGATTTCGAATTCTCTTTGAAATGTTTATAATTGGCCACTCATAAAGCCATCACCCAGACGGTCCCGTCTCAGGGCAGTGTCTCAGACAAAGGAACACAATCCGTCCACCTACACGTAATTTCAAAGTAAGGCAAGTCCGACCCTGACATTCCTGAAACACTCTGAGGGCGATACACAGACCACAGGACTGCTTCTTCCTCCTGTCCCAGATGACCAGGTTCTTCTCTGGAATACTTCAGTGGCCTGTCTTTCCAGCACTCCACGGCACCTTTCCCCGGGCCCCTCCCTCTTGAACCTGACCGTCTCTTCCCTCTCCTTTTCTTTCTGATCCTGCTGTACAAAACTCCCCCAGGACTAGCCTGGTTGGCCAGAGAGGGAAGTTGCTGGGTCGTGGAACCCTTGGATTCGTTATCTGAAAAGCAGAGACAAAACTGTGATCTCACAGATTTGTGGGAAAAGTTAAATGAAATATATATAAAACATTTAATAAAGGAATGGGTATCTGGTAGACAATTAACAATTGTCTGTTCCCATAGGGAAAACTCAAATGTGTGTGTATGGTTTAATTTTTTAGAAGAATTTACTATTCCATATAAAATTATTCTATCTCGTATAAAAATGGACTCATCAATTTGGGGGGAATGTTCTCCTAATTTATGGCAAGGAAAGCTGGGGAGTAAAGTTACTATTATGCAAACTTTCCCCCCAGAGGATTCCCGTATTGATATTCTAATGAAAATAGTCTCCCAAATTCTGCATTTTATGTGTGTATGCTAGCATTTATGTTATATTCTGAATTAACAAACATCAAACGCTAAAAATTACATATGCATAAAAATTGGGAAAGGGATACACATCTTTTGTAAATCTCAGTGGAGTACATTCAAACCTCTAGCCCTACCAGATACTCCCAGATTAAACCACATGGTAACTTTGGAATAGGGGAACATTAATGACTACAAAACAATAAGAAGGCTGTTTGGGCATGTGCTAAAAAAAAAATCTTTAAAGCCAGGCTGTGTCCTTTTCATCGGATGCGTCCTAATGAATATCATTCTCCATAAAGAACCTTCTGGCTCACTTACATGCTTTCTGTTTGTTAAAATAGCACTCGAGTCATTTTATGGCACCCAGAGTTAACACAAACCCCAAACAAAATATAAAGGAAAGAGTGTCAAAAGAACCAACTTTTAAACTCTGTACTTTTTATTATTAGATGCTATTTCTAACTTGTTAAAATTGATCAAATAGAAAGCTGGGAAAAGAGAAAAAATTAAGCCGACTAGAAAAGTGTGACTTGGATTTAATATTTTATAATTGCCAAGGGACATACTGAGATCAATGAATTTTTGCCTGAGATGAACGTCAGAAAGAGATGTACTTCAGTCTTTTAGGGAACATTCGTCTATTTAATTCTTGTGTCTGATGCATGTGAAATAGGCCTGCCTCGGCCTTCTTTCTTTGCCAGGGGCACCGCCGGCAGCAGACATTACCAGTTTTAATAGGCCGCTGTCTGAGGAGTGGCAAGGGATCCGATAACCCATCGACTCTAATGGATCTGCCTGTTTATTCACTTACACCTTTTTTTTCCCCCCAGCTAATTTTAGTTTTGCATGCTGAGTTGTTTCGCTTTGAATTAAATGAATAGAAACAAAGGGAAAAGTCTGTGCTGCTAATAAACCATGATCATAATCCCCAGCCCCTCTCAACTGGCTTCTCCACGTCCCAGGTACACAGTCTGAGAACAGATTCACGGTGGCGATTTCTCCACTTGTTGACGAAATTAGCATTTCATACATGCTCAAATTTAGAGGAAAAATTAGATTATTTAAATCACTTTATGTATAATGTGCTGCTGTTTGCAGTAGATCCAAATGCCCAGCCTCAGGCCCCAGACGTCCTCAGATTTCAGACACTGGTCAGTGACTCTTCTTGCCTGGGGTGGTGAGGGGTCACCCCAGAGCTCTCTCTGCAGGGTCATACGAAGAGGACAAATGCTGAAATGCTTTGCTTTGTCTAATAAAAAACCAAAGAGACACAAGGAGGCTCTGGCTAGGTGCCCTTCAACAGAAATAACAGGAGTCAATGGTTTAAAAACAACCCCACCCCAACCTTCTCTTTGTGCCCAGAGAGCTTGAAGAAGGTCCCAGAAACCTTTTAGTTGAAGCCTACCATAGGCTATGAAATGAATAAGAATGTCCAGTATAAGAGGGGGTGGAGGGACGGGCCAGTGTCTCCTCATTTTCTGAATAAAAGCTATTTTCTGTGGTGGGGCTTAAAATTGACAGAAAGACCTGGTGGGCAGGACCCAGCCCTCACCTGCTGGTTGCTAGTGGTTCCAGGAGGTTAAAGGGACTGCCACCTCCCCCCCTATCCTAGGATGGAGGGTGGTACCCTAAGCTTTCAGAAGGCATTCTCCACTTGTGGGAATGAATAACACTCTCCCATCCCCAAACCAGAAGATTCACCTCAAAACAGCTCGTCCCCAAAGGTCACTGCCCTGGGGTGACACCACACTGCTCTTCTCTGTTGTCTCCTGGCAGAAAATGAAATAATCCTGCTGTCCAATCAGAAGCAAAGGTAATTTAGAAAGTAATCTGGAAAACACTGAGAGCATTTTGACTTGTTGGGAGAAACAGAATGGGATCTGTCATTGAGTCAAACAAACCTGGGTCTCTCTGAGTATTAAACAGAACGTCAACAGCTCTCAGGATGAAATCCCTTTAAGACAAAACAATAGCCTAATATCCTACTTCCCCCCCCACACACACAATTAAAATAGGGTAACTTTTTAGACCTTTTCTCGAAGCTAGAGCCTGTCACTATAAGAAGAAAGCCCCTTGGCCTCTCAGCTGCAGCCAGTGTCTTACAATGGCTTTTCTTTTCCTTCTCCCCAATTCTCAATAAAGCTGGACGTCAGTCAGCTCGCAGACCCCTCAGCCCTGCCTTTCTTGGACTCACATTTCTTACTGTGCTTTTCTCCCTGCAAGCCCTAAAGCACCCATATACTTTTTCCTTCCTTCAGTAGTATTTCTCCAGCAAATATGCCTCAATTTCTATCACATGCAAAGCCCTGGACTAGATGTTTAATCCTTGACACTAAATGAAGAAGTGCAGCGTGTAGGGTCCCCTGGCTTACCTCCCTGCACAGTGTCATTCAATCCAGAGTCTCACGGGTTCTCTCTCTTATCAATACACCGGTTACCATCACACAATTTACAGGCCCACAACACAAGCCTTTGGAATTACTATACGCACATCCTCACCCTGCGAGAAATGGCCCAGTCCCCAAATAATTTTATTTCCCCTCGATTTGCAGGTGTGGACTTGGACCCTCGCTCTCAGACCCAGTGTGCAAAGCAGAGGAGGAACAACAGACCCAAGTTGGAAGTGATTTACTTCATTAGCTGGGATTACAAGTTTAACTTACAAACCAGAGGTCAAAATTTCTCATTAACAAGGGGGCCATGAATCGCTGCAGGCTTTGGTTCAAGAGGAGACCACTCTTATTACTAACTACACATTTCAATCTGTCTTTGATGTTCTCCTTCTTCCCTCCTCCCTTTTATTTTTTGGCAGAGGAGCTGATTTTAATTGTGGCACTACAACAAGGCTCCCTCCATCCCAGGGAGCAGCCTCCTGTCTGCTGCCGCCAAGTGAGCGAGGCTGCAAGATTGGGTGCAGTCCATCACTCAGGGCACATTTTAATGGCTCCCCTTTCCTACAAGGCTTGGATTGTTTTCCACGAGATTCTGGTTAATTTAGCTGCGGGAAAGGGCATCGGTTTTCCTTGTGAGCTTCTGATCCGTCTGCCTCAGCGAGGTGAAATATATTAAAACAGAGAAGGAGGCATCATTGTGACTTGCCGAATGCAAGGACCGGCACATTCTCCAACACCCAGAATAGAGAAGGAGTTTGACAGAGACCATTAGGCTCTAAAAAGCACTCTTTTGATAAATCAGCTTTAGTTGTTTATAAAATACTCAGACTGTCTTCACGGGCCTCTTCTCTTCAAAATCATTGCCAAGGGTTAAAAGAAGCAGCTTGAATGAGATAAAACCTTTGCAAAGTAGGCCCCACTTTGGAATCTCAAAAACTTACACTGCAGAATCCTTCTCCAAATAAGAATACCAGGCCAATACAGCAGCCGCTCAGGGTGTCCAGAACAAATAACAATACTTCACATGCACTTTTTTTTTTCTGTGAAGCTCAAGTCCCCTGTGCTGGCCACAGGGCCACCAGGACCACTGGGGCAAAACCAGGGCTTCAAATGGAGTCCCTAATGGTAGTGATTATAATATCGACTTATTTAGAAGCATAGCAGTTATTGAAAATAATGAAATTGTTATTCCAGTCTAGTCTGGTAAGAAGGTCACATTCAAACCACTTAAACTTCCCGTATTCCTGTCACTATTAATGTGCAGGAACACAGCCATGAAATGTTTGTTTTCCCTGGGAAACATTTTCTGACTTGCGGTGTGAAGAGCCCATGGTTGGTGCACAGATCATGGTTGGGTACCCACTCTCCAGGACGGGGTATGAAGGATGTTTAAGGTGCCATCATCCATAGAGGCAGCTTCCAGAATCTAGGCTGGCCCAAGCAGGACTCCATGCATGTTCCAAGAACAGCAATTTGCTGTGGAAGCCACAGTGCTGGGGTGGGGGGTGGGGGAAATGGGCACAAAAACTCCCCAAGCAGAGGTGGGCAGCTGCACAGCTCTGCCTGCCTGGTTCCCATTTGGTGCCCCCGGGGGGTTCTCGTCCTTGGTGGAATGGCTGCTGTTTTTTTTTTTTTTTTTTTTTTTTTTTTTTGCTTTCTTTACTAATCAAATGTTCAGTTAATGTCTCCAGTTCCCTTTAACAAAAACACTGGTTAGAACTCAAGGAATCTGCGTGACCTAGAGCTGTTGTTAGCTGGGGACAGTCAGAGACTCAGATCCGGGAAGCCACAGCGGCTCGGGGTCACGGAGGCAGCCCAGCCATCTGGGATGGAGGCCGCTTCTTGTCGCCTGGCACCCTCCGCTTACACCCTGCCCCAGGCAATCACCTTGACTGGCTGCGGGGGCATCTCACCACGTAGGGGGTACTTCCCCCTGCAGCCTTTCTGCTCCAACAGGGGGTTACCTTAACAACGAGACATCTTAGAAAGGTCATTATTGCTCATCTAATTTCAAACAGGCACCACAATGAAGGGCTGTCTTTGTGTGGGATTAATTTTAAAACCTCAGGATTTGATGTCAGTGGGAAAGAACCAGCGTGGGGCTCACACTGCTGCCTCTCCTGCTTCTGGCCAGCGCCGGGGGCTCCTTTCTTAGGAGATGAAAACTCTGACAAGCCCTTCAGTCAAGCTGAAAGCAGGTAGCCGTCCAGCAACACCCACAGGCCTCCCGGGCATCCTGTGACTCCTCGGAAAAGTCACATTCACTTTGCTCTTGAGAAAGGAAAAATAATGCTGGAGGCGTTTTATTTTAAACAATGTGAAATAAGGAAATGTGAAGATGCGAAAATGAAGTGGAAAAAAAAAAGAAAAAGTTGGAATTCATTTCCCATCCTTGCAACAGCTTAGAAGCCAAACTGGGTTCATTTTGAAAGCGTGTAAAAATCTGATCCATTCACCAGTAGGCAGAGACTACAAAATGCTTAAGGTAAAATATGTAAATATGTAAAATTATCTGTTGAAAACCATCTCCTTTTGTGCTTGAAAGAATTTTTTTTCCAAGCATCTTTATTTCTATTCTGCTTTAATATACTGTGGAGCCAGAATGTTACTTTTTGGCAAAACAACAAAAAACCGAGGTGCTGAAAACTCAGGGATTTCTCAAATGAAGTCCACAGATAAAGGGAAGGACATAAAGGATTTCTCCCTTATCATTCGACTTGGCTGGTATTTTTAGTAATAATTTAAAGAGTATCATTAATATAACAAATTATGGAATCCATTTTTCGAAAGCATTGTTTGCCTGAAAACTTGAAACAAAACTCACCTTCTAGCTTCTGCTAGCATTTCTTTTGGAAATGGGGTCCCTCTACTCCCTGACTGTCCTCTGCTTTTACCTGACCCAGCGCCCCCTGTCCTCACTGATAGAACCAGTGTTCCTCAGCAGTGGGTTTAGACACACCACAAATAATTGGCCACAAAGAGCCTTAGATTTCTAAATAGACTCAAATTCATTTTTTTAAAATTTGGAAGAATGACTGAATAAATGCCTGTAAGTATCTTACTATCATTCATTTAATTTAAGAATATATTTTATGGCAACCAAAATGGTTTCAGTGTACAAATTCCAATGTACAGAAATAGGGTTCTTGTTTCTTCCCCCATCGATTCTTTTTTTTTTTTTTTTTTTTGGTACCAGGACTGAACCCAGGGCACTTTACTACTGAGCTACATCCCCAGCCCTTTTTAAAAAATATTCTATTTCAAGATAGGGTCTCACTGAGTTGCTTAGGGCCTCGATAAATTGCTGAGGCTGGCTATGAACCTTCGATCCTCCTACCTCAGCCTCCTGAGCTGCTGCAATTACAGGTATGTGTCACCTGCCCTAATCCCATTTTTAAGGAAGAGGTTTAACCAATGAATGGATCAACCAACATCTGGTTCACAATCATTTCCTGTCTCTTCCTAGGTAGAAATATCTCTGCTGACCAATTATCCTGCCCCACTGGGCAGGGACAGACAGATGCACATAAGTTTGGGATGGGTGTGTGCCTGAGACTGAATCCGTTGAGTTTCAAACCAGGTGCACAGTTCTCCAGTGGAGACTCCACAGCACCCGAATCTGCATTTATTATAGCAGTGTTGTGTTTGAAAAGTGAAGCTGATTAAAACTGAAAATGTTTTGTTCTTGGTTTTGCCAACCCTTGGGTACTTTCTGAAAAAGCAAGCAAAAAAAGCAGAAGGCTTTCTCAAGAAGTTTCCAAATCTTCTTATTCTTCTGTGAACACCCATGTTCTTATCCCTTGTTTCCATCTTCTGCTTGTTCAGCTCTCTTTTTTCCTCGATAGACTTAAATTTTTAAATTTTATGACTGGTGCACAAACACATAAGTTACTGTCCAGAAAGGCTTCCTTGCTCCTCCTCATGTTGATGGAAGGCAGGTCTATGGGCCTCCCTTGCACCCTTCCCCTGGACTGGGCTGGCTGGCACCTGCCCAATAAAGACTAGAAGGGGAATTAGGAACCTAAGAACATCTGAACAGACCCAGGTAGATGGATCTAGAATCTAGAAGTGTGGTGTACCATGGTGATACTTTGTTCATCTTAGTTTTTATGTATTTACTTATTTATTTATTTTTGAACTAGTGTTTATTTTAAAATATTACACTAAAATATTATTTAGCTTATTACTGGTTTGGGGAACCTCCTTAAACACTGACCCAGGCAAATGTTTCACTCACCTCCCCCGAGGTCCTGGCCTTGCTGTGAGGAATGGCTCCATCCTAGACAAGCCGTGGAGGGGTCATTGCACTCAATAACTCTCCTTCAGAGGACAGGTAGCAATGTCTCTAATGACCCTTTTTCAAGCCAGATTCCTTAGAGTCTCCTTCCTTAAGCCTAAGCCTTCACATAGATTTCTGAAACTGGTAACAGTAAAATTGCAACTTTAAGAAAACCAGGATGGAAAGAGTTACTGAATTCAACGAGAACTTTTCTTACACATCACACTAAAGGTAAATTATTCGGCTTAAGTGCCATCAGAAATCACATTCACACCATGCAATGGTTTGCTGTTTTGATAAAGGTCTTTAAAAGGCAGAAAGAGAAGTATTATTAACATCATTACCATTAACCATTACTGTCACCTCCCACGTGAGTGCCATACAGGGAGTCAAGGGCATTATTTGCACAGTATTTTTGCTTAGTTCCCAGCAATCCTAGTTGTAAATCTAAGGTTGTGCAAAGCTATGCACATCAATCAAAGGCTGAGCTGGGGGTGGAGTCAGCTTGAACTCCAAAGCCCACTTGCCATGGAGCCTTGGGGGCGAGTTTGCGCTTACTCTTTGTTATGTTGCATATGCCTAGCTCTGTGCAGGGATGACAAGCCCAGGGCTGAGGATTGACCAAGAAGCTGCAATTGCAGATCCATCAGGTAAGGTGGAGGGTGCTCAGCTCAAGCCCTAAGAATGATCCAGCACAGGTGAGAAGGGGCAGAACTTCTATCCTGCTGGGTGACCCTGGGCAGCAAAAATATGCCTAAGACCAGAGTCGCCTGCCTTCAGGGGACTCTACAGCAAGCATACTGATTTTTAATTCTATGCAAAAATAATCAAGACTTCCTGTCGGAGCAGCAGGATAAACAGATCTCCAGCTTAAAGGGAGGATCAGCAGGATTGTGGGAAGCACCTGAGCTGATTGTCCCAGCTGGAAAACTAAGCATCAAGAAGCATAGCTCTGTGCTCCAGCCTCCCAAAATGTTACCCAGAACAAGGAAAAAATAGTCCCCAGTACCCAGTCCAGCCAAATCTGGCTTTTCACCTTCTCTCCCTTATGGTACCCAGGCTCTTTGGCTTTCCTAGAGGGTGTCTGCTCAGAGTCCCTCCCATCTGCATTCTTTCAGCTTTTCATTTTGTGTGTTGCCAAATGCCTGAGATGCGTTTCGGCTTTCTCCCAGACAGAACTTTAAAAAATTAGCATCTATTATACGTGCTTCCAAAGAGCCTGTAACATCTAGAAGGATAAATTCCCCCTTGGACTCGTAATCCATGGTGACCCACATTAACTCCCCAAGAGGTAAACATGGAGTTTGTGTATACTTTTTCTCCCCCTTTCCCCCCTGTGTTTGCAACACACATTGGACTCCATTAGAATTATGGAGTATTAGTTGTTATTGATGAATTTTGTTGTTGCTTTTTTCACAAATTACATATATAGTGTTTTGCAAATTGTTGTGTTTTAAACTCAGCCATACCTCTTAGAGATCTATTTGCATATATATAGGTCCAACTCAGTTTTTAAAAATTGCTGTATGAAACTCCATGCTGTGAAGATGCTCCAATCTGTTTAGGCATTTTGATATTGATGGGCATTTAGACTTCTGCTGTTACAAGTGATGTTCTTTCTGTGCACATGTATGTTTCTTGAGGGTAGATAAGACAGAAGGGAAATGGCTGGGTTGCAGGGTGCATTTCTAGTCCTAAAAGACATTTTTAGACCCTTCTGAGCAGCTGCCCCCATCCATGGCCCACCAGCAGCCTCTGAGAGGAAGTATCTTCCCATCCTTGAAGGTACCTGATACTATCAGATTTTTAATTTGGTGGGTGACAAATGTTAGTTTATTTGTTATTCTCTTAGGATTTCATAAGATTGACTTTTTCCTTTTTTAGCTTTTTTTTTTGAGGGGGGTGCTGATAAATTCACAAGCCGTTTTTCATGCCTCTTCATTTTGAATGTTCATGATGAGGGTGAATTTCCTGTTCATATTCTTTTGTTATTTAAAAAGATTGAGTACTTTTTTTAAAATTAAAAAAAAATGCTTTGGGGGGGTATGGTTGACATTTAAAAAACTATATTTATTGTATATGACTGGATGAGGACAAGTGCAAAGGTAAATGGCTTGGAAGACTGAAGCAGGAAGATTGCAAGTTCAAGGCCAGCCTGAGCAACTTAGCAAGACTCTGTTTCAAAATTTAAAAAATGAAAATGGCTGGGGATGTGGCTCAGTGGTAGACTACCTCTAGGTTCAACCCCTAGAACAGAAACAAAACAGAACCAAATCCACAACTGGGTGAGAATAAGTGTACACCCATGAAACCATCAGCACCATCAAGGTCATAAACACATTCATCACCTCCCCAAGTTTCCTCCCTCCCCTTTATTATTATTGTTATTATTATCATTTTTGAGTGTGTGGGTGGTAAGAACACTTCATGTTCTACCCTCCTTGCAAATTTTGAGCACACAATACTGTATTGTTAGCCCCATTACTGTGCAGTGCGGTGGATGGCAGAACCTGTTTATAGGTGGTATAACTGACCATGAACCCCATTTCCCCCTCTTGCCAGCCCCTGGCAGCCACCGTTCTGCTCCCTGTTTTTATGTCTATTTTAGGTTCCAATGAGGTCAGGCAGTACTTGTCTTTCTGTACCTGCCTTAGTTCACCCCCCTTGGTCCATTCATGTTGTCCTGGTGGCAGGGTTTCCTGCCGTCTAAGGTTGCATGGTTTCCCGTTGTGTGTGTACACCACCTTTTCTCCGTCCATTCATCTGATAGTGGAGACTTAGATATTTCCACATCTTGGATGTTATAAATAAGGTTATAATGAACACGAGAGTGAGTAGAGGTGTCTCTTTGAGATCCTGATTTAAATTTCTTTAGGCAAATACTCAGAAGTGACACTGCTTGTTCATATGGTAGATCTATTTTTAATTTTTTTTTTCAGGAACTTCTATACTGTTTTCTTTCTTTTCTTCTTTCTTTATTTCTTTAATTTAAAATTCACATTTTTTATATCTGGAATTTTCCATTTAATATTTTTGGATCATGACTGACCCTGGGTAACTAAAATCATGGGGAAAAAAAACTGCAGATAAGTAAGTGGGAACTATGGTATTCTACAACTCAGATGTCTTCTCTGCAAGATTCCAAAATCTCTCCTGTGCCAAACTTGAGTTGGACTTCTTGATTCCTACAATGTTCTCTGTGAAATGTGGCTCCTTTATTAATAATTCCCTCCTTGTTACACCCTGTCCAGATTTCCCTACCAGACCTGGCTGGTCCCCGTCACCAGAGGGAGACTTAAAAAAATTCAAGGAAGATGCTCGGAGCCCTGGGATCCCCTGAGGCAGGGGTCCCATTGGTCCAGGTGTGAAGGGTGAGGCTGCCAGAGGTCAGGTGTCCACACTGTTTTTCATAATGGCTGCACTAATTTGCACCCCACCCCCAACAGCAGGTCAGTGTTCCCTTTTCTCTGAATCCCACCAGCACCTGTTAACCCGTCTTACTTTTAATAACAGCCACCCTAAAGCTGTGAGGCAACATCTCCTTGTGGTTTTGATATGAATTTCTCTGATGTTTAGTGATGTTAAACTGCATACACCTTTACATACACCTGGTGGCCGCTGGTATGTCTAGTGAGTCTTTGCAAACCAGCACTGCTCCCCTGCCTGAGCATGCACAGTGGCCAGGACACGTGGGATCTCAAAACCCACAATACACTTGGTTGATGTGCATAGTTGAATCTGTGGCCCTCATAGATTTTATTCAGAAAGAGATCAACTAATCACCTCTTCTGTGAAAGCTTTCCAGTGTTTCTATGGCATTTGGAGATTGATGATCCTTCCTGTGACATGAGCTGGCAGTGATCAGGAGCCCCTTAAAGACTCAGCACACACCCCATCTCAGTGCCCACCATACAGTGCTTGCACATAAAGCTGTGAGGCCATGGTCTGAGCCCTGGCCTTAGCCCAGGGTGTGAAGCTTTGGAGCTCCACCTTCAGGAACCTCCACCAGCTGAGGGCTGTGTACAGTCCCTAAGCAAACACCGTCACTACTTCCTTTAACCCTGCTACACTGGTAGGTGCCAACACCAGCTCCATGACTCTTCTCAAATCTCCCACAGGGCCTTGGGGAGACTAGGATTTGAACTCAGATTGGCCGGCTTGCCATGCCTGTGACCCTGGCTGAGCTCCTGCTGGCTTGCTCTGGAAGCTGAGGAATGTGCAGGCTGGCACAGTCAGGGCTCAGCCATGGCACCCTGCCCCAAACTGCTGTCACCAGTGTCTGTATTCCTGGCCCTCAGAGGACAATGGGCAATAGGTACAAATAGGTACAAATGCTCAAATGTGAAAAGCCCACTGCTATGGACTGAACTGTATGTTCTCCAAATTCATGTGTCAAAGATTCCAAATATGATGGTATCTGGAGATGCGAACTTTGTGAGATAATTAGGTTTGGCTGAGGTCGCAAGGGTGGGGTCCTCATGAGCATCATCCCTGAGCTGAGAGAGTTGGATGCAGCCAGAAATTCAACCACCCCTATTCCCCCTGTCCCAAGAGCCCTGAGAGGGGCAGGGGGCTCCTGAAGTTCAACAGAACAAATTTTGGTCCAATTTGAATGCCTTCCACTTAATATTAACGTTTAATATTAAAAAACCTAATGATGACCTGATTCCCTCTTTTGAATTCCAGGCCTCTCAGATAGCCTATCTCTTGAGGCGATGAGCTGGTGGCATCTGAATTCATTACTGCCTGATTAATTATGCTGCCTTTGTACAAGGGAAACAGGAACTTCAATCAGACATGGCTGCCATCCCCAGGCCCCATAGTCTCAACAGGCTGGCCGCTCTCAGGAGCCTGTCCTCTCACCCAGTGCAGGGGCTGCTGAATCTGTGTGGCTTCCAGCAATCAGAAGGCCTGGGATTTGGTGTTCTTTCTGCAGAAAAGGATATTTGGGCAGCTGAAAGGGGGATGGGAGGGTGGCGGGTGCACCAGATCAGAGGCTACAGAGTGGAGCTTTCTGCCTGTCCTAGGAGAGGCCTAACTGGGAGGTCCTCTTCCAGGATCTTGAACTGCCCTGTCACACTAGGGTTTTCTGAAACTGGATATTATTCCTTCAGGATGAAGCACCCTGGTGCTGTTTAAAGCAGTGGTACTCCTTAGGATATATGGCTTCGCTCTGGCAAAGCTGAAGGTCTGTCTGCTGGCCACCCCCATCTGTGCATGGACACAGCACTCATGAACATCAGCAGAGACTCAGAGGGGGGAGGGGAGGAGATGGCAGCTGCAGGCACGGAGGCAGGGGAGAACCACCCCTGCTAAGTTTTGTCAGTTCACTGACCTGCCCAGCCAGGCCCTTTTGTCCCATGCATTCTGTATTTATTGAGGTCTACAAAGTTGTGACATGCAGCCATGCTTGCTGAATTGTAGAAAGAGAGCTTTTTCAAAGAAGAAAAAAAAAGAGAACTTCTAAAATATCACTTGTCTCCTTCCATCCTGAACCTGCAATAGCATGTGTGTAAAAGCAGCACAAGGGACATAGGCCAGCCTGAGTGCCCCACAAGCCTGGGACTCAGTTTGGCTTTGAATCCTACCCTGTATCAGTTGTACCATATGACCCTGGCCAAGTTACCTAACACCTCTGTCTCTATTTTCAGAGAGACAGCACTATTTGTCTCACAGGGTGGTTGCCAGTGTAACCTAAGAAAATACACCTGAAGTCCTCTGGGTTGTCCCTAAGTGGCTCTTGACATGGGCCAGCCGGATTCAGCTGCTCTGTTGCCATCATATCCAAGATGAACGATCAAAACAAAAAGTGCTGGTTTTCCTTACTGGGCTGTGTGTGAACTCATCATCGTGGGTTGAACCCATCCCTCACCTCCATCCCACCATGGAGCTCCAGGCTCTGGGAGAACACATGGTTTTCCAAGCAATCCTATAAACCTTGTTTCCAGACCACACCAGAGAATCCACACTGGCAGCTCTGCTGAGGTGCTCGCCGGGGCTTGACATGTTCTCCCACAGGCCACTTGGCAGGTGTGTCCCTGCAGGGCAGGGAGGGAAAATGCAGGTCCCAGGAAGGCCCCAGACAGTTTCTCACATCCTATGTGGGAGTGGGGTGTGTGTGTGCAGAGGTGTGCTTAGGGAGGCCAGGAGCAGTGTGGGAGTGGTTCTGGGGCACCCAAAATGGCGGTGAGGATATTTCCAACCAGAAGCTAGGACTGCAATGCAGTCAAGAGGAAAGCCTGGGGTTAGGCTGTTCAGAAACAATTACAAGTCAACCACCAGAATTCTTGAGCCAGTGAGAAGTCCTGGGGCTTGGACACACCACTTGGACCCATGGTACGAGCCTAGCACCTCAGGTAGCACAGGGATAGGTCATCTGAGCCTCCACTTGGACCTGTCTCCATCTAGACCACAAAGTCAAGTCCCACCAATAATGGAATAGCTGGGTCCCAGAAAGAAAGGTCAACTTCTAGGATTTCTTAAAGATAGAAGGGAAGGAGGCTAGGGCAGGAAGACCAAGCTAAATCTATCTATCGGAAATTAGGGCAAGGGCCTTAAATGTTATAGTTGGGATCTTGAATGTTCTCTGAAGGTGCATGTACGTGTCTGAGGTTTGTTCCCCAGGGAGGAGCTGCTGGGAGATAGTGAGACATTTAAGAGGTGGGGCCTAGTGGGGAGTCTTTAGGTCTCTAGGAGCATGCTTTTGAAGTAGGTTGTGGGACCCCAGCCCCCTTCTCATTCTCTTGCTTTCTGCCCGTGAACTGACACTTTTGCTCTGTCATTTGCTCCCACCATGATGTGCGGCCTCGACACAGGCCCAAAGCAATGGAGCCAATCAATCATGGATGGAACCTCAAAAAAAGTGAACCAAAATAAACCCTTCCTCCTTGACAGTAATATATCTCAGGTATTTTGTTACAGTGATATTAAGCTGAATAACACAGGTCTCTATAAAAATCTCCATTTTGAGCACCTGAACCTACAAGATTCAAACTTTGAAGGTTTAAAAGGGAACTCATTTGGATTTTTTCCATATTTTTGTTGTTGCATTATAATTGTATACAGTGGTGGGATTTATGGTCATATATTCATACAATACACATGATATAACAATATAATCTGGCCAATATCATTTCCCAGTACTTCCCTTTCCCTCCTCCCCTCCCATCCCCTGGTCCCTTTCCTCTACTCTTCTGATGTCCCTTTGATTTTCATGAGATCCCCACCTTTATTTTTCCTTTATCCTCTCTAGATAAGAAAGGGCATTTTGAAACATATAAAAGATAAACAGGCCACTTAATCAATGGTATGATCTTCAAGTTGGGGCAGTAACCACCTTCCTTGGGTTTCCAGGTATCCAGACTTGAATGATGGCCTCCCCTCCTCAACCCCTGTACCACAGTGAACTTACATGGGAAACAACATACATGCTCTTGGCCTCTCTGCAGCTGTTTTTCTCAGGAGGAGAGATGGGCCTCTTCTGACGTGTGGATGTGAACCTTCCAAAGGGCCTCTAAAAATATTGAGAGAAAAATAAAACAGACAGCAGGGCTATCCATTTGGAATCATAATTGAAAGAACAATCAAGGCTCATCATCAGAGAAAATGCCCATTTATTGAGGAACAGCTCTGCATATTTATAGAGCCGGGGGTGGTTTGACAGTTATGACAGTTTAATGGTTGAATGGTTTGATAGTTGGCATGGGGTGCTATCTGATTGGTGGGTAAGGATCATGTGGGCCAGCAGGGCTCACCATTGGATGGCTCTTCTCCGGGGGGATGGGGAAGTTAGTCTTTGGAGCCAGGGTGACTCCCAACAATAATGTCCTTTATACTTAAGAGATTAGGGGACTTGCTCAAATGTGAAAAGCCCACTGCTATGGACTGAACTGTATGTTCTCCAAATTCATGTGTCAAAGATTCCAAATATGATGGTATCTGGAGATGCGAACTTTGTGGGATAATTAGGTTTGGCTGAGGTCGCAAGGGTGGGGTCCTCATGATGGGAATGGTGTCCTCCTATGGAGACACCAGAATTCCAGCTCTCTGCCTTGTGAGGATAAAGCAAGAAGGCACCACCTGCAAGCCAAGAATAGAGGCCTGGCCAGAGCCTTGACCTTGGATTTTTCCAACCTCTAGCACTGTGAAGAATAAATTTCTGTCATTTAAGTCACTCAGTCTGTGATCTTGTTGGCAGCCTGAGCAGACTAAGACACCAATGAACGATCTTCTTCTTTCCCCCTGTTTGATTCTGAAGTCACATTGTCAACCTTAAGGAGCCGGAGAGTACCTTGCACCAGCAAAAGAAGCCATTTTCACAGACTTTGGCTCCTAATGAGTGTGTAAACCTTTCAGAAACTTCCCAGAAATGTCAGGACCTGGATAACCAGGGTATCACCCATTTCTTTCCCATGGGGTGATGCCCTGGTTGTCTATCTCCTGGTTCTCCCACCTTCCACCTCCCAGGCTCAATCCTATCACCTGGCAGCCAGCAATTGGCTAGTGTGAAGACCCCAGATACAGGGTGGGAATGGGGAAGCAAAAGGAGAGAAAGGGGTGGAGGAAACAACAGCCTTCACCCTGCCCACGGCATCTGGGAACTTGCACCCATTGACAGAGCAGACCCAACCTGAACCCCTCCCCTGGCCTCCCCACATTTCACCCTCAAGTCCAAGGGCTCCACTCATGTGGGAGAAGGTCCTCAGAAAACCTACTCCTGAGCTGCTTGGTAGGCTGGGAAGAGCACTGACCAAGAAGTCTAAAGACATGGTGTCTATAGATCTGCTCCTTCATTAAGCCAGGGCTCTGGGCCAAGCTACTTAACCTTCCTGTGCCTTGATTTCTAATCCATAAAGCGCACCAACATCTCCCCACTAGGCTATTAAAGGAGTCAGTAGGATAGAAAAAATGGCAGCTCTGTAAAAACTGATTTCTTTCCCAGTGCAGTGGTATAGGGCTGTATTCCCAGTGATTTGGGAGGCTGAGGCAGGAGAATCGCAAGTTCAAGCCAACTTTCACTCCTTAATGAGGCCCTCAGCAACTTAATGAGACCCTGACTCAAAATAAAAAAGTAAAAAGGTCCAGGGATGTAGCTCAGTGATAAACCACCCCTGGGTTCAATCCACAGTATTCTCCCTGCCCCCAAAATCAATTTTTCCCTCATTTGGCCTCTGTATCTGCTGATTTGCTTTTTATAAGTATTTTACAAAGTCCATTAAATAGAAAAATATTCCCCATTTTTTTTAAAGATGGAATAATATTTTGGAAAGAATGTGGGTCTTTTTAATTTTTTAATTTTTTTAGTTATAGGTGGACACATTGTCTTTATTTTACTTTATGTGGTGCTGGGGATCGAGCCCAGTGCCTCATGCATGCTAGGTGAACGCTCTACCTCTGAGCCACAACCCCAGCCCAAGAATGTGGTTCTTAAGGGGAGAAAATAAACTTCTGTGGTAACTCCTGCTTCTATACCTAGTCTCAGGCTGTCATCTGCCTTCTTCACAGCTTCAAGCAGGAAACTCAATCCTACTTCATAATGTTGCTGTGAATAAAATGTGACTATGTCAAGTGCTTTAAATAAGGGCCTGGCAGAAAATAGTAACAGGAACAGCAGTTTATTATATTAATCTGCAGACTAGAGAAAATGTGAGGCATAGCTCTTCATGTTTTTTAAAGATTTCAGAGTTAAGACACACATAAACCACTGACGGGCGTCCTCACTCATTTTCAACGGTTACGCAGTTATTCAAAGGAAAACAGTTTCAGTCATCCAATTTTTGCTTTACAATTTGGCAAAAATTAGGTGTTTTTTTTTCTGTGAACAAAGGATATTTCACCTGGAAACTTTAATGAGGGAAATATTTATTTCACGATCTCTGTAGAATTACCTGCTTTCTCTCCCAGTGTATTTATTCCATTAGTGAGATTCAGGTAGAAGATTCCCCTCTGGGTCAAACATCATAACTTCAAAACAAAAACGCATTGCTCTGGACAAGAAGGTCCCATTTGACTAAGGTAAGGAGCAACGGGGTCTTTGCTCTCTGGTGCTTGCTGATACCCTGCAGGGAAGAAAACAAGGCAGTCCTCAGGCTCTCCCAGACTCCCATCCCCAGAGGAGAGAGCTAGGAGTTCAAGGGCACCTAGGGTGAAGCAAAGATATTTCTGTTCCTGAGAAACGTTGGCTCCATGATGAAAGCCACATGGACTGTGGAATTAAAGATAACTATTCAAATACTCACAGGTGACACAGTGCATGTACAGCCAGGCCCCGGGAGAATGGTTCTGGGCAGGGATGCTGCATTCAGGTCTGAGGGAGGGCAGAGAGGCATTCAAGGGAAAGTGTGGGAGGGTAGCACTTTCAGTCTCCCAGACAGTAGATTCCATTAACACAGAGATGGTCACTCCTGGGCTGAATCCTGAGCTAGGTCCACAGAACTGTCCCAGCCCCACTGCTCCAGTGGGAAGTATGCACTGGCCCTGCTTTCCTGGCTCTGTGCTTCTGTGTCTGCTGCACCCTTGGCCAGAGACACCTGGATCTTTGTTATTTGTCTGCAGA
Organism: Spermophilus citellus; assembly: GCF_964194105.1. Classification (NCBI taxonomy): domain Eukaryota; kingdom Metazoa; phylum Chordata; class Mammalia; order Rodentia; family Sciuridae; genus Spermophilus; species Spermophilus citellus. The sequence goes on along the minus strand of NW_027672891.1, from coordinate 880,255 downwards.
TAGTTATTCACTTCTTTAGGGGAAAGTTCCTAAATGTCACTTCCTCTTTAGCTCCAGAATGCAAGCTTCATGGCGATCTCATTCAGCATAGAACCTACATGCCTAGAAAAGTGCCTGGCACATAGTAGGTGATCAGTCAATGTTTAAGGCATGTCCAAAGAAGAGGACAAATGAACTCCCCAAGAAGAGTGGGTGGCTCTCTTGCTGAGGTCTTGTGCCTTTTATGTAGTGCACACTCAGTGATTTGGGGGCTTTTCTCTCTTGGGAGCTATGAGCTTTACCGGCTCCTGTGAGAATGGATGGCACAGGGCCAAGACACAGCATGGCCCTGTCTCTGAGCTGCTGTAACAAAATGCCTGGCCTCATAAATGGATCAGAGGATCTGATTGAATGAAAGTTAAAAAAATACATTTCCTTCGTCTGACACCTATAATGCACCAAGTTCACGTTGGTCACCAGTGGTCACCGGAGGCCTATCCATCTTTCTGTCTCCCAATGATGTCTTTAGTCTGTTGGCATAGAATATCTTTTTTCCAACTTTGTACTTTCTTTCTTATCCTTAAAGTATGTTTTAATGTATTCACTGGGTTTCAGGTGTTTGTCCTGACAATTTTTGTAGTTTGATGACCATATTTAGTTCATTTACATCTATACTTAAGCTTAAATCTAAAATTTTTCTTTGTATCTCATCTACTTTATGTTCCTTTTCTTTTTTTGCCTTTTGCCTTCTTTGGAGATAAGAGAAAACAATTTTTGTTCATGTCACTTCCTTCTCCATTAGCTAATTAGTTATAGTTTTACCATTCCTTTAGTAGTTCTACTATAAAGATTATACTATGGATCAAATGTGTCTTCTCAAAATTCAAATGTTGAAACCCCAACCCCCAAAGTGATTTAGAGATAAGGCATGCATTTAAGGGTCAAGGTTAAGTGAGGCATAAAGGTAGGGCCCTGATCTTATGGGATCCTATGGGATTAGAACACATATATGAAGAGGTATTCAATCGCCCCTTCTCTCTCTCTGCCATGCAAAGCACAGTAAGAAGGCAGTTATCCGCAAGCCGGGAAAAGAACCCTCACCTGAATCTGACCATATTGACACTCAAATTTTGAACTTCTTAGCTTCGATAACTGAGAAAAAATAAATTTCTGATCTGCGGTATTTTGTTACAGCAACCCAAGCAAACTAAGATTACACTATGCATCCTCAACATATTAAAATCTAAATAAAATGTTGATTTTTATAATTTTCTAACAATGTAAGGACTTTTACATATTTAAGGCCCTCTGTTCACTCCTTCTCACCCTTTTTCTTGTCATGCACTTTAATTATATATATATATATTTTATTAAAAATAAGACCCTAAATTATTTTTATCAATCTTCATTTATCCATTTATTTACCCTCTCTGGTTCCTGCATTCATTTCTTCCTGTATTTATAAAGTTGTGTCTGTGATAATTTTCCTCCTGCTTGAAAGGATTGCCTTTGATATTTCTTTTAGTGCACATTTGCGAGCAGTAAATGTTATCACTTTTCAGTCTTTTAAAAGACATTCTTATTTAAACTTCATTGTTGATAATTATTTCAAGTTATGATTTACTTATTGTAGAATTCTAGATTAGCTTTGAACACTGTTAAGATATATTTTCACAGTCTTGTAGCTTCCAAAGTTTCTGTTGAAAAGTCCTGTCATGGCTCCAATAAAGGTGATATGTCATTCTACTTGGCGGCTTTTAAGATGATCTCTTATTCTTTTGTTTTTGGTAGTTTCACTATGAAAACTATAGTTCATTTAGAGGCAATTTTCTGTGTACTCTTATTATGTAGGGTTCTATAGGATTATTGGATCTGTGATTGGTCTTTCATCAATTTGGAGGAATTCCTGGCCATTATTTATTCAAATATTGCTTCTGTAAATTATCTATTTGAATTATTCTTCTGGGACATTCATTAAGTGATATGCCTTTTCTTTATATTAAATTCTTTTCTCTCTTTGTCCAGGTTGTTTTCTCTGATGCATCTTTCAGTTCACTAATCCTCTTTTTATCTGTGTCTAATCCACTTTAAGATAATCAATTTTGTTCTTAATTTGTCACATTTTCAGTTATATTCTATTGATTTTTTTCAAATACATTTTCATTCTTTGTTGAAAGTCTTCATTTTGTCTTTTATCTTTTGAAACACATTAATCAGAGGTTATTCTAAAGTCCGTATCTGACAACTCCAATAACTGGATTTCCTGTGGTTCTGTTTCTACTGGCTATTTCTTCTTTTGTTTTTGAGTCATTGGTCTTGTCTCCTGGTATGCCTAGTAAATGTTGATTAAATGGTCCCATAATTTGTAAGAAGAATTGCAGAATATAATCAATGAGATGTTGTGGGTAATGCCACCTTTCTCCAGAGATCTTCAGTTTGCTTTTGTCAAGCAGTATAGAGGCAGACCATCTTCATCTAGTTCAAGTAGAAACTACATCTTTGTGAAACTTGGTAATTTTTTTTAATTGCCCTTACTACTAGTAGAGCTTTTCAGAGGCTATAACACAATGCCCGAGGTATTAGTAGGGTCTTATTGAAATAGTCAAATCTTTGCTCAGCTTCTCAGTCTTGAAAGCAATGTTCCTGGGAGCAAATGCCTAAAGGGGAAGAACAGTGCCCAATGTCAAGTTCATCTTTTTCTGCTTCTCTTCTCTCCGGGAATCTGCCCCCTGAAGTCCTCACCACCTGGGTAGTTCTCTAATACTTTAAAGAAGATTTTTAAAATAATCTAGCTGTTCTAACTGTTCAAGGTGGGAGGTTTTGTTTGATCCAGGCTGGTGTTCCAGAGTCAGGAGCAGAAGTCTCAAGAATTCCTTCAGCATATTTCCTCACCTATAATGATGGTGAGCACAAAAATTAAGGTTTAGAGTATTGGTTTTGGAGTAATAAATTCCATCTGGGTGGGTTAAAAAAGCATAAGTTGGTTAAACTGGTTGGAAAGAGTAGAAAATTATAGTTTTCTGTTAAAGTAAATTATTCTAATTAAATTAGTATAAGAAGAAGCTTGTGAGCAATCGCTGGAAACATACATCACAACTAACTTTCAGTACTTTTCCCCACAGTGAAGTGTATTTTTGATTATAATGACAAGAATTAAGGGAGCTTCTAGCATCCCCAGCACTCCACCAGGCTCTGAATCACCTTGCAAGATGCTTGTCAGGTCTCCATGAAGACAATATGTTTGACCCTGCAACACAGCTCAAGCAGATCCATTCAACAAACAAACAGCAACCAACTTTATAGATTCCTATCTTACACATCCAAAAGTTTCAGAAATTGCTCTTTTAAATTGCAAACAACCTTAAAAACTGAGAGGATGAATATAACACAAAAAAATAATTTTGCTCAATAGAGACGTGATATAGCCAGTTACTTACCAAATGGATACTGGGTTTTCCTTAACAGGAGGTTCATCAAATCATAGTTTGACCTGCTATAGCAGAATATCAGGATGAACTAGTGAACCTGAAGACTAGTCATACTGGGCCTTGAACTGCATGCACTATAGAAAGAAAAGGATCAGACTATAGCAGGTTCAAAGGCTAAGGGCATCTACTCACAGGTCGAAGAGTCAGTTGGCTTTATTATCAAGGCTGGGAATAAATGCAGGAAAATGCACAGCTAAGTGAAATCTGAATACGTAGAAATAAATCTGTGGGCTCAAGAGATCATTTCCTAAGAAGGTTACAGACTGGCTAACACAATCATGCTTTGGTCTCTGAACGCATCTGAGGAACTCAAGACTTAGAGCTCAAGTTAGCTTGCTTCAACTAACAAAGTAAGGGATGAAGACAGGAATTCCTGGGGTTGAGGGCAGGTCTTTCAACTCCCTAAAGAGAGACAGAAGAAAAAAAAGTTTCCCAGAAGGCTATTAACACAGAATCTGTTAGGACTAAGTGGGTCCTTCCTGTAGATCTGGTCTAACCATCTTATCTCACAGAAGATGAATTGACATGACCCAGGGAACTTCTTTCTACCTGTTGGGACTCATTTCAACCATCAATTCTTCTTCTTCCGAAGAGCCTTCAATGCTTCCATTAGATGGCTTCCTTGTCTGTCATTTTCTAACCTCAACTGTGAACTCCATAATTGTAGGAATTCAAGCAGACAGAAGTCCTTGGTGACATTTGCTGAATGGACTGTTGAGAAGGTTTGTGCAGAAAGCACACAATCTTAATTATTCTGAGCCCCAACTCAGGCAGTTCAACCAGGCTCAAACATGGGTTCACAAGTTTGAGAATACCCTGAAAAAAAGTTGAAACATTATAATAGAATAATAGAATGAAACACCACATACCCATTGCTAATGTCCAGTCTTGTTTCCATCTACCTTCACCCACTTTCCTCATCTCTCTATAAAGCTAAGAAATAAATTCTAGACATATTATTTGATAACATTTTAGCATGCATTTCTGAAAGATGACTTTCAGAATAATAATGTAACCATAATACTATTTTTTCTAAAAAATCTACGAATATATTTTAAACATGAATATCAAATCAGTATTTAAATTTATGTGACCTATGAATGTCATTCTTTTTATCATGTGTTTGACTTGGGATCTAAGTCTGATTATCTTCTTGTAATTTATTATTGAAGAACTGGGTCATTTATCCAGTAGTTTCCCAACATCTGGATTGTTTTGATTATGATCTCACAGTGTTATTGAACATTTTCCTCTACACTTTGTATTTGTATTTCCTATGAATTGGTAGGTGATCTAGATCAGGCTCAGTCAGATTTGATATGTGGGGCTCAGGGAACCTGAAGACTAGTTATGTCTTCAGGTACACATGGTGTATCTAGATTACTTCATAGTTGGCATGGAGTCTTCCTTACAAGACACGTAATGTGGGCTGGGGATGTAGCTCTGTGGCAGAGTGCTGGTCTAGCATGTGCAAGGTCCTGGGTTCAATGTCTAGCACTTAAATAAAGAAAAGGTTGCCCAAGAAGTTATAGATGTTGAGTTCTTTCTTTTTATGTTAATATGTTAGCAGTCATTGTTGATCATGCCTAGGTCCATTAATTCATTAGGGATGCAATATGGTGATATTATATTGTTCCTTCCTAATTTATTAACTGGAAAATGCTTTTAGAAGGAAAAATTTCCCCGTGGATAACATTTAGACACTGAAACCCAATCTGAATAGAATTTAACCAAAACCACACACTCTCTCTCTGCAGGAGGATGAGCATCTTGGAGCAAACCTCAACTTATTTTCTATCCAAGTATTAACCCAAAGACCCTGGGCCTGACAGCTACAGGAAAGGCTCTCTTGCTTGATTCTTTGTCCACCAGTTTGCTGCAGAGGCCTTTCAAACCCTGAGATTTTCTTAAAGAAGCATTTGCTCCAGGGCTTACTCTAAAGTTCTGGCCTTTCTGTTTGAAAATGTTTTCTCCTGTAATTAAGGGATTTTCTAATTTGAGGAACAGATAAAAATTCATCAAAATTATATTTTCAAAAAGTCATAAACCTGAAGCTGCTAAGATCTGGCTCCAGGGAAATCCCGAATAGAGAAAGGATGCTAATCAGGACAGAATTTAAGACAATAGTTTATCATCTTTCATTTCCAGGAAAGAGAATAACCCAAGGAAATGCCAAGGAAAAAAGTGGTATCAGTCACTGGTTTTTGTATTTTTGAGAAACTGACCAACTTTCCCCATTAAACGTTGATTGCAAGTCTGAGTCAAGGGTAGGCAGATAGAGTAATCCTCCAGGGTACCTCCCCTTTGGGTCTTCACATGCTGTGATTTTGAAAAAAAACTCGGGCAATTAGAGACTTCACCACCGGGGAGGAAATGAAGGGCGCTCAGTTTCCAACACCTGGATTCGGTTAATATGTCCTTGGGTCTGTGCCGGCGCCAGGCAGGAGGAGAGTGTTCCCTGCCCTGTGACTGCAGAGGTTAAACGGAATCTCCACTCCTGGATTGAGGAAAAGAAAGGCACCCTGTCTTCCTCACTCATTTTCACGAATCTGGAGACTCTCTAATGGCTCCCTGGCTTGGTGCACCCCCAGCGGGCACCCAGAAAGCGGAGTCCCCAGGTCCCCTGGTTTACCTCCGAACCCCAGACCCCAGGCCCCGGGAAACCTAGGTCTCCGCCAGGCTTCTCCTTGCAGGCTTGGAGGTTTGCTAACTCACAGAGCAGATTTGAGACAATCTGCTGCGCCTCCAAAGTACCCAAACCCCCTGAGTGCCACAGGGGACCCACCAGATGGGAATGGGGGAGAGAGGCAGTTGGACAGGACTCGGGGCTCGTGGCCAGGTCCAACCCTGTGCCGGGCCTCGGAGCGCGCCTCGGGCCTGGGCGGCTGCTGCCCTTCTCTCTCGGTTCCGGAGGCTGGGCGGGGCGGACCCGGCTGGGCAGCCCCACCAGAAAGACTCGTTTCTAGGAGAGTGGGCGGAGGCCGGGCGGAAACAGACTTGTCGCCCCCCTGAGGCTCTCCAGTCCCGCAGTGCAGCCCCACGGGGGTCGGGAAAACCAGGCTGCGGTGGGAGCCGCCCCGAGCCACCCCCTGCACACCTGCCCGGCCCGCAGGTCGCGCCCGCGAGCCACACCTGGGTTCTGCCTGGAGTCCCCGGCTCTAACCCGCTGAGCCTGGGTGGGGGAAGGGAAGGAATGGGGGAGGGGACGGGGAAGCCACCCGAGCCCTGGCCCGTTGCCAAGAAACCGACCTTGGCCCTGGCTCTCGCCGCCAGCATCCGCCAAGCAGCTGCCTCCCGCTGTCCCCAGGTTGTCCAGAAGTGGAGCGCTCAGGCGACCCCAGGCGACAGGAACCTTGGACTGCGGCTTGTGGGGAAGCCAGACCACGACCTTGGGCCCAGAGTGGAGTCGGGAGTGAGGTCGCCGCCCTGCACCCTCCAGCTGGATCTCCAGGTCGCGCGTCCCTTGGATCCCCGGGGCCCGCCGTTTTCGTCTCCACTTGGGGCGCTGGGGCCCAGCTCCGAGCTTGGGTGGCGCCAGGCCCTGGCCCCAGGAGGAAATCTATCAGGACTGGTCGGGATTGACCAGTTCTGATACAAGCGGGTTCGGAAGGTCCAAGAGCAGGTCCAGGGCTTGGGGTTAGTGGCTGGGCCGGCTAGGCAGCTGGGACGCTCATGCTCCTTCTCTCCACCCTTCTTCCATGGAGACAGAGGGAGCAGGCCCGCCTAGACCGGGCTGTCGTCCTGCGGACCTCAAGGTCCAGGCACCCTGTCCTAGAGATGGAATGGGAACCCATGGCTGCTGAGAAGGAAAGGCTCCCCGAAGTCACTGGGCAAAGGCCTCTGGTGGGCCACCTTGAATCACTAGCTGAAACACCAAGCATCCTACAGGCCCTTAGGGAAAACTGAAGAGATGCAGGCCTTTACACGAAGGTGCGCAGGTAGCAAGGACCCTCTGCGAATGGCTCTAAAGTTCTTCCCGATTGGGCCCCAAAAGGAATGATCTGGAAAAGCAGAACACACGGGCACCTGAGAGTAAGGTTCCCCTTAATCGCTAGGCATGGTTTAGTTGGAAACCAGCCTGGAGACCAGTTAGGAGGACGTATAAGCCCAAGGCACAGGACTTGGCCTCAGGAGACCTGGGTTCCAGATCTATTCTGTCCCTTAATCTTGTGTGACCTTGGACAACTTATTTAAATAAGTCTCAGAGATTTACAGTGTTCTCATGCCAAACTGAAACAAAAAACCTGCCCCAAGTCCAGAGTACAGGAAGAAAAGGAGGCAATTAAGTTACAACTTTTGCCTCTTTTGAAGCTCCTTACAGGAGGGAGATTGTCTTAGCACCCAGTAAAGAATGGGCAGCTGCCAAGAATGCTGGGAAGGAGACCATGCCATCCTCCAAGGACGAGAACTTAAATAAGAACATCATTTTTTACCCTATAAAAACATAACCCAATACTGGAGCAGTGTAAAAATTAAGTAGTCATTAGAAGCCACTTATTAACTTTCTCTATCAAAGAAATGGATAGAGGGTTGGCAGGAATGCTGAGTGCTTTCGTTTTGCAAGAGTTAAGAACATCAATTACAGAATCACAAAAGCTGAGTTGGACAGCTATACCCAAAGGACTTAAAAGCAGTCCACTACAGCGATGCAGCCGCCTTAAGGTTTATAGCAGCTCAATTCACCATATCTAGACTGTGGAAACAGCCTAGATGCCCTTCAGTAGATAAATGGATAAAAGAAACTGTGGTATATATACACAATAGAATATTACTCAACTTAAAGAAGAATGAAATCATAGCATTTATGGGTAAATGACGGAGTTGGAGAATATTATGCTAAGCAAAGTAAGCCAATCCCCAAAAAACCACAGGCCAAATGGTTCCTCTGATAAGTAGATGTTGATCCATGGTGGGGGATGGGCAAGGGAAGAATGGAGGAACTTAGGGTTGAGCAGAGGGGAGGGAGAGGAAAGGAGGGTGTTTGTGTGTTGTGGGGGGGAGATTATGGAATGAGATGGACATTATTACTCCTATGCATGGGTATGATTGCACAAATGGTGTGACCCTACATCATGTACATCCAGAAAAATGAAAAGTTGTGCTATATTTGTGTAATAAATAAGTAAAATCTGAATTGGAGTCTTACCTCTACTATTTACTAGCACTATTACCTTAGGTAATAGATTTAACCTCTCTTTGCCTCAGTTTCCTCATCTATAAAATGTATCCTTCCCCTTAACCAATTTTCATTGTAATGTTCAAATATGGTAGAAAATGTGAAAGCACCTGCCTACATTTTGCAATTAACATTATACTGTACTTGCTTTATTACATACCTGTTTATCTATCCCTCCATCCATCAGTCCATCTGTTCTGGTTACAATTGTGTAACAAATGTAGTGACTTAAAACAACAGCCACTGTGTTATGCTTATGGATTCTATGGGTTAGGAATTCAGGTAGGGTATAGTGAAATTGACTTGTCATTGTTCTAGGATATTGGGGGCCTGAACTGGGAAGACTTAATGCTTGGGGACTGGAACCTACCAGAGAGAGGTACATTCACTCACATGCATGGGAGTTGCCAACAGCATTGAACTTCCTCCAAACATGGCAGCCTCATGGTTGTTGGGTATCTTACATGGCCACTTAGAGCTCCAAGTGTGAGTTCTGACAAAGCAGAAGTTGCATTGCCTTTATAACCAAGCTGTGGAAATTATACAGAAGCATTTCCTATTGTTCAGAGAAGCCATTGGTTCAAACAGAGGAGAACTAGATTCCACCCCTTAATGGTGATATGGCAAGGTCACTTTGTAGATGATCCATGATCCATGTTTGGTTTTTTCTTTTCTTTTCTTTCTTTTTTTTTTTTTTGATGGTGCTGGGAATTGAACCCAGGGCCTTGTGCATGCGAGGCAAGCACTCTACTGACTGAACTATATCCCCAGCCCCTGTAGATGATCCATGGAATGGGAGCTCTTATAGCCATCTTTGGAGATGCCATATTTGCCCCTTTGGTCACAACGATTCTTGGGCAAAATACCTACTGCCTCTTAAGGAATCCTTTCCTCATCTCATTTCATCAAATTATGAGGCTCAGCTCATAGTCCAATATTTCTTTCTCTAAGTCAAATCCAGTGAGCATAATACTCTCAGTTATGGCTCCTTGCTACTCTTTTCTATTTGAAGACCTGTGAACTAAAACACAATCTCTGTGTCCCCTGCCCCCACCTCACCCCCAACATATAATAGCAGGACAGGAGAAGAATAACAACTGCTCCTATTTTTAAAAGGAGAAAATGCAAGGCACATACAAGGGAGTGGATCATAGCAATTCTTAAATGTATATGGGCACATGTGCCACTTCCTTAGTAAGACCCTGTCTTACTTCTTGGGAATGGTTTTCCATGGCTATTGGCCCTGCTCTCTGGGATCTTACCTTTGCCCTCCCAGTCCTCTTTCCTTTTCTATAAGAATGGTCTTAGCTTCTTTCCTATAAAAGTATAGAAGTTTAAAGGCTCTTCCCATTTTGAACTATCTCTGCTCTTTTCAGGCCAAGTGTGTTATTCTGTTTTCATTACCATAACTAGTAGAATAATTTACGAAGAAAACAGTTTTATTTTGGCCCATGGTTCTAGAGGTTCAAGGTCAAGGGGCTGCATCTGGTGATGGCCTTCTTGCCGGTGGTCCTAAGAGAGTACAGGGCATCACATGGTAAGAGACAGAGGACATGGACATGCATGCCTATTCTCTCTCTCCCTTTTCTTATAAAGCCATCAGTATTTGATCATACTGTGTGGACTTTATTTAATCCTAATTACCTCCCAAAGACGTCACCTCTAAACACCACAGTCACATTAAGTTTTCACCCTGTTAATACCTCACAATGAGGAATAAATTCTAACACCATGAATACCTGGGGATCACACTCAAACCGTATCCAAAGCATGGCACCAAGCTAATTAAATTCCTTTAAAACTTTGTGGATTTCTTCTGTATCCACTTCACGAAACAAAAGTCATACTCAAGAACACCTTCAGAACAAGCCTTTCTCTACTTTGGGCTCTCCATGAGATTACTATGGGACCATGTCCATAAGATTCTTAGGAGTCTATTATTTAACCCAGAGGATCTACAAGGTACATTGTTAATATCTTTAAAAAGCATTTGTCTGGTTGAAAGAGTCTACAAGGCACAGCCTTAAAACTTCTGATGTCTTAATAGAGAATCTCATGGTTGGGCACTTGGCTTCCCCTGTGCTCTGAGATGTTTTTCTAGTCTTGATCTTTGACCTGAAACTAACTTTTACATTGGAATGAGAAATAGTTTTTGAATCCAGTTAGCCCTGACTTCTAAATTCTGTTTGAAACTAAAAATCTCGTTCTTTAGTTCGTCTCTTTCTATCCACTTCTCAGGAAGCACAGTTAAAAGAATCCACTTTTAACATTCTTCTTAGAAATCTCCTTAGGCTGAGGGCAATTTGATAGCTAAAGCTGGAAATAGCCAGAGGCTCTTTTAGTTTTGCCTGACACCTAGCGTAGGATGACTTGAAAATTAAGACAACTGTGTAGAGTGATTCCATCTGGTCTCTCAAATGAGTTGGCTTCATTTATAGCATGGTGGCCTCCAGGTAGTAGGACTTCTTACCTGATGGCTCCGGTGTTCCATTGAATGAAATGGAAGCATCATGACCTTTTCTGACCCAGACTATAAGAGTTACAATATCATTTCCACTGAGCCTTATTGATAGATGCAGTAACCAAGCCTGTTCAGATATCAGAAGAAGGAAATCAGACTCCCTGCCTAGAAAAGGGAAGGGCATGATTTCATTGTACCAGAGCATGTGGGAATGGAGATGTTGTTGTGGTCATTTTTGGAAAATACAATCTGCCTCACCATCACCATTTTGATGCATTGCAAAGTAAGTTACAGACACTGTTAACACTTTCTCACAAAAAATGTGTGAGTTCGGACTGCCCACATCTTCACCAACATGTGGAGTTGACAGTCTTTTATATCTTAATCATTCTGGTTGGTGTCTCATGGTATTTCTTTGCGGGTTTAATTTGCATTTCCCAGATACCTAATGATACTGATCCGTTTTTATTTGCTTGCAGATCACACATATCTTCCTTCATGAAGCATCTTTTTAAATTTTTTTAGTCATGCTTTGTACTCTTTATTACTGAATTAGTAATGTTTCTTATATAATCCCATATACCAGCCCTTTGTTAGTTATATGTTTTGTGAATGTTTTCTTCCAATCTTTGGTTTGTCTTTTCATTTTTAATGGTATCTCTTAATGAGCAAAGATCTTTAATTTTAGCAAAGTCTTATCAGTTTTTATCTTTTATAGTGATTGCTCTCTCTGTCCCATATGATGTATTTATAGACTCCAAGTTGTGAAGATATTCTTCTGTGCTTTCTTTTATAATTTTTTTTTTTGGTTTTAGCATTTATATTAAAGTCTATGAGTCATGTTGAACTAATGTTTAATGTGATATGAGATTAGAATTATGGAGGCTTTCCCCCACCCATGTCTTCTTAGCTAAGTTAGAACTATATGTCTATTTCCTGTGTGGTTTCCAGGTCAAGGAGAGGCACGAGAGAAATTGGTGCCATACGAGGTAGAAGTGAGGGATTCACCATCTTTAAGTCCCAATTCCCCATCTAGGACAAGGCACCCTGCCACTTACTACTGCTGGCTTACTTGTTGATGGTGGGTAGTATCCAGGCACACAGTTCTTCCAATTCCTGCAATCACATCCCTGCTTGGCAGAGTCCTGGTCCATCTCCTCATGTATTTTTCTACTGCTGGGATTATTTGTAGCCAGGAATCCAGGTGCATCTTCATGCCAAAGAGCATCAGCTTCTTCTGAAAGGCACCCATAGCATTGAGATTAGCAGTGATGAGGGATAGATGCAGGGTCAAGTTTGTCTGTGTGGGTTCCAGTTCATCTCTGTACCCTGCTCTTCACCGCATCTTTCTTTTCTGTCTTCAGCTCTGCTGATTTCAAACTTGGCACCAAGCGACAGCAAGACCATTTCATAGACTCAAATCTGCCCTCACAATTGGTAAAGTCTAATCCCTATAATCAAACCCTTGTTCTCTATTACCCACAGTGGCTCTGCCTTCTCTGATCAAACTGTAACTGATGCAAAGGTTGAAATTCATTTTTTATCTACATGGAAATCTAATTGTCCCAGCACCATTTATTCATGACTTTCCCTGTCCCATTGGATTGCTTGGCACCTTTGTTAAAACTCAAATGACTTCACAATTCATGCCATTATTATGCATCATTAATAATGCACTAAGAAAGACATTTAAAAAAAAAACTACATAATAACACTCATGCATATCTATTTCCAGGTTCTCTATTATATTCATTGATCTATTTTTCAATCCTTTTGCCAGAACCACCCTCTCAATAACTGTAATTGTATAGTAAATCTTGAAATTCCATTTCTTCTTGAGTGGGACAATACTCAAGATTTTTTTATTATGTAAAAGATTTCTGACTTCTACATATAACTGTTGCATTTCTAGTACATATTGGCTAAGCAAATAAAAATAGCAAGAGAGTTTGTGAACATTCTAAGATGACCTTGGGTTTGTTTATCACAATGACAATTGCAGATAGTCTGAAAATCAGTCACCTGTGCACAGTTGGACATCATGTGGGGATGTATGATGTCCCTGCGATGGCCATGCATCCCTCGGAGGGAAAAGAGGTATCAGCACCTCATGTATTTTTCTAATACTGGGATAACTGGTAGCTATGAATTCAGGCTTGATTTCCATAGGAGTGGAGTCCTGTTCTTCAGGAAAATAATCGGTTAAATTTTCTGATTTTTCCAGATTGATGTTTCCCCTAGAACTGAGCAAGATACACACAGGATCAGGAAAAGATTCTGCTTGAGATGTAAACTTTTCAGAGATCTTGGATTGAATATCCCAAGAGAAATTTTATGGCTTTTCTGTGCCTTTCACACCAGATTTACACCTTAGTCCTAACTCCTAGGACCTCAGAATATGATCTTGTTTGGAAGTAAGTTTGTTGCATATGTAATTAGTTAAGATGAGTTCATACAGAGTAGGGTGGATATTAACCTGCATTTTTATACAAAGGTGACATTCAAGCACAGAGACAGTGAGACACTGAAGAAAGACTATTCGAAGACATATGGAGAACATGCTAAGGAAGGTAGGAGAGAGGCTGGAAAAGAAGCCAGCAGCCAACCCTACGTTCACTTTGATTTCTGAGCTGTGGCCTCTGACCAGTGGGGCAGAACGTGTCTCGTGTTTAAGCCACTCAGTTTATAGTTCTTTGTTAAGAAAAGGTAATATAAGAAGTAATTAGAAAAGTTATAGAAGAAGTGTTAGAAAATTAATATAAGAAGCAAACCTTTACCCTTAGGGACCAGCACTCTAGGGAACAGAAAGACCTTTTCCTGGTGACCTAGCTCTTTCTTATTTCACACAGCTCTGGTAGGAAGTCAATCCAGCAGCTACTTTCCAACCAAGAATTTGGCTCAACAGAATTGTGTCACACCTCCCCACACACACATGAAAATTCAGATCAAGGCTGTAGCCCCAGTGCCTCAGAATGTGACTGCGTTTGGAGTTAGGGCCTTTAGAGAGCAGATAAAGTTCAAATGAGGCCATTAGGGTGGGCCCTAATCCCATCTGACTGGTGCACAGGCCCAAAGTGACAGTCACCTGAAGAGCAGCAGAACCTGTGGTCATCCACCAGCCAGGGAGAGAGGCCTCAGGAGGAGCCAACCCTGCTAGCAGCATGACCTTGATCTTCTGGCCTCCAGAACTGTGAGGAAATGAATTTTGTTGTTGAAGCCACCCAGTATGTATTTTGTTATGGCAGCTCCAGCCAACTAACAGACATTTTAGGATTAGATGAAAATTGGAGTTATCATCATAGGCTTATGGGTTTCAATAGAGTAGTCCCCCGTCATGTGTGGTTTCACTCTCTGTAGTTTCTGTTACCTGTGGTTTAACAAGAGCCTGAAAATATTAAATGGGAAATTTCAGAAATAAACACTTTGTAAGTTTTTTTCTCCTATTATCAGAACTTTAGATCATTTCATTTATTCATATTTTAAAACATGCTTACATAGGACACATGTTTCTTCAGGAAAGCAAAATTCCCAGAATGAATGACATTTGAAGGGTTTTAACATGTTTACTCTGTGCCATTATACATTGGATATATGTGGCTTGCTTTTATTTTAAATTTATTATATATGATGGCAGAATGCATTACAATTCATATTACACATATAGAGCACAATTTTTCATATCTCCAGTTGTACACAAATTAGAGTCATCATCTGAAGTTTTGGGCATTTATTAGGGGTCTTGTAACATATATACCTCACAGATAAGGAGGAACTACTATATATGTAAAACAGATGTAAAAATAAATGTAGATATAATTGTATATCTCTATGCTTGTATACGTGCATGGATTTATAAACAGGAGCATTTCTATATATTTTTCTATCTTGGCTCACTAAGAATCCCTGAGAGCTATGACTTCCAAGAGCCATGAGCTCACCAAAATCCAAATCTGTCTTTCTAAATATAATTTTCCATTAAAAGGGATGAACTTGGGACATCTTCTTGTGGAGAGAAAGTCAGGGCTCCAAGAAAGGAGATGTATCAAAGGGACACCAGAAGGAGATGTCACTGGCCAAGTCTTGGACAATTATAATCTACTGATAAAAGAAAACCATGGGTCTATACTCTTATAAATAAATAATTGGGGAGAACAGTAGAATGCTTCCCTACAATAGAATACCAAATATTTAAGGAATGATTGAGAAAATCTTCATTTCACAGTAATAGGTAATTAATCCAAGAGTCATCAATAGTGGGTGAGGGTTTGATGAGAAATGAGATATTAACTGTGTGTCAAAGCCGATGCATATAAATATGAGATGCATATTGTTAAGTGAAATAAGCCAACCTAGGAAACCTATGTACTGTATGATTTCCTTTATATAACATTTTGGAAAAGGCAAAACAATAGATCAGTAGTTGCAGGGGTTTGAGAGAGAGAAAACTTAAATAGGTGAAGCACAAGTACTTTTTAAGTCTGAGGAAACTATTCTGTAGGATATAATAATGGTGGATTCATGCCTTAACATTTATAAAAACTATAGGACTTTACAGCACAAAGAGTGACTCTCAATTTATGCAAATTATAAAAATCATACAGAAGGATAAAGAATCCCAGGATGGAATGTATATGGTAACAAAAAAAATGAACTATAACTTTACTGAAGGGTTGGGGCTAACCCAAGTAACTATGGAAACAAGTGAGAATGAGTGGTGGCTTAAGACTAAATGACAAAAGAAACTATACATAAGCACTGAACTCTGGTTGATAAAGTTACTTCCCATGAGGGCAAGGATTGAGAACTGTGAAACCTCTATACTTACATATTGGAATTGAACAAGTAAATAAATGTGGGTGGTGGAGGGCTGGAGCCAGATTTCTCACTATCAGAGTGACAATTCACAGATCAGCAAGGAGAAGTCAGAATCATGCAGGTGGTAAAGGATTAGAGTTGAACTCATTCTTAGGTTAATATAGATTAATCTGGCTAGATACAGGAATACTTATAGAGCTGTGCATGTACACAGGTTAGTATTCACACTTATATTTTCTTGCTTTGTCACTTGAGAAGACTCGGAAGAAACATGAGCTCAGAAGCAATGAGTGCAACTCGTACTCAGATTTTGGTTTCTACGACCATTGTCCACTAAAAAGAAAGAGAGCTTAATGGTTAATTTTATGTGCCTAGTTGACTGGCCTAAGACGCCTAGATATTTTGTTAAACGTTATTCTGACGGTGTCTATGAAGGTGTTTCTGGGTGACATGCTTCCAGAGGAAATGTTAATTTGAATCAGTAGACAGAGTCAAGCAGATTGCCTTCCCCAGTGTGGACTTCCTTGAAGGCCTGAAAGGAACAAATGTGCTGAGTAAGGAAGAATTTGCTCTCTGCCTTAATGTCTTTGACTTGGGACATTGGTCTTCTGCCTTTCACTTGGACCTGGTCTAGAACATACATGACTGGCTCTCCTAGTTCACAGGCCTTCGGCCTCAGATTGGAACTATACCACCAGCTCTCCTAGGTCCCCAGCTTGCCAAATGCTGATATTGGAACTTCTTAGTCTCTATAATCATGTGAGCCACCCCTCACACTAAATCAATCAATCAATCTATCTATCTATCTATCTATCTCCTATTGATTCTTTTTCTCTGCAGAATCCTAAGGAATAAACAGGGATCCTGGGGGAAGTGGCTCATTCTAGGACTGCTGCATCTATAAGAAAAGCCAGAGGCATTTTATCGTGCCAAAACTAAGAAAGTGCTCCAATAAAAGCAAAATTATTGAGCTATGTTAGAGAGATACAAGGACTAACTAAAAGAGCTTCCAGTGGCAAAGATGGAACAATTTGATCAACAAAATAAATAGCGTAGCATTAGACTATAACCCAAAGCATACCATAGAAAATCTGACTCCATACTAATCTAGATACATTATGGAGTAAACAACTACATGGAGGGAAATAAACAAATCAGAGCCTACTCTGTCCTCAAGGAGGATGGCCATAGCTTCCGCTTCCTTAGGCAGCCTAATTTCCTTCCAAAGAGTACAACATGGAAAGGAGAGAAGGCACCAGTACCTTTACTTTGGAAAAACCTAACAAACACTACCTCATCCAGGTAACCAAAGTCCCCTGATACCATGTGGTGAGAACGGTACTTCATCAATGTGATCTTCCTTCCTCAAACCTATGACCCGAGTTTAATCATAAGAAAAAACAACAGACAAATTCCAGTTGAGAAACATTCTACAAGACAACTGAACTCAAATCTGTAAAGGTCATCAAAACCAAGAATAATGCGACACTATCACAGTCAGGAGGAGCCTCGGGAGAGATGATGTGATGTCCTGAATAGGATCCTGGACAGGAAAAAAAAGGATATCAGATTAAAAACTAAGGGCATATGAATAAAGTATGGACTTAGCAATAATGTATCAATTTTGGTTTGTTGATTGTGAGAAGTGAACCATACTGACACTAGAGGTTAACAATAGTGGAAATTGGGTCTAACGTATATGGGAGACCCCTGTAGTATCTTCACACTTTTTTGTAGGTCTAGAGCTATTCAAAAATAAAACATTCACTTAAAATTACCTTTAGGGAATGAAAGTCAGCCTACTACAGCCATTAATGCATACCCACAGTTACAGCAGCATAATTCACAATAGCCAAATTATGGAACCAACCTAGGTGCCCATCAACAGATAAACAGATAAAGAAAATATTATACACACACACACACACACACACACACACACACATACATACACACTGTGGATTTTTTATATAGTCATAAAGAAGAAAATTATGTCATTTGCAGGAAAATGGATGAAACTTGAGAGCATTATATCAAGCAAAATAAGTCAGAATCAGAAAGTCAAGGGTCATATATCTTCTTTTATATATGGAAGTGAGACAGAAAAAAAAGGAGGGGTGGGAGAGATGGAGGAAATCTCATGAAAATGGAAAGAAGAGCAGTAGAATAGAGAAAGGGGATGGACAGGGAGGGAGGGGAGTAAAACTGACCAGATTATGTTATGTGCATTTATAAATAGGCATCAACAAATGCCACTGCTATATATAATTATAATACACCAACAAAAATAAATAAAAAGTTTTCAATTTTCTTTAGGACTTAACAATGTTTGAGACAATGGTAGAGAAAATCATCATTGAGGCCTGTCAGGTCTTCTGGTCGCTCTATGGCACATTGGCAACAGACAGGGGCTACACGGAGGAGTGAGATACACTTGGGAAACTCTGCTTGTCAGGGCAATGCTGCTGGTGCTGCTGCCCCCCAGTCACTAAGCTGTCCTTGTTCTCTGCTATGGTTTGAGAGTGTCCTCAGAGACCACATGTTGGAAACTTAATCTCCGACATAATGGTTTGGGGGATGGGTCCTAAGGAGAGATGACTAGGTCATGAGGACTCTGCTCTCATTAATAGATTAATGTCATTTCCAAGGTGTGGGTTAGTTGTCTCGAGAGTAGGCTTGTTATAAAAGCAAATGTGACTTCTCAAAAGAAGAAACACAAATGGCCAACAAATACATGAAAAAATGTCCAACATCATTAGCAATTAAGAAAATGTAAATCAAAACTACACTGAAATTTCATCTCACACCAGTCAGAATGGCAGTCATCAAGAATACAAATAATAGGGGCTGGGGATGTGGCTCAAGCGGTAGCGCGCTCGCCTGGCATGCGTGCGACCCGGGTTCGATCCTCAGCACCACATACCAATAAAGATGTTGTGTCTGCCGAGAACTAAAAAAAATAAAATAAAATATTAAAAATTCTCTCTCTCTCCTCTCTCACTCTCTCTCTCCCCTCTCTCACTCTCTCTTTAAAAAAAAAGAATACAAATAATAATAAATGCTGGAGGTCATGTGGAGAAAAAGGGACCCTTTTACACTGTTGGTGGGACAACCACTATGGAAATTGTCCACTATGGACAATATGGAAATCTCCAGTATGGAGATTCCTCAAAAGGCTAGGCATGGAACCACCATATGGCCCAGCTACACCACTCCTTGGTAGTTATCCTGAAGAATTAAATTCATCTTACTACAGTGATACACGCACACCCATATTTATAGCAGCACAATTCACAATAGCCAGACTATAGAACCAGGCTAGATGTGCATCAATGATAAAAGGATAAAGAAAATGTGGTATATATACACAATGGAGTTTATATCAGCCATTAAGAGAAGTGAAATTATGTCAATTGCAGGAAAGTGGATGGAACTTAGAGACCACCATGTTAGGTGAAATAACTCAAATTCAGAAGGTTCATGGTCATTTATTTTCTCTCATATGCTGAAGCTACAGAGGAAAAAGAAAAACAAAGGTGGGAGCAGATCTCTGAAAATCAAAGGGAGATTAGTAGTGGGAAAAGGGGTGGAGGTGGGAAGGGAGGGGGAAAGTGCTGGGGAGTGATACTGAACAAATTATATTGTTATATTATGTGCATGTATGAATATGTGACAACAAATCCCATCAACATTTACAAATATAATGCACCAATAAAAACTGTGGGGGAAAAAAAGCAAGTGTGGCCCCCTCTTGCTCTCAAATTCACTTGCCTTTCCACCTTCTGCCATGGGATGATACAGCAAGGAACCCGTCAGATGGTAGCACCCTGATATTGGATTTCCCAACCTCCAGAACTGCAAAAAAGATATCGCTCTTTGTACATTTCCCAGTCTGCAGCATTCTGTTATAGCCACACATCTCATCCATCACACTCCTGAATAGTACTTGACTAAGATACAGCTTTAATCTGATGCTCTGACCCTGGATGTGGAGATCTAGTCATCACTAAGCTGCAGTTTCACCGGAGGAATCTGCCAAGCTTTCTACGATACCTTTTATGCTTTCTAAGTGCTTCAGAAGTAGGCTTGAAGATTGCTTTACATATTTTTTCCTCAAAATTTTGCCTGTATTTACTGTTTTGCACAATCACCTCTGACAATTTTGTCCTTTAAACCTTAGATCTAGATAACTGGTGATGAATCAATAACATTGGCTTTTGGCACAATAAAATAATCTCTAATCATAGATTAGTCCGTGGTCAACATATATTTTCCTTGAGGGAATCCACAGTGAGGCAGGCCTTGACATTGATCCTTGTCTCAGACCTGATCTCCTGCCTGGTTCAAGTGTGACTTGGTGCCGTGGATTGCCGCTGGAGAAAGCTCCAGATAAAAATAACAATATAAATAAATAAATAAATAAAGGAAAATAAAGCAATGTCTCTTGACCTCTGACATTCTTCAAAAGAATGATAAACTTAGGGAGAGAAACTAAACAAAGGAAAAACCTCCATGGTGCACCCGATTGTAGATGTGAAGCCTCCCTCTCAGCTCTAATTGGAAGCTTGTAATGACTTCAAATGCACTCAGAAAAGTCACTTTACTCTCACCTCATGACTCCTAGGGACTGGCCATGGCTGAGATCACCCTCTTTTACCAAGAAGTAGGCTGAATTTGGAAGGACAGACAACCTGCCCACTGTCAGAGGAACAGTTGCTCTGCATTTGACATCTCTGTGACAAACACAGGTTACAATTTCCTCCTTCCACCAGCACCACCACCACCACCACCATTTCATTTGCTAGTATTACTATTACTACTAATTACTAATATTACTAAGACTATATCTGCTCTGCTATGACTCCTCTTACTATTACAGCTACTATTTCTACTACTACTTTCATTGCTAATCCTTCTACTGTTACAACTACTACTTCTACTATTTATTTCTACTATTATAACTACTACCATTCCTTTGACTATTACTTCTATGACAAGTAATACAACAAGTATTACTATTTCTAATATTATTGCTACTGCTCCTGCTATTACTACCTCATACTGCAGACAGCATTTAGGAAAGTCGATTGACCTTGTCTTTTTTTTAACATTTATTTTTTATTTGTAATTGGACACATATCTTTATTTTATTTATTTTTATGTGGTGCTGAGGATTGAACCCAGGGCCTCATGCATGCTAGGCAAGCGCTGTACCGCTGAACCACAACCCCAGCCCATGGCCTTGTTTTTTATCTGTGTTTTCAGACTGGTTCAAGAGTGCCATCAATGAATGGATTGATAGAAAAACTATCTAGTGACTAGAGTGTAACATTGTTTTTGGCAAGCATGAATCAATTCATGAAGGTATGAGTCAATTCTTGGCTCTGATTGATTCTAGAAATTTACCTGAAATGTCCAAAAATTGTCTTGGACCTCAGCTACAGCAAAAAGAACTCTGCAGGAGTCCTTGGCCCTTAAGAACTTTTTGAAAAACTAACAAAATTTATAAAGAGAGAGTAGTTTTTGGTTTATAGAAAAATTGAGTAGGGAGTTCAGAGATTTATCATATGATCTGTCACTTCCACAGTTCCCACAATTATTAATGTCCCTCACTATTATTAATGTCCTGCTTCATTGGTCATAACTGATGAGCAAATGTAGATATATTATTATTAACTAAAGTCCATAGTTTACTTTAGGGTTCACTCTGCATTGTGTATTCTATGGATTTTCATGTGTATGCAACATTATAGTATCATATAAAATAGTTTCACTGCCTAAAACACCCCTGGGTTCCATCCATTCATTCCTCCCCTATATTCTCTCCTCATAAACCCCTGAATACCATGGATCTTTTTACTATCTCTATACTTTTGCTTTTTCCAAAATGTCATTAGTTGAAATCTACATACTTGTTCATATTGGCTTCTTTCACTCAGAAATATGCACTTGCAGTTCCTCCATGTCTCTCTACATCTCCAGGGCTCCCCTCTTTCCATTGCTGTGTAATGTTCTATTGCATGGATATACCTTATTTTGTTTAACCATCATCCATTGAAAGATACCTTGATTGTATCCAAGACTTGGCAATTATGAATAAAGGTGTTCTAAACATTCACACTTATTTGTGTGGATATAAGTTTTCAACTAATTTGGACAAATACTAAGGAGCAAATTGGTGAATCACATGGTAAGAGTTTATTTTGTTTTGTAAGAAACCATCAAATTGTCTTCCAAACAGCTAGGTCATTTTGCATTTCCAGTAGCAACGAATGAGAGTTCCTGTTGCTCCACACTCTTGTCAGCATTTGGTGTTGTCTGTGTCTTGTATTTTAGCCATGCTAATAAGTGTGTAGTGGCATCTCACTGCTGCTTACATTTGCAATTCTGATGACAAAGGTAATGTTGATCATATTTTTAGATCTTCATTTGCTATTTTGTGGTGAAGTATCTGTTATGATTTTTGGTCCACTTTTAAATTGGGGGGTTTTTTTGGTTTCCTTTTTGTTGATTTTTAAAAATTCATTTTCCCCCTCCTTTTTTAAAATTGGTACATTATAGTTGTGCATACTGATGAGATTCATTCCTACATGTTTGTACATGCCCACAATATACAATATGACAATATAATTTGACCAACATAACCCCCTAGTGCTCCCTCCTCCTTCCCCACCTCCCATCCCTTGGTCCCTTTCCTCTACTGATCTCCCTTTGATTTTCATGAGATCTGACCCCTCTTTCTTTTCCTTATCCTCTCCAGTTTCTGCATATGAAAGTAAGCATACAACCGCAACCCTTCTGAGTTTGACTTATTTCATTGACCTAATGGCCTCTGTTCCATCTATTTTTCTGCAAATGACATAATTTCATTTTTCTTTATGACTGAATAAGAGCTCCATTGTGCATATGTATCACGTTTTCTTTATTCATTCATCTGATTGAATAAAGAAATGAATGGCCACCTCATCTGGTTCCATAGTCTGGCTATTGTGAATTGTGCTGCTGTAAACATGGGTATGCATGTGACGACTTTAATTCTTCAGAATAACTACCAAGGAGATGCATAACTGGGTCATATGGTGGTTCCATGTCTAGCCTTCTGAGGAACCTCCATACTGATTTCCAGAGTGGTTGAACTAATTTACAGTCCCACCGACAGTATAAAAGTTTTTTTTTTTTCCTTTTTTCTTTAAGAGTAAATTGTCTATTATGGATACCAGTCTCACCAAATATGTGTTTTGCACAGATTTTCCTCCTAGTCTGTGGATGGTCTTTCCATTCTCTTTACATTCTTCTTCATTTTAACACAATCTAACCTATCAATGCATGATCATTCATAGATATGTTTTTGGTGTTGCCAAACCAAGGGCACCTAGATTTTCTCTTATGTTATTATGTAGGGGTTGATCATTTTGCATGTTATGTTTAGGTTTATGAAGACCTATTTTTTAGTTACATACTCCAAGGGGTGAAACAGACCATCAATGTTTGAAATACCCCAAGTTAAAATAATAAGTAATAATTGAAGGCTGGGTTTGAAAACATGCATAAGTGTAGCAGGCAAGATCTCCTTCTACTGGAAAGGTGGCAAGTTCCTTTCATGCTGAGATGCTGGAGACTCCTCCCCATCGCTCCCCCCCCCGTTTTCTGGTTCCTTTCCAGCAGTGTAGGGAGTTGAGTCAGGAAAAGAAATATTCCCACTGGAGAGCTCAAGGTCACTCCTGAGTCCATCTTCAGAATCATTCCCAACCCTGCAGGAAGGGTGAAAGAACAGATCTGGCCCCAAAGAAAAGAAGTGAAATCCATTCTGCTACTCAGATTATGGGGTGCAGGGGTCTGAAAAGGGGGCAAGAATTTGAAATTATTATGTGTTTGCTATGATTATTTCTACTACAATCATTATCATTATCATCATTATTTTGTCTCACTCTTGTTTATTTGCAATTGTTTCTGAGGACAGGATAGACACAAGGGTAGGGGTCCTTATACAGGTTACATTTCTGTACATTTCTGAATAACTGCTTTGTTCAGAGGTGGGGACCAGGAGCTGAGCCCAGTGGCACATACCTGCAGTTCCAGCTACTCAGGAAGCTGAGGCAGGAGGATTGCTTGAGGCAGGAGGATTGCTTGAGGCAGGAGTTCAAGACCAGCCTGGGCAACATAGCAAGACCCTATCCTAAAATAGAAACAACAAAAAAACAGAGGTAGGGGATGGGAAAGGGATGCTGTTGAGCCTGGGCCTCCACAAGCAAAGATTTACTGTGCATGTGAACCTGAAGCAAACATCTCCTGGAACTGGGGCTGCATCTTCTCTTCTGAATCATCTCCAAGACCACTCCAAACCCATTCAAGGAAAAAATGCACCCTCCATTTGGAATCTATTGAGAAGCAAAACCAAAAGGGTTGGATGAGTGATTGGGAACGGGCTGAATGGGAGGAGAAGTCAGGAAGAAGCCTCTGGCTTAAGTTGTCCTCTCCAACAAGGAGGAGTGTCTAGAGATCTCTGCTTAACTGTGCCAGGTATGAAGTACCTTTGGGACATCTTAAAAGCAATGCAAGCCAATAAATACGAGCAAGGGCTCCTGTTTCCAGGGGTGCCCTGGGTTCTAGCTGGAAAGGGGCAATCATAGAGATAAGTGGTCCAGCAAAGACCCTTCTTTTTTTCCAACCTTGTATTAAAATCCCTTTGATGGTCCGGTGGGCCTTAGGCCAAAGGAAGAAAAGAGTTCATGAAAAACCATTCAAAGAACTAAAAATAACTCACTTATTTCTCAGCTAGACTGGCTTTGCTCAAGACTTGGAAAAGGCAAGGGGGAAAATAAAAAACTCGAGAGCAAAAATCCACGGCAAGAAGCAACTTCTGTTTGTGGATAGCATCCCAAGAAAATTAAGTGTCTGGCGGCTACAGGGTGGGAGTGACAGTGAAGTCATATGTATCCATTTTAATTTCCTTGGATTGAGCAAATAAGCTGAAATTCTGTTGGTCAAGACACATTCCACATCATTTCAGGAGTTTCTAATGAAGATTATAATATATTACTATGATCACTGGATTGTGAACTGGCTTTCTGTAGGATGGATTAATTATCAAGAAGGGAGAAGAGAATGAAAGGGATGAGTGTCGATAAGTGTAGATTCTCGTTTCTAGTTAATCCAGCGGAAACATTTTCATTTAAACTGTTGATTGCCCTCCTTTGACTCTTTTCAAACTTATAACTGATTTCAAACATACAGAAAAAAAATAAAGTGGTCTATACTTTATTTTCTCTAAATATTTCATACACATCTATTTTAGAATCTCTTTGGGGTTCTCTATTATCTCCAGTTCTTAGAATGTCAATTCTTCTGCCTGTCACCACAGACTGGTCCTCGTGGTGATTTGTGATTTCTTGGTGAACTCACTTCCGGAGAGGCTTCTTTCTGCAGGAGTTTCATGTCTTGAATTGCAAAAACAGCATCCGTGGGGCCTGCTAGAGGTGTGATATTCCTACCTAGCACCCTGGAGCTCATCTCTCATTTCTGACTTGAGGATCTGGCACAAACACTATTCACAGGTGCATTTGTCAGGGCTCAATCTCTCAGAAAGGCCTAGATGCAGAAGTAACCACAAAACCATAGGTGACCATGTGTATTTTTAAAGTCAATCCCCACCCAACCCACTCATGTAAGCCAAGCACTGGTGCCCGTCCTGAAACCTCTTCCCATGAATAAGGACATTCATTCACAATTTCTGCTTCCTCCCACCAGGACTTTCAGCCAACCAACAGTTTCATCTGTTTGTATGTCTCACAAGCTGAAGAAATGCTCACACCACAGAAACAGGGTCTCCCTAGGGTTGCTGACACCATCCACATTCCCATTTCACAGGCTGGGAATTGTAAACACTTAGAAAACTGTGAATCCCAGATGCTGTGAACAGAAAGGAAACTCTTGTCTGATTTATCCTCCCTGTTGACTGGAGGGATAGTCTGACCTGGGCCATCACACACTTTCTCAGGTTGCCGTACGTGGGACACAACTAAGTGAGGTTAAAGAGATGGATGACACAGAGGTGGATAAGGGAAGGGCCACCAGAGGCCTCCGAACTTGGGATAGGAAGCAAGATACAAGAAGAACAAGAGCAGCCATCCCTGATTAGTGAATGATGACCGTGGAGGTCAGAAGAGGAAGGCACCAGGGTGGCCAGAGGAGAGGAGACAGAAGATGGGGGCAGGTTGTGGGGGGACATGCAGGAATGCAGGTGTGCCAGCATGGTGTGCGCAGGTGTGCAGGTGTGTGGATGCACAGGTGTGCAGGTACGCTCTGGGGTAAGCCAATGTCTTCTGGATAAAGGGAGAAGCTGACTCCCCTGGGCCCCACTGTCCAACCAGGATCCCAGTTTTGGCTGGGAAGTTGCCATCCTCTGAGCCCCCTTCAGAGTGGGGGATCCCAGGGCTCTGGCACCATTATTGCAATCAACCCCACCAACACACTGCACTGGATGAAGGGGAGGTCTTGAACTTGAAGATATTTTCAAGTTTGATGATACCATAGCCCCAGAAAAGTGACTCAACCAAGGAGAAGCAGCCAAGCCCACACTGGCCAGCTCTTCTCCGGCTCTCAGGATGCTGATGTTCCTGACCTCTGGGGTCACAACTTAGCTGAAATGAGAGTTCCTACTTACAGGACAGGGGTCAGGCCAGAATAGGGAAGGGCAGCAGGATCCCAGAGATGGGGAACAGTGATGGAGTGGCACAGAGCCGTGGAAGTTCTGTCACCCAACAAAACTGCAGGACACTGAGTGAGAAGCTTCCTGCTGGGCACCTGTAAATCAGGACCAGATAACTGGAGATGCACATGGCATGCAAACCCAACCCCAAGACACCTGATTTGGGGATGTGAGGCAGACTCTCCTAAAACCTGCCAGTTCTGAGCCCTCCAATTCCAATCCTTTTCTAAATGCTGAACACACTCAAATGGTGGGGCTTTTCCAAGAGCCAAGGGCTTTATAGGTAAATGTATGTCCTGTGATTGTCACTCAACCAGCATTTGTGGAATGTCTTGCAAGTGGAAGGCACAGGGATCAGTGGGATTGAGACAGACCAGGCCACTGATCTGTCCCCAGGAAGTTTACATTCAGACAGGAGAGACATTAAAACTATAAATACACAAGAAAATTTCAGCATTCAAAATGAATGCCACAACAAAAATAATAAAATGACAAAGAAGTGGGAGGTGGAGCTGGTGAAGGGAAAAAGTGGTTCTGAGCTGTGATCTGAATGACAAGGAGAAGCCAGCCTGAGAAGCAGAGGGAAGAAGTTTCCAGAGACAGATGGAGCCGGTGCAAAGTCCCCAAGGCAAGAAAGGGTTTGAGGAGCTTCTAAGGCTGGCAGAGGCCAGGGAGGCTAGAGTCTCTGGGAGGGAAGAGGGTAGACCTGGAGAGGAGCCAGAGAATGGTGGGGACAAGGACAAGCAGGCCTTGGGCCACAATCACAGCTGAAGTCTGTTGTCTGAACACAACAGGAAACTATTAGACAGTTTACAGTTGGGGGATGACATGATCCAAATAACCTGTAAAAATGTCCCCTCGGGCTGTTCATGGAGAATGGGTTACAGAGGATCTGAGAGTGACAGGGTACCCAGTACGGGCTGCATCTGTCCGGGTGAGAGGGGCTGGGGAGGCCTGAGCTAGGATGGCAGGAAGAGATCACATCCTCTTCCTGGAGAACTTTGCAAACTTACTTGACTATAGAACCCTTTAATGAGATGCCTGCAGCATTCCATGGAACACACTTTGGGAAACATGGTACTTGTTCTACCCATTTCAGCTAAATCCTTATACAGGGAAACCGTCTTCTTCTCTGGTTTTTCCTATGCCAGTTGGTCTGGACTTGAGGTTAAATACTATATCAACTTGACTACAGAAGTCAGTTATTCCAAGATCTTGGGCTACCTAGGCACTGCCTCTTTCTTTCTTAACATGATGACTCAGAAAAGAATTTAGAAAACCAACCAACTCTATTCAGTCACCCTTTACAAACACAGATTCCTGACTGAATGTCCCAGAGGATGTTAGAAGTGAGGATAACACTTTTTGTCCACAAGCAGCTCCTGTTTCTTCACTTGATACCTCTCTCTCTCTCTTTTTTTCCCTTTATTTCTTTCTTTCTAATCGGTAGAAACAGCAGAACTCTGCAAAAGTGGCATTGCCTTGGAGGTTAAATGGTGACTTTTAAGTACAAATTATACACTTAAAAAAATACCGGCCATCATTCTAATCAGAATAATTACTAATACCATGTGTGCCAAGGCAAAGGTGAAATCCAAGAGATACACTTTGCCCATAGCAGGATCAATTATCATACCTCACTGTGCTGCAGTGAGCTTCCTCCATTCCCAGGAGCAATAGATTTTGCAGGAAAGATTCTCACCTAAATCCTACTGTTATACATCATCTGCAAAACATGACACTAATGTAAGCATCTTAGAAAACACTTACATGTACACATGTAAATAGTGGGGAAAATAAACTAAACAGAAATCAGCAAAGTCTCTACTCTTCAGCGAGTGAACAAAAGGTAACTGTAAACAAAGACACTCTGGCATCTTCGACAGTCAAGATGGCTTATCATCCCAAGATGTGCCCAGGACTAACACTGGGTGATACCGCGGGGCTCTGTAACAGGAGTGCCACACATCCTGGCTCCAGGCTCAGATTGGCTGCTGCGCCCAGGAACACATTATAGAGCCTCCTACCCTGGCGGCACACAAAATACAGTTCATGCTTTCTGATTGACAAGATATTGGGGGATTAAGTCAATTGCTTCCTACTGTAACCCTTGGATGTACCATAACTGAAATATGCTGTGCTTGAATTTCTGGAGCCTGCTAGCAAGTGTATATTAAAACCCAATGATGATAACTGAAAAGGCCCATCTAATTCCACCCCAACCAATGAAATGAACAATCTCTTGTTCTATAAGTAAAGGGAAATCTCAAAGGAAATGCATAGACTTTGGAGTTTAATGCATTTCTAAGGTCAAACTGGAGACAACGTATACGTATGGGAAATAGAAATATTGTGCACCCAGGCTAGAGGTCACCTCCACCTGGAGCAGGGAGCTCAAGGGAGTTCCACTTGTGGATTTCAAGAGCAGGTAGATGCTGATGCTTTTTGGTTCCTTCTCTTTGCCTTATCTGAGTCAGGTCTGAGAGAGAGAAAGTCATTCTCCAAATTCCCTTTCCAAGTTCCTGTTATGACTCTCCACAGGCATATGTTCATGATTCACGGGAAGAATGCATTCTCAACACACCTTCCAGAACATTCAAGCAGCATGACCAAAGTGGTTTGCTTGGGATGTTACATGTGAATTTAGATCTCAAACTCTACATGATGGCTTTCATTTCTGCACAACACTGATGCTCTTCTAAAACTTCTGTTGGCATGGCACCATAGAGAGATGTTGGCACATGGGACATCTCAGTTTATGTCTTCCTGGTTCTCCCTCTATTCCTAGGATTTCGGGTGTCCAGAAGCCACAGAGAAGAACTCTGGTGGGTTGATAAGGAGACAAGATTTCCCTAGGGAGTGGCACTATAAAATGTCTCTATAGGTAGCCCAGGGGTTCTGGGGCAGGAACAAGGTAAGTATTGTTTGGATTCCAAGCAGGTGCCATCCTCAATGGTGCCACCGATACCCGATGCTGGCACAGAGGGGTGGGATTGGGTGGAGGTGAATGGGAGGAGGTGGAGAAGTGGGGTAGGGTGATCTGGGGCACTGCATGGGTAGCAGTTTCAGTGCACATGCAAAGGATGTTAGTCCCCAGGGGCTGCAGAGGGGAGGGAAGGTGCAGACAGAAACAGAGAGTACCAAGGCTGGACCTAGGATTCTCAAAGAAACCCAACAGTATTAGCAGCACACAGCCCAAGGACCGCTGTCCCAAAGGAAATATTTTGCTATTGCAAAGAATAGGGCTCTATAAAGGCAAAGCCGACATGAATGCATTTAAAAGGCACAGTCCACACCCAAGCACCCGCTGCTGCCGCCCCACCCCCACCATGGGGCACATCATTGCAATCAAGCAGGTGTGTGTGATTCTGAGAGGAGCCAGTGGGAAACAGCCTGCCCCACTCTTCCCCTCTGAAATAAGGGGGCCTTGTTTAGGGAAGCTCTGTAGTAGGACTCAAGTGACACCAGGGGTCCCAATGGGCTCAAACATTGCAGCTGGCTCTACCCTGAATCAGAAAACCCAGTTCCAATAACAACTTGGGCAGTTCAATGGAAGCTGAAGGGGAGGCCTGGCTTTAACTTTTTCAATAAGAATTGTTTACCCTGCAGGTTAAAAAGGTAGCATTCGAGATCATAACCAATGGCTCCAAACAAAAGCAAAGAAGCTTCTTTCTGGCAACTAACAATGTTTGCATTCGGGTCTAAAGCTTCCTGGGACCTTCTGGATTCAGCCTCCCCTTTCCCAAGCACCAGCCCAGCAGGACTGAGCACAGCTCTGTCAACAGGCTCCAGAGCAAACACATCCCTAGAACACCATCTAGATTAGACAAAGGAAAGCAGGCTTGTGGGACCCAGGCAGCTTCTAGGGGCTGGAGAGAAAGTCCACAAGCCCTTTCTCTACCAACCACTCGTTGTGAGTTCTTACCTGAAATGTCTTTGGCCCAGGTCCAGATGAAATGCCAGTTAGAAAGCTCTGCCCGTCCGCCTTCTCTGGGCAGACAGCAACAGTGGTGAGCTCTAATCATTTACAAAGGTCACCATCGGGAGCGAGCCCCGGAGCAGTCATTTAAAATTCGATTGATCCCTATTTGTAGTCAGGGAAAGAAAATGGGCACTTGGACTGTATTGTAATTATGAGGCATCCAGGCAATGGGTAAATAGATGTGCAATCTCTATACTGGAGAATACCTGGGAGAAGAAATTATTACTCTGGCATAGCACGTTGCTAGGAAAGGTTGAAGATAAAATTGCGCATAAAAAATCAATCATTTTTTAGCTAATTTGCCTTGCTCACCACCCATCAGGGTTATCATAATTATCAGATGTCTGCTGAATATATTAAGAGAAGGAGGGTCTACTGGCTCCAAATGATCACTAAGAAAGCAAAGGCCTCAAACCCAGTAGGGACTCTAGGGAAGTGACATTTAGGGATGGGTAGATTCCAGAGGCCAACAAGCACAAAGAAAGAGCCTCGGGTGGCTCTCTCTGATCTTCTTGCTGACAGGTTCCCCCAGAGCTTTCCAGAGCATCAGTTAACTGTGGGCACTGTAACGTCATCTCAGTGCCCACCCTGCTGGGGAAAGTGGCCCGAGAGGAGAAGGATTTTGTCCTGTGAGTGGCAGGAGAAGAACAAATGGCTGCAACATTCTGTGCTGCTCTGTCGCACTGGGCTGGCCCTGGTACTTTGACATATAAAACCTATACCCTCACTATGACCTTCATAAATAAGTATTATCAGCCCCCTACTACTGATGAGGAAACTGAGCCTGTTAGTCAGTTTTCTGTCACTATAACAATTACCCGAGATAGTCAAATTATAAAGAAAAAAGGTTTGGGTGCTTCTGGTTTTCAGAAGTAGATCGCCTGCCTAGCAAGTTCATGATTGGTTTGTCCCACTGCCTTGAGCCTGTGGTGAGGGAGGGAGTGCATGGCAGAGCAAAAACACTCATCCCAGGCCAGGAATCAAAAGAGAGCAAGAGGGAGGTTCTGAGGTCCCACAATCTCAATCCAGTGACCTGGATTCACCCATAAGCCCCTACCTCTTAAAATATCCACCACCTTCACAGGGCCATGCTGAGGACCAAGCCTTTACTACATGGACCTTGGGAGGACACCTAGGGTCCAAGATACAGCAGAGCCCACCAAAATTCAGAACCATGGCCAAGGTCACGTGGAGGTATGTGGAAGAGCTTGACTGACCCAGGACCAGATGCAGATGGAGGCCGGGCTCTACCTGCTCCTGCTCCAGGTCATGCCACCCCAGTGCCTTGGAAGAGCTTAGGACAAGGGCTGGCAGCAGCCACTCTCCAGTTCCAACTCTGCCTCTCTATCCCTTTGCAGCCTTAGGAACTCAAAGAAGGGCACCCCACCAGCCAGATGAGGGTGTCAAAGGGAGCAGTTTGGGGTTTTTAAAAATTTTGTTTTTGGAAATGCATCTGCCATCACAGAGCAAGACATTTAAAGGGGTTCAATGTCCTATTTAAGTAATTCTGCTTCTAAAAGCCTATCTGGGAACTGGGGTTGTGGCTCAGTGGTAGAGCACTTGCCTAGCATGTATGAGGCACTGGGTTCGATCCTCAGCACCACATACAAATAAACAAATAAAATAAAGGTATTGTGTCCACATCAAAAAAATTTCAAAAAAACTTTAAAAAAAATTTATTCCAGGGAAATAGGGTGTAAATACAGATTGTCAACAAAGATGTTAATCACCATGTCCTTTTCATTGTGAGAAACTAGAAAGAACCTAAGTATCCAAAGTAAATTATGGCATATGAATCACATGGGATATTACATAGCCATCATCATGTGTTATATAAATAATTTCTAAAGCTATAAGGAAAAGTTTGTAAAATGATGCTAAATAACCACCACAACAAAAATCCAGGTATAAAATTACATAAAATCATATAAAGAAAAAATACATAGATAACTGAGTATTACGGATGTTAAAGCTCTCTTCTTTCGTATCTTTTAGTTCTTTTCAAAATTGTCCACGATTAGGTAGCATCCTCCCCTCTGGTCTCCTGTGGCCAGGGTCCTGGCTTAGGCCATGGAGACGGCAGCCCTGGAACCCCATTTTGGGTTTACTCATCTCTTTTTACGAAATCTAAAATAGTCATGATATAAAATTTATCATTACAAATTATCATTACCATCACCCCCACTCGTCTTCAGAATTTTTTTATCTTCCCAAACAGAAACTATACCCATGAAAAGATATTACAATATCCTAGTCCCTCCCTCCCCAGCTCCTGGAAACCCCCATTGTACCTTCTGTCTCTATGAATGTGACTATTCCTGAACCTCACAAATGGAGTTTGTTTAATTCAGCTTTTTCACTGCTGTGAACAAAAGACCTGATGAGAACAGTTTTGAGGCTTGCCACTGACTCCCACCAGGGCTGACTGCTGAGGCCTCTTGTCCAGTAGTGACCATAACTGGTCACCCAGGCAGGCCTGTCCCTGCCATGCCTGACATCTCTAACACCAGCCCCAGCTCAAGGGCCACAGAGCCTCCTCCTCGGTCTCCTTGCCTTCACTCTTGGTCCTTGGAAATCCATTCTGCTTAAGAAAGTCACAGCAACCTATAAAAATGCAAGTCAGGTTGGGCCATTCCCTGCCCCTAACATGCCAACAAGTTTCCCGTACCAACTGGACGCATTTCCTCTCCATGGCTCCCAGCACCTGGTGTGATATGACCCCTGAAGCTCCGCCCTCATCCCCTCCACTCACCTTGTCTCTCATTGCTCCAGGCTCATGGCTTCCTCCTTTTGCCTTGAACACCTGCCCCAGGGCCTTTGCACTGATACACTTTTCCCCGATTTTCTGCCCAGCCAAGTCCCTTTCATCACCCGTGAGTCAGCACAATTGCCACCCCCTCATGCCTTCCCTAGCCAGACTAGCTAAAGTAGCCCTGTTGCTCTCTATCATATTGTCCTCATTTATTTCTTCATGCTTCTTATCAGTATCTGAAATGATTTTTTATGAACATATTTATAGCATCTGAAATGATTTCTCTTTTATTGCGTGTTTCTTCTCCAAGGACAGAAGCTTCCTTTGTTTATTGCTGTACCCTCAGAGACTATTACCAATTAGGTTCTTCATCGAATTTGTTGATCATTTTTTTAAAGATCATTAAAGAATGATCTTTCAAAAAAGCCTCCTTTTATCCCCTATCCTCCACCCCCTCAAACTAGTTGTCCTTGATTATTGTATCACCCATTCCTATGGTTTCTGAAGCTTCCTCGATGCCCTGGGCCATCCTGCCTGCACTACCCCCTACCCTGCTCCTCCTACAGGGCTCTCCACCCAAGGCAGGACCTCGGGAACCTAAAGCCACAGCTTTCCATCCTTTCGAGGGACAATTCGGAGGTGTCTCCACAGGGTTTTTCCCAGGATACCCAGCAGGACTGCAATTCAGCCGCCCACCGCAGTCTCCAGGTCAGTATTCTCCTTTCCAGGGCCGTCTCCATCCCTGTTCTCTCTGCATCCCTCCATCTGCTTCCTGGGCCTCCTCCTGCACCCGTGGCTGCATCTCAGACTAGCTTTCCGGGGGGTCCACCTGGTGTGCTGACACTCTGTGGCTTGTGGCCACCTTCGCTTCCCTGTCTGTGTCAAATCTCCCTCTGCCTCCTTCTCTTAGGGATGCACATGACTACATTTAGGGCCCACTTGGACGATCCAGGATAAATTCCCCATCCACAAAGCCTTCATCACATCTTTTCCCATATAAGGGACATTCACAGGTTCCAGGGATTAGGATACAATGTTGGGTCGGGGCACGATGATTTACCTACTGCATGTTCCGCATAAGCCCTCCCTGAACTATCCTAACCAGCACCGGCTCCCCCCGCCCTATCAATCCCACTCTCCGGGCTCTACTCAGACTTCTTTCCGAAAGGCCAACCTGCTCAGATAGCTCCTCGCTCAAAGCTCTGGGATGGCTTTTGCTGCCTGTAGAACGTGGAATCACCACCTTGCAAGGGCCTTCCCCTCAGCACCAGCCCCTCAAGCCGCAGCTCCAGGCTCCTCTGCTGCAGGGGCCAAGGGCATCTCTGTAGCCCCACGCTCTGGGGAACAGGTTCCAGTTAACTGCGATCAGGCGTGGAAGCAGATGCCAGATTAAGAAAGAGCAAAGCTCCAGGTTTGGTTTGCTTTGGTTTCTAGCGTGTAACGGCTCAGTATTTAAATGTTGGCAGTTAATTTATAAAGAAGGAAAATGCAGTTGTGCCATCCACACAAGGCTGCCTGGTAGCTGCCCCTTTGCAACCTTTGCTCAGCAACCGGAGCAGTTGTCTCCTTTCTGTCCCCAGGCCTTCACCTGCGCTCAACCCTTTGCTGGAATCATTCCCCTGACCCTGCTTCCCCCACCTCAAAGCCCTGCTTGTCTGACCCCCTTTCTTTCCCGGCCCCCCTTTTTTTCCATTCCCATGCCACGTCCAGAAGACTGACCAAGGTGTTTCTCCTGGGACGACTTCTGTCCCAGGGATGACTGCTGAGGTGGTGCTGACCCGATGTCTGTCTCCCAGAGGACCATGAGCCCCTCAGGGCAAGGATGAACCTCTCAGTGCCTGTTGGAGAGCAGGGCACATGGGGGGCCACTCAACAGACACTGTGATCCCCCATCCCCTATTCTACTTTCCAACATCTCAGTTACCCTCAATCAACCAGGCTCCCCTAGCCAGCCATCAACATCATCTTGCTCCATGACCCAGGATCATTTGAAGCAGATGATCTTCCTTCTGACCTATCAGCAGAAGGTCACAGTAGCCTAATGCTGTGTCCCAATGCCTATGTCACTCCGCTCACTTCATCTCACCACCCAGGCATTTAATCATCTCATAAATAATCATAAGAAGAAAGGCAAGTCCAGGGCAATTAATATATTTTGAGAGAGGACACATAACTTTTTTTTATAATAGATTATTATTATTATAATTGTTCTATTTTATTCTTAGCTATTGTCAGTAATATCTTACTATTCCTGATTTATAAGTTAAACTATCATATATATGTATGTATTTATAGGGAAAAGTGTAGTATATATAGAGTTTGATCCTAGCTGCTATTTCAGACATCCATGGTGGTGGTGGGGGAGGGTCTTGGAATGTACCCCCATGTATAGTGGGGAACTACTATATTTATAGATTCATGAATATAGTTCTCACTCTTAAGAAAACATCAAACATTTTCTTTTCATGCCATAGCCACGAGAAAAATTTACCAAAATTGAAAATATAAATATGAGTTAAGATTTAGACTTAAGGATTGTTTGCTAAACCAGCAAAAGGACCAGCAGGAGAAACTAATGGCACCTTCAGCCTATTTTATTTGAAGGTGGGGGTACTGGGAATTGAACACAGCACCATTTTACCACTAAGCCACATCTCCAGTTCTTATTTATTTATTTATTTATTTAGATTAGGTTGCCTGAAGTTGCTGAGGCTGGCCTTAAAACTATGATCCTCCTGCCTCAGCCTCCTGAGTCTCTAGGATTGCAGGCATGTGCCACCATGCCTGGCATCAACACCTATATTTTATAGATTTGCTACTCACTGATTTTGGGGGATTTGCCGTGAGCATTCAGCATACCCATCCTGCCTTCAATAGTTTGGCTGTCCATCTGTGTTTGCATACACCTGCAAGCCCCTTTATCCAAGTCCATCAACTCGAGGATGGCCAACATTAATCATTCTTATGAGTGTAAATACCCACTTGTCTGCTTTTATATAACAACTCCATCCTACCTGGCATGGTAGCATCCCAAAGCACCTATTTGGGAGAAAATGGGCATCATCACTTTAGACAAATCAAATTGCTGGCAGGAGGATTGCAGTTTTGAGACCAACCTCAGCAACTTAATGAGACCCAGTCTCAAAAACAAATAACCAAGTAAAAAAGAACTGAAGATGTGGCTCAGTGGTAAAACGCTGCTGTGTTCAATTCTCAGTATCTCCCCCCACCCCCATCTTCAAATAAAATAGGGTGAAGGTGTCATTAGTTTTTCCTGCTGGTTCTTTTGCTAGGATAGCAAAAAATCACTACTTTTTTGGTGGGGAGGGTAGTCACTGGGAATTGAACTCAGGGGCACTGGACCACTGAGCCACATCTCCAGTCCAATTTTGTATTTTATTTAGAGAAGGGGTCTCACTGAGTTGCTTAGCAGCTCGCTGTTGCTGAGGTTGGCTTTGAATTTGCAATTCTCCTGCCTCAGCTTCCTGAGCTGCTGGGATTACAGGCCTGCACACTGTGCCTGACAAGTTTAATCTTAACATTCATTTTACTGCAAAGGAATCCCTCCAAGTTTAGAATGTTTCCTTATCCCCTCCCCCAAAAAAATCCATTGAAAGAGTATCTTAAACAACAAATATACAAAAGAATGCAGATAAAGCCCAGAAATTAAGGTATTAAAATCACTGGGTTATAAGCAGAGCAGGGTGTAGGTAAATTTGGAGACATGGACTGTGTATTTGACCAAACAAGGTGGAGCACTTGCTCCTAAGACAGCCCAGCAGACAGGAGGAGGCGGTGTGAGAGCACCCAGCCAGTGGGGATCTCAGCTCAGGTCCAGGGAGGGTAAGAGGTCTGAGAGGACCCACATGGAGGAGAAAACCTTATGGGGCTTTCAGTTACCTTTATAATAGTGTTTTCATTTCAGTTGGGGGGTGGCGCACAGATATTTCTTCCACTTCTCCATTTCCTTCTAACTCATGTTACTGAAGCAAATTACTTCAAAGCAAAGTCTGACACAGAGGCTCTCTTTCAATGCAGGGAGATGCCGATTTCAGTAGAGCACCATCCCCCAGTGAAGGGTCCCAACACGATGCCCTTCCTGAAAACCTTCTCTCACATGCTTGAATGACCATGCCAGGGCCCAGCATGGTACCTGTCAGACTTACACCATGGCTGAAAGACTCAGGCGGGATTACAGATTAAATCCAAGCATCTTCTGCAACCCTCAAAAATGGCAAAGCCTGATGGTTCCTGTGACCTTCATAGAACAGCCAAGTCCGTGCCCTCTTGACCCTTCTTTCCCAGGGACTTGAGACAAGGATGCTGGACTCTGTTAAGTTAGTATTTAGACATCTCGGCGAGCTTCCCACCGAGATCTGGAAAGCTCCCTCCACCCATGGGACTTGTCTGAGAAGGAGAACACGGTTACAACCCCATGGAGGCCCCCTGGGGATTCCTGAGTTAGAGAGGGGGCCATCTCAGTGTCCCCTGGGGGCTCTCGCTGCTGTCTGGCATAAACCTGAGCACTCACCATTCCAAAGAGGAACTTTGTTTAAAAAAAAAAAAAAGCAGGGTGGAGGGCCATGCCATCTAAAGTTGATAGGGATGTTACAGCCTGCAGCTGGTGTTTCACAACCAATTAAGAGGCAGCAAAATGTTCTGGTGGAGTTGGATTCATCCTCGTATCCAGCACCATTTGGACGGTGGGTGGCAATGTGGCTGGATTTTCCATTTCATGTCTGCAAACCAGTAAGCTGTGAAGCAGGAAGTCTCACATAGTTCCAGGATGCAGCTGCTAGACTCTTTGAATAGAAGGGCATTAATCCATGGTGCTGCTCATTTTCCAGAGCTGAGAACCTCTTCCTGGGTGCTCCTCCCTTCTCAAGCCCTGCTGGACCTGAGTCTCCTCTGCCTCTGCTGGTTAGCTCTTGCCTGTATGGGAACACCATTGCACGATACTTTAGAAAATAATGTGAAAGGATCACCCGTGCTGTACAACTGGAGTCGGGGGCAGGAGCCTCCTTTATACATTCAAATCTGAACCTGTTTCCACTCTGCCCTAAATCCTCCAGTTCTCTCTGCCCTGGGCCCTACTGCAAACCCCAGTGAGTCAGAACCTTAATGAGCCCTTGTAGCCCCAGGATAAACCCTGCACATTCCCAAACCTTTGCTCTGGCTCTTGCTGCTCCTTGTCCAGAAAACTCTTACCCACCACGGCAGTCTAATAAATTCCTCTTCATGCTGTAAAACTCAATAGCAGTAGCACCTCCCCTGTGAGACCTGCCCCCCCACACCTCAGCTGCAGCTTTTATTCTTCACACAGAGCATCCTCTACCATTCTGCAAATAGGCACCGCTTCTGCTTGGCTCTTGCAAGCATCTTACAGGCAGGAGATGGGGTCTTTTTCATCTTTGTATCCTGGGTTATTTGCACAGATCCTAGAAAAGGACAGGTGTTCAAACCACACCTGAGGACCTGAATCAGGTGTACCTGGGAAGTGTTGCAGGAGGGCCCATGGCTGTAACCTGGACCTTCAGTCAAATTCTCATGTGTTCCGTGTTCTGGTGTCCTGTGTCAAATTCAAGTGGCTATAGTGAACAATAATGTATTGTATACTTCTAATTGGCTGGAAGGGAGGATTTTGAATATTCTCACCACAAAGAAATGATCCGTGTGTGAGATGATGGGATGCTAATCACCAAGATTCTGTCATTACACAATAATACATGTATCAAAACATCACATTGTATCTCATCCTGTGTATGATTATTATGTGCCAATTAAAAATAAAATTGAACTTAAAATTCCCAAGGTCAAATAGGTGGAGGCTCTAATGGAGGTGGCTTCTTTGGTCAGTGAGATTCAAGTTAGAATCCACCATCAATCGAGCCCTTGGATTCTCTTCATTCAGTGGTTCCTGCGCCCCCAGGGCTGGAGCTGTGCCTGGGGGAAAGATGTCCAAGAAGCCAAGCACACCTCTGCACCCCCTGTGGCATGCTCCAGGCCTGCCTAGGTTCCTGCTGGGCCAGAATGGCCCTTGGGTCAGCCACCAGAAGCCTCCCGCCAGGGCTGGACGCTCACAGCAGGCACCTGCTGCCACACTGAGAAGCAGCCCAGGCCACAGGAGGCTGGAAGGAAGCCCTTGGGAAATGAGTGGTGCCTTCCTGCCTTTGCAGCCACCAGACTCCCTCTCACTCATTCCCTGGCCTTCCCAAACAGCTCACACCCTAGAATGTGCCAGAAATTTCCATATCTTTGTGCTGGCTGTGCCCTCTTCCCAGAAGACCATCTCTACTTTTCCAGCTCTGCTCCTTCTCCAGGGGCCCTCACACACCTCCCTCCTCCTGTGTCTTTGGTCCCCACCATAGTGTAGTCAGGACGGCCCCAGAGCATTTGCCACACTGCGCGCTGATAACTGGTTGCTTCTTCCTTCCTCCTCTGCACTAGGTCCCAAGGACAGGGAGGCTCTGTGTCCTGATCTCCCCTGGGGTGGAGCAATGTTTCACATACTATTGTGGAAGTCATCTCAAAGGGTGCAAAGAACATTCTAGAAAACAGTCCCCCCTGGTCCATGCCTTTACTCAGGAAGAGAAAGTGTAAAATCTTTTCCTTTCTCTAAAGAAATATTTGCAAATCTTTTGCCAAAATCTCTGCAAGTGAGTCTATACGATTACTGCAAATGCTATGGATGAGTAAATAGGTTAACCGTGTTTAAGACGTTCATTCACCACAAAGACGAGTACTGGGGTTATTTAACCAGGTTCCTCAGCAGAGACCACCCCCCATAGACTTTTACTACCCTCCTCTCACCAATGAGATAGAGCTGTTTTTTTCCTTAGTCTATAACACATAATTCTAATCAAGTAGCTGCAGAGAAAGCTACTGAAACTAATATCCAAAGTGACCTAGGCAGATAACAAAAGACAATATATTATTTAAAGACACTACTTCTTCCATGATTGGATTCATAGTCTGATCAAGTCCAAATATGATTTTTTTTTTGGTACCAGGTTTTGAATTCAAGGGCACTTAACAACTGAGCCACACATCCCCAGCCCTTTAAATTTTATTTTATTTTTAATTTTGAGACAGAGTCTCACTAAGTTACTTAGGCCCTCACTAAGTTACTGAGGCTGGCTTTGAACTTGTGATCCTCCTAACTCAGCCTCCCAAGCTGCTGGGATTATAGCCATACACCACCACACCAGCTAAAAATTAAATTTTTTTCAAAAGATACATGGTACACCTAAAATCTAGTACAAAAAGAATGTCTCAGTTGAAATTACCCGCTGTACCGTCTTTTCTTCCTGAGCAGGCAGGGGCCCCGGGGGAGGCTGAGGAGAAAGGGGCTGGTCCAACAGATGCTCCCCTGAGGCCTGGTTTCCAGAAGCATCCCCCTCCCTCTGTGCAAGTGAACCACAAACCACTAGACCAGATCCCAGCAGCTAAAAAATCCACCAACTGTGTTTCTCACTCAACACCCTCTTTCTCTAGATGAAGGGCACAGATTCATGGGAGGGGAGACAAATACACAGGGCCATTTTTCATACACTGACAAGAAGTAAATTAGGAGATCACATAAGTACAATACACGAGCCATCCCTTCCTATTGATCACGTGTAATTTACATCTTACAAAGATGTGAATCCTTGCATTCTCACTCCACAAGGAAAATCTCAATGATTTATTCATTTCAAATGAAAAATAGAAGGTAGATGAGAAGAATGACTTCACAGAGTGCTCCGTTCTTGGGGCACTGGTGCGAGGCTCTCTCGTATACTGCCCCAAGGCCTCCGTGTTCAAGTCCCTCTAATTAACAAGGTGAATCAGGCGGCAGCTCTCTAATTAGTGAGCATGACAAGCCAGCGGAAACAGGCAGGCAGACTGGTGCACATTGCTGGCCAACAAAGACACAGCACATTCCAAGGGAAAAAAAATGCAGATTTCTTTCTCAATAACTAGAAAAAGTATGATGTTCGGAGGAAAAACGGCCACCTAATTTTTTTATTCTTGTGGTTCATTCATCCTCGGGGATAACTCACTCCTTGCTAAGGCAGGGTTTGGCTCAGTTATTTGTACAAACCATCACTGAAAACACAGGCATCTGATTTTTTTTTTTTTTTAATTTTACTGTGATGGAACACTTAACATGAGATCTACCTTCTGAACAAATGCTGAAGCCTTCAGTCCAGGATCATCAGCAGCAGGTACGACGGTTCATAGCAGATCTCAAGAACAAATGTATCTCATTTAACTAAAACTTTGTGCCCCTCTGATTAGTAACTACCCTCCCCCATTCTCCCCCCGAGCACTGTCCAACTCTGTGATTCTAGGATTTTGACTATTGTGCATGCCTCATACATGGAATCCGGCAGTATTTGTCTTTCTAAAAACACAGGCCTTTTGACATGACACTCAGCATCTCCGTTTGAGATTTATGACCAATTTACGTATATTTGGGTGCAACAATTGGTGCCCGCTGCTGCTTATCTTTATTCGTAATTCCTCCTAAAACCAGACATGCCTAATGTGGAACCCTCTTTGGTGAATTACTTGGTGCCATTCAGTCCAACAAGAGACCCCTCCAAAAGGTAGGAACTGGTGGCACATCTGGATCTCCAAAAAGGGACCGTGCCTGTGGCCCCAGCATCACATCTGGCTGCAGGTGAACTGGGCTCCAGTTGGAAGCAGACCTGACGCACCGGCTATTTGACCTGATTTTTACATGTCCTCGCTTATCTGTCAACCTGAGTTATTTCTTCCATGATTGTCAGCCATCTTCCTGAGTGTGCCCAGCAGCTAAGGAGGTGTCCCCCCGGGCACTGCCAGGTGAGCTCTCCCCTTGCCTCCACCAATCTTCCTGAGTGTGACCCATAGTCACCACATCACGACGGTGTGCTAGGAGCCCGTTCGGGGGGGGGGGGGACACCACTTTCACATCCTTCTCCTGATTGACATGGCGGCAGCTGCTCCCGTGCAGCCTGGAGGGCTGCAGGACTTCACTGAGGACTGCCAGTAGCCTCTGCATCCTTTATGTCCCAGCAGCTTGCAGTGACGCTCTGAAGGTAAGTCCTTTTAGCATAAGGGACCTGTTGTTAGGTAAGTGCTGGGAACAGTGGGTCTCGAGAGTACAGAACACACTGACTCAGGTTCAGGTACAACAAAAGTCAGAGGAACACGGCTCCGTGCCACATGCCATGCTGGGCATTTCCTTGACATTGCTGCTGTCCTATAGTTGGGGAAACTGAGTACCAAAAGGGTTAAAAAGTCTGCCTGGAGCCCCTCGGCTAAAAATGCCACTGGGTTTTTAGCTCAGTCTGCACCGATCCTCTCCTTCCTAAGATTCCCGTTCCCTGGCTACTCCGCGAGCCAACCAAGGCAGGTCACAGCGGCAAGCTCCAACATCGGGGAGTTACTCAGCAGTTCTTTGCAGTGCACCATCTCCCTACTTCTCTCTGGAGAAAAATAAGAAAGATGGGTTTAGAACACAGGGGCCCTTTTACAAGCAGGCTTAACCCCACGCCGTCACTCTCCCTGGAAGACTGAAACTCAGAATGCATTATTCAAAGGCAAATATATGTGAAAGAGATCTGAAAAGTAGTCACTGAGGAGGGGAGCTGTGGCCACTTGGGATGTCACTCTTTGCTCCCACTCTGCTGCCACCTGGGGTTCTTCCCTTTACAATTTAAAGCTTTCCAGGTTTAAATTTTCCATGGGTTTTACTCTGCATGCACAGAGAATGTCCCCCTCCCAAACTCATGTTAAATCTAAATGCCAATGTTTCCACCTTGGTATGACTAGGCAAGGAATCTCTCCCCAGAGGCCAAGCAAATGCCAGTCCATGTTTTTGGATTTCCCAGCCTCCAAGACCATGAGCCAAATAAACTTTTTTTTATAAATTACCTGGTCTCCGGTATTTTGTGATAGCAACAGAAAACTGACCAAGACAATGGTTTAATCATACAGTAGTTGCCAGAGCACAGGAGAGCATCCAGTAATTATTAGTCAAAGGTAAGGACTCTGTCCCCTTCATCTGCATGGGTCTATGCTTGATAAAGCATTTGGACAAGGAAGCTGCTCTCCATAAGTGAATATTTGTGAAAGACTGAGAAGAGAAAATGTGTCATCGATTCATGTTTCTTTTGTCATTTTTATTCTTTATGCCTCTGGATGAGCCATTTGTCTTTCCATAGTCTCGGCATTTTCAATCTACAAAATAAAAGAAAATCTGTCACCTTCACTGAACTGCTTCCAGAATTAATACTTATAAAATGTAAATCTAGAATATAAGAGTGTCAAATTATGAAACAAGGATATGTAGTTAATTAGTTTCATCTGAAGTGAATAATACAGATAAAAGCATATTACTTATTGTAATTCCATGTTTTTTACTTGGTGGAAAGCTTATAGTCACTGCGTGA
This sequence comes from Spermophilus citellus, assembly GCF_964194105.1. NCBI lineage: Eukaryota > Metazoa > Chordata > Mammalia > Rodentia > Sciuridae > Spermophilus > Spermophilus citellus. The sequence continues at coordinate 836,473 of NW_027672891.1, read as the reverse complement.
TCTGAGCTAATTTACAATAGCTCTTTTTGCATTAAGCATGTAGAAATTTTAAATTTTCACTTAAAAAACTTACAACATGTTTTTGTGTGAATTGTTAAAAAATGTCCGAACATTTCCAGCAGATAGTATGTGGTTAGAAATTCTAAAGTAACAATTTTTTAGGGATTTGCAAAGCATTGAACTCAACAGACTAAGTTAACTTATGCTTAGGGCAAAATGGTAAACACCCGTTAAGTAAATTATAATTCATCTTTAGGAATATCTTTTAGTATTAATGCCTTCTGTATATATATCCTGAAATGTTTATTTTATCTGAAAAGAACTTAAAAAGAAAAAAAAAACCTAGACAAAATTTATTCCATCTGCAAATATCTGTCCTTGCAAGTAGAAATTCCCCAAAGCCAGAAAATCACCTAAGGCCTCCCCAGCTTTGCCCAGGGATCCTTTATATTCTTAGGACATTGCTTTCCCTGCAATGTCAGGAACTAGGTCCATTGTAATGAACAGTCTTAATTCCGCTGGTGAAACTCTGGAACAGGACGTATCCGTTTCAGAGGGCTGCCATAAAAATGTACCACGGGGTGGGTGGATTTAACAGAAATCTATTGTCTCATGATTTGGAGGCCTGAAGTCTAAGATTCAGGTGTGAGCAAGGACTCTGAGTCTTTCTCCCCACCCACCTTGAATGGCTCTGTCCTACTTCTAAAAGGCACATCCGTTTGGAGACAGGAATGTTCCCATTGACAGGATGACACTGGAGAATCCAGCTTTGATACAATTCCTATAGATTTCTTCACTTATCTCTTGGGTCCTTCCTTCTTCTCTCACTTCCAACTTCTTGGGGGTACCTCACTGTGATCCCCAACTACACAAATACTGCCTCCCCAAGAACACATTTTCCTTAGCTTATTTTATCTCTTTTTTGTTGATGGACATATATGTATGTATGTATTTATATGTGGTGCTGAGAAATGAACCCAGTGCCTCACACCTGCTAGGCAAGAGCTTTACCATGAGCTACAACTCCAGCCCCAGCTTATTATCTCTTTTTTAACATTTATTTTTTAGTTCTAGATGGACACAACATCTTCACTTTATTTTTATGTGGTGCTGAGAATCGAACCCAGTGCCTCATGCATGTTAGGTGAGCTCGCTACCACTTGAGCCACATCCCCAGCCCCTTATTATTTCTTTAAAAACAAATTAAACCTGCCTTTCTGACTATCACATCACATTCAGTGTCTTTATTAGTCAGAGTTTTGTTTCTGTAACAAAATACCCGAGGCAAGCTGCTTTATAAAGAAAAGAGGTTTATTTAGCTCACAGTTTAGGAGGCCAGAAATCCTCACACACAGCATGGTGCAGGCTCTCACCACAGCCTCCCTTGGCTATGAGACATCATAAACAGTATTGAGAGTACATCTCTGTATGTATGTAGTTTCTCATAGATTTTTTTTCCTTAAAAAAGCCACCAGAATTCAACCAAATAACCTAATCTAATCTAACCGTTTCTCAAAGGCTCCACTTCTAAACACCACGGTTGGACTCAGTCTCCACACCTCTTCATATCATTATCAAATGACTTGGGGAAGTAAATTCCTGTATGTGTTTGGAGGGACAAACCACACTCAAAACACAGTAGTGCCCTCCCTGGGTGAGGTCCTAAGGTTCCTCTCTGCTCTTCCTTCCTCTGATTTAGAGGTTGGCCAGACAAGCTCACCAAGATCCACGCAGGCTTTGAGACAGTGGCAGCATGCGTGAACCGCGAGGGAACAGGTCTTCAGCGTGCCCCGAAGAGCACTGAGGTTGAGGGCGTACAGATGTGGTTAAGAGCAAAGTCGTGCTGCTAAAAACTTTTTTTTTTGAAGGGAAGGACATTTGTAGCTACTGGGGGCGCCGGCGGTGCTAAGGGGTTCGGGCCTCTGGCGGAGGCTGCGGCAGCCGCGACGGGTCCCTCCCACAGTCCTCTCGCGTCCCTTCCCCCTTGGCTCGCGCCCATCCCACCCAGAACCTCATCCCCTTCTTCCCTTCACCTTTGGCTTTCGCTAACCCCACTTCTTCCGCCCGGGTTCTCACTCCAGCTCTGGATGCGTTGTTGACCCTCCCCGCGCCTTTTCCTCTGCTGCTTCCCACTCTTAACTCCCAGTCTTATTTCCACTCTCCTGCCATGCTACATCTTAGGGCGCCCCTTTTACTTTACTAATTGGGCTGACAGTAGTTTTGAGAGACACTGAGCAAAACATGCTGTCCTACCGTGTCCCATCCTAGGTCTGGACACGTTATCTGCCAAAGGTATTGGTAGTTGATTTCTCTATCTTCAAGGAAAGTGATCCAAGAAGACAGCCCAAGTTGTGTCCGTGGGGCCTTGGCTTTCAGTGAGAGACTGATGTTGGGCAATAGTATTAGAAATATGAACTCCCTTTTTTTGTATGTGAATGTCTTTTTTTTTTTCTGGCCTTTTCTTCTTTTTCACCGCTCCTGTGTTTCGTTTAGTTTCATGGATTTTGAATGAAGGACCTAGGTAATTGTGGTCCAGTCATGGTTTGCAGATGGTTCCGGTTCTCAGAATCTAAAACTTGCCAAGAGTTAATTTTATGTTCCATGTTTTGTGAGATTGACATGTATTTTTAAAGGAGCTAAAGAGGCTTCAGTATTAATTACTTGCCTTACATAATCTGCCAGATAAAATATATCCAGAGGTGAGCTATTGTGGGCCCTGAGAAGAATGAAAGTGAGTTGATACTTCACAGGCCATTCTGAGTTGGTAAGTTGGTTTTCAGTGCTGGTTCTTAAAAGTTATAAAGCACACACTTAATTTCAGGAGGAACTTAAAGAACAGTTATTGGTTGTGCCTGTTTTAGGGGCTAATCCTAAATGCTTAGGAAATTTGAGTACAGTTTTTGTTTGTAAACTACTTGAAGTTTACCCCCCCTCACCTCTTTTTGTAACATGTATTTTCTTTGGCAGAGAAAGGGCAAAAATCTGTTAAGTAGAATCATGTGCTAAAACAGACTGCTTTTGTGGAGAAGTGGTTCTGGAAAGACCAACAAGGCAAGATTATAGTAGACAGGGTTATCAATAAGGACCGTGCTTGCTGCTAGCTCTGTGACCTTGAGGAAATCCTTTAACCTCTCTGGGCTTCACTTTCATCATTTATATTCACGACATGTTTACTGAACACCCACCATGTGTGTCTAGGTTATGGGATTAACAAAAATGACAGAGTTTCTGCCCTCGTGGAGTTTTTTTTAGTCTGAAGGCAAATCATCAGCAAGTGCAGCTGTGTAGAATAATGTTTTACAGTGGTAACAGCTGTGGGGAAAAACAAGTCAGGGTACAGGAATAAAGTGTGATGGGGCAGCTGTTTTAGATGGGATCATTGGGGAAGATCTCTCATGGAGATGATGGATGAACCGGTTGAATGAATGTGAAAGTGGCCCATGGTGTCTATGATTTCTTCTAAGTCTGTATTTCTACAGTTGTATGTTTATATTCTTTGGTGACTTTCATTTCTACTGTTGTGGTGCTCTAATATAGTCTATTTGAAATTTGTAAGTTTTCTTAGAATGAGTCTGATCATGACTATATAGCACCCAACAAGTTTGAATGCTTATACATTTTTACCTTTATTAGTAGTGCATTGTGTAAATGAGCTTGTGGATTTCAGGCTTCAAGAAAGAGTTAAAGGCAGGACTTAACTTTAATGTGTGCATTTGCAGGATATGATTTTTTATATAGCTGCTTATATTTTAATTTCTGATTTAGGAATTGTAAAATAAGTCATGCTAATTTGGTCAAAAACAAACAAGAACTCAATACTATAAGTAGGAGTTTGGGAATTTCTAATCCGTCCTGTCCTGTTCACCCTCTCCCTCATGTTTAAACTTTTTGATTTTCCTGTGTTGTCAATCTTTACTTTTTGAAACAGACACACACATGCACACTTTAAACTTAAGGTAGGTTTCTCATTCATGCTCATCATAGTAAGAACAATACATTTTTACAGTGTCTTGACTTGTGCTAAAATTAAGTTTCCATAGAGAAACTGAAAAACTCTGTCATATATTCTGAACTTAAGTATTAAAGGGGAAGAGGGTTTGCAATATTCTGCGATCTTTGTCTCCCTTATTAGTGAAATTGGAAATTAAAAAAACATTTTTTTTGCATCAGATCATCATTAAATTCAAACATTTCACTTCATTTTTCTTCTTCGCCATTAGAAATATTCCTAGTAAAACAATAGAAAATAAAATAGTTAAATGAATTTTGATGAAATATGGATCATTTTTAAATTTCTTCTCATGTTATTAACACCAACAAAGATTTAAGATTCTGTCTAATTCATCCCTTCAGGAACCTGTCAGTTCTTCTCTTTCAAGTTGACAAGGCAGAGTTTTCAAAGGCAATCCAAGGTCCCAACTACCTGGCCTGCCTCTGCCACCTTCAGATTTTGAGAGTAAGGAAACAGCTATATTGTACCGGAAACTTTTGTCATTTATTTCCCCAGGCACATTTTAATAGACTGTCTATTAACTTTTGGCAGTGTTCTCCCACTCTAAGAGAATAGGCTATTCATGGGAGAAAAACAGAATAATCAAGGTATTACTGAGCTTTACATGTGTGAAAGGAATTGGAGAAGGAATACTAATAAGATTTGAGAATATTTTCTGTATGTGAGACATTGTGCTAAAGACCCCAAAGAAACATGTAGTCTAGTTAGTATAATAGAAAATAAACAATATGTAGAAGAATCAGAGTTTCTAATTTGCTATGAAGGTTAATTTTCTTAGAATAGCATAAGAGGGAAGAATTGAAAGTGAAGGAAATGAGAGCTGGAGGAAAATGCTTTGAGTTAAAGAGAACCCAAAGGTCAGTATTTGAAAATTTCTAACTATTAGGAAAGCAAATATATGAAACACAAAAATTAGTGGCCCTAGCTGGGAGCAGTGGCACAGTGCTCACCACCCCAGCAGATTGGGAGGTTGAGGCAGGAGGATCACAGGTTCAAAACCAGCTTCAGCAACTTGGATCCAGTCTCAAAATAAAATGTAAAAAGGAGTCTGGGGATGTGGCCCAGTGATTAAGTGCCCCTGGGTTTAATTCCTGGTCCTTCCCCATAACCCATGCCCTAGATTTTTGGGGATTACTAGGGTTTGAACCCAGAGGTGATTTACCACTGAGCTGCATCCTCAGCATCCCTCCTTTTTTGTTGTTAATTTTTAAATTGAAACAGGGTTTCTTTAAATTGCTGAGGCTGACCTCGAACTTATGATTCTCCTGCCTCAGCCTCCCAAGTCACTGGAATTATAAGTGTGCACCACTCACTGTTCCTGGCTTGGCCCTAGATTTTGATGATTATGTGTGGTAGAATTGGAAGAGGCTTGGATATTTACCAGAAAGTGCTAGAATTGTATGTAGTTGGTTATAAGATTGTGCAGGGCATGTGGTGTGGAGGTTGTATGCTGGAGTATTCATGAATCTGGGTTTTGTCAGTAATAATTTATATTTTCATTCAGCATATATTTCTTGAGTACCTACCTCATGCTGTATCCCATTTGAGGTACCAGAAAAGATACAACAATGAAGAGAGAATGAAGAGATCTTGCTCTAATCAAGTTTAAATTGGGAGCAGACAGTGACAAATACATACATAACAGATTGGAAGGTGATAAATGCCCTGTTGGGATAAGGGGGATGTATAATGCTTGAGAGGGGAAGAAAGCTTTTACTGATAAGATGCCATTTGAGTTAAAACCTGAAAACGTAATAACCTGAAGTGAAGCTGTGTAAGCAGGGGAAGCAGCCACGAGAAGGGGGAATGCTTGGAATGTTTGGGGAATAACAAAGAGGCAGACGTGGCAAGAGTAGAGAAAGCTGATGGAAGAAATAATGTCATAGAAGTACTGAGTCTTGCCTATTATACCTCAGCAAGATGGTCAGCCATTGTAATGTTTTAATCAGAGAGTAGAGGTAATGGCTGTCTTTAAAAAGATCCCTTTGCCAAAATGAGAATAGATGTGGAAGGGTAGAAGAAGCAGGAAGACTAGTTAAGAGGCTGAGTTAATTCAGGCTAGAAATGAGTGAGGGTGGCAGGGATATATGAATGTATTTTTTGTTATGTCATCAAAGTATAATGGATTCTGAACACCTTTGAAGATAGAACCAGCAAGATGTACTAGGTGTTGGATGTAAAATTTGAGAAAAGGGGGAGTCAAAAATGATTGAAACATCTTTTGATGAAGTGGCATCATAAAACTGTGGAGAAGACTTTAAGCATTTAAGTGGAAAAAGTAAGCACTTAACATGATGTTTATTTTTGTTATTATGATAATGTATAAAATATTGTGAAAGGCATAGTGGTATAGATCTTTGTTTAATTCCATGCTCTACAATTTACTGTTGTATATCATGCCTTTAATACATATTTGCCAAAATGACCTTCCAGAGCCTTGATTTCTTGTGTGTAAAGTGAGGATAATTAATTGCCTTGTGAGACTTCAATGAGTTATTTTAAAGTATCTGGTACAGGTGTGGTACATAACACAAATAAGTGCTGAATAAATAAATAGCAGCAAATGCATTGTGTTAAGTTTTACTCTATTTCTTTTATCCCCAGAGAAAAGTATGATCTTCAGTCATGAATTCTTTCAAAGCTAGAGTATGTATGTGCTGTCCTGGGTCCATGCAGTCTAGTATTCTGGTTCTGACACTTGCACTAAGGACATTTTAATAGGAATGATGATCTTGAGTATCTGCTTCAAAATAGTTATATACTTTGAAAGTACTTGCTCTCTTTGATAATCCCCAGACATCTGCTATCTTGGAATTCATGTGACCTCTTCTGAATATAATTATCTAAAGTTTGCATTATACCTTGGGTAACATTGTACACACTTACTACTCTGTGCAACTAATCCTCAATTTCAATTGGTCCTTTAACTTACTCCTTTATTTTTGGAACAGGTAAACCCCATGATGGTATGGTATAATTTTGTGAGCAGGTTCATTTTTCATTCTATTCATAGCCTTGATAATTTCACAAGCTTTAATTATGAGGTTTTACTCTTTTAAAACATATCTTGTTATTTGTTATTTAAGTTTTAACATTTCTCAAACCTTGCTGAAGTCTTAGAATAATGTGTGGAACTTTAAAAGTTACCTATTCCCTGGGCTCCACCCCAGACCAATCAATAATATTTATCAGAATCTTTGGAAATATGGTCCCTGGCATTACTGGGTTTTGTTGTTGTTTGTTCATTTTTTAAAGCTACCTTATAGTTGTAATATGCAAGGTTTAAGAACAAGTGCTTTAGTTATTGTTTTTTGTTTTTACATATACAAAACACACAGTATATATTAAAAAAAGTTTGGCAGTTTCAACACTTGTGTTGGTTTTCCGTATATGGATAGTTTATAGAATTTGGGATATGATTTCTTTTTTTATTTCCATTGTTCTTTCTGATGATAGCTAGCATTTTATTTTTAGGCAGTAGAATATTATAATTTGAATCACCTCCCACTGACTGAAGTATATAATGACAGTGTAATCTTTGAGCTGGAACAAACTTTGAAAATAACCCTTACTTTAGGTATAGGTAAAGTGAGGCCAGAGAGAGAGATTAAATGATCAAGAATGAAATAGTTTTCTATAAGCTCTGTCACTTAAGTTTCCAGATGTCTTTTTTTTTCTTTTTGGTATTGGGGATTGAACCTATGGGCGCTTAACCACTGAGCCACATCCCTAGCCCCACCACCCCCTTTTTAGTGTTTTATTTAGAGATAGGGCCTCACTGAGTTGCTTATGACCTTGCTAAGTTGCTGAGGCTGGTTTTGACTCCAGATCCTCCTGCTTCAGCCTCCAGAGCTGTTGAAATTACAGGTGTGTACCATCATGCCCATATCCAGCTACTCTTTTAAAAAGTCTTTTTTTTTTAAGAATTTCTTCTTGGGCTGGGGATGTGGCTCAAGCGGTAGCGCACTTGCCTGGCATGCGTGCAGCCTGGGTTCGATCCTCAACACCACATACCAACAAAGATGTTGTGTCCGCTGAAAACTAAAATAAATATTTAAAAAAATTTTAAAAAAAGAATTTCTTCTTTAGTTGTAGATGGACACAACCTTTATTTTGTTTATTTTTTAATGTGGTTCTGAGTATTAAACCCAGTGCCTCATGCATGCTAGGTGAGCGCTCTACCACTGAGACACAACCCCAGTCCCACTATCTTTCTTTTTATTGTTGATTTTATTTTATTTATTTTTTGGTTCTGGGGTTCGAACTCAGGCCATTAGACATGCTAAACACACACTTACCACTAAGGCACACCCTAGCCCTAATATCTCCTTCATTCCTAAAACTTTCAGAAGTAATCAGAGCCACACTAGTGCTACTTTTTATTATTATGATTTTTATTTGTTCTCCTTAGTTGTATGTGACAAAATGCATTTTACTTATTTTATTTAATATATCAGACACAAATATTTTATTGTTTTGCCACTTTCTTATTTTACATTTCATATTTTCTTTGTCTTTAGTGTTTTGTAGTTTTATTGATTTGTCAGAGTATAGATTCCTTTTTATTTTGTTTGGGACTTTATTAGGTTTCTTAAATCTTTAGGTTGGCATTTCTTTAATTTTGCCTAATTCTCATAATTTCTTTAAATATGTCTCCGATTGCACTTTCTTCTCTTTTTGAAAAAAGGCTTTAATTATATAGTATGTCCTCTCCTTTCCTCTAGTCTATATTTTCCATCTTTTTATCTCTGAATTTCTTTCTTTCCTATTTTTTTTTGAGCCTGGATCTCACTGAGTTGCTAATGATGCCCTCAAACTTGCAATATTCTCCTCATTCCCCAAGTAGCTGGGATTACTTGTGTGTTCCACCATGTATGTCATCTCTGTTTTATTCTGGGTAATTTATTCTCATTTATCTTCTAGTTCATTTTCTCATGTCTTAATTCTAATCCTTTTATCCAGTGAAGTTTTGGTTTTGTTGACATTCACCTTGGTTCTTTTTTCAATCAAATCTGCTGGGTATTTTTTCTCCCCCTCCAAATAAAATTCTGTTTGTAGTAGATATTTTCAGAATGATCTTTTATTCTTTAAACTTAGTAGTTATTTCATGATTACTGTCTCTGTAGTTCTTACACTTGAGATATTAGAGGAGCCTTTGAATGGTCTCTTGTTTTCTAGTTCTTGCTCATGATGACTTGACTTATTCTTTTATATTCCTGGTTTATTTTTGTGTTCTATTCACTGTCCTTTAGAAAGTATAAGACTAATATAAGCTCTGAGATAGAGGTGTCTTCTTCAGGACGGTTTTGTTTTTGCTTCTTGTGGATGTCTGGAGGCATTATCAAAATTCAAAGCTACTTTAAAGTGAATTCATTGCTAAGATTTTTTTGAACACCCAGCTGATATAAATTATGATTATAAATACATCTGAGTGTCACTACACTTATGCCATTTTTGCTTTGAGTTTGTTCTTTAGTGTCTTAGCTTAGTGTGAAGTATGTTACCTCTCAGACTCTTCTATTTTGGATTGTCTGGGTCTTTGATTTTTTTCCCTTGGGTCTTACATGGCTGTCTAAACTAAAGTTCATGTTTTTTTCTGATTGTTCAATACCCAAAAGGGGAAAAATGGCTTTTATTCCATGTACTTAACTGGATTCCCATGTCTTGTCAAATTTTGACCATGTCATTCTTTGTTATCTTGTCAGCTTTGTGTTTCTTTTAAGAAGATTGTAAAAATATTTTGTACAGAATTTGTAGCTGTTTTCAATAGGAGAGTTGCTGTAGGGCACCATTACTGGAAACTGAATTTTTTTATGTTACTTTCCAAATCTAACAAATAAGAATGACTCTAGTAATTATCTTAGGAACAATACCACTGATGGCAAACAGTTCTTTTTTTCCCAATGGATTTAAATTCCAAGTAGACTTGTAAACTTTTCTTTTGCCACTTAAAAATGTGTCATCATCCCATTGTTTCCTAGATTCCAATAATTCTCATGACAACTCAATAATCATTTTTTATCATTGTTTTCCTGTATATAATGTGTCTTTTTCCCTCCCTCTGGATGAATTTTGAGCAGTATATCATTATGTCCGTAAATGTGTTTTTCTTTTATATGTATTCTGATAATTTTTGTTTTGTCATTTATTCACTAAAAGTTGGAATATTTTGACCAATACTTCTTTAAGTGATTTTTTAATACCTCTTTTCTCTCTCTTTTGTTTTAGACTCCAGTTATATATATGCTACACCATTTGATGCTATCCTACAGGTCACTGAAATTTGTTCATACCCCCCCCCCGTTTTCTGTGCTTCTGAAACTCTTTCAATAATTTTACTGACATACCTTGAAGTATATTCACTTGTGTCCAATCTGTTGATCCTATTCAATAAATTTGCAATTTCAAATGTACTTTTCAGATCTAGAATTCCCATGTAATTCTTTCAATTTCACATTTTCACCTTGTCTACCATTATATTTACATGCTTATTTAACATATTTATCAGAATATTTTTTTTACAGTCCTTGTCTGCTAACTCCAAGATCTGATTGTCTCTCACGCCTTTCATATTGTTGTTATTGACTGCCTCCCCAACTCCCACCCGTTACCCTACTCCTGTCTCTGAATGACATTTCCCTATGTTATTCATTTGTATAGCATTTTTAAAAATTGTATTTTGAACATTATGGATAATACATTTTAGAAACTCTCGATTCTGTTATCTTCCTGTGAAAATATCGCTTATATTTTTTCAAACAATTAAGTTATTGATGGATCAAATATCTCTTGAAAAGGTTTTGTTATGTTTTATTTTTAAGTTTTGTCAGGGTCATCTATATAGGTTTTGCTATCAATCTTATGGTGGTTTTCTTCTTTCTTTTTTTTTTAAAAATATTTTTAGTTGTAGATGGACACAATACCTTTATTTAATTTATTTATATGTGGTGCTAAGGATCAAACCCAATGCCTCATATGTGCTAGGCAAGCACTCTACCACTGAGCCACAACCACAGCCCTATGGTGGTTTTCTTAATCCTGGAAAGTGTTTTTTATTCTAAGTCATACCCTTTCTGTAGACTCAATGAAAAACCTGAGATATTTGCCAAGCCTATCTAATTCAGCAGGACATGGGATTCAAATTCTGTCTCACCGACAGTGGATATCTGCAGAAATCTCTCCTTGACTTTTTAAGTCTTCCTGTTGATGTTTTTTTTCCCCCTGAGGATTCTCAGAATCTCATTCCATACAATCATGTTTGAACATGTGCCAAAAATTTGAAGGGAGTCTATAGATTTGGGGTTTCCCCTTCTATGACTCTCTTAATCAAACATAGGTTCTATGCTATCACCCAAACTCTTTCTTTGAAAATTCTTTGCCTTGGATAGAGCATATGGAAGACTAGCCTTTCCAGAAGTTGAGTGCCATTGCTCTTTTTCATGTGCCAGAAGAAGAGGATTTTGAGATGGCCTAATAATATTGTCAGGTAATAATCATCTTGATAACATACATGAAGTTTTGTCCCCTGGTTTGGACATGGAAAGTGAGGTTCTTTATAGAGGTTCATTGCTTTTCTTATTGCCTATGAGCCTTCAACAGCCACAGGTTCACACAAGAAAACATTTGAAAGAACTGAGAAGTGCCCTAGAGTGTGGGATGGAGGGAAACTCCTAGTGCTTTACTGTCCAGGACTTGAATTCTAAGTCCAGCTAGCTACTTGAAGTAATTTTCCAGGTAGAAGAGGAATGTACATGGAAAGGAGAGGTATTTGGGTAGATATGTTGATTTTCCCTAACTCTTGATGTTTGGGGCTATCATTTTACTTAGGCTTCTTCTTCCTTTTCTTTTTCTCTTAGTTGTAGATGAACACAATGCCTTTATTTTATGTGGTGCTGAGGATCAAACCCAGTGCCTCACCCATGATAGGCAAATGCTCTACCACTCAGCCCAAACCTCAGTTCTTACTTAAGCTTCTTATGTGCTTCTGAATATAGAGGCCACACTCTGTCTCTGAATATCTCCTGTTGCCCAAAACCATTAACTTTTCAGAAGGTATCCTAATACTGCCACTATGAATGAAAGAGTAGGAACCCTACCAAACTTAAATATTTTTAAAAAATGGTATTAAACAAAATTCATGGAATTAATTTCAGTTTCATAATAAGGTAAGGACACTGACCATTCAGTGAGGATCAGCCACCCACTTCCTAAAAATGAATTCTGTTTGAGCTGCTTAGATTTAGTATGTGGCAACAGAGCCCTTTGATACCTACATCTATTAATCATACCTTCAGTCACAAGAATCACATGATCGAAATTTATTGCATGTGTGCAAAGGGCGTTTTGCTCAGTGAAATTCAAAAGCAGGTACTTCCTATGAAACAGTTATTTACTGAGATCCTTGAGCTATTAGTGTCAAGGTAAAATAGAGTGGTCAGCAGTATATCTAGTGAATTTTTGATAAGTACATTAAGCTATTTCCAGGCAGTAAAATTTGTGTCCCTTTTAAAGGTAGATTTGATTTGCCATTCTTGGGGTTTATCCAAGAATAGGATGATGTTTAGTAACTGAAGGTTTTCAACACATGTGCTCAAATAAAAATCTTCCAATTGCTATTATTTTGTGAGCCACTAACAGGGTAATTCAACATAGTATATTTCTTTCTATCTCTAATCATTTATTTATTCAACATTTACCAAGTTCTGCCTGTATTACAATCCAGGCCCTGAGGATAGACAGGGACTCAAGGAATTCACAGGTACTCAGAAATCCTTAGAGCAAGTGGCACATGCCTAATAGAATTGTCTTCAAGGTCTTGTGGAAACCCAAAGAGGAGATGACGAGTAGGTAAAGAAGGATGAGCCAGAGTGTTCCGGGCTGAATTTTGGCAGAAGGACATTCAGTGAGAGGGGATGCACCTGTAGGACACAGGCAAAACAGATGCTCCCCATGACTGTGCCAAGGGCACAGTAGGATGGGGTGGGAAAAGTCTGGGTAGTGAAGGGAAGCACCTTAGGACTGCTATGACACACCCAGAAGTTTGGATGTCCTGCCAACAGTGGGAAGCACTGGAAGATCTTAAGTGGGATTTAAGCAGTGTAATGCTTACAGATTCCTCTGGGAAGAGTGGGGAGAAAGCACTAAAGGAAATAATACTAAAGCAAGGAACAAATCAGGAATTTATACAATTTACCACAGAAGAAATTATGGTAGGATTATCTATCCATTGAAAAGAAATAAAGAACTGGTCCATGCTACAACAGGGATAAACCTCAAAAACGTTATGCTAAATGAAAGTCACAAGGGTCACATATTGTATGATTCCATTTGTATGAAACTTACAGAATTAGTAAATCTATAGAGTTGATTGTAACCAGAAGGAATAGAAAAAGTGGAATAGCAAAAGTTGTGGGGTTTCTTTCTGGAGTGATAAACATGTTGATTCTGGGGGGGGGGTAGATACACAACTCTGTGAACAAAGTAAAAGCCATTGAGTTGCACACTTAAAAGAGGTAGATTTTATAATATGTAAATTATACCTCAATAAGGAGTATTTTTTAAGAAAAAGGAGAATGATGAAGCCAGATCAAGAGATGCACCAATGCTCTGATTACAACCTGGCCATCTGTGTGGATGGGCCTACCACAAATCAGGACAGGGAGTCAGAAGGATTACAAGCTTCTTTCTGCATGTTTAGTTTGAGACGTCTACAAAGTTGTATTAGTCGCCTCAGACTGCCATAACAACTCATCAATTAGGTGACTCAAACTACAATTTTTTTTTTCTTATGATTCTGGAGGTACCTGCAGATTTGTTTCCTGGGGAGGGTCCTCTTCATGGCTTATAGATGGTTGCCTTCTCTCTGTTCTCACATGGTAGACAGAGAGATATCTGGTCTTTCTTCCTCTATATAAGGACACTAATCCCATCATGAAGACCCCACCCTTGTAACCTCATCTTAACCTATTTGCCTCCCAAAGGCCCATCTTTGCATGCCTAGTCTCCACTGGGGACTAGGATTTCAACATATTGATTGTGGGGTAACAAAAATATTCAGTCCTTAACAGCAGTATCATGATGATGATAAATAATAGCTAAGGGAACTTATAAGAGAGTCTAGAGATAAGAATTTGAAAGAGTTCATCATATACTTAGTATTAAAACTATGAATATGAATAAAACAAACTGAGGAGGAAGAGGGAGGAGAAGCAACAGTTGTTGCTAGACCACTAGGAAGGCCAGAGCCTTAGGAGCAGACAGAAGAGCCACCTGAGGAGGGTGAAAGGAAGCTGGCAGGAAGCAGAGATCAATAGAGAGCATAAACCCACCCAGTCTATCCAGGTCACAGGACTGATTTGAAGTCACTGAGAATACAAAAATTTTGCTAAATCAGGGAATTTGGTGTTCAAGTGGGCCAATCCTGGACTGTACACAGTGACAGGACCCTCTAGCTGGACACCGAGTCCTGATTTGGGGGATTTCAAGCAATGCAGAGGACTCCGGCTCACCTGCCCCATGGCTGGGAACTTCATTTTATTCCAATTGCCATTTCATTTTGCTAATGAAGTGTTTATGTTCAGCTTTCATCAGAATTAGGATTCATTTAGTTCAAGTGCTTTGTAATTAATCTCTTATGTTAATTAAACATTTTATACATTAATACATCCCACAAATGTGCTGGGGATTGAATTCAGGGCCTTGTACATTCCAGGCAAGCACTCTACCCACTGAGCTATATCCCCATCCCATTATTTGTATTCTTGATGACTGGCATTCTATTTGGAGTGAGATGAACTCTCAGTGTAGTTTTGATGTACATTTCCCTGATTGCTAAAGAGATTGAACATTTTTATATATTTGTTGGCCATTTGCCTTTCTTCTTTTGAGAAATATTTACTTAGGTCATTTGTCCATTTATTGATTGGGGGTGTTTTTTTGGTGTTAATTTTTTGTGTTCATTATATATTCTGGCTATTAATCCTTTGTCAGAAGAGTAGCTAGCAAGGATAATAGGTTTCAGATCTAAAGACATAGAGGTTATTATGTTAAGTATCTATCAATTCTTATTTTTTTTAATGTTTTTTATCAACAAGAAGAAATGTAAATTCAGAAAGAAGGTACAGGGAAAAGGGACACAATGACAAACCTGGACCTAATAAAATATGCTTATGTATTAAATCTAAGAATCTTTTTGAATAAGAATCATAACACTTTAGTTTGTATTGCAAAAGGGTAATATTAAAATTATTAACAAAAACTATGGGACATGAGGTCAGAGTTAAAGAGGCCTAGGATTCTCATCAGGTTAAGAGGAGTATACAAGTAAAAAATAATTTTTTTATAGCTGCGCATGAAAGGACAACAATAAAAGTTCAGAAGCATAATATGTAAATTCTGAAACTAACAGAGAGGGAGGAGGGAACATAGAACAGGTGGTTATTCTATCAGAAGACAGAAAAATAACGTGGCTGCATAACCAATGTGATACTGCAATCTGTACATGTGGAAAAATAAGAATTCATACCCCATTTGAATAAAATGTATGATAGGTCAAGATCATTGTATTGTTTTGAGCAACTAATAAAATTTTTTTTAAAAAAATCAATAAATAAATAAAGTTAAGAATAGTACATAAAAACAAGTAATGAACTTAAATAAAACCAACAATGTTTGTAATCCTGATAAATATAAATAAATTAAACAATAAAATGGAGAGATTCATGAGTTAGATTTTTAAAAAAAAAATTCAGTTGAATGTTATTTCAAGATTCACAATAAACATAAGGACAAAGGAAAGGCTGACTATTAAGGCCCTGTATGTTAGACTGGATTACTACTGGTCCCAATTTTTCATTCCCCTCCGATTCACACTCTTGCCATAGACTCTTCCTGAGTAGTGTAGATTCTTGCTTCTTGGCTTTGGACTTAGTCATGGGACTTCCTTTGGCTAGAAATGACAGTGTGCCAGTTCTGAGCATCCCCACGTGTTTTCCATTGTCCTCTTGCTGCTTTGCCTTTGCCATGAGCACTTCTCTTATAAAGTTGCTGTCGCAGTAGCACCAACACCAGAATACACCCTTGTAGAAGAGAGAGATTCACCCGCCAACCCGCAGGCCAGCAGCAAAAAGCAGAGCTGTCCAGCCCAGCCCAGCTTAGATCAGCAGAGCCCAGCTGATCAGTGTTATGTGAATCAATCTTTTATTTTAGTCTCTATGTGCTTACTTGGCATAATAGGGAGATATAAGGCCTATAATCTCCTGCCTGCCATTTTGAACCCTGGTTTTGTACAAGGTGCTTTTGTATTTTCATACCCTGCCAGCTCAGCAGCCCTCGGGAATGCTACAATCTGCAGGATGGCCTCCAGTTCTCCATATCCTCCTTTAGGTCTTAATCCCTTTTATGCTATTTAAATCACAGTGACTTATCTGCATTTATTTTTTGTCAGATTGGCCTAGAATGTTGTGGGTGCTGTCCAATACTTGAAACAGTGTTTTCTGGCTCATTGGTTGCAGGGAAGCACTTGGGAGTAGTGATCTTTTCAACTTTTAAAAATTAACATAAGGAAGAAATCCACCATCTCCTTTCCTCTGCTGAGTTTACCTTTAGCTCCTAATATGAGTGGCTCCTATTTATTATTTAATCAAAATTGTACCTCTTTTTCTTTTTTTTGGCATGCTAGAGATTAAACCCAGGATGCTTTATCACTCAGGTTCATCCCCAGCCCTTTTTATTTTTCATTCTGAGACACGGTTTCACTAAGTTGCTGAGGCTGGCCCCAAACTTGCCATCTTTTTGCCTGAGCCGCCTCAGTCAGTGGGATTACAGGCATGCACCACTGTGCCTGGTGCCTCTGATGTATTCTTAACAACATCTTCCTTGTAGTTTTGAGAGCTTTTTTGGGACACCTATCCTCCACCTATTTATAAGTTGTCCATGGTCCCCATTTGGCTCCTTCAATTTTTGGAAAGCTATGTTTTTCCTGTAATAACCTCTTTGCTTCTGATAGATAATAGTGATGTAACAAGAAGGCTGTGCTATGGCTTCCAGAGAAAGTCACAAAAGTTAGATGAGCTTCTCTCAGGCATGAGATATAGCTCCATTGGTTGTGAGCTCAATGTTAATTGATAATTTGGTACATTCAGCAATAGGAGAGGAGATTTGCTGATTGGTGTGTGAGTGTGCTTCAGAAAGTGCTTAAGTAACATCTACCATGTGTGGCGAAGCTGTGGAAAAGATGGAAAAGAGACCAAACTCAGGAATTCATGAGGTGACAACTGACTAAAAAGCAAATCACCAAACAAAGCCTAATGGACAGCATTGTTATGAGACTGAAAGCCAAAGACATTTACACATTATCCAAGGTCAAGAAAAGTATTAAACCCTTCTCACCTAATGTTGTATTATTAAAAAAATAGATATCATTAATTTTTAAGAAATATTAACTTTCAGTATCTTCAAAGACAAACACATGTAAAATAGGTAATGTGTTGATCTGTTGATGATACTACTATGACCAGAGGTACACAGGAACAGATCCCTGTGTTTCTTTTAGGTAACATGTCACTGTCCCCTACAAGCCAGTGCTTGTGGTGGCTGAAAAACATGACCACAAGGAATAACAAGACTTGCTGGGTGTAATGATACATGCCTATAATCTCAGCCACTCAGAAGGCTGAAACAGGAGGATCACAAGTTCAAAGCCAGCCTCGGTGGCAAAAAGCGCCCATGGATGCCATCCCCAGTACCACGAAACAAAACAAAAACAAAGTAACAAGATGGTATAGAATACAGGAAAGAGTGAGCAGTTCATTTTGGCATTTTGACTAGAATAGATTCTGCAATCTGCATTTGGGGTAAAATTGGGGGTTCATAACCCACTTCAATCTAATGTATGAAATATGATATGTCAAGAGCTTTGTAATGTTGTGAACAACCAATAAAAAAAAAAACTAAAAAAAAGAATAGGGGAGAGAGAGAAAAAGAGAGAGGAGTATCACCATAAGTTAGAACCAAATCATGGAGGCTTTGAAAGCCAAAATATGAAGCCAAACAATGGGAGTGCATGAGTCTGGGTTTTGTTACTATAAAGAAATTGTTTGAGGACTGGGGTTGTGGCTCAGCCATAGAGTATTTGCCTAGCATGTGCAAGACCTTGGGTTCGATCCTCAGCACCACATAAAAATAATTAAGTAGAATAAAGGTATTGTGTCCAACTACAACTAAAAAATAAATATTAAAAAAAGAAAGGTTTGAGCCTCCATCCATCACTGGATTGCTTTGTAAGAGTGTAAGTGTGTGACTACCTCCTCAGATAAGGACACTTGATGCTCAGCTAAGAGGTCCAAAATTCCCCATTTCCTGATTGCTTTGCTGTTTTTACTTGTTTTCATTTAATCCTCACCATGGGACTTAGTTTTCATCTGGTGGGGAGTTGCCCCAAGGCCTTACCTTGGTTGAACTTATTTTAAATTTCCTGTCTTCCCTGAAAGTGGCTTTCTATATCCCCACCCCAGCTTTACATCACCTGCCATTTTGATTAGCACAGCTTATGGAAATAACTCAGATCACCTTGAGATACCTAAGAATATTAGAAAAGAGGGAAGAAGGAAGGGTGGGAAAAGAAGCAGAGAATGTCTCCTGTCTCTTAGATCCTGGTGACTGGTTCCCTGGTGACTGCATTGTCTATCCCCAAGAACTCAGTAGGGATCTACTGTCAGGCACCTTTGCTGCCCAAAGCAACTTCTCATTGATCTACTTCTGGGGATCTTGGAAAAGATGCTTTGAAAGTCTCCTCCCGGGTTGGGAGTGTAGCTCAGTGGTAAAACTCTTGCCTAGCATGCAGGAGGCCCTGAGTTCAATCTCCAGTACCATCAAATTAAAAAAAAAGGTCTCCATGCCCACACTTGAGGACTTAGTAACTTATAGCCCAAAGTAGCCTCATAATATGCAGGTCCTCTTTCAAAAATTGTTAAGAATCCCAAATGGTGGTAGCAAAGCAGTAAACCAACCCCCATCTGACTACATGGATTGCACACCCATACAGTGGGTCACAGTTCTGAAATAACCTCTCTCCATGCCCTGTGAAGGATCCCAGTCTCGGTCTTCCCATCACTCTGCCCACAGTGGAACATTTTATGAACCACAGTTTAAGGCTTTGAAGCAGCTTCTCTTTGTATATAAAAGAATTAAGTATTATTTTTACCTTTCTTTTTTACCTTTCTTTAATAACTTTTGAGCTAATTTTTTTGTTCTACCTCTTCAATGACAACCCTGCTAAACAGTTTAACCTCAAAACTCACATGAATTCTTGAGACCTGAAGACAGCTATTGAGAAAATTACCCAGAGAGGAGGGCTTTCTAATGTAGGTATGTGACCCCACTTCAGATAATTCTATCTTGTTGCCATGGTTCTCTTTCTATGTGGTTGTCTTCTAACATTCTATATTAAAGGAGGAAAAAAAGAATTCATCAAGAAATGACTCATGTAACATCTGTGTCTTTTCTAAAGTATTATAATGAGTTCAGGTGGCAAGAATTGTCAAAACATGTGTGTCATCTAGTTCCAGCTTGCTTGGTTCCTCGGGATGCCAACATTCTTCAGGACAAGCAGGACTGCTGTTGTGACTATTTCCTGGTTGGACTCCAAGTTGCCAAGATTGAACATTAAATCCCACCACCAATTCCATCAGAAAGCAGTTCAGTGCTCCTTGGGAGTCTTGTTCCAATCAGCTACTGTTGCAGCAACGACTTTGCAAACAGAGTCTTGTCCTCTATTTCAAGATGAATCTTTTGTGATGTTTGAGCCTTTGGAGGGGGAAACAGAAGTACAAGATGTAATCCTCACTGGAGCAGGTTCAGAAACTCCATTTTATCATTTCACCCAGAGGTGACAGGGCATTAGGAAACAACAGTTTCACATTTTCACACTAACCGTGCTCAGACTGTCAAAGAACCCATGCCAATGTGTAATTAATGTATACATGTTAGCCTGATTTTGGGGGACACAAGGGGGGATGATTATATGCTTCTCAGGGAACCTGTTCATACCATCAAAATCCAAAGGACTGGAGATGTGGGCCACATTTGCTTGGCATGGAGAATCTACATGCAGGGTGTAGAACTATCTTATCCTTGAGGGAGTTACAATAAATCTGATTAATTATTTTCTTCCCCCAACCCTGAGAGAACATTTTGTAGCCATCAAACATAAGAATCAAGTAAATGCAGAGCCTGTCACTTTTGAACAATGTTAAATAAACACTGACCAAGCTGCTGTTCTCCATGCCCCAAATTCCAAAGCATGTTCATTACAAACATGATAAAGTTGATTTCTGACTTGTTCTCCACTTAATCCTTCCATGAGCAAAATTTTACTGGAGAAAAACTTCAGAAGACAACTAACTTCCCTGAGGAGATCAGAAAGGTGTTTCAACCTAATCAGTATAACTTTTTCAGTGTAGCACAGGTTTGAATTCTGCCTCTGGTTCAGAGTTTGGGTTCAGAGGACAGACTCCAACCAGCTGGTTCAGGTATAAAGTGATTTATTTTATAGCATTAAACATTATGAGAATTATAGAAAGAACTGAAGAATCAGAATTTGGGAGCTTCTTTTGGAAATGGGGCTTCCAAAGGAGCTGCTACCTCTTCCAAGATCTAGAAACAACTTTCTGAATTCTGCCACCATAACCAATTCAGGAACCTGCTTCAGCAGGAAGCCTACAATTAGGAGGCTTCTTCTACAGCTGCCACTCCAGAACCAAGTCCTCCCTGACCCATTCTTACCCACAAAAGGGCTATTCTGCACCCTCTCTCCTAACACCATCAAAGCTAGCAACCAACACAAACATGTCTATCAATGGTGCTCCAAGAGAAGTCAAATACTCTACAGATTCTCATCAGCATAAACTGCTGAAAGAAAAGTACAGCCCCTGCCTGCTGTCATCTTCTAAATCTCATGTAAATACATCAATTTGTGAAAGTAAAAGAAAGCTGAAAATCTAGATGCAAGAGGGTATGGACATTGTAGTTTTCAGACATCCAGCATCTGGTTTGAAGACCCACTACAAGCCCCTCACAGTGGTGTATGCCTGTAATCCATCAGCTCTGGAGGCTGAGGCAGAAGGATTGCAAGTTCAAAGCCAGCCTCAGCAATTTAGCAAAGCCCTAAGCAATTCAGTGAGAACCTGTCTCTAAATATTTTTTTTTTAAATGGCTCATGATATGACTCATTGGTTAAGTGCCCCTGAGTTCAATCCCTAGTACCAGAAGAAGAAGAGGAGGAGGAGGAGGAGGAGGAGGAGGAGGAGGAGGAAAGGAAGGAAGGAAGGAAGGAAGGAAGGAAGGAAGGAAGGAAGGAAGGAAGGAAGGAAGGAAGGAAGGAATCAACAACAACAATAAAAATCCACTGCAAGGTAGGTGGAATGTGCATCAAGCACTGGTTCACTGTGGGCTCAACTAGACTCAAGATTAGTTGGGGTCAAAGTGATCTTTTGGCTCCCTTATGGTGCCTAATATTGAGCCAGAAAGGACTACTGGAAGCTTTGGGACTTGATGGAAATTATCCCTTGGCCATGGAAGCAGTTTTCAGCAGCCAATGTTTTCCCTTAGCAACCAGGTTCAGTGCAGACAGTTCACGGGGGTTCACTAAGACACTTCTCCAGGACTTTAGATGTGACCATTTGATACTTTCATTTGACAGGTAATATTATACTGCCCAAACCAGAGAAGCATTGAGTATAATAATATTTACTTAAAGAAGGTGGTTGTTAGCTGTTATTAGGGACTCATTTGAGAATCTCCAAAAAGAATATGTATGGCCTTGCTACCCAGATAGTACTCATACACAAGATCCTGTGTATAATTTCAGAGAATGCATGGGTATACATACACATCTCTCTCACACACACATACACACACACACTGGTTCCACACAACCCAGCAAGGGAGCCTTGTCATCCCAATTTGCCCAGGGGAACTTGGGCTTTTAGCACTGAGACTGGGAAATTGCTGGAAAAGTAGGATACTTTGTCATCTAGTTGACTCTGAAAATGTCCTGAGACCCTTCACACGGGAGAAAGGCATCTCAAGGTTTCACAAAGCCTCATGATTGTTGCACTCAACTGAAGCAGATCATTGGCCTGGAAGTCTAGACCCAGAGACCATTAGGGACCACCCAGGGCCACACAGCCAGTGGTTGGCACAGCCAGGGCTAGAACACAGTCTCTCAGTTCCTGGTATAGCTCTTCCCTGGACAGCCAAACTTGGGCCCCTGGCTTGGAACTGGCGGAAAGACAGCTGACCACAGAATACAGCCCTGCAGGCCCAGCAGCTCCCAGGATTTAGGAAGCCCAGAGAAGGCTACTGTCACTCCAGTTCAACTCCCCTGATCCTGTGCTCTAGGACACAACATGAGGCAGCTGAGAGACTTAGAGTGAGTCTGGTACCCAAGAAAATAAGAGTCCCTTTATTTCTATGAAAGTCTTTTCCTGCTACTTGCTGGTCCCTATAACTTTTTTCAAGGCAATTAGAAATTAAAGGCTTAAAATAAAACTAAGGGAGTGATGTGACAGCTGCATTGTGAATGTGCCCCAGTGCCACTAAACTGTACACTCACAAATGCCGCTGAATTGTACACCTAAAACTAAAGTGGTTCAAAAAATAGAACAGTCAAACTGGGAGGGAATGAGTGTGTTTTTCTGGACCTTTTTGTGCTTCTGTGATCTTCAAGGCTTGCAAGAGAATCAGGAATCAACATTTTCTTCATCACTGTAGAAGCTGCTGCAGAAAATGAGAAGCAGTATGTGATGGAGCCTAACTTTGCCAACAAGGTTTGTAATTGCCAGAGACTCACCCACAGTCAAGCTCCCCTGTACTCTGAAAAGCTGAAATTCCAGGAAGATTGTTTTCTTGGGCTTTCAAAAGTGTATGAATCTCACATCTAGGTAGTGGTGTCTCCAATGAAGGAACCTCAAATTACTCTCTCAAAGAAAAGTCTCACCCACCCAAGGCCAGCAGCTTGGGAACAGAAGGAAGGAGCAGTGTTCCAAAGGTCTCATGTGGAGGCTCTTCCTTGCTCCTCCCACAGCATCAGGGACCTCAACCAGGCAGTCCAGGAAGGCTTCATATAAACACATGAGCATGCACATGTATGTACACACACACACACACACACACACACACACACACATGCACTTTCACACAAACATGCTACAAATTAATCAATCTGATAAACAAGAGAAGGGAGGTGTTGTGACATTTCAGGCAGGTCATGTTTCCAATGCTACTTCTGGGTTCTGCTGAGATGTCTGGCTGGACATGAGGCAGGACAGATGGGATAGTTGGCCTCCTGTTCCAGTCTACTAAACCACCTTTGGTGTTTTCCAGTGGCTGTCCACGTAAACCTTCCTTCAAAGGCAAAGCTTCAACTGAAGGACAGAAGGAGAGAAGAAAGGATGGAGGGAGGGAGGAACAGAGCCAGCAAGCTTGGACAGCTTGTCTTTTATTTTTTATTTTTTATTTTTTTTTCGTACTGGGGTTTGATTCTAGGGGTGCTCTACCAGTGAGCTACATCCTCAAGTCTATTTATTTATTTATTTATTTATTTATTTATTTATTTATTTATTTATATTTGAGACAGAATCTTGCTAAGTTGCAGAAGCTGGCCTTGAACTTGGGATCCCTGCCTCTGTCTCCTGAGTTGCTGAAATCTCAGGCCTGTGCCATCACGCCTGGCAAAATCTTGTCCGTGATGCTCCTCCAACATTATTATTATATGTTTTTGGAGCTAATAAGGCCAGACCTCCTGCAGCATAGCAGGCTGCTGACTTCTTCTTGCTCCATGAAATCCTCTTCATTGGCTTCCTAGCCCTGTGCAGCTGTTATTTCACTTGCTCTTTTCTTTTCTTCCATTGTGTACCCTGAACATGGACCTTTTCAGGACTTAGATCCTGTTCATCCATCTTCCCTCACAATCTTCTCCTCCTCCAGTCTCCTCAGGGCCACAGCTTCAGTCCTCACCTCTTGAGCTGTACAGTCTTCTCTGTCCAGATGAAAGACTTTCTCCCAGCACCTCCATACTATGGATTGAGCCCTAGGGTGCTCTACCACTGAGCTACATCCCAGCCCTTTTTATTTTTAGACAGTCTCTTGCTGTTGCCCCTGCCTCAGACTCCAAAGTCATTGTGATTGTAGGCATGTGCCATCACACCTGGTGACCTTTCCCTTTTCAGAAGCCCTGTCAGAACCTGAAGTCCTACATGCAGCAAGCCAAGTTCATCATCATCTTTCCCACCCAAACTGTCTCCTTCTCGGGACTCTGCATGAACAGCCCCAACCATCCCAGAATTCCTCATCAGCTCCCAAACTGCATCCCTTTTCTCTCTGTTCTTTCTCTTGCCCAGTGACATCTCCCCACTTCAAGTCAGTATTTAACATCTTACCTGCCTTTCTCCTGGGTCTCCTGTGTAGAGATTTAACAGTGAAGCCCAACTCATGCTTGTAAAGAGTTCTTCCAACTTTGGGGCTCTTGCTCCAAACCCTTCACTGTTTCTCTTTGTTCTTGAGGCCTTCTAAAGCATGGTCCCAACCCTGCTTCTGGCCCTGCTGCTGTGACACCACACAGGCCCTGTGCTCAGGCCAATGGCCACCTGTCCCTGGCTAGCACCACCACTCTCTGCTGCTGGAATCTCACACAGGCTGTCCGATAGGGATACTGCCTCTCCATCCAGAAGATCAGCTTCCTACCAGCACTCAACCTCTTGTGCTGCCTCGTCCATAGAAAGTTTTGTAACCTGCTTTAGGTTTTCACAAATCAAAGAAAACATGTATTTTTCCTGGAATGTTTAAGCCATTACTAGTTTCAAAATAATTTTTAATTATACAGATTCATCCATAGTCATGAGGTCAGACATGCTCTGTGACCCATAAAGGAAGGGACAGGAAGAAGGAACACTAGCCCTGTCACTTCCAGGAACACACCAGCAAGTTTGCTCAATGTTTATTTGTAGCTGACTTGAATTTTTTTCTGGAACAAGCTTAGGCACAAGTAAATAAATATTTGTTTGCCTATTGGCAAGGTTGTCTGGAAGGCAGAGCTTGGGTTTTGAAGGCAGACAGCTAGGCAATCTAGTTTGGGGAATTCAGGCATGTCCCCTTGTAGTGGCCCTCAGTTTGTTCTCTAACAATGGGGGGGTCATTGTTCCCCTTGTAGGGTGAGGTGAGGATTGAATGAGAGAATCTCTCCAAGAGCACCTAGTACAACCCTGACCCATGTGACTACTCAGCAACTCTGGGGCCCCTTCCCAGTGGGTGCAGCCTGCTCTGGAAACATTCCTCAGTCACTTCTTAGGTGTGCTCTGTTTTCCCCAGGATAACAAAAGCTTTCTTTAATTTTCTCATGCATTGGTGCCCACCAATGCCAGTACAAATGACTTGAGCTGAAGAGGCATAAATCTGAAGCAGAAATCAGTGACTTACATCTCCCTGTGAGTTTGCCTAGCACAAGGGCTTCCCACTGAGGCATCGTTATCTGTGGAGACAGGAGTGATTTCAGAGATTACTGGAGAGGTCTTTGTCTCAGCAAGTGCCTACATAGGGAAACAGAAAGGGAAAGAGCCATCAACAAGGACCAGCACAGTAAACAGGAGTCTGTTTGCTTCTTCACCCACCTGGAGGCCCAAGGTAAGGGTGCCAGGTTGGGGGACTTGACTGCTGACCTGGTGAGTGTCCCTCCCCTCTGTCCTCCAGGCTGTGTGCAGAACCAATGGTTCAACGTGCAGAGTTGGTTGGGCTTCTCCAAGACCATGCAGCCCCTGGTGAAGCGGGTCTGTGACACCGACCGCCTGGCCTGCAGCAAGACCTGCTTAAATTGAGCCGACATTGGCTTTGTCATTGACGGCTCCAGCAGTGTGGGGACAGGCAACTTCCGCACAGTCCTGCAGTTTGTGGCCAACATCAGCAAGGAGTTTGAGATTTCAGACTCAGACACACGTATCAGGCCGTGCAGTACCCTACGAGCAGCAGCTGGAGTTTGGGTTTGACAAGTACAGCACCAAGCCTGACATCCTCAACACCATCAAGAGGGTGGGGTACTGGAGTGGTGGCACCAGCACTGGCGCCTCCATCCACTCTGCCCTGGAGAAGCTCTTCAAGAAGTCCAAGCCCAACAAGAGGAAGCTGATGATCCTCATCACCGAAGGCAGGTCCTATGATGACGTGCAGATACCAGCCATGGCCGCCCATCAGAAAGGTAGGGGGAAGCTGGCTCAGCCAGCTGCTGAGGCTCCTCTCTAGGGCAGGGAGAGGCTGTCCTTGGAGGGCAAGGAAGGCTCTGCTTTTCTGTGCGTTGGTTTTGTCTGTGACTCTCAAAAATGTTCAAAGCCATTAGAGGAGCAAATATTGCAGGTGTCTGAGTAGCAAAGAGAGAAGGATGAAGGGCAGCCAGAGACTCCCCCGGTGTCTTTGAAAACAGGGAGCCTTTCCTTGACCTCCTACATCCTGAGGCTTTTCCCACCAGGGCTTGAGACACTAAAAGGGAATTCTACTTTTCACTTTCTATGAAAGAAAAACAAATCCCTAGCTGTGTTGAAAACACCAATTTGTCCTTAATACCTTTTAAAGACTAATAATGTTCTTTAAGGAAGTCGTACTATGTTTGTAAATTAGATATTGAGGGTTTGGGGGGAAAACCCTAAGAAAATTTGATTCAGAATATTTAAAAGTGATATTTCCATATAAAAATTTCTAAGTTGTCGAGAGAAGGCTCAAAAACACACAAAAAAAATGAGGGCTGAGGATGTAGCTCAAGTGATAGTGTGCTCGCATAAGGCACTGGGTTCGATCCTCAGCACTACATACAAAAAATGAAATAAAGAAATTGTGTCCACCTAAAATTAAGAAATAATTATTTAAAAGAACACAAAAAATGAACAAAGTACTTAAGTGTTTAGAAAATAAATCACATTCATGAATTAATTAATATATATATATATGTATATATATGTGTATATATATATATATATATATATATATATTTGAGAAAAAAAAATATATATATATTCTCAAAAGTGCCATAAAATAGCATGAAAATATAATAGCCTGAAGAAACCCAAAATGATAATAATAATAGTAATATTAAATGGGCTGGGGTTGTAACTCAGTGGTAGAGCGCTTGCCTAACAAGTGTGAGGCATTGGGTTTGATCCTTAGCACCACATAAAAATAAATAAATAAAAGGTATTGTAGCCATCTACAACTAAAAAAAAAAAAGAAAAATAGTAACAATAACAATGATAAAACTGAATAAAGTAGTCAGTGGAACTGGAGACCTCTAAGTGCTAGGGTACAAAACTCACACAATGCAGTGGTCAATTATTTTTCCCTTTTCTGTGCATACTTTTAATATGGGTTATTTTTTCAGGATTTTTTGTATTCTTGAGAGCTGCTTTAAATCCTCCCTAAGACAATTCTTAATGAACGGGTGGTGCTGACTTCCAGAAACCAAAGTATCTAGACAATGCATTCAGGCAAAATCTTCTCAGGGACTTGCCTTTTGCAGAGTCTGTGGGGCACCTTAACAATGGTGAGATGGTGATGTTCTTTGTGCCAGTTGTCACAAATTCCCTTGGTCTCACATCAGCAGAGTTGGTTCAAGGGTCATAAGCTACCAGCTCCAAATCCCAGAGTGAGTGGCACATGGGCCAGCTCTTGGCTCATCAGCCCAGGGCTTTTTCTAGCACATCTGTCCAAGCTCACGTTCAGTCCCACCCTCACTTATTTCTCTAGGAACCTTCTTTGGGCCTCACCCAGGAAGTGAGGGAATGAGAAGACTGTTGGAAATGGGAGCTCTCAGGGGATCATATTCTGAGAAGCTTTAAAGAACTGGGACCAATAGATACAAATTACATGGAGGCGGGTTCCTGCTCAGCCAAACACTGTGATTAATCTAAAAATGCAATGAGCATTGTGTTCCTAGGATAATCCAAGTCCAGAGTTAACAACCATCTGTCAGAATTGACAATAGAAGGTTCTGTGCAAGGGTGGTCTCAAGGATCTGAAAAGTTGCATACTGTTCTCTAGTCTTTATCGCGGGATATTCTTTCTTTCTTTCTTTGAGCAGAAACATGGGCTTGCTCAGTCTAAGCTCAGTTCCCATGGCCACTTGACCAGCATTTTAAAACCCAAGGCTAACTTCCCCTAATTGAGACAATATTCAGAGAAAAGAAGCTGGAGAGGTGAGAAAAGGGACTGGCAGCTCATATGCAGCATGATGGATAACTGAAAGCATATTAGACCAGAGCTATGTGAAGAATTGATAGCTCCTGATAAACAGGACTGTACACCTAGAAGATGAGATGATGAGATGAGCCACTGGCAGAAAGGGGGCTGCAGGGCAGGTGCCTGGGCAGGAAGACCACCTCAGGTTCTGCCCTCTGTTTCCTGGCCATCCTGTGCATCCACGCTGGTTAACCTGAAGGTGGTATAGGAATAGGAGTTTGTAGAGTAAGGTCAAGTACCTGATATCCAACTGCCCCCAACCAAATCAAGAACTATCACAGCAGGCAGTCTCTCCATTTTCCCCACTAAAGATTGTTACCTCCTCTCTGAAGTGGATGCTCAAAAGTATTTCTTGAATGAATGGATGAATGAATGGCCATACCTGGTCTTAATTCTAGAACCTAGAGTTCCATGGGAGTTTTTTTCTTTTGCTTGACATATTTCTGATTTGGGATTGGGTTGTGCTGACAGGGCAGCAAAAAGGCAAAGATTCATCAACAACACTTTTTCTTAGGGGCATTTGTTTCATCTGATCTTTGTCCCCATAGGAGTGATCACCTGTGCAATAGGGGTTGCATGGACTGCACAGGATGAGCTGGAGGTCATTGCCACTCACCCTGCCAGTGATCACTCCTTCTTTGTGGATGAGTTTGACAACCTGTACAAATCCAACCCCAGGATCATCCAGAACATTTGTACAGAGTTCAATGCAAAGCAGCGGAACTGAATTCAGAGCAGCAAAGCATAGCAAATGCTGCCTTACTGACTGGCTCTTTGGACCATCCCTGTGCTTTCTGGGGAACCCACAGGGTGGGTGAGTCTTGGGGAGGGCTTGGGCAAACAAGATGCATTTCTATTCTTTGCTATTGCAGTTCTCATATGTCAAAATTTGGCACTGGAAATATGATCATCGACTTATAGATTGAATCAAAAT
The DNA here is from genome assembly GCF_964194105.1 of Spermophilus citellus. Classification (NCBI taxonomy): domain Eukaryota; kingdom Metazoa; phylum Chordata; class Mammalia; order Rodentia; family Sciuridae; genus Spermophilus; species Spermophilus citellus. Next base: position 807,254 of record NW_027672891.1, on the reverse strand, counting down.
GATAAGTCATTTTTAGGGTGCTGAGGATTTACATTTTGACAGTTGTTTTCAAAATCCATGTTCAGAAGAGAGTGCAGCACTTATAATAGGCTTAAATGGAGCTTTTGTGAGAATTTTTTTATTTTTATTTCTCATTAGAACTCTGTAACCCTCAACAAGTTTCATTTTGTCATGACAGTGTAGGAGTTGCTTAATTAAATGTTTAAAAGGATCACGTGCACTCTTTCTCACTGTGTCACGTGTCATGGGGTGGGAGTTCTGTGATGTGGGCCACCCTCCACTCTTCCAGCCCAAGGTAACAACATACCCGCTGGTACGGAGAACATGGTAGGGTCCCTGTTGTTCCTATTGTCTGAATCACTGAATGCCTGCATCATGCTGCTTTTGGAACACTGGCCCTTAAGGAACAAGTAGATCTTGCTTGAAAGTGGTGCTCCCCAAATCCTGATTCTCAGGTTCCATCTTAATACCAGTGAAATCTGAGTCTCTGGGAAGAACTGGAATCCAAAACAAGTATTGGCATGTTTTAAGAGCTCCCCAGTGATGCTTAGAGGTTGCTAGGATTGAGAACCACTGCACTACCTCAGAGCGATCAGTGTTACAGTCATTTCCTACAAGTTTCCATGCCTCTTGTCCTAAGGGATCCATCTAGTTTAGCATTTGTCCTGGATTTTTCAATGATAGCTAGGTTTCTTATTTAATTATTTATTTGTACCAGGGATTAAACCCAGGGACACTCAACCATTGAGCAATATCCCCAGCCTATTTTGTATTTTATTTACAGACAGAGTCACTGAATTGCTTAGTGCCTCGATTTTGCTGAGGCTGGCTTTGAACTCAAGATCCTCCTGCCTCAGCCTCCGTAGCTGCTGGTTATTATAGGCATGCTCCACCACAGAAGGCTGAGAGTTAGATGTTATTATTGATGTTTTTGCATTACAATAAGCTGGGAGAAATCTGGTTCAACTTTCCTTTTTACTTCCATGTTCTGCCAAGAACATATCTGTCAAGATGTGAGATACATGTATAATGGGGAGACATTCAAAAGAATCCTAAAAAGGGCTCACTCAGTGTCTGGGTATATGTGATGTCTAAAACTCCACTAGACTTGATTTTTCTCAGGAATTAGGGTCTTTGGAAAAAAAAACTTTTTTTGTTGTTTGTTTTTTGCTAAGGTTCAATGTTTGCTTGGGGTATTGGAGACTGAACCCAGGAATCTTTTACCACTAAGTCACATCCCTAGCCCCTTTTATTTTTAAATCACTTAGTTTCCAAAGTTTAAATCACTTAGCTTAAATCACTTAGTTGCCAGAGCTGTCCTGGAACTTAGTGATCCTCCTTCCTCAGCCTCCCAAGTCACTGGGATTACAGGTAGGTGTGTGCCACCATGCCTGCAAGTGTCAAAGTTTTGCAATAAGGCTCTGCTAAAAATTTCTGGCCAAAATGACAAGGTCCAGATATTTCTTGTTTTCTTGGGCTTTTTAATTCTTTTGAACAGCACCTTCATAAGATAACTTTCCCGGCAGCCGCCTCAAGGGCCTGTGTGGGTTTAAAGAAATCTTCTTGTGTCCAAGGATGTTTCAGCCTCAAGGAAGAATTTCCAAAGAACAATGTTGTTTTCTAGTCAAAATACTAAAAGAAGAGCTCCCCTTAGATTACAGTATATAAATATAGTAAACAGGAAATACAGCTGAAAGCATGATATTGTAAGGGTCCGGCGAAGCGTCGGAGAAAGAGACCACATGAGACTAGCTTCATGCAATGGCAAGGGGGATTTATTAGGGATCCGTTCCAGCATGCTGGGGCTCCGTGCTCACTCAAGAAGGGAGAGCAGCCCAGAGCCCAGAGCAGAGGTCAAGCAGAGCTTAAGTACACTTTTTGGAGAGGGCGGGGGGCTTTGCATGCATCAGAACAAATCATCATGAGGCGCGGGAAAATTGAACAACAACTCTGATACATGATTAGTCCATTCATTGGCAGGAACAGTCTGGGCAGGGGTTATTGGTCATTCCTAAGCGGGGTACACATTTAAACTGATTGGTTTTGGAGCCTAGATGCTTACGTGCCGTGCTACTCAGAGCCCTTAGCTATTGAACAACCAGGGGACCAGAAGAAATATTTACTGGGCAGTTCAGGTATTGTCCTAACAGCTACAGAGATTACAGGTTCCGGGGGTAGCAGAGGAGTTGTAACAATGCCTTGTCTTTTACTTTTTAGCCCAGGCCTCGCCATTTAGAGACTTTACAATGCCCGGTCTTTTACACTTTAACTCAGACTTTTGCAGCTTAGAAACAGCTTAGAAATTTTACCTTTACAATATCAATTGCTTTGGGAAAAGGTATTTATTCAACCAATGCCTTTGAGGAATTCATAGCCTGGCAGGAAACCACATGAAGAATTAAAGTCATATCATTGTCATGGGCTTATACACCAAATGCATGACGGGCAACTGCAATCGACCTCATAAGAAATAAAATTGTAGTTTTGAAGTAAGTATTTGCCACAGGTTGGGCACTGTTCTAAGGCTCCACACGTGCTAACTCACCCCTATGATTTGCTGAGAAACTCTTCTTATTCACATTAATCTAGGCTGCTAGTTGGGTTTTCTCTAGCACATAAGCATTGCCTTTAGCCCTCTCTCTTAAAGATAGTTACATCACATGGTGACATCAAAATTCACCTTCAAAATTACCTAGAGGACTAATTAAAACACAGATTGGGCTCCACCCTCACAGTTTCTGATTTAGTAGATCTGGAGGGGGCAGGAGAATCTGCATTTTTAGCAAGTACCTATGTGATGTTCTAATCTGAGACCACATTTGAAGAGCCACTGACTTACATCATCTGTGATACAGGTAGAAGGCCAAAATACAGCAACTAGGCCACTCAAAAGCAAGGACCCAGAACCACAACTCTTTACTCCATGAAAGTATGGATTCTTACATAAGCCCACAAGCTGACAGACAAGTATATATACTGTCATTTTGAATCTCTTCCAAATTTCTTATTAATGGCTGTGTTTTTAGGAATCTCCTGATAAGGAAATAAAAACTACCAACATATTTCAGTTCAATCACATGTTTGAGAATACCTATTACCCACTACAGCCCAAAGTGTTATAAATAAGAATTTAGGAAAGACAAAATCAAGTTCCTACTCATAACACATTTCCAGTCTAGTTAGGGTACATGACCAGTCCACAAGAAAAGCTAAGATAAGATAGTGCAGTCTTCTAATAAATGATAATTCAAATGATAGTCAAATATTCATATTCATTCAACTCACAATATTAATCGAGCACCTACTCTGTACTAGGCACAGTTACTGGATTAAAAGACTAACAATAGAAATAAAACAGTATTCACAGTCCAGTAGATGTAACATGTCATATACACCATGAGTACAAATAACATATGATAGATGTACTTACAATAGAAACAGTTACAGTCAAAAGCAGTGAATATAAAAACAAACACAAATAAAATACAATGGGACATCTATTTAATTTTGGAGACAAATATAGAATTGTTGCTCTTTTCAAAAACTTTTGACCTGGTATTTATTCTGTACCTAGCATAAAAAAATTCCTGTACTATTTACATTTATTTGTCTATCATTCCTTTTTTTTTAAGAGAGAGTGAGAGAGGGGGGAGAGAGAGAGAGAGAGAGAGAGAGAGAGAGAATTTTTAATATTTATTTTTTAGTTCTCGGCAGACACAACATCTTTGTTGGTATGTGGTGCTGAGGATCGAACCCGGGCTGCACGCATGCCAGGCAAGTGCGCTACCGCTTGAGCCACATCCCCAGCCCTCTATCATTCCTTTTCAAAAAAGATTAGGAAGTTTTTAGATGACATATTACCTCTGAAATGCTATAGGAAAGAGTGGCGCATTCATTTACAAAGCCATCTCCAAATGTCTGATAACAAATACTGGTTTTTCCATACCGAAAACCCTCAACTACCCAAACCACTAAATTAATTATATCCATATCATTGCCTTATTTCAGTATATAAGTAACCACCCAGCAGTAGGTTTCTTCAATCTCATAAAAGTTCACTTGGGTTCCCAACCAATCAGTACCCATAGCACATTTTACTCTCTTAAATATTAAATATTTACAAATGTTCCTGATGTTTGCTCAAGGGGCTAGAAAGTTCACTGAAAAAAACACGAAACCAGATGCATATGGTATACATATCTACAAACACACAGATACAGGCACACAAAGAAGTGTGAGAAAAGAAGATATCGATCAAGGGAAGAATTCTACAAACATATTCAGTATATCAGACTATGACACTCATGGTTACCCATGCAGAAGATACTTTGCGAAGGCAATGGAGAGGCTAAAGCCTAATTCAAAGACTAAAAATACATGAGTTTAGCCTAATGTTTTTAATTTACATCTCAAAGTTCAAAGGCAATTACTAAAAAGTGTTATTTTTTTGGTATAGTTCGAGAAGGGGAATAGCTGGGTCAAACGGTGGTTCCATTCTCAGCTTTCCAAGGAATCTCCATACTGCCCTCCAAATTGACTGCACCAATTTGCAGCCCCACCAGCAATGTACAAGTGTACCTAAGAGCATACTACAGGGACACAGCTACATCAATGTTCATAGCGGCACAATTCACAATAGCTAGATTGTGGAACCAACCTTGATGCCCTTCAACAGTTGAATGGATTAAAAAATGTGGCATTTATACATAATGGAATATTACTCAGCACTAAAAAATAACAAAATCATGGCATTTTCAGGAAAATGGATGGCATTAGAGCAGATTATGCTAAGCGAAGTTAGACAGTCCCTAAAAAACAAATGCCGAATGTCTTCTCTGATATAAGGGAGGTGACTCAAAACAGTGTAGGGAGGAAGAGCATGAGAAGAAGATTACCATGAAACAAGGAAAAGAGGTGGGAGGAAATGGGAGGGAGAAGGGAAATTGCACGGAAGATGGAAGGAGACCCTCATGGTTACACAAAACACATATACGAAGGTGTGAGGGGGAAGGGAAGAAAAAAAAAGAGAAATAAGTGTCACAGTAGAATGGGTAGAGAGAGGTAATGGGAGGGGAGGAGCGGGGAGGGGGTGGATAGGGAGGGCAGCAGAATACAACTGACACTAGGATTGCTGTATGTATACACATGGATGTATAACCAATGTACTCCTGCAATTTGTACACGTGGAAAAATGAGAATTCATACCCTATTTGAATCAAATGTATGATATGTCAAGATCATTGTATTGTCTTGAGCAAGTAATAAAAAATGTTATTTTTTAAAATCCTGAGTTTCTTTTGTTAAATATTTTTTTTAGTTTTAGTTAGACACATTATCTTTATTTTATTTATTTATCTTTATGTGGTGCTGAGGTGTGGTGAGCCATTTCTTCAGACCGGTCGCCATTACAAGATGGCGCCGGCCTCGTTGTGGTCTGTGACAAACAACTCCTTCTTTGGGAGAGTTGGCACTTGGTTCTTTGACACCCTATGAGAAAGCTCCACGTGGCAGCTTCACATTGGGTGTTCGGATACTTTATTAAGGCTGGGAGGGGCTTCCGGGGGAGGAAGAACTCTGCAGAGCCTGAATAAACAGCTGTAAGAAGATTCCCGGTGTTGCGTCTTCCTTGCGGGCAAGGGGGTCGCGACAAGTGGTGCCGAGACCCGGGAAAATCAAAACTTGCAAGTCGTCAGAGGTGGTGCACTGAACAGTCCCGGTAAGTGGGACCCCATAGTCCCGGTGAGTGGGACCCGACAGTCCCGTGGGTGGGACCCGACAGTCCCGGTGAGTGGGACCCGATAGTCCCGGTGGGCGGGACCTGATAGTCCCGGTTAGTGGGACCCGCGACCAAAGCGGAATCAGCTCCTCTACTAAGAAAGAGAGAGCCTCATATTTTATTGCAGCTGCACTGTGTACTTTCACTTTTGTTTTCTGTGTTTCTTTTGTTGCTGTGTCCTGTTTTATTTGGCTACTGTCTGAAAAGATCAGCACTCCAGGCGCTAGACACTCTCTTACTAGTTTTTCACACAAATATGTAACAAGGCCTCTGGCCTTGAGCTGGGCTTCACAGTGCTGAGTACATTTCTAAGATAAGGGAGTTACTAACTGGGCTCCATGGTAACAGCTGGCAGGAGGAGGAACTGGAAAGGGAGATAGAGGAACTGGAGGGTCGAATGAAGAAGTCAAGATTTAAAGCATCTATGGCCCCGATCCCTGTTGCGCTCCCTCCTTATAACCCCGATTGGAACGAGGACAACCCCAGAAGGCAGGGGGGGTGTTCAGTGGCAGCCTAAGATATCCCAAACTTTTCCAGTAATTGAAAACCTGGATGCCGATGGACAGCCGGCCAGAGTGTATGTTTCTTTAGCCTTTAAGGACATTAAACAACTAAAGGAGGCAATTACTAATTACAGACCCCATGCCCCCTTTACATTGACTCTCTTCGAGTTTTTCTCTGCCAATCAGCTGACACCTAGTGACTGGCAACAACTTTGCAGGGCTGTATTGTCCGGAGGGATTTTTTTTTTTGTTGTTGTTGTTGTTGTTGTGGAAAAGTGAAAATCAAGAGAGGTGTCGTGAGCTAGCCTGAGTCAATCAGGACGCCGGCTTCCCACAGTGTAACCTTGAAATTTTAACAGGCTCAGGACAATATGCTATCATAAATCAGCAAATTAATTATGGTCCTGGGGTCTATGCTCAGATAGCTACAGCAGCGAGCGTAATTCCAAGTTTGATGCTCAGGGACGCCCACTGCAGCCGGGAAACGGGAACAGGGGCCCACCCCGGGCCCCGGAAGCCAGAGTGTACGGGGCGGTCCAGAGACAGAACAAGCTGCTACCGCAGTAAGATCTTGGCCAGGCGGGGAAAAATGCAGACAAAATCAAACAAAATGCAATCGGCTAGGAAACCTTGGGGAACTTTTGCCTCCAAAATGAGCAGCGGACTCCATGTTGCTTGCATCACCATGGTAACCATGGGGTGCCTAGCCAGAAGAGCGGCTTCCTGGTCCCACCTCCCACACTTTTGGGGGCTACCGATTGGTTCTTCCACAGTCACTCAGACAGGACTTCTAGTCCCGCCTTCCAGCCACTGACCTGTTTTGCTGTGTTTCAGATTTCTACCGGAGCTACTCAGAGCCTATATTTTTGAAACATGCCTGCCTATCAATGCTAACAAAAGATATCTTTTTCAGACAAAATTTAATTCCACAGCTTTCTATGTTACAGTCCTAAATTTAAGCTAGTTCCAAGTTAAATAACCTGACTTTTCTCTGTAGTTGTGTTACTAAATAATGTTCTATTGATGAGAGATATCAAATATGCTTCTTTATATTTTACTTTTAATTTTGGAAGTTATGAGGATGCATTTGCTTGCCACAGGAACAAGCCGGCAAAATTCCTGTGATGACCAAAAAATCCTTCTTCTCATTGCTAACCATAAAAATAAAAATGTATACTCAAGGATCTTATTTCAGTTACATCAAGTGACGTCACATAGAAGAGTGCACTCCTAGTTAAAAATAAATTAACATGGATCCAAATATTTTAAGACCACGTGGTTACATAAAGTTAATACAATTATAAGTTAAGTTCTTATTCTTAATATATATTTTTTTAGATATTTACATCACCTATATTTGTTAATCTATAAATTAATTAGCACATGCCTAATTGATTAATTAATATATATTTGCCTAATTGTTTTTCTTCAACAGGAAACCCATAATTTATGTTTTATATTTACATTTATCAGATACTCTGCCTTTTCAGTTACAGATATTTGAGATAAATGTGTTTACTGTAAATTTGCTTTTAAGTGAAAATGCAATCACGTAGTTTCTCCTTCTCAAAGTTACTGTTTAAACTCATAAGATGATAAATTATTATAATTATTTCTACAAAATATCTAAGGGTTTTAACTATATTTTCATTGATATTTCTTATCAAAGTATAATAATTTGTTTATAGATCCTAAGGTTTTCAGAAATTGTTCCAAAGTGTATTTTTTTTAAAGAACAAGATGTTCCAACAAAGACAAAGCACACATGGATCCTACGAAGAAGAAAGAAATCATCTTTGGGTAAAATAAGGTCTTTATATTCATTTCCCTAAGTAAAAAAGATTTTTATATTGTTATCTAACCAGATGATATAAAAGGTTAGAACGAAAAAAAAAAAAAAAAAAAAAAAAAAAAAAACAAACAACAAAAAACCAAGGGGAGATTTTCATATACTAAACTGACTATAATTAATTTAAGGGTATTTCAGTTTATTTTCCTCATTTAACTATACTAATGTGAGCTAAAATTTTGTCCATATTTTGACATGACAAACATCTATTAAAATGTGAGTTTATTTCTTTAAAGAAAGATCCTTATTGCCTAATAATTCTTACTGTTTCAGATAAAGATTAATTTTAGTAAATAAATTCGCATTGTTGATTAAACATTAAGTATATTGAACTACTAACTTAAACCCCTGTATGACCTTTTGAGAGGAGACCCCTCACCCACCTCCCTGTGAAAACCTACTCCAAAAGCCTTGAAGGCACTCAGGTTAATGGAAACAGCCTTACAGGAGATGCAGGTTACCCAGATAGATTATTCTATACCCCTATCATTTATAATCCTGCCTTCAAAATTAACTCCTACTGGAGTGTTTTGGCAAACAGGTCCCATCTATTGGGTCCATTTACCCGCTTCTAACTCTCGGGTGATAACTCCCTTTTATAAACTAGTGATAAATCTGATCTGGAAAGCCAAATATTTGGGTGATGCATTGTTTGGAAAAACTTTTGACATTCTCATTCAACCTTATACCCAGGATATGATTTTAAAATTACAACAAGAACATGATTTTTGGTGTCTTTTTCTTTGTAATTTCAAAGGTCAAATTGATACTTACTTTCCCCGACATAAACTTCTAGGAGGCCTTAAACAATGTCCTATTATTTTTCCTAAAATTATTAAAGGGGAACCTATCCCGGGAGCTCAGACTGTTTATACAGACGGAGCAAAAGGGGGGTTTGCTGTTGCTTTTGATGGATCTCACGTAATTCGACACCCTGTTCCTAAACTGTCTGCCCAAAGATCAGAAGTTCAGGCTCTAATTATGGCCCTTAAACCATACAATTCCATCCCACTTAATGTGTATACTGATAATCTCTATGTTGCCAATTTAGCCTTAGTTATTGAAACAGCCCCTTATATTGGCAGGCAATCTACTATTATGGAACAATTACAAACAGTTCAGCTCCTTGTTTGGGCTAGACGAGATCCTTTATTCATTGGACATATCCAAGGACACTCAGAGCTCCCTGGGCCTCTGGCGGAGGATAATGCTAAAGCAGATGCTGCCACTCATAATATGGGCCTAGTATACACTATAACCAAGTATGATGAGGCCTCACAACTCCATGCTAAATTCCATCTAAATGCACAATCTTTACGCTTCCGCACAGGATGCTCGCGTGATCAAGCTTTACAAATTGTTTCCCTATGCCCAGTATGTGCTCCATTTCTTCATTTTCCCAGTTTGGGTGTTAATCCTAGAGGCTTACAACCAAATGATATCTGACAAACTGATGTTACCCACTTCCCTAGTTTTGGTAAGCTGTCTTTTGTACATGTTTCTATTGATACATACTTTGGCTATATCTTTGTTACATTACACACTGGGGAAAAGGCCAAAGATGTTATTGGACATCTCTTAAAAGCTTTCTCTTGCATGGGCAGTCCACGTTGTCTCAAAACAGACAATGGACCTGCATATATAAGCCAAACAGTTCAACGGTTCTGCACCCAATGGGAAATTGAACACAAAACAGGCATTCCTTATAACCCCCAGGGACAAGCAATTGTGGAACGAGCCCATCAACATTTAAAACTTTATCTACAAAAAATTACGGAGGGGGAAAAATATAGATGCTGCCAGGGACCACAAACGTTATTATCCATAACCTTGTTCACTTTGAATTTAGAAGGATTCCTATCCCCCTTGTCGGTTCTGATCATGGTATTTATGCCCGGGACGACAACGTACTTGGAAGTGTGGAGGACCTGAGGCCTATTATTGTGCCTCGTGGGGATGTGAAACCCCTAGTAATGGGTATTGGCTTAAGAATTCACCCAGGAATAACTATGCCCACTTCTGGCAAACAATAGAGGGAGAATCAAATATTACTATTCAGTTTATACTTCCAATGGAAAACAACAAACAGATTGGACTCAAGGATATCTCTGGGGGCTGCGTATTTACACCCCCGGACAGTACAATCCTGGCCTGCTTTTTCGACTCAAATTGACCACAGAACAGCCTACTGGGAGTCTAATAGGACCCAATCAGGTGCTCGGAGACCAAAAGGCCTCATCTAGACCCAAACAGCCCATAGCCCCAACATTAAAACCTTCCCCCAGTGGTCAAACAATAACTATGGGCTATCAAACCTTTGATTATACCCCTGAGCCCATACACCCTGGAACTGGAGATCGTCTTCTTAATTTGGTCCGAGGAGCTTTTTTCGCTCTCAAGGCCACTAATCCTAACAGGACCCAAGATTGCTGGCTATACTTGACCTCCAGGCCGCCCTATTATGAGGGGGTAGCAATACTGTCTAATTTATCCTCTAATACCACTACAGATCCTAAATGTTATTCTCTGCCCAGCTGTAAGTTAACTATCACGGAGGTCATGGGACAAGGGGTTTGCTTGGGAAAGGTACCGCTTTCACACCAACATCTCTACAACATCACCCGACCAATAAATCAATCTCAATCTGATTATTTGTGGGGTCCCAAAGGGTCCTATTTTGCTTGCAATACTGGGTTAACTCCCTGTGTTTCCATGGCAGTCTTAAATACAACTACTGATTTCTGTGTGTTGGTACAACTATGGCCGAGGATATCTTATCATGGGTCAGACTACGTCCTGGGACGCCTTGAGGGACATACTCGGCTCCCCAGAGAACCCATAACTATGACTATTGCCCTCCTATTGGGCATAGGTGGAATAACAACTGGAATAGGAACCGGGACAGCCGCCTATGTCCAGGGAGGTCAATTACTAAATTTACAAATGGCTATGAATGAGGATTTAACAGCCATGGCCAAGTCTATTACTGCTTTGGAAAAGTCCCTCACTTCCCTCTCAGAAGTTGTGTTACAATATAGGAGGGGACTAGATTTATTATTCCCAAGGGAAGGAGGACTATGTGTAGCCTTAAAGGACCAGTGTTGTTTTTATGCAGATCACACTGGGGTAATCCGTGAAACTATGGAAAAGGTCACGGAAAGATTGGCTAAAAGACAAAAGGAGTTTGAAGCACAACAAGGATGGTTTGAACAATGGTTTAAAAATACCCCATGGCTGACTCCTTTGATGTCCACTGTAATGGGACCGCTTTTCGGTCTCCTTCTTGTAGCTGCTGTAGGCCCCTGCCTTGTCAAGAGAATGACACAATTTATTAAAGACCAAATTAACATTCTGACTTCTAAGCCAATACAGGTCCATTATCAACGCCTACAAACCAAAGATGATCTTACTGAAGTTTGTCTCCGACCAATTCGAAGATGATTTTTCTACAATGATTCCTGCTTCATGCCTTTCTCCTTTTGCCCCCTTTTCTTCCTTATTTTTATTATTCCTCTCCTCTGACTCTATGCCCTGTTGAACCGGAACCAATTAAAGACCTAATAATGACTGGCTGAATAGATACCACTAAACGCCTTGGCAACAACGAGCTGATCTTGTAGTACCCAGAGACGGGCAACTTTCACGCTTGCACTACAACCTAAGACAGGGGAATGGGGCCTCCCCAGAGACGGGTAAGCACTGTAAGGGCAGTGAACGACCTAAGACAGGGGCTACTTGATTCCCTTTGATGTGCCACAAACAAAAGAGGGGGAACTGCTGGCACGGACTCCCCCCGGCCCCCAGGGCTTGGATCCAGCCCTGGTTTCTTGTTGTGCACGTCAAAGAGGCCAGCTCACAAGGCCTTGAGGCAGCTCACCAGGCCTTGAAGGACTTGTGGTGTCTGTTTTCATATTATTCAGCCTATAACGGTCATGTGGGAACGTCTTGACCTGCTTGGGTCCGATAAGGTTCCTGGTTGAAGGCTTGGTATGAGTTAACAAGAACTTTCTGTCTCCCCCCGCCCTTGCTCCCGCCTACTGGTAACTTTCCATTCTATCTGCAAGAAATATATAAGTATGTGCTGAGCCATACTATGCAGCCACTTCTGCACAGTGGGATAGGACCTCTACTCTCGCCTGTGTTGTTTTTAGAAAACAAAAGGGGGAACTGTGGTGAGCCGTTTCTTCAGACCGGTCGCCATTACAAGATGGCGCCGGCCTCGTTGTGGTCTGTGACAAACAACTCCTTCTTTGGGAGAGTTGGCACTTGGTTCTTTGACACCCTATGAGAAAGCTCCACGTGGCAGCTTCACATTGGGTGTTCGGATACTTTATTAAGGCTGGGAGGGGCTTCCGGGGGAGGAAGAACTCTGCAGAGCCTGAATAAACAGCTGTAAGAAGATTCCCGGTGTTGCGTCTTCCTTGCGGGCAAGGGGGTCGCGACACTGAGGACCAAACCCAGTGCTTGCACATGCTAGGCAAGCACTCTACCAGTGGGCCACAACTCCAGCCCACAAAGTTTCTTCGTAAAGAATGTTTTCCTCATCACCACCAAAGAAAGCCAAACTGTTAATAACAATATTGGAAGAAGGGAAAATGTAAAGTCTATGAAAATGATAGCTCTTAACCTGAAAAGGAACAGATTATCAAATTTGGTAATAACTTGTAGCTATGAATGTGAACAAGTCCACCAAATGTTTGAGATTAAAAAAAAAAAAACAATCATTGAACTGATTCACCAAATACTCCAATCTGAGCAAAAATAATTCATAAAGTAAAATAAAACATTCACTAAAGTTGAAAAGAATATTAACATGTAGAATAGTAGTATATACAAGAAACATAAGACTCAATAGAAATACATTCAGAGCAAGTAAAGATTTGAACACAAATCTTACAGTGTTAAAATCTGAGGATTTGAAATGGTCTCAGAAAGCATGCCATGCAAATGGCAAGTCTTCTATAATGTATGATGTTGTTTATGGCTCCAAAGGGGTTCTAAACACATTTTAAACCAATAAAATTCTTTTAATATGTACATTAATCCTTAAAGTAGCATTCTTCAAGGGGCCTACTTTTCTATATTTAAAGCATTCATTCTCTATGTACAAACCAAAAATATCAGATGTCATATAAATTCCAGCCTGTTGAGAGACACGTCCCAGTCAGAATGACACCTGGCATTTGCCAGAGGGAATGGATGAAAGGTGATGCCAGTGAACCATTGAGATGATGATTTGAGTTAAGCTGTGTATAATTGCTGTGATGCTGGATTGATTGAATTGTATATTTAACCTTTACTGTTGGGCAATGGGGCGGCTCTTGCTGCCTCAGGCGCCTGCTACTTTGGAGTTCCCATGAGTTCTGGGGGGCGGGGTTCCAGGAGATTAGATGGAGCCCAGTGGAGGGAGTGGGTTCCCCTGTGGTGTGTGCAGTGCCAGTGACAGTTGGGGAATAAAGAGTGGCTGTTTGAATTTACAAGGCTTTGTGGCGGCTCGGTTATTTGTGCCCAGCCAGACTGTTGCACCAAGCCTCTTCCCAGCAGAATAAGGATATCCACAATCTGTCCCAAACTACTCTTCCTAGCTTCACCTTTCATAATCCCTACTCACACACTCTGTGCTTCAACTGAAGCAATGAATCTTCAGATAGAACTGAACTTTTCCAGGTCCATGCCTTGCTGTTTGCCTTTCCCTTTTCCTGCTAACCTCCCCAAACACCTTTTCTTTTCATATTCTACCAATTTTCAAATTTGGGCCCACTCAGCTCATAGTAATCTCTCTGAAACTCAAGAGCATTTATTATCATTTAAAAACAAAACAAATCTCTACATGTAAATATCATTTTATGGAACTTTTAGTGTTTAGTCAAAAGAAAATAAGCACTTCAAAGTATTTACTATGTATTAGGCACTCTGTTAAACACTTTATATAATTAATCTCATTAAGCCAGGATTATTATGTAATTATTTTCTTGCTTTCATTTAATTTTCCAAGTGTTTATGGTTCATTTCATCTCCAACCAGATTATAAATCCCCTACGGGCATAAATCTTCATTTATACATTCAATAAGAATTCATTAAATTCCTACTAAGTGCTTCCAACTTGGCTTATATTGAGGATACAAAAGCAGAATTCTTGCACTTTATGTACTAGATTATATAGCTGTTATGCTCAGTAGATTCATAAACAAATACACTATTCTGTCCCCAAACATACTATCTTGCAATGTTGTAAATATTCAATGTTATTTGATTTAAAAGATAAAATTTTCATTGCACTAAATGAAGAGACTAAGACAAGAGTGTATAAAATATAAAAAAATGAGTACTATAAGCTAGAAAGCATTTTTCCCACCTTTAAAGATTTGAATTTTTTTTAAATTCTAAGTTCTTTCGTCTACTATATAGGTGACCATAAAATGTGAATTACAGCTTCTTCTACTAATATAAAATAAGAAAAAAGTTTTAGAACATGAAAACCATAAATATTAAATATCCAGGAAAAAGAAAAATGATAAAAAAATCAGACTGAAAACAATTTCTTTAAAAAAAACTATAATGCCTAACCCCTTGAATGAAGACATTTAAGTCATTTTTTTGTTTCATATATAGACAAAATCTTTGTTTCTATTTTCTCTGAAGAATATAAGCAACCAGTTGCCCCCTTTCACAGTAAAAAAATGCTATCCTTGGTGTATAAAGATATAATTGCTTTAATAATATATATTAATAAAATAACTATAAAAATCTAAACATTAGGATTAATTCTGTTTGGGTTTCTTATTTTCCTCCAGTCAAGGCAATAAATTAAAGTCTTTTATCTAATGATAAAGGTCAGAAAATTAGATGAGATTAAGGGAGAAATTCATGTTTATGGAACACAAACTATATTGTATGAAATGTTAACAAGTATTAAGAGACTGAACTAGTAATTAGCAATCATCCCACATGCCAGGTGCAGGATGTATCATTCCCAGCTACTAAGAGGACTGAGGCAGAAAAACTCTTTCAGCCCAGAAGTTCTAGTCCAGCCGGGGCAATGCAGTAAAATCCCATCTTTAAATAATTATATAAATACAGATACCATCCTTTAAATTAATTGACATCATATGTGTGTATGTGTGTATATGTGTGTGTGCATCTATACATTTTGCAGTATACTGTATAGGACTTAACTATATATGTGGGAGTAACTAATAAACAATCTTTCATTATGATGATGAAACCCAGAAAATAAAAAAAAAATAACTATCAATGCTGTATTTAAGAAAGATGGAAGGTGGTGATACAGATAAGCATGGGTTGTCATCTTCTAAATTATAGGAAAAAATATGACAAGTGCATAAATTATCTCATATTTGTTTTTCTTTGATGTTATTAAATACATAATTAGCCTTCTGATTCTGATCACAGGCTTTTTTCTTTATTTTTGTAATACATTACGTATCACATTTTATAAGCAAATTTTCTAAAAGAATGTCTTAAAATTCAGTAAGATCCTGAGTTCAAAGCTAGCCTCAGCAACAGTGAGACACTAAGCAACTCAGTGAGACCCTGTCTCTGAATAAAAATTCAAAATAGGGCTAGGGATGTGGCTCAGTAGCCCAGTGGCCCTGGGTTCAATCCCTGGTATACACCATAGCTGCCCCCCCCCCAATAAAAAAGAATGTCTTAAAATTCTCCTTCTGAAATAATCTATGTTGTTGTATACAAGGCTTAGAATATGACTTATGATGGCAGAATTTTCCAGGCCAACATACTAAAATTCTCGGATCAAGACAGTTGGACTGGGCTGGGGTTGTAGCTATGTGGTAGAGTGCTTGCCTAGCATGTGTGAGGCACTGATTTTGAAAATCAGCACTAAATTTAAAAAAAGACATTAGGACTCAGAAAAAGTTGAAGACAAAAACAAAAAAAAAATAGTGTGTGTGTGTGTGTGTGTGTGTGTGTGTGTATGTGAGAGAGAGAGAGAGAGAGAGAGAGAGAGAGAGAGAGAGAAAGAAACTTACAGACTGACCAGAGAGAGAGAGAGAGAGAGAGAGAGAGAGAGAAACTTACAGACTGACCAGAGAGAGAGAGAGAAAGAAAGAAACTTACAGACTGACCAGAGAGAGAGAGAAAAAGAAAGAAACTTACAGACTGACCAGAGAGAGAGAGAGAGAGAGAGAGAGAGAGAGAGAGAGAGAGAAAGAAAGAAACTTACAGACTGACCAGAGAGAGAGAGAGCGAGAGAGTGAGAGAAATGGTTATGAAATATTCACTCTTGTCAGTAACAAGAGGAATAAAAACAGCATACTTTAAAACAATCTCATTACCAATAGATAGTTCTACAAAGAAAAGTAAGAAGAAAAAAAATGGAAATAACAGGTCAATGAAAAGCAAAGAGGCTATGATCATGAATCTGAATGCTATGAGCATGGCCATGAGTATTTCACCAAACCTGAAGTTATTTTGTATTATAAAGATTAATTTTTCTCTCAAAAGATCATATCTGGTATAATCAAAAGTTTAAGAAATTAAGGAAAGCTGATTGTAAGAATCCCGGAATTGGACTGGGGATGTGGCTCAAGTGATAACGTGCTTGCCTGGCATGCACGGGGTGCTGGGTTTGATCCTCAGCACCACATAAAAATAAAATAAAGAAGTTGTATCCACTGAAAAACTGAAAATAAATATTAAAAAATTCTCTCTCTCTTTCTCCCCCTCTTAAAAAAAAAAAAAAAAAAAAAAAAGAATCCCGGAATCATGTGCAACTGAGCTGCTCTCTCAGCCCTGAGAAACCTTTTGAGAGGCAGTGCAGGTATAGCCCATTAAACCTAGTTTAAATCCTTGCCATGTATTTAATGGATAAGACACCTTGAGCTCACCTGTTATTTGCTATTTGTATTTATTTTCATAAAGTGGCCTATAATCTTTTTCCCAGTGCTTTCAAATTTAAAAGTTATTAAAACTACTACATTAATACTGTGTTTAATATTTTAGAACATACAATTACTTGATATTTAAAATATTGTCCGTCCTGTCACTGTTTCATGGATTCTGATTGAAACTTTTTATGATTTTTCATGTAATCATCCTTTATCTCTTATCTCTTCAGAAAGTACTTCTGCTAGATTTGAAGAGAAGATTTCAGGGATTGAACCCAGAACCTTCACATGCTAGGCAAGTGCTCTACTACTGAGCCACACACCCAGCCCTCTCTCTTCCTTATCAAGTTCATTAAACTAGGTAAATGTCTGCCAACTCAAATATAATTCCAGATATCTTTGCCCTTCTATTAGATATAAACTGTATTTGTTTTTGCAAGAAACATTTGAAGAAAGCTTTAATTCCTAAAATAAAACCAATACTATAAACTTTATTATTTTAAGTATGTGAGTTTACTTTTTAAAATACAAATAACACATTCTACTGTGATTTTTTTCCAAAGTCACTTTTGCCATTTTCACAGACAAAATACCTAACATAAATTATACTGAAATATACTAACAAGAGGCAATGATAACATCTATCTTCTGCACTCTTACAAAGCAATTTCATATACCTATATTATGAATATAAATCTTTTCTGTTCTTCACAATAGTGATACAAAGTAGAAATCAAATTCCAAAAAAGTCAACTCAACATCTAGTCACTTTTAATCTTCCTTTGCCATTTAATAATGATAAATTATTTAACCTTGTTACACTTTCATTTCCTTATTAGTCAGATTACTTCATTTTACAAATTATAATAGGCAATAATATATATTTTTTGCAAGAACACTCAAATATACTACAAACAACTGCACAGATAATGAATTATGAGCATACAAACTACTCAATAGGTTAACATGGTAAATGTACAAATGCATATCATTATAACTGGTAATTCTGTGTACCCAGAGTTAGAAGAATGGTTGTATGAAATACAAAGATGAATAATCTAAGTTTCTTGATTAAATCAATCAAAACCCACAAGAGGTCATGACCTAAACAGTGGAGATACTGACAGAGTTAATCTTTCATAAACACAGATGTACAAAAAAGAACACCTCTTCATTTACCGAGGAATTTTTTACATTTTTACACATTCCATGCTCCCATAGAGTCAATGTTGTGAAAATGCATACAACAAATTAGAACTCAAAAAATTCTTTACACAATTTATACCTCCCTATTAGAAATGATACTAGATGAAATACCCACCATAGCAAATTATTTAAAAATGCATTTCAATTAAAAAAAACTATAAAGAAAATCTGACATGTGAAAAAAAATATATCACAAGAATAGAGAATTGGCAACTGCAAGAGGTGTCTATAAGATCTGGCAATCTTTAATTATATTTTGAAGTCTTACATCATAATAATTAGCTTCTTTTTTCTTTTAGGGCACATGGTGTTCCTCAAAAAATCCATTCATGCTCATTTTCTAACTAGTACTGCTCTGTTTAAAAAAATTCTTCTACAATTCATTTATACATGAAAGGAAGTCCCTATTAAATTGTCCCATCCAGTGTGCTATGCTTCTGGATCTTCTGATTCTAGTCCACTCAAGAATCTCTTACTAATCTCCACTGGAAATACCCTCACAGACACACCCAAAATAATGTTTCACTGGTTTTCCAATATTCATTCTATATATCATTATGCAGCTATCTCATATACAACTGTAAAAGCACCAATCCCTTTCCTACCTATCATCAAATTTCTACTATTCTCATATAAATACCCCCCTACCCCTGTGTATCCACAATGGGAACTGTGGTTTTGGGAATTTCAACTTTCAGTATTTCAAAATTCAGAAACTTAACCTTTGGGGATTGCCATTTGGGGGACTTTAGATGCTCAGAACTGGTATCAATTAACTTAAGGTAGGAGACCTAAAGATAAACCAAACTCCATTAACATACTAATAAAAATGATTACACAACAGTATGTTTGAACTATTGAATAGGAAAATAATAATTTAACAAAAGGGGAATGTATTAATTTTTAGAAATAGAATGTATACTTAGAATACTCAGGAAATTAGAAAAATTTAAATACAATAATTTAGCAAAATAGCAGGACATAAAACCAGTTCATATAACCAGCACCATTCCTCTTATCTACAGTTTAGATGGTCACCTTCCAACAATAACAATGAAAGCAACATAAGGTAGCTCAATAGTTATTATAGTTCTCTATGCTAAATGCAGTCTGTTAAGTACCTCAGTAACAGAAACTTGGAAAACTCAAGTTCAGGTATGATAGCCACGTATTTTGAGGCCTAAATTGTATAACAACCTATTTTTCAAAGCACTGATGTAGAATACAAGGGTGGGATTCTGCATGGAGAATATAAAGATTGACACAAATTACAAGAATTTTCCATGTATATTTAATACAATTCAAGCAAAGGAGATGCAATTAAACTGGAAGACATGAGGTTTGGGGTCACTGCACAGGCCCAATCCAAAACCAAATTCTTATCAGTGCATATTAATTATACAGAATAACAAGTTTCATTGTGGTATATTCACACTTGTATATTCATATTTGCCCTTCTCACCCACTCTCCATTCAATCCTTCCCCCGATGAAGCCCTTTTTATTAATAGTCTCCCTTCTACTTTATCTTTTTCCTTCTGGATCACACATGACAATACATGTGATATTTGTCTGAGTCTAGCTTATTTCTTATACCATGTTTTTCTCCAGTTCTATCTATTTGCCTACAGATCACGATTTCATTTTTCTCTATAGTTGAATAATACTCCATTGTGTATATCATCTCCATTTTCTTTATTCATTCATCAACAGGCACTTAGGCTGATAGAACATAACAGTTAATATGATATGTGCTGCAATAAACATAGGTATGCAGGTATCCTTCAGGTATATACCCAGGAGTAGTACAGTTAGATCATATGATATTTCTATTTTTAGGTTTTGAGGAAACTCCCCACTGATTACCACAGTGGCTGTACTAGTTTACACTCCCATCAACAGTGTATAAGAGTTCCTCTTCTCACAGGTCCATACCAGCATTTATTTTTTGTTTGTTTTTGTGTTTGTACTGGGGATTGGACACAGGGGCACTTTACCATTGAGCTACATCCCCTATCCTTTTTTATTTATTTTGAGACAAGGACTCAGTAAGTTGCTGAGGCTGGCCTCAAATTTGTGATCCTTCTGCATCAGCCTCTCAAGTCACTGAGATTACAGGCATATGCTACAGTGTCCAGCTATTTTTTATATTCTTGATGCTAACCATGCTGACTGGGGTAAGATGGAATCTTTTTTTTTTTAGTTGTAGATAGACACAATATCTTTATTTATTTATTTTTATGTGGTGCTGAACATTGAAGTGCCTCATATATGCTAGGCAAGTGTTCTACCACTGGACCACAACTCCAGTCTGGAGATGGAATCTTCTTGTTGTTGTTGTTTAAATAGATATTTTTTTTAGTTGTAGGTGAACACAATACTTTTATTTTAGTCTTATGTGGTGCTGAGAATCAAACCCAATGCCTAATGCATGCTAGGTGAGCGCTCTACCACTGAGCCACAACCCCAGCTCCCGCAAGATGAAACCTTAATGTAGTTTTGATTTGCATTTCCCTGACAGATATAGATGCACATTTTTCCATGTAATTATTGGACATCTGTACCTCTTTGACAAGTGTCTGTTCATTTGCTGATCCATTGATTGGGCTATTTGTTTTTTAGGTGCTAAGTTTTTTGAGTTCTTTATATATTTTGAGTTTTTTATATGGATATTAATCCTCTGTTGAAGGAGCTGGCAAATATTTTCTTCCATTTTATTGGCTCTCTCTTCACTCTAGTATCAAATTTTTGATTAATTGGACTTCCCAGGTTCTCTACAGTAGTACTTGGATATAGGTTATAAATATTCTAGTCACAAAAAGGGCAAAAGCCCCACAAATATTAAAACTAGCATTTAATCTCTTATAAGCTTAGTTAATAAGACTCAATTCCCTCAGAATCTGAAATGGTTAAGACAAAATAATAAAATAAAAGTTTTCAACCTCACAAAGCAAAAGACCAACCTGGAGGCAACGACAACTCTTCATCGCACATGTGGCCTGTCCACATTTCTCTACAATATCCTTTTCATATGATGCCATTTATTATCATTAGACACTTAATATACTTTATAGTAGTGATGAATAACAAATGAATACACTGATTTTAATTTCATCAAGGACAAAAGATATATTTAAAGAAAATATTAAAATTCTAGAATAGTACTGCCAATTCAACTTTCTATAATAATGGGAATATGCTCGATTTATGTGGCACGCTATGACAGCCACTAGCCACAGATGGCTACTGAGTATTTAAATTGTGACTAGTCAGACTCAGAAACTTAAGTATTATTTTTATTGTTATTACTTTTGATGGTATCAGGACTGAACCCAAGGACTCACACATGCTAGGCATGTAAGTGCTCTACCATTGAGCTCCATCTCCAGCCTAGGAACTAAAATTTTTATTTTATATACTTTTGCTTAATTTAAACTTAAATAGCTTCAGAGAAATAAAGGAAGGGATCACTAACGCTCTTGATTTGTAAAATTTAACAAAGATAGCACCATTGAAGTTAATGTATAGATTTTGCTACAGCCTCTCAAGACACTGAGATTACAGGCATTGCTACAGTGTCCAGCTATTTTTTATATTCTTGATGCTAGCCATTCTGACTGAGGTAAGATAGAATCTTTTTTTAAGTTGTAGATAGACACAATATCTTTATTTATTTATTTTTATTTATTTTTTAAAAGCCTTTTGGGATAACTCACAGAACTTGATAGATTTATGAGAAAACTATTACAAAAATAGGAAATCCAAAGAATCCTAGGAAGTAAAAAATAAAAGGAAAATTAACAGTGATGAAAGAAAATACATACTAGATTTTAAAACATGCTAGAACAGCCCCTTCCCAAAAACTTACCAAAAATAAACATTAAATTTTTTTTTAAAAAACCCACAACATCAAGAGAGAATATTAAAAAAGACAAATGTCAAGTGATAACTACCTATTTTTGGAAGGTAGAAAACAGATTCAGAAAAAGTCATTAAACTGGGCTTGGAGGCTCAGTTTACCAGAAAGGCTAAAATAGAGTTGCAAGTTCAAGTGTTGTGAGACACGTCTCAAAATAAAATGTAAAAAAGGCTGGGCATGTAGCTCAGTGGGAGAACTCCCCTGGGTTTCAATTCCCAGAAATACAAAAGAAAAAACATTAAATATTTATTTCTTTAGTTTTTAGATGGACACTGTATCTTTATTTCACATTTATGTGGTGCTGAGAACCAAACCAAGTGCCTCACACACTCTAGGTGAGCACGCTACCAATTGAGCCACATCTCCAGCCCCTGAAAAATTTTTAAAAAGGTCACTAACTCAGCAGCTCAGAAATCCAAGGGAGTTCCTAAAAGAAGCTAGTATATTTTCTCCAAAGTGCCTTAAAAGCTTAGAAGTTAGAAATATGAAATGCATAGATGAATCATGTATTTACAAGACTTAAAATTTTATATGAAAGTACGTAAAGTAGTCTGATCTCCAAGGAACCTGCCTCTCCTTGCAATGTCTCTATGAGACATCAGACTTTGGTCTCTGAAGAAACTGAAAGGCACATGCTCCAACTTAACAGAGTCAGGTATGGTATAGGACAAGAATGAGGCACCTCACCAAGAAATAAATAAATAAAATGTTTTTTGGGGTGAGACCTATAACCTACTATCCACATAGGTTCCAATAATACCTATTATCTAAACTCCTTCTCCCAAGGAAAGTAATTGGAAAATATTTTTTCTGGAAAACTGAATAAATCCAAAGAGGGGGCACTTAAACATGACTGACCTTGAGGGCTCTTCCCGCAGAATAGGGAATTCATGTAAATCACACTATCCAAGAGTGAAGGCGTGAACATCCTTTAGGGAAGACTCCAGGGCAATCCACCAAAACCACAACTAGAGAGCTTTGAGTAACCTTCTTAGTGTCATGGTTTTAAAAAACTGTTCACTTATTGAACCCCTTAGACACTTGAGAAAAGGTTCCATCCAATAAGAAAGACAAAAACAACGATGACAAACACCCACAACAGAAAATACAGACACAGAACAAAACTTCAAAAGATCTCTGATACCCTTAAAGAAAAAAAAAGCTAACATGACTGAGTGCTTTCTGTGTACCAGGGACTTTTCTAAGTGATGTACTGGTATGATTGCTCTTAATTTTCATACAGCTCTTAAAAAAAGTCTATTGTTATCTTCATTGCTGAAATTAGAGATAATATCACATACACCAAGCAAAAGGATGTTAAGAAATGTTTAAAGATCAAAGCACTGAAATCAAAATGATGACAATCAAAACAGGAGGAAAAAAACAAATCAAGATAAAATGAAGGATTCTCCTGAAAAATAGAACAAAAGGCAAAGAAAATGGAAAACAGATGGCAAATATGAAAATAAATAAATAAGCCTAATATCCAATTATAATCATTCCAGAAGGGGAGACCAGGGAAAATCAAAGAGGGGAATATCAAAGAAATAATGTTTAAAAGAATTCATGGAACTGAAGGACAGCCAGGATGGAAATTATCAAGAATACAAGTAATAACAAATATTGGCAGGGATGTGGGGAGAAAGGTATACTAATATATTGCTGGTAGGACTGCAAATTGGCGCATGGAGATTTCTCCGAGAACTTGGAATAGAACCACCATTTGACCCAGTAATCCCACTCCTTGGCATATACCCAAATAACGTAAAATCAGCATGCTAGAGTGATGTGGCCACATCAGCGGTTACAACAGCTCATTTCACAATAGCTATGCTCTGGAACCCACCTACGTGCCTTTAACAGATGAATGGATAAAGAAATTGTGGTATAAATATACAATTACTCAACCATAAAGAAGTATAAAATCATGGCATTTGTCGGTACGTGGATGGAACTGAAGACTATCATGCTAAGTGAAATGAGCCAATCCCTAAAAACCAAAGGCTGAATGTTCTCTGCTCTATGGGTGCTATCACACAATAAGGGGCAAGGGAAACAACAGAAGTTCATTTGATTAGGCAAATGGGAATGAAAGGAAGGGAGGGGAATAGAATAAAATGAATTGGACATACTCTATACAACCATAAGAATGGAAAGTTATATTTCATATATGTATAATAAGTCAAAATACATTTTACTGTCATATATAACTAAAAAGAAAATAAATCTTAAAAAAAAGAACTGAAAGAAACAAATATACAACTATATAACAGAATAAGTGAAAATTTTTAAATGTATATCATCCTGAAATGTTAGATCAGAGATAAAAAGCTTCTAAAAGAGGAAAAATAAGACAAATATAAAGTCAAGAATCAGAATAATATTAAAACTGCCAAAAAATATCAAGCAATGTATTTAGATTATATTCAACCTGAAATTCCATCAACTAATCATTTTCATATAGATTTCCAAATCTTATGTCCCAAATATCTTTTCTCAAGAGACTAACAATATTACTAAAATGAAGGGATGGGGCTGGTTCAGTGCAGAGCACTTGCCTTGCACACGTGAGTCAGTGGCTTTGATCCTTAGCACCACATAAAAAGGAATAAACAAAATAAAGATATTGTGTCCATGTATAACTAATTTTTTTTAAATTAAAGGATAATCCAAAAAAGAAAACACGGGATGCAGGAAACAGGAGTTCTAAGAACAGAGAACAGCCAAAGGAAGTTCCTGCACCTGAGGTGGACACACTCCTGCAGTTCCAAATCTGCTTTTCTGTTACCAGGTTCTCCTGGGTCATCAAACTCCCAAGGACAGAAATGCTTGCAGGCTGCTCTGTTGGAGTCTTTTCCCACACGCACCTCTCCTCCGTCCCTTGTGTGGACTTTACAATTAGAACCTACAGATGAGAAAGCAAGGCCTATGAGAGTGTTTCTGTAGGTGGGTCGTTTACCCAAGTCCCCTTTCCTCGGGGGATGCCCTCGTGCCCGCTCCTCACCCACTCAGCTCCCACAGCTGGGTTTCCTCCAGCAGAGACCATCCCCCACCCCTCCACAGGCTCACAGGTAAAATGTGGGTCCTGGACTGACTTAGCCGCTGGCCAGCGGAGGGCGGAGTCGTCTTTCTCTTCAAGTCCGTGGTTCCAAGATGACAAGGCTCTTCCTCGAGTAGGTCACACATGGGGCTCTGCTGTGCCTTTGAGAATTGCAGGGTTTGCTTTTCCAGCAAGCTGGGCATCTTCGTGGTCCCTGTGGACACGGACACCTGGCTTCATTCCTTGTCCACAGATTTTGTTGGGGATGCAATGAGCACGTTGCAGGTCTTCTTATCCAGCCCATGAATACAGTTCAAGTCTCCCTTCCTCGGAGTTATCTTTGATGTTTCTTCTCAATTCTTTACCAATCTTTAAAATTGCCTGCTTCTTTGTAAATAGATGAATAAATAAAGTAATAAAACCCCCATTAACTAACATAAGGTCATGGTATTGCTCTATATACTGAAATTTGAATAGCATTTATCTAATGTCTTCGTAGAAGATGATTAATCGATTTGTTCTTTCTGTTTATATTATATCAGTGCTAATGATTATGAGCTTTGCCTTGATTATAGCAATTAGTAAATGAAAATGTATTTGCATTTTCACCACTATGTTTATGTTTTCAAAGTCTTCTCTCAAGGGAACCCTACACTAAAACATATCTCATCCAGGCCAACCACCGCAAATTGACAATCAATAAATCTCAAAAACAGTAACATAGATAATACACATTTTTTTTTCATCCTTTGGGCAAAATTAAGTTTCTCTTCTCAAGCCACCATGGGTATTTCACTAAGGAAAAGTAGCTCATGAAGTCTCTTCTTATGAAAGAACAATTAGTAGAAAACAACACATTTATTTTACAGAGATAAACAAAACTGTTCTCCAAGCCTCACTTTCTCCTTTGCATGCAGAGTGTAATTTGTCAAATAGCGTCACCAGGTAGTATTTTTAGAAACATGCTCAGGAAGCACACCTTGACGTTCGTTTTTCCTGCTACTTCAAAAAAGATGAAAAAGAGTCTATGTAACAAAAGAATGTGAAGAGAAAGGTGAGGGTGCCGTGTCTCATGGTCTTAGAACGTAAGTTACCATGGATTCACTCATCTCTTCCTTTACATCGCTGTGAATTTTAGGAGATTTTTACTGTTTTCCCACAAAACAATCCATTAAACTCTACATGGCTGCTGAAGGGTCACTTTGTGTTCTGCCAGGGAGACAACATGCAGAGGGGTCTTGGGTGTTCTAGGACAGTGCTCTAAAATACGACTTTGATCCTGATGTCTAAAATAATGTCATTAATAACAAGACAAAGAACAACACAGAAGTAGACCCTAACCTTGGTCTCCTGAGCTGATGTGGGACGCTTGGTTTGTGTGCTTTCTGAGGGACGGACCCACAATTCTTTGAAATCAGATGGTTATGGAAGCAGAAGGGGAAGGAGTGATGGTGGCATCTTGATCATGAGTGAACTTTTAAATACTGTAGCGAGTATTAATTTACTTTTATCTGGTAAACTGAGTTTATTAATTATCCAGCTTTAATCTCACCAATTCTCACAAATGACCCCCCTGCCAAAAAAAAAAGGAAGAAAATGTTGTCATAAAAAACCTATGGAAAAAAAACTACAGCTGTCTCCCTTAATCTGTGGTTTTACTTTCTGTAGTTTCAGGTACCCACAATCAACTGGGATCTGAAAATACTAAATGGAACATTGCAGAGTCAACAATTCCTAAGTTTGTAGTTCCATGCCAAAATGAACACTGTGATGAGATATCGCACCATCCCAGGATGTCCCACCCAAGACAAAAGTCGGACTTTGTCCAGTGTTTCCATGCTGTGTACGCCACCTGCCCATTAGTCACTCAGCCAGCTCAGTTGTCAGATCCACTGCCACTAAGTAGCACAGTTTGTGTTCAAGCAATCTTTATTCTACTTAATGATGATCTCAAAATGTGAAAGCCATGATTCTGATAGCTTGGATATGCCAAAAAGAAGCTATAAAGTACTTCCTTTGAGTGACAAGCTGAAAGTTCTTGACTTAATAAGGAAAGGAAAAATTCACCTGCTGATCTTGCCTGTAGTGAGAACTAATTTTCCATTCATGACTTTGTAAAGAGGGGAAAGAAATGGGTGACAGTTTTGGAATACCTCAAATTGCAAAAAAAAAAAAAAAAAAAAAAAAATTATAGCTTTGGTACAATAAGATTTATTGAGAGAGATATTCCATCCATATAATTTTCATTCTAATATAATTGATCTATTTTATTATTAATTGTCATTAGCCTCTTCCCATGATTCATTTATAAATAAAACTTTATCATAAGTATTTAAGTTAGGAAGAGCCATAGTGTGCTTTCTCTGAGGTTTCAGGTAACCTTGGAATGCATCCTGCTGGATATGGACTATAGTCCTGGTCAGGTGACTCCAACTGAAGAGCAAGACAGCAGCAGGTGGTCACCCTAGGCACAGGTGCAGAGCATCTCCCATGTGAACAGCTCTAGTAATGTAGCCAAAGTGTTCTGCTGGGAGGGAAGAAAAGGCTACAAGAGGAGTGCTAGTTTGCACCAAGTTCTTGAGAATGTGTCCATTGCCTTATGACATGCAAAAGGCTCTCCACATTTGCAGGATAGAAAATCAGACACCTTGGAAATAAATTTCAAAGACTTCCAAGTGAGGAATTTTATTAAATAACTTTATGCTTCATAGCAATTTTATATTTGCAGATATTCCTAAGATAGTGCAGAGAGTTTCCATACATTCCATATCAAATTTCCTTATGTCAAAATATACTCTACTATCATGTATATCTTTAAAAACAAAAAAGGCTTAATAAGAAAGAGCAACCAGAAAAAATAAAGAATATATTAGATTATAGGGGCATATCCCTGAATGATGAATGGATCAATACTCATACCTTATTCTTAGGTAAAGTCTACATTGCTTTCTTGTAACCCTAATTTTTATATAATGTTGCCTTTTTTTTTCTTCCAGGATTCTATCCAAAATACTGCAGTGCATTTAGTTGTCATTTCTTTTTAAGATCTTTTTTTGCTGTGATGGTTTTTCAGACTTACCTCATTTTCGGTGACCTTGACCAAGGAATATTTTTGAAGAATCCTGGTGTTATGGTCTGATTATGTTCTCTCCAAATTCAGATGCTGGAATCTAGTCCCTCCTGGAGTATTGTTAGCAGGTGAGCCTCTAGTGGAGAGTGGATCCTGAGGGCTGGCTGCCCTGCCCCTTGCCACTTGAGGATGAAGCTACCAAGAGAAAGCTATCCCTCAGCATGGGCCAAGTTCACTGCTGCCTGGGTCTTGGACTGCATTGCCTCCTGACCTATAAAATAAATTCCTATTGTTTCTAATTTAACCAGTCTTGGGCACATGTTTTAGCAGCTTAAATGGACTAAGACAACTGGTCAGACAGCATAAAATATTCATCAATTGAGATTAGTCTGATGTCATTTTTCACTTGAGCAGATTAGAGTCATGGGTTTGGGGAGGAAAGCCATGGAGGCAGAGTGCTGTTTTCTTTTATAGCAGAGAACCATTATCCAAAGAGTGTCAAAAATAGCATATGCTGTTTTGAATATGTTTTTTTTCAAATATAAAATGCAACACCTTACACCTAATTTGTTAGAAAAACTGATACATGAGGGCAGATGATGACTTAATAGCCATATTAATCACGAATGTTTGTGTATCTGGTGGATGGAATGGTAAGTATAGACACTGATATCCTTTTTCCACTTTTGAGGTAGCAGAATTGTCCCCTTATGACAGCCACGTAAAGTCAATATCAAAACATTCCAAGTTTAGATTCAGATATCCAAAGTGCTGTCCTATGGAATGCTAAGCAAGTATTTTTAAATTAAGCATATGGCCTTATACACAAAAGCACCAAACAGTGTTAATTAATTAAGCAGAAAATAAAGTTAAATATATTTTAATTAAAAACATAAAATATATTTTCATTCAATTTTCCTCTTTTGTCTTCACTGTGTCCCTTCAGTGCCTCCGGAGTGCTGAAGCAATCTGTCAGCCAGGGAAATGCTCTTCTATGAATACTAGAAACTTGAAATTGGAAAAAGCTCATTCATTTACTTAACAAACACGTATTGTACATCCAATAATCACCCCAAGTCCTTGTCAATAAGTGAATGCTCAGAGAAGGAACAGAGGAAGGATTAAAGCCCAATCTCTGGGTTCAGGTAGATTCAGGTTCATGCTTCAATTCTGCTATTTTAGTGACCTTGGACTATTTGCTGAATTCTGATGAGCTGCAATTGCTTTATGACAAGAAGGTTTTTTGTGTGTGAAATGTAGTTATAATGTGCAACATGTTCTCTCATAAGTGATGCTTAGCTCTAGTCCCCTCCTCATTTCCTCTGTTCTCTGTGCTCTTCAACAGCCCTCTACAGGAAAGACACCAGGGTTGGAGAGTAAAGTGCCACAATGCTTCTAACTCACATACCAAGAACTTTTGTTTCTCTTCTCTCTTTGCAATTTGAATTTCTTTCTTGAGAGTGAGCCCGTCTTTCTCTTAGTTACTCTACAAAGATCCCAAATCCTGACCCACCACCCTAAAGGGAAGAATGATCTTGAGGCCGAGGTTCTTGCAGAAGTCAACCATCCTGAAGCCCCTAGAGTCCAGCAATGGGGAGTGAGTCACTGGGTCTGCCCAGCTCCATTCTGGCTCCTCCGCCTTGCCTCTGTGTCACAGGTGCCTGGAGCCTGGGAAGGGCATCTCTAGTCCCCAGTGAGTTCTGCACAGCTCTTCCTGAAGTCACTTGTCATTTTCCTCCTCCAGACAATGGTTTCAGAAGCTTTCTGGTATCAGGAATGTCTGGCAGCTACAACCTCCTCTTTCAGTCTTTCAGGTCACCCAACCTTCTCCAGCAACTTCCTGTACTCAGTATCTCTTCTTACAATGCCCACACCTGTGTGTGTGTATGCTCCTCCCTCCAGCTGTTGTTTAGTACAATGGCATTTGACATGGAAAAGATCTATGCAATAAGTCTTTAAATAATTATGTTAATTTGGATGGGGGAGTTCAAAGTTTAAATATTACTTATGAGGTTCTAAAGATATGTGGGTGTAACTCTAACTATAACGAACGTGCACATATATTCTATCAATTTTTGAACAATGCCCTGAAACTGTAATTGTATTCTAGATATTTAGAATACAGATAGCACTTAATACTTCTTAGTTTTGTTTATTGTGTATTGTATCTCCATCAAATAGTAAAAAAAAAAAAATTAACATGAAGGGATTACACTAAAACCCCAACAGGAAAATCTTAGTAGGAAACCAATAAAATATAAAGAGCAAAAACTAAAATTAATAAGCAGGTTCCCTTTCCTCTTGCTTTTGAAAGGGATCATTTTGGTTGATGGGTAACTTGGCTCCTAACATCAATAAAGGGAGTGGGTATGTTCTGAAAATAATAAAAACAAAACTGTCACTTTTGTTTTGCTGGCTTGGTTATGATAATATTTCAATCTCTGGAAGCTATAGCAACAGATCAATTTATATATGTACTGCAGGATTTTTTTGGAAAAAAATAATAAAAGATGATTTATAATGTATTTTTTTAGATAGCTTTATTATTAAAAAGTACCGACTTGGAATTCGTGAGATAAGTTCAGGTGGTTTTGGTTGGTCCATGTGGAGCTTCAATGAACAGCATAAATTCTTAGTTCAATCAAAAATAAAAATCCCTATTTTTTTATCTCATCTAAAAGGGAGCCAAATGGATTTTCTGTTGCAATGTGTGATACCCGAGAGGAGATTGCCCTGACTGGGTTCCTCCTGCAGAGGTTGGAATTGCGGCAGCCTGAGAGCCCTGTAAATATGGAAAGGGTTTCGGCCTCCTTCACTCATCTGGGGCTTCGCCACCGGCTCCTGAAATGAGTGTCCAGCTGTGTCTGTAGCCTCCCATCAGGACAAATGCCCTCCGGCCCCGGTGATGTCACATGGACTGGGAGACCTACCCCGGGCCGGTCAGAATCCTGCTCACAACTTTCTGCGGTTTGTGTGAGATATTTCTGATGGGCACCGCTGTCTGTTCAGCAGGATCATAGTCTTTTGAAAGAACAGCAGCAGCAGCAGCCCCAGTTCTGAGAACACCACAGCTGTCCGGGCTTACTCCTGTCTTTTTCCCCACACACTTTCAGTTGCCTTCACCAAGTTGGCATTCCACAGAGATGCCTGCGTTTTGTACATGGAGCCCAGAGAGATGGAAACTCGATTGTTTTCTGTAATGCATTGACATGGAGGAGAAGGCAGGAGGGGACTGACTGGGACGCTGTGTCATTGCTGGCTGTCTACTCCCTGGCTTTCTGTGCCATGCTTAAATGAGATCTCAGATTCACTGGAGGGTTAGCAATGCCTCTGTCAGAAGACTTTTTAAAGAAGTGGTCCTAGCTGGGCGCAGTGGTGCATGCCTGTAATCTCAGCCCCTGGGAAGGCTGAGACGGGAGGATCCTGAGTTCAAAGCCAGCTTCAGCAACAATGAGGCACTAAGCAACTCAGTGAGACCCTGTCTCTAAATAAAATACAAAATAGGGCTGGGGATGTGACTCAGTGGTCAAGTGCCCCTGAGTTCAATCCCTGGTACAAAAAAAAAAATGAAGTAGTGCTTAATTATTTTCATGTTCTTTTTCTAAACTTATTATTTATCCATTTATTTATTTATTTATTGGTGCTGGGAACTGAACCCAGGGCTTCATGCATCCTGGGCACACACTGTATCAATAACATTCTTTGTGTGTGTGTGTGTGTGTGTGTGTGTGTGTGTGTGTGTATTTTAATCTTTTTTTCTTGCTTATTTTCTGAAAAAAAATATATATATATATATTTGATCTGGGTAATGGTTAGTCTTACTATAATGAATCATACTGAAAATAAAGAAACCTAAGAAAATTTAGCAAGAAAAATTATATTAGCGAAGGAAAAGCCATTAGGTGTAATAGAAGGTAGCAGTCATAATTTGTACTTAAATTTAGCACTTTGATTCTTGGCCTCATGTGTGCAGAAGATCCACGTGTAGGATTATTGTATTAAGAATAAAATAAAACCACCCTGGAAAAGAACCACTGCCTCTCAGCCAAGGTATCTAGAGGCCATGCAGGCTAGGGATTCCAGCCCTCAGATAATTTGGTTATTCTGGGTCAGAAGATTAAATCAATGGTTCTGCAGGGAGAGTATCAAGCAGAGGCTTTGGAACTGTCTTCTCCTTCTTGCTCAGGTCATAGAAGCCTTATTCCCTCATGATCTCTTT
Organism: Spermophilus citellus; assembly: GCF_964194105.1. Classification (NCBI taxonomy): domain Eukaryota; kingdom Metazoa; phylum Chordata; class Mammalia; order Rodentia; family Sciuridae; genus Spermophilus; species Spermophilus citellus. The sequence continues at coordinate 774,805 of NW_027672891.1, read as the reverse complement.
TTTTAATCTTCAATTCTTTTTCATCTTGAGTTCCACACAGCTCCACAGATTTGGTGCTTATTCCAAATTTGTTTACAAAGTATCTTTCATCAAAGCAACCAACTGGAGTCTCTCCTCACAGGCCACTGGAAGGCTAAACCAAGAAGGGAAACAGTAAAATAGGTATTTGTTGAAAGCTGTGTGCAGGACACTGGTCCTGGGACCAGCAGGGCTGCAGTCTGTGGAGTCCTGCAGCAGCAGCCCCTTCCCAGTCGATGGCCGCATCTTTGATCACTTGCTAAATGTGGTGCAGCATCAGGGAAGATTGCCTGGAGGTGTTCTCTGGGGACGATGGTGCCAGCATGACAATGGCACGCCTTGGTCTGGCTGTCAGTTGGTGACACTTGATCCCTCTCCCTAATAAGCTGGGACCATGACAGATTCTGACCCAAGTTGACCAACTGTCAGGGTCTCTGCCTTCTTTGTAGTGAGGCTCAGAGAGGATCTGTGGTTGGATTTGGAATAACTACTAACTTCACCATGACCAAGGCCACCAGCCCAGGATGACAGGGCAGGGCTGGTCCTGAGGAGGAACCTGCAGCGAGCAGAGCAGAGGGAGCTCTTGCCAAATGGCTCCAGCTCTGTCCTGAAGGTGCCAGGTATGTCTGTGAGGTCAGAGAGGAGCTCCCACACTTCAAGCACAGGCCCCTGAGGTACTGGCTGCTTTGCGTGCCCTTTGCCCTCTGTGTCCAAATAAGATGAGGTGGCAGTTGACCACATATGTGCAGAGCTGGACAGGAGGCCGTGCAGTCAGCAGTCCCAGCCCTCTGGTCGACATACTTGTGATGCTTTGGCTTCCCAAACCTCAGGCGTGCCGAGTCCACTACCTTTGCCCCCCTCCTGGGCCTTGGGCATCTTCTCTGGATGGACCTCTTGTCCTGACTTTAACTGTCAGATCCTTTCCAGCTTGCTGGACATTTAGCTTTGGTATTCCAAATGATAATAATAATAATAATAATAATAATAATAATAATAATAATAATAATAATATGATGATGATGATGATGATGGTGATGATGATGACATCTTTTCCTATGGTGGTTGTTGGTGGTGATTCCCTGGCTGAGTAGAGCAGACCTCAAGCCCCTCGGCTCCTGTCTTTCTCCCACAGGGGCACCTCCCTCCTACCCACTCCTTCCCACAGATTTGTAGGGCTCTGCATGTCTTTAGCCTAATTTCCTCACACCAATCTTGGTGTGCTTCCATTCTGTGGCCCTGGGCCAGAGGAACAGGGAGGTCGATGACCTCATAGAAGGGACTGTAAGGGTCCGGCGAACGTTGGAGGAAGAGACCACCAAGAGACAGGCTCATGCAACAGCAAAAGGGGTTTATTGCAGATCCAGCATGCTGGGGCTCTGCGCTCACTCAAGAAGGGAGAGCAGCCCAGAGCCCCGAGCAGGGGTTGAGCAGTGCTTAAGTACACTTTTTTAGGGAGGGCAGGAACTTTACATACGTCATGGTCCCCTTTAACAAATCATCATACACTGTGATGATGATTCTTAAACATGATTAGCACATTCATTGGCGGGAACAGGTCGGGTGGGAAAGATAGGTCACTCCTAAAGAGGGGGATACATTTAAACTGATTGGTTTGGGCCCTGAGATGCCTACGTTCCAAGCTGCACAGGGTCCTAGGTTATTAAACAACTAAATGGTCAGGGGGAATATCTACTGGGCAGTCCCGGGAATTGTCCTAACAGCTACAGGAATTTCAGGTTTTGAGTGTAGCATAGGAACTTAACAATACCTGGTCCTTTACATTTTAACTCAGGCTTTGCATCTTAGAAACTTTACCCTTTCAGGACCCTGTTAATAAAGGAATGGGCCAGTAAACAGACCCAATTTATTCATCCCAAATTCTGTGCTTTCCCACAATGTAGGTTGTCTCTCTTTTGGTCACTGGTAACAATTTACTGACTTTTTTTAATTTCACAATTTCTAGTAAAACATAAAGGGATAACTCTGTGTGGCATGTGTGCTGCGTCAGGACCTGCTGAGAGCCATAGCCAAGTAGGAATGACACATGGCAATTTCTTTGTCAGCCTACCCAATGTTGCTTAGAGGGAGGACTCTCCATTGTGGAAATGGGCTTGCCTTGGACCCAGGTAATTTGCAGTGACATTGCATGAATGTTTGAGAAAGGCGACCCTGCTCAAGGACTAGGGCAGATCCGGGTTTAGGGAGGTTCCAGGTTTAGGGTGTGGATCCTGCTGGGAATAGGGGTATCCTGCTGCCTCAGGTGCCCGCTCCTTGAGTTCCCGTTGAGTTCTCTCGGGATTCAGAGAGTATTTGGTACACAGAGCCTGGTGGAGGGTGGATTTTCCTCAGAACTTGTGTGTAGAGTGCCGGTGAGAGTTCGGGAATAAAGAATTGCTGTTGGAATCTACAAGGCTGTGAGTGGCTCATGATTTTGTGCCCAGGAAAGGGGCCACCTGGCTGGGATAGACCCCAGCAGAACTCTGGAGAGCCAAGGGCAGGAAGTGCCTGATGGCTGGGAGAACTTTCCAGAGGTGCCATCAGGCTGCAACAGCCAAAACCCACGTGGATGGTGATGATGACGCTCAGCCAGTTCTGTCGTCTCTGCACCTACCCCCCAGGCTTTCAGCTGCTGAGAGTTCTGGGTTCCTAAGCTCATGCTATGTGCCCAGCCCTCCTACCCCGGGGCTTGTGGACTACAGGGCTCAGCTCTCTATGTTTCTGCAATGTGGGGTGGGGGCTTACCCTCTGATCCACTGAAACCACATGGAATGAGGGTCAGAGAATTCTTTATCAAAGAGCTCTTAGGAAGCCAAGGATGCCGGGCATTAGGGAAACAGCAGTGTCCTCCATCCCTTCAAAGAAAGTGAACGAGAGCACCCAGGTGAAGGAGGAGCAAGGCATTCTGAGGGGAAGAGTGGGAAAGGGAAAGCCAGGGGCTCAGGAGAGTGGGTACGTCTATTTAGAAGACAGTGCATTCTACGACAGCCTCCTGGGCTTGGGCAAGCTGTGGGTTTCAAGTCTGGGAGGACACATTGGATTTAGGAGGTAAAGTCCTATTTTCTTAAGTAATTCAGAGTTTATCCTGAAAGGCCATGAGAATGTGTCTAGGGGGAGACCCCAGGAAAGGGTCTTATCTGCAATTATTTTCCTGCAGTGTGCTGCTAACTGTCTCTTGGCCCTGTGAGGAGGAGATGATGTGGAACCAGGGCACATGCACAGAGCAGGGACTGAAGGATCGCAATCTGTCTAGGGAGTGGTTCTCAGAACACAGAGAATCTGCCACATCCTCCCTGGGAGCACAGAGCACAGCCAACTGTGCACTCATGATCTTCCAGGTCTACCCTTTTATTGTGCAATGTAAGTGATTTTGAAATTTTGTGTCTAAATATACACGATGAATGTGTGGATGAATGAGATGCGACAGTAGGTGGCTCACTCAGCAACCGTCCTACTTCAGTCCCCACGCTTGCCCTCCCAGCATGGCCGTCTGCAGGCCCAATGATGTCTCCAGTGCCAGGGTCCACTGACTGAGCCAGTCTTAGGGGACCCTTGATAACTCACATGTGCAGGAGTGGCTGAGTCACGTGAAGGACCGCACTGGAGACTTTTCTCTTGTTCTTAAGAGAGAGCTGGTGTTGTGCTTTGCATCTTGAATGTCCCCAAGGTCCATATGGTAGTATTGGCAGGACCTTCAGGAGGTGGGGTCTGGGGGGAGGAAGTGAGGTCACTGGTGTCACTCTTTATACAGTGTCTCCTGACATGGAGGGAAAATGCACTCTGTGACAATAAAGATGCTTTGTCTGAGCAAGTTATTTTCCCCAAAGTCTGAAAATGAGTGAAAGATATTCTCCATGTAATGGAAACCTATTTCATTTCTTTCTTCCTCATCCACATTTCACTGCCCTGTTGAGTTCAGTATGTGCACTGATTTCCAAGTCTTTATGTATAATATGGGGAGGTCTCGGGGGTCTCAGGCAGCAGTGCAGACAAAGAATATTTTCTTGCTTTCTCTTTTACTTTCCTGTGCCAGCGGCTGTTAAAATAAAAATGAAGTGGAAGAAAGACAAATCTGCATGTTTTCCACAATCATGCCCTTAAAAGAATGAAATACTTATTTGCATTAAACAACAGAATAAATTTTCTTTTGCAAAACTATGAAATTTATTGGGATGAAATTATTTTGATATGGTCACTTTATATCCATCAAAAAAAATTCTGACATTTTTTGATGACTGCCTTAAATTTATATATTTACTCAGGATTTGGGTTATGGATACAATGCTAGTTACTTTGGAAGAAGGTAATAAAGCAACTTGAATTGAACTTTAAGTCAGTATTTGAAGACCAAACACAGAAATAGATTTTTCTTTTGTTCTCTGAAAATTCTTTTCGGGGTCGATGCTTTTCCTTAATATTATTTTTATGTTTGAATGGAATGACTTTTTCTTACTCTTTTTATTTTTTAAACATCATTTATTTCTAGAGGACAGAGCATACGACTTTTTATTTTATAAGAAATGTGTATTTTTATCAAGAACTTTTTTTGGTAACTTTCTTTTGCATTTTTAAGTAATATTTTTAAATATACATATGGATCTTAACAAAGAAACAGCAATTTCTTCTCCCACATGTGTAGAATTAATCTGGGGTTGGAAGTACATTCTGGCCACGTCTCGCAGCTTTGCAGGGCACGGCACCTCCGCTTCCCCTCCCAGCTTCATTATTCACCAGGGAGACTGCTCTTTGTTCAGCGTCTCTAGCTGGTGGGAGGATCACTGGTCTTGGGTCCTGAATTCCTGTGCTGCCTCATTCTAGTTGTGTGTCTGTCCTGATCTTGGTTGAGCTGTGGTTCCTTCCTCAGTAGATTAGAGCAGCTGGTGGCTGCAGCAGGTGGCTAGCACTTTGATTCTCATGCCCCACAGACAGGCTAGGAGCAGAGCGTTGACACAGAGAGACCACCAATTGAATATCTGCTGAGGCTTCTCCCTAATGTGGAATCAGAGGGTCAGCAATCCAAAAGGGCCAGGGAATTCTCCAGTGCCTACTCCTGACTTCACAGATAGGAAGGCTCAGGCTCAGAGGGAGAGTACGATGGCAGAGGTCACAGAGGAACCCAGGGCCAGGGCAGAGGCAAAACCCCGGTCTCCAGACGCCCAGGCTGCATTTCCCGGTCCTCTGACACTGGCCCTACATAACTAGAACTTTTCTAGCCTAAACCTGAATTTTCATTTACCCCAGGATTTGACAAAATGCCAATTTCAAATCGACCTTTCAAAGCATTAAGCAACTTAATTATTTCTAAAATTAAATGTGATGGTCTGGTGCCAGCTCACTGCTGAATCTAGATATTTCCTGTTTCATAGAATGTGATTGTCCACTCTGCATTCACTGCTGATAGAAACACTTTCATTTGAGGGAGGAGGAAGGCTTTCCGATGAAACACGCATACTCCATGCTCTCAGAGGCTCTTCTGCGTTTTGCTGCCTTCTCTGGAGAGCCTGGGCACGTGCTGTGTACTGTGTAACTGCTTCTTCTTGGTCTCGAACCATCAGGACCTCATAAAAAGGTCTTTCTAAAATTTTGAGAAGCACTCGACTCCAAAGACTGCCGGGCTGTATTGGAATTACTGTATTGGAGGTCTTCAAGATCCACTGTTTGTGTACTTTGTTATTTTGAGTGTCAGTAGATTATTCTAAACTGCGTCTTCTTCATCTATATGAAGGGATGCTGATGCCACTATTTTGTGTATGTAATAAATCACCACCTAAATATGAGAAAATATTTGACCTTCATAGTCATCTCAAAGAAGCTTTTGCATATGGTAAAACAGAATGATCCCCACGAGGCTGGGCAGTGGGTTCCTCCCGTGAGGTCAGAGGGGAGCGGTGTGTGTTTGGATCAGTATTCAACCTCCCTCTCCTCCTTCCTTTTTTTTATTTCTTTCCTCATCTCTATTCATGTAACTGGTGTTCTCATCTTCTGAATGGACGTAAAGCTACATGAAAACATGGCTGGCCGAGGACACTGAAGAAAGACACCAGAGAGTGTCCATGGGATTTGCCTGAGGGTGGACAGTGTGATTAGTGTGAATTCCTTGGAGCTCCAGGGATGGGACCCACCTAGAAGAGGTTGAGAGTGAAAGCACCTCCCGTGCACTCACTCATGTTCCTGGAGTAACGATCTCTTTGGGAGTCACTCTGGGGACAGAGAGGGAGGGTGGAGCTGTGGCTGGGATGGAGAGGTTCAAAGAGAACCTTCCTGATTTGGGGTACAAGCTCTGCCCCATTGCTGGGTGCTGGCTTGCTCCGAGGTCTGGGGTGGCCCAGGTCTGAGCCTGCTCTTCAGTGCGTGCCTGCTGTGTGGGCAAGTGGATAGACTCCAGAGGAACGGGTGGGGCTCAGGGAAGAGGGGGCCCAGGGGCAAACAGTTCCACCTCTGCAAGGTCCAGCTTTCACAGTGGCAACCCGCTCTGCTCCCATACTTCCAGCTGTGTTGACCAGTCATCTGAGACGAGGTCCATTTTCTATTAACAACACTTGATCTCTAACAGAAATGACTAGCAGGTGGCGATCAGATTATTCCTGTTTTTTTCATTCCTTGCCCTCTCCTTTTTATGTAGAGACTAGCTGGAATAACTGTTTGTTTATAATTAAAAGAAAAAAAAAGAACCCACAACCGTAGCTCTGATTTTGCATTGGAACCCATCTGTAAAGCTCGTTCTTTGGCAATGCTAAGAGCAGAATTCGATTTGCTCCCACACCTTCCTGTTTTGTTCAGTGCCCTTTTGGAGTTTGACAAAATTACTTTTAATTATCTCTGCTGCTTCCTTTAATAAGTAGCTTTGAGCAGTTTCCAAGGGCCTCCTCTAATCTTTCCGTGTGGGATCACTGTTGCCTCTCCAAAATGCATTAAGAGGGGACACTGAGGGCAAACTGGTGCTACCGAATCCCAGCCATCCTGTTGCTCAAGCAGGCTTGCTCAGTTAAAGGAACCACCTGTCTGACACGGAACTTGGCTCTTCTTGGGGACAAGATTTCAGCTCTTGCAGCCATCACAATAGTGAACCCGTCCTGTCCCTGCTCCAAATTACATGGTGCACTGTGGGTGTGGCATGAAGAAATGCCAATCACTGGAGTGCTGGGGGATCATCTGGATTATTTCCTCATTTATTTTGGAACCCATTTTTATTTTTTGCTGTTGTTCTGAGACACAGCAAAACCAGGGGTGAAGCTTTCCAAGGAAACCATGAAAAAACAAAACAAAAAAGACCACAAAAACAGGTGCTCAGTTGGTGGATAACACATTAGCTACCCACAAGTGGCTACTTGCAAAACACTCCAAAACCCCATTCCCCAAAGGTATCCAAATACCCTACTTGTAATTTTACCTTTTGTTTCATTTGCCAAGATAAGACTGTTATGTTTAGGGAAAAAGAACCCAGCAGACTTCATTAGCAGCTCCTAGGTGTCTTCACTTGGGTATAAACAATTTATTGAGAAGTTCATCTCAATTTGTTCTGCATCACCCCTTTGCCATATTTTAAAAAATGTTTGCATTTGTGAGCACGTACTCCTTTCCCCTCCAGGGTAAGGCAGTGAAGAGTCCCCTCTTCCCTCAGAGCAGCACGGTGCCTCCCGCGATCATCTTCCCACTCCCTCTGATTGGATCCAGAAATAAAAACTAGGAGCATTTCACAGACACTGGATACAGAAGCAACTCTGCATCCAACATGTGTCGAATGTTAAAATAACGTCTCCAGAGAATCATTCAAAAGTGAACAGATTGATTTCTGTGGAAAGACTGTCCGTGGAAAAGCCTTTAAGGAAGCCACACAATCCATGATCCAATTTTGTGACTTTAACCCCAAATTTAGGATGTGTGTGTGGAAATGCAGTGAAAACCCACGCCAGAGTTTCCTTATCTTCAACTTTAATTCAAACTAGTATTGACTCTTTAGATCAGACATATACTCATTCTTGTCTGGAAAATAAATCCCCCTGCCCCGTGATTCCTCCTGGGTCATTAGCGTTTATACCACCCAGCCTTTTCTGGCCTCTTACCCTTGGGAACCCAGTGCTGTCGCTCTTCCGCGGTGTCCTGCCTCTCTGCTGCCCTCCTCCGCAGCTCCTGCTCTGACATCAGCAGCTTCTCCACAGTGGAGGCAGAAGCCTGGTCACTTGGAGGCCCTGGAGCTTCAGAGATGGCTGCTGGCCCTCCTCCCCAGTGTGTTCTCAGCCCATAGGATGGTGGGTGCTGAAGCTCTTGCCAGCTCCAGGGACTCATCATCCAAGCAGTGTGTCCCAGATGGCAGTGGAGAATGCAGAGGCGATGGTCTATAAAGAGCCTGACCCGGAGAGTCCAAGGCAGGGAAAGGCAGCAGAGCATGACACAGCCACAAAAATGTCACCTGTTCACCCAACATAGCTGCACTCAGGGAGGGTGCACGGGTGTGAGAGGTGTGAGAGGATCGACTCAGAAACAGGTAGGCTTGCTCCTCACTCTGAGGAGCCAGGAAGATATCCAGAAAGGACATTCAGTAGCTTACATGGCTATGGACAAGAAGCCACCCCTTAGGAAACAGAGCAGTGTAACATTGCAATGATGTGTATGTCCAGGGGCCCTACAGACAAAGCAAATCACTTTACATAACAGGAAACGCCACTGTCAACGCTGAAGGCTAAAACTCCTGCCTCAGTGATTGAACAGGGAGTTTAAAAAATATATATCACTCTCAAGAGTCACTCAATTTATAGGTACACATTCTTTTCTTTTCAAAGGCACATAAAGCATTTACCAGTATAGACCATAGCCTGGGCAGCAAAACCAATCTCAATACATTGCTGAGGCTTGAAATTGTACAAAATACATTATCCAACCATGACGGGCTTGAGGGAGAAATCAATAACCAATAAGATGTATTAGATGCTAGCACTACCATGACGAATTACCATGGACAGGGCAGCTTAGCCACGGAGGTTCATTTTGCACAATTCTGGAGCCTGGAAGCCTGAACTCAAGGTCTGGACAGGTTGGTTCCTTCTATGGCCTCTCTCCATGGCTCTCAGATAGCTGTCTTCCCTGTGTCCTCACACCATCTTCTGACTGTGTGCGTCTGCTTCCTAATCTCCTCTGCCCACAAGGACTCCCATCAGATTGGATCAGGGCCACCCTCAGGACCTCACTGAACTCGATTATCTCTTTAAAGTCCCTGCCTCCAATACACCACTTGAATCTGGGGAGCACAGAATAAATCTATAACACAAAATAACTAGAAAACTCCAATTATTTGAGCATTCAACAATGCATTTGACAATAGCTTATAGGTTTAAGAAGAAGTAATAAAACCAATAAGAGACATTCTGCGCTTCATAATATCATGGAATCTCAAAAACCGGTGAGGGCATCATTAGAATACTAAGAGTTACATTCATAACTTCACATGTGTATATTAGAAAACAAGAAGCATTCAAAATAAAAAAAAATCTAATATTCCACCTGAAGAAACTATTAAAATACAAACAAAATAAGCCCAAAGTAAGTAGAAGAAAGGAAATGAAAAAAAAATGTGAGAAAAATCAAATGCAAGTAGATAAATTATAGAGAAAATTAACAGAGTCAAAAGTTGGGTATTTAACAAGATTTGTAAGATTGACAAAACTCTAGAAAGCTCAGCTAAGGGCAAAGGAGGGGGCACCACAGTACTGCGGCTTGGTGAGAAGGAGAGTGTGGGCAGCACATGCAGGAGACCTCAGGTAAACACACAGAGGAGAGCAGGCGTCACTCACCCCTCACCCCCTGCCCATCACTGACCCAGGTCAGTCGTGAACCAAGTGTGGAAACTTCACCTTCCAGCTTGTGGACCTCAGAGGAGTTGGGCAACTTAGGATGGGCAGATTTCCAAGACAAAAAGCACTAAGCATCTAAAAATGGAAGGGAGGGGGGTGAATCACTACAGGTCTTGAGTCAAACTCACTAAGATGCACTACTAAGGTCATTAAGTCATACTCACCAAGATGCACTATTAAGGTCATTAAGTCATACCAAGACGCGATGCACTATTAAGGTCATGAATCTGCAGGCCTCAGAGAGAAACAAGGTAGAACTGTAACAGCACTCACCCTGAGCCTGCAAGAACCCTGTCAGGCAATAATAAAAAACTCTATAAAGGGACAAAACCTTTACACAGGCAAAAAAAGTGAATATACTAATAGCTGACCAGTAGGTTAGAGATGTTCAACATAACTGTTAAGTAGAAAAATGCAAATTAAATGCACAAGGCAACACAATTTTACATCTATTAGAGAATCCAAAATTATTTTAAAAAATTCTATATGCAGGCAAGGGCAGAGAATAACTTGAAAGTTGCACACATTGCTCATGGGAGGTTTTTTAATTAATATATATTTTTAAGTTATTAATGGATCTTTATTTATTTATAAGCAGTGCTGAGAATCGAACCTTGTACCTCACACCTGTCAGACAAGTGCTCTACCACTGAGCCACAATCCCAGCCCCTCATGGGAGTTTTGATGCTACAAAAACATTGGAGAATGCTTTATTGTTTATTACTTTCATAAATTAGATATCTGCCTTATAATGTAGTTGCCCCAAAGTTAAAACACATGTCCAACCAAAAAGTCATTTAATGACATAGGGCCTGGGGATACAGCTCAGTTGGTAGAGTGCTTGCTTAGCATGTACGAGGCCCTGGGTTCAATCCCCAGAACCACACACACACAAAAAGAATATATTGTTTTTATTATAACCTGAACCTAGAAACAACCCATTTATCCATCAGCAGGGACCTGGACAAACAAAGTATAGTGTCCTTAGTGATGAAGCCCTGAATTGTGGTAAAGGGAAAGGAGTTCCTGATAAGCCTCTAAAGTACAGGAACGTGGTCACGTTGAGCAAGCGTGCCATTTTTCTGAAGTGGGGGAACATTCAGCTTCCTCCACCATAAGAGAGTCCTTCCAGGCTGTGGGGACATGCCAGGTCTTTTAAATGCCAGTTCAGTGAGAGCATGTTTTCATTCTGTGTTCAGGGATATGAGGAATGCAGGCCTGAAAGAAAGCCGCGCCAACTGCATCCCTGTTTTTGAAAGAGCTTATACTTCTCTTCATGGTTCCAAAAGCCTGGTTTTAAAAGTTCCTCAGACTCCAAACAGAACTCTCTCCCAACTGCATGGACCCACCAGCTGTCTCTGTTCCAGTTCTGTTGAGTGCTGCATCCTGGGAATGACAGATAGGGCAGACACCCAAGGCACACCAGCAAATTAGTTTCAGGACATGAGGTCAGAGCTTTCCAAGTCTAGATCCCTGGGTGTCTGGGGTACTTTAGATACCCGAGGACCTTCTGTCGAGGAATCTGAGCAGGTCAGGGAGCAGGCCCAGGGACTCGGAAGGTGAGGGAAGAAAGGCTCCCCTATGGGCCCTCCTGGCTCCTGCTGGCCATGTCCAGTGCAGGGACTAGGGAGGCCTCCTCTCAAGCCACAGGGCAAGCAGCAGGGCTTTGGGCAGTGTCTCAGAAATGGAGTGTTTCATTTGGGAAAAAAAATATTCAACTATGAATGAGATGAATAAAAATAAATAAATCACCACAAATCCTCTGAAATGGAAATGAGGACAACTACTCCATTCACAATATCCCCCCAAAAAATAAAATACTTGGGAATCAACCTAACAAAAGAGGTGAAAGACTTATACAATGAAAACTACAGAACACTAAAGAGAGATATAGAAGAAGACCTTAGAAGATGGAAAAATATACCCTGTTCATGGATAGGCAGAACTAACATCATCAAAATGGCGATATTACCAAAAGTTCTCTATAAGTTCAATGCAATGCCAATCAAAATCCCAACAGCATTTCTTGTAGAAATAGATAAAACAATCATGAAATTTATATGGAATAATAAAACACCCAGAATAGCAAAAACAATGCTAAGCAGGAAGTGTGAATCAGGCGGTATAGCGATACCAGACTTCAAACTATACTACAGAGCAATAGTAACAAAAACAGCATGGAACTGGTACCAAAACAGGCGGGTGGACCAATGGTACAGAATAGAAGACACAGTAACCAATCCACAAAACTACAACTATCTTATATTTGATAAAGGGGCTAAAAGCATGCAATGGAGGAAGGATAGCATCTTCAACAAATGGTGCTGGGAAAATTGGAAATCCATTTGCATCAAAATGAAACTGAATCCCTTTCTCTCGCCATGCACAAAAGTTAACTCAAAATGGATTAAGGAGCTTGATATTAAATCAGAGACATGGCGTCAGATAGAAGAAAAAGTTGGCTATGATCTACATACTGTGGGGTCGGGCTCCAAATTCCTCAATAGGACACCCACAGCGCAAGAGTTAACAACTAGAATCAACAATTGGGACTTACTCAAACTAAAAAGTTTTTTCTCAGCAAAAGAAACAATAAGAGAGTTAAACAGGGAGCCTACATCCTGGGAACAAATCTTTACTCCACACACTTCAGATAGAGCCCTAATATCCAGAATATACAAAGAACTCAAAAAATTAGACAATAAGATAACAAATAACCCAATCAACAAATGGGCCAAGGACCTGAACAGACACTTCTCAGAGGAGGACATACAATCAATCAATAAGTACATGAAAAAAATGCTCACCATCGCTAGCAGTCAGAGAAATGCAAATCAAAACCACCCTAAGATACCATCTCACTCCAGTAAGATTGGCAGCCACTATGAAGTCAAACAACAACAAGTGCTGGAGAGGATGCAGGGAAAAGGGTACACTTGTTTATTGTTGGAAAGCAGTATGGAGATTTCTTGGAAATCTGGGAATGGAACCACCATTTGACCCAGCTATTCCACTTCTCGGTCTATTCCCTAAAGACCTAATAAGAGCATGCTACAGGGACACTGCTACATCAATGTTCATAGCAGCACAATTCACGATAGCAAGATTGTGGAACCAACCTAGATGCCCTTCAATAGATGAATGGATAAAAAAATGTGGCATTTATACACAATGGAGTATTACTCTGCATTAAAAAATGACAAAATCATAGAATTTGGAGGGAAATGGATGGCATTAGAGCAGATTATGCTAAGTGAAGCTAGCCAATCCTTAAAAAACAAATGCCAAATGACTTCTTTGATATAAGGGGAGTAACCAAGGACAGGGTAGGGACGAAGAGCTTGAGAAGAAGATCAACATTAAACAGGGATGAGAGGTGGGAGGGAAAGGGAGAGAGAAGGGAAATTGCATGGAAATGGAAGGTGATCCTCAGGGTTATACAAAATTACATATAAGAGGAAATGAGGGGTAAGAGAAGAATAATACAAGTGGAAGAAATGATTTAGAGTAGAGGGGGTAGAGAGAGAAGAGGGGAGGGGAGGGGAAAGGAGGGGAGGGGGGATAGTAGAGAATAGGATAGACAGCAGAATACATCAGACACTAGAATGGCAATATGTAAATCAGTGGAAGTGTAACTGATGTGATACAGCAATCTGTATACGGGGTAAAAATGGGAGTTCATAACCCACTTGAATCAAACTGTGAAATATGATATATCAAGAAGTATGTAATGTTTTGAATGACCAACAATAAAAAAAATCATCACCAACTAAAAAAACAATGTGTTTCATTTGTTCTCTTATTTGTCTTTCTCCTACTGTGACCTACGTACTTTCTTTGACCTTTTTCCCCCTTCCTTCCTTCCTTCCTTCCTTCCTTCCTTCCTTCCTTCCTTCCTTCCTTTCTTTCTTCTCTTTCAGGGGTGGGGGGTGGGTACTGGGAAATAAATCTGGGCCACTCTACCCCTGAGCTGGGCATCCAACTACTCAGCCTCCAGAATTGCAGGCATTAGTGTGCACCGCATGCCTGGCTCCTTGGCCACTCTTGATCTTCTTGGGTGCTCATGTTCCAGTCCTTCTGCACCAGCCTTGAGGGGTCTGTCCTCTGCTGAACTCCTTCACCTGGGCTCCCCCGCAAGCCCACTCTGAGGCAGCGCTTTGTCCCAGGGGTTTGACTGGCATGTGCTTCTGAACCTGCCCTGTGCAGTTCAGGTTGGCAGAGAGCACTGGACATGGCAGCCTGGACACAGGAAGGGAGAGAGGTCCTGGGGAGGGGAGCTTGAGCTAACACCCACCCCTATGTTCCTGTCCAGGTCGGAGGCCAAGTGAAGGTGATCACAAACTATAATTGGGAGGAAATTGGCTCCTGTGGAATACAGAGGAGGCTTTGAAAGAGCCGCCTCAGGGAGTGGAAAACAGTCAATTATGGGCTTGAGGAATACCATTGAAAAGTCAGGAGAAATGAAAACAGAGAGAGCACAAATGTGCAGAGTGACTAAGAAGCTTGTGTGAGTTTTCTATGGTGCTTGGCTGGAAATAGCTGCAATGAAACAGTTGGCATTACTTGAGGTGAGGGTGGGCAGAACAGAGGCGGCAGAAGGTTGGAAGAGAAAGGAAATAAAAGGCAGCCGTGAGAAGGAGCAATTAATCCAGCGATGCAAGCCCCGTGTTGTTCTGAAACACTTCAATCCAAGGACGGCGTTAACTGGAGCCCGTTGTCACTGGGACCTCTGGCAATCATGGGGCAGGGGGATCCAAAGCCTTCCAAGATTTGCTTAGATAACAGCCTTAGGATGAGATGCTATTTGTTTTCCAACTAACAATAATCAAACCCCGATGAGATATCTTTGTTTATATGTGTGTTGACTCAGAACAAAATTGGAGAAAACCCAGCAGTGTAGCGTTCTCTGTGCTGAACTCAAGCATTCTGTGTGTTTTTGAAAGTGATTCTCTATGGGAATTGTTAAAACAAATGTGTAGCATGATTTGGATTATGGAGATAACAAGGAGAACAGGTTTGCATTGGCTTCAGGCAGTGAGTCCAAGGCCACGGGGAGCGGCTGCTCAGAGGCCTGAGTGATGGCGCACTGTGGGCGTCTAGCTGGACTTCAAAGCCTCGGAGCCACCACCCGGCCTGGGGTTCCAGGAGAGTGAGCACAATGGCAGGAGGCCTGGTTCAGGTTATGACCTCAGCAGGTTTGAAAGGGTGCCTAAGGGCTCCGTAATGCCAGGGCTGCAGAGCCCACGAAAACAGCGAGTAGGCGAGTTCACCTGCAGGACGGAAGGAGCCGCTGCCCCGTACCCAGGGCTCATGAGGTTCGCATGGCTAGAGCTGTGCCGGCTTTGCCATCTTGCACCCAGAGAGGGGACCACACAGGCAGCCTGACTTGGGGTCACGGTTCCCTTTACTCTTCAACTTGGTGGAGCCGAGTGATCCTTTGTCCCAACAAGCTTCCATTTAAGATCTTTCTGTGTGGGCTAGAGGAGGGGTTTGCTCTCCGTTGCTGGGACGTGAAGTCAGACACACACACGGGAGACCTACTGCACCGATTTGGTAATTCATGCCTCCCAAAGTTATTTGGTTTTGTTCTGTCACCCTGACTTGGTTGAGAATGAGGGTTTACCTCCCGTGATTCCTGTAGTGTATTTGTTCCTTCTCACACCTCTGGTAGTTTCTCCTTCAGGATGGTGATTCTGTATCATTTGTGCATAGGTACTTAACCATGTTTAGTTGTTTTTACTGTGAATTGAGGTCTTTTAATACAGTATACTTTAGCTTCACTTAAAGCTTTTAGCCTGAGTCCTACCTTGTCTGTTGCAAACGGTGTTCGCATTTCCTCTGACAACAATGCACCGCCTCCCTTTATTTTTAGCTTTTCCAAATAACTTTGCTTTTAGGTGCATCTTTTCCCTACTGTATAGAATTAAGCTTCTCTATGAAAATTAATCCAAAAAACTTTAATACTTGACTTGTGCCCATTTATAGGTAATTAATGATCACATAGTTTAATGAAATGTTTACTGTATTTTAAAAAATCAACTCTGCTGTTCTCTTCTCTAGAGCTCTTATCTATGTATTTGTAGCATTTATTGTTTTTAGGGAATTATGCTGTGCTGCTCCAGTGGGTCCCTTGTAATAGGACTTTGTGTAATGGCCTTGGTCTTTTTCATTTCCTAACTGAACCATCTGTTGTGGGCTTTGTCACACTTAAGTGATGCCTTATCAATACTTGGATGATGCCAATGGGGTGGGTATGTTTTCCTCCACTCCATCTGTCTTGTCTTGCTCTTTGTCCTTTGTCACAGCACATTCCCTTCCAGCCCCTCCACGGACTTCCTGCCAGATGTACATCAAGCATGTGCTCATCTTTGTCTGGGTGGGGTGAAGACCTTCATCTTGGTAGATTGCTCAGGAAGAGAACTTGAGTGCAATATTTCCTGAGTTCTTGAATTTTTCAAGTCTTTTTTGTTTGTTTGTTTTTAAAATTATTCATCCATACATGGAGGATAGCTTGGCCAAAGTTAGTGCTTGGCTCTTCTATTGAATTCCTTTGAACTGTGGCAATCCTTGCATTTTTCTTTCAATAATTCCGATGACAACCTGATCTCATTTCCTTTGTAGGTGACTGCATTATTTTACTTGGAAGGTTAGAAAATGTTTTTTGACTTTAAAGTCAAGTAGACATATTTAGATTATACCTAGGAATTGACCATTGGAGATCATTTTTGTAAGAACGTGGTAGTTTTTTCAAAATTCTAACATGTATTATTTAATGTTTAAAACATTTTAATGGACTGTAGTTTTAAACATTCTTTCATTTTTTTTCTTTCTTGAAGACTCTAATTATAAAGGTATTATTTACTAATCTTTAACATCCCCTTCCTCCTAGTTTTCTGTGTGTAATTCTTTATTCAATGTTTCATTCCTCGTCTGTCTGTAGCCCTTTAAGGTTATATAACTTATTCTTTGTTTTAAATAAGTCTTTTTCCCTTTAATTTTTCTCTGAGCTCAAGTGACTTTCAATTCATAAGTTGTTCCCTTCTAAGGTTTTGCATTCCTTCTGATCAAAAGCGTGATTCTTCTCCTTTCTACAAAGAGTTGCTCAAGGGTCCCTGATGGCTCCACTCTGCCTCTGTCCTCTCGTACGTAGCACGTCCCTGTGTCTTTTCTCCTTCTTGTGAGGACACCAGCACTGGATTCAGGGTGCACCACACCAACCTCATCTTGACCAACTCTGCCCGCAAAGACCCCCTAGTAAAACAGGGCCACCTTCTGAGGTTCTGGGCGGATGCGAGTTTTGGGGACACTGTTCCACATATACAGGGATTAAGCTAAGCCTGAGAAGGGCAGTGCTGGAGAGCCCCCGCTGACCACCACAGGAGTACCTGGACCTTTCTGGCCACGGGTCTCGATGGTTTTGGGTGGCTTCAGAGTCCAGGTGGGGCTCCGCCTGCACAGGATTCTCGGCCCTGGATCCCCTCCAGCGTGCCCTCCCCTCCCTCCGAGCCCTCCCCTCCCTCTGTGCCCTCCCCTCCCGTGCCCTCCCAGGTGGGCTCTGCCTTGCTGACCCGTCCTTGCTGATCCTGGTTCCTCTTTGGGAAGCTGGATCTGAAGGTGGTGAAGCTGTGGGCCCCTCGCGGGGGGGTCTGCCAAGGAGTGCACTGGGCTCAGTGGGCAGGACAGCTGCTGTTGACACAGGGGTCAGTGTGGCCTTGCCTTTGTCCTGTGTCCTGAGCAGGGCTGGCTCCAAATGTCTGAGAAGGTGTGAATCTGGTGTCCAGCGTCCCCTGCTGGCCCCACGCCCAGCTGTGAGCTCCCAGTTGCCCACTCCTCAGCATTGCAGGTCTGCAGAGGCCAGGCATCAGGAAAAGATGCAGCCAGCAGGCCCCTGTGGTGCCCGCTGGGGAGTGCCCACGTTAGCCCCTGTGCTACCCAGGGTGCCCGATGGAGACCCAGATGGAAGCCATCTTTCCAGGGCCTTCTCTGGAAGCCGCCTGGGGCCCTCCCTGTCCTGAGGGACTGGGCTCTGGTGGAGGTGAGCCTGCCCCCCACCTGGAAGGTGCAGGTCATCTCTTTAGGGACTGTGCGGGCAGGTGGGGAGGCAGTGGACTCCCGGCTCGGCTGTCCCTGGGAACTCATGTGCCAGGCTGCCACGCACCTTAAAGGATTGATTTCACAAGCCTTAAATTGCAGTTTAATTTGAAAACTAATTCAGCCTCATAATTGGCTTTCTGCTCAAATCACTGAGGCTAAAGATTTAAGTTCTTAATATTCAGATGGCTTTCAAGTATCTGGTGCCACCTGGGCATTAGTCCGTGGCATCCATCTCAGGGGACTTCCACCAGCTACAAACAAAAACACATGCTGGGCCCCTAATAGAATGATCCTTGTCACCTGGGACCGCATCGACGGAGGCTGCTGACTCCATGGTAGCACACAGGTTTCTCTGGTATTTAATGTTGGGAAGTGACATTGATTTCAGAATTGGTACCGTGGCCGGAGTGTGGGGGAGTCCACTCAGGGCAGCTAGAACAGTCTCTGTCGAGCCCCCTTTTCCTGGGGAACTGGGAAGGCCCATAGCCCATCCTGGGTGCCCGGCCAGGGGACGCAGCAGAGATGCTGCGGGAAGGAGAGGTGCCGCCCAGGAGAGACCCTGAGCTTGGTTCCCGAGTGATGAGCGGCAAGCAGGGCGGGGCAGCTCCGTAGTTCAGGGACTCAGGGGACCAACAGCTGCCAGCTGTCCCCCCTCCCAGCCCAGGCTGAGCCTCAGGGCACTGAGCCCTGGGCCCCCTGGTGCCAGCACGGGGTGGACTGTCGGGTGGTCCTGCTTGGGAACACGGGGTGAAGAAACAGGTGTGGTCTCTGTCCAGTGCAGTGGCAGCCTGGTGGTGGAGACACAGACTGGATAAATGAGTCGCCAAGTGTCAGTGGGGAACTGCAAGTGTGGAGAGGCTGGGAAGACCTCTTTGCAGGAGCCAGTGTGGCCTGAGGAAGATCAGGGACCAGCCTTGGGTGGGGATGCTCCAGGCCCAGCCTGTGCAAAGGCCCAGTGGCAGGGGACCTTTCCCACTCCTGACAGCCTGGTCTTGGCTTCTCTGCCTTCTCCGGTGTGTGCCTGGCACTGTTTGTCAGCAGATGCGGCTTGTACGTTTCCTGGGTCACCACACAACCGGCTCCTTGAGGGTGGCTCTTCCTGTCTTCTCATCCTGTCCCCCCAGCACCTAGCTCAGATGTCACCTCAGGTAAAGGCACAACCACAAAGAACGTTTGGGCCCCTGCACTCAGACCCTGTCCCCTCCTCCTCCTTCCTGCTTAGTGGTGTGATGCCTGGGGTGGTGCCACCTTGGCACGGGGCCTACCCTCAGGTGCGTCCCTTCCTGGAGGCACACATGCCCGCCCAGCAAAGCCCGGCTCAGAGCGGGCAGCGTGGCTGCTGGACAGGTGCTGTGGGTCTGCAGGCAGTAGCAGCAGTGGCTTTTGGTCAGCTGTTTGCTCTTGTCAGAGAGCCAAGTTCGGAGGGGAAGGCCCTCGGGTGCCTCAGGGCCTATGTGCTGAGTGCAGGTGGGCAGGCCCAGGGGGCGGTGTCCACTCGGGTCAGAACCACCCATTTCTCCTGCAGGTCTTGGAGGGTCTTGCGGAGACTCCTGGTGAGATAAAGGCCAAGATCCTCCAGGAAACACGGCTTCGGGGTCTCACTCCAGGGGAAGTGGGGGCACAAGGCCTCCGTGGGGGCTGCGTCGGCTGGCAGTGGCCCTGCAGGGCCTCACCAGGCCCCCCTGGTCAGGCAGCCTTGACCACATCTGTCCACTGTGGTTTCTGGTGGCCTCTCCTCTCCCTGCAGAGAGCGCCCTCAGGCTACCGTGCTCAGTGCTGGGTGCTCATGCCCTAGGGCGGGGCTGGGGCGGCTGGTGCTGGGCACAGTCAAGGAACCAGCAGCCTTGGCGGGCAGCTCTCCTGTCCTCAGTGCCCGGCAGGCTGAGGCGGGGCCTTCACTGAGGTCCACCTCTCGTCCACGCCCCACACCCCAGACATCTCCTGGGGCCAAGAGTGTCCTTTGTACGCATTCTGCTCCCGACCTTCCTCACCCACGTGTCTGGGAGTCCGGCCTCAGGGCGGCTCTGGTTGTCGCATCCTGGGCCAGAACGAGGCCGAGGCCGCCAGTCAGGCGTGGCTACGGGGAACTCAGGTGACCTGGAAAAGGCACCTTGGGGCGTGGCTCCCTCTCCAGGGTGTGCCCAGCAGAGTGGCCAGTGGTGCAGGGCTCGGGCTCTCTGGGGGTCTGGCACGCGGTAGAAGCATGTCTGTTTTTAAACGCGTCCCATGTGGATTAAAGAGGTTCAGCTCAGTAAAGCAGCTTGGCGGATCAGGAGGACAGACAGCTCTGAGTCGGGATTTACAGCAACATTAATGGCCACTGCCTGTGAAGTCGGCACTGCCGGCCAGGAGCCCAGGTGACGTCCTCCCCTCGGCCCCAGCTCCAGGAGGTGGTTAGGATTTTGCTGACCTGTTAGAGGCTGCAGGACACTGGCTTGCCAGGGCCACAGCATGGTCATGCCACAGCAATGGGTGGCAGACCTGGATTCTGAGGTGCCACCCCTGGATGTGGGAAGAGTGACGGAGCAGGACACAGTGAGCCTGCAGATGCCGGGTTGTGGGCACCGACCTACCCCAGGGAAGGCATGTGGGTGGATGCCTGGTGTGCATGCGTGGACTCTGTCCACGCTGATTTCTGCAGCCATGAGGACAGCGTGGAGTGGGCAGGAGAGACACAAGGACAGGTGAAGTGGCACCGAGAACCCAGAGATGCACCCAATGTGCCCATGTGCCTCTATTTTTTAATATTTATTTTTTAGTTTTAGGTGGACACTACATTATTTATTTTATGTGCTGAGGATTGAACCCAGTGCCTCATGCATGCTAGGTGTGTCTTCAGCAGGCACGAAGGAGCTCAAAGCCACACGCGGTGACTGCTCCAAACAGGAGGGGGACAGAAGACAGGAGCGGGTCCAGTGCAGGGGACAGATGGGAGGACACAGGCAAGCTGTGCTGCAGGGTTCAAGGCGAGGGACATGTCTCGAGCTGTGGTGACCGATCACTACACGCCAGCACAGCAGCGACCACCCCAACGCCGGCTGGGCTGCAGAGGGGCCGGCCCCCCACATGGACGCAGCCCTGCCTGAGGGGCCTGGGGCCTTTCTCAGCCCAACACCCGTCTGGAGCGGCCCCGAGGCCCATGTGCTGAAGGCCTGATCCCAGCTGGGTGCTCCTGGGGGTGGTGGAGGCCCAGCCCCGTGGGGGAAGTGAGGCCTCTGGGGCAAGCCCTGGAAGGATTGTGGCCCCCCACCGCTCCTCACCTGCCCCATGGGTGGGCAGCTTCCCTGCCACGTGCTCCTGCCACCATGCTCCACCTCGGCACAGCCCCCAGAGAAACAGGCCAGGCGACCGAGGACCCAGCCCTGAAACAGAGCAAAGGCAGACTTCGCCGTCCCTTAAGGATCGGTCACCGTGGGAAGCCCACTGAGGCATGGGGGAGCAGTAACGGCCTCGGGGCCTTTGCTGCCGAGAAGTGAAGACGCGCTGGAGCCATCCCACGCCAGGCCACTGTGCCATCCCCTGCCAGGCCACGGTGCCTGCCCCTCCAGGCCATGGTGCCGACCCTCCGGGCCCTGGGTATGGGGTGCTCTCAGCAGCTCTGTTTACTTATCTTTCCTCACTTTGTTTTTTGGTCTTGAGGATCGAGCTCGGGGCCTCGTGCAGGCCAGGCCAGCCCTGTGCCCCTGTGCCCACCCCACCCACCAGCCTCTTTTTTTTTTTAAGAGCCCAAACTGGAAAGGACCCCAGCACCCTCCTGTTGGTGGATGGCAAGCTGAGGGAGGTCTGCAACCACAGCCTTCGCTCTGCCGTGAAAGGACGGAGCTACGGACAGACAGTACCTGGATGAGCCCCCAGAGGACAGCTGGGAGAGCCAGTCCCCAGCGGTCACTGTACGACCCCATCTATTCAGCGCTCTTGAAACAAACCACAGAGGTCAAGTGCAGATTGGGGGTGCCAGGGCTGAGGGAGCACAGGGGAAGAGGCCTGTGTGGCTACAGAGGGCGGCAGGTGGGTCCCCGATGGGCCCTCCTGTGTCTTGATGGTGGTTCCTGCAGCGGCACGGCACGTGTGACAGACTGCGCAGAAGTGCAGGCACACACGGGTGCGCAGGTGACTCTGGCAGGCCTACGGAGGGGGGGCGGTGCCGACTCCTGGGTGTGGCCGGTGTCACAGCCCTGCAGCACCCCCCGGGGGCAGGCCGAGGGGCTTGGCTGTACTGTTTTGGGAGCTGCATGCGATTCTATACTTTTCCAGTGAAAGTCTCCCACCGTGGACCTGATGAAGGTGGGTGCTCGGGGTGGTGGGAGGGACCCAAGCCCTGGCCACCGGGCTCCTGCCCGAGACCCTCAGACAGGCCCCTGGCACCCCTCCTCCAGGCCCTCCTGTGCCTCTCGAGCTACACCCTTCTCCTGGGAGCCCTGATTTGGGCCCCTCCTGGGGGACTTGGATTCCGGCACTTGTTTCTCTGGAAGGCCTCTGGATCCCAGGTCAGTCGATGTCCCCAGGCACTGTCCCTCATTACTCTGAGCTCATGGGGTTGGTTTGGAGCAGGCAGGAAGTGCAGGGGCAGTGAGGGTGTGGCATCGGGGCACACAGAGGGAGGACGTGCTCTTCCTGTGCCCCACGGGCTCAGCAGGGTTGGCGACAGACCCAGGGGACCTTCCCGGACTTGGGTGGGACCTGGGAGGAGAGGGCGCCCTCTCTGGGGCCTCTGGCGGGGAGGCCAGTGTGGCCCTGGAAGACTTCCCTGAGAGTGACCCATCAACATCAAGGAGAGGGCCAAGGAGTGATGAGCCACAGTCTGGAAAGTTCCGTCTCGCCCTGGGAACCGCCCCCTGCAGCAGCCACCACCTCTGGACTCCATCCACGAGGGCCAAAGCATGGCCATCCCACGGGGCCCTGAGGTGGCTCTGCCCTCTGCTTCCTGGGAGATCTCAGGGCTGTGACCTGAGCCACAGTGAGCGCCAGGCCCCTGCCCGCGGGAGCAGGCCAGCGGTGTCACAGAGGGCGTCACGCAGTGAGGGGCCAGGCTGGGAAGGGAGGTGAGGCAGGCTCCTGGTGGCCCTGGGCCCAGGCTGTCACTGCTGTCCCTGGTGAATGCAGCCCTCTCAGCCTGTCAGTATTTAGTCTTCCCTCCGCTCCTTTCCATGGGGCCCCTGAAGCCCCTCCTTGGTCTGGCCTCCAGAGCAGGTGGCTGACTCCTCACTCCACGATGCCATGAGCTCCCCATCACCATCATCTACCGAGGCACCAGAGGAACTGCTGAGGCGGTTTCCAGGCCCCGGGCACCCGCAGGCCAGGCTGTCATGCTCTTTTGGACGCCTGGTCCTTGCCCTCGATGGGCTGATGGAGGAGAGGGCTGGCTCAGGGCGGCCAGACTGGGCACCAAACAGGTCCTTCCAGCATGGAGCCGGACTGTGTCCCTGGGGCTCTGACAGGGGCACTGACGCACAGTCCTGGAAAGGCTCAGGTGGGGGAGGAGGCGCAGCGGAGGGATCAGGGCCCCGGGCAGGGCCGGCCCTCACAAGGCCAGCCTGACAGCCGGGGTCCCCAGGCTGAAAGGCTCAGGGACTCTTCAGGAGGTGAGGGAATCGCTGCGTTTATAACCCTAATGGGCAAAGCCAGCCACACGTTGGGAAGACTTTCACTATTGATTTGTTTTTAAGTCAGATGTGGAAAATCTGATTTGTGATAGAAGGGCCCGGAGAATCCCGCTGCCTTTCAACAGGCCTGGGCCAGGACATGGCCCTGCCCCCACAGGAACGCACCCAGCTGCGCCCACCCTCCAGAGCTGCACTTGCTGCGCTCGTGGCTTTCTGTGGCGGCCTGTAGATCATTTGCTCACCCATCACCTGTCCCTGCCTCTCCAGGGACTGCAGGGGGCCAGGATGCTGCAGAAACAGTGGCACAGCCATTCCCTCCCTCCGGGGACACCGGGCTCACCGCTCTCACAGTCCCCAAGACAATCCATCGAAAATGCGATTCCTGTTGAAACAGTGGTCCCCGGGACAGAGACCTTCCTGCCCCAGCGACACCACGGGTCCTCTCTGGGACCCAGCTGAGCAGGTGGCTTCTGAAGCTGGCCCCGCCCGGCTCTGCACACCCTGGATGCCATTGCAGAAGTGGCCTCCGTGTGCCTCAGGCTTCTGCAGAGCCCAGAGCCGACTTGCCTGTGGGCCGGCGGAGAGCAGGGCTGGGGTGGCTGGCTGAGAAGCAGGACGCCAGTGAAACCCCAAGTTCAGCTCTACGGGGAACCTTCCAAATGTAAGTCTGTCCCCGAGTTGCTTGGACAGCTCGTGTGGCCGTGTCCCCTGTGTCTCCAGTTGTCTTGGGAGCCCTGTGCTTCAGTGGCCACCTCCAGCAGCCCCCCAGAGGCCTTCTTAGTGACCTCATCGGCCCTGCCCAACACAAGCGGGCAGTGCTGTTCTCAGGGAGGACCCTCCCGCCCTGGAGGCAGCAGAGTGGGGGCTGGTCTTTCCACACAGAATGGGGTGTTCTTAACCCCTGGCCAGAGTGCCTGCTGCAGGTCTGAACCAGCAGGTGGACTGGCTGAGACCACCTCCAGCAAGTTCCCTGGGGCTGCTTTATTCAAACTTTCCAAAAAAATTAACATCTCTGGGCTCAAGATAAGCCAGTTTCCACCCCTGTCTCTGCCAGAAATGAGGGAATTTGGAGAGAGAGAAATTTAAAAAGTTTAAGGCAGTACCTTTGAAGGACACACTTTGCCATCTACACAAGACATGTACAGTTCCTCAGTATTCTATTATCTTGGGCATGAAACTGTAAATTTATAAGAAGAGTTTAAGAAAACTCACATTTTTTGAGTAGCTCTTTATAAACACATTTAAATGTATTTCAATAAAATATGGATTTACAATTTTTTTCCAATGTGAAACATCTTTTTATCTTAAAAAGTTAAACATTGTTGGGTTTGGTGGCACATACCTGTAATCCCAGTGGCTCAGGAGGCTGAGGCAGGAAGATCGCAAGTTCAAAGCCAGGCTTTCTGCCTCAGCAACAGTGAGGTGCTAAGCAACTCAGTGAGACCCTGTCTCTAAATAAAATACAAAATAGGGCTGGGGATTTGGCTCAGTGGTTCAGTGCCCCTGAGTTCAATCCCTAGTACACCCTACCAAAAAAATGTTGATCATAACAAGTCTTTGACTTATTATTAGGAGGATGTTTCATATAGATTTATTAAGAACATGCATTGCTACATGAATTTAACTTGTGATTAT
Source organism: Spermophilus citellus (assembly GCF_964194105.1). NCBI lineage: Eukaryota > Metazoa > Chordata > Mammalia > Rodentia > Sciuridae > Spermophilus > Spermophilus citellus. Next base: position 749,610 of record NW_027672891.1, on the reverse strand, counting down.
AATAATTTTATAATTCATCTCATTTATGTCTTGCCATCTTAGTAGTCATTGGAATGCCTGCATGTTTTGTGTGAGAAATTCTATATTTTGCAGCCACATGGAGCCTGAAAATGACTTCCAACATTAGTCATATTTTTAAACACTTGTGCCCTTTCAATTGATTTTGAGATGATTATGTCAGCACTTTTACAATTTATTCAAATGTAGTTTTTTAGATAAGTTTTTCAAAACTTTAGTTTCAAAAATTTCATATACAGTTTCCCTGTGTTTTCCCCTTGTTAAGTTACTGAAGTCCTCCATTCCTTACCTTTCTTATATTATTAGTTGAAATAGCTACTGAATTTCTTATATTCAAAGAGATATTTTTATCTTTTTGAGGGGGGGGAGAGTTCTGAGGGTACTCAGGGGGACTCAACCACTGAGCCATATTCCCATCCTATTTTATTTAGAGACAGGGTCTCACTAGTTGCTGAGGCTGACTTTGAACTCACGATCATCCTGTCTCAGCCTCCTGATCCGATGAAATTACAGGAGTGCGTCACTGAACCTGGTGATACTTTTATATTTTTGACACTAATTTTTCTAAAAGAAGTTATGTATGTCCCTTTTTACTTTAACCTCTAGGGAACTCAAAAGTGAACTATAAAATTTAGTGTTTTCTAATGTTTCTAGAGTAAACATACATTCAGTATGTGTCTTAGTGTATCTTAAGCATTTATTAATGTTATTATATTATTATTATTATTATTATTATTATTATTATTATTATACATTGGTTAAGCCTATTTTTTAAACTGATGTTCTAAATGGATTTTTGTAGTTCCCAAAATTTTTTGTAAATTATAAAATGGCATTCAGATAAATATATTTCTAAGATGCAATTACATGTTGAGTTAGTTCATTTTTAATACTCATTCATAATGAGTTTTCTCTCCCCTCTCCATCCAACCTCAAACTGTGGTACTTATTTAAAATGAAGTAAAAGAATGATATAGTCCTAGTGTCCTATCATTGATTTCTTTGAATTGTCATATAGCTGCTAATAGATATTAGAAGTATAAATTACATTTCCTTCCCTACATAGATTAATTGATTTCTTTGAATTGTCAGATAGCTACTAATAGTTATTAGAAGTATAAATTACATTTCCTTCCCTATTTAGATTAATTGAATGCACAATCATATTTCTACTATGTAGAATTTACTTATTTTTAGTATTAAAATTTTTATGTGACCTAATCAGAATTGTATTCCAATGGCAGAAATATAATAATGTACTATTGCATACTCAAGTTCCTCTCATCAGGGACAGTTTACCTGAATGAAGACTAAGACATTGACCACCAAGATGTTTCCTTTTGCATTAGGCTTATTTGCTACATACCACTCTTGGCCATTTCCAGAAATGGCTTTGTCCAAATCCCCACAGTACTGACATAGATATGCATTCATATCTAGTTTTGAAAGATCATGCTTTGATTAATTTTCATAATCAATAAATAACTAAACACCTAAATTTCAAAGAGATAAAATGTATATTGACTTTGAATGACTTCCCTTTTTCCTCTACTTTTTTTCTTTTTCCTGATCTTCTGGTCAGTCTCCTCATCTCCTCCTCTGCACTCACGCCCCTGGGATTTCTGCTTCTTGCTCTCATGCTCTTGTTATGCTGTCTATATGAAGGCACTCCATCAAGAGCTCTGCAAAGTCTTGCCTTACTTAACCTGCCTCCCTCTCTACATGAACCTGGGACCTTGTTCCTTCATTGAATTATCACTGGTGTCCATTGTCTGCCTCTCCACCCACATTGAAAGTACTCTAAGAAAGGGATGGAGTGTTTTCAAACAGTTCTTTTAAGCCCCAAGGACCACAAACAGATCACAACTCTAACATTTAACATTAAAATATCGACAATCATTATCAACATGGAAAGAATACACAGAAATTGTCAAAATAAAGAAAATATCTTCAATATATTCATTAAAACTAAAAATTTATCATTCAACTTTTAACACTCTTTACATGGAGAATTTTTAAGTCTGCCACCTGGAGCAGACAAGGTCATTTTGTGAGGATATGACAAAAATGGCAAATTTATTTAAATATAAATAGAACATTGGCTCCAAACCAGTGATAAAGACACATTGTAGGAAACTATTCAACACCTGATGCTAAAAGAAAAAAAAAACATAATTTGAAAATGTTAAAAATAATGAGTTTTTGTGAACTTCTAATTTTGCCACAAAAGAAATATATGCGTGTATGTGTATATATGTATATATAGACAAACACGTATATACACACATAGATGTGCACAAATGTGTATTTTGGAACTGATCCCATGAAAGATAAATATAGGTGTGTGAATAGTAACTTTTAAAACAGCAACTGTGAAGATCCAGTTAAAAATAAATTTGACATTTAAAATGTATTCTGTTTCATTGTGGAGAAAAAAGTCAAACTGGCGATAAAAGAAGAAAAGAAGACTTTGTTTTTTTGACATAATAAAGTAAAAAGGAACTTTGCTGGCCTGCACATCTTTCCCAAGATTGCCTGTGGTGACAACCTAGTAGTGCTCCATCTCAGAGGATTTTTTTTTTCCAGAAAAAGATGAATAGAGTCAGATGAAATAGACAGGAAACTCCAATATGATACAATACTCTGCTGCCATCTGACATATTCCTGACCATGTGATTTTTAAGTAACATTAAAAAAGGCCATTTACAATGTGCTACACAATTCTTAAATTTAATTCATAAGGTAAAAAAAATGTCTGAAACTTTAAATAATAGTCTAGAAGAAATAAGGTTACTGTTGCCAAAGAAAAAGATTCTAGAAAGGAGAAGAGAACCAGGAATAGATGATGTGGCTCAGGGATTACATGATTGAGTTTAGTAACATTTTTTCAAAGCCCAGGGGCGCAGCTGAGCCACAAGGGACAGCACAGGCTCAAGCCAGGAGCCAGGCTTAAGGGTGTTGGGGGGGAGAGGGCGCGGTGGCTGTGTGTGTGGGGGGCGGGGGCGGGGGCAGAGGCTAAGGCCTGGGGCAGGGGGCTGGGGAGGGGAGGGGGCTCGAGGCCCAGGTCTACGGCCAGGCGTAAGGGTTGTCAGGGTGCAGGGTGCGGGACCAAGGGCCCAGGGAGAGCAAGTGGCCCAGGCGAGGGGCAGGCCTGTTTCCCTAATGAGGCGCCCTGGCCCAGATGCGAATCCTGGGACAGGGACCTGGCAAAGAGGGCCTGGCAAGGGACGGGGGCCTGGAGGAGGGCGACGGGAGGGCTCTCGGCGGGGGGGTCGAGGTGGGGGCGGAGAGGGGTGAGTGCCAGGACCCAAGCAAGGGGCCCAGGCAGGGGACGGACCCTACACAGGAGGATGCACGCACCGACCGAGCGCACAGACCCCACGACCGCGCGCGTGAGGGGAAAGCAGGGAAGGGGAGGATGGGGGCGGAGCAAGGATGAGGGGTACTGAGGGAGGCGCGGGGGACACCGAGGGCAGCGCAGTAGGGGGCCCAAGCAAGGGGCCCCCAGTGCAGAGGCGACGCCAAGCCCCGCCACGCGACAGGAGGAACCGGTCAGGGGCTCAGGGGACTGGAGTGCGAAGGGTCAGGCTTGGGGAGGGCTCCGCGGGGGTAGGGGGCAGCATGCAAGGCCAGAGGGTGGGGGCGGGGGTAGGGAGGGCACGGCGCGGGGGAGAGCGGCGGCGCAAGGCCAGGCCCAGGTCCACTGCCAGGTGTCAGGGTGCGGGCAGCAAGGGGGCCCGGCGAGGGGCAGGACTGTGTTTCCCATTGGGAGCCTGCAGGGCGCACCGGCCAGACAAGGCCACTCCGCTGCCCCAGGGGATTAGTTCCTCACCAAGGTACCGGGGGACCAACTGTGGAGGGCCAACAAGGGCCAAAGGAGGGCACCGTGAGGGGGAGACATTGGGTCCCAAGCCGGGGTGCGGGGAGAGCCAGGACCCGATCCAGGAGCCCAGGCAAGGGGCAAACAGGGGAGGGGGTGTTTCTCGGCAGGGCAAGGACACACAGAGCACCAGGGGACCAGAGGGCAGGCACAGGAGGGGGCCCAAGCAAGGGGCCTGAGAGGATGGGACAGGGACAGGGTCCTCCCGAAGAGCGGCCTGGGCTCAAGCAAGGAGCCAGGCCCTGCAACGGGAGACCACGAGTGATGGCGATGGGCCCGGCCGGACTTAGGGACTCAAGGGAAAGGACAGGGCCTGGGAGGGAATGCAGGGGATGGGATGGACGGGAGGGACGGCAGAGGAGGGCACTGGACGGGCCCCGGGGAGGTAGGCTCAAGGCCCAGGTCCACTGGCGGGGCTGGGGCTCGGGCAGCGGGGCTTAGGGAGCGGGAGCGGGGCTGGGGGGGCCGGGGCAGAGGGAGGGCAAAGGGACCAGGCAAGGCACAGGGCTACCTTGTCCCCTAGGGAGCACCAAGGCGCCAAGAGGCCAAGAGGCCAAGCCCACTGCCCTGGACCAGGGGAGCATCCTAGCATAGGGATCAGGCCGAGGGCTCTGGCAGGGTCAGGGGATAGACAGGGGCCAAGGGAGGGCAGCTCCAGTGCCGGGAGGCGGAGGGGGCGGCAGGGTGGTCCAGGGGCTTGGCGCAGGGACCCAAGCGAGGAGCCTGTGTGCATTCCTGTGTTCATGCATACACACACACACACACACACACACACACACACACACTCACACCATGCAATAAGTACCCATTAGCTTCTCGGAGGCCCCTAGGCTTCCCGTCATTGCTGTTATGACTCTGGGTTATAATGGTGCATCTTGCTCCCCAGGGAACCAAGCATGGGCTTGGTATTGGGGATGTCACACGGAAGCTGTCAGACTCAGCTCACGGTGAGCTCCTCAGCTACAGAGACCCTGGCATGTCTGTCTTGTGCCTCCAGCTCCTGGGGCAGAGCCTGGCACAGCATGGGCATGCTGGATGTGTTGGTCTGAGTTGGCTCTCCATGGCCCAGGCTGGAGCTCTTCCTGGACCAGTCGCCTGTGAGAGCAAGTGTTGGCTGGGAAGCACGGAGCACAGGGTGTCTGGGGGTCTCCTTCCTGCCATGTCGACTTGACCCTGTGTCATGCACAAGAGCTGGGACAGGCCTGGCCTCTGCATGGAGAGATGGCTGCAGCCACCTCTGAAGTGGACATTTAGGGGGTGGCTTGTCCTCCCCCAGCCTGTTTCTCCTTTAGTTTGGGGGGCCTAAAATACTCCCTGCCACAGCTGGTCCTGGAGACTGAGATGCTGTACGGTATAGTGGGACCCGCCTGCCTCGCAACCTGGCTCCCCATGGGCATCAGTATACAGTATGTGCTCAATATGCAGATGAAGATGTCACTACCACCACTGCCATCCTCTGTTCCCACTACTTCTCAGAGAGGTCACAGGCCCTGCTGCAGTTAGGAACCAGGAAGACCTTTGAAATCCTGCATGCAGCAGGGGTGACGGTCATGGTCCTGTCTGTCCCTGCCCTGCAGGAGCTTGTCGGCTCGTGGTGTTGTACGGACTGAAGTTCTTTATCAGTGGACATTCCTGTTAGCAGGTTTAGGATAATACGAGGGGTGCACCCGTGCCTGTTGATCGGCCTCATCAGTGGTACATAGAATGACTGTTAGGAACAAAGAGCAGGGTGCCATTTGGTCACTTGCTCCCTAAACCCTCAGGAGTGAACCCCACATGCTAGTATGGGTTCCAGAGTCCTGAGCGGACCCTATCCTACTTACATGAGGTCTTCTCATTCCTGGGGACCACCCAGAGTTCTCAGTTGGTACTGACACATCCTGCTGGAGCCTTCCCCAAGGACCACCAGAACCCTCTCTGGCTTCCCCTGGAGGACTGTGCAGAGACTTCCAGGGCCTTGGAGACCACCTAGATGCGCATCTCCTTGCTTTACAGATGGGAAAATGGAGGCCAGTGAGGGTGGAGGTCTAATGGGGTTGGGACAAGAGCCCAGGTGTGGTGGGCCATTTCTCCACACTGTGTCTATATGTGATTATGACCATGTATCCCTTTTTGCTCCAAGAAGAGGAATGCACTGTCCTTATTCGGATAAAACAGAGAAGGTAAAGCATGGACTCAGAGCCAGACTGCATAGGTTCAAATCTGGGCTGGGTAGCCTGGGCAACTTACTTAAGCTCCATTTGTTCATTTGTAAAATGGACATGCTACTAGTTCCTGCTTCCTGAGGGTTAAATGAGCTAATGTGTTAACAATACTTTAACATCACCTGACACATAGGACATCCCATATAAGTATGAGCTGCTGTTACTGTGATCATGATATTGATGGTGATGGTGATGGTAAGAGTGATGTTTGCTATTGATAGTGATGATTGTGGTGATATTGTTAATGATGATGGTGATGTTGATGGTGAATGTGGTGGTGAAAGTGGTGGTGATGGTGGTGATAATTGTGATGGTGGTGATGGTGGTGGTGGTGGTGATGGGGATGGTGATGGGGTTGGAGGAGGTAATGGTGGAGGTGGTGATGATAGTGATGATGAAAATAGTGATGGTGATGTTGAAGGTGAAGGTGGTGGTGGAGGTGATGGTGAAGGTGGTGATGTTGATCGTGAAGGTGCTGGTGATGGTGATGGTGAAGGTGGTGGTTATGGTGACCATGATGTTGACAGTGATGTTGATGAGGGTGTCTTTGATATTGGTCATCCTTATAGTTTATGTTGATGAGTGTAAGTCAATGATCATAAATGTTGTGATAAAAATCTAAACAGAGATAAAGGTTTTGTCTTTTTCCAACAATCCCCAGGACCTAAAATGGCTGGGAAAAGAGGCTTGTTGGTTCCTTGACTGTTCATATAAATCCATGCATACATCCAATTCCCCATAGCAATGTGTGGACCTGCAGCATCTGCAGATGACAATCTACCTAGAAGATGCAAGTTAAAACACACAGACAGGCTTTCCTACGTGCGCCTGAACCTACTTCAGGAGTAACAAACATGCTTCCACCTTCCTTTACTGCAGACATCAGTAACTGATCCCCACGCCCTCCACGTGGTCATTTCCAGGGTTGAGGAAACCCATTTTCCCTCCCTGGGCTGCAGCATCTGCAGGCCCTGAGCTGGAGGGGGGCCTGCAGAGGTTGGAGTCTTGGGGGGATGAGCCCCCATTCTACACATCCCATAGCTTTGCTGTTTATGGTGATGAACCCAGAGGATGGATTCTCAGTGAAGCGTGCCCTGGGAATGTGGCTTCCACAATCTCCCTGGTTCTTCATGGGAGACAGAGCCAGGTGGTGGGAAGCCCTGCATGGGCTGTGTGAACCTCTTCTGTCCTTGACATTGTGACCATGGGACTTCTGCTGGTTGTGAAACACTTGTCAGAAAACTCAGTACCAGAGACAACCCACCCACATTCAGGGAAGAGCTGCACCTTTAAGACCATCTTGCTGTGTGGCTTGTGGCCTCCACATGCAGAGCCACCGTGAAGCTGTGTTCTGGGCTTGCTGTAGCCAGAAAGAGTTACTTACCTTGGCCAGCTAGGTAAGGCTCTGAGAGAGGCAGGGGTCATGTGAGTGTTTGCTTGGCAATTTGCATCTTTACAGAATCTGAAGTTAAAAGAAACTTCATAGGGCATCAAAGTGCCCCCCTGTGTTCCACAAGTGACCACTGCTTGTGTTGCCCTCTCGGGACCTGTAAAAACCTGTTTTAATCCAGCCATGCTACAGTCATGTTTTCCTGGAATGTGGGTCCCTTGAGGAAGGGCTTTGATCTGTTCTCCACTCCCTGGAACCCAGCAGGTGTGGAGGGCATTTGTTAGAGGAAAGGGCAGGCAGATGTGTCCCCAAGGACACCTCCTCCAGGAAGCCTTCCCTGGTTCTCCAGACAGGTGAGCAATCCTCCAGCGGAGCTTCTGTCCCCCGAGCCCCTGCCATCCTGGTTGTGATGACCAATGTGGCTTCCCTGGAGCGAAGCCCAGGCTGGTGTCAGCACCCAGTGCTGGAGGTACCAGAAAAGGCCTCCCAGAGGCCTCACAAACTCTGAAGACTTTACAGATAAGGAAACTGAGGCCCAACAGGGGAGAGGACTAGGCTAAGGATGGCTGGTGTGTCCAGACAGGTGGCAGAGTTCACTTGGGGACACTGGCCAGTCTCTAGTCAGGTGGGCCAGCTAAGGCAGCAGGGCCTAGATTCTAGTCCCATTCAGCCTTGGGTTCCTAGCGGCAGGCAGGGTCCCCAGGTCTGAAAGCAGTGAGGTGGGGGGTCCTAACAAGGGAGTGACAAGAGGACACTACAGAAACGCTTTCCTTTTCACATGTCCCCTCCCTTGCTGCCGCCAGCTTGTTTGACACAGTGGTGAATGTGAGCATTTGGAATCTCACTGCTGGTCGCAGCAGGGCAGGGGTGCCCTGGCTCAGCCTCAGGCTCAGCACGGCCACTTAGACTCTGGTTTGCTAGTCCTTCCCTTCCCCAGCTTGCCCAGTGCTCAAACTCACCTCAGGGCCTTTGCACATTCTGTCTATCTGTCCCCTTCCTTTTGTTAAGCCTGTGCAACCCCAGCTCACTGGACGCCTTGGGTAGGGGCACTTTGGAAGCTTCCAGGGCCAGCCTTGTGCTGGCCTTCTGGTCTGAATTAGCCAGGCCTGTTTGTGCTCACTCTGCCAGAGGGGCAGGCTGGGGTGAGGAGGGAGCACTTCATCCCCTTAAATGCTTCAACTCATTTAACCTTAATTGCCTTGTTTTCATAGACATTTGCTGAGGAAAAGGACCAAATTATAGCTTGAATTGGGTCTTCCTAATCTTAATTAAAAGCTCTCGTTTATAATCAGGACCAGGCCTCAAATGAGGAGCAAACTGCCCTCAAATGGCTTGTTTAAATCACTAAGCCCTTTTTGCTAATCACTGTTTAGTCTGAACCAACAGCACACATCACCCCCTCTATGTGTACTTAATTTTTTAGACCACTTATTCAAGTGGTTTATTCCATTTTCAAGTTCCAACGCAGGCCTTTCCCAAAATGCTGTAATTAAAACTCTTGGGGGAGATACGTTTTTGTTTTGGCCACAGCATTTTAAATGTATTACTATTTTCCTCTTTTTGTGTGTGAAAAGGAAAAAATGACAACCTTATGGCCATCAGAGATCACAAAATTAGCATGTATGTAATGAATGTAAATAGTCACTTCCTGAATTTTATATCCCTGGGGCCTGCTTGTCAATCACAGCAGTTAGGTAGATTACAGAGCATGTTATTAAAGCGTTTTGACAAAACTCCTAATAACAAACCCAGTGATCCATTTAGTTTAACATCAGAAAAAAAAAAAGCTTCAAACCAATTGGCCTTCCAGGGAATAATGTCTGTGACCTTATTAAATCATTTTTCATCATTATTGCTGCACACTTTATTGAAACTCCAGACAAAATTCTGCTTTGGGGGCAGCCAGGAAAGGCCTGGGGAAGCAGGCTTTGGGCAGGGATGAGGGGGATTCTCCTTCAAGTCTTAAAGCATGCAATTGCACAAGCTCATGTGAGCTCTGCTAAGATGAAAACTCAAGTCCTGCAGACCAGCAGGCAGGAAGAAGTTGGATGTGACTTAAAGTTCCAAGTTGCTGTCAGCTAGCAATTAGGCCGTGCTGCTTGCAACTGGTCCCAGCTCCACAGCAGAGGTTAGGCCACTTGGAACGTCCTCACAGCCCATGTCCATTTTTAGAAGAATAAATGGGAAATTAAGCTCATGCATATTGGCATTTAAGTGTTGGAGGCAAGTACACCTCTCTGGGCCTTGGTTTGCCCATCTGTAAAATGTATGCCCTGGACTGGATTCAGGGAAACATCAAGAATGTTTGCTGAGCTTCTACTCTGGGCCAAGCTTGGTGCTGGAGCTGAGGCCTGTTTCCTGCCCTTGACCTCACTGATTAGGGGGAAAGACAAAGTGACAGCAGGGTTTGGAAAGCGAAGACTCAGTGGGGGCAAAGGAGAGAGGAAGGGAGGAACTTGGGGAGGGCTCCTTAGAGAAGGTTCCAGGTGAGGAAAGAGAGCAGAAGCAGGTCTCTGTCGTTCCCCCCAGCTCCATTTGTAGCAAGAAGGATTCAGAAGCCTCGATGACTCAGTGAGTCCCCAGAGTGATCATTATCTTGAGCCTGGTGTCCACATCCTCCTACCTAAAGCAGCAGCACCTGCCTTACAGAAAGTGCATTTGGCCTGAGTAGAGGCTTGAGGAGGGTGAGGGGCCTCTGCCTCCCACCCCTTAGTATCTCCCAGCTCCCCAGGCAGCAGCCCCTCTCTGCTCCCTTCCGCTGGGCCCTCTCACCTCCTCTTGGCCGTTTCTTATTACAGTGGCTGTATTTGTTTTTCCATCAGAGGAATGCTAACCAGAAAAAAACCATTATTTCTAAAAAAATAAACTGTGGGCTTATTGGCCTTTGAATGCTACTGAAATGGATGTTGGCCTTCTCCAAAGGCCTTGAGACAAAGAGGACCTGGGGCCTTGTGTGAGCAGGCAAGGTCAGGGGGTCTCGAAGGGTGCTCTGAAGGGGTCCTCCAGATGGGCCAAGGCTGCCGCCTCTGAGAGGAGGAAGGGCATGATGTCAACTGCCACGTGGGACTCTGGCCTGAGTCAACAGCTGCTGGGGTTGACCTTGCCCAGCCCTCCAGGATCCCCAGGATGCACCCCTCTCTCCAGAACTCCCAGGCCTCTGTCTGTTCTGCACTTGTGCCAAGGGGTAGAGAGCTGAGAGTGGCCTTGGAGACCTGGCTTCCCGGCCTGAGTGGCCTGAGGCAGGCCTGAGCATGTTGACTGCCAAGTTCAGAGGAGGGCAGGCAATCCTGGCCCCTTGAGCACCCATTGTGAGAAGCTCCTGACTCGGGTGCTTTTCACCTTGGTGGGTCCTAATACTGGCTCAGTCTTTGGGGGTGGCAGGAGGAGTGTGCACATGCACATGCGCTTCAGCTGAGGTTAGCCACCTGACCCTCCCCACGGCCAGTCTGTGGGTGGCCAGAGCCCTCCTGAGGCTGTGTTAGTCTGGGTCATTCCTTCCCTCCACCTGAGCTGGTAGTTCCTTGTGGCCAGGGTCCAGGCTGAGGGCAAGGGACCTGGGGAAAGCGTTGGCACAGAAGAAAGCAGGCAGGTTACTTGACCCCTGATAAGGATCATGGAGCCCATCCCTGATGGGAAGGTGGAAATTGGAAGCAGCCCACTTGCATCTGAAGTTTGGCTTCGCCTCTCACTTGTTGGAAAATGCTGGGCAAGGGTCTGAAGCTCAGTTTCTTTCTTTCTTTTTTTTTTAGATGTAGATGGACATAATACCTTTATTTATTTTTATGTGGTACTGAGGATTGAACCCAGTGCTTTACACGTGCTAGACAGGTGCTCTACATGGAGCTACAGCCCCAGCCCTCGGTTTCTTTTTCTAGGAGATGAGGAGAGTTGAGAGCTTTCTACTTGGGTCACGGTAAGAGTGAAGCCGGTCACCATTAAGATGGTCCTGGTGTGAAGTTGCCACTACTTTTATTTTTATTACTGTTGGAAAGAAAGGGAAAGAAGTCAAACTGCACCAGGCCAGTTACCCCTTTTTAAAGCCCAGGACAGTGAATAAGAGGATCTCTAGGACCCAGGTCACCAATTCCAAGTAGTGACTGGATTTCCTTGCAAATGCATATTCCTAATTCACGGCTGTTAATTTCAGAGCACCCCTGACGGCCTGCGGTTCGGGTCTGGGGCATCTTCCCTGCCTTTCCCAAAGGGGATGGGGGCATGCCAGGCCTGTTCTTGGTAGGAGGGAGCAGCATGGGGCCTCAGTTTGAGACTGGCAAAGCCCTGGGATTCCTTTCACTCCATCTCAGACAACCAGCAAGTCAGTTTCCCTGGACCAGACTGTGTCCATACCCATTATGACCATGTCTTGATGCCAGGACTCAGGAACAGCCCCCAATGCAGGGTTAGGATGTTGTTGAGAGAGAAAGGAAGTAATTAGTAGGTTCTTATCCTGTTGGTTTTATGGGGAACCCTCTCTGGTCTTTGGGAGCCATGCACCCCACCATGAACCTGGGCCGAGCAGGTAACATTGAGGTCAGTTCAAAGTAAGCATCCAGGCAGATCCCTGATGACCTAGCCAGCCCCGGGGATAAGAGCAATGACAGCATTAATTTGTTTTTAAAAAAATTTAAGCAACTTCATTGAGATATAATCCATTTAAAGTCTACAAGTCAGGACCTTTTAGCAAATTCAGAGTGCTTGTCACCACAGTTAGTTTTACAGTCTTCTTATCACTAGCCAAAGGAAGCCCATACTCTTTAACCATCACCCCGAGCCTCTCCTCCAGGCCTCTAGCCCCTGTGGCCCGAGGAAACCACTAATATGCTTTTGGTCTCCATAGATCAGCTTTTTCTGGTGCCTTCATGTTAATGGAATCATAAAACACTTGGTCCTTTGGACTGAGGCAGCATTACCTTTGAGTTCAGGCAGCCTAATCAATTCCTTGTTCCTCGTGTATTGGCTGTGTGGTCTTGGGATGGGCAGGCAACATCTCTGAGTCTCAGTTTTCTCTGATGCAAAGTGAAGCTGTGAGCACCCAGCTCCCAGGATGGTTGTACACACAGGGCCTACATCTTGCCTCACGTTATAGGACTCAGTCACCAGAGGCTCCAGTCATCTGCTGTTCATTCACTCAATGCCCAGTACACTTTTGCTGAATACCTTCTGCCATGTTTTGAGGCTTAAGCTGAACAGAACATGATTCTTGAACCCATGGGCTTGCAACATCAAAGGACACAAACACAAGCAAATGAGAGTATGATGATGTCTGTTGGTGGGAGTGTGATGCCCAGAGTGGGCAGAAGGGTCATGTCTACCAGAAGATGAGCAAGAGCTCCAGAGAGGCAGTGACACTGGAGCTCAGGGCACTGGTGGGTAGGTGATGGGATAGGGGTAGGGGCTCCAGGCAGAAGGAACAGCTTGAGCAGAGTGTGGTGGCCCAAAGCCACGTGGCAGACTGGAAGCTGCCAAGTGGCTAGACCCCATGGTTATTTTGGTTCATGAAGTGGGGTGAGGGGAACCTTCCTGCTTTCTGGCTTGAGCCATGCTCATTGTGTGCAGTTAGGAATGGGAAAGTCTATAGATGTGTGTCGGTTTTGCATGACCTTTGACTTTTGCTGTAATTAACTGCTGGGTCCACTTCTGGCATTGTCTCAGCAGAAGGGAAACCTGATCGATGGATGCCAGGGGCCCTCAGAAAGCAGGTCTCCTTACTCAGTCATTACAGACCCAGAGCTTAGCCTTGAACCACTGGAGGAGTGGGACTTAATCCTTCCTGCTAGGCCACTGAGAAGCCCCCTTCTTAGAGTGTAATTAGCCAACAAACCGGATTAAGATTTATCCATCAGTGAAGACTCAACTTCCTAAGCTGCGCATCCTGTCCAGACGGCGTATGATCTGAGGAGTGTGTGGTCTCCCCAAAGCAGACAAAGGGAGTGTGCTGGTGCCAGGTGAGAGGGGCCTTTGTTAGAACATTCGGGCTCACTGCCTTGGAGAAGTGTCTAAGAAAAAGGCCAACTTGAGGGGAAACGAGAAAACATTTTCAGTAATGATCTCTGAGAATGGAGGATGTGGTGCTTTAAAAGTCCACATTTTGAGGTTTCCAGTCCTGATTCTCAAGACCGGAAAATAGTATTGAAATAAAAAGGGGAGGTATTCTGAGTCACTGCAGAACAATCTTTTAGAATCTGGACAACATGGAATGAATATATATTTTATAAGGCAGTGAGAATCAATTTTTAATTAAATGAAAAAAAAGTCCTATTTGGGTTCCACTCCAGTGATGCTGGCAAGTCACCCAGCTGTGGGATTGTATGTGCGCATGTTGCCATTTTAATATAGGAAAAGTGGAACTGTATGACCTTTTTAAAAATCCCATAATAAGTGGTTCCCTGTGCTGGTTTTCTCTGCTCTGTTGGATGTTGGGAGCTGCCTTCTATTGGGAATAGAGTGTTCATTAAAAAAATAGCTGGGGAAGGAGCAGAGGTGGCTGAAAGAAGTTGGTGGGTTTCTCATTTTCAGGGTGGACTTCTGAAAGCTGGTCAGACCTTTTGTCCTTCCCACCTTCTCTGTTCGTATCAAGTCCCCACCAGGACCACCTTCAACCGTCACTACCCCTCAAGGGTAGGTGCAGACACTGAAAATAAAAATAACAATACACATGATATCCTTCCCTATCATTTATCTTAATGATTTTTTGGAGCATAGAATATTTTAAAAGCCTTCATCATATGCACCTCAACAGCAGAAAGAGAACATACATTTGAAAGCAGCCACTGTCTGGGGACCTAGTGACCAGGTCTCCTCTGGGTGTCTGTGTCCAGTCATTAGATTAAGGCCCACCCTTGATTACATCTGCAAAGACCCTATTTCCAAATCAGGTCACATTCTCAGGTGCTACAGGTTGGCTTCAACATATCTCTGGGCAATGCAATGCAATTCGCAGCAGTCCTTTAAGAATGAGCATCCTTGGCCGGGCCCAGTGACACATGACTGTAATCCCAGCAGCTTGAGAGTCTGAGGCAGGAGGATCACTAGTTCAAAGCCAGCCTCAGCAAAAGCAAGTTGCTAAGCAAGTGAGACCCTGTGTCTAAATAAAATACAAAACAGGGCTGGTGGTGTGGCTCAGTGGTTGAGTGCCCCTGAGTTCAATCTCCAGTACCACCCCCCTGCCAAAAAAAATAAGAATGAGCATCCAGATCTCTGCCCTGTCCCTGACTTCCTTTACCTTCTGTGTACCTGTTCTTTTTCTGATCCTAATGGTTCTTCAACAGATGTCTGAGCCTGATGAGTGTCTTGAAGGCCTGTGGGGCTTCTTCCAGCAGGTGGTAGCTCCTGGATGTGGTTTTTACATAAGTCCATTTGTGTTGACAGAGATTTTCCTTAGTTGGTTTCTCTTATATATTAAAGGAAGAGGCTTGCATGCTTTTAAAAAACAAAACTTCAAGACACAAATGGGAAATCTGGGAAGGTTTGATTTGTGAGCAAATGTCCTCCATCCTGGGTGCTGCAGGGGGGTCAAGCTGGCTGTCCCAGAAGCTTGTGGGAGCACGTGAGTCCTGGGGACAGGAGAGGAACTGATGAGGCTAAGAGATGCTCAGGTCTGGGGGAATTCTCGGTGCAGATGAAGGGAAGGGAAGTCTAGAAGTTGTTTCACTGACTGTTCAATGATCATATGCTTTATGATCATGGTGGTCAAATCATTTATCATCCCAATAATGAAGAGAATACAGTTAGAAATGACACCCAGACAATAGGCATAAACTCTACCTATGCCAGGGAAATTGAGGTTCATCATTATTCCTAATCAGGGGAAGAAACACTCCTATTAGGAGGTCTGGGGATTCTCAGATCTCATCACTATTAAAACAGCTGGCTTACTTGAATTTTATGGGTGTGGTTATAGACTGTGTTTCTTTCTTTGCTTTGGCTCAGCCATATTGGTAGGTTGCCTTTTGTAATTGTGCTGGAATTACCAGACATATTCTCCACAGTATTACCAGCTTATCTTACTCATCAACTGTCATTTGTTTTTCTTTGTCCTAACATCTTATTGGTTTTGAAGATCATATTGCATGTATATCTTAAGCTTTTTGGATTGTTGATGTCTGAAAGAGTGGGTGGGTGAGGAGCAAATAGAAATTTGGGTAGATTGAAGGGTGAAGGTTGGAATATTAGGTATATGGATGAGTGGGTAGGTGTTAGGATGTGTGTGTGTGGTATGTTTGATAGAAGGGTGGGTGTTTGGATCAATGAGTAGGTGGTTAGGCATTTGGATGGATTATTGGATATGGGGGTGAGTGGATTTTTAGATTTAATAGGATGGGCATCTGGCTGAATATTTGGATGGATGCATGTATGACTGAATATTTGGATATATGAGCAGATGTGTGCCTGGATAAATGTATGGGTGAATAGATAACTGGATGAATGGAGAGGTGGTGAAATTTAGATGATATATTTTAGCATAAATAGATAAGTGGAAGAATGGTTGGATGAGTATTTGTATGGATAGGTTATGGGGTAAGTGGATGGATAGTGGGTGGGTGGGTGGCTATATTGCTGACTGGTTGTTTGAGTAGATGTATATGCAACAGGCAGATATATGTGTATGGATGGATGGACAGATTGACAGAAGGACGAGGAACAAGAGGAAGTATAGATGAGTACATGGGTGTTTGGATGACTGGATAATATTTTCTCAGTATATGGCATAAATATGTGAAGGGTGAAATAAAATGTATAAAGCATTTTGCCAATGACTGGTATGTGATGGACATTCTAACTTATGGTAGGCTTTGTAGAATGAAAGGCCTTTGTTCCAATCCTTACCCCACCACTTACTATGTGACCTTTGCAACTGCCTGACCTCTCTGTACTTTAGTTTGCATAACCATAATGTACAGTTAAAATACCTATTCCAGAGGGTTGCTGTGAGAATTAGAAAGGCTGGTGGATATTTCCAGAATAGGCCCTGGCTTTCTTCCTTCTGAGGTACAGAGAGAGTGAGAGCTAGAGAGAAAGACAGGGAGTGGACAGGGAGAATTCTTTTACCTAAGTATGAGATAAAAGTCCTTTCCCTTATTCTGTTTGATCCAACCCATGTCACATATATTCCATGGGACCAACAGCAATTGCTAGTGGCACTTTCTGTTTGGATTAGATTGATCAGACTTGGAGGCCGTGGGTTCTACCCTGCATGGAGCCAGTCTGCAGAGGATGGGAGGGGCGTGAAGGCCAGCCTCTAGAGCTGGACCTGGCCACCTTCCCCTGAGTCACCTGATTGAGAGAGGGAACAGTTCTGAAGCTACTGAGTCTTGAGCAATGAGAGATGATACTCATGGTGGCAGGTAATGGAAAGAAGTGACCACTGGGCAACCTGTCACCATGTGATTGACGCAGAGAAAGGAAGGTAAGTGGTGCTCTTTTTTACATCGGGTTTTCAGGCTCTGTTGTCTTACAGCTTAATTATATTCATTGTGTTTATTCTTGGTGGCCAGGGTTACAGTGGGGAAAAAAAGCACATTCTTTTTTTTTTATTTTTTATTTTATTTTTTTTAATTTTTTATTGGTTGTTCACAACATTACAAAGCTCTTGACATATCATATTTCATACATTAGATTGAAGTGGGTTATGAACCCCCAATTTTACCCCAAATGCAGATTGCAGAATCACATCGGTTACACATCCACAATTTTACATAATGCCCTATTAGTAATTGTTGTATTCTGCTACCTTTCCTATCCCCTACTATCCCCCCTCCCCTCCCCTCCCAACTTCTCTCTCTACCCCATCTACTGTAGTTCATTTCTCTCCTTGTTTATTTTCCCATTCCCCTCACAACCTCTTATATGTAATTTTGTATAGCAATGAGGGTCTCCCTCCATTTCCATGCAATTTCCCTTTTCTCTCCCTTTCCCTCCCATCTCATGTCTCTGTTTAAAGTTAATCTTTTCTTCCTGCTCTCCCTCCCTACTCTGTTCATGGTTGCTCTCATTATATCAAAGAAGACATTTGGTATTTGTTTTTTAGGGATTGGCTAGCTTCACTAAGCATAATCTGCTCTAGTGCCATCCATTTCCCTGAAAATTCTATGATTTTGTCATTTTTTATTGCTGCATAGTACTCCATTGTGTATAGATGCCACATTTTTTTATCCATTCATCTATTGAAGGGCATCTGGGTTGGTTCCACAGTCTAGCTATTGTGAATTGAAAAAAGCACATTCTTAATGCATGTCTTTTAGTATGTGTTGCAAGCATTCGAAATGGGTGGACTTGATTTAATGTCGATTCTGAACCTTCTTTAGTAGCTCAGTGTTCTTTCATTTCTCCCATCTGTACCCCAAGTAAATACCATCACTGTCCTCTTGGACTCTACAGTTTATTTTTAACTGATAGTATAGAAAACAAAAATTTCATAGCATGGACTCTACAGTTTAGGTGACATGTTTCTACATATCCATTTACTTCAGCTGACGATGAGAGTGTGTTATTCTAGAACCATTATCCTTGTCTAAGAAATAAACTGGTTAAGATTCTACTTTTGTCTTATGGAAATGAGATATTGTTCTGATGCCATATAAGGTATCAAAGTAAGAACCGGGATCTTATTTTCTGCTTAGAAACTCCCATAGGTTTTTATGTTTTTAATCACCTTTCAAGCTTATGACATGAGTGTCAATTGTATTTTGGAGGAATTTGATTTATGCCCACAGTGGCACGTTTAACATATTTTAATGATTGGAAATTACATCCTGAAATATATTACATTATGCATATTCTAAGTTCTATAGCTTTAATAATCTTCTCTAATTTTGTGAAACATATGGTCATAAAATAACAATGTGACCCTGTGGTTGTTATTCTAAAATTGTCTTTCTTCTCCTTCACTTTTTTCCCCCCTTCTTGATTTGGTGCTAATCTGAACAGATAATGACTAAGATCATTCAGATGCCATTTACAGCTAGAAGAAAGGTACCACATCCACATTACTCTTCCAGCTCCCTCGCCCCAGCACTTGTGACACAAAGTAGCCACACTGACGGCTGTATTTATTATGTGCTTGTGGTTTGGGGATTTTTTTTCCTCTCTTTGAAGAAATAGCTCTGGGTGAAAAAACAGCTGTTTAGCATGAAGCCTCCTGGAGAGGATATAGTTTGAACTGACTTCATATTTCCTAACAAAATTTTATTTATTAAATGTTTTAAAATTGTATTGTAATCTGCTAAAAACATAGAACCTTGTTGAGCACAGCAGGGTACACCTGTAAACCCAGAAGCTTGGGAGGCTGAGGCAGGTTGGTTGCATTTTGAGGCCAGCCTTGGCAACGTAGTAGTGAGGCCCTAAGCCACTTAGACCATTTTTCAAACAAACAAATTTTAAAAAAAGTGGGGGGTGCTGGAATGTGTTCAGAGCTACAATCCCCAGTACCAAATCTCACACGAACCCACACCTGGACATGCACCAAACAACCCACTCCTCCCAAAGGATGCATGAGGCAAAGGGAGAATATCTCACACAGGAATAGTCAACCTGGCCTTTATGTTTTATATTCCTAGACTCCTGACTCGTCAGGGTGGCACATAACTTACCCTTGGGCACTAGATTTATTTCCTCTGTTGGCCACATGTTAAATTGGGGGTAGTCAAGGAATCCAAACTATATAAATGAGCTTCTGGACAATTTAGGGATGGCTCTGGAGAAAGAAGCCTTTTTAAAAGAATGCGTGGTACAAATGGCATCCACTTGCAACTTGCTGGAAACCACGGTGTAGTGTGAGGCATTAAGCCAAGATGGAAATTCACCAAGCCAAGAAGAGGGAAGGAGGCAAGGGAAAGTCAGAGGCGTCGCTTGAGTGCCTAAATCCACAGTGCCTAGAGCCAGGTATCACTCAGATCTTTTCATGAATAGTAGCCAAGACTCCCTTTTGCACCTAAGCCAATTTAATTTGGTTTTCTGCCATTTACAAGAAAGCGTTCTGACCATGGCCCTCGGCTACTGGGGAAGGAGTGTGATTACATACCAGGGGAGAGATTCCAACTTCTTTGTCTCAGCAAGAAAACCTGTTTTAGAAAAATGGGCAGGTTTTCCTTTCTAAGTGGGAATGCAGTGCAGTCCTAATTGGGAAGTCAATAGCTAAATGGAAGATGGCTTTTACTCTGGAAGCTTGAAGGAGAATAGGAGGTTCAATATATATTAATTGATTTATATCAGCACATTTAAAATCATTCATCTTCAGATTTCACAATCTATTTTGATAAGTAAAAATGAAAAATGATGGTCATTTCATAGCTCTTATGAGCCATTTTTCATTATGAAAATGTGAATATCATGATTACATTCTTATCCAGCTGCTTAAAATATATAAAAATATCCAAAGACCAGTGGGAGTTGAAGTTGCTCCCATGCATCCCTTTGAGAAGTCAAAGGGTCATGCAGTTTCAAACCTTATTTTCATTCCTCAAGTATCCTAGGAACAGGTGTCCAGGAAGAGGGGTCCTTCAGGAAGAGGGGTGTCCAGCCATCTTTACACCTCTAGGTCATGGAACATCAAAGCTGGGAGCACAATAGTTCAGGTCCAAGCCTAGTGTAGCCATCGGCCTCAAAGAAAGCATCTCAAACTCTTTCCAATAACAGGTGGACATCAAGATCTAAGATGACAGATGTTTCAGGCAGAGACTTATTAGTGTGCAAACTCCGGGGGAGAATTTCATTTGAACTAACTTTTCCTAGTTCCTAACACTAGAAGTCAAGTGGAAATAGCAAAGGGAAAAATAATGCATAGGAAGCAGTTCACATAGAGGATGTGATCACACACCATAGTTTCAGACGAACTTGGATTCTCTCTCCAGCTTTGCCATTTATGAAAGTGAAAGTTAATGGCTTTTGCAATATTTATAAACCTCAATTTTCTCATCTGTGAAATGGAGATAAAAGAAACTACTTCAGAAAGTTATGAGAATTAATTGAAGGGCTGCCAGCTGTCGCACGATCATTTGAGCTTCAGACCATGAGATAAAATGCTTAGCAAAGTCCTTGACCCAGAGTTAGCACTCAGTGGAGTGGAACCATTCCTTTTCTGATAATTATCATTATACTCATTATAATAAAGCCAATCAATCACATCCTGGTTTGCACAAGAAGTCATTCATGACCAGTGCAGTTCCTGCTACAAAGGTCACTGTGTTTCTAGCCCATCTAGAAGTGATGTATTGGTTTTCATTCACATCTCTGCAACCAAACACGTGTTGGAAGAGAAGAGCAAGTTATTTAGCAGTTGTAATGATGCTTATAAACAAGCCCTTGTAGTCAGCATCTGAGTTGCTTCCTTTCACACTGTGGTGATACCAATTTCACCTAAAGTTGCTTTAAATGGTAGTGATTTCTGCCTGCATACTGTTCAGACTTCTCATTGTATTTTAGGATTCCTCTTCTTTAAGCCCTATTGTAGCAATAGGAAATAACCAAATAAAAGAGGTGTTGGAGCAAGAGATAGGCATCTTCCAGACTGTATGCTATCAGGTACAATTCTTAGGATGGCCTAGGAGGGTCTCCTCAGGGACTGGTTAAAATCAACCCTTTCACGATTTATTCACATTATTTATATGAAACTGAGGAATATTTTAAAATCATAGTTCCAATTCTAAAGCAGAGGATACCAAGACCACTTTTTAAAGCTGAAGATTCTTATTATAATTACTTTTTTTCAACTGTAGGATAGAACAAGCAAAGGATTTCAGAAATGGGAATTCCATTGAAAGAAAAGTGAGATACGTAGATGTGTGCTTTGAAAGGGGTTTGAAAGAAATGTCAGCTGTTTTTTTTTTAAATAAGTGAAGGTCTTTGTTGTCTAAAGCTGAGTGAAATTGAGCTGCCTAATCTATGGAAAATAGTGGGCTCTCCAGAGAAATTCGCTGTCATGTGTTAACTTAGGTTAGAATGCTTTGACCTTGGTGCAAATTGGTAGCAGGATCATTCAAAAGCTTAGTTTTAAAAAAAAGAAATTTATAAATATGCTATTACTGGCATCTACACTTTAATAAATATCGAGGTGTTTCTTGCTCTTGACTCTTGATTTTAGACATGTTTTTTTTCATATACTATATTTCATTTGATGACATCAAGTGATTAAGTCTTTAATTAGATTGTCATGTCATAAATTTTAGGTTGATGTAAAGTATTGTAATGTTCTTAGGTATCATTATTATAGTTACTCAAAATAGAAGGATAACAAATTTGAATGGATATTCCCAAAGATGTTCCGTTACATCTTAGCTTGTTGTCTAATGTTATAGTGGATATTCCCAGTTATATTCTTAGCTTGTGGTCTAATGTCATAAGTGAGAGTCATGGATTGGCATATTTTCCAAAGTCAATAACGTCTGAAGCATTAGAGACAGTGCCATCTTTGATTTGTTCCGAATGGTTTTTATGGCAAGAAAATTCCTAAAATCAATCTACTGGGTACTTTGAATAGTAGTCAAAACATAATCACAGTTTAGAAAAGAATTTTTCTAAAGAAAGTCTCCCAGGAGCTCAAAGAAAGGCTGATGGTTTATTTGATTTACAGGAAAGAGCGTTGTGTGTCAGTACTCCCATTAATATCAGCACTTGATTATCTCCACAGCTCCTCAACGGCTCTCTGCTGCTCCTCCATGTTAGGATGTAAACCTCTGAAGGCCAAGTTTTGTCTCTTGTTGATTGGGGTCTCTTCAGTGTCTGCACCATGGTCCTGTACATTGTAGGTGTTCTGAATATAGATTTTTCTGTGATTAACTAAAATACAAATAAATGGGACATCTAAAATTTTTATATCAAAGTCAACCCTCAAATCCTGAAAGACACTGAGAATGCCTATTCTGAAGAGTTTAATTTTTAATTGTCACTATGTTTTAAACTTGATAGACATGTGGCAAATGAATGAGCTAAAAGATGTATTTATAATCAAGGTTTCCTAGGGAGAAAATATTAATTTGCTGAGACCGAACGTATGAGATTCAAAAGTACATGCATTTCTTATATGACATTTGTTAGTAAAGAATATTCTAACATTCTGTCTCATGGAAGATGCCAAAATTCACACACACACACACATACAAAATGAAATTTTTGTTGCAAACGAAAATTTACATGTAACTTAGTGTCTCAAAAGCTGATTTATTGGGCTAGAGCCATATTTTGAAATCCAACATTTAAGAATGATTTTCTTCCTCCTCAGGTGATTGTGTGGATCAGCATATTTTTAGAAAAAATATTTTAAAGATTTCAAAATATGAGGCGCTGGGGTTGTAGCTCAGTGGAAGAGACTGGCACGTGTGAGGTGCTGGGTTTGATCCTTTAGCACCCCATAAAAACAAATAAAATAAAGGCATGTTGTCCATCTACAATTACAAAAATTTTTTTTTAAAAACTCCAAATTATGAAAGTGAGGACAAAAGTCTTAGTTACCCTTCAGAAGGCATCTCCTTGAGAAAGCATATGATACATGAGTTTAGAATTTGCTTCAATCTGTTGCCTTGTTCTCAGCAATATGGAACTGCAGAAAATGGTATGAACTGGCTTTACCTTAGTCAGTTACTATTATCAGGGAAAATAATAAGTCTTGGTGCATCAAGACCCCTAGTGGCAGAGCCTGCCAGACATGCATTATTTTTGCATGGTCTTAAGTTGCAAGAAAGCAAGTGCTTATCATTGTAGTTACTCACCACAGTAGCTAGAGGAATGACCTTTCTCCAAACAAGGGCAAAAAAGGGCCTCTCCAACATGAAGACAAATGTTTAAAATTCCAAACAACAAAATGGTAGCACTAACTACTTCCCCAAGTCCATGTGTATCCTAAAAGTACATGTATGACAACAATATTCCATTTTGTCCTTGCTTTATCGGAATAAATTGATTTAAACACTTATCCCTAAAGAATCTGGCTGAAGTATACATTGGAGACATTTCTAACCTATGAAAAATTTTAGCTTGGTATAATTCTTTTCTTTCTTTTTTTTCTGGATTCTTGGATTGAACTCGGGGGCACTCAACTGCTGAGCCACATCCCCAGCCCTATTTTGTATTTTATTTAGAGACAGGATCTCATTGGGTTGCTTAAGCACCTCGCTTTTGCTGAGGCTGGCTTTGAACTAGTGATCCTCTTGCCTGAGCCTCCCGAACTGCTGGAATTATAAGTGTGCGCCACTGCACCCGCCCAGCTAATTATTTCTTATTTTGTTGTAGAACTATTTTAAATCAACAGATGTTTTAAAGCCCTTTAAACAATGCATCGGTTTTTAAAAGTCACAAGGACAATTAATTTACTTCTATGTTCATTAAAATATAAGTGTAGATATGATGCCAAGCTCAAGCAAAACAATAACGAAATTTTAAAGTCTTTGATACTCCAAGTGTGTTCCAGTAAACCTTTACACGCCCCCCTCTATTCCGACTTTACTCCGCCATAAGATTTTGCAGACTCCCCTTAATCCCCGTTTTGCACTTTGAACCCACTTTGCCATCCAGTCTCAGTGTGGCCTTCCCTGGGCCTGGATCCTCTGAGATGCCCTTGAAGGCCTTTGGCAGGGTGGTGTCAAGTGTAAGTGTCCTTCTTTTCTCTATAGAAGTTTCCTGCTCACACTAATCCAGCAGCTGATCTCTGTCCTGTGATTTCTTAACCATGTGTCAGAGTCATGAATAAAGTCATTATCTAGCCTTTTGGAAGCATCTTCTTTCCTAATCAGAAAGGAAATGGCAGGTGCCCATTATGTGAAATAAGTAAGGGACTGTTTATTTTATCTATTTCTTGGTATTATCTCTTTTTATCTCTAGCCCAACTATGAAATTTGAGGAGACATATTATTATGAACGATTTCACTCCAAATGTAAAATCTGATATAAATGGATTGAAAAATACCCTTGTGCTCTACTATCCACATAGGCTATAGGTTAGCTTGGCAGTTTTTCTGGGGTTTCCTGTTGCATCCCTGTTTGCTCTCAAATACCTGCATCTTTTCCTATAAATAGTGGGTGGCCATCATAACCAACAGTGCCCCCCCCATAACAGCTTCTAGAAGCTGATGAAATTAGGCCATTCTACTGTGAAAACTTAGAAAAGGAGAAGAGTAATTCTGTTGAATTTAGACTTTTCAACATGTTTCTGCTTTTCTTGAATTTCTGGATGCTGAGCTCAGCTGGCTGTCAGTTATTCTGGATTCTGTTTCCTCTGTTATCTCTGGGCGATGCTTGGGGATTGCACATTTCCCAGAATTCCTCAATCCTGTTCCATCTTTCTGCTTCGGGGTCTTCCTGATGAGCAAAGCAGGAAGGGATAATGGTGGTTACATCCCACAGTTATGATGGTTGGTGGCTTGTCAGAGAGAGAAGGCGGCCAGGCCACAGGAGTGGAGGGAGATATTTTTTATCCTTAAATTGGAATCTACTTGGGACTTACCAGTGGTAAGTTATTCAGTTGAGACATCAGAACATTCTCTAACATAAGCCTGTTGTAGTTAGGATTCAATGTTGCAAAGCATCTACTTCTTAAGAATTTTTCGTTGAATAATTTATGACTTAGATATATATATATGATTTTCAAGTCAAATTTCACACATTAGTAGAAACTCAATTTTTAATGGTGATATTTCTCTGCTAAGCAAAGTCTAATTGTTCTGAGTTTTAGCTAATTCTTATGAATTTATTTCTGATTGAAATAAATGTTATTGCATTTCCATGGCTATAAAGAAGTGACCCCAAAATATCTTATTAAAATTATAATGTGTATAATAAAAACATTCTACATATAATTTCTGAAAAGAGACATCATTAAATCAGGTCTTATACATGACCAAGAAATTCCATCAATGGGTATATATCTAGAACAACTTAAAATATATGTCTCTCTCTCTCTCTCTCTCTCTCTCTCTCTCTCACACACACACACACACACACACACACATATACACATATTCTTTATGACTATTCATAGAAACATTACTCATAGTAAACAGCCAAAAAGCAGAAACAGTTCAAATGTTCATTTACTGATCAAGGGATAAACCAATGTGGCTCTACACAGTGAACACTTTTCATCAATATTCATGTATTAATGCAGTGATACAGGCCCTTGTAGCCTGTGTAGAAACACAAATGACTATGTTAAGTGAGACAAGTCAGCTATAAAACCACACCTTGTACTTTATAGTTGAACTCCAAAATATGCAAACTCATAGAGATAGAAAATAGGTTAGTGCTTTCCCAGGACTAGAGGGCAGGCATGAAGTACAGGCTTTCTTCTGGGGATGATAAATATGTTTAAAATGAAATTTTGGTGATGGCTGCACAGCTCTATGAATTGTCTCAAAACAAACAAAGTATATTTTATGTTATGTGATTTATACATTAATAAAACTGTTACTTTTCTAAAATAAGGGTTTAAGTAATTTTTTTTAAAACAAACTGATTAACCATCCCTAAGAAATAGAATCTGAGTAATGATCACTTAATCAATTGGTGAATATTACTGTTCTTGCTAAAAGTTTTTTTTTTTAGGTGGGGGAGGGATGTCATTACCTTGAATGTTTCATTATCTTATTGGAACCTGATACTGTCATAAAGAAAGCTCCTTTTTATTTTAGAAATGGTGGCATAGCACATTTATATATAACAAATGAAGTATTACTGCATTTGAAAAGCCAGCAATGTGTATCATGAACCCTTTTCATTATTTTGAAAAATACATTTTGAATTTGTATTCATGCTCTAATACACAAGTTAGGAAAAAAAATATCACCCTGCTGTTTCTGGCATGGATTAATGAGGTTCAACAATATGCAAATGACATTGAATTCCAGACCCAGTTATACCAATTCCATCAAAAATAAGGCCTATTAAGTACTCAATCCAGCCATGATTATATCTGTTGTCCACGCATTTAGGGATTGAGATTTATGTGATGGAAATCATAGAGTATGCATGATGTATATGAAATATCACTTTTTCAAATATATCCTGAACATCCATAAAAGTTTCCCTGCAATTGGTTATATACTCAGAAAAGATAATAAAATCAAGGACACTCTTTTTAGGGATTGTTGAGATGTTGAGGGTGGTAAAGTACATGGGTGTGCACACATACATACAAACACACACACACACACACACACACACACGTGCGGAAGTTACTCTACAAACTTACAGGCAAATATATTCTCACTAATAGACAAACACACAGGAATATCAACATCTGAAGTGTGTTTGTGTGTGTGTGTGTGCGCACGCATATGTGGGTGCAGGTGCTCACACAAGCAGTGCAACTAGCAGAAAGGAAAGAGATGAGACCAGTTTTCTCTGAAGGAATCAATGACAGCCAAGGAAGTGTCTTTCTGCTACATTGTTATAATTTGAAAAAAGTGATTGGGTACAAAGAAGAGTGGAATTTAGGTTTGGGGATACACCATTGTTGACAATCAACCAAAAGGTGTTTCCTGGAACAGTAGTGTCAGTAGCTGGGTGTGTATTGGAGGCTGAAGGGGGTTCCTGATGGTGGGTGAAAGTGTTGTGATTTTAATCCGTCTGAGGATGGATGCAGTTTTCTGTGGCAACAGTTCTCAGAATGGGACTGGGTAAATTCAGGAAGCGTTTATCCATGGTTGGGCAAGATGGTTGTCTTATTAAATGAGAGTGTTAAATTCTTGATCTGGGGTGAGACTGATCACATGCAGGCCAGAGAGAGGCATTGGGGAGGGACTGTGGGATTGATCTTCCTGATGCTCTAGGGCAAGTTGGTGCGTTTAAGGTCCACCATGCCCTGGGCTTATCCCGTCTGCTGGCTCTTCAGCTCTATATGGTAAGGGTTATTAATCAGTGGTAGTGGATAAGAAAGTTGAAGTCCCCTTAGACCAGGTATATACTCATAGCTATATATGCTCACTGCAGAGTAACAACTCACACCCAAGACCATCTGACCTCAACATGTGTCCTTTACAGAAAATCCCATGATTTCTCTTGTTACAAATATCTCAATAAACATATCAACATCACTTAGCTGATTTAATTGTGAAGTAAGTCAATCTTGATTTCAATTTAATTCTAAATCCTGTTTGCCTCTTTATTGACAGCATAAGATGTTTAACCCAACATTTAATAATAGTTATATCTTTTTTTTGTGTGTGTGGTACTAGAGATTGAACCCAGGGGCACTTAATCACCAAGACACATCCCCAGCCCCTTTTTATCTTTTATTTAGAGACAAGATCTTGCTCAATTGCTTAGAGCTTTGCTAAGTTGCTGAGGCTGGTCTTGAACTTGCGGTCCTCCTGCCTCAGTCTCCTGAGCCTCTTGGAATTGCAGGTGTGCTTCACCTCATCCAGGTCTTATCTAAATTTTCATATCACATCTTTAAGAAAGGTTACTTGTCCTTAATGAAAATTTTTGAGGTTGCTATGCATATAAGCTAATAAAAAATTCATTTCTGTAATTCTGAAAATATGGTATTTTGATAGCCCACATTTCATATATGCACGAAAAATAAGATTTAGCTAATTAAAATTCTTTCCCTACAATTTTATTGAGATGGTGATGATGTGGGAACAGGGAGGGGAAACAGCAAACACACCAGGAATAATAATATCCAGATCAAGGACCATTTCTGACATTTCTGCAATGATTTCACATGACCACTTGTGTGAGCAGGTGATATGATTGCCAGCTTCCAGGTGAGAAGACTCAAACTCAGATGGGTCCATAGCTTTGTGGCTTCACCCGGCCAAGATGTGTGTCTTCACATTCTATGTGACTCAGCCATCCACTGGCCTTGCAAAAACCAGTTTAGGAAATTAGCATAATGGAGCAAGGAAAGCTCATAGATGCCAAGAGCATAGAGAACTAGAATGATCTTTCTCCTATCACATGACTTCTGACAGCCAGTCAACTTTCTTATTAACAAGACCTGCTTAATTACAAGATGTAATCAGACATTTAAAAGTTTACCACTGATACCAAGTGCAGTTTTGTCAAATATCTGTGACTCAATAACAATTGAAGGGGTTTAGTGGATCCATTATCAATACCCGAGATTTCTATGATCTTGCATTTTCTTTAATCTAAAGAAAGGGATTACATTTTAATTTTCCCATTCTATAAGACAAAGATAAGCTGAATGTGGCAGATTTGATGTAAAACTGTGAGTTTACAAGACATCTTTTAATGTAAGTCTAATGTTTATTTCAACATATTTTGGTTAGTAAATATTAATTGTAGGCCAAGCGTATTTCAGGCACTGTGGTATACATGAGTAAAGCTGGTTTCCCTACTAAGAATAGATGTGTGTTCATTTAGATCATTTAGATTTCTGCAGCATAGACTCAGTATGTTTCACCTGATTCATTTCCTCTTCATCCTGTCCACATAACTGTACAATGGTGTGCTTTGGATATGGAATTTCCACCAAAGAGTCGCATGTTGACATCTTGGTTCCTAGCACATCTATGCTCAGAGGTGGACTTTTATGAAGTGACTGGATCATTAGAGCTCTGACCTCATCAGTGAATCAATCTATCGATGGAGTCCCAATTTGAAGGGTCTTTAAGGAGGTGGTGGGAATTATAGGAGGTGGGATCTACTTGAAGGGAGTGGGTCATAGGGGGCATGTTTTGGGGACCATGACTTGTAGCTGGTCCATTCCTCTCCTTCCCTTTGCTTTCTGGCTACCATGAGGTGACCACTGTGCACTGACTGCCATGATGTTTTGCCTTACCACAAGCCCATAATATTGAGGTCAAGTCACTATGAACCCAAACCCCCTGAAACCTTGAGCCCTCAATATACTCTTCCTTCCTTCAATTTGATTTTCTCCAGTATTCTTCCTCGGTGATGGGAAGCTGATGAACACAAACTCTTGCAGTTGCATATATCCTCTCTTCCAGCTTCCCTTCCAGCTATGGATTCTTCAAAGTCAACGTCTGTGAAGTTGCCTGCTGGGCCTTGTACTCCCACATCCCATGCTTCTTGCTCTTTCCTATTCTGGAGATGACACTGCATGTGAAATATTGAAGATGCATAGTCAGAAGATGGAAGAAGCCCAAGTTCCTAAAATTCTGCTTAGATGAGAGCTTCCCATCAATCAGGAGATCCTTTATGGAAAGATATTAGGTAAGACAAATTATTATCTATGAAATTATTGAGATTGGAATAACATTCCTTGGACAAATATAATCTATGTTGTAGCAAAAGTTACACACAGAAGTTAATGGAAATTCCTAAGCTCCTTCACATCAGAGAAGACCAGGAAAATAGCCTTCAACTGGTTTGAATCTATGACTTCATCTTCATTTATGCATTTAATAGTGCATATTAATCTCAAACTATGTGCTAAGCCTTGTGTTAAATGTTGGGAGCCAGCTGGAGAATAAAACTGATAAAATCCCCCAACTCATGGACCCTACACTTCTGGGGGAGGTAGATAGTACAAAGATGAACAAATAGTACACGGGTTTATTACTGCAATGCTTTGAAGGACATAAGAAGGGTAAGTGTGATCAGAAACAGCAGAGTGGACAAGGAAGGCTACTTAGAAATTAACACTGAAATTGAGACTAGGAAGAGAAGGAAACCAGAACTTTATGGAAATGTGAAATTTCAAAGGCAATGGCCTATTATACAAAATAGCTACAATACATTGAAATAATCAGCCCCTGATTAATTCCAAAGCTTCATTTAGTAACCCTTTGATTATCAATAACATAACACTACCACTGTTTTCAAGAATATCCTGTCAGATGGAAGTTTCTATCCATATGGAAACACCCATAGGACTTGAAGGTGTTTGACACCTAAAACTATGTTTCTAATTAGCATAGTTTATTTACTATTTTTAAACTCCAAATTTACAATGCTTAATGTATTCAACTGGGCTGAGATTGACAGCAAGATAAATCTTTTTAGTTATTCATGATTAACTTGAATATCATCACAGTTAATATTCCTTAAAGCATCTTTAACTCTAGTGAGCTTGAACAGAACCTCTGGAAGATACATTTTGGATAAGATGTTAAGAGGTTTCACTGAAGCTTATTATAGGTTCATTTGATTCATATAACCCCATTCCTATACTAATTAAAAAACCCATAGGAGAAAATTGCCATTTTCCTCAGGATACAGAGAGAATGGCATCTATCATTGTTTCCCAAGGTTGCTTTTTAAAAGATCATTTAGAGAACGTGATGGAGAGCAAACTTTATATATATATTATATATATATATATATATAATATATATATATATATAAAGTTATATTAAGAAAACTCACTTAGAATCATACCAGATGAAATTTAAAAGATATCAAAATAGATCTCTGATTTGCATATTCTATCAAAGATGCTACAAAGCCAAGCTCTTAACTTATGGATCTGTGATTCTGGAATATCAAGTCGTTGGAGGAATTGAACACAATCTATAAATGAGGAGATGAAGGTCAGGTTGTGCGTGGCAGACACAGAGAGCAGGAAGGGGAAAGAGGATCCAGCCCAAGTTCCCCAGCTGTGCACACCTGGACGTTTTCCACCACGCCGACTGTTTCATGATCACCGGATGATTCCTGTGATTGTACAAGAAATGAAGTATCGCATTTACTCCAGACTTTTTAAATTTTTTTAAATTTTTTTATTGGTTGTTCACAACATTACAAAGCTCTTGACATATCATATTTCATACATTAGATTCAAGTGGGTTATGAACTCCCAATTTTTACCCCAAATGCAGATTGCAGAATCACGATGGTTACACATCCACAATTTTACATAATGCCCTATTAGTAACTGTTTTATTCTGATACCTTTCCTTTCCTTTTCTTCCCCTCGCCCCCATGATCTGCTCACTGAGGACTTGCAGCCTTAGTGGTGTATTTTTGGAAAACATAATACCTTTAGGTGTGTTGAAAATAGGATAGCATAAAAATTTCATGCCCAAAGAAACAAAAGGAGTTTCAGGATGTAATTAAAATAGGTGAGATCAGTGGCACACAGAGGGGACTGAGGGGGAGGAAGGAGGGACCGAATAAGGGAGGAACTGCAGAGTGAAATCCACCAAATTATGTCATATCCATACATGAATCTACCACAGTGAGACTCACCTTTGTGTCTATCTATAAAGCACTGTTTTAAAACCTATAAATAATAGGAGGAAGATCAGTGGGAGTAGAGAAAGGGGGACAGGGAGGGAGGGAAAGGGGAAGTACTGAGGACTAAAATGGAGCAAATTAGATTGCATGCTTGTATGATTATGTAAAAATGAACCCCAGCATTATTTATAACTATAATTCCATAATAAGCACATAAAATAAAAATTTTAAAAAGTATGTGACATTATGGCCTACTTAAGAAAAAATACCCATATCATAGTTCTAGTAACTCCGATCTATCACATTTACTTCTTCCTATTTAATGATACTTTATCTATAAGAGTTGACCAGAAAAATCTCATCTTGGAAAATTTTATTTCAATATAATGGTGCTCTTTATGCAAGTAATCATGGGCAGCTTTGGATGCTATTCAGAGTATTTCTCAGCATTCCAAACCCTCCCTCCATAGCTCATCTCATTCATGCCCCTCATCTACCTCACGAGTGAATGCCTACAAGAATCCCATAAACATCACCATGATTTCTCATATTTTGTACATAAGGAAACCAAGGTCAGAGAAAACAAATTTCCCCCAAGAAACTGTTACATATTTTGGGTTATGGATTATTTGTTGTATGTTTTCAAATAGGGTCCCCTATTTGAATTTTATCCTTTGGATTCTAAACCCTGTGTTCTCTGTTATTAGGTAGTTCAACTTCCCAATGTAGAGAAGTTCTTTGTATAGTAAAGATCAGGGAAAGGAGAGGGGCGGGAAAAGAAGGAAGAAAACAAAGGGAAAGCTCTTCAGTTACTATACAAATTCCTCTGTACAACAGAGAATTCCCTTCTCTGTTCCCTGTAGGATCATTTATTAATGACATAATCTACTTGTCCGTTTTTGCTTCATTCTTTTAAGTCTTACCTAAGAATGACAAAAACAAATTTATTCTTATATATGAGAACAAGAACAAATAAGAAGAAATAAAAAAAGGAATCTAAGAAATCAGAGAAACAAACAAGCCAAAACAAAGTTGGCTAAGGATTAATTTTAGCCAAAAGTACATATTTTGAATTATGAATGGGTACTTGAAGTTCTGAATGGGAATTGTCTTAGTTCTTCAAAATGACAAGGCTAACTCAGGGGTAAAATGAAAATAAAGTAAAAGAGTCAAGGTGGGCATAATTTTGATGTCAGCTCTGTATCCTTGCCCTTCTTGAACACTTGAGGTAAAAAAGCAATTATATTTTCCAGTAGTACTAGTGATTGACAATAAGATGCTGTCCCACTTTCTCACAGTGATATAAAATGTTTCTGTAATAAGTAGCAAATTTCTTGTGTAGAATTACCTCTGTCTCTTTATCATTGACAATGGTCTAAGACTATGTATCACAATGGCTTTTCCAAACCCTAGTTCTCAGTATATAGAAATATTTGAAATTTGGTGGCATATTGCCTACAATGGAGCTGATTTCATATAGCTCTAATTAATGCATGAGTCTCTTGAAAATTATGATTAAATAATATGTCAAAATATTGACAATTTTAACTATTACTTTAAAATTCACTGAAGTACAAGGGTAATGTATTAAGTAAGGACACCCTGGATAGAGGCTAGTAAACATGTTAGTTTGTTTTTTAATTTTTACAAAATTATTTATTATTATAAATTATTATTATTATGAATATAAATTATATTATTTATATTAAAATTCATCCTTTTAATGATCATATTTTCAGCAAAGTTTTCCAAAAACTGAAAAATATGTTTATATATTTCTATGAAAACCTGTCTAGTTTTGATGTCATAATTTTGTAAAATTCATAATTTAGCAGAAAACTAGTTTTTAAAGAGTTCTTTTAAAAAAGAGAAAAATGCATAGACTCTTAGGCTAAAAATAAATGGCAAGAAACCTGTGTTAATCTAATATTTGAAGAATAAAGATCTTCAAGAAAAACAGCTCAATAGGATGCAAAGTTCAGCAGGAAAAACACAATTACAC
Source organism: Spermophilus citellus (assembly GCF_964194105.1). Lineage (NCBI taxonomy): Eukaryota > Metazoa > Chordata > Mammalia > Rodentia > Sciuridae > Spermophilus > Spermophilus citellus. Next base: position 716,023 of record NW_027672891.1, on the reverse strand, counting down.
AGGATATTGGCTAGTACTGCTTTCATTTTTAAAATTCATCTAGTTATCTTATGTTGCATTTATGTAAACTGAATATCTTCTGACAAGCACCCTTATCATTATGTAACTAATGGTGGTAGTTGAAAAATCAGACTCTTTGGGTATATAATAATCCAAAGGGGCCATCTGACATTAATTTTGAAAACTGACTGTAAAATATAGTTACTCTGAAACTCACAGGCGGGATTATAATAGTACAAACATTTTGTGTGTGTGTGTGTGTGTGTGTGTGTGTAGGAAGAATCTATCCAGAATGCTCTTCTTCTTCTATATTTATATTTTGGGAAGGTTTATCTGCTGCACTTGGTCCATGTGCTTCTGACTAGTTTAGATGCAGCTCAGTCTACCCTGCTCCAAGTCTTAAACCTTGGGGGTGAGCAGACATGCCATGTCTGTGATCAGCATATCCAGTCTCATGAGATTTAGTGTTGTTGAAGGCAGGACTCCAACCTGGATGATGAGACTCATTCCAAGGGTCTTGGTGGTAGCTGTTGAAGATAAGTGGCTATCCAGCACATTATAAATTCTACTAATTCATAATTGATGAAGGAGAAAGCAACTCTAAGGCTGACAGAGGTCCCCATACTTGGAGGAAGCCTAAAAATAAAGCAAAAATTGACCCAAAAGTGAGTCTTGTTAATACTGCTTGAGGTCCTGCATATATAAATGCCTTCTGTGTGCTGAGGTCTTCTCCAGAATTTTCATTCTAGGCCAATGAATTCCCTTTTAATTTTCCAATATGAATATGAGTAAATGAAGACAATTCTGAGTTCTCCACAGCTCACAAGGTGTTAAATGGGAACACAGCAATAAAGAGCTGTAAGGTACAGTGACATGAGGAACATGAGCATCATATTCACCTCATTTTAGGGTTAAAAATTCTGAGGCTCTAGGGTTTAAAAAAACTATGACAAGAGTGAGAACATTTTCCCTGTGAACTCTAGCCTATTTCTCTTGTAAAACATGCTTATCCAATTGGCAAAGAACCATCATTTTCTTCCTTCCAGAAATGTTGAACCCAACTCAGTCTCAACCAATTTTCATGAGTATTTAAATTCATCAGATAAAAGGAATGATATTATACTGTCTTCATGATCTGAATAGGAGAGAAGATGAAACGATAATTATAAAATGAAAACTTGGGTGACTGAGATGAATTAATATTTTGTAAGCCAAATAGACTTTTTGAGCATTGCTGATTTCCCAAAAATGGTCTGTAATGTTACCAAATGTTTGTCACTGTGAATGCTATATATATTTTTCACTCTTTCTTTCATAGAGGCCATGTCATTTATGCAACTCCCATTCATTTACTTATCAAAAATTGTATTGAGTATTGTCTTCTTGGAAACATGGGAAGGCATTTCATGGGTTGATGGAGAAACACTTACTGCAATGAGATAGCAACAGCAAGCAAGAAAAACCTGTTATATAGAGAGTTGTAAGATCTTAGATGTGGAGCTATCTTGCTCAGTGAGAGAAACTTCTGATCTTTATTTGGCCAGAAGTCTCCATGGTCTGTGCTTGAGGAAGCCTAGCATAGAAAACACACTGCCATTCCCTTAACAGACAGACGTATGCACAGGTTGAGAAAAAGTTAGGAATTCAATACTTCACCAGCAGTTGGCTCCTAAAAGTGGGACTATTATAATAAGCTAGGCATTTGTGCTTGCCCCTCACCAAATTCACATGTTGAAACCTTAGTCTTCAATATGATGGTAATTGTAGGTGGGACTTTTTAGAGGTGATTGGGTTTAGATGCAGTCATGGGGGGAATGATGGAATTCATAAATTTTCAAGAAAAGGAGGGACTAGACCTGGTCTGTCCACCATGTGAGGACATGGGGCAGCCAGGCAGAGTGCTTTCACCAAGAACTGAATCAGCAGCACCTGGATCTCAGACTTCCTAGCCTCTAGAACTGTGAGATATGAATGAACATTATTTAAGCCATGAACCCAGGGAATGGTATCTTCTATGAGCAACAAGAGCTAAGACAGAATCTCATTTCAAATGTCCAGGACTCTGCATCGCCATTACACAAGATCACCAATAAATTAGTCTTTAGAATTTGGCTCAGAATCCCCTTTCCAGATTTCATGGTTCTCATCTCCTTTTGGGTTTGCCAAAAGCAAAGGCAGCAACTTAAACAACAAGATCACTGGTCTTTATTAACCAAGGTGTTAATGGGGCTCCCATTTTCAGAGGTCTCAGGCCATGGTTGAAATGCCATTGCTTTGGTCCCAAGGAACATCATGGCAGAAAGATGTATAGAGGAAAGCTTCTCAGTTCATAGCAGCCAGGACAAAGAAAGAGAAGGAATCAGGGGCAGATATAGTTCAAGGCTATCCCTCCAGTGGCCTGTATCCTCCAGCCATGCTATACCTGCCTTGAGTTATCACTGATGAGGGTATAGTCCCCACAATCTAATCATTACCTAAAAGGCCCGTCTCTAAACTTTGCTTTATTGGGAAACCATACTTTCTAAACATGAGCTTTTCAGGGAATGGTAAAGATCTAAACCATAACAATCAACATACCAATCCTGTCAAGGAAAGTCACGGGTCTGGTTGCAGAAAGCTTAACACATTATCAGGGTCTCATGGAGGACATTCACTTTAGTTGTCTCCTATTTTATGACATCATCCAGAAAAAAAATATGTTATTAGGAAGGTAAACTCAGAACATCCTGTTAGGAAGATGATATTCCAACCAACTTTTTTGGGGGAATCTGTTTTATAGAGTCTATAGAACCAGAAAATCCCATTCCAAGATGTTCTGGTTAGTATTCATTTTCAGCTAAAGCATACGATTCTTTCTCCTCTAACCCTGAGCACACACAGAGAGAATGGGAACATCACCTATTGAATTCTTGAAGCATGGGGGTTCAGGATTGGTTCTCTTCCCAGAGAAGAGCATTGTTTGATATTAGACTTAGCAGAATAGGTGATAACCAGGAATTGGAACTAAAATATAGAGCTCATGTGGCTTAGAGAAGGGAAAAGTGTGTGCCTATTCTGTAATTATTGCTAAATTTTCCCTCAAGTATCTACTTGTCTGGTAGTCAGTTAAGAAAGCCATTTTTTTCATGCAAAGGGGCCATAAGGACATTGTATTTAAAGTCACTCTAGATAAAAATGTAAGTTTTTTGGATTGTGTGTACTGTGTATGCTTTAATTTTCAATTCTGCTTTGGGGAGTTGCTAGATCAGTCTGTTTTTTTGATCAAACAGGTCTAGTTTTTAAAAAAGTTATTTATATTGAGCCATTATTTACCTCTTATAACTTCCACCCAGAGGTCCCAGTTAAACCTTTTTGGAACTAATCAAAATACACCTGTATTACTCTGTGTTCTCTAGAGGAACACAATCAATAGGAAGTCTGATTATAAAAAGAGAATTTATTAGGCTGGCTTACATGACAAGAAGCTGGAGAGTCCTCAATGACCCTCTGCAGGTTGGAGGGCTGGAGGACCCAGCAGCTGTGTAGTCCAGGAGGCTGAAGCCCCAGAACAAGAGGGATCAATAGTGCTACCCTAGTCCAAGACCAAAGACTTCTAGAAACTCCCTGGAGATTCACTGGCAGAGTCTGTTTTGCAAGAGTGAAGGAGAGGCTTCCAGAGGCTGATTTTCCTCACCCTCAGCTGCAATCAAGACCCATTCAATAAGAATCGAGCTTTTGCATCTACTTTTGCTTCCTTTTTCTTCCACCTTTTATTCCATCCAAGCCATCATCATAATGGATAGTGCCACCCACACTTAGGGAGGGTCTCCAGTTTGCTCTCCCACATGCCAATCATTCTTAGACACACCCTCATTGACACACCCAGAAGCCTCTTAATCTTCTGCATCTCTTGATCCAATCAAGTTGACAATTCAAATTGACCATTACAACACCTGAAAACTTGCACACCCAGCACTCGCACATCAAAGAAAACTACCTTTCTGCCTGGAACTGAGAGGATTTCCCAGAAAACAGACTTTCTGTATTAAAACCAGAAAGTTTTTGGTTGGGGACTACAAATCATGTCAAGATGGCGCCTGGCAGTTTGCCAGGAGGAGTGGTTTGTGAGGCAATGCTATTAAAATGATGGGGATTCCTTATTGGCTGATTGCTGTATCTGGATGATGCTAATTGAGTCAAGCTGTGTGTAATCAGTTAGGTATATATACCGCTGTTGTTCCGTAATACAGCAGTTCCTGCTTCAACCTTTAAGTTGCTTGTCACCTCCTGGTTATTTTGCCCAGCTGGAAACCAGGATGGATATGCCCGGAACTCAGGGTTTCTGAGACATAGGCTCTTCAGTGCTGAAGCCAATGAAAATCACAGGCAAATCTGGAGAAGTCAGTTGATTGATTGCTCACAGTGTGGCATGTATTGGGCTGGATGCCTTGCGTGTCTGATCTCTGACCCTGTCGTCAACTGTAAAATGATGGAATCAAAGGTGGCATGCTGCCTGCTTACTCCTCAGGAGCCCAGGCTCCCAGTGGAAACAAGTGGCAGGGAAGTGAATGCTGAGATGAGCACACCTTTTCCAGCCTTCCTTGTTCTAAGTGTGATCATGTGACTGTGAACCTCAAACAGAATGAAGGTGGGGGTGGCATGTGCCAGTTCTGGGCCAAAGCATTTAGGAATTGAGCATATTGTGATAAGATTGTTGTTATGTTGGAGCTTCTTTTTCACAACTTCACGGCTACTAGCATTGCATTGATGAATTTAGTCGGTATTCACATTGTGTTATCCAGAAAGGTTTTAGGATTCATCCAAGGCTACTCATCAGATCAGTAGGTGAACCATACAGGAATCTAGCAAACCTGTGTGTTCTCTAAACCAACTTGCCTCTCTGTCTGAAAGTAGTGAATTAATTTATCACACTGCAAGCCAGCTATTATTGGAATGCCCAGATCTCTACAACTCTATCTTCTACACAATTTCTCTAACCAATTGAGACCATCTGAACCAAATGTCTTTGATTTTGGATTTTCACTTGAAACAATGGCTTTAAAATTACATAATAAACTTTAAGGACATACATCTTCACTGGTTTATAAGTTGAACTGGCTCAGAGGTTATAGCATAGCTTTAACCAAATGCATTGTGGTAGGAGACCAACACTGTGGCCTTAGAGGGTCTCATCCCAATGAATTTCTCTACATACTTCACATCTTTTGTTCTGGTGTTATTTTCTATTTATTTGATAGATAATTTGAGAATCCTAGAGAAATGGTTACCGTCATTTGCTACTCAGAAAGTTCAGGAGTAATTGCATATTGGATTAACATAAGAAACAAGATCACCAGCAAAAGATTTACGGGAGTTTTTTATTTGAAGTGTCTCAAAGTTTTTTTAAATTAACATTCAGACATATCATAGCATTCCAAATGAAAATCAGTGTGTATGTGCAGGTGTGTATGGGCATGGTAAAGAGAATATCTATAAAAATATATAGGCATCTTCTACTTATTTTTGTGATTGCTTCCAGGTATGAGTGGTGTTAAATAAATAAATAACTCAAGCTAGTACACATCTTACACATTTCCAGAAAGATCCAATACAAGGGAATACTTACTCTTTTAAATTTTCATTAGCATTTGATATTTTCTTTAAGAAAACCACACCTATTTCTATTCTTCCCTTTTACCTAATGTGGTCCCTGAACACTTCTGTTTGTGCTGTTTAAGAATTCCCTTACCATGTGTTACTGTGGCTCCTCTGCTGCCCATCTTCTGAGTAATAATGATAATTGCCATTTCTGAGGGCTGGCTGAGAGTCCAAGTCTAGCCTGTGAGCAGTGAATTAGATCCCGTGACCGAACTGGGTTTTAAAGCCATCAATTCAACTTTAGCCATCATTGAATCCTCCTCAGCTTTGGAACAGGGACTATGCAGAGTTTATAATCAGTAAATGTGAATGGATGGAATGATGAATGGGAGGTTGGACAGGTGAATTGATCACCAGTTTTCTGGATGAAATGGTCAATGATTGTGTTCAGCCTATTAGAAAACAGGAGAAATGTCGCCTTAAACTAGGAATGTGGCTGATGAAACAGGATTTTATTGGAAAGATGATATATCATAATTTAACACTTTACCACATCATTCTCAGTCTCATCCAGTACTCTATTCCTCTTCTTTGTGTTGTTTTTCTTTGTTTCTCATGTATAGTTCAGTCAAGTTTGAATCTTTTTTGATATGAATATTTAGGTAAATATTCTGTAAAATGTAAATTTTTATTCTTTTAAGCATCTAACCTTTTCTTCCTGTAAATATTTTTTTAGTTGTAGATGGATACAATAACTTTATTTTATTTATTTATTTTTACGTAGTGCTGAGGGTAGAACCCAGTGCCTCACATGTGCTAGGCAAGCGCTCTACCTCTGAGCCAGGACGCTAACCGCTTTTCATTATTTTAATAGTTATTAAATAGATAGCATTGGGAAGGAAGCTTCTGACCAAATTCATGTCCTGCCGTATAAGGATGACTAGTTTCTTGGCTCAAATGAAGTAGACTTGAATTGAAATCAGATCAGTGGGTTTGGCTCAAATTAATACCTTTTTTTTTCCCTCAAAACAGTGTCTCCCATGGTTACCTTACAATATTTTAAGAGAAACTGCTTTTAGAAACAAATGTTAGATATTCCATGTTTTCTACAATTGCAGTGGCAATATGGAAAACACCTCTACTTATGGTTGAAAAAGAAAAGAAAATTCTCTTAAAATTGAAGGTACCCATGCCTCCATGAGTTATGTCACAGACCAGATATAACAGCATCCTACCTAGAAAAACACAAACCTTATCCAACAAAATGCAGGAAATGTGGGGAAAAAAGAAATGATCTCCAGAATGAAGTATTTGGTGGAAACTTGAGGCCATCGTCCACAGTAGTCCAGCAATAGTTCCTCCAGCATTTATTCCACAGTTCTTCAATGTTTAAACCAGAAGCCAAATGGACGTTTACCTACTGGTACCAAGAGCCCTGGCAGAGGAGCCCATTCTGTGCCAAGGGCAACTGGAGCTAGAAATGTAGATATTTTGTGCTAATTTCAAAGCAGAATGGGAAATGTATAATTGTACTGGCTCAAGCCTATGCTGAAAACCTTGGGCACAGAAATATCCACTGAGAATATTTCTTAGCATCTTATTTTACTTCTACATTAATAAGGGTAAGTTGTTTTTCTATAGGTTACTATATTTGTATTAAAGTCAACATCTAGTATTCTATATTTTTCCATAATTGAAATTTTAAAAACCAGATATTTTAAGGGTTTTTTTTGTTTTTGTTGATGACAATTTTTTTTAAACATTTTTAATTTTTATGTGGTGCTAATGATTGAACCCAGGCCAGGGCCTTGTGCTTTCGAGGCAAGCACTCTACCAACAGAGCTAGATCCCCCAGCCCAACAATTTTATTTTTAAATATTAACTGTAAAGTCTCATGTCTCAAAGTAACACACTAATCCAAGTAATCATTCCTCACCTTTATTAAGCTGCATATGAAGGCAGAGTGTGATTGGCTTACATGTGATTCAGTTTAAAACTCATAATGAGTTTAAATCACAGTGAGTTGAGTTTTTTCAATTCTTAGTATTAGAATGGATTATTTAGTTTTAAAAGAAATCCCTAAATAAATCAATAAGAGATATGTAGATAGTGGATTTCCACAGCCACCAGAAGTTTCAAACAGTGTAAAGAACTAAGAATATTGAAGCTGGGCAAGGTTGTGCATGCCTGTAATCCCAGTGGCTCAGGAGGCAGAGGCAGGAGGATCATGAGTTTCAAAGTCAGTCTCAGCAATTTAGCAAGGCCCTGTTTCTAAAAAAAAAAAAAAAAAAAAAAAAAAAGTAGATTATTACAATTGTAAAGCTTTTATTTTGAGTACCCCTTTACCTTCAGGGTGGAGTTTATGGAAATGCACTTTGGAGTCATAATCCTTCTTACCTGGGAATAGGTAAGGATTCCTAACTCGATTTGTGACTGAATCTTTTGAATCTTGTATCTGATATTCACACCTCTGATATTAATAGTGAAGAAGGAAAAGATAATGGCGATGATAGAAGACATAGAGATTTACATACATTATTTGTGATTGGGAGAGAAATTTTAAATTCTCATTTTCTAGGTGTAGAAGCTGTAAGTCACTTCTGTGATTTATAAAATTTGCTCTTGGGTAGAAGGAGGGTAGAAAATAGCAAAGCATCCTATTTTCATGTATGAAAAAGTCACAGTGAAATGCATTTATTTGTATAATATGTATCTATTGCTAATTATAATAAAAATAATTTTAAAAAGTTTGCTCCACTAGGAAGTGCATGGCTGGGATGAAATCAGTTGTATCTCCCTCCCAATGTCAACTTTTTTTTCCCCCAATAAGCAAGGATGTCATGTGAAAGAAAGTAGAAATATTGTTAGATTTCCAAATTTGCCAAACTTACTTGCTTGCCCATGACTGTAAGGGGTATTTCTTTGCTCCCAGTACCCATTGGCAGTTGGAGGTCATTAGGTTGTTAATTTCCAGCAATCTGGAAGCAGTCATGAATTATTCCAGAGTAAGCCTCTTTTCTTGGAACCTCTCACTCTCGGTATCCTTGAAGTCTCCTCTGGTTAAATGTTGAAGTTGAAAGTAGTAACAGGAGCCAAGTCTGCTTGATTCCAACAATCTGTTCCCTTTTAATATCCATCTCATGCCTTGCAGTTGAATATCAAAAATACAAAGCCAAATTGTGCAGATCACTGTTTCAGAACCACGGCAGAAGGCCCTCCATGAGACCTGCACTTCCTGGATGTCAAGAGGTAGATGAGGGCTAGCAATTCTTTGTTTTCTAGTTAGGTACAGTATCCAGAGCTGTTTCTTTGATTTTTAAAAAATATTCTTTCCTTCATTTAATGGAATATTTGGTAGATGATTAAATAAAAATATAGACCATACATTGGTTCTATTGTTAATAAAGCATAGAATTTTTGCATCAGATTCTTACTGCTTCCATTGGGATTGTGATTTCATTTTGTTTTGTCCATGTGCAGATATATAGTTTTCAGCTGGGGTAGTATCTCATGTCTTCACTGAAAATCACGGGATTTTATTTTATCAAATATATTGAATAGTCAATTATATTGTAAGGGTAAGCAGTAAAGACTTTATATTTTAGATAATGAACTTCAATTAATGAGGTTATATTCTGTTGTGGGATGTAGAGAACTGGAAGGAACACATTCCCGCACATGAACAGAAATATAACTAAAATTAACTAACTTTAAATCCATGACTTTTTTGGAATCAACCAGTAGAGCACCCAACTGACCCAAAGTTTAAGGAGAGGTAAGGGAAGTAGATTCCTGCACGTGTTTGCTCCAGGTAGATACAGCCTGATACCTGCTCCATTTTATTCTCGAAAACTTCTCAGAAGTGGCTTAGATTGATAGTGGGGAGATATTTGAATTACCAGTTAACTTGATTAAAATCAGCATCATGGGTAGAACATGTTCTGTATGATTTCTTGGAATCACCTATTCCTTCTCTTTTGATGGGAGACAGAAACCCTGATGAACTCTCTTACTGTCATTGCCAAAAACGTTAATGAGGAACACTATAGAATTTTCCCTTGTATTTTTAGTGACACTAATTGAGCCCAATGGATGTTGCACAAGAGAGTCTTCAACATTTTCATGAACTTATAATGAATCACGTGTTAAAAATAGAAGAACCTGTGTTATCTGTTTTCTATGGAACCCCAAATTCCACAGAGGGGGATATGGAGGTTTCCCAGGTAGAGGTCAAGAGGAATGGCTAGAGGTGGGAAGTCTGTTCATTGACTTCAACCAAAAGGAGTCTCTCCTCTTTGGTTTATATTGGTTTATTTGGGGTTTTGTTGGGTTTATGTTATCCAGATGTCTTGATTCCCTGAATATTTTTTATATGAATTATAACTTTTGCAAATATTTTCTCCCATTTTTGGGTATTTTCTTCAATCTGTTGATGATTATTATGAATTTTGCTGTGCAGAAACTATTCAGTTTGATGTCATGCATTTTTTGGTCTATTTTTGCTGTAGGTGGTTGTGCTTTTGGGGTCAGAGCTAAAATAGTTGTTCAGACCAATATTAAGAAGCTTGCCCTGTTTGTTTTGTGGTAGCAATTTTATAGCTTCAGGTCTCATCATGAAGTGTGGAGTCATTTTGGAGTTGATTTTTATATGTGGTATGAGTTAAGGTTCTAATTATATTATTATTAATGTGGATTTCAAAGCAGCATTTATTGAATAGGCTGTCCTTCGCCATTGTGTATTGTTTGCATCTTTGTCAAAAATCAACTGCTTGTAAATATGTTAATTAGCTTGATTTAGTCATTATACAATGTATACATAAGTCAAAATACCACATTTTACTCAATAAATATATATAATTTTTGTCTGTTAATTAAAAAATAAACTCTAAAGTTTTACATAAAAATGGGAGATTGTGTTGCTGAAGAATTCAGAAAATTACTCACTTTGGTATTTATAAAATTTTATATATGCAGATGAGTAATATATAGAGAGAGACTGAAAGTGGACCAACTCAAATGAGAACCAATGTCATTTTGTATCTATGAGAAAATAAGATCAAGTTGATTTTACTCCTATGACATTAAGGTGATCAGTCACAATAGAATTGGATCTACAAATTAACACTGAGCCAGTGACTTGCTTCTTGTAGCATTAATTCATAAGGGAAAGACATTATGAATGCATAAATATTCATAGCTGGTCATATTAATGGCCATAATGTTGTCATGGGATTATTTAAACAATGTATAACAACAAATTATTTCAACCTTCAAGGTAAAATTACTTAATAGGCAGAGACATTAACTAAAAGCCCCATTCCGCATACGCATATGTATTATTTTTTAAATGCAATTAGAACAAAATTTCTCTCAGGATAGTGTACAAGTTCATTGTTAATGATGCTAGGAAAACTGAAAGTTAAAATAGTTATATATAAAACTTTAAGTAGCCAGGGATGATCTAGTGAAGGCAAAACAAACAATCTTTCTACAAATGTTAAGACATCTTATTTTTTTCTTCTGGTTATGATCCTGTCAATTCTGAGTCTGAAACAATAAAAAGATGGAGAAATCTGTGAAGTTTAAAAAATATTTAATATTCTAATATTTAACAGGTAAATCTGTAACATTTCATAAAGAGGGCATGGATTTTCCCAGAACAATACCAGCCAGGTACCTAAAAAGCTGCTAGTCCCTTACTCTTATCACCCTTAGGCACTGACGGAACCTCACCTGGTACCAGGCATTATGGAAAAGTGACAAAGTTGTGGACATTACTGCTCTCACCTCTTTGCTGCCTCTGAGGTCTCTTCCCAGGAGAATGAATTATACTGGGGGACATTGGGTTTATTAAAGGAAAACCTAAACAGAGCAAGCACCCATTGATCCCCGGAGCAACATTCAGGGGTGTCATTAGCTGGCATTGACTTTTGAGTAAAACACAGGGCGTGACCACCTCCTTCATTGCTTTGTATTCTAAATTAGGCTTTTTTTTTCTTCTTAGCACTGTCAGAGGTTTGTTCTGGAAAATGACATTAATTAGTCACTGAATAAAACCAAAGGACATAATGGGAGTCTACTGGGGGAAACAGATTGTTTTGGGGAGAAAAGCAGTGACTCATTTTGCTTTCAAGTTCCTAGAAACCACTATTTGTGCTTTGGTAGTCCTTGCCCTTGCCATGAGCATGGTTGCTTCTATGATTAGTAGAACAATAAGACACCCAATAATTGGGCAAGAGAAGGGTGAGGTTTGTATATCTAATTCAATTTGTTCCTTCTATACGTGTACTAAAGTATTCTGCTCTGAATAAAATAATCAATGTCTAGCATGCCAGGAAGAAGAACCAGTGCAGAGGGATTTATTTTAAAATGATTCAGGAAAAAAAAAATTAGGGCATTGTCCATTGATTTAGTAATTCGATAAATGGTGTGAAAAATAGTAATTAACATGCAAAGTTCAATTTTCCTGATAAGAAAGAGAGAAATCCTGAAAATATTCATTGTGAGCATCATTCTATTATTTCTCAGTTTTCCAATCCTCTCTTCTTATACTTCTTTGAAAACCTCTTTACCATAGCTTATCAAAATATACTTTTTAATTTTTACTATGAAGGGACTCTAACCCATTAAATATTTTCAAACTAATGTGTTGGCTCCTGGTACCCAGAGTTCACTTAAAGATATCTTACCAAAGTTTTGAATTCTCAGAAGAATAGATTTTAAATAAGGTAGATATCCACTACAAAATGTTCTTGGACAAATTGTTTAGAAACCATAGTGTGTGTGTGTGTGTGTGTTTATATTTGTGTGTGTATGTGTATTTGTGTGTGTATGTGTATTTGTGTGTGTGTGTGTGTGTAAATGTCTCTATAATAGGTTTTGTACAGTGGTTCAGAAAATTCTCAATGATCCTTGACTTTCTTTCATCCTAAAAGGCAAGGGATAGGTAGAGTGTCATTATTGAGAAAGTTGGGGGTCTTCTTTGTGATTGATTTGTGAGCAGTTTCAAGCGGTGCCTTTAAGACCCTGCATGAGGTGAATTGTGGGGGTACCTGGGGCAAGGGAAGCGCTGTTTTGGGACACAATTCTTCAGGCACAGGTGGAACCCCATCTGTCTTCCTGGCCATTCTGTTGGTTCCAACTTGCTAGTCCCTTGCACCTGGCTCCTGCCTGCCTCTGCCTTCACCCTAGGGTTCCCTGCATGTTGTCCCTATGCAGGTGTGTCCCACTTTCATGAACCATGTCCTGTCCCTGTGTTCTAAAACCTTTCTTCCTCCTGTTGCTGATGATTCTGTAATTACCTTTGGATTTTGAGTTGACAGCGCCAAATTCTCTCATGTATGGTCCAGCCCTTCTGTGCCCCAACTTCCTGTGTGTCCCTTTGCTTTGGTGTTCCTCATTAATGTCATGACGCTTCCAGGGACCGAGAGTCACTGGTCACACCCCCCCTCTCCCCATCATCCTCCTAATTCTCCAAACAGATCACTGTCTATTGTCCTCTGTCTATTCTTAGGTCTCTCTAGCGGCAGGAACAGCTGTTTGAGTGTTGTAACAAAAGTAGTTCCATTTTAAGAGCACATACTGCGTCTGCATCTCAGCAGAATTTGCTCTGAGCCCTCTCTAACCACAGATTCAGCCAACCACAGGTGGAAATAGTAGGTGGGGGGGAAACTTTTGTACTGAAATTGTGTTGATTTTTTTCTTGTCATTTTTCTATAAGTGGTGTACTCTAACCACTATTTAAATTGTACTAGGTATTATAAATAATATAGAGATGATATCAAGTATAAGGGAGGTGCTTTCTATGGTGTATAAATGCTGCAGGATTTTATGTCGAGGAGCTGAGAATCCGCAGATTTTGATATTGGTGGGGGAGTCCTGGAATCAATCCCCCATGGTTTCTCAGGATGACAATGTATTTTTCTCATTTAACATTATCAGCAGGGCTGGGGTTGTGGCTCAGTGGTAGAGCGCTTGCCTTGCATGTGTGAGGCACTGGGTTTGATCTTCAGCACCACATAAAAATAAATAAATAAAAATAGAGATATTGTGTACATCTACAACTAAAAAATAAATAAAAAGAAATATTGCCAACAAATCAGCTGAAACATATTAAAATTATATTCATTATTATTCATGAGGATATTGATGTTGGAAACACCCAAGATGAGTGTCCGTGATTTATGACATAGTGTTATAGTTTGGATATGAAGTGCCCCCCCTAAGAACTCATGTTGGAAAATGCAGGAATGTTCAGAGGTAAAAGATTCAATTATGAGAGGTTTAACCTACTCAGTGGATTCATCCCTTGGATGGATTACTGGGTGGTAACTGCAGGCAGGTGGGGTACAACTGGAAGACCTACACCCCTGGGGATGTGCCCCTGGAGATTATGTTTTGTCACTGGCTCCTTTCCCTCTCCTTTCTGACGACCATGTCCTGAGCCTCCTTCCTCCTCCATCCCCTTCTGCCATGATGTTCTGCCTTCCTGGCCCCAGAATCATGGCACCAACCAACTTTGGATTGAGCCTCTAGAACCATGATCCCCAAATTAACTTTTCTTCTACGTTGTTTTGGTCAGGTGATGAAAATCTCACACACACACAGCTAAGAAATATCAAAAACAGAATTTGGCCAGGCATGCAACTATCCTAACAACATTGGATACCTCTGTGTAGGAAACACGAGAGCTCTCTGTTTTAACCAATGCCCGTATATGTAAAATAATCACCGCTCAAATAATCATCATTCAAATGTGTCAGTTGTCATTTTATTTATATTCTTATTTTATCTATTCTTCTATTGTCACTTTTTTAAAATTAAAATAGTCATTTTTTTTAAATGCAGTCTCACTAAATTGCCCAGGCTGGCCTCAAACCCAGTGTCCTGAGTAATGGGATTATAAGCATATGTCATCATGCCTGGTGGCTTTATATTTTAGAGCAGTTTTAGGTTTATAGAATGATCAAACAGAGATGGTGGAATAAAATGGACATCATTACCCTAGATACATGTATGACTGCACATATGGTGTGACGCTACATCGTGTACAACCAGAGAAATGAAAAGTTGTGCTGGAACTATGTACAATGAATCAAAATGCGTTCTGCTGTCATATAGACCTAATTAAAATAAATTAATTAATTTAAAAAATCAAACAGAAAGTACAGACTTCTTATCTATGTCCTATCTCCCCTCATAGATGGGTTCTCTCTCCATTATTGATCTTTGCATTAGTGTGATTGTTTTCATCAGCTTTTTCGCTGCTGTGACTAAAAGGATCTAACCAGAACAACTGTAAAGGAAGAGAGGTTTATTTGAGGGCTCACGGTTTCAGAGGTTTTAGTCCAGAGAAGGCTGGTTCTGTTGCTCAGGGCTCAAGATGGAGCTGAACATCAGGGAGGACTGTGTGGGAGAGGGCAGCAGCTCACATCATGGTGATCAAGAAGCAGAGAGAGAGAGACTCCACTCTCCAGAGACAAAGTACAAACCCCAAAGCCATGCCCCAATTCCTGCCTCCTCCAGCCACAATCTACCACTTCAATTATCCCATCAGGGATTAACTCAGGGATTGGGTTAAGACTCTTACAACCCAACCATGTCTCTTCTGAACCTTCCTGAATTGTCTCACATGTGAGCTTTGGGGGATACCTCACATCCAAACCTGAACACTGACACACTTCTTATAATTGACAAATCAGCCTTGATGCATTCTTCCTTATATAATGCACAGGCTACATTGGGATTTGCTGCCTTGGACATTTCTAGGAGTTTGGGGAAATGCATAATGTCATGGATCTAGCCTCAGCGTTCATAAAGATTAGTCTCTTTGTCCTGGACATCCCCCAGGCTCATCTGACTCTGCCCCTTCTTCCTCCCAATGTGCTGGCAACCATTTTTAGTTAAGTTTTGTGTAGTATGGCATGTTGACAGTTAATTATCTATCGTCCCTCTTCTACTTTGTGCCTCCTCTGAGGATTTCATAACTAACAGTTTATCTTCTCCTCTCCGGAGAAACCATCTTACTCAATCAAAATTCTCTGTCGTTTTATGTGTTCCTCCCCATGGAATTGATGGTCCTCACCTATATCCATATCCGCATCTTCTTATATGAACACATTTAATAAGGAAGACATGAAGATATTTTAATTGTTTGCCCCTGGACATTGCAGGTGAAGTTGTAGCTTTTTAGGATGGTCTCTCTAGTCCACTTGCTCTGCCCAGTGGGAATCATGGTCCTCATTTCCTTTATGGCTTTTCAGGCCTTTCCCCTAAACATCTCTATACATGTTAAGTGCCCATGAATACACAATATTTATATGGTCATGCTTGTTTATCAGCTTTCTTTATTCATTCAAACTCTAGGTACTGGGGCGTGTTTTTTATATACTTTCTGCTGCTATCCTGCTCCACATTATGAATAATTCATGTATTATAGATTGAAAGTGAAGTGTCACCCCCCAAAAAAGCTCATGTTAAACAATGCAGGAATGTTCACAGGTGAAAAAAATAGATTATGAGAGCTGTAACCAAATCAGCAGATTAATCCACTAGATGGGTTAATAATTTGAATGGCCTCTGGATGGTAACTGAAGGCAGCTGGAGTGTGACTGGAGGAATCATATCACTTAGGGATGTACTTTGGGAATTATATATCTTGTCCCTGTCTTCTCGTACTCTGCTTCTCAGCTGCCACGAGCCGAGCAGGTTCCTTTCTCTTATATGTAATTTTGTATAACAGTGAGGGTCTCCTTCCACCAAATTCTTATTTTATTTAATTGTTTGTTTGTTTTGAATCCAGGGGCACTTTATCACTGAGCCACATCTCCAGCACTTTTTATTTATTTATTTTTCTTATTTATTTACGTATTCATTGTTCTTTTTAGTTATACATGACAGTAGAATGTATTTTGACATATCATACATTCATGGAGTATAACTTCCCATTCTTGTGGTTGTACATTCTATGGAGCTACAATGGTCAAGTATTCATTTATGAACATAGGAAAGTTATGTATTGTCTTTCCCACCCCTATACCCCTCCCTTCTCTCCATTCCCCCTGTCCAATTTGGTGAACCCTTACTTCCCCACCCCCTGCCTATTATGAGTCAGCATCTGCATATCAGAAAGAGCATTTGGCCTTTGATTTTTGGGGGGTCTGGCTTATTTCACTTGACATGATAGTCTCCAGTTCCATCCATTTACAAGCAAATACCATATTTTCATCCTTTTTAAGGTTGAGTAATATTCTATTGTGTATTTGTACCACATTTTCTTTATCCATTCATCAGTTGAAGGGCACATAG
The DNA here is from genome assembly GCF_964194105.1 of Spermophilus citellus. Lineage (NCBI taxonomy): Eukaryota > Metazoa > Chordata > Mammalia > Rodentia > Sciuridae > Spermophilus > Spermophilus citellus. The sequence goes on along the minus strand of NW_027672891.1, from coordinate 699,139 downwards.
GTTGGTTCTATATAGCTTAGCTATTATGAATTGGGCTATTATGAACACTGATGTGGCCACATTACTTCACAGAAGAAGAAATAGGAATGGTCAACAAATATATGAAAAAAAATGTTCAACATCACTAACAATTAGAGAAATGCAAATTAAAACTACACTGATATTTCATCTCACTCCAGTCAGAATGGCAATCATCAAGCATACAAGAATCTATAACTATTGGTGAGGATGTGGGGAGAAAAGCATACTTATACATTGATGCAGCCACTCTGGAAAGCAGTTTAGAGATTCCTCAGAAAACTTGGAATGCAACCACCCTTTGACCCAGCTATCCTACTTCTTGGCATATACCCCAATTTTTATTTTGACAATGCTGTGGTAAGTGTGTGTGTAACTGAATTTTGTGCATGTGTGTGTGAGTTTCCTTTTTAAAAGGTGTTCATCCTCTTTATCATTCTGAGACCACTTTCAGAGCAGAGTTCTTTTTTAACTGCCACTACACTGAATCTGCTAGCTTCTATATAATCAATTCATGATGATGGTTTTTGAATAAATGATGGACAGATAAATTTGTCAGTGAATAGCTATATTAGTGAGGCTATTTTAGCTTGGTTTTCTATGTGCTTTGAGATCATTGAAGATCACTTTTTGTGTGCTTCTGAAGTAACCAGCTTCTAAGATCTTTGTAAATGCGTGACAGTGGCTGGATATTTAAACTTTAATTATCCATCTAGAAATGACATAATTAGATGCTAATTTTACTGGCTTTGGGTTATAATGCCCTTTTACATTTGCCACCTATAAATTGGTGGCATATCCTAAGTTAAGCATTCCACACCAGTGAGAAATTCTCCTGTACAATAATTATCTGTAATGCATTCTGAGCTCATTTCCACTCTTGTCTGACTCCATATTGGTGGGAAACTGACAAGCATTCTCAGTAAGCTGATCTTCCAGACGATGCCACAACTGAGAATGAGTTCTTAGAGGTATTCTTTCATTTCTATCTCCTTCTAGTGCGTTCTTTCTCATTTTGCTTCTGAGAATCATGAGTTCAAAAACAAGTTGACTAGTCTCCACGGCTGTAAGAAATAAGAACATAATTTCTGTGGAATGGCTCAAGTGTTTAATTCTGGCTAGTTGAACTGCATTGTCATGAAAAGTTCATTGCTCATCTTTATGTCTCTTCTTGTAGCTCCACTGAGAAATTTTTCCCCAGCAAAATCACTGGCCTTTTGCATAAAATCAAATAAATGTGAGTCAATATGCTGAAGTATAAAGTAAGTCCAACTTACCTCTGCATGCAATTTGTCTTAGTAAAGAAATCATGGGGGGGGGGAGATTGTTGTAGTTTTCCTTCACTGATTCTGTACTTTCTGTTAGATGCTTTGCTACAGAATATATTGCTTTGACTTTCCTTTGTTACTTTTGCTATAATGTTTGATGTTGCTACTAATTCAATAAAATAATATATTAAAAAATGGCTAGCCTGGTGCTCTCAGTATAGTATTGCCTTTAGGAAATGTGTCTTTCTGCCAGGTGCGGTGGCACACACCTGTCATCCCAGTGGCTTGGGAGGCTGAGGTAGGAGGATGGTGGAATTCAAAGCCAGCCTCAGCAATGGCGAGGTGCTAAGCAACTCAGTGAGAACCTGTCTCTAAATAAAATACAAAATAGTGCTGGAGCTGGGGCTCAGGGGTCAAGTGCCCCTTAGTTCAGTCCCTGGTACCCCCCCAAAATAGAGAAAGAAATGCATCTTCTACCTTCAAATTAGTCCCTATATGATTCATATCCTGTGTCTATAGCACATGACATTCATTAATTCAATGGACTCCTCGTGGCTCTAGTACAACACAGACTGTTTTCAACACTGTGTTAACAAAGTCGGCAGCCTCAGGACAAATGTTAGGGATTGAGTTTACATTCAAGGCACTGAGGCATCGAGGATCAAAGGGAAGGTATTGAAGATGATGAAGAGGAGGAAAAAGAGGAGTAGAGGGAAAGTCAACTCCCTTTGCACTGTGAAGGTGAAGCGTGATGATAAATTTGGAAATGTTCAGTCAGAAGAAATGCTTTACCCTGAACCTGTATGCTACGGTGTATAATCTCAATTAACTCATCTTTTTAAAGCTCTAATGGGCTGAATCCCATTGCCTTGGTTGTGGTCCATGCTTGTCTTAGCTGGGGAGAAATCTGGGGCAGATAACTCCAGCTTTGGCATGAGGCGCCTTTAGCTGTGGTCATGCTGGTTGGAAGTGATCCTTTGTTTAAAGAAATATTAACAGATTTCACAGAAGTAAAACATTTCATGGCCCCATGAGTTCAGAACGTTCTTGTTTTACTGTAGTCACCTCTTCTCGGGCCAGGGTGCCCTTGAGCATTTAGAGCGTCTATGAATGTTCCTGCAGGATTCAAACATGTATTTCAGTCATTGTGAGCCAGGATTTCACCAGATCATTTGACTCGGGATTCTTTAATCATGAAATATCTTGCTGAACTGGTATTTTAGAGAATAGAGTTTAGAAATGTTGGACTACAAGAGCCCTTTCCAGCGGTTCACGTTTCTAAGGATCTGCATCTGCTCATCTCTTTATTGTTGGTGCTCCTTTTCATCCTGGTCAAAAACACAGCAAGGGACATATTCATGAACATCTCCAACATGGAAATATGATGCTAAATCGGTTTGAAGGCATTGAAACTGCTTGTACCGGAGAAGCAGCATAGATTGTGTCTTCACTGGTGGCCAAAGGACAGCCATCACTTAAGACCAGGTCAGCTTGGCTTGGAACGTTTTGGAGCAGGACTTTCCACCTCAGCTCTATTGAAATTTGCACTGAATAATTCTCTGTTTGGGGGATTTCTGGTACATGATAGGATGTTTAGCCGTATTTCTGGCTCCCATCCCCTTGATAGGTAGCATCCTTCAATTATGGCAATGAAAAATAATGTCTCCAGATATTGCCAAATGTCCTGTGGAAAGCAACATTCTCCCCAGACAAGAAACTATGATGCAGGGGCCACAATCCAAAAGCAATATCCCGCTGTAGATGAAATATCTTGCTTTAGACCCATGTCAGGCTGGTGATTAAATTCCCCAGATGGCATCCTGGGATGGACATCTTCACTTGGTGGTGGCATTAATGGTTATTTTTGCCACCTGTGTGTTCTTGCCTGGAGTCGGGCGGCTGTCTGCGGGTTGAGCTGTACCATGCTCCTCGCTGCCAGTCGGATTTAACGGGAATTGAAAAGCGGCTGTGACATTTCAAAGCATCGGGGAGATGGGACAGAAAGTACGTGGACAAATCCTACGAACACATAAGGGGATTTATGCACACACAATGCCTCCCACTCTGTGCCTTGGAAATCAACATGGGGCTGTTGCCATCTCTGTTGTGCCCAAATCACAGAAATCCTAATAACCCAAGCAGAATGTTCTCTCTCTCTCTCTCTCTCTCTCTCTCTCTCTCTCTCTCTCTCTCTCACTCACACACACACACACACACACACACACACACACACACACACCCTCGGAGGTCCAGCCTCCGCTCTGACAGTGACTGGACACTTGGGGTTGCTTGTCAAAGTGGGTATGTGATGAAATAAACCTTTGATCCAGCTTAGTGTCAGAGCAGTCAGAAGCTATTAGACTCCTCCGTCCTTAATTGGAAAGCATAACCTTAAAATTATAACCAAAAAAACCCCTCATTAATGGCAGGTCTCCATGAGGAAGAAAAAATGTTAACTAACCAAGTCTTCCAATGGGCCAGATGCCACTGAAAGGTTTAAAAATCATGACCTGTATGTTCCCTCCCAAACCTCTGCAACTATGCATTTCTATCTGAATTCCTCGGAGAGCAAACTGTTTCATGTGATTAGTGTCCTAGTCCCTTCCCTTCTTGGGATGCTCTGGGCTTCCAGAGAGGTTTAAATTGTCCCTTCATCGTGTGAAACTGCTCCTTCTCCTTTCACACCTTGTTAGAGCCGTATTCACCTCCAGTCTGTCGGAAGGCTCATGTTGTAACTGCATCTACTAAAAAAAATACAGAGTTAAAGCAAGAAATGGCCTACGGTGAGGATAGCAAGGGTGAGTTTTCTGAGCCTCTTGGTTGTGGATATGTGAGAAGGCAACTCCATATACTTGGTCTTTATGACCTGGTATGATGATCAGAATTCCTGAATCTGGAAAAGGTGGTTATAAATTGAGTGAAAACTGATGTCTCCTTAAGAAGGCTGGTTAAACAAAGGGCCATTTACTACAAGACTCAAAAGCCCTGACTACATCACACATAGCCCAAGCCCCTTTAGGTCTGGGACCATTCTGTTCCCGTCTTCTCCCTCTCCATTTGAACTGTCTTGATCCATCCCATTATTCACTTGAGATGCAAAACAGTGTGGGTTTTGCACTAGATCACAGCAGGGCCTATTGAGCCAGACACCTTGGATTCATACTGCACATACTGCACACATACTGCACATGTGGTAGCCATGTGATGAGGGGGAACTTCCTGTTTATGTGTCAGGACAATAATAACACCCAGACTTTTGCTATTGGAGGTGAAAGATTTAACATATATAAATCTTCAAGAATCTTGCCTGGCACATAGTAGTTTCTTTAGCAGTGATAATTGTTTTAATCCATTGTTTCTTAAAATCACTGATAAGTGACACTATCCTGAATCTAGGAAGTGCATTATTAATAATACTCTTCTTGAAAATGATTTTGTGCATGCTCTCAGCTGGAGTACAGTGGGCTGCTTTGCTTGGGAGGCAAATATCACACACACACATACAAGGGGAAATGAGCTCTCTGAGGTTGAATAACACTATCTGAGGTGAGCAAGTGATAAAAACAATGACTTAGACGGTAGCAGGGTGGTTTGATTTATATCTGAAATGTCCCTCAATGGCTCATGTGTTGATGGTTTAGTCCCCAACTTGGCATTATTGGGAGGAGGTGAATACTTTTAGGGCCTAGTTGGAGGTATTATGGGCATTGGTTGCACACCCTTGAAGCAGATGAAGTCCCCTTCCCTTTCGTCTTTCTCTCTTTTGCTTCGCTTCATGAGAGGAAGATTGTTCTAGTACACGTTTCTACCATGATTCGCTGCCTCACTGCAGGCCCAAAGCAACGGGGCCAATCAATCCTAGACAGACACCTTCAGAACTGTGAGCCCAAAAAAACCTTTACTCTTCATAAGCTGATTGTTGCCCCTATTTGTTATAGTAACAGAAAGCTGACTCACACATAGACATCAAGTATGGGAGTGGCAGGTTAGTAGGGGAAGAAAAGTGGAATCATTTTTTTTTAATCACAGAGCTAAAGGAGGCAAATGTTGGTACATGATGTGGGGCCTTACCCAGACCCACTTACTGGGCAGTGTACCCCTTGCCCAATTTTGTGAAGCTTGGCTATGAAGCAGCCCTGGGTACATGTATGACTGCACATAGGGTGTGACGCTACATCCTGTACAACCATTGTCAGGGAAAGTTGTGCTGCAGTTGTGTACAATGGATCAAAATGCATTCTGCTGTTATATATACTTAATTAAAATAAATTAATTAATTTTAAAAAAAAGATTAAATGTGTGGGCAGCCCTGGTTGCATCATTTTGTAGAGCAAGGTGAAAAATGCAAACGAAGGACCTCTTGTCCTCAATTTACTAATAGCTTCAAAACATGACAGGGGCATTAGCCAAAGCATGGTGTGTGAGGCCCTTTTTCCTACAGGGCACATTGTAAGTGGACTGTGGACCCAGAATGTCTGGAGTCATAGACCCAGGCGATGCTTAATGGTATATTCCGCAAGGAACTCAACCTCCTCAGTTTTCACGTCTTTAATGTGGCAATAATCTTACTATCTAAGTCAAAGGGTTTGGGGAAAAAAAATCAAATGGATTGTGTGAAGTATTTGACAGGCACTTTGCATTCAAAGAATTTTAAAAACACATGTATATATTTTGGCAATAAAATGCATGCAGCTAACCCAATCACTGCTCAGTAAGATTCAGAAATTTCAAAGTCATCAAGGGAGATGGGTTTCAAAAGAAAGTCAGCTCTCATTGGCTACTACTGTCTGAGTACCATGAGAATCTACTTAAAGTCATCTGTATTTCTTTCTTTATTTTCATAGAATACTTTGATCACAGGAGTGATCCTTATGTGAAAAGAGCTGCCATGGTCTGTCTCTCATCCCGTGAACAGTTAAAACTGAGTTGGGTCTGTTCTGGGTTTTGTGTTTGTGAGAATAATTGGGACTCTGCCGCCTTAACAAAAGTGAAAGCCTGGGCATTGTGGGATGGCGAGTTCCATTGCCGAGGAACTGATGGCAGAAGGTGACTTGAGATTCAGCAAATTGGCATCCGTGCTGCCCACGAAGACTGACCCGGTGATGTCGAGAAACTGAGGAGCAGGCTGATTTGTGTTCCTTTCCCCAACGAAAATACCTTACAGAATTTTTTTTTCCTTCTTTCTAGTTGTAAAACTCTGTAGCTACTTAAGGGATAACACTGCTGGGAATTTTAACTCTGAATGAAGAGTTTTGTGTGGTTCTTAATTGGGAGAGGAACCTGTCAAAAATAATATATTCGCAAATACTCTGAACCATCCCGGGCCCAGCAACACTGTATAAACTGTCACACGGCTGGTGCCAGGTGGGTTGATGTTCCCGCAGTCCCCAAAGCTGCCAAGAACATCTTTCAGAAATCTCCTCCCTTGAAGATTTCTTGCCTAGGTATTAAAAGAGGTGGGGAGGGTCTAAGGGGGGGGACAGGAAGGAATTAGATGGCTGGGTGACTCCCAAGCAGGTGCTGTCTGGAGCCTGTGCTGGGGTGACAGATGGCATCTGGAAGGTCATTCTGGAAGAAGAAACCTGTAAGGAAAGCTCTGGTCTCCGGGCCCTGCTAGCAGAGGCCTGGGGAAAGGAAGAGAAGGCCAAACAGCGTCCCGATTGCTGCTGGGTCCTGGTAAGTGTTAGTTCTCCCCTTTATCACACACCCTGGGAGAGAAGCATTGCTCTCCACATATTTTGGAGAAGAAAACTGAGGCTCAATGAGAAGGTTGTGCATTTGCCCAGCACCTGGCAGCTGGAAAGGTGCAGGGCTGGGATTGAACCCACAGTTTAGGTCTAAGATCCCTCCTGCTCCACCAAGGACCAGGCTGCCCCAGTGTGACAAAGCTATGTTCTCCATGGCCTCAGCTGCCGGCGCCTGTCCCAGATGTACAAGCAGATGCTATGGGTGAGTTAGCAGCAGGCCTGCTGGAAAGTTGGCTGGGAGCCTCCATTGTCTCAGCATTTTGTAATCTGGTCCTGGGAAGAGGGCTGTGGTGGAGGCCACTTTTCATGGGAACTCAGGCGAGGAGGGAGTGTGAACCCTCAGACTGGGACCCAGGCCAGGAGAGCAAGAAGAAAGCTGGGGCTCCGCCAAGCTCTGGGTCCCTGGGAGCATCCAGCTGCACAGGGCCATGTGGGCTGGGCCAGATGTTGGGGGGGGACATGGTGAGTCACATAGTCACCAAGGACTCTGACTCCTCATCTTTGGGGGAGAGAGATAATGAATAAGTTTTCGGGACAGTCCTAAGGGGGAGGCACCACCATGTAGGCATACCTGGGTGCCTCTGGTCACCCAGGAAAGAAGCTGACCCATCTTGAGAGAGAAGAGAGTTTCTTGGAGAAAGAGACCCCCCTATTCCTAGACGCAAAAGAAGAACAGAAGTTGGGAAGTGCCAGAAAGGGGATGGTTTAGGTGGCACGATGGGGCAGACAGCAGGTGGGAGCTACTGGGGGGGCAAATGTCCATCCCACTTGGAGGGGTTTCAAGGGCTTCAGTCTGTCCCACATTTCTGATGTGAAATACAATATAACAAGAAACAAGGCTGGGGATGTGGAGAGTGTCCAGGGCACAGCAGGCCTGATGCCAAATATTGCATGAGACATACTCATACTAAAAAAAATTAAATTTATTGTTTATCTGAGATTCAAATCCTGTGTTTCTATTTGCTAAATCTGACAGCTTCAGCTTTGGGGGCAATTTGGATGTGATCCCTATACCATCATGACAGTTTAGGCAGAAATAATGTGATCAGATTTGCACATGGACAGGAGATGGACAGCAGTGTGGACCAAGGGGTGTCCACTGGGAGGCTAAGGCTGAGCTGAGGGGAGGGTGAGTGGGTGGGAAGGTAGGGTTGATTAAAAGAGGCCAAGTCAATGGGCCTTGGAGATTCATTAGGTGTGGACATTGAGAAAATGGGTCAGCTGAGGATGGCATCCAAGTTTCTGGGCAGCAAGACAGATGGCGGAGACCTTTCCTGAGCTGGGGGAGAAGTGGGGGTGCAGGTTTGGGAGGAGGAAAGAGCTGAGTCCAGTTCCAGCAGGATGGACTCAGTACTGACTGGCCCGAGGCCTTTCGAAGAGGTGGAAGACAGACTCCAAGAGTCGTGGGTCTGGAATGCAGGCTCAAGGCCAGCACTGGAGGGTGACATTTGGAAAAGATCAGCCTATGGAGTAAAATTGAAACCATGGGAATGGATGAGCACATGCAGGGGGAGCTGTGGGCCGGGGTGGGGGTCAAGAGGGGGACCCTGAGAAACAGGAACCGTTTTGAAGAAGCAGAGGAAGAGAAGCCAGCAGATCAGACCCAGAGGCCTCGGAGATGCAGAGAATTACACGAAGGTCTTAGTGACACCGTTTCCCTCTGGAAGCTGAAACAGGAGAGTTGGAAGGAGAGCGAATTCCAGCGTCAAGGCTACAAGACATGGAGAAATACCAGGACAGCAGAGCCAGTGCACATGGCTGCTGGAGACCTGGGAAGAGACACTGCAGTGAGCCAGGGAGGGTGGAGGGTGAGTGGGGCAGAGACAACTCTGAGCCACTCCTTTCCCTCCTAGACCAACTGGCAGTAAAGGTCTAAACCAACCCAAAAGAGCAAAGAAGCCAGGAGAGGAGGCACCCGCAGAAGAAAGACTCCAACAAACCTGGCAAGAGGGGATGCTAATAGAGCCATGCGGCTACAACCCGAAGTGCCCATGGAGGAGAAATCAGTGCCAATGTGTACTGAGAACTCCTCGGGAGGCTCGTGACTTAGAGAAACCAGAGGTAGGTAGAAGTCTGAAGACTTCCTTCAGAGCAGTTGTCCTGCAGGTCTTCTCCCCATCCCATGTCACCAGATGACTATACCCACAGGGATCAGAACTTCAGTTTCTTGGAGTGATTAAGCCAAAATCCCTCATCTCTGCACAGACAGGGCTGAGCAGAGAACAGGACTGCAGGCAGGGATTAAGGCTGAATGACGAGACCTTCAGCCTTCTCCCTGGACTGCTTCCAGAAGCTCAGCAAGAAGTGTACCCACCATGCCACCACTACAAGATCGGAGGACTTTTCTTCAAGTCCCAAAGGATGGACCTCCACTAATGATGGTGATGGTGGTGATGATGATGGTGATTATGATGATGATGATGGTGATGATGATGGTGATGGTGATGATGATGGTGATGATGATAGTGATGGTGATGATGTGATGATGGTGATGGTGATGATGATAATGATGGTGATGATGACGGTGATGGTGATGATGTGATGATGGTGATGGTGATGATGATGGTGATGATGATAGTGATGGTGATGATGTGATGATGGTGATGGTGATGATGATAATGATGGTGATGATGACGGTGATGGTGATGATGTGATGATGGTGATGGTGATGATGATGGTGATGGTAATGATGATGGTGATGATGATGGTGATGATGGTGATGCCGTTGCTGATAGTTTCACATACCCTTCAGTATCCATTCATTGGAGCTTCCAACCACCTTTTTAAAGCCTTACATTTAATATCTTTTCTTTAATAGATTTTTAAAAAATGTTGAGACAGGGTCCAGCTAAGTTTCCCAGCCTAGCCTCAAACTTGTGATTCTCCTGCTTCCGTGTTCTGAGAAGCTGGGATTATAGGCATGCACCACCATACCCAGCTAAGCCTCACTTTAAATGTGGACATCCAGCCATGGTATGAGGAAGCTCAAGCAGCCACATGGAAACCCCATTGAAGATTCAAAGAATAACCACCATCGAATGATTGAAATGACTCTATGAATTCTCTTTAGCCTTTGGGCCTTTAGTGCAGGAAAGAAAGAGAGGATGGTATCAGAAAATATATAAGTCTCCAGAAAGAGTAAGACCTGCCCAGGCAAATACTGCCCAATTCCACTTATATGAGAAACCTAAAATAGTCAAACTCAGAAGCAGAGATGAGAATGGTTTTGCCAGTGGTTAAAGGAAGAGGAAGTGATGAGAGTCGTTCAATTGCAGTTATACAAGGTGAATAAATTCTAGAGCACTGCTGTACAGCATAGGGCACAATACCATATTGTGCACTAATGAGAAATCTAGGAAGTTATACTCACATTAAGTGTTGTTACCACAAAAATGAAAACAAACCAAAAGGGCACGGGAAACTTTTGGAAGTGATGAATATGTTTGTCACCTTGATTATAGTGATGGTTTCATAGGTGCTTGCACATATCCAAGCTTATTAAATTGCACACATTAAATTTGTGCAGTTTTTTTGGTAAATTGATTATACCCAACAACGTCATTGAAAGCAAACCCAAAACAAAACAAAACAAAAGGAACCTTGTGCAAGGAACAGAAAGAGTTCCTCGGGCTGGTGGCTGAGCAGAGGTAGAGAAAAAAAGCAAGACAGAAAGCGGAGAGGGGAAGTGGGCAGCAGCCGTGAGGCTGCTCAAAAAGGAGTCTGCGCTTGTTTGTGGACCAGGGTTCTCTGGCGTGTCCTCAGAGCCCCTGCTGGATGTTATGATCTATGATCAAATAAAATGGCAAACGCTGAGCATCTCGGTTGTGTGGGGTTCTTGGCTGCAGGACTTCTCCGAGTTTTCAGTTTGCTAAATGCTCCTCAGCTCTCTGGAGGGAGATGGGTGTGTGGCAACTCCAGGATTTCTTTGACCACACAGTTCCCTTTTTCAGGGCTCCTTGCAGGATTGTGCTTCTCGGAACCCACTTTGGAAACCCCTGGTGGCTGAAGGAGACCTTCCTGGGTTTGAGGAGGACTTTATTTGCACTTAGGAAGCTCTTGCTGGGCTGGTATATGGGAAGGTTTGGAGGCAGGACTGGAGGCCAGGATGCCATGAGGAGGAGGCTGGTGCAGGGAGCCCAGGGGGAAGGGCATGGGGCTGAGACCAGTGCAGCTGCTGCAGAAGAGAAGGGGGATCAGGTGTTATTTGGGGGAGAAAAGGGGGTGCACTGACTCCTAGGAAGAGGGACTTAGGGCATCTCACAACACAGGAAGCTTCTGCAGGAGGCAGAAACCTTAGGGAACTGTCCCAGGGAGGATCTCTGAGTGGCAGGGAGCTTGTTCCAAGTTCTGGGGTGGATGAGACCAGCACCTGGAGCTGAGCTTCCCTGAGGGCCCCAGGAATTGCTGACCTTGGATGAGAAGCTGACACCCAAGGCTGGCTGAGGGAGGGCTGAGGGAGGCAGAGCTGGGGTCATGGTGGAGGCAGGAGGTGGGGACATGGCAGCAGACACTGAGGACCTGTGTTGGCCCAGGGCCAGCTCTCAGGATGATGGTGCCTGAGCCAGATGGCCTCCTTCTGTTGCAAATGACAGGAGCCCAGACTGGCTTCAACCACAAAATGACTCACAAAGTGGATAAATCTGGCTTCAGGCATAAATGGATTCAAGACCCAAAAAACAATGTCACAGGTCACTGGTCCTGTCTATTTCACCTGGTTCCATCTTCCAGCTCTCAAGGGGGTGACCTCTTAAACTCCTATCACCACCAAGTCCAGTGGAAAGGGCAGCACTCATCCTCCATATCTTAAGCCAATGTCCTGGGGTTGACGCTTTCATCCTGATTAGTCTGATGGTCACGGGCCCATCCCTGAATTAATCATCACCACAGAATCATGGCAAGCCCTGATTGGTTTAGCCGCCCTTGTGCTATTTATGAAACACAAGGGCTGGGGGAAAGGTCCCCCTAAGCGAGGTCCCCCTAAAATCAGGGTGCTATTGCCCCAGGAAGGGAGAGTGGATGCTGAGCTGCTAAAGTAACTAATGTCTAGGACTGACATGGGGTCCTGATTCTGGGAACCCCTGAATCCCGGGGACCCCTGATTCTAGATACTTTTTTTTTTGTTTGTAGGATAGACAGATGGATGGACAAAGCCATCTTTCTGGCTTCTGGGGAGATTATTCACTGGGTCCCCTGCATTTACTCTTTTAAAATTATTATTATTATTATTAGGCACTGAGGATGGAACCCAGGGTTGCTCTACCATGAGCCACACCCCCAGCACTTTTCTTTTTTTGTTTCAAGACAGGGTCTTTCTATGCTTCCCAGTCTGGCCTCCCACATAGCTGGGACTAGAGGCATGCACACCCTCTGTTTACTTTCCCATTATCCTAGCACCAGGTCAGATTCTTATCTCACTCCTCCCAGCAGCCCCAGCACCAGCCCATGGCCTGGCATGGAGTAAAGGCTCAGAACAAGGAAACTCATCTGCAGGCAGAGCTCGGCTCACTCACTCACCCTCTGAGCCTCATTTCACCATCTGCAGCCAGTGGGTGTGCTCTGAGTGTCAGGCATGATGGCAACCTGTCCAGCGGCTCCACAAGCCACTCCCTGTGGATGGCACCGGTCCCAGCAGAATCAGACTCTCACACTGATCTTTCCAGGAGAATCCTGAGCTGTCATGGAAGCAGTGAGTTGCCCACCTGCATGCAGGGACACTCAGCTGTACCCTTCCCCCTCACCTGCTCGCCAGATCCAGAATGTAATTGTGCAAAGCCTGGAGGACTGGTCCATTTAGCAGTAGCTCCTCATCGTGGTGAGCGATCGAGGTGAGGCCTTATTGATGGCCCCTGGGAATATGTTCAGCTGCTGACTGGAAAACTTCTGGCTCATGAGTTATGTCCCTGCATAAAAAAGGGCATTGTCATGGACAGAGCTGAGCAGGGATGGAAGGGCGGGGTTCCCTTAGATGTGGTGAGCCCACCATCCTGTAGCATTCATACAGACCAAGGACACCCACTTGAGGGGGGAGCTGAACGGGGGACAAGAACAAGTGCATCTTTCTATCCCTAGATGCTTAGAATTCAGATCCAGCCCAAGGTAACAGGTTGTCTTCCGGTCCTGGCCACTGTCCAAGAGCCACACACAGGCTGGCTCACTGAATCCTCCAATAACCCAAGGAGGGAATTCTCCATGACACCCCTGTGCAGAGAAGGAAGTCAAGGCTCTGTAGGATCAGGGCCCCATGTCACTCCACTGTCGGTGGCACTAGTGACAGGCAACCTCGATCTGAACTGGCTACGTCGAACACCTTATTTATGTTACTGCACTGAATCCTCACGCATGACTGTTCTGTGAGGTAGGTATTACTCTCCCCATCAGACGGATGAGGAAACCGAGGCTTGGGAGATTCAGTGATTTGCCCAGGTTCAGAGGGTCAGCAGGCAGCAGCATTCAGACGCTAGCCTAGTCCAAGATCTGCCTGACACCAAAGCCCAGCTCTTCACCAGGGCCGCAGACCCAGACCCAGGTTTTCAGGTTCTGTCTGTTGTTCTTCCTGTTGAGGCTCACATCACACAGCTCAGGCTCCTGGCCAAGAGCTCTCCCTCCAGCTTCCTGTGCTGGGAGGAAAGAGTCAAGGCCACGGGAAGGTGGGACAAGCTGTAGCTATTCCAACGGTCTCTTCCCAGTCCCTGAACTTCACCCCTGAACAAGCAGCTACATCAGAGAACCAAAGGTCTTGTCTAGCAGGTGTCTGTCCCTAGGTGTGTCCTAGGAGAGTGCAGCTCAAATGCCGGGGCAGTAGTGCCAACCCCAACGTGGACATGGAAGGGGGCCTGGCCCTGGTCCTTCAAGGACCCTCTCCTGGAAAACTCTGGGAGGACTCCAACATTCCTGAGCTCCTGGGTGTCGGGCACTACTCTCCCATCCACCCTTGACAGTGACCTAGAAAGCTCCTCTGACGTTATTAGCCCAGGAGGTCTGAGGTTCACTCCAGCCTGCAGGTCACTGCTGTACCCAGCTCTCTTCTATCCCAGGACCTGCCCTCCACAACCTTCAAGGCCCCTCTGCAGCCACTGTCCCATCCAATACCTCAGGTGGCCCTGGCAGGACATTTGGAAGCTGCCCTACTGCCACCTTCTGGCTGGTGCTAGAAGGACAAGGGCCCAGGTCTTGGCCTTGCCCACCTGATGCAGGCTGCAGAGCCCAGCAACCCAGTTGTGGGTTGGTCACCTGGTTGGCTTGCTCCCTGCCCCACCGAAAGGGTCTCAGGAAGCTTCCAAGGATGCAAAACCTACAGTCATGAAATACACGTGAGGGAAACAGGAAGGGGAGTGTGAGGGAGGCCGGAAGAAGGTAAAGTGCAGACCAGAAGGATCTGCTGCTTCCGAGACCACAGACTCTGAAAATCTTGGAGATGACTTTTCTTCTCTACTGAAGGCATATCGGAATGAGGGGAGCATTCACCAGGCCTGGCGGGGTGATGATTCTTATTCTCAACCCATCAGTTCTACATGGTCAACTGTACACAGGTGCAAGGCCCAAAACACACCCCCCCACACACATACATTCACCACCTCCTTTGGGAAACCACATTGGGATGTACAGAGGAGGGAAACCCTAATGATGTAGATTTGGAAAGTGTTGCACATCAAATTCATAAGTGATTTTGAAAACACAGAGAGGCAGTGTATTAGTCTGTTTTTCATTACTATATGGAAATACTCAAGGCTGGGTATTTATTTTGGCTAATGGTTCTGGGGATGCCAAGTTGAGGGGCCATATCTGGTGGTGGCCTTCTTGCTGGCAAAGTCTCAGGGTGGCACAGGGCATCATGTGAAAAGAGACAGGAAGCACATGTGTGTCTGTTCTCCTGACCTCTTTTGTAAAGCCACCAGGATTCAGTGACAGGAGTCCCCCTCTGCTGACCTTATCTAATCCACCTACCTTCCAAAGACTACCTCCAAACAGCAGAGTCAGACGGAGTTAGTACCCTCTCAATACCTCACGTGGGGACTAAATTTCAATCTATGAAGCCTTGGGGGACACCCTCTATCATATCCAAACCACAGCTCACTCTAAGCAAAATGAGGTAAGTGTTCAAGTGAAAAAAGATTCAGATACACACTCAAAAGACAGTTTTCATTCTGAGGAACAAGGGGAATATAGTTTGGAAGGATAAAAACATTAAGGATGTTCCTGTTGAGTGGTTAAAACTTTTGGAATCTGCGACATGAGGTTCATTTGACATGAGGGGGCTGGCTTCCCTCAGTGGGAGGCCACAGGGAACTCTGAACTTCCTGGTGGGTGACACACAAAGGGAAACATAGTCACTACACCATCCCCGAAGTCTACGAAGGAGGATAAACCAATTGCTTAAGAGAAGCTGGTACTAAGAAAGGGAAAAGATGCTTCAGAGATGGGAGAGGGTGGCAGGGGACACAGACGGGGTGGGAGAAGATGGGTGATTTAGTCAGCTTTTTTGCTGATGTGAACAAAATACTTGTAAGGACAATTTCAGGAGGAAAAGTTTATCTAGGGGCTCCTGATTTTAGAGGTCTCAGTCCTTAGACAGTTGGCTCCATTCCTCAGGGCTTGAGGTGAGGGAGGACTCATGGTAGAATAGTGTGGCAGAGGAAAGAATGTCAGGACATGGCCACCAGGAGAAAGGGGGCAACACTGAATTCATTTGCCAGGGATGAAATATATACCCCCAAATCAGACCCCCACTGACCCACATCTTCCAGACCCACCCTGCCTGTCCACAGCCACCACTCACTAATCCTATCAGGGGGTTCATGCACCGATTAGGTTAAGGCTCTCATAACACAATCACTGCATCTCTAAACCTTCTTGCATTGACTCACATATGAGCTTTCGGGAGACACCTCATGTTGAAACCATAACATTCCACCCTTGACCCCCCCCAAAGCTAATGCCCATTTCACAAAGCAAAATCCATTTCCAAGAGTCCCCGTAGTCTCAACAATTCAAGGATTGCCCAAAAGTCCCAGTCCAAAATCTCCTCTGAGACTCAAGGCAAACTCTCAGCGTGAGCTCTCATAAAGATCAAAAGCAAGTTACACATGTCCAACACATAAAGGTGGAGAATAAACATTTCCCATTTCTATTCCCAAAGGAAGAAATTGGGGCATAGAAAGAAGGGATGGGACCAAAGCAGAAGTGAAACCCAGCTGGGCAAACAAATCTGCATCTGGGCACATGGCGGCACGATGTTCTCTTCAAAGGGCTGTGCCGCTCCAACCCTACAGCCTTGCTGGTCGCCGCCCGCATGGCTTCCCTCTTGGCTTGTCTTTGCTTGACTCCTGCAGCTTTCCTCAGCAGTACTGGCATTTCTTAATCTCAGGGGTCTCCGCTGCATTTTTAATTTCCTCCTCACATCTCCACGCATCACCCTCTTGGGGGGCTGCTGCAGAGACCCCAACCCTGCTGCACACTGCCTGACCTTCCAGACCTTCCTCTGAAGTCTCAGTGAAGCACTCCATGACCCCCTAACTCCAGCATCCCACATTCCTGCAGAACCAACACCCGTGGTCATCACCAAGGTCTGCCACCATCTTGAGGAGTGACCAATCTTTCAGGGACCAAGGCTGCAGCAGCCTCTGTGTGCCTGGGTGGCTGAGCACATTGAAAAACCCTCCTAGGCACCCCCACAAGCAATCAGGATGCCCCACTGTCTCTTCTCAAGGGGATTTTTACTTTTACACCCTGGAGCCTGAGGCGGGTGTGGTCTCGCCAATTCCTGAGATGCTCTCCACTCATCCGTATTTCCTGTTGTCTCTGGGCACAGTTTTTAGTGTTTCTTTAGTGGCTGTTTTGTCTCTAACCAGCACATTTTCCTTGGCTCCAGTTTTACTTGCAGTTTTCTGGCCAAACTGCAAGTTTTTCAACTCTTTCTGCTCAGCTTTCTGCTTCTGATTATCACAATAAACTTGTCTAAAAGTTACTAGCAACACCCATGCCACCACCCAAATGCTATGCTGCCTAGAAATTTCTTCTGCCCGAGCCCTGAAAACTTCTAACCCACATGGTCCGGTGACTCCTTGGTACCAACTTCTATTGTAGCCGGCTTTTTCCCTGCTGTGATCAAAAGACCTGACAAAATCAATTAGAGGAGAAAAAGTTTATCTGGGGCTCGTGGTTTCAGAGGTCTCGGTTCGTAGGTGGCTGGCTCCATTCCTCAGGGCTTGAGGTGAGGCAGGACATTGAGGCAGAAGAAAGCAGCCCAGGACAAGACGATTGATTGGGAAGCACAGAGAGAGAGAGCTCTTTATAACAAGGACAAAATACATACCCCAGGGGCTGGGGATGTGGCTCAAGCGGTAGTGCACTCGCCTGGCCCGGGTTCGATCGTCAGCACCACATACCAACAAAGATGTCGTGTCCGCCGAAAACTAAAAAATAAATATTAAAAATTCTCTCTCTCTCTCTCTCTCTCTTTAAAAAAAATGTTAAAAAAATACATACCCCAAAGGCACGCCCCGCCCCAGACACCCACTTCCTCCAGCCACACACACCTGCCTACAGTTACCCTCCAATTAATCCCTGTCAGAGGATCACGGCACCCGGTAGGCAAGGCTCTCATAACCCAAGCGTTTCACCTCTAAGCTTTCTTGCATTGTCTCACACGTAAGCGTTCGGAGAACACCTCACATCTACACTGTAACAATGAGCCATGTCCTTAGTGACAGCCTCCCATGAGGCACTTCAGGGACATCATGTGAACCAAAGACAGTGTTAATCTGTTAATGGGGTTCAGATCAGGCGGGCTGCATGGCCCACTCCGCTGCACTCACCACCACCCGGAAGCTGTTCAGACCATCAAGAAGACCCGTTCCCCTTGGTGGTTGGGTCTGCAGGGGGCTGTGCATACACTGGCTTGCGTGTCCTGCAGGAGCCTGATCTACTCCCCAGGCCTCCGGAGCACTGAGCTGCTGGGGTTAGCAGTCTTACTCGCCTGCCTTGCAGCATCCCGGGCTCCAGGGCTTCTCTCCCCAATAGACGCCTCTGGGATCCTACCTGGGTGGCCCCCTGGATACCACCAGTCTCCCTGAGGGCCCCAGACCTACCATCACTGAGTCAGTGTCTCGGGCCTGGTTCTGTGTAGGCTGCACCAAGGCCCCCACTGGGGCTGGCTAAATTGGTTAAGAGACCTGCTCAGACAAGCTTACCGAGAAGGGTATGGCAGGAGCACAGGCCAGGCAGCCAGGAAGCTGGACAATCCTAGACTTCCAAATTGGCAAAAGCCTTAAGTCAACCCCAGGAAAAGAAGGAAGACAGGAAGTATTGGCTTAGATCTGGCTTCAGGTGCATCTTGATCCAGAGGCTCCAACACTGCCCCCAGGGCTCAGTCTTGCTTCATTTGCTTCTCTCATCTGCTTCCTCCTGCTTGTTCAGTTCTCCTGCAGGTACCCCTGAGGGACCCATATGGCTCTGGAGGGCAGGATGTTGGGAAAACCACATGCTGTGCAGACAGACAGCAGGTTCAGACCAGCACAGCACCCACCAGCTGGGTGAACAGGCCTTGGCTTCCTCCCTGTGAGCATCCAGCCAGGGCTGCTGGGAGGTTTGTGAAACAGTGTTAAGCACCCAGCCCCAGCAGGCCTGGGGTCACTGCTGTCACCAACATGGTCCAATGGAGGCCAGAGGCTGGAGTGAGTGCGGTGGTCAGAAGAAGCCCAGTTGCACCACAGCAGCTACCATGCCTGAGCACAAGGTGGTGGGGTGTCTTAGCCCCTCCTGGGCCTCGTGCATGCCAGGCAAGCACTCTACCATCTAGTTACAACCCCCACTGTCTGGGTCCTTTCTGAAAAGTCGTGATGTCATGGTGACATGGTGAGGAAATGTGGGGAAAGGACCAGATTGGAGCATGTCTTGAGCCAAGCAAATGTGCCCTGGGCTGGGGTCTGCTCCCCACTCCTCCATGGCTGGGGATTGAATCCAGGGCCTTGTACATGCCAGGCACGTGCTCGACCACCAAGCTACACCTCCAGCCCTCTGTGATTTTAAGACAGGGTCTCGTTAAGTTGCCCAGGATGATCTCGAACTTTCCACCCTCTCTTCATGCCAGAGAACAGCTGCTCTCTTCCCATTAGTTCCCTCATGGTCCCAGCTAAGGTCAAGTCTCATTGGGCAGGCTTAGGACACACGCCCTTCTCTGAACCAATCACCATGGCCAAGGGCAAAGAATTACACACTGATTGGCTAGGTCTGGTTCTCTGCCCACTTCTAGGCAACCCAATCACCTGAACAGAAGTTTCAGAAGCCCCTAAGGAAAACAAGGGTCAGTGTCCAACTCGAGGGTGCTAGGCAAAGACAAGGATGTCCTCTCTGCCTCTCAGGAGCCAGAGCCTGGGGGTAGCCGGGGGCTGAGGTGGGCCCTGAAGAGCTGTGGGGCTCTGTTCCTCTCCTGTGTCGTCCCTGGCCTTCCTTTGATAGCCCCTTGACTTTCCTTCCTGGGTTCATTCCCCTCCCACCACTGGTCTGCAGATATGGAGTCCCAGGCCACCTGGAGCCAGGTGACATGGGCTCATGGGTCAGTCCACATGTGTTTGAATCTCAATTCTACACTTATTAGCTGAAGGGATGAGTGGACTTCATTGTCTTTCCCTGCCTGCGAATCAGGGCCAATAGCAGGGCCAGCCTGCTGGGTGGAAGCTGCCAGTGTCCCAAGGGAAGACACCAGAATACTCAGCATGGCTGCTGTGGAACACAGTTTGGAAGCTCCTCAAAAAGTTAAACAGAACCACCTGGGATTCCGAGTCCTACTGGAGGTGTGTTCCAAGACCATTGGCTCAGAATCTGTAGATATCCAGACACCCGTGGCTGCCGCCAAAATGTGGAACAGCTCGAGTGTCCATCAACAGGTGAATGGATAAACAAAACGTGTCACACTGCCGGGGTTCGGGACATACTACCCCAGATGTGGCCCATGAGTATTTTAAGCCAGAGGAATTTAGGAATTGCATGAGCTGGAAGGACTTTCTGACCTTCTCCTGAAGTAGGTCACAAAACCCTCATGGGAGAAGGTCTCTCCCTATATTTGGAGGAAAGAGGGAGGGGACTGCAAGAGGAACCTGAGTGGACAGGCCTGGCTAAGTGTTCCCAGCTTATCCCACCTAGCTCTGCATTCCATCACATCCTTCCACAACTCCCCCCTCCAATCAAACTTGAATAAAGACACCCAGCACAGCTCTTTTTCAGGTCCTTATTTCCTTATGAAGGTTCTTGGGTCACATAAAACTTATTTAAAACTCCATACAGCAGCAGTGATAAGTATTCACAGCTTTGCTTAGATTGGTTTAGCATTTGCTCCAACTGTCCTCAAATCCTGGGAGGCAGGATTTTCAGTGCAAAAATCAAGCATGCCTATAACGCCAGCTATTCAGGAGGCTGAGGCAGGAGGATGGAAAGTTCGAGATCATCCTGGGCAACTTGATGAGACCCCGACCCAAAATCACATAGAGAGGGGGGCTGTGGCTCAGTGGTAGAGCACTTGCCTATCACGTGCAAGGCCCTGGGTTCGATCCTCAGTACCACATAAAAATAAATAAATAAAATAAAGGTATTGTGTCCAACTACAATTAAAAAATAAATATTTTTTTAAAAATCACATAGAGGGCTGGAGGTATAGCTTGGTGGTAGAGCACTTGCCTGGCATGTGCAAGGCCCTGGATTCAATCCCCAGCCATGGAGGAGTGGGGAGCAGACCCCAGTAGGGCACATTTGTTTGGCCCAAGAAATCTCCAATCTGGTCCTCATCATGTCACCATGACATCCTGACTTTTCAGAAAAAACCCAGACAGCTGGGGGTTGTAACTAGATGGTAGAGTGCTTGCCTGTCATGCACGAGGCCCCAGGTTCAATCCCCAGCACTGAAAAAATAAAAGTTTCAGGAGGGGCCCAGACACCCCACCACCTTGTGCTCAGGCGTGGCAGCTGCTGTGGTGCAACTGGGCTTCCCCTGACCACCTCACTCACTCCAGCCTCTGGCCTCCATTGGACCATGTTGGTGACAGCAGTGACCCCAGGCCTGCTGGGGCTGGGTGCTTAACACTGTTTCACAAACCTCCCAGCAGCCCTGGCTGGATGCTCACAGGGAGGAAGCTGAGGCCTGTTCACCCAGCTGGTGGGTGCTGTGCTGGTCTGAACCTGCTGTCTGTCTGCACAGCATGTGGTTTTCCCAACATCCTGCCCTCCAGAGCCCCTCCCTCTAGAAGTCCAGAATCTGGATTCCCAGGACAGGGGACAGGCACCTTCCTCCTCCACCACCACTAAGGAGCTGGCATCTCCAGAGCCCGCCTCTCTGGGCCTCCATCCCTTCTGAGAGAGAAGGGGCTGTGGGTCACCAGGAGTGGCCCATAGGGAGGGAGGGGAGAGGGGCTGGGGTGCTGGGCATGGGGGGGCCTGGGCCGGGTGTTCTACGCCAGGGTGGCTGTCCCACCCGGACACCTCTTCACCTCTGTGCTAGGATTTCCAAACATCATCCTGGGGAGTCTTCACAAGGCCCAGGAGCTGAGCACCATTCTCCACCCTTTCACTTTTCAACTGAGACAACGGAGGCTCACAGGAGCATGTGATGAGATCATCATGCCACAGCCAGGCTTCTCCAAAGCAAGGCCTCTGAGTGTCCCTGCTCCCTCTCTGTAGGCTCTGTCCCTTCAGGACTTTCACTCTCCCTGGTCCTCTGACCCTGCCTCTTTTTTTTTTTTTAAGAGAGAATTTTTTAATATTTCAACATCTTTGTTGGTATGTGGTGCTGAGGATCGAACCGGGCCGCACGCAGGCCAGGCCAGCGCTTGAGCCACATCCCCAGCCCCTTAACACTGATCCCCGAGCCAAGTCTCCTGGGCCAGACTCCGGCCAGGCCGTGTCTTCCTGATCCACTAGGGGGCGTGCGAGATCCTTGCAAAGACCTCCAGGGGCTCAGAGGGAAGGGTCTGGGATCTGAGGCCCCGCAGTCAGAAAGGTGGAAAAGCAGGGTGTGGGCTTCAGGTGGGGAGGGACAGGAGCCTGCCCAGACCTGGGAGGTCTGGCTTGGTGGCCCTAACACTGCTTCAAGTGCCCTCCCCTCTCTGGGCTTCAGTTTCCTGTGTATGAAATGGAAGGTGGGGGGCTGGGGCTGTAGCTCAGTGGCAAAGTGCTTGCCTAGCATGCATGAGGCACTGGGTTCGATCCTCAGCACCACATGAAAATTAACAAATAAAATAAAGGCTTTCTGTCCATCTACAACTACAAAAAAATTAAAAAAAAAAAGAAGAAGAAGAAATGGAAGGTGGGGCTTGCTAGAGCAGGGCCTCAGGGCCTCTCCACCTCTTAATGCCCCGTGAGTCGCCTGAGAATCTTTTTAAAGGTAGATTGGGCTTCAGTGGGTCTGGGTGGGTCCTGGGACACCGCAATTCCAGTGAGCACCCGGTCCGTGTCCATCCCTGGCCTGTTCTGGGAATTGTCTCTGAGGGACCTGCCAGCTCTCACCTGCAGAGGTGGCCAGTCAAGTGTTCAAAAGCTCACTCCCTCATTCATCAGAGGCATCTGTTGTGCCTCTCTCTGTGCCGCGGGCTGGGGACATGGAGACCCTGAACTGGGCTCAAACGCACCTGTGGCGGTGGGAGGGGTGTGAGCCCCGGGGCAGGCAGGCAGCCGTGAGGAAGGGGGGAGTGGGCCTCCCGGGGGAGTGGGCCTCCCAGGGGAGGGGACCTTCCACCTTCTCCTGAGCAGTGAGCAAGAGGGCGCCAGGCACAGGGGAGACTGGGGAGGGGACAGGGCTGGTCCAGGCAGAGGGAGCTGGGCTCCACACCACCACATCCACACACACACCCGCCTCGGAGCTTGGGTGTGGGTAGAAGCCGCATCCTCAAGGAGCTGAGAATTCTTATTCGGGGAACTTCCCTGAGCTCCTGTTGGAGTGGGGTGTTGTGGGATGGTTTCCATGGCAACCCCCTGTTGTCCTCAGCTGCACAGCGGAGGCTTCCCCAGGCTCCAAGGTACAGAGTCCACCCCACCCCAGCCATCTTCTCCTCCCCCCACACAACCCCCCTCCCCCCATCTACCCCATACTCTGCCTGCTCTTCTCCACCTTTGTCCTCTTGCTCTCCCCCCAGAAACTCTGGGAGGCAGCTCTCCATTGCCCCATGTGGAGGGCACTGAAACTTAGACACAGGTGGACATTCACCTCAGCCTGACTCTGGGTTCCAGCTCTTTCCCCCAGGGGA
This sequence comes from Spermophilus citellus, assembly GCF_964194105.1. Taxonomy (NCBI): domain Eukaryota; kingdom Metazoa; phylum Chordata; class Mammalia; order Rodentia; family Sciuridae; genus Spermophilus; species Spermophilus citellus. Next base: position 675,877 of record NW_027672891.1, on the reverse strand, counting down.
GGGGGACGATGATACAGTCTACAAAATGTCAAGGTCCACCCCTGGCCTGGCCACACCACAAGGCATTCAGTCATCCATCCCATCCCTTCAAAGTTCCTAAACATTTCCATTCACCTGGCCCCACACTAGGCCCAGGGACAAGGGCTAGGCCCAGCAGCTCACAGCCTGGTGCAGATGAACTTTGAACATCCTGTGGGTGTTCACAGGCCTGTGGTATCCCAGCACCAGGAGACAAGAGGGCTGTGTGTCCTGAGGCAGAGAACTGAGGACTCAGACCAGGCCTGGGAGGAGACACCCAACCCCACAATTTGAGGATCCCTTAGATGGCCTGGGCTCCTTTCACAAAGAAGAAGAGAGGGTCCGGACAAGCAAGGGACTTGCCCCAGGCCATTTAGTTGTAGAGCTGAGATTAGAAACCAGCCCCCAGCCAGGGTCCCAGTTTCCCCTATGGACCCCCAGGGCCACCATTGCATACCCATGCATCCAGGCTCTGGACTCTGCCTGAACATGTTCCGACTTTTAGACCTTCATCTCTTACCTGAAGGCAGGTGCACCAGATTACCTGGAGTAGCCTGCGGCACCTCTCTCTTTCCCTTTTAGGTACTAAATGCAGACTGGGTAGGGAGCCTCCTTCCCCAGGGCCAGGGGCTCCAGGTAGACAGCGCCCCTAGAAGGACACCCTTGGGATGCAGCAGTGGGGGTCACTGGGCCACCCCGCAGCAATGGGTCAATGGGCCACCTCTGTCCCTGCCCAGCAGGAAAGTGCAAGTGGGTGAGGGAGGACTTGGGCCAGAGCACCTACCCTGTGCCCAGAGCTGTGCTGAGCATTTTCTTTGCAAAACTCATTTTCTTTAATCCTCAACCAGCGTCCCAGGGAAGCAACGTCACCTCACCCCAGTCGGTGTGGTGGGACTGTCTTTGCCCTGTGGCTTTCTTTCTTTTCCTTTTTTATTTTTTTTTTTTATTTTTTTGGTACGAGGGATTGAACCCAGGGACACTTAACCACTGAGCCACATTCCCAGCCTTTCTTATTTTTTATTTTGAGACGGAGTCTCACTAAATTGCTGAGGCTGACTTTGAATTTGCCATCTGCCCAGCCTCCCAAGCCGCTGGGACTATAGGTATGCACCACTGTGCCCAGCGCTTGTAGCTTTCTCCTAGGGAGGGTCTCTGGTAGGACAGAAGGACTGATTCAATCTTGGCTAGTATAATTGTGAAATAGGAATCATAATGGGATGTTCGGACCCTAGCAGAAGGAGGAGAGCATACCCAGAGCGGGCCATGACTTGGGAGATGTTCCCCATGCCCATTGGTTATTGTGCTTGGGCTCCCTGCAAGGTGGCCTCCCGTGGTTGTCACTCTCTGCTTTGATAGAGTTGGCAGTTCCCTCCCACCTATGTCAGGGTTTGTAGGGGTGACCAAAAAGATCCAGCAGAAGGATAATGTGTGATTTGAGATTGGATCATTAAAGACCCTGCCTCCTCCACCTTGTCTCTTGGAGTACTTTCTCTGGGGAAGCAGATGGTCAGGTTATGTTCTTAGTCTTTAACTACACCAACTTGAAGTTTCTAATTTTCCATCTTCAATTCTATCCATTAGTAAGAGAGGGGTTGTGGTTTGAGGAGCCATTTTGAAAACAAATCCTCCAGCCCCAAATAAGCTTTCATTCAACTAATTACAGCCTGAACCATGAGAGATGAAAGGTCCCAAGCCAGAATCCCCCAGCTAAGCTGCTCCCAAATGCCTGACCTGCCAAAACTAGGAAATAATCAATATCTTTGTTGTTGTGGGCCACAAAGTTTTGGGGTGGTTTGTTATGCAGCAAGAGGTGGCTAATATAATGATACCTAGATTGATCAAATACCTGAGGAGAAGTAAGCATATCTGAAAAACTATTCTGGATTTCTCAGTATTGGAGAAGGGGATTTCAAATACGCAAAGGTAGAAAATTAGAAAAGGTAGAAAATTAGAATGAACTCCATGTTGGACAGAACCTAGAGCTCATGGTTTTCAATATCTAAAGATGGATGCAGAAATAAATATAGACATAAATATGAGCCAAGGAATGTGTATAGCAGGAATAAACACACATATTCCCAGCTCTATCCACTGAGAATTCCAAGTGCAGTGAGCACACCTATTGCCCAGAACTTGGTATCTAAGTATCATTCTCTGTTAAAAAGAACCACGGCTCCCCAGAGAAATGGCTGTGTGCAGAGCAGGAACAATGAAAGCAAGATGAGCCTGAAACAATCTTACTTGCCAGAAAGTAAGATCGTGTGTAAATAGGGGATGTGTCAAAAGGAGCTCCTCTGGCCAAATCTGAAAAAAGTCAAGCATCACAGCAAATAATGCTAATGACAAATTATAATCCACTGAATAAAACAGAAGCCCATGAGTCCACACCAATAGAAACAAGTCATTTATTGAAAGCTTGAGGAAGAGTTGCCTATTGATGCATTTCAAAGTGCCTCCCTCCAAATATTCATTAAGTCCAAATGGTGCTGGGAAAACTGGAAATCCATTTGCATCAAAATGAAACTGAATCCCTTTCTCTCGCCATGCACAAAAGTTAACTCAAAATGGATCAAGGAGCTTAATATTAAATCAGAGACACGGCATCTGATAGAAGAAAAAGTTGGCTATGATCTACATACTGTGGGATCGGGCTCCAAATTCCTCAATAGGACACCCATAGCACAAGAGTTAACAACTAGAATCAACAAATGGGACTTACTCAAACTAAAAAGTTTTTTCTCAGCAAAAGAAACAATAAGAGAGGTAAACAGGGAGCCTACATCCTGGGAACAAATCTTTACTCCACACACTTCAGATAGAGCCCTAATATCCAGAGTATACAAAGAACTCAAAAAATTAGACAATAAGATAACAAATAACCCAATCAACAAATGGGCCAAGGACCTGAAGAGACACTTCTCAGAGGAGGACATACAATCAATTAATAAGTACATGAAAAAATGCTCACCATCACTAGCAGTCAGAGAAATGCAAATCAAAACCACCCTAAGATACCATCTCACTCCAGTAAGATTGGCAGCCATTATGAAGTCCAACAACAACAAGTGCTGGAGAGGATGCGGGGAAATGGGTACACTTGTTCATTGTTGGTGGGACTGCAAATTGGTGCAGCCAATTTGGAAAGCAGTATGGAGATTTCTTGGAAATCTGGGAATGGAACCACCATTTGACCCAGCTATTCCACTTCTCGGTCTATTCCCTAAAGACCTAATAAGAGCATGCTACAGGGACACTGCTACATCGATGTTCATAGCAGCACAATTCACGATAGCAAGATTGTGGAACCAACCTAGATGCCCTTCAATAGATGAATGGATAAAAAAAATGTGGCATTTATACACAATGGAGTATTACTCTGCATTAAAAAATGACAAAATCATAGAATTTGGAGGGAAATGGATGGCATTAGAGCAGATTATGCTAAGTGAAGCTAGCCAATCCTTAAAAAAACAAATGCCAAATGACTGCTTTGATATAAGGGGAGTAACCAAGGACAGGGTAGGGACGAAGAGCTTGAGAAGAAGATTAACATTAAACAGGGATGAGAGGTGGGAGGGAAAGGGAGTGAGAAGGGAAATCACATGGAAATGGAAGGTGATCCTCAGGGTTTTACAAAATTACATATAAGAGGAAATGAGGGGTAAGAGAAGAATAATACAAGTGGAAGAAATGTTTTACAGTAGAGGGGGTAGAGAGAGAAATGGGGAGGGGAGGGGAGGGGGGATATTAGAGAATAGGATAGACAGCAGAATACATCAGACACTAGAATGGCAATATGTAAATCAATGGGAGTGTAACTGATGTGATACAGCAATCTGTATACGGGGTAAAAATGGGAGTTCATAACCCACTTGAATCAAACTGTGAAATATGATATATTAAGAACTATGTAATGTTTTGAACGACCAACAATAAAAAAAAAAGTCCAAATGGAAAGAGTTATTTTTTAGTGGAGAAGCCTAGACTTAATTAAGCCATCAATAAAAAGACAAATAAAAATCCTGAGGTATCTGATAGAGTGCAATAATGAGAAGTTAGCATACTTCTGTGATGTCCCTGCAGATGTGTGAGTTTTTAATAATTTTTTTAACTATCAGTTACTGAAAAAAAACTGTGCACTTTCTCTTTTCTCTTTTAGTTCTCTTGATTTTTGTTTTATGTATTTTGAGGCTATGTTATTAGTTGCATGCAAAATTAGATTTGTATCTGCTTCATAAATCTATTTTTTTCCACCGTGAATATCTCTGTTTATCTTTAACGTGGCTGTTTTCCCCCCTTAAACTCTGCTTTTGCTGAGAATAATGTAGCTTTGCCCACTTACTTCTTCTGCCTAGTGTTTGCTTGATATTTTGCATCTTTTTACTTTCCTCACTTTCTTTAATCCTTATAATTGATATGTCTCTCTTACAAGCCACACATGTTTTTTTTCCACAATATCTTTATTATATTTGTTTATTTTTATGTGGTGCTGGGGATCAAACGCATGTTAGGCAAGCGCTCTACCACTGAGCCACAACCCCAGCCCACATATGTTTGTTTGTTTGTTTTTAAAAAGCATCCAATTGTCTTTAAATTGGAGTATTTATTCCCTTCCTTCTTATTATTTGTCTCCTGTTTGTTTCACTTATTCTCCATTACTTTTCTCTCCTTTCTTGCCTTGTCTTTCCAACCTGAAATAATACATGCAACAAAAAAATACCCTTCAAATAGAAAGGCAAAACAGAAACTTTTCATACAAATAAAAATTGAAACAATTCATCACTAGCATACCCCCATCAGAGGAATTAGTAAAGGGTGATTTTGATTTTCAAGCAAGAGAAAATTAATCCCAGATGGAATCTTGGAGATGCAGGAAGAAATCAAGGCCAATGGAGAGAAAATATTTGGTTAATTTAAACAAATATTGTCTATACAAAACAATAATAATAATGTCTTGTGGAGTTTGAAATATCTAAAAAAATTCAAATAGCAGATGGTACCAGATGATAACAGCATATAACTCAGGAGGGGGTAAATGGAGTTTTAAGTGGCTTAAGGTTCTGCCTTGTCACAAAGTGATGAGATTATTAATTTATATTAGACTTTAGAAAGTCAAGGATACATATTAACATGTTTAGAATGATCACTAAAAAAAGAAAAAGTGGCAAATTAAACACTGGCACGAATTAATAAGAAACCAAATTATTCCAGAAAAAGTTAAAAATGGGGAAATAAACATGATATCTTTTACCATTTTTAAAAAGCAAGGCATAAAAGAAACCTAACAGCTAATAAAAATGTCCTTAAATTGGGTGGTTGGCACAAAGTATTCACTTCAACATGACTCATATACTTTACATATATCAAATAAATATTCTTTAGACTCCACAGTTAATAAAAAAATCAAAAAGCAAAGTGAACAGCAGAACATTAGGTACATATAATAGGATCTCATTTGTGTGCATAACCTAAATTTTTGTAGAAAAAAATCAAGCCTATTTGCCAAAATGCAATCAGGATTTTTTCTCAAAGTTAGGGGGTGTGGAGGTGGGGGGGGTGCAGAAAGGGAAGGGTGTGGAATTCTGGAGAAAAACTGTCCATTTCTGTCTTATGTCGTGTGTAAAACTTGAATACTTTGTTTACTATGTTCGTATTACTTAATAATTGCAAATCACCAACAGTCCAAAATATGTTTCCATGTTGAAAAAATAATTTTAAAATATACAAGGAAAGGCTGTTTCATAAAGGTGTCCCGAGCGACCCGATCTCCTGTTGTCGTGACACATCTTGACCACACGGTGGCGCTGCGGGGCGGCCCAGCTGCTCTGGGCTCCGGGTTGAGCGGACCGTCGCGGCTGGGAGAGGGTGGCGTGTCTTCAGGACCAGATTTATTTCTTCAGCGTCCCGCCGACAGCCTTGCCAGGTGGCATCCGGAACGCTAGCTCGCAACAAGTCAATCGTCCCCGCGGGTGGCTCCGGAGCGTTTCAGGCCAGCTACCGGGCCGTTGTCCACGCCGCCCTGAGTTAACGGGCCTGGGGTCCCCATTGCTAAGTCTGGGTTGCGGGAGCGATCGTGGGGCCCTCACGATGCCTGCTCAGATGTGGTTGGGGCCATCTCCAGGGTTCTGGGTCCCTGGAGGAGTGCAAACCATGATGAGCCACCTCTCCTGTTAAGGGAGCTACAGAAGGGGAGGGGCGTCGTGGCTGAGATGAGCCCGGGTCCCTGTGGTCTCAGAGTGGGTGTTGCCCCCTCTGAATTCTCCTGCATGTGACCGGGGCATGTCAGTTTCTGCTTAGGATTCTCCTTGACTGCTCTCATCCTCAGAAGGTTCAAGTTCCTAAGCTTGACTCCTGAAGCCCTTTAGGGCCACCTCCCAACACCCCATCCTCCGTCACCCTGAATCCTCTGGTTGCCTTCCACCATCAGGCTCTTTCTCATCTCTGAGCTTTCCCTGTGCTGTTCCCATTGACTCGGCAGCTCTTCCATCTCCCCTCCCACTTCTTCTTGCCTGGCAGGTGCTCCAGAATCACGGTGCCAAGTATAAGCCTTGTGAGCGGGCATGGAATGGTGGGGACCCTAGCAGGAGGGGTGCAGCTGGGCAGGAAGGAGCACAGTACAGCAGCCTGCCTAGAGGAACCCAGGGCCTCTGGCGAGATAAACCAAGATGAAGGAGGCTGCCAGGTACCCCCTGCCTGCCTCAGCTCACAGTGGGACCTCAAGCGAGCTGCCTTCAAGCAGCACCAGGAGAAAGGTGGGTGCATGGGTTGGCTCCACCCAACCTGGCGCGACCTCCACCCTGCACAGGCAGTGGACTCCCAGACCCCACTGTCAAGCCCGTATGCCCAGCTGACCGTGGACATCTCCTCACAATGCTCTCCTGCATCCTTAAGTCATCTGAATTCATCCTTCCCCAGATTGCTTCTCCTTGTGGCCCACCTAGGAACTGGCTCTGCCATCCTGCAAGTCACGGCCCACCCCATCCCTCTACCCGCCACACACCCACCACTAAAGCCATCTGCTCTGCTGACCTCTCCAGGGTCTGGTGAGGATGCCACCCCCTCCCACCCCACCTCCTCTCTCCTGTGCCCCTTCCCCACTGTAATGCCAGACCATCTACTTTAGGTTCCCAAATAAGCAGTGGTGGCTGTCCCTGCTGACTTGTCTAAGCTGTCCCCTCACCCAGGGCCTCCCCTTTTCACCCTGGAATCAGGTATGCACCCCTCAGGTTTCTGCTGAGACACCCCTCCTTTAGGCCTCCACGGTGAGCTGGGCTTCCCTGTCTGCCCTGGCCACACTGTGTGGCCCTCATGTGTGATCTTATTTCTTGCAGCAAACCCAGTGGTCAGCGTTTAGTCCTCCCTCCGCGGCAGCTCAGCTTCTTGGCCCAGCTGATCATGGCCTCCTTGCTGAAATCCCTCTTCCCCGGCTTCCAGGTCACAGTGCTGTACGCTGTCTTCCTGCTCCCTGGCTCCTCAGTTCTCAATGCCAGTTCTGCCTCACCTCCCGCCCTTTAACATCAGCCTCCCATCCTCTCTCCCCCCTGGTGCTGACCTCCTGGCATGTGGCCCAGGTCTGTGGCTTACAATTCCGTCTGCTGGCAGCCCTGGAATTCCAGTCTCCCCAGCATTAACCTGCCCCCAACTGCAGGATGGAGTCTCTACCTGCCTCCCTACTTGCTGTCCAGTGGGCGGCTCCACCTTACCACGTGCAAATCAGGCTCACAATTCAAGCCCTCCCCACTTCCTCTCCGTAGACTCCATCCTCTTGGTCCATGAACCAAAACTGCAGTGTGGTTCTTCCCTCCCTTTTTTCCACCCCATCCCACCCATCGGGAAAGCCTGTGACTACCTTCAAAGTGCCCTCCCAGACTCCCATCCCTTCTCACTGCCTCTGCCTGTCCAACCTGGTCCAATATCTCTTGTTGGGGTCAAGTGCAGCCTCCTCCCGACTGGTCTCCCCGAATCAACCCTGGTCCCCTGCAGTCTATTCCCAATTAAACAGTCAACCTTCTCCTCTGCCCCAGGCCTCCTGCAGGCCCCCACCTCACGTGGAGTAATAGTTGAGCTCTTCTCTACCTACAAGACCCTCGGTAGCTGACACACTCTCCCTCATGCCCCTGGTGACCTCTGGGCCTTTGCACTGGCTGTTCCACATGCCTTTGATACTTTTCTCTACATCTGCACAGCTCCCCCTCACATGCCCTCTGACCTCTGCCCAGAGAGGTCTCTCCTGCCAATCTACATACAAAGTGACTCTGCAGTACTTCCTGCCTTCCTTACTAGATGGCTCATGTCTGTCATATTTGTTTATATGTTCAATATCTGCGTCCTCCACTCGACTGTAAGTCTGGAAGGACAGGGACTTTCTTCTTCTATGATCACTGCTGTAGTCTCAGTGTCTGCAGCAGTGCGTAATAGACCCTCGGTAAGTAATCACTAAATACTTGCACTTCCACCAGACGATGGAGACTGGAACAGCAAGAGCCTGAATGGGCTCATGGATGTAGCCTGAGGACTCAAGTCGAAATCGGTGCTCAATAAAGACTTGCTGAAGACTTGGATGGATGGTTGGATAAATGGACAAGGCACTGATTCTCCCCAAGGGTCTCCACCTGGTGGGTATCCTGCCTGAATCTGCAGGGGGAGGCAGGTCAGTCCACTCTGAAGACGCCTGAGCCCCGGAGTCATCCAGGACAGTCAGGCACGAAGGTTCCTGAGTGGACAGGCAGGGTAGGATTTCCCCAGGCCCCAGGGGATTTGCAGTGCCTGTTCCTAGCAGCACAGGAAACTGCTCCCATATGCCACATGGACCCTGATTTCAAGTTGTCCTGCCCTTTGATTCAACAATTATGCTTCAGAGAATCTTTTCTGATTAAAAAAAAAAAAAAGACTAGCCCTGGCGTACAAAGATAGAGCTGTGTGCAGGTTGGGGGTGAGTCGTGACGGCTTTGTGTGTAATCACATAAAACAGTACCCAGCCTGGATGCCCAGCGATAGGCGGCCGACTGGGTGCATGTGGCACAGCCTAGAGCCTGATGGACCACACAAAAAATCAGAGGATGGATCCACGAGCCGAGAGGGAAGATACCGGTTAAGTTGCTAAGTGAAAATCATGTCATTAAACACTCGTACAGGATGAGCCACCGTTAGTGTAAATAATGAAGCCTCTGGATGGAGTTCATGTCCATGGGCATTAGAAAGGCCTGGATTCACCCTTATCCACCCAACCCCTGGCCTTGGTCACCCCAGGGTGGGGAGTTGGATTTGAAAAGAAATTTCCCCTGATTCATCTATTTACTTCTTCATTGACTTGTCTTTAATGATAAGCTGATACTCTTCTGTAATTACATTTTAAAAGAAAATTTCCCAATATATGTGAAAGACATTGATCTAAATACACATTTTCCTAGCTTCTTAATGGCTAGCAATGGTGTGATTGGCAGACAGGTTAGAAGGAAAGCAAGTTGATGAATTAAGCGATTCATCATCCCGGGCCGTAAGTACGGCACCTGCTGCCAGCCCCTGACCATATCGCCCTGAAAACCTTACTCGAGAATTCCAGTGCCCCAGCACCATCTCCCATTATCCTGGCACATAACCAGCTGGGCTGTGCTCTGTTGCCTGTTCTTGCGACACCTGTGGGCTAAGAATGATTTTTACAGTTTTAAATGGTTAGGGGTGGGGGATCAAAAGAAGAATATTATTTGTGACACAAGAAGAAACTATGTAATTCCAATTTGGGCATCAACAAATAAAGTTTTATTGGTACGCAGCTGTGTTCATTCCTTTGTGGGTTGTCTATGGCGCTTTCCACTAACTGTGTCTGAGTGTTTGCAACCGTGATGGCATAGCCCACAAAGCCTAAAGTGTCTACTCCCTGATCCTTTCCAGAAAGCTGGCCAACTCTACGGCCTCTCTGTTCTGAGCCACTGGGCCAGCTCTGTGGTCTGACCAGCTGGGCCTTTGCTCTCTTGAGTCCATCCACCCGAATGCTCTCTCTGCTGCCGCTGGAAAATTAGCCCTCCCCCAGGCGCGTGTCCCCTACCCCCAATCTGAGGGGACATGATTATGGGTTGTTCTCTGGCTCACTAGTTTCTGGGTCTCCTGCACTTGGCACAGTCCCTGGCTAAAGTTTCCCAGATTGCATGGGCTGCTGCCATTGCCATGTCAATTTCCAGGCTCCTTGAGGTTTTTCTGGACTTGCCAAACCTGAACACTAGCTAAGAAACCGGGGAGCAAGGAGGTCAGGTGAAGTGCAGAGAGCTGAGCTCATGTTGGGGGATCTGATGACTGCAGGGGCTTCCCCAGGGCAGAGTCACTCTGCCTGGCCACAGACGCAAAGCCAGGGCCCGCCCAACCCCATGGTTTGTCTCCTGGAGGATTGCCTGGGAGGGAGGGAGTTCCCGGGGCCTGTCCCTGGAGGTAAGCGAGCAGAGTGGGGTCAAGGATGTCAGAGGACACTGATGAACTCTCCAGTTGCTCCCAACCTGGGACTCAGGACTCCAGGGCTTCTCTTGGGTGATGACCAAGGCCAAGCTCTGGGGGCTTGACGAGGGGACAGAGAGCACTGCTCTACCTGCTGATGAACACACCCTCCCTCCACGCCTGCCTGTCTCACCTGTGCCCCGACCTCCTGACCGGACTCCTGCTGCAGGGACGCAGGGGGCTGGGGACACGGATGTCTCCAGAGCTTCTGGGAACATAAGGCAGGACCGTTGAACCTTGCAACAGGGACATCTCAAGTTGAGCACCCCAGTGCATCATGGTTTGATGATTTGGGGGAACTTTGAGGACTCCAGACCACCATCCCCATCCTCCCAGCCCTGAAAATCTAAAAATCCCCTAATACCGGGCATTTCTTTCTAGCTCGCAACTTTCCAGAAAGGTTTGAGGTTGTTTAATGATAATTTGTGTGGCCAGAGAAGCCACAGGGCTTTGTGGTTGAGAGCTGGCCCTGGGATCAGCTTGTGTGGGGGTGGGGGGGCGCACTTACTGAAGGCTCCTGACAGCACCACAGAGGTATTAGATTTCTAATCTGGCCCCAAAAGTAGGGTGTCTGGCGGCCCAGGTTTGGGACCCTTCTCCTACCACTTCCTCCCCCATGTTATGCGGGTCTGCCACTTCCTCCTCTGGTTTCCTCAGGACAACTGATTGGGATTCCCCCAGAGGACGCTGGACCTCGCATAACATGGGGTTATGCAGGTCCCTACCCTCACGTGCATGTGGAACTGGCTGGCCCCGCTCCTCTTTGCCTCCCTGGGGCTCCTGCCTCGTGTCACGCCCTGCAAACCTGGAGTGGCTCAGAACTCCTTGGAAGGTACCAATCCTGGGTTTTGAGGCCTTTGAAGGATCCATGGAAGCAGCACTGACCCTCTTCAAATGCAGGGGCTGGAGGAGGACAGTGGCTCTGAGGGACCCAGGAGGTAAAGTAGGGTCTCAGGTGCGCAGACACCTCTTCTTGACGTCTCTTCTCACAGGTCCTTTTCCACCGTGTACCTCTCCATCACCTGCACCCTGACATGCTCCTCGCCTCCTTGACTGGGTGGGTGTTACCCACTAGGGAGGAGAGGGCCAAACCCAGCTCTGCGGCTTCTCAGCCACTCAGGGCTCCCATCTGTGAAATGGGGCTCCGCAAACCTCTGTGAAAGCTTGCTGAACAGGCCCATGACCTAATGGCCCCTTTCTGGTCTTGGGGTCCCAGCCCTTCATGAGAAGGGACAATCTAGTGCAGTTGGGGAGCATTAAGATGCAGGGAGAGACAGATGGGGGTGTCTTCATGTGAGATGTCCTGAAGCCTTCAAAGCACTCCTTGGCATGTGTGGGGATGACAATTACTAACCCTTAGTCATTCCATAAATATTTCCCTCATTAAGTGTTTTTGGGGGGGTCCCCTGTGCTAAGTACTGTGCTAGGTTCTGGGGATGCAGCTGCTTTCGGGAGAGCTGCCGGGAGGCCTCACTCCAAGCAGAGGACATTGGGAAACCCTGGGGTGAGGGCGTGCTGATCATGGACAGTTCAAAAGAAAACAAGGAGGAACCAGGGCATGGTGTGGTGGTGCCTGGTGGCCCAGGCCTTTAATCCCAGCAACTCAGGAGGCTGAGGCAAGAGGATCACATGTTCAAGGCCGGACTGAGCAAAATAGTGAGAGCAAGACCCTGTGTTAAAATAAAAAAATAAAAAGGGCTGGGGTGTGGGGGTGTAGCCCAGTGGTAGAGCCCCCAGGTTCAATCCCAGTATCTAAGGGGAAACAAAGAAGGGAATCAAGGAGGCATGTGGCTGGTGGGAGGGAGGAAGAGGGAAGGGAAGTCGTGGGAGGAGATGGGATTGGGGCAGCTCACGCGGGCTTGCAGGCTACGCTGTGGCTTCCGGATTCAGAAGCACTGGGCACCTCCTCTGGCCCAGGTCCTAGTCTACGTTCTACCTGTCTCAGAGACTCCATTCTTCTCTCAGCCTTCCGGTGCCTATCTGTATCCTCCAGTTACAGATGAGGAAACCAAGGCACCAAGAAGGGGAACCATGTGCCCAGCAGGTAATTGGAAGCTGGGGATTTGGACCCAGGAAGGTCCTAAGCTCCAAATGGCTGAACTCTTGCCATGTCTTCCTTGGGAGAAACCCAACTCTTAGAGTCAAGCTAGGAGAGGTAGGGAATAATAATAAGAGAGGAAGTGGAGAGGGCAGGGAGGCAGCAGCCCCCCAGGACCCTCGAGACTCACCAAGAGGCGTGGGGCAGGGGCCGGCCTGAAGCACCTGTGTGACAGCCTGCAGAGCGGTGACATGGTGCCGGCCCACATCAGCCTCTGCCCAGCTCAGAATGTGGGGAGCAGCAGGAGGCTGTGGGCTCCTCAGAGGCTCCATTTGGCATTGGACAGGAGGCTTTAGCTAGAAAATCAGAACCCAGAGCAGAAAATAGCTTGAAAGCACATGCAGCCCAGGTTGTTGGACACATGCAGTCGGGTCACGTGCCTGTTCTGCTGCCATCCACGGGGACTCCTCTTCACCCCTCACAGTCCAATGCAGCTGGTCCTTCCTTTGTAAAAGCTTTCTTGACTTTGCTGAGCTGGGGGCTCCCGCTTCGCACCCCGGCTTTGCCCTCTGCTCGGTTTTAGATCTCTGGGTTTTGGTTCCTCCTTTATGTGCCTGGCTCTTAGGCTTGGCCTGGCCCAGGACTTGGCTGGCCGTGTCCTTCCCAGCAGGGAGTCGCTGAGGAAGCCAGCCAGCAGGTGCCTGCCTCCTGCATGCCCACTGTGGGGCTACTGTCCCCCCACCCGTGGCCATTGGTGACCACTTAGCTCCTTCAATTACATGGAGTGACAGGCCACTGCTGCTGGGATGGGAACGCAGCGGACCCCCGTCTTACTGCTGCCCTGAGCTCTGATGATGCAGCCTCAGCTCTGAAGACCAGCCTATTGGTCAGTCCAGAAGCCTCGGGGCCATTCTGGGCACATTTCTTTTCCCTGCTTCTGTTCTGCCTGGTCAGCTGTACTGGCTCTGCCCACGCGTCCAGAATTGGGGTGCTTTTCTCCACTCCTGGCCCCAGCCCCTGCTGGAGGTCCCCGTATGTTGCACCTCAAAGGGCTGGAGCAGTGCCCTACCTGGTCTCCCTGAGTCCACGCTCTACACAGCAGCCAGGGATCCCACAGGTCACTCCCCTGCTTCTACCCGAAATGGCGCCCACCCTCCCTGGCCCACAGGCCCTCCCCGGAGCAGCCCCAGAATTTATCTCTTCTCTTGGGCCACTCTTCCACCCATCCCCCAGCCCCAGCCACTCTGGCCAACACATGACCTCGGGCCTGCCAGCCTCACTCAGGTGGAGCCCTTGCAGTGGCTCCACCCACCCCTGGAGGCTGGCCCCCTGGATTCACCTTGCCTGTCAAGTTACTGCTCAGAATGTACTCTCCTGGGCCCAGATTTAATTTTCTAAATAGCGCTCCTCTCCCTCCAGATAGAATATAAATCCATGTGAGAAGAGACGCTGGCCATCCCAGGTAGGACAGGACTGGGCACAAAATCAGCACTTGTTAACTGTTGGTGAAATGAATACAAGATCCAGATGGGGCCTGAGTGCCTTTTGCAGCCACGCTGGGGATGTACCAATGCAGGTGCTTTGTATTGACAAACCCAGCAAGTTTGTATTGACAGTTTTACCACACGGAGATCATTAGACAGGTGTGCACAGGGTGCAGTCAAGATACTCACGGCAACCGGGAGTGGTGGTGCATACTGTAATCCCAACAACGTGGGGAGGCCGAAGCAGGAGGATGCCAAGTTTGAGGCCAGCTTTAGCAACTTAGCAAAACCCTGTTTCCAAATAAAAAAATAAAAAGGATTAAAGATATGTAACCCTGAGTTCAATCCCCAGTACAAAATATATGTGTGTGTGTGTGTGTGTGTGTGTGTGTGTGTTTGTGTGTATTACATATATATATATATAGATAGATAGATAGATAGATAGATAGATAGATAATTGAAGCATTGCTTATTGTCACCAAGAAAGGGCAGCAACCTAGGTGTCCATCAGGAGGGGATTGGCTCAATCCAGGTATGGCACAGCCAAAGGATGGAATGTTTTGTAGCCACTAAACAGGAGGAGAGGGGTCTGATTGTGCTGATGTGGTTTTCCCCAGTGGAGAGAAACGGAGCCTGGTGCCTGATGTGCAATATACATTTATTGTAAATGCATCCCTGGAGGGCAGGAGCTCTGTTTGCATATCTAAACATATCTGAGTCATAAAAAGAGGGAAATGGGTGGGAGGATGCTGGGTTAATCCAACTGTTCCTTGTCTGGTGAAGAAGGTGAAGCCCAGGGAGGTCACGCCACCACTTGGAGGCACAGCCAGGATGGGGGCCCAGGTCTTCCTTCCCCAAGACCCACTTCCTGCTCTCAGCAGGTTCTGGGGACGCAGCTGAGTGAAGGGTGCAGCCTGAGCCTACCCCTGAGTCGTGAGTCGTTTAAGTCGAGTTGGAGCCTCGGCTTCCTTGTCTGTAAAATGGGCCTGTGTTCTCCCGCCCCCAGCCCCGCCCTCAATAGGCTGTGGTGAGGGGAAAAAGCTTGTGATTACAAAAGCTTATATAAGGATGAGCAGTACTGAGTGCTGCAGACACACCCAGCCAGCCACGCACAAAGCCCTTTGAGGCTCATGATCCCCTTTAATCCGCACAAGAACCCTCTGAGGTTGGGGCTGTGAGTGGCCCCATTCTAGCCGCTCATGAGGCTTTCGTAACTAACACCCGGTGTCACCCACTTTGGTGGTAGAGCTGAGATGTAAGCCCAGGGCTTCAGCCTCCTCCTCTCAGCTTCCATACTCTAGAAAGTTCTCCATGTGTCTACGTAAAAAATTGGTTTCCAGAACTCCCAGGACCCGGGGGCCCTGGAGCGCTGGAGCACACTGGACCTGAACCCACCCATGGGTAGGTGGTCCCCAGGGCAGAGTCCCCACTCCTAGGCCGCCTCCCACCTCACACGGCCTGTCCCCACAGCCCCTGATCAGGAGGGCCGGGGAGCCTGCAGCCAGCCTGGATCGGGCCGGGCCTCCCTGTAATTAAAGGAGCAGGAGGCTGGGAGCTGGAATCCATGTGGTCCAAGGTGGGGAAGGCGGGTTGGGGGGACAGGAGGAGCTTCCTTGTGGCCAGGCCAACCACGTCAGCAGCCACTGGTCCTCTGGAGGCAGCTGGGCAGCCATGGGTAGCTGGGAGGGACCTGTGTACTCCCCTCCATGAGGTCTCGCCAGCTTCCTGCCCATCTCTGTCTCCACCTCCCTCCTCATGATGTCCCCCACCCACACCAGAGCCATGTCTCCCAAAAGCAGGTCACTGGCACTCGGCCCCTGTGTCCAGCCATTCTGTGGGGGCAGAACGTTCTCTCCTGCTCTGAGCGCAGTGCGGACGGAAGGCTGGGGGGCAGCTTGCAGGTATGTCCGGGCATCCACTGGAAAGGAGGTCATTCTCCACACAGAGGTCTTCTGGACGGCATGTGGCCCCCCGGGACAAGCCCACAGCCCCAGGCTGGCGCTCCCTGCCTGCTCTTTAGCCCTGACGTTCTCCCAACCACTTAATGTCCCCTTCTGCCCTCCCTGCCTTTCTCCTGCCACCCCTTGGCCTGCACGCCTTCCCTCCCTGCTCAGCCTGTTCCCTCTCTGCCAGGTCAGATGCCTCCTCTCCCAGGCAGCCTTCCCTGATTGGGCTCAACTCTCTCCCCTGCAAGCCCTTGGGCCTTGTCTGTCTTCTGAGTGTGCTTGTGAGGCCCGGAGATGTGGCCTGAATGACTGCATCGTGGTCCCCTCACCCCAGCTCCAAGGCTGTGATTCTGCCCTGGATGTCAATCACTACTTATGGCCTGGACGAGTCCGTCCTTCTCTCTAACCTGCATGGTCTTGTCCAAGCAATGACCACTGTCTACTAGAAGAGACCACTGTGAGGCTCACAAGAGGCAATGCTGGTGACCTCTCCAACCCGGGTCACCTCTGGTGGGTGCTTCACAGATGGTACCCAGTGCTTCCATGGCTCTTCTTGTCGAGGCCACAGCCTCCCCAGTCCAGCTCTGTCCTCCCACCTGCCTCTTTTACGTGGCACTCAGGGATGCCTGCCCAAGGAAACAGGGATCCGGCCACTCCCATGGACCAAGACCGTCCCCACAGCCCTGCCCCACCTGCCCGGCCTTGTTCCTCAGCCCTGGCCCTCTCCACCCCGTCCCCTCTGCTCCAACCACCTAGAGCTGACCTGGGGCCCTCAGCACCACCCCTTTTAAAAACTGCACCGGTGACTGCTCCTCTTCCTTCCCTGGCTGGCTGCTACCCATCTGTGGGGACCCCACTTAGGTCCCCCTTCCTCCAGGGAGCCTGGCTTGACCTCACACCCCAGCCAGGCGAGACCCCTGCTCTGTGCCCCGGTGACGCCTGCAGTGACCTGTTCCCTGCAGGGGGCCAGACTCTGCGCCTGGCTCCCCTGCAGACCCAGCACCAGCCCAGTGTCTGGCGAGGACTAGATGCTCAAAAAATATTTAGTGACTAACTGAATGGATGGCTGAGTCAATGACTGCATCTCCCACACTGCAGGAAATGTCTGAGAACAGATTTGAGTGGGAGGTTCCAGCAGGGGCCTGGGAGAAGCCCCTGGGGTTTGGGTGCTGGGTGGCCGGCAGAGTGGACCCCCACCCCCTCCCAGAGCGGGTCAACCTCCCCCTCTTCCCACAGGGCCCCGGGGCCCCAGAGCGGGCTTCCAGATGTTGAGCCCCGTGTCTGCCTCACCTCTGAGCCTTTCCATCTGCACAGCCGGGCCAGATCCCCGCAGCCAGCGTCGCGGGCAGCCAGGCCAGCCGTCCCGGCGTCTTCCTATTTTAGACATCTCGCCGCCTCAGTCCCTTCTAATGTTTCCAGCCAGGCTGCGGGGGGAGGAGAAAGAGGTTACTGCTACTTTAAATGTGCTGTATGAAGGCGAGGGCTGGAGAGGGGCCTGCTGCAGGAACACCCCGTCATCCCGCCGGAGAAGCCGCCAGATGGAATACAAAAGGCGAAGCCCGGGCGCCCATGGAGACGGCCCCGGGGCATAAAACAGGGGGGGGGCAGGGGCTGGGGGCGCGCTCGCCATGGAGCCCGACGCCCTCCTCGACCAAGACGGCTCCTACAGTAGGTGACACTGGCCGGCTAAGTGGCAGAGTTGGGGACCTCAGCCTGGCTGCTCAGGGGCCTTTTCTCTGCTTTAGGAATCTGAGTTGAAGGGGGGAGGCGATCGGGCAGCTGGCACTGCCTGGGCCGGGGACTCTGGGTGGGCATGGTGCCCTGGGTCACGGGGCACAGTGCCCAAGGGGGGTCCCTGGGCAGCGAGTGGCAGGGGGCCGGGGAAGGAGAGCTCCTGAGCCGCCAGGCTCTGCTCCTGGCTGAGGAGGTGAGGGAGGAAGTTTGCAGCCTCCTGCGGCCGCCTCTGCCCGCCTGGCTGCGTCCCCACGGTCCCGGTCCCTCGGCGCGGCGCTGCGTGGCAGATCCAATTAGTGAGATCCTGCGGGTCAACGGAGATGGAGCAGGCGACGGGTGCACCCTGTCATTAAAGGCCAGGGCTCAAGCTGAGAGTGCTCCCCAGGCTGCCACTGGGGAGCTGGCCCTGCCCAGCCTTCGGGCCCACCGGCAGCCCTGGGCAGAGAACTGGGGGAAAGTTGCCTGGGACAGGCCAGCTGAGGGTCCAGGGGAGGGATCTGTAAGCCGCAGGTTTCCGTGGAGGCAGTTTCTGGAGGCTGGGAGCCCCCAGGAGGGAGCTGTCCAAGCTCTGGACCGTTCAGTTGGCCCTGCTGCTGCCAGGATGCTGAGCACACTGTGTCTGTCTCTGGGCAACGGAGGGAGGCGGGAGGGCAGGAGCATGGTGAGGGACCAAGGCAGCAGGTTTGGGGCTCACTGGGGAGAAGGCTCCATGAGGAGGGGCAGTTGAGGGGCAGTCTCCCCCAGCTCAGGTCAGCCTTTCAGGGAATCAGGGAGCTCAGTCTCCTCTACGAAAACTGGGCTCTTTTCCCCCTGGACCGACTCCCTACTCCAGCCAGCCCTGGCTGCCTGGCACAGAGTCAAGCCACATTCCCTGCCCCCTGCAGCAGCCCAGCTCCCTCCAGGGAGAGGTCCCTTGCCACGTGTGGACCTACGACCCCTGAGGGGGCTTGGCCAGGACTGGGTGAGCACCTAGCTTTTCCAGGCAGTCAGGTGGCCGGTGTGTGCACCTCGAGTGACCTCCAGGTGCCAACCTGTGTCGGGGTCAGAGGTGCAGGAAGAGGAGCTCAGTCCTCAGAACTAGCTTAGTGGTTGGAGGCAGGGACGGAGGAAGGGAAGGGAGAGGAGGAAGGAGGAGAAAGGGCTCTGGCCCTGGAAGCGCTCCAGCCTGGATTGGGAGACAACCAAGGATGGATTCCAGATCCCGAGGGATGAGATCCTGGGGAAGGCTGGGGGCAGAGAGTCTGGGGGTGGGGACAGGCCTGCCTACACCCGGAACTTTCCGCTTGAAGCTTGGCACAGGGTTGCTGTCCCATTGAGGATCCAGCACTGGGGGCTACAGGGGGATCAATCCATAATCAGGCAGATTTTCAGATTCCTCGAATCTCCATCTCCCCATCCAGTGATGTTCCGGAAATCCACAGCCCCAACTTGCTGTGCTCCAGTTCTGCTAGGGGCACGGTTGGGCAGGATGAGCCTGGAAACTGGGGCTGCTCCACCTTAACCCAAGAGCCCTGTGCACAGTCAGCCCTTATTTTGTCACACGAGCTGCTGTGGCTCTCCTGGACGCCAGTCAGGGAGTGAGGTGTCTGGGATACAGGAGGAAAAGGCCAGGAGAAGAGGAGGACAGGCGGTGGGGCACAGGGACCCGGCTCTTCCATGGAGAGAGGTCTGGTCTCTCCCCACAGGCCCTGGTTCTCAAGTTGAAGGGACTATCGTGGGCCAGGGTGACACAGGATGCAAGTCACCCCCGTCTCTGGGCCCTGGTTCTGCATTCATTCATTCAACCTTTCAGGACCTGGACTGAACTCTTGGGTCCAAGAATAGGCACTGGCCAGGGTCCAAGAATAAGGCAGACCTCATGTCCGCCTTTGTGACATTTCCAAGTCAGCCTGGGAAGGAGGCAGATGCCCCGATGGGGGGAAGTTATGGAACCTCTGAGTCCACACTTGGAGTCCAGGAAAGCTGTCGCTAGTCACTGATTCCCTCTGTCAGCTCATGAGAAACTATCATAGATTGAGGGTTTAAACAACAGAGATTTAAGAAGCCAAAATTATGTCCCCACAGTTCTGGAGGCTTGAAGTCCAACATCCATATTCCAACCAAAATGGCCACCTTTCCGCTAAGTTTTTTTGGTCTTCCCTGGGCCTGCGTGTGTGGAGAGGGAAAGCAACTGCTCTGGTGTCCTCCTGTAAGCACATGGTCCTATTGGCTCAGGAACTACCTCTCTGTACCTTCATTGAGGCCCTCAGAGGCCTCATCTCCAATAGCCTCTCCCTCTGGCCGTGCCATCCAGATCGGCCTGCTGCGTCCGACACCCCCTCCTTCACCTCCTCCCTCTCTAGGTCCCAGCCACACAGATCTGAGCTTTTTTATCCTCTTCAAACCAGTTTCTACCCCAGGGACTTTGCACAGGCTATCTTTTTCTACCTGGATAGAGTATTCTTCCTCTCACTCTTCACTGAACTAACTCTTCTTCTTTATCCCAACATCAAATGGAAATCCAACTCCTCAGAGAAGCCTTCCCTAGGCCATATTCCCCCTGCCCCCGTCCATCAAATCAGACTCCACTGCCTTAGTCCTCCTTGTCCTCTATAGGAACCGTTCTTGTTGGCACTACACATTACTATGTCTTTAACCTGCGTGGCCACCTTTCACCTCTGAACTCTCAGTGTGCCTGGGGCATAGCTCTCTGACTGGCATGTGGTAAGCGTCCAATAAATGCTGGTTGAATGAGGGAGGGAGTGAATGAATGCAGTCAGCCCAGGTTTAGAGAAAAGCATTCCAGACAGAAGGAACAGAAGCTGCCAAGGCATGGAGGGGGGAGAGCCTTTGGGGGGCGCTATGGTACTTACCACTGGAGTGATGCTCTTGGTCAGGCACTGGTCAGCTAAACTCCCTGAGGGCTCAGGGGTCTTGGGACAAAGCTGGGTGTAGCAGAGCTGTAAATGGGGTGAGGCTCTGTTGGTCTTTCAGAGAAGGACCTCCTTCCCATCTGCCTTTCGATGGCCAAGGAAGGGGACAAGGGGGAGCCTGACAGGGGCCCAGTGTCTCGCCTGCAAGACTTTCTCTTTGGGTTCTCGTGGGTCCCACCATTTCTCCCACTGCACCAATGGCACCTCCCACCCACTGCTGAAGCTCTTGGTGTCTGCTGGGTCAGGATGGGTTTTTATTCCCTGGCGATGCTCCAGGGCAGAGCCCTGCCTGGTTTGCTGCTGTATTCTTAGGGCCTCACACCACCTGACCTGAGCAGGGCCCACTACACACTCGCTGGATAAATGAATGAGTGAGCGAGTGAGTGAATGAATGAGGAACGAACCAACGGTGAGTGAATTAGAAATGAGGAATGAATGAAGGGAATGAATGAACAGTGAGCGAGTGAATGGATGAGTGAATGAATGGATGAGGAATGAATGAACGAACTCGGCACCAGCTGGACCCGCCCTTGGCCTGCTCTTCGTCCCCAGGCATCCTCTCCATCTCGGGGCTTCTGTTGAGGGTACTGGGCTCCAAGCCCCAAATATTCCAGCTCTGATCATCAAGACTAGATCTGACTGAGCCCCTGGCACCCTCTTCCCTTCTTGTGGCCTGAGCCTCACCCCAGCTCCCTTTGGCTTGGGTGGCCTTGAGCCATCCCCATTCCACACTCAGGCTCAATTTCCTTGTATGACAAATGGGCAGACCCAGCCGCACCCCGCCTGGTGCTTCAGAGGAGACAGAGGCGCATGTGAGGCCTGTTGGGGGATCTGTGATTCATGGAGGAGCCAGCGGGGTGCAGACAGGTGGCTGAATGCTCCAGAGGGGCTGGATGCTTTGGAAATCCTGGGGTGGACGAGGTCACTCAGAAGTTCAGAACCTTCAAATTTCTTCCTGACAACAACCCAGGAAGGACATCAGCCCCAGGGTCACAGGAGGCCCCGGTGGGGAGGCAGATGGATGTGGCTTGTAAACTTCCAAGTGCTGCAGGTGTAAGAACCAGGCGGCTTATTGAGCATCTGCTCCGTGCCAGGTTCCAGGAAAAGCCTTTGATGTGCACCCTCTATTTGAGCCCTCATAACCTGGCAGGTTGCTGCTAGCCCATTTTCCAGATGAAGAAACTGAGGCTCGGGGCAGTTGAGTGTCCCAGAGCAGAGTTCAGGGCAGTGGGATCTGAACCCAGGCCACTCCAGCGACAATGCCTGAAGGGGCCTGGGGTGCTGTATTGCTGCCTGTCTGAGCACTGTGGCTGTACCAGAGCTGCCACCTGGGGGCCCTTCCATTTGCCCATGAGAAAATGACTCCCAGGGAGAGTCTACTGAACCAGTGAAGGGCACTGCGTGACAGGGACCGTGCTGGCTCTGCTGGGGACAGCAGGAGGCAGAGGCAGCTGTGATGGAGTGGAGTCAGTCTCAAGAAAGGGCTATTTTAGGCTGGAAGCTGTGGAGGCCTGATGTCACTACTCCCTGGCCCTTCCCACAGAGAAGGAGGCTAAAATGCCTTCAAGGGATTGGCCTCAACTGGTAGCAAATAGAGGCTCGTCTTAAAAATCACAGCTGCAGAGCTGGGGGTGTGGCTCACCCGTCCTCTCATGTCCCCTCCCCACCAACCTGATGAGGTATTATCATTCTCCTGCTGAAGATGAGGACCCTGAAGCTCAGAGAGGCTGAGTGACTTGACTGAAGTCACACAGCTAGTGAAGCCAAGAATCACATAGGTCTGTCCCACTAAGAAGCCTGTTCTCTGAACCAGTGCCTCCTAGGCCCTTCCCTGAGGGTGTGGCCCATGAGATGGGATGTTGGAAGCTGTGCTTGGGCCTGCCCTGCCTCTCAGGCTCCCTCCTGGCTCTATTATTGAGCTAACTCAACAGGCCCTGGGCAAAGACCTGGGCCCGCATCTGTGGTAAGGTACCTGCACCAGTGTGTCCTATCCTGGGTAGGGAAGGGATGCCAGAATTCATACTCCTTCCAACTTGCTCTAGGACTCTGGGGTCCCATTTCCTGAGCACTTACTATGTGCAGGCCTGTGCTGAAGGTTCTGCATGAATGGAGACTTCAGCTCCTCCCAGAGGGAGGAGCAGCCCCTTTACTCCAATGACACAATCCAGGCTCCAAAGCTCCCCCAGCCACAGAGCTAGCAAGGGGTACTTGGGACTCAAACCCAGGACTCCCAGATGCCAGTTCTCTTTCTACCACTCTGGGCTGGGTCCCCAATCTGCACCCTCCCCATGCCCAGGGAGCCTCGCTTCTGCTGGCTGGCCGTTCCTGGGCTTCTGGACTTTTCAGAGGGCAGGTGGAGGACTTGGCTTTTTCCTCACCCCTACCCCACAGAGTGGAGAAGAACCCCAATCTAGAAGAACTGTCAATCAAGAACCATGAGACTGGACAGGGAGGTGCTTGAATCTCGTAGGCACCCAAGCCCGGGCGGCCACTGCAGGAGCCGGGAACTGGGGGCTGGTGCAGGGCTGGTGAGGGGTTCCTGTGCTGGAGCCGGAGGACAGAGCCAGGACAAGCCCAGGGAAGAGCCGTGGCTGTCCCGCAGAGGGCGGGGCTCTGGGTGGGAATAGAAAGAAGCCACTTGTCCAGGGGCTTATGTGAGCTTTAGGCAAACCCACGTTGCTTTCTATGGCTTCTGGAAGGCTCTGTCCTGAGGGTCAGAGGCCTGGGCTTTCCACCAGAGGGTGGATGAAGCATTGCATGGCCCAGGACAGTGGCTGCCTCGTCGTGGGGGCTGGTACAGAGCTGCAGACCTTTGTTAGATGGCTCAGTGACATGGCCCAGTGTCCCAAGCCTTTCTACTGCCTAGTGCATCTCTTAGCATATTGAGTCCCATTTTATAGATGAGGAAACTGAGGCACTGGCCCAAGTCTTTGTCCTGCCCGGGATGGGGCCTGCTCACATCCCTGCTGGACCATGGCCCCACCCCTTTCTATTCCAAGAAGGCCGGGGCCCTCCCCAGCAGCACAGTGCGTTCCTGGCCTCCCTGGACGCCCATATTCTTCCTTCTGGTGGGTATGCCCAAGGCTGCTGAGCCCACCCAGCCACAGCTATGCCCCTTCCAGCTGGGATTCCTCCCAGAAATCCCCTCTGGAAGCCCTGGGGGGGGGCTGGGTGAGCAGTGGACGGCCCGGGGGAAGGGTCTGTGAGGGTCTTCCTACCTGTCACCATGGCATGATGGGGAGATGGAGGCAGAGAGGGAGGAGCTGGACTCACTCAATCATCCTGCCTCCTGAGAGGTCCGCCCTGACTCCGTCACCCAGCCCCCACCTCAGGCCCGGCCCTGCCCGCACTCCTGGGCAGCCATCTTGCTTCCCCCTGGGACTCCCCATCTCCACCTGTCCCCAACTCACTCTCCAGGGCCAGCCAGAAGGGGCCGTATTAAAATCCCCACAGTCCCCCGCCCTGCCCCGCTGCAGCAGGACAAAGTCAACTCACCCACAGGACTCAAGGCCACCAGGGTCTGACCTGCAGATGCTCCTCTCTGGTCACAGCACCCCCTCCTCTCCCTCCACCATCATGCTCTGCCTTCTCCTGTGGTGCCAGCCTCTGCTCTCCCTCCTGTGCCCTGCTCTCCTCTCCGGTCCTGGAGCACTCTCCCTCCTCCCCTTCCCCACCAACCTCGCAACCTGCTCATCCTGGGGGTGCAGGTCAGGCCCCCTCCTCCAGGAAGCCGGCCTGGTCTGGACTCCCTCCCACCGCACCATGGGCAAAGTCCACCGGCTCTTCTTTCAGGCTGGCCTCTGACAGCACCGCGGGCCTGGGCAGCCTGTCAGAGACTTCCCCGTCTCTGTCTCAGTCTCTGCCTGTCTCGCCATCTATCTCTGTGTCTCTCTGCCTCCTCCCATTCCCTCAGGGCTTGGCTGCACCCACAGGCACCTGGTGACGGCCTACTGTATGCAGCAGTAAGTGGGCAGCGAGCTCGACCCACCTCGGCCTCTCCAGGTGGACTCTTCTGAGTCCGCCTGTGTTTTGCTGCAGGCCTCACTCTTCACTCAACTCCCCTATGGAGGCCAGTCCTGCCCACTGGGCTCTGTCCCCTCCTGCGCCTGAGGACCACCCTACAGCATCTTCGTGGGCTCTCCCAGTCTCTCCCACCATTTCCTTGCTCCTCCTGACCATATCCAGCTCCTTCCTCCTCTGGTCTCTGCTTCTTCCCTGCCCGTGTGGTCCTCAGTGAGGTCACCAGCACAGCTGACCAAACATCGTCCACCTCTCCACACCTCTGCACCCTTCACACCCCTCCTGTGTTTGCACCTCTGCCCTTTGCCAGCTCCCACCGGGGCCTCCGTCACCCCTGCTCCAGGCAGGCCCTATCCCAGACCAAGGGACCTCTGTAAGTCACCATTCCACTCAGGGCTCTGAGGCAGCCTTGTCACTCCTGATGGCCTTGTCTGTCAACCTGTCTGTGTATGTCTGTCCCTGCTGCACACACCTCAGAGCTTCAACTCTGTAGCTCCAGCACTTTCCCCTGAATGTTTGTTGAATGAATAATGAATGGCGGAGTGATTTGATACAAGTAAAAGTACTTTGCAAGCTAAGTGAGGGGGCTGGGTCAGTGCAGCACACAGAGTGGTATTAAAGAGCCTCTGGAGCCTCTGGCAGGGTGCAGCCTCATCTGGGTGGCAGGAGGGGACCTGGGCTGCCCCAGAATTTCCAGAGTATTCTCATCCTTGCTGGGCCTTGGGATGATACCCAGCCTTGCTCTAGAGATTGAGATTTAGTCTAGAGGCTGCCCAAGCACTGGAATGTTCCACCCCCCTGCCTCCCCTGGACCCCACAGACCGCTCAGTTCTAAGGGGCAGATGCTGGAATGGAGGATGGCTGGAGCCCAGGGTCCCACTCCCAGCCTCCTTAATTCACTCCCAACAGCTCTCGGTCTCTCTGCTTGGTTCCAGAGGCCCTGGGGAGCCTCAGACAGGCTGGATCTGGTCTCAGGGAGGAGCTCAGAACAGGCTCAATGACAGCGCAGGGAAGGTGAGCCTGAGGTGTGTTGGCCTGGTGAGCGGGCAAAGGGAACCGCAGGAGAAAGGGCAGGCATTGAGAGCCACACAGTAGCCTCTCTGTGAACCTCAGGCAGTTTGGTAGACTGGACCCAGGTCCAGATGGGCAGAGGAGGCTGGAGCCTGGGGAGGTCAGCAGTACCAGGAGGGAGACCTCGGGTGCGAGGCCCAGAGCTTGGGCTCTTCCGTATGAATGGTTTCAAACAGGGAGGGAATGTGTTCTGATGAGTCTTTCCAGAATCTCTAAGACCCTCAACCCCACCTTCACCTGGCCCCCTCCCCTGAGCCGCTCAGGGGAACCGGGTTGGCTGCCCACTTCTGGGAGGTCCAGTCCCAGCAGGAGGAGGCTGGAAGGGAGAGAGTCCAGGCAGCCAGGAGTCCAGGGCGCAGCAGTGTTGCTGGGTGGTGGCTTTAGAGGTGTCTCAGTCCCCCCACTGCCCCGTGTCCTCAGCAGCCCAGGGCTCTCCCAGCATCTAGGAGGGCAACCCGATCCTCCTCCTCTTGCACCTTGAGAAGCTGAACCAGAGAACAGAGGAAAGAGACACGTGGCCCACACAGCTCTCACTGGAAGCCCCCTCCCAATTTATAGGCAGAGAGGCCTGGAGATTGCCCCGAGTCGAGTCGTTGCTAGGAGGGCCAGAGTCCAGATTCCAACTCTGGTCCCCGTGCTCCAAAGCCCATGTGCTTCCCACGGTTCACTGCTACTCTGAGTCTGTACTGAGCACCCCATGGGACTGTCCCACTCCAGGGGGAGGTAGGAGGGGCTGAGCTGCAGGGGGCCTGGGGTCTCCACTCACCTCCACTGCACCTGGTGTAGAAGGGCAAATGGGGACCCAGCAGGGGGTGAGGCTGGTGGGGCTGATCAAGGAATCAGGGAGTCTAAGGGGGCTTCTGGGAGGGGCTGCTGGGACTGTCCCTGCTGGGAAAAGGGGGTGGAAAGAATTGAGATTTAGTTCAGTGCAGCAGGGAGGGTCCCCCCAGCAAAGGAAGCAGCCCCAACAGAGGTGGACATGAGTTTCAGGACTTCCCAGCCCGAGCGAAGCCCGTTGCTTGATGGCCCACACAGCTGGCCAGGCTCCAGGGGGCCCTGGGGGTGACAGGCTTTATCATCCTGCTGGCCTGTGTTACAGGAAAGCCAGCAGCACCCCTAGGCCTGCGTGCTAGCTAATTGGAGTAGGTGGGTGCTGTGGAAGGGGTTTGAGCAGGGCAGGGGCAGAGTCCCTAGCTTGGGCCAGGAGTAGCCTGAGCCCCAGCCCTGCATGCCAGCGTCTTCTGCGGCCCCGGGGCTCATTAAGAGCAAGGCAAGCTCCACCAGGAGACAAGTGCGGGGCAGCGGGCGCAGGGCTGAGGGCCAAGCCAAGGGGCTGGAACAAAAGAGCTTGTGTTTGGGGAGAGGACCTCCCCCTCCCCCACAGCGTGGGGCTTTGGGAGTGGGGTGGGCACAACCACCCTGAGCCAAGAGGGGCTACAGGGCTGGGGAAGGGGCTTGTGAGAGGCAGGATTCAGACTGAAGGGGCTGGAGAAGGGCTGGGAGCTGCCCTTTTGCCAGAGCCTCTGTTCATAAGCAGGCGCTTTGCAGAGAGCACCAAAATCAAGCCTGGGGCCGGAGATGGAGTGTTGAAGGCCTCTTGACCCTGGTCCAGGAGGTGAGAGGTCAGGGCTGCCTTCCAGGCTTGGGTCGGCCAGGGCAGATGAGCAGCAGGCCCGAATCCCCCTTCCTTCTATTCGTGTGTTGTGTGTGTGTGGGGGGTGGGGGCGACACACTCACACTGTGTCAGGGAGGGTGGTGGCTGGGGAGGAGAGAAGGGGGAGGGAGGGAATCTGCATGTTCACAGTGCCACCCCCCTCAGTCCTCCCTGTGCACTCAAATGAGCTTCTAAACGCAGATCCTGCTCCCTCCCCTGCTGAAAACCCCCACTGGCCCATGACCCTCAGGATCAATTCCCCAGCTCCCCCCCACCCCCCAGTACCAGTACTGGGGAAGAGCTACATCCCCAGTCCTTTTGATTTTGAGACAGGAGCTCCATAAATTTCTGAGGCTGGCCTTGAACTTAGGATCCTCTTGCTTTAACCACCCCCCCACCCCCCCCCCGCAGTTGCTGGGATTACAGGTGTGCATCACCATACCCGGCCATATCCAGGCTCTTGACCTTTGGCGACCTGCTGCTGCATCCTGGATGGCCTCCCTTACTCCATCTGCAAATGGCCACCAATGCCCATGCTTCAGCCAGACAGAGTGGCTGATGGCTCCTAAACACTCAGGCTTCCTCAGCCTCCCCAGTTTCCTGCCCGTCTCCCTGAGGCTTAAAACATCTGCCTCCCTCCCACCTGTGGTTCCCTGCCACCTGCCAGCTCCCACTCACACGCTGGTGCCCCTTTGGCGGCCACTGCCTCCAGGAAGCCTTCCCAACCCCAGCAACTGGGTGTGGGTGGCGCCCGTCACCTGGGGATGCAGCCATCTGTGAAGGCTCTGTCCTGAGGTCACACGGGAGTTTTGTCTCATTCTCCTGTAGCCTCAACAGAAAGTGGTCAACAGGGACACTTGTTGGAGGGAGGAGGGACGGAGTATAAACAACTATGACTTCAAAAAAGGGAGAAGACATGGGAGAAGACTAATGGGCAACCAATGGGGAAGTAGCCTGTCCCCGAAGCCAGTGCCAGGGCTGGCTGACCCCTACCCTGAGCTTGGGTGCAGGTGGGGCGGGGTCTCACGTAGGTATTTAGCAGCCTTCCAGCCCTACAGACGTCACCGGTCATCAGTGAGCCCAGGTCCCTGGCTCTGGGAACCCCAGGAGCCAACAGAGGATCCGGCCCAGTGGTTTTCCAGCCACCTCCATTCACCCCATTCCCTCCCCCAGGGAGGACTGGGGGGTGGGGACAGAGTCATAGCTACCTCCTGGCTGTCCTGCAGAACCAGACAGCCTTCTGTTGAAAGCATAAACATGTGAATGAAGGAACAGGAATCGGACAATCGGGTTTGTTTGGTAACAGGAACAAAAGGACTAAGTTTCTAGGGCGAGAGGCGGGGGTGGGGAAGAGGAACTGCCCCAAGGGATCAGAGCTGGACTGCAGGTCACCGGGCACTTGGGTGATTACCTTAAACCCAGCCTCTAACAAAGATAACAAAAGACACTGCACATATTTCCCAGCTTTGGCCAAGGCAGCCTCAGGTTCAGAATCAGAATCTCAGGGTTCAAGTCCCAACTCCTCCATGTACTCCCTGCATTGACCTTGGCCAAGTCAAATCTCCGCAAGACTCTGTTTCTTCCTCAATAAAATGAAGCTAATGACACCCCTGTCCCAGAGTAGTTGTTAAGCCTGAAAGAGAGCACAGAGCAGGGGGCTTGCACCATGCCTTGTGTGGATTCTACCTTGCCTGTGACCTTGGGGGAAATTTAAATCCCAGCTGTGTCCTTAACTGCTGTCTGAACTGAGACAAGTTTCTTAACCTCTCTGCCTCAGTTTCCTCACCTGCAGAATGGGTACAATAGCAGCTCCCACCTGGCTCACAGGACATAATGGCTTGATAAGTGTTAATGCTTCTGGAAGAGACTGGCACCCGTATTTGTCATTGCTGCATCCAATAACAGCACAGACCAGGTCGTGCTGAGGAGAGACCCCAGAAATGGAAGAAAAGAACGAATGAGATAATGAATGAATGAAAGAAAAAGTAGGGCTCTTCCAGGAATATCTAATGGATTGAACCTGACCCAGTGGTTCCTCTTGGTTGGGCGCCCACCCTGACTCCCTGCGGCTGGGCCTCTCCCTGCGTTTTTCTGCAAACACGTAGAGGTAGGATCCATTTTGCCCCTAGATGACTTTAGGTGATAAAGAAGTAACTTCAGCCTCCTTGAATTGAATCTTCTCTCCAGAATGTGTAACAAACCTGGAAATTGGAATTGGCCTGAAGCTGATTATTCTGGGAGGGCACCTCTTGGCATTAAAACTAAATTAGATCAAGGTACCTCTGTTATTAGCAAAATAATTCCCTATGATTACAGAATGCAGCCATGAATCCTCATGGCAGATGAACTTCAGGTGACTTACTTGAGACAAATAACTGTGCAAAAATCACAGGCTCATCTAATCGCTCCTCTATAGCATTGCAATCAGGTAATTATGCTAATGGATCCAAGAAATCACCTTTTGTGGTCTGGGATTGGGGGGGCTTGAGACAGAAATGTGTGTGGCGGATATTACCTGCTTCCAGCTGGAGCGGCTAGGCGCCATGTTTGATTCTAAAAGGGGCCCTTCAGGGGGAGACGGTTTGGCCCATCGTGGACTGAGGGAAAAACCTGTTATGCCATCAGAATTATAGTGGCCTCATTACTCATCTCTTTTCAGATCATCTTAATATAGGAAATTGAATTTGTCTAAGTTCCACTCTTGGGCCTGGTAATTCTGAGAAGCAAGTTGAAATGTAAAAGCTCAGAACCTTTGAGTCAATGCAATCCAGCAAAAGTGCATTTACACCCTGGAGTGCCAGGCAGGGATCTGGCCAGAGGCAGGGAGAGTACCACATCCGAGGGTGTGCTTGACCCTTTCTAAATACTCTCTCTCATCCCTTCAGCAGCTGGATGAGAGAGGCAGTATCCAGCCCATTTAGAGTCAAGGAAATAGAGGAGGTTCAGAGTGAAAGGACTCACCCAAGGTGCTTCTGACTACTTCCTCCCACCAGGAGGGATCTAGACCTAGGAGGCTTCCTGGCAGAGTGGACTTGGGGAGAGGCCTTTATAAGCAGAGGAAATGGCTAAAGCCAAAAACTAAGAGGCAGGAGACCTGGACCAAGTGTCCAAGGATGCGGGATGGGGTGGAGAGGGTGGCTGAAGATCAGAAAACAGAGGGCCTCAAATGACCCATCAATGGTTTGGACAATGGTGAGCCTGGAGGTGTTTGAGCAAGGGAGGGGAAGGGGAGAATCTGAGAACTACCTGGGCTGAAGTCTGTCGCCCATCCAGTGTAGGAAGGGGTCAGAAAGGAACGAGGTAAACAATGGATGATTTTTTGCATAAGTATATCCAAATATTGCAAAAGATGTCCTTATACTAAACAAGTAACATTTAACTGGGCCTCTTGTATATAATTTAGGAATCCTATTCCCAGTCCCTCACATCATCCCTGGCTGGGTCCTCTCTGCCCCTCTGGGCACACAGGCTGGCAGAATCCCACCCACCCACTGAGGCCCTGCACTCCTTACTACTACAGTGGCAATAGATACTGTGCCCCTGGTAATTATTTTCTTGCATAATTATTTTACTATCTACCCTCCCCCTAATAGCCAACATTACTTTCTTCCATCTGCAAAGGAGGAAAAAAGAAAAAAAGTGAAGACTCAGACTCCCTCTACTTCCTGACCTCATCTCTACCCAAAGTTGTCTCCAATTTTTGCATCTGTCTCAGGAAGAGCTGGCCTTTCCACCTGTCCCAGAACCTTACCTGTTCTCTTGAGTACTGCTCACCTTTCTCCCTGGCAACTTTGAAGTCACACTATCTACTGGGTCATTTTCACGGGGACAAGTGCTTTCTGTCCTCACCAGCACCATTTCAACCCCAGAAAGGCGGGTCTGAGATGTTTCTGTGTGCGGGAGGCTCGCTGGGGTCTGCGCTCAGGCTGTGGACCCGTGCAGGGGACGGGCAGCAGTGGTGCAGGGCAAAGCTGAGCTGTGTGCAATCTCAATGGAGGTCCCATTCACCCTGTGTCTGGACCCAGGATGGCCCTTCAGAGTGGTCCTGGGTAGTGCCGAGGGGCCAGGTCATCATGCTCCTGTGTTGGTCAATTCCTGGATGTAGGACATCCCAGGGAGTGTCACCTTTAGTGAGATGGCTTTCTTCATCAGGGGCAACCCCAAACTGCTGACAGCTGAAGGACATCTTCCTATAGCCTTCCACATCTGGAAGAATGGTTCCTTCCTTCTAGAAGGGGGATTAGTGCTGTGTAGTCCACGGTCCATCCCCACCCCAAAATTTCCCTCCAGCAACCATCCAATCTGGGTCTTCTTTCTGACCAAACTACTAAGCTGTCTGTCCTTCCTGCTGCACCTCCCGGCCACTCCCTGGATCATTCTCTTGCTGGTCCCCAGTCTATTTCCTTTAAGTCCCTCCTCCTCCTCCAGATGAAGAGATTCATGTAAAATTCAAGAATCCTCCATGTCCCTCCCGGCCCTAGGATCTCCCAGTGGCTTCCTCAAAGTCCCAGCCCCGGCACGGTGCTCAGGGACCTGGTGACCCACACTGTTCTCTTCCTTCCCCTCTCCCTTGGCTGCCCCTCATCCCTGATGCCCAGTGGTCTTGACTGTAAACTGCCCCCAGCCCCCCGCGTGCTCCCCTCTGCTCATGCTTTTGCAAAGGCTGCTCCTTCTTGGCTGCCTGTCATCTCTCTCCTTTAAGACACACTCACAGGTCATCTCTTCAGGAGCCCTTCCTGAACCACCTGTGCTGCCCAGGTTGGCCTCAGGGCCCCACAGCCACCTCTGTCTTATGCTTAGCAGCCACCTGGGACTATCACATGTGGGCCACAGGGCCAGCACACAGGTGGTCCCTGGGGACACTGCTGCCTGTCTCTGCCCCGTGCATCTGGGAGCACCTCACTCTTCTCTTTACCTGCATCCCCAGCACCCAGACTGGAGCCTGGCATGGGGGAAGGGGAGCTGACCTTGAAAGGCACTTGGGGAATCTGTCAACAGCAGGGGTGGGTGTGGGAGAAACCCTGGGGGTGGGGGTGGATTCAAAGTGGGCCTGGTGAGGCTTGGACAGGGCTGTGCCCGCTGTGAGCAGGTCAGCCCTGGAATAGGGGCCTTTCTGTCAGGAGCGCATGGTCCTCCTCCACGCCTCGTGTCTCACACAGCCAACCTCCACCTGGTATTTAATTCTTAAACTCCTCAGAGGCAGCAGTGAGCTCTGTCCATTTCTGCTCTTCGTTCTTCCTGACCATCACCGCTGTGCACAGGCACTGGGTGAGTGCACTTCCCTATCCTTCCCTCGCCTCCACTCATGTCCCCCCTTGCCCGGGGATTCTGGTGGTTTTGGTGTACACAGTCTGATGCTTTGGTGGATGAGGTTTTGAATCTTATTTCTATCCAGGAAGGTCCTGCCTTCCCCTTGGGAGATTAAGTTATGAATTAACTTGGACTACTACAGAATAGTATGCAGAAAAGGGTGGTGCATCCCAGTGGTTACCAAGCCCCGGGTTTAGAATCCCACAGATGTAGATGTGAGCACCAGCTCTGCCATTTACATGGCTGTGTGATCTTGCTCAATTTGCTTGTATTCTCTGAGCCTCAGTTTCCTCATATTAAAGGGACATAGACGATATCAGAACATTCCTCAAAGGTGATTGTGAGAATTAAATGATAGAACACACAAAGCAACTGGAAAAGCATCCAAGTATGCTTACATATCAGTGGACCTAGGTGTAGAAATCTCTGGTAACAGTGTCCAGCCATGATAAGTAGAGCCCATCAGGGGAGGTGTACAAGCAAACATCGATTCATCCATTCATCAGCCAACATCCATAGAGCACCTATTATGTGCTGGGGTCCTTGCTGGGGGTGGGACCAGGTGCAGCAATGAGCAAAACCAAGCGTGATCCACATGCTCAGGGGAGGATGGTGACGTTTCATCAGGTGATAACATAATAACACACGGTGGTCAGCACCGGGAAGGAAGGCACCCAGGGCTATGGGGTACAGCGTGGAGGCCAGGGAAGACTGCCCTGAGGAAGTGACATTAAGCTGCCATTGGAAGAGTTAACTGGGTCCAGGAGGGGAGGGGACAGAGAAAGGTTCTGGACAGGGGAACCTGGTAGGCAGGTCATGGGCAGGAATGTTGCATATTTGAGGACCTGGAAGTTGGCTGGAGTGGCTTGGGGTGGAGAGGGAGGGAGGGGGAGATGTCAGGAAATGGGCTGGAGAGATGGATGGGGGGGCAGACCCAGTGCTTAGTAGGCCACACGAAGCTGTAAGAAGCCATTGAGACCTTTTAGCAGGGGTGGGGGTGACGTGGTTGTATTCATGCTTGGAAAACCTCCTGGGGAGAATCAGTGGACACAACCAAGATGGAGACAGGTAGACAGAGGCAGGGAACCAGCTCAGCGCTTACTGAAGTCCTGGCAAGAGACCACGGGTGCCCAGGCGGGGCTGGAAGGGACTGTGTGGGAATTACTGGCATGAGCCCGGGCGGGGCGGGGGGCGGGGGGTGGGGGTGGTTTGAAGCTGTGAGCTCCATGCAAGGTCGAGGATACGGGGCTCTGACCGTCTCCCCTCCAACTCTTATGGCCCAGTGGAGTAAAACGAGGTAGCCAAAGAGTGGAAGGAGTAACCAGAGAACCAGGAGAAAAACTGGGAGAGTGTGGTGAGAAAGAAGAGAGCAGAAGTTTCCATGGGGTTAAGTCTGGCCAAGAGGTCGGGCTAGATGAAGACGGGGAAAGTATCCTTTGGTGTTCCCAACAAGGAAGTCACTGATGGTCTTCCTGAGAGCCACTAAGGAAGATGGCAGACATTTGCATGGGACAAAGTGCCATGGGTGGCTCATATCTATGTCACCAGGATAATATTATATGGTCCAGGGAGACCCGGATCAAAGACAATTGGCTCCTTAGCTCAGACAGTCTGTCGCCAGAACCCTTGAAGCACACAGTGTTGTTCTTTTGCAGTGACCACACGGCCCTGTCAATTTTATATATTTGTTTGCATGTACAGACTGTAACGCCATCCAATTCATCTTCTACAGTCTGGACCGTAAGCAATTTGCAATCCTTTGTGTTGCTTTGATGGAAGCTCCCGACAAGTGGACATATGTAGATTTTGCATATATAGTGCACTTGGTAAATCACTTCAGATGCATCCCTGGGGAAGGCGCCACAGGCTCTTTCGCCCCTACAGATGGAAGCAGGCAAGGAAAAGATGGGTCCAGATTGGCTCCCTGGGATATATGTGAGAGCAGATTGGAGGGGGCCAGAGTGGATAGGGGAGACCGAGAGGAGGGCCTAGGATTCCGAAATGCTGTGCAGCTAATCACTTCCGAAGTGTGTGTTGGAGCAGGGGGTGGGATGGCCAGGGGCAGAGGACAGGAGGAAGCAGTGCTAGGAGCAGGAACTGGGAGCATGCTTCTGGCCATCCCAGCTCCAACCAGCCTCCGGGTGCATGCTTTTGTTGAGAATCGGTGAACAGCCTTTTGATAGTTTTATCTCCCTTCCTTCCTTTTCCTTTTGGAAACAGTCTTGCTATGTCACCCAGGCTGGTCTCAAACTCATAGACTCAAGAGATCCTCCTGCCCCAGCCTCCAAGTAGTTGAAACCAAGCCACCACGCTTGACTAGACCTCCATTTTTCATAGGCGGTTCCTTCCAGTCTTCCCTGCAAATATCTTCCTCTTGGCCAATATTGACACGGTTGCTACCTGACCCTGCAAAAGGGTCTGTAATCTTTCTGTAATCTCACTGAATTTTCATAACTCCTGTGATGAGCCCTAGTCACAACTAGTCACATCCTCATTGTGTAGACCCCAAAGCTAAGGCTCAGAGGGATATAATAGCATGTCAGTTTACACAGTGGGCAACACAGTTCAGCCCAGGTGTGAACAGTTCTCTCTGACCCTAAAGTTCACACTATCTTGAAGAATGTTCAGTGAAGACCAAGCAATCAACCAAATAGGTGGTGGGGTTGCTCTCCTTTTCAGTTTGGCGTGGCTCCTGCGGGTTTCTGAGCACTTGGGTCTACTCAGCCCTTTCATTCATTAAACACATCTTCCTAAGGCCAAGCCCCACCCAGACAGCGGGGCTGCTCAGTGGCTCAGACAAGGCTGGTGCCTGGAGGAGCTCACAGTCTCCTCCCAGAAACAGACTCCTAACCAGGTGCAACAATCCATACTGTAATAAACAGCGAAGAGGGCAGGTGGGAACTCTCTACCTGGAGGAGTCAGTGAATACCTCCAGGGCTTCCCAGGAGCTGAAATGCCTGAGCTGGATTGTAATGGAGAAATAGGCAAGGGCTGGGCAGAGATAGGGAGGACCAGGCCTGGGAAGAGTGAGCAGTCTGTGAATTCAGGAAGGCCTCAGACAGTGTGCCAGGTTTCAGGGCCTGATTGATAGTGATGCGTATGTGGGAGGAGTCCCAGTGGACTGGGACTAGGGTGTAAAGGATT
Organism: Spermophilus citellus; assembly: GCF_964194105.1. Lineage (NCBI taxonomy): Eukaryota > Metazoa > Chordata > Mammalia > Rodentia > Sciuridae > Spermophilus > Spermophilus citellus. The sequence continues at coordinate 640,061 of NW_027672891.1, read as the reverse complement.
CCATTGGAGATTGGGGATGGAGGTGTTCATGTCTGGGCTTTGAGTTGAGCACTTAGACGCTATGACTGTATTATCAAAATGAGGAAAGTCATCTTGAGCATGGCTGCTCACGCTTGTAATCTCAGAGCCTCGGGAGGCTGAGGCAAGAGGGTCCCAATTTGGAGGCCAGACTGGGCAGGTGAGCAAAATCCTGTTTCAAGCAAATAAAAAGGGTTGGAGATATAGCTCAGTGGAAAAATGTTCCTGGGTGGAGGGTGGGGGAGAGCAAGGAGAATGAAAGAGGAAAGTGAGTTTTGGAGCAGAACTCCAAAATTCCCATCATGCTTGCTCTGTACTTTAAAATTGTTTGGGGGCTGGGGATGTAGCTCAGTGGTAGAGTGCTTGCCTGACATTACATAAGGCTCTGGGTTTGATCCCCAGAAACACACATATGCAGAAGTTTGAAAAATAAGACAGAATCTGTGTATTTACCATTCCAGTCAAGAAACAAAGTCTCAAAATGGGAGAAGCCCCCTCCTACCACCTTATCACATCTCCCTCTACCCCTCGAGGTAAATACTTCGCTGAATGGTATATTTATCATGCTTCTGAATGTCTTTGTGCATTTGCTACATCTGTGAAATTCTATGTTACTTAGAGTATTTTGTTTTGCATGTTTTAAAAAATCGGTGTAAATGATATCATATAATTTGATTATCTGCAACTTGCCCCCCCCTTCACTGGTGGTTCGTAAGGAATCTCTAGTTACTCATTTCTTGGCAGCATAGCATTTCTCTGAACACTTCACAATTTGCTTATGCATTCTTCTGATAATAGACACTGAGGCTGTTTCAGAGTCTTCTTTAATCTAAATATTGTTTCAATGAGCAAGAGGCTCTCCAGGTATGTTCCATAGGAAAGCCTGGGTCACCAGGGTACATGCACCCTCAATATTTTCAAAGCTGCCACATTATTCTTGAGTGGCTGTACCCACCCCTGCTCCAGCTAGCAGGGTACCAGAATTCTCCATGCTCCATGTCCCTTCTGCCTCACTTTGCTTTTGTGCCAGTCTGACAGGTGCGAAGTGACACTTTACAGAGGTTTTATTTTGCATTTCCCGGGATTACAAATGAGGCTGACGATCTTTGCATATGTTTATTGGCCATTCATCGTTCCTTTCCTGCAAATTGCCTGTTCATATATTTCCCCAATTTTCTAATGTTTCTTTTGAAAATTGATTTGTGAAAGGGCTTTGTATATTTTGGATCTTATGTCACACATATTTCCCTTGATAAAAAGGAGTTTCAGGGGCTGGGGTTGTGGCTCAGTGTAGAGTGCTCACTTGGCATGTGTGAGGCACTGGGTTTAAAAAAAAAAGGAGTTTCATATTTTAATTAAATGTATCCATCCTTTTCTTGATGATTTGTGCTTTTCATATCTTTTTCAAGAAATCATTTCTTCTTATGTTGTGTTCATGTGTGTTTAAGTCTTCAGTACATCTGGAATTGATATTTTATGTGTGGTGTGAGGTCGGGATCCCAAGTCACTTTTTTTTTTTTTAGAACTGGGGATTGAACCCAGGGGCACTTAACCACTGAGCCACACCCCCAGCTATTTTCTGCATTCTATTTTAAGACAGAGTCTGAGTTGCTTAGGGCCTCACTCAGTTGCTGGGAATGACTTTGAACCTGCAATCCTCCTGCCTCAGCCTTTGAGCCACTGGGATTACAGGTGTGCCCCACCATGCCCAGCACCCATGACCTTTTCCTATCCTAACATAGATGTACAACTGCTCCAGCACCATTTATAGAGAATGAACCTTTTCCCCACAGATCTGCTGTGTCACCTCTGCCAAATATTGCTTCCATATATGTGTGGGTCTATTTTTGCAGTCTTTATTCTAATTCACTGGACTATTTATCCTTAGTCCAATACCACTTGGTCTTGTACCTTTCTAGGCTTATACTTTGAATTAAAAGAGCAAGTGCCTTCTTGAGAGCAGATCCATGTCTTATTCTTTGCATTTTCACTCATTACATGAACATCCATGTAATGGATGTAATACTTTTGCTTACAAAAGGGTATTCCATAGACTGTCTTAAGACCCCAAACTCCTTTTTGCAGAAGAGGAAACTTAAGCACAGAGGTGAGGTGGCTTGCCAAAGTCACACAACTAGAAAGTGTTGGATTTGGAGTTCTGTAAGATTTCAAAATCTTCTGCAAGCTTTCAAAGCCACCCCCGTCTATTCACCCCATATTGTCCACCCTGTCCATGAATTCCTAATTGTCCAAGGTCTACAGATCCTGTATCTGATGTTCACTCCTCTTCCTCTTCATTCATCAAGTAGCTTCTGAGTGGTGATGGTGAGCAGATGCTGGAGCCCAGACCCCATTTTCAGGGGCACTTCCTAGTGCCGGAGATCAGCCAGAAGGGTGGGACTGCAGGTGTGCATGTTGTGGGACATCATAGGAAGCTTGAGGTCTTGAGGTCGGTGTAAGGAGGTCGGGCCAGATTTCAGAGCCAGTTTAGAGCCAACCTGGGCGTGCACTTGGGCCCAGGGCTGCCTTCAGAGAGGACGCCAGCTTCCCTCTGGAATTAGAGGCGTCCTCCCGCCCTCCCGCCTCGAGAGGCAGGAATGCGAAGGATCAGCTTTCAGCAGAGCTGCGGCTGCTTTCCGGGGAGCTCCCTATGCAGGCCCTTCCCAAGCGGCCGAATTAACTGGTTCTGTCTGTTGGACTGGGAGAGCAGCTCTCGCTAAAAATAGAGCCCTGCCTGGGCCGCCGCAGTGGGAGTCGGAGCCCGGGCAGACCAAGGAATTGAGGGAGCCCTGCTCAGCGACCATCCGGGCCTGGCCGGGGACTGACCCCGAAGCCGAGACCGCGGGCACAGCGCTGGCCCCACAGGTGCCGCGGAGGGTGGAAGGCCTGCGGGACCCGGAGCGGCAGAGCCCGTCCGGGATGGGAGCCGGCGGCACGGCCTCCCGCGTCCTGGCCTGGGCCTCCCTGCCGCTGCTGGGGCCTCCGGCCAGCGCGCTCTGCGAGGACACGCTCTGCTGCAGAGGTAAGGCCTGGCGCACTCGCAGAGAGCCTCGTCTGCCTCGCCGACCCGGGGCCACTGCCAGGGCCCAGGTGGGGCGGACCCAGACGTCGATACTGGGCTGGGGGGGGAGGAGCCAGGAGAACTCTGCAAACTCACCTTTAGTTTGAAAAGGTGGCGGTCCCGCCATCAGGTCCGAAAAGGGTTCGCCCCCTTCTGGCCTCAGTGTTCCTGTCTGGAAAGTGGGACAATAAAATCGTTAAGGTTTAATATATTTCTCGGTCTCCAAGAGAAGTTGGGGGACCCGCCACAGCCGATCGCAAGAATGCGCGAGACGTTTGCCGGAGCCAGCTGGGGTCCTCGGGAGTTTGCGTTGGTACAAGTGTCGAGGTGCCTTCCGGGTGACATCTCTGTGTGCTGTCCTTTTCCAAAGCTCTTGTCCTCTCTTAGGTCCTTAGGGCCAGAAGCTGCAGATGGAAGCAGAAAGCACTGGAAAGTTTAAGGGGTCAGCAGACATACGAAAATCCTTGTGGGAGGGCAGTGTGGGTTGACAGAGGGGTGGTTTTGTAAGCAAAGTCGAGACCCGCTGCTCGGTGCCCAACCCCTATAGCCCTGGAGCTAAAGCCAGGGGAAGGACCCCGGCTGGCTAGCTGAGCCGCGGGCGCGCTCGATCGCGCCAGGTCCGGGGAGCGGAGGGGGCGTGTAGCTCCGCCTGGATCCCGGGCCCTCGCCGGGGCCGGGGCTCGGGATGGGCGCAGAGGGCTCGGCCCTGCCCAGTCCGGGGCCGGGGCGGGGCGGCGGTAATGGGGTCGATCGACCAAACAGGTGCGCCCCCGCCCCTTCCCTCCACGCCCCTGCTCGGCCCGGCCGGGCGGGCGGAGCTGCAGGCGGCTGGGCCTGGGATTGGCAGGGCTGGGCTGGCCCGGTGGCCGAGGAGTCCGGGAGCAGGAGAGCCGCGGCGCCAGGGGAGGTGCGGAGCCGAGGGGAGGTGCAGAGCCGACGGGAGCGCGCTCCTGTCGGACCTGCTTCGCTCGACCCAGCTGGCGCCGCGGAAACTTTCCTGCCGCCGCCCTGGGACCCCGGGACCCCACGTGACAGTGACTCGGCGGCTTCGCCAGCCTGGCCCTGGGTGGCTCCAGCTCCGGCGCCTTTGGGATGGCAGCGCCCGGCGGCCAGGCCGGCGCATAGAGGTAAAAGCTGGCGACCGCGGGTCAGGCGGAGGGGGCTCTGCAGGCTTGAGGCATCCGAGCCGGGTCCAGGGCTGGAGAGGAGCTGGGGGCTCGGATGCAAAGTATTGGGGTGCAGGACTGAGGAGTGGGCCGCAGCTTTGCTTTATTTACCCCTCTTTCACCAACAGCCTCCTCTCCCGCGGGGACTTCTGTACCAAATGTTGACCCTTTAAACTTTGCTGAGCGTTACCCTCTATTTTTGACCTCGGGGCTCAGGGCTGCCGCTGGGTCCTCTGGAGGGGAGGGTGTCACGAGGAAGGCACCCCAACTGGGGCCCGCACCAGCAGAAGTTGAGGTGGCCAGGAGTCTCCCAAAACTTCAAACCCTTTCACCTCACCCCACCGAGGCAACCCTCGCTGCCCAGAGCCAGGCACCCGAGGCCCCCAAATTTGGGGTATTTTTGTTGTTCTACCTAGCCAGTTTTCAGTTATGAGAGGGCAGGTGGCTGAAGTGAGGTCTCTTTTCTGTTTCCTGTCTGCTTTGAACCCCACCCTCCATGAAAATGCCTTGAGCAAAACAGAGTGAAAACCCGGACCAAAACCTTCTAGCTTCCGGCTCCCAGCCTGGGGGCAAGGGTATCAGGGTTTTCTGGTTGCTGGATAGTTCACACTTGAACTATCTGGTGTGTGCCTGGCTCTACACCTGCCCTTTCTGCCCTGAGGGGGAAGATGGGATTCTATCTTAATTTTAATTATGGGTGGGTAAGTAGATAGCTCATCACTAATGAAGATCATAATCAAACATTATCCCCCCTGAAACATTAACTCCTTTCTTGTTTTCTTTATCTGAGACTATAAATCTGAGAGTGTAAAACCAAACACCCAGTTTTGGGGGAGAATCTGGATTGAAACCTCAGACCCTTCTGCTTGCTAGCTGGGAGCCCTTGGGTGGGATTCTTAACCTCTCTGAGTTCTAAAGTCCCATCTCAGTGGGATGTAGCGAGACATTTGTGAGGTAAAAGTGGAAGGCACCTGGTTCATACAGAAGGCTTGAGCATCCAGTCTACACCCTGGACCTTGAGCCACCTTGTTGCTTGAGGGATTAAGCACCCCCTGCCTCAGTTTCCCCTCTCTTCAGAATGAGTAAAGCCCAGACTCTCTTAAGCAGCCCCTTTGAGGAAAGTGCAGGGATGCACACGCACGCCCTTGGGGACACATGTTATTGAAGAATGCCCCACCCATTTTCTTCCCTGCCATTAGCCATGCCAAGAGTGTCAGGCCTTGCCTGGGCTCCCTTTGGGTCCTTGGGGGTAACTATTAGAAATATCAGGGCCTGTCACCCCACCCCCCAACCCCAGGACCTTGGCTTCTGCAAAAGAACCAATTACCAGAATGATGGGAAGAGGGACTGACCTGCAGAACCTGGCTCCAAGTCACCTTCAAGATCATCTAGGCCACCCCCTCCTCATTTTTTTTCCTGGTGCACACCCCTGCCTGGCGAACATCTAGTCTTTTCCTCTAGGATCCTCTAGTAACAGTGAGCTCACGAGGCAGCTGGTTTCATGATTGGGCATCTCTAGTCTATCAAAAAATTCTTCCTGTTTAGAGCAGAAATCTGTGTCCCTGTTACTTCTACCCCCTGATTCTAGCACAACCCTTCGGGCATCTCTTACTGGCTCAATTATTCACTGAGGTCCCCTGGTGCCTGGCATTCTGTTCCTATCCTCAGGCATTCGGCACACTGGAACTGAGTTTGGCAATGATCACAGCACCATTTATTGAGTGTTTATTATATGCCAGGGCCTGTGCTGGAGGCTTTACACACATTCCCTTGCATCCTTAAGACAACCTCATGAGACCGATCATTTTTTATCCTCATTTTGCCTATAAAGAAACAGGTTTAGAGAGACTAAGGGACTTAGCCAAGGTCATACAGCCAGTAAGGTCTGGGCTGTACCCCAAACCCAGCCTCTGGATTAGCACCCATGCGTCTCATGATATTTCCTCCCACTCTTTCATGCATGTCCATGTGTGTGCACCTGAGCACATGCATGTGTGTGTGTGTGTGTGTGTGTGTGTGTGCACAGTTCATGCGCATGCTCCTGTGCCTGTGGTGTGTGTCAGGTACTTTCATCGTACGAATGGGGGGGGCACCCATTAAAATGCAAATTCCTCATCTTTACTCCAGACTTGGGCACCTGCCTTGAAAAAAATTCTCCAAGCCATTCTCTTGCACAGCACCATTTGAGAACCATAACAGTAAGGAATTCTTAGGAAGAGAATATGGCATGCAGGTCCCAAGAAGTCTCAACTCCAGTCTTGGTATCATTCTTTTAAGCTGGTTGCTTTTTCTTTCTGGGGCTTCCTTCCCACTTCAGAAGGGGCATGCCCTTACACCCTCAGCAAGGTGATTGCTGTCTGTGGGAGTCCCCCAGTGGATGTCTGGGGCTCTGAGGTAGGCCGTGGGGACAAAGGAGCCTGGTGAAATTTTACTAGTGGATGTGCAGGGGGAATGGCCTGTTACCCCACCCCCACCCCCACCCCAGGACCTTGGCTTCTGCTTTGTGGTAGGTCTGGCACACCTTGGGTTTGTGCACCTTGTGCTTGGGTTTCTCAGTCAGGTTAGGGGGTACCTTGGAGAGGAGGGCAGGACTCCCTTCCCCTACATACCTTCCTCCTCCATCCTCCCACGGTGGCCTCTGACCTTCCCATGCCATGAGGCGCTGGGCTGAATCTCTGGGGGAGGGGAATGGGCTGGTTCTGCCATGCGCACATCTGCAGTTTGAATCTGGTAGAAAGAAATCCCTCTCTTTGGAGGGCTGCACTGCTGGGTAGCTCTCGGGAAATGTGTCATCTGAGGACCTCTGGGCTGGGCTGGGCTGGACTGGGCTGGCCGGGAGGGCTGTGGGGTGAAGGGCTCCCCTGCACAGACCTCAGCAGTGTCGCCTTCCGGCTCCCAGCTCTGCTCTGCAGAGAGGGCATGTTCTGCTTTATCCTCTTTGATCCTGCGGAAGGCACAGAAGTATTAAACACCCATTTTATGGAAAAGGTCGCTGGAGTCCAGAAAGCTGCAGTGACATGTCCAAAGCCCTAATGTGTGTGGGAGGGGCTGGGGAGGTGGCAGAGTGGGGACTGGAACTCAGGTCCCTGACAATGTGCGCTGGCCTTTTTTGTGCTGTATCCCACACCTCGCTGTTTTCTGCTCCCCCTCTCGAGGCTTTGGTGCCAGAGCCCCTGTTTGGAAGCAGGAAGCCCTGGGCCTTGATCGGCTGTGTGACCCCCGTGTGACCCCCGGCAGGGCTGGTGTTCTCTTCATATCCCTGGCTGTGAAGGGGGTGGAGTTGAGGTCATTCAGCTTGGTCCCTAAGGTTCTTGCAACCTTGACCTTCATGGGCTGTACTTTGGCCTGCAGTTCTGGGGAGAGGGAGTCTGATGGGCTCAGGGCATGAGGGACAGGTCGGGTCAGCCAGCAGGGTGCCACACTGGGAGTGATGAACTCAGCCAGAAAGGCTCTTATGGACCTGGGGTGCAAAGGGCCAGGAGCACTGGGCAGAGGGAACGGCAGCCAGAGAAGCCCAGGGTGGGGTGAGGTTGCTCACCTCCCAAGGAAACAGTCTCTTGGGCTCTGAACACGCGGAGAGTGATGGTGGGGGTCCTGGACGGAAACCAAGTGGGGAGATCAGTGTTCTGGGAACAACCCAGCTGGAGTCCCCCTGCAGTCTAGAGTAGCTGGGGCCAAGAGACCAGCGGGCTGTGCAGGGCCCCTTGTCTCCCTCCCAGGCTACCGATGCCTCTCCTGGGGCTTCCTCAGCCTTCCCTGACTCCAGCCCTGACAGAACGGCTCTCACCTCTCCCTGGAGCAGCTGGCTGAGGTGACCCAGCTGCCTTCTCCCCGTGCGGGGGTGGGGGGGAGACCCTGGCAGCCTGGCCTCCTGAGGCAGACCCTTGATAGCTGGACCTTGTTAGCTACCTGAGTCTTCTTCCTGTCCAAGAATGGCTCCCTGTCACCCACCCACCGCAGGAGACCAGTGTGCCCTGGCCAGCAAGGCCTCATGTCTGGCTCCGGCTTTCCTCCCTGTCGGTCTCCCTCAGATTTCAGACTTCATGCTTCCTGGTCTCTGCCTGTGACTCCCAGAAGGCCCCTTCTGCCACTGCTTCATACCCAAATTATTACTTCCCTCTGGGTCTAGCACAAATGCCACCTCCATTGGGTTTCTTCTTCCCACTCAGGGTGGGCTCCCTCTGCTCAGTGCTGGCTCGAGTTCTGATGAACCAACCTGCTTTACACTTCCCTGTGGGCTTGTCTGTCTCCCACGATGGGCTCTGGACCTCTTGAGGCCGCAGACCTGGCCTTGTGTCATCTCAGTGCCCACATAATGGGTGTGGCCTGGCAAGGGCCTTCCTTGGTCTAGTAAATGCTCATCCAGCTTTGTGGCCTTGGACTGGCTTTGAACCAGGCTGCTTTTGACTCAGGGCATTTTTTCCTGCACCCAGCTCCCCACATGATCAGGTGGGGAGTCTGACTCTCAGTTCATGCCTCGGACTGGGCTGGCTCCAGCTGAGGGATAGAGAGGGTTTCTTTGGGTTTTTGCGGAAAGACATCCCTGTATTCTTTGGTTCTTTTTTTTTTTTTTGCATATTAGGCTCTTTTTAAAAAATAACTTTATTTTGTTTATTTATTTTTATGTGGTGCTGAGGATCGAACCCAGGACCCCGCATGTGCTAGGAAAGAGCTCTACCACTGAGCCACAACCTCAGCCCCAATCTTTGGTTCGTTCTTGATCTGCTCTATGTGTGTAGTGGGTTCTGAGGATGGAAGTCCTGCCTCATGCATGCTAGGCAAGAGCTCTGCCACCAGCCACATCCCTAGCCCTGATTTGCTTTCGAAGCCTATTCTGACTTTGTGGCCTCAAAGATGGGCAGGCCTGGAAGCAGGTGTGGCAAAGCCACCTGTCAGTCCCCTCCTGCAGGCTGAACTTCAGGTCTCACATAGGAACAGTCAAAACTCACCTGGTTCTTTTTATTTTTAAAGAGAGAGAGAGAGAGAGAGAGAGAGAGAGAGAGAGAGAGAGAGAGAGAATTTTATTTATTTTTTAGTTTTTTTGGTGGACACATCTTTGTTTGTATGTGGTACTGAGGATCGAACCCGGGCTGCACGCATGCCAGGCGAGCGCACTACCACTTGAGCCACATCTCCAGCCCCTCACCTGGTTCTTTAGGAAAGGCCTGTGGGGTCATGGATGTGACACCAGGGGCACAGAGGGGTCATTATGACTGTTCTACCCTGTGTTCAGAGAGGGTTGACAGCCACATAGGCCCAAGTGGAAGGAACAAAAAGGAAGACAGATATTCATCCTCCAACACAAGCCATTACTGCCTGTAGAGTGCTCTCACTCAGAGGGGTCTTTTTAATCCAGGCTCCTCTGACTTTCTGCAGAGGAAACCGGCTCTGAGAGGGGGAGCTCTGGGCCAGTCTCCCCAGGCAGAAGGAGGCTCCTCCCTCCCTCGGTCCAGTGCTCACCGCAATCCAGGGGGCTGACTGTATGGAGGACTTACCAGTCAGGGAGCATTTTTCCTCCGAGAGTTCCATGTTGGGGTCATTTCCTGGGCGATGTCATTAGACGAGGGTAAACCCAGGCAGCGGCATGTCAGGGAGGTGGGACAGGGGAATGGGCCATGTTTATGAATTTGACCAACACCCACACAGGTGGGCCAGGTGGCCAGGCAGGAGAGCTCTGACTAAGGGAAGAAGTCCCCGTCCCCTCATAGGTCATGGTGGCTGGTATCTGTTCAAAAGCATCTGGAGAGTTTTTGAGGGGTGCTGGGGATTCTAAAGAGAGAGGATACAGGTGGCTGATTTTGTGTTCGGACCCCACAAATCTCTTGCCCAGATGGAGGCTGGCAAGGCCAGCCTGAATATTTCCCTCATTGTCCTGTCACCTTATCAGCCTACCTGTCCTGCCTCGTCCCCCACCTAGACTGAGCATCCACCGTGGTGCCCCATGGCTGTCCCCTCTAGGTGACCCCAGAGCAGGACCCACCTTGTCAGAGTCGGGCTGGGAGGCGAAATGGGGTAAATGAATACAGAAACAAGAGAGTGGCCCTCCTCCGCCTCTCCAGACCCACCTGGCTGACACTCGTTGGAGAATATGTGACGACTGAGGCCACCAGGAGACGGCTGTTTGCCAGGGCCATGAGGACCCGGCCAGACATAATGGAAGCTGGCAGTGGCCGGAGCACAGACCGCGGGGCCTTTCCTGGCAGAGGGAAGCCATCAAAGAGGGCGCTGCTTCCGGGAGGAAAGAATTCCCAAAAGGCTCAGTCAGCCCCCTGATAGGGATCTGCAGGGCGTGTGAGGGATTTGTTTTTCGGCCAGGATGTGGGGAGTTAAAAATAGACACCATAATCCCTCGGGGATCATGTCACACTTGAGGCTGTGCAGAGCCCTCTGGCTCCATTATCTGACTTGAGTGGCTGGGCTGCCATTGACGTAGGCAGGGCCTGCTTTAGAGAGCACGTGGAGGCCTGGGCCCAGTTTCTGGCTGCGGACGGTGCCCACAATTCAGCAGCATGACCACCTGTGTCTGCGCCCCAGGACCCTCTATCTGTGCTCACGTCCAGTCTGCAGGAGGGGAGGGCTGCTGGGACAGCAGGGCAGGTTTTTCTGTATTCCTTTTTTGGGGGGATGCTGGTTCGGAATCCTCTCCTTTGAACATCTGAGTGTCCCTTGGCCTCTAGCCCTGGGCCTTTATTAGCCGTGCTCCTTCACCAGTGAGGTCAAGGTCCTGGCTGGTCAGGACAGGAGCTGGACCAGACCTGAGCTGGACAGACCCTTAGAAACCCTCTGGTGCAGTCCTTCTGTCTTAGGACCGGGTGGTCAGAGGCCCGGGTTTGCCTGACCCTTCAGGAGCATTCATGGCGGAGCTGGCTGTCCACCCACACCTTCAGGACCATTGCTGTCCTCGGCTGCATCTGTGCTCAGGGCCACCCTTCTTCTCCCACCCTAGGGCCAGGGAGTCCCACTCGGTGAGGATCCCATTTTCTCAGGCTGGGCTCTTTCTGGAGCTGGGAGCCAGCGGTGCCAGGCCTTTTGGGTTCCCAGAGAGGGCTCCTGGCATCGGCCTTGGCTTAGTCACAGGGATGAGGTCATTCCTCACCTCTGGATCAGGGAGGATGCCAAGGTTGGGGAACTTTCACTCTGAGCCACTTGTTGACGCGTGTGTGTGTGTGTGTGTGTGTGTGTGTGTGTGTGTAAGAAAAACAGACCTGTCGGTTGGGACTTTGTACTTGGCCCATGAACTGTCAGCCTGGGGAAGCCACTGGGGCTTAAGCTGTGCCATCTGACAGCTTCCCAGGACAGTGGATGTAAGTCAGGGAAGAGCTTGGACTAGAGCCCAAACCTGATGTCAGCTCTCACTGTGTCTCACACTGGCTGTGTGAGCCTGACCAAGGTGCATGACCTCTCTGGGCTATAATAAAAATACCTAGCAGCTCATGCTTTCTGAGTACTTCCCATGGGCCAGGCATCAGGTTTAAGGCTCTCTAAGAACTAGCCCACTTCATTCTTCTTTTAGTACCAGGGATTGAACTCAGGGCCACTCGACTACTGAGCCACATCCCAGCCCTTTCTTGGATTTTATTTAGAGACAGGGTCTCACTGAGTTTCTTAGTGCCTTGCTTTTTGCTGAGGCTGGCTTTGAACTTGTCATCTTTCTGCCTCAGCCTCCTGAGCCGCTGGGATCACAGGGATATGCCACTGCACCCGGCTCCGCTTCATTTTTACAACAGACTGGGAGGTTCTGTTATCATTCCCATTCTGTAGACGAGGAGACTGAGGTCCAGAGAGGAGGACGGACTCCCTAAGGTCACCCAGCTGGGAAGGGGTAGAGTCAGGGTTTGAAGTGCAGGTCTTCCCGACTCCACAGCCTGCTGCATCAAGCACTGCTGCTCTGCCCTCTAGCCGCTTGAAAGCCTCCTGAGGAATCATGAAAGTATCATTACCGAGAGGCAGGCCAGGTGTGATGAAGTGGGTGAGGGTAGCAAGGGGATGAACGAGAGGTCCTTGGCTACATTGGCTTCATCTCCAACTCCCACTTCAGCACCATCATTGAGCAGCTAGGGAGAGGGAACAGAGGGAAGCAGGTATGGCTATATCCAGGTGCCATGGAAGGAAAGGCACATCAGAAGCCACGGGTTCACGGCCTGAGTCCATTTCTTTCCATCCCTATACCTTGTTGGCTTTTCTGAAATTGTTGTTCATTTCTTTCCCATCCTCCCCTGCAGGGACCTTCAAGGCAGGGGAGCTGCTGGGGCCAATTTTCTTTGAGTGGAGTGACCAATAGCAAGGCATTGATTCAGATTTGGAAGAGGATCTGATGGCTGCTGAGTCCGGGGCTTGGGATGGGAGGTGGCAGAAGAGCCCAGTCATCTGTTTCCACTGCAGGGAGCCTGGAAGTGTGGAGAGGCTGAAGGTGGGTGTGTGGCCTGGGTCCTTCAGACAGACCTGGGTCCGTGATACCAGCCATTTGACCTCAGGCAGAGCTACCTCATTCTCCATCCTAACTTATTACTGGGGACAATGACACCTATTTCCTGGGGTGGGTGTCAGGTAACTTAGACCCAGGAGAGCATGATGCTGGGCCCACAGACAAGTGCACAAGGTGTTCCTGTTTTTGTGATGGCTTATCATTTGCACTATTATTACAAGGGTCTCTAAGAAGACTGCTTTAGCTGTGGTCTTGGGATGCTCAGGCCCTCGCTGCTTTCCAGAACTCCCTTCCTCTGGCAGAGGCAGTTCCGGTAGGGAGAGGTCTGAATTATTTACTCACTTTTCTTGTAAACCTGGACAGGGACTCAGATCAGCCAAATCCAAAGGCTTCTGAGTGTGGGATTTTAAGGGAGTGGCTTTGATGGATAGAGAAAAGGGTTAACGGAGAAGAAGATTCTTGGAGGTGCTGGGAGGGTTCCTTCTCCTGGCGCCCCCCCACCCTGCCCCTCGGGCTGTTTCTGTGGTTTAAGGCACCAGGAGAGTCAGCTGAAGCATTCTGCTGGCTCAGGAGTCTGAGGCTGGCTGCTCCTTGCCTCTCTCCCTCCTTCCCAAGGGTCCACGCTAGCTAGAGTCCTGTAGAGGGAGAGCATGCCCTGCCTTGGGAGAGGCCACATGCTTGTGTGGACAGTAGGGGCAGGGTGAAGGGTCAGGGGGCTTCCCAGGGGAACTGGCCTGGAGCCAGCCCAGGAGGACAGTCTTCCAGGTGGCTGCAGACAGCATTGCAAAACCCACTTTCCCCCAGCTCACCTGGTTGTCTGTGGTGGCCATGTAGCTAAGTCAGCTGAGAGCACCCAGGCCCGGCGGGCAAGACCTGCAGGGAGGCGAGGAGATGTCGAACCCTGCCTCAGTTTTCCCATTGGGCCCAGACCTTGACAGAGCCCCTTCTCTGTTGGACATGCTCCTGGGGAGGGAACAAGAAGGACCAGGAGCAAGGAGTTGTGGATTTGGTATCTGAGCTAGGTTTGTCACCCCCCAGCACCTGCCCCCCTCCCCCAGGCAGGTCATTTCACTGCTTGCGCCTCAGTTTCCACCCAAGGGGGAGAATAGTACCACCCACGTCACCGTCACCTGGTTGTTTTGAGACTTGGGTGAGGTCATGCTTGTGAAGTGCTTATCTCGGAGTTGGCATGGGGTAAGTGCTTGTCATTATCAACCGCCCTGGCGGGGGACACACCTCTACAGCCCCTGCCTCGTCCTCCTGCCCAAGTTCCTGTTTGTTGTTGACATCCTCTGCATCTACCAGCGCAGGGACTTTAAGCATTTGTGTCCTAGCTGGAATTCCTCTGTGCATTGTCTAGTTAATTACCTAATTGAATTAAGGCACACAGTTTTACTTCCTTTCCAGTGCAAGGGCAGGAAGTGGCCTGGTGCCTTCTTCGAGATGAGTATTGAGATGTATTTGATGACAGTGGTGATACCTCCCTCTCCTGAGAGGCCTGTTCCCACTTAGAGCAGCTCTGTGGCCCGTCAATCAAGCTGCAGCCATGTGCTTAGAAACATAATTCTTGTTGAGGATGTTGGTGGCTTTGGCCACGTGTTTCTTTCCGTGCCAATTTGCTGTTTTGGCACCTTCTGGCCCACTCATGGATGGATAGTGGAAAAGACTTCCTTTTAAATATTTAGAACAAGTGACCCATGAACAGATCTGAGAAGTGCATTCAATGGAACATAAGTAAAGAATTAAGGCACCAGGAGAAGCTCGGGTGACAGGGAGCCAGCCACTCTGCTCTGCACTTGGACGTGGGTGGCGCTGGCTTTTGCCCAGCCCCTTGTCCCTGTGGAGGGGGAGCCGAGTGGGCCTGAGATGGATGTGCTGGGCCTTCAAATCCCTGCCCTGTCACTTAGTAGCTGAGTGAATTGAAGCAGCCACTTAAAGCGGCTCCAAAGCAAGAGACACAGAGAACCTGCCTCTTGGGCGTCATAAAGAATGGCCTAGCACTTGCTGAATACTCCTAAGTCGGCCATTATTTTTACCCAAGGACCTTAAACAAACTGCACCATGTTCTTTACCCTATGGCCCTCCCCATCCTGCCTTCTTCCTTCTCCAAAGATAACACCCAGGGCCCCGGGTGACCCGGCTTTCCGCCTTTGCACTCCTGATGGGCAGGTCCTGCTGTGTGGCATGTCCCCTCCCCATTCCTGCCCACGGATTCCCTCCTCTTTCTTTCAGAACTTATCCCAAGCACCATGCTTTCCGTGACATTTTCCTGAGGCCAACCCTGTCTTAAGTACCTTGTGGCCTTTTCATGCTGAGGATCTACAGCCTGGCTGGCCCACGTGTGCTCCGTCGAATGTTTGGCTGTTCAGATGCTCCAAGGAGAGGAGTTGAGAATGGCTCCATGTTTGCTTGTGCAGTTCCCAAACACGGATGCAGTCGTAAAGGCTCTGGGAGGGCCTGCTGAAAGAAACCTGGGGAGCTTTGTCTACCCCAGCCCTCTCTAACCTCTGATGGTAGCACACGTTCTTCTTGGAATGCCTGGTGACAGCTTTGTGACGCTCTTGGAGATGTGGCATTGTAGGCACCTATATAACAGTTGGATGCTCTGGCCCCCTTTACCATGAAGGAAACCAAGACCCAGAGAACCCAGTAACTGGCTCCAGATAAGCCAGTGTCTGTCCCCTCTGTCACCACCTGGATCCACTGGCCGGTCCTTCATGGGGGTAGAGGGCCAGGTGGCAAAGTAGGGCAGGGTGTGACAGCCAAGACCCACTCTTGAAGAGCCTTTGGCCTTGTGGAGATGAGATGGACATATGGAATAGGGTGATTAACTGCCAATCGTGTGTCTGAGACCCTCGAAGCCCCATCCTCAGTCCTCATTCCTGCCCAAGGAAGGACCTAGGAGTCGCCTTTCCTCTGAGAGCCCAGCAGGCCACACGGCTGAACTGGGCCCTGCCTGACCCCCACCCCCAGCGGGTGGATTCCCAAGGCCCTTCTGGAGTCCCCTGCAGGGACGCAGCCCAGTGGAGATGGCAGGAGCTGCAGGGAAGGGAGCAGCCTCTGTTTATCGATGCACATTTCCCCTGCCATTCTGGGGAAAAACGCTTTCTTTTAGATTCCTCTTTTATTATCTGAAATTCTCAGGGGAGCAATTACCTGCCGGTGGGAATTATCTACCGTCTTTATTCTGCTGCCTGTCTGCCTGGGTTCTTCCTTGGAGTAATTGATTTGAATAACTCAGAGCTGCTGAATGTTGCCTTAGGAGTGGGTGCTGGGGCAGAGGCAGGGGAATACCCACAAAAGCCTTTGGGAAGGCGTTGGCGGCCAGCAGCTGCTGATAGGTGGTGGGGGCTGAGTCGGTGATTGTAGATGATGCATTTTTTTAGCTTTGAGTTTTTCCCTCTGTTCGGAAGGTGTGTGGGTGTGCTCTGCCTGGAATGGGGACAGGTTTGCCAGAGGGAAATGAGGAGCTGAAGCATGGGCTCTCAGGTCCTGTGGGCTGGGTCACCCTGACTCTGGCCTTGGCCTTGACCCTGTCTCTGTGAGAGCCCTGGAGGTGGTGAGAACTCCCTGGAGAACCTTTGAGGAGAAGAGCTGCTGGGAATTGGCCTGACCCTTCTCCTGGGCAGACCCAGTCCTGTCCCCCACCCAGGGCATCCCCTGCCCCCTGGGAGTGGGGGGCAGACTGGGACACCTGGCTGCACCGGGGTGGAGAAGGTCATGAAGGGCGGACCTCGGTGGGGGTGGCCCCGTGTGACTGTGCTCAGTGGATAAAAGCCAGTGTGTCAGGGCAGGGGGATGAATGTTCTCCCGGGAACAGTCCCGATTTCAAACCAGACAAATGCGCTGGGTGTGGAAGGAAAATCTTGGACTGGAAGCCTCCCCCATCTCTGTCCTGTTGGGGCCTATGAGGATAGGTTCCATGAGGTTCCTCTTCTCCCTTCCTCCCCACTCCCTCCTCCAGACCCACAGGGCAAAGTTCTGGTCTAGCCCCAAGGATGGCCTGTCCCTTGTCACAGTGAGCACAGTCCCCCGGACACTGTGACTCCGCCATCACCCTCCACCTGGGTGCCACATGGCATTTCCCCCTTCTTCTTCGATGAGGAAGTAGAAGTTTGTTCACTTAGGGGGTCAGTGGAGGGTGAGGCCTTGCGCTGGTCTCGGGCCTGAATGCAGGGCTGGGGTCTTCAGATGCCCAGTGTTAGAAGGGGTGGCACACGTGGGGAGGGCCCCTGATCTCTGGTTCTGTCACGGCTTGCAGCTGGAATTGGTGCTGTGATTGTGACTTGGGTCTGTGTCTAATCACCTGCCAGACCGGGAAGCACCCACAGGACAGGGACTCTGTCACCTTGAGATCAGGGCTCAGTGCCCAGCTTGGTGCTTCTGTGGGGACCAGCCAGGGCTTTTCCAGGTATAAAGACAACCGCCCCCACCCAGCTGGCCAAAGCTGAAGGGATTTTCTGGGATCATGTATTTAAAAAACCCAAGGAGGCCCAAGTAAATGATCAGACATGATATCTGTCTCTCTCCTCCTATCCCTGCCCCCTGTCCCCCATTACTGGGCTCTTCTTCTTCCCTGCACTGGGAATGGTGAAAGGAGAGTCCCCAGGAAAACTGGGCACACAGGACCAAACACAGGTATAAACAAACAAGCCACCCATAAGCATGCAATGCGCGTATTATGAATGGTTGTTAAACTCAATGGATAGTGTGTGTGTGTGTGTGTGTGTGTGTGTGTATGTGCACTGGGGATTGAACCCAGGGTGCTGTACCAACTGGCTGCATCCCAGTCCTCACTAAATTGCTGAGGGTGGCTTTGAAATTGGCGATTCTTCTGCCTGGGATTACAGGAGTGCATCACCGCTTCAGACTCAATGGATTTTTGTAGAAACATTTTTCCCCTTAAGAGGGAATTTACCTTGTAGGTCCAATACCCAGGCACTGCGTCTCCTATCAACCAAACTCTGTGCATTGAGAAGGGTTCTACAACTGCTCCTTGGCTCAGCAGAAAAGAGTCCCATGATTGGTTAATGATGTGCCCTAGCCTTGTGTCGGGCTGCAGGGTAGGGTGTGGCAGAGTGGGTGCTGCGCATCTCACATGCCTGGCTGCTGTGAGTTTGGGTGTTATAGAAGTTCTTTTAAGGGTTGACCATAGCTAGGCACTGTGGCACATGCCTGTAATCCCAGCTACTTGGGAGGCTAAGGCAGGAGGATCTCAAGTTCAAAGCCAATCTGTTAAACTTGACAGACCCTGTGTCAAATTAAAAAATAAAAAGGGCTGGGGATATAGCTCAGTGGTAGAACACCCCTGGGTTCAATCCCCTGTACCATTAAAAAGAAAGAAATAAAGAAAAGTTGAAAACAATTGGGTTGAACCTAAATAATGTTGGCAGCTTCTTCCAAACTTTAAAGGCCAAATGTGCATGCTTGGTAGCCCTTTCTGTCCAGGTGCAATGGCACCCTCTAGAACCAAGAGGATTATAATGCAAAAGCACATGAAGAAGGGTGATTATTGGAAGGTGTGGCTCCTGGCACTCTGAGGAATCTGAGGAGGACTTCAAGTGCTTTGTGACAAAACTGAACTGTTCTCTGCAGTGACAGAGTCAACACATCTATATGGAGTATCTACCATGCGCCAGGCACTGTTTTAATGAAACTGAGAAATTCTCCCACTGAACTGTTTAAGGCCAAGCTTGTGAGAGAAGAGATGTTGGAGGAGGAGGCAGATCTTAGGATTCCTTTTTTTTTTTTTTAGTGAGGTTTTGGTGAGAATTGAAGATGCCGTTACACTTGAGCAGAGTGTGGTATGATCTTGGTAATGATTTGACAAGCTCCCTGAAATTAACTCTGGTGCCCGGAAATCCACCATTAGTGACTGATTCCTTTGAATTAAACCCGGCTCTTTCTAGCTTACGTCTTAGGTTCTGAGAGGACACCGAATGGGGATGATCTCAATCATCCCCAAGTCCTCCGTGGGTTGGAAGTTAGTCTTTGTTTTTCTCTCCCATGACAAGGCTCTTAGAAGACAGGACCCCCTATTAGGGGTGGGGGTGGTCATAGATGGAGTTAAATAGGGGAGCAGGGTACAACCTGGAGCTGGCAGTGACAAAGTTTGCACTTACACGTCACTCTGCGGACTCCACCCTGGTCGCTAAACTTAGTAATAGTTAAAATTTTTAGTCATCAGATCGCTTTTAGTGGTCATTGTTTTCCAAGTTTGGATCCTAAAGGCAGAACAAGAACTGAAGGTTCTTCCTGGCTCTGACCCCCTGCTGTAGTCTTCCAGATCCTTCCGCTCTGATGGGCGGCCCCTTCTCTGCCTGCCTGGGCTGGCTCTGCAGGAAGTTGCTGAAGCGCCGGCCAGACACCCCTTGGCTCCTGCTCCTCTGGGCTGTAGGAAAGGCGGTCTGCCCCACCCGTTCACCTTCTAGTTCCTTCCCCTCTGAAAATCCTGGCCTCTGACCCATCAGTAAATGTTGACCATCTACCTCTCTCCAGATGGTGGCCACTGGGGTGTGTGGGTTTAGGACTGGGCTTGGCCAGCCAAGTTACTGAGCTGTCTTTTGCAGACCTTCCCATCTGTCGGATGGGATAGCAGTACTAACCCCAGCGTCCCCTCAGGGTGGCTAATCCGAATCAGCCTCTAGTTCAAGGCCTGGCATGAAGAAGAAGCTCAATGCACCAGAACTTTGATCCTGTGATCCTCTTGCTTGAGACCAGCCAGCCTCGCCCTGCTGAGTGCTGACTCTCCTCCAGCTGGGGACTTCTGGCCTTCCCCATCACTGTCCCTTAGTGTCCTTGCACACATCTTCTCTGTGCATGCCTCCTGACTCTCCAAGGTCCTATCTTGGGTACTGTCCTCTCCTCACCTGCCAGTCCTCACCTGGAAGCCCTGCTCACGCCTCGGGTGTCCGTGGCTTCCTGAACCTGGACTGCTCCCAGTCCCGGGTGGGAATTGCTGCCTCTGACCTGCTCTCCTGCGTTCCAGGTGGAGAGAAGTGATTGTCACTGGATGCTCAAAGGCCCATCCACCTGTCCAGTGTGGAGTCCTTTTCTTCCCACGTCCCGCTTTCCTTCCTCACAGTGGCCCTCTCCCAGCCCACAACTTGCCCCTTGTGGGTGAAGGCTGCTGAACCCTGCCCCCACCAGGGAACCCTGGGCAGGTGGCTTTCCCCCTTCCTGTCCCTTCTCTCTTGCTACATGCAAGTCTGGACATTCCCCTTGGGCGTCATCCCTGTGCCCGATCCCTGCCCTCACTTCTTGTGGGGGACCCAGCCACAACCTCCTCTCGTGCTGTCCCGCGGGAGCTCTCTAAACCTTGGTGTGATGGGGTCACTCTCCTGATCCTCTGGCACTCCCCATTTTCTCTGGCCCAACACCCCTTGCCCACAGCTCCTTCCTGTGAGCCCCGGTTCAGCCCCCTGAATACTCACTCTGAGTCCTCCCGCCTGTCCCATGGCCACGCCCTTGTTCTCAGAGTTCCCCTGCCTGGAACACAGTCCCCTCACAAAGCCAGAGCGGGTGCAGGCCCCGTGCCGCACACCCCTGCCTGCCACCACAACAGCGTGGCTCTGTGTGTCTCCCCGTGCCCTTGGCTCCTTGGGGTGCTCATTCTGTAGACTCCGTGAGATTTACAGTTTGATTGACTGGAGGTCAGCCTGGAAATCTCGGGGCTCTGCAAGCAGAAGGCCTGGCCTGATGGGTATGGCCACCTCTTAGGCACGAAGTGGGTACCTCCAGATAAGTGGGATTGAGGGGGGCCGGGATGAGGACCCCTAGTGCCTGCTGCAGGCCTGAGTTCTACTCTTCCCCACTCACTATCTGGAAGACCATGTGGCCAGGAGCCTTCCACTTACGACATAAGGGGCCTCTGTACCCCCAAATTCTCTCTCTGTTGGGAGGCAGTATTTCCACCTCTCAGGGTTGGGGCTGCTGGCTAGATTGAGCAAGGGTGTGGGAAAGCAAAACAGAAGCAG
Organism: Spermophilus citellus; assembly: GCF_964194105.1. Lineage (NCBI taxonomy): Eukaryota > Metazoa > Chordata > Mammalia > Rodentia > Sciuridae > Spermophilus > Spermophilus citellus. The sequence continues at coordinate 619,415 of NW_027672891.1, read as the reverse complement.
ACAGATAATAATTAACAGATGTCAGTTGTTCATAGCTTTAAAATACCGTGGCCACCCCACCCCCTCCCCACAGGAGGGAAGAGACCCAATGTCACTTGACCCCTTGGAAGAGATTGTTTCACAGCCCACTTGGGACAGGTTTGGCCAAGACAGTGACAGGTACCATGGGTGTGTGGGCATGGGGTGGAGATCATGCCATTCCGGGTCCTCTGGCTTTGACTTACCTTGATTCCCTGGGGGTTTTCTTGGGGTGAGGGTGATGGCTGCTGAGGAGAAGGTGGCTGGCATTTGGGGAATGTCACCAATCAGTCCATGGTCCTGCTGCCCTGCTCCATACAGGCCAGGCAGCTGTCCTGAGCTGCATGACCACAGGCGCCTCTGGCTTTTCCACTGCTGCCCCTTGGCCTGGCCCCTCTCCTCCGGGGAATGTCCTATTTCTGCTGGCACCTCAAGTGCCAGGCTGTTCCTGACCGTATGTCTGAAAGACAGTGACCTCCCCACAGTTAGTCTCCACCTGAATACTTGTGTTTTTTCATTATAATGTGTATCACATTTTAATTTACATGTATACACACATTATTTATTTATTACGTTAACATATTTTCAATCCCAGCAACTTGGGAAGCTGAGGCAGGAGGATGGCAAGTTCAGAGGGGGACCAACTTCGGCAATTTGGTGAGACCCTCTCTCAAAATAAAAATAGAAAGGGCTGGGGATGTAGCTTAGTGGTGGAGGGCTCCCGGGTTCAATCCTCAGTACCATTTCCTCACTTAACGGAAATGGTGGAAAGTAAGGGGAAGGGAGAAATGAAGTATGATAAAACCCATGGCACCATCTTCATCCTCATCCACAGCATGGCTCAGGGCTTTGGAGCCTGAGTCTGTCCACACAGTAAACGGGGGGCTGTTCTGGAAACAGTTTATACTTTTTTAACCCTTGTTTGTTTTTGTGGATATTATGGGTTAGATGTTAGGTATCCCCCAGAAGCTCATGTGTGAGGCAATGCAAGAAGGTTCAGAGGAGAAAAGATTAGATTATGGGAGTCTTAACCCAATCAGCAAATTAATCCCATGCTGGGATTAGCTGAGTGGTAACTCTAGGCAGGTAGGGTTGGCTGGAGGAGGTGGGTTCCTGGGGGAAGGCCTTTGGCGGGTATATTTGTATCTGCTGAGTGGAGTCTACCTCTGTCTGCTTCCTGAGCATCATGTGAGTGTTCCCTCTGCCACACTCTTCCACCATGATGGTCAGTCTTACCTGAGTCCCGAGGAATGGAGTCAGTCTTCCATGGACTAAGACCTCTGAAACCATGAGCCCAAATAAACTTATCCTCCTCTAAAATTGCTCTAACTAAAACACTGTGTTTCCCACTGGACTGACAGCTCGTGAGGGCAGCTCCCTGGACACCTTCCACCATGAACCCCGACCAGGTTCTTTGTAAATATTTGCCAGATGAACTCATGAAAGAGTAGATGACTTGGCCTCTCTTGAGGTGACCAGCTGTCTTGGTTTGCCCAGGATGGAGGGGTGTGGGACTTTGAGTTTTAAAACCAACAATGTTCAGGGAGGTCAGGAAGGTCTGCTCACCTCGCTCACCCTCCCTGGAAGTCCGGGTTTTCCCAGGTCCTGATGCAATTTTACGCCCAAAGCCTTAAGTCAGGGGCAGACACGTTCCTGAGGAGTATGGGGGTCCCTGGGGTTGTGCACAAGGGGTGCTGGGTCCTATCTGCCTTGAATGGTCCCTTCTAAGCCAGCAACCAGCTTTCTCTCCCACATTTTGCAGATGACATCAGCTTGGTATGTCCAAGGTCAGCTCCAGATTGCCAAGCCAGGGTCCTTGCTATGACACAGCATGGCAGCTCCTCCCTGGAGCTTAGTGACACCCCCTTCTGATTTAACATCCAGGATGGTGATGCCAGGCCAGAAAGGGCTTTACCTATGTCAACAGGCCTCCTCTTCTTGGTGACTGGGGAACCCCAAGGGCAAGTTTTAAACTTTCTAGCTTTAAGGCTTTGAGTTTCCTTTACCTCCACCATCTGTTTTTCTCCTTCTTTGTCTTCTAATCTACAAATGCTTTTAAGAAGAAACCATCCACCCATTCTCTCACCTGCCAAAGGCAGTTGGTTTTTCAATCCCAGTACTGCAAAATAAATAAATAAACAAAAGAATAAATAAATAAATAAACAAGTAAAAACATGAATAAAATAGGGAGGTAAAAATTACTACCTGCTGGGATTGCTGAGAAGGCAAAAAGACAGGGACTTCTCAGAAGCATTTAGCAGAGTGCCAGGGATGTGATATTTCTCAATAAGTGTTCATTTCTGCTGTGTGGTGATTTGGGAGTCTGGAGAGGTATGTGCTGCTGTAAACAGACCTTCCCGGGTGAGAGCTCTGAGTCTAATTATCCCCTGTCCCCTGGAGCATGGAAGACCCGCAGGGAGGGCCCTGCTTTGCTGTCCAGTACCTCTGTGGCATGTCTACACCCCCCACCCTGCTAAGCCCGGCTGTGGCAGCTTGTCCAGGAGTTCCCTTCATAACTACCAAGCATTCACACAGCACTCCCCCGGACAGGTACTGCTTTGGCATTCCCCTCCCTCACCCCCCACTTTACAAACGAGGAAGCCAAAGTTCAGAGAGGTGAAACCATTTGCCTGGGACACACAGCTGGTAGCTGAAGAGCCCACACCCTGACCCAGAATGGCTGACCTTTGAGTCCCTTTTGGTGTGAGGTTTGAGTTCTGTGGCGAGTAGGTCTTGGGATGTGGGCTCTGATTTGGCCAATGGCATGGCAGGACCAATGAGGCTTTTCAGATATTTTTTTTAAGAATTTAACCTTTATTTTATTTGTTGTTTTGTTGTTTTTTATGTGGTGCTGAGGATCAAACCCAGGGCCTCACCAGTGCTAGGCAAATACTCTACCCCTGAGCCACACCCCAGCCCCCAAAGAATGTTTTTTTTCTTTTTGGTGGTGTTGGGGATTGAACCCAGGGCCCTGTGCATGCAAGGCAAGCACTCTACCAACTGAGCTATACCCCCAGCCTCTGGATTCTTTTTTTTTTTTCCTAAAAAAAAAATTATATCTGGCCCAGTGCAGTGGTGCATGCCTGTAATTCCAGCGGCTCAGGCAGGAGGATCACGAGTTCAAAGTCAGCCTCAGCAACAGTGAGGCACTAAGCAACTGAGACCTTGTCTCTAAATAAAATACAAAATAGGGCTGGGGATGTGGCTCAGTGGTCAAGTGCCCCAGAGTTTAATCTCTGGTACCAATAGATAGATAGATAGATAGATAGATAGATAGATAGATAGATAGATAGATAGATAGATAGATATCTGCTCTGAATTCTGAGCTGCAGTTCTCAGAGGCCACCAGAAGCAGGGCGCCTGGGCTGACTCTGGCCTGCAGCCCTATTTGATGTGACCTATATGGTGTGTGTGTGTGTGTGTGTGTGTGTGTGTGTGTGTGTGTGTGTGTGTTTGATTTCTCTCTCTCTCTCGTGCTGTGGATACAACCCAGGTTTTTACACATACTGGGCAAGTGCTCTGCCACGGAGCTACACCCCAGCCCTGTTGGTTTTTTCTTCAGTGTGGATTCGTTGCCTACATTGACAACTAGGAGGCTTTGATGTTAAAATCTGGCAGCTTTTCTTAAAATAGGCTCACCTGTCCAGCTGATGGCCCTCCATGGGACTGCGGTGGGCTGGGGTGGGCTGGGTGTTCACCCTCCACGATTGTCGACTGCATTCCTTCCCTTCCTGGCTCCTGCTGGCATTGGCTTTGGTGGTTACTGAGTGGTGTGAGCCACAGGCCTGGGGCACACATCAGGGTGTGGGTCCTGGGAGCCACCTCCCCAAAGCTAATGCTGCTAACAAGAGTGGGTGGAATTATAATTCCAGGCCAGATGAGTGGCCCCCAAGAGCCGTCTAGCCAGGCAGGGCTTTAGGGCTTTTAGAAATGTTAATGTGCTCCAGAGGGCATCCATTGGCCCTGTCATGCTTAATGAGCCCTTGCCCTGTGCCAGGCACTGGCCAGCCCTGGAGGCTACAAAGAGCTACTTAGGACACAGAGTGTCCACAGAGAACCTGCATTTTGGGGACAAGGGCTTCTGCAACAAATGACTTTCAGGAAGGACATTTGAACAAGTCGAAATGAAAATGTCAAAACGAGGCAGACGAGATGGCAAGATGGCGTGAAGGAAGCGTCAGAGAGGAGAGCCCTGGTCAGAGCTTTAGGAAACCTTTCTGCTCCTCCGCTGGTGGAAGCCAGGCTGCCCAAGAACGGTGACAGCCTGGGGAGGCTCATCGTGGAGGAGCCTGACTTCGGGGGACAGGGTTTTCTTCTGCTTTTAATTTCTAAAGACTTTCCATCTGTTTCCTTTTTTTTAATAGACTTTACTTTCCAGAGCAATTTTAGGTTCCCAGGAAAACGGAGCAGAAAGTACAGAGAGTTCCTATATATTCCCTGCACCACGCACGAGCTGCCTCCCCTGTCCCCAGCATCCCGCGCCCTGCTCTGCTTTATCATGTCTATATATAAGAGTGTATTCCATCGTTTATTTATTTAATGGGAAGTCACACATTCTAGACTGGGGCTGGGAATGTAGCTTCATGATAGAGCGCTTGCCCCGCATGCACAAGGTCCTGGGTTCAAAAAAAAAAAAAAAGAAAGAAAGAATCAGCCATGACAGACTGCAAGCCGAGTCTCTTATCTCCTTCTCTGGGACCTACCTGTGCAGGAGATCATCCCACCTGTCCTGCAGTGCCTCGCACACATTTGTACCCTCACAGCGCACCGTGTCTGTGGCATCTCCACCTTCCACTGCACAGGGGTCCCTCTGGGGTTCCCTATTCAGGAGGGTCCCCAATGCATTCAGCCAGGCCTCCGCTCATGGAATGGGTGTTGCTTCCAGTGTCTACCCTTGCTGCCGTGCAGATTTGCACCAACACCCTCGTGCATCTGTTCTCACACGCTTGTGAGAGCTTATCCTGGGGGATAGCACAGAGAAGGGGACCTTGTGGATTTAAAGTGGACATTTGATGGATTTGGCTTTCGTTACACGTTGCCTACATGGCCTCCACAAAGGCTGAGGCCATTCACACTCCTGCTGATGCTGAGAGTTGGCAGGTCCTGATCTCCTTGGGTCTCAAGCCTGGGGCTGATCTGGGAGTGCAGTCGCCTTTGGGTGGCCCTGAGGGGGAGGGCGTTGGAGGGTGTTTTCTCATGGTGTTGTCTTGCACTTGAATCACACACTCAGCTCTGTAGAATGTATGTGTTTCTGTTTAATTTTTTTTTTTTAAAGTCGCCTATCACCCTGCTGCTTGCTTGTTTGACTCAGTAAGGTAGATTGGAATCTTTTCCTAGTTTATTTCCTTGCTTTTCTTGTCTGCTGCCTGGAGCTATCTGCAGGCTGAGGTTGATCTAGCTGTCCCTCCACAGGCTTTCTGAGGCTCTTCCCATGTTTCAGGGAAAATCCTTTCTGGGCCTCATTGGGCCCAGGTGCCAGTGTCCCTCTGTCTAGAGGAATAAGCACATTCATTAGGAAAATAGAAGTTGGTGGGGATGCTACTTCTTAAGTGAGCCTAGAGCAGAGGTCGTGCCTGGGCCTTGCACTTGAGCCACGGAGGCCTTCTCACACCCCCTGTGAGTGCAGAGGATCTACTGACTTGTGCCTCCGGCTGGGTGGAGGTGCTGGCTTGGGGTTCCTTTAGCTCAGGGAGCAGCTGTGTTGCAGTTCCCAGCCCCCTCAGCAGCTCTGGTTGACCCAGAACCTGCCTCTGCATCAAGCCATTCGTCTGCCAGTAAGATCTTCCTCCAGGCTTGAAGGAGCCCCAGGGGTTCCCTGGGGGAGGGTAGTGGTGAGAGGTGATGAGGAAAAGACTCCAGAAGTGCTGGCGACCCCCCCCCCCCCCCCCCGACTGCTCCGCTAAGGACTGGGAGCTCTGGGAGGCTTTGTGCTACAGAGGGAGGAGTCAGGCGGGGTTCCTGTGGGTGGGGCAGTGGAGGATTCCAGATGAGGAGGCCTGGCTGGGCGGGAGCCCTGGAAAGGATGGAAGAAGGAGGAGCCAGTGCAGAGGGCCTGGCAAACTTCCTTTAGAGAAACTCTCTGGCTGCTGTGGTTGCAGGGTGACCACTCGGGGCCGGAGGCTACTGATGGGGAGATTTGGAGCTCGACCCACTGGGCTCGAACCCTGACTCCATCAGTTACCAGCTGTGCCTTCTTGGGGCAGTCATCTAACTTCTCGGAGCCTCAGTTACTCTGTCGCTAACATGGAATTATAATAGCTCCTGCCTCTTCAGGACAGGTGCGAGGTTGCCTGAGTTTCGTGGCAGCCGTGGTTGGGACAGATCTGTATCAGGTAGTTGATGAGGGGTAGGCCCTGGGGTCTGAGTGAGGCCAGAGAGATTTCCCAAGTGGAGTCCTCAGGCCTCAGCAGTGGGCCTCAGGTGCTGCTGGCAGAGGGGCAGGGTGACACAGGGGTCCTGGTCCCTCTCAGGGCACCCCTCAATCTACCAGAAGACCTGTCTGCAAAGAGCAGCTCTGCTGGGAACAGTGAACAGGCGACGAGGCTTTGGGGCAGGACTGGGTTGGATGTGGCCCTGGACGCCGGGGAGGAGGAGAGCCCGGCTGCTGACCGCGGCGGGAGGTGGGTGGACAGCCAGATGGAGGGCTTGGCGCTTGGGTCGAAATGTGGCTGCGTGGGGGTGGCCCTCATGGCACCCGTCCTTCCTGGGGAATTGATGGTGCTTTCCTCCTCCTAAGGGGGCGGCCGGGCAGGCTCTGTGCAGACAGTTGCAGCCCACCCCAGCCTTCCTCGGCCATTTATCTTCTGTCATCCCTGCTCTTTCAGACATAAAACAAGTTCCCTGGGAGGCAGCAGGGCCAGTCTGGGGCACGTAGCTCCACGGGATCCTTCTCTGGGGCTTCTGTTAAACTGGAGCCACCCAGGAGCTTTGGAATCAGCTGCAACAACCAAACTGTGGGCACAGGCTTCCTTCCTCTGTGCTGGGACTGAGGTGGGAGGGTGGGAATGGAGGCTTCCAGAAGGTCAGAGCTTGGCCACCAGCACAGCCAGAATCTAAGTTCCAGGACAAATCCTGCCCTTTTTCCTTAAGCCCCCGCTGGTCTTAGTTTTCATTTTGAGACAATCTTTTGAAGTTGCTGAGGCTGGCCTCAAACTTGCGATCCTCCTGCCTCAGCCTCCTGAGTGGCTGGGATTACAGGCCTGCACCACTGCGCCTGGCCAGAGCTCCCGGGATCTACAGAGTAGGGATCTACAGAGTCTCCGGGTGGAATACATATGCTACCTTTATTTTCACTAACATCTAATTAAATGCCACATTGTAATTTCTTCAATTGCAAATGCAGGCGGTAACCTACAATAGCTTTGGCTGTTCTGATTTGGTTGAAATTATAGAAATCTCAGAAGCTCTCATGACATAGGATGGTGGACTTCTTGAAATGATGATTTTGTTCATCATACATCAGAATAACAGACCCAGATCTCGTTACTGAAGGCATTGATAAAGAGGTGCAGTACTGTCATGGCACTCAGAAATATCTTGATGACTGTATGTCAGTGTAATTGTGAGCTGGACACTCCACATGGCTTCCTACCGCCCAGGTCAAGGGGGTCAAGCGTTAACTCCACTGAGAGATGGGGCTGCTCTGAGCAGGGGGAGCCTACCAATGGCAGAGAATAAATATGCCCTGTTTTGTTGAGCATGCAGAAGCATATTTTGGGGGCTTAATCTTCTTAATAAATGAGCAAAGTGGTAATCTTTAGTATTTTATTTAATGCAATTAAACAGTTTTTGTTTTTTTTTTTCTGGAAAGGGGTTCTTAGTCCCCAGCAGAGGCCCAAGGGGTCCATGGGCACCAGAAAAGGCAAAGGAGTCGTGCTGAGGCCAGGGGAAGGGTGCTTGCAGGCTGTTCTGGCCATGTGCAGTAACAGGACCGAGGTGTCCTGTTGTCAGGTGTCCTCACTGAACAAGCAGGGAGAGGACCCTTTAATCCAGGAGCCCCAGGGGCTGTGGGCAAGGGGCATGAGCCCTGAACACAAATGGCTATGTGAGGGGACAGTGAGCCCCTGCACTGCTGGGGATTCAGAGGAAGACCCCTCCGCTGCTGCAGCCTGTGTGGTGATCCTGGGAAGGCTTCGTGGAAGAGCCGGTGCTGGGTTTGGCCTTGAGGACTTCCAAGACATGGAGGAGGGCATGCCAGGGGAGGGGACAAGGCTGAGCCCAGGAATGGACGCCAAAGGCCAGGGAGCCAGTGGGCTGCAGGAGGAGGCGGGTTCACTGGAAGGTAGAGCCGGATGGAGGATGTGAGGCAGGAGCGGGTAAGTCAGGGCTGGTGGCCCAGGGACCACGGCATGGCTTTTGGAAGGTCAGCTTTGGGTTCAAGGACAGACCTGGTTGCTGTATGAAGGGATGACAGGAGAGATTGGGATTGAGGTCAGGTGGGCAGTTATCTGATGGGGGGGTGTTAAGAGTTGACCTAAGCCCAGACCGAGTGTCCTCTTGGGGACCTGTGACGGAGTCGTCCCACCTGTGGAATGAGGTGGAGGCGCGGGAGGCTCAGTCCTCAGGTGCTCAGGTCTGCATCCTGGCTCTGTATGCTGTGGGCACATCGATGATGCTCCTCAGGTCTATCCCCTCCTCTGAGACTCAGTGGTGATAGCAGCACCTGTCCGCAGTGCTCGGTGTGCAAGAAGACAGGAGTTGAAAGCTCAGCACAGGCCTGGAATGGAGTGAGCCCAGGCACGCCACAGCACGACTCTGCTTATGACCAGTAATAAACAGATGGCCCCAGTGACCAACAGACAGGAGGAGGGGACCAAGCCTGAGGTTTCAGACTGGAACCAGGGCCTGAGCCTCTGCAGTTGGCATCTGAGAACAGACCAGGTGTCCAGGTGCTGTCTCCCCCTAGGACACCTCCTCCCTAGTCTCACCTCCCCTGCCCAGCTTGACCCTCCTCTGACCCCTCCAGTTGAGCCCCCGTCCCCAGAAAGAACCAAACGACTTCTGTCTCTTTCTAGCACCTCCCAGGACCTAAACCAGTTCTCTCCATCCAGGAGTCCCCAGGCTCTGGCAGGTGTGGGGCGTGAGAGAGAGAGCTCAGAGAGTGACATCAGGAGTTCCACTTTGGTTTCCAAGCCTCCGAGCAGGAAGCATCTAAACCATTCTCTCTGGAGTCAACCAGGGAGCCTTGCTGAGCAGGCATGTCCTGAGCAAATGAGCAAAGGAGGGTCTGAAACCCCAAACTCTGCAGGAGCAGGTCTCCCAGCCCTGGGCACACCTGGCCAGGACCCTGGGATCCTGGACTTCCATGTGTACCTTCCCACACTCAACCCAGACGGTTCCCAGCAGCTGGACACTCCACATGGCTTCCTACCGCCCAGGTCAAGGGGGTCAAGCGTTAACTCCACTGAGAGATGGGGCTGCTCTGAGCAGGGGGAGCCTACCGATGGCGGAGAATAAATATGCCCTGTTTTGTTGAGCATGCAGAAGCATATTTTGGGGGCTTAATCTTCTTAATAAATTGTTCTCAGATTGTGCACGATTAAACCCCCGGAAAATTCATGAGCACGCTGGGAATAGAGACCTCATCAGGAAGGTTTGACACGAGCAACACAATAAACACAGCTTCTAAATTGGGTCAGGGAAGCCTCCGAGGCCCAGCGAGAGGACATTCCCGCCGCCCTCCCCAGGCCTATAAATTAATCATGCACACAAAGAGGCCTTGTCCACTCTTGTCAGAGCTGGGGGTTGTGTCTTTGCCCACTGACTCCCCCGAGCCTCCCCAGCTCCCACCTCTGCTGCAAACCCAGTGCCTCATGAGGCGCTTCAGCTTCTGTGCTTTGTTATTCCTGTGTCTCCGAAGCGAGGTGGGTGTACATTTCAGCAAGAGAGATGTAGGTTAGATAGGGGGAAGAACTTCCTGGCTGACTGTGGGGTGGTGTGAAATCCTGGAATGGGCTGCTCAGGGAACTCGAGGAGACTTGTTTCTGCAGGGTTCAAGACCTGGGAAGCGCCCACCACCCAATAGCTTCATGACACTCTTGGGCTACTGTCCTGTGATCAGTGACCAGGGCAGATCTGGCTTCAGGGGCTAGTCTGGAAAGTGCCTCATTCTGGGCCATTTTGGGAGATTTAACACTGCCCTGGGTTAAGAGGCCCTGGAACCAGGCCAGCATCCTCTAAGCCCAAACCCTCACTATGACCTAGAGAGAGGTCAAGTAAGGTCTTTCCTGTGGGCCTGGACTGCTGCTAATCTCAGTGGGTTCGCTCCAGGCACCACACCCTCTGCCTGAGGGATCCTATTCAAAGGCCCAGCCTCCCCTGGTTTCAACTGCCCTGTCTCTGAGGCTTTCTCTGCCTCTCTGAGTCCCTGTGGGAGCCCATGTGTTTCGCCCAGCTGACAACTCTCTGCATTCAGGGACTGCAGTGGTTTTCAAATGCGAGCCCCTGGGAAGTGTCCGTCATGCACACCAGGGTGGGTGCTGAAAGGCCTGACTTCCCAGTGACAGCTGTGGGAATCCTAGGCTCTTGAGGCAGGAGTAGAGTGGGGATAGAAGAGGGAGTGTGGAGGCAGAAACCCTGACTGGCCACAGCTGGCCCTGCATTTACTTTCTTGGTTCTGATATTTGAGGGCTTATTCTTTTTTCTCCTGCTAAGCTGTCTGATTCTGCAGGTCTTTGGAAGGAGGTGAGATGGCCCTCAAGTATCCCCAGGAGCCCCACCCTGGGCCACGTGGCCCTTGCATCCCCTCCTGCATGGAATCCAGCCCCATCCTAGCACAAGTCTGGGCAGGTGCAGCCTCAGTGAGCAGTCGGGAAGGGAAGCCTCCGAGGCTGGTCTGAGCCTGGGCAGGCAGTGGGGGTGGGGGAAAGAGGGGGACCTATCCTGGTGGGCTGGGAGGGGGAGCCTTTGTCTGGCAGGGTCATCCCAGACCTCAAGGGAAGGGGTCCTGGTGGTCCAGCCTCAGGGGAAGTGGCAATAGGGAAAGCAGAGGACAGCCCTGTGGTCCTGCCCAGCCCTGGCTGGCCTGGGAAGACCTTGTTGCTCCACCTCATGAGCTGGGCTGCTGTGTGCTGGCAGAGCTGTGGGACAGTGTTCGTGTGCACGTGCGCCTGCGTGCATGTGCAGGAGGAGCTGGTAGAGGGTGGCTGTGGTGTGGGGCTGGCTGGACACCAGCAGCCAGTGCCTCAGGAGGTCAGCAGGTGGAGGAAGAGAGCCATGAGATCTGAGCATCAAGGGGCACTGGGGCCATTCATTGGATGGCACAATTCAGGGTCTAAAAATAATCCCGGACTCAGTATAATACTTCAGAATTTTCTAGGCTCTCTCAGACCCACAGACTCCCTCCAGTCTTCAATACCCTGCGAGGAAGTGAGTTCTGTCTTTCTTCTACCACCAGGAACATTGAGTTCTAGAACAGATTTCTGAGGCGTTCCAGGCTAGCTGGTGGTGGAACTGGACGGCAGCCCGGGTCGGCCTGGCTGTGGGCTCGGTGCTGCCCCCTGCAGACCTCCTGTGTGTAGGTGCTGTGCAGAGCCCTGGGCACCTGCAAGTGGAACCAGGAAGGTCTTGGCTTTGCCTGCAGAGGAGAGGCCCACCTGAGAGAAGGGTCAGGACCAGGAGAGGTAGACACACAGAAGAAGAGCTCTCAGAGGGGTGGGGGTGGTAGGTTCCTGGAAGAAGGGACAGGCAGGGGACTGTGGAACCAGGCCTTGAGAAGGAAGCAGGTCTTGAATAGAGAAGGCAGGGCTCAGGGTCAGATGCTGTCCTGTGGGTGAAGACAAGGTAGTGGGAAGTGGGTTTAGGTCCAGCCAGCTTGCCACGCCTGGCGTGCCCAGCCACAGGCATCCCCTGCAGGGCCAGGCAGGTGTGCTGCCCTGGGGGGTGCATTCGAGAACCCTTCAAAGGACAGTGCCTGTTCCAGAAGTCCTTGGGAGGCACACCAGGGCTGCAGAACCCCTGGCTGCACCCCAGAGGTCACCCTGCTCTTAGCTGTGTCCCTCACTGTCCTCTGTCTCCTGGCCAGACCTCCTGCTCCACCCGCTCTCATTCTCCCTTCAGCATAAGATGGCAAAGTGACTGAGAAGAAGAAAACAATCGGAGGAAGAGAGGTGGTTGCCACGGAAACTATAAAGTGGAAGCAGAAACTTTCAGGAGCAGGAGGGGGAGGGGAGCAGACCCAGTAGGGGAGCATGAGTGGGAAGGCCTGGCCCCAGCTACCTGGAACGTCCTGCCACCCGGCCCCCTGGCTGGGCCTCGCTGGAACCTGTGCTCTCGGGGCCCAGGCCCAGGAGGGCTGTGCGGCTTCTCCCAAGTCTGGGCTGGTGAGCGGGCTGGTACCAGAGTGAGGCGAGCCGTTTGTGGCCTGAGGAGGGGCCTCGTCTTCTGCCCAGATCCTGGCACAGTTCTGAGCTGGTTCTGAGCACACAGCCCCACTTCCGCCCAGAGGGCAGGGCTCCCCTGCAGGTCTTCGCATGACGACTTGACTCCACGGTTCCAACATGCAGAAGTGACGCCCCGGCCGACAGTTTACAAGGCAGCTTCCCAGGAGTTCTCTCAGCCCAGTCGCAGGATCGCCCTGGGCAGGAGGTGTGCACAGGGGCCACTTCAGGATAGGGGACTTGCCCCTGTCACACAGCTGAGGACCCCCAGAGGTGGAACTGCAACCCCCAGGCTGTCAGACCCTAGGGCCCTGCCTTCTTACTGCCTCCTGCATCCTCTGCTTTTGTGTGGGGAGCTGAGCAGGGAGCCATGAGCTCCCTATGGCCTTAGACCCTTCCTGACCTTCTCTCCAGTAAGATTTCCCCCCGGGGAGCTGCCTTCTGCTTTCCGGACACACCAAGGGGCACAACGTTGCTTCTCTGAGGACTGATTTTCCCGTCTGTAAAATGGGCATAGCAGTGCTTTGGGCCTCTGAACGTTGTGGGGAGGATGTGCTGAGATAATTCAAGTCAAGCCTGGCACAGAAGATACCATGGTGTCTGAGCCCAGCAAGCCCACCCCCCCGCTAGGTAGACAGGGCTGGAGGTGACCTTGCTTATTGGAGGAGTGCCAGAGTCTCCAACCTTGCCCTAAAATCGACCAGGATGCTCAGGTCACTGGGATGGGCACTCAGCTGCTATGCTCTCTATTGGAGGGAGGGAGGCAAGAGCAATGGGGCCCGCGCACAGTTAGCCCTGAGTGCGAGGCGCTGACCTGCTGTTCCAGTTGGGGTCTGAGATGAGCCCTTGAATCCCACAAGGGCCTGTGGGCCTGCTCCTGAAGCACAGGCAAACCTTAGATTTCTCCAGGGAGAGGCCCAGCGAGCCACCGGCATTATTAAACGGCAGAAAGGCAGCGCGCTGGGTGTGAGAGATAATCGGGGGATTCGTCTGATGGGCTATAAATCACGGAATGAGAAGCACTGAAACCTGAGAGGAGGGAATGAGAAGCCCTGAGCAGTGACCGGGGTGGGGCTGGGGGCCTCTGGTCCTGTTCTCCTGAGAGCCCCGGAGCTGCATGGTGCCTGGATCCCCTGGGAGTTCCAGAGTCTGTGCGCCAGACGGTGCTTTCCTGAATGCTACCTGCGACGCCCCCTCTCCTGATTGGCAGCTGTCCTGTGACTGTGCTGGGATGGGCCCTGGAGGTAGGACCCCCAGCCAGGCCGACGGGACTGAGCCTCAGAGAGTGCACGGTGTGCCAGGAGAGACAGATGTGAAATGAGTCATCCAAAAATGTCCTCCTCGGCACAACGAGACGGGAAAGGGGCAGGGAGCTTGGAGAAGAGGGTGCAGGGAGGCGTGGGGGCTGGTGGTGAGTTTGGGAAGGAAGGGGCAGCTCTTCTAGAAAGGAAGAGTGGGTGGGAGTCGGCCAGGTGGCTGGGGAGAGGTAAGCCAGAAAGAGGAGCCAGGAGCCAGCCAGCTCCTGGTGGCTTGGGACATAGGGCCGCTTCTCAAATGTCCACTCTGGGTGTTTAGTGGAGAATAGACTCTGGAGGGAGGAGAAGAAGTGGGGGCAATTGGGAGGTGGGGAGTCCCCGGAGCTTCTCAGAGGTGCGCTGCCCTGGCCCTGGGTCGTGTCAGTAGAGATGAAGAGAAGGGGACACAAGCTCGACGAGGTCAGAGGTCACAAGATGCAGGGTCTAGGAAGCCTACGCTGTGCCCTGTGTCCCAGAGGGGTAATGGCAGGAGCAGAGGCATGGAGGAGAGACCCAGGGGGCATGGGCAAGGGTAGACGTAGGCAGTGGAGACAGGCACCGTGGGCTACTGGGGGACATCTGTTGACTGCGCTCCTGGGCTAGGACCAGAAGCCAGGGCCCCCAGCCTCATTGCTCCGGGACACCTTTTTACAAATGCTCCATCCTCTTGTCCTTTGGAAAGGGGTTGTTGGCAGGTTAGTTACTTGGAAACGAGAGAGGGAGACCGTTTGTAGCGGCCTGGAGTTACCATGGAGGCAGCTGCGGGGCTGAGTCTCCTCCACTCCTCAACCCTTGTGTCTGTAAGTGGGGACAGTCCTAGTATCTGCTTTTCAGGTTGCAGTGAAGACTAGCTGCATTCACGCTGCTTGGCACACAGCGAGCACTGGGTGCTGCCAAGTGTGGGCAAGGCTCTCTCCTCTCTGTGCCTCCGTTTCTCCCAGTGCGTGTGTGTCAGCCTCCCTTGTGACAGCGGCATCAACTCTGAAGGGCCAAGCAGGCTGTGTTGCCTCAAATGGGACCATGTCCCTCACAGTCCTGTAAGGGGACACCATGCCTATCAGAGACGTGAGGGGATCTTTTCATCAGCTCAGACCTGATGAAGTCAGAGGGCTCCAAGACCAGGACAGAGGTGCCAATCAGGGCTGCTGCCTGGCCTGAGCTGACCCTTTGGGCCCCAGGCTGCAGACTGCATTTGGGAATCTGGGGAGAGAGGCAGAGCTGGAGCCTGCACGGTGGCTCAGGGAGTGTGCAAGCTGCAGCCTGGGCCTCTGTCGGCCCTTCTGCACCACGAGGTTCATAACCCCTGCCTGCCTGTGGGCCCTGGGTTCCAGGAAAGAGAGCAAGCTGGAGTCTGAACATGGCCCCTTTGTCTCTGCTGAGGATTCCATGGGGAACTTAAGAGCCCACAGGTGGAACTGCTGGCTCACTCCTGTGACAACAGGAGGCAGAGACAGGAGGCTCCCATGGCAGGTTGAGACCTGTCTCAAAAGATAAAAAGAGCTGGGGCTGTCGGCCAGTGACAGGGCACCCCAGGGCTCAATC
Source organism: Spermophilus citellus (assembly GCF_964194105.1). Lineage (NCBI taxonomy): Eukaryota > Metazoa > Chordata > Mammalia > Rodentia > Sciuridae > Spermophilus > Spermophilus citellus. Next base: position 604,183 of record NW_027672891.1, on the reverse strand, counting down.
CCCACTTCTAAAGAAAAATACCCGGGGTAACCACTTCCTGCTGCATGAAAATTCAGGTTCCTGGAATCTGCCCCAGATTGGCTAAACCTGACTCTCTAAGGTGAGCCTGAGCATCTGCATTTTAACACGCGCCTCTGAAGGGTCTTTTGTTCTTTTTGGTACCAGGGATTGAACCCAGGGGCACTCAGTCACTGAGCCACATCCCCAGTCCTATTTTGTGTTTTATTTAGAGACAGGGTCTCACTGAGTTGCTTAGTGCCTCACTTTTGCTGAGGCTGGCTTTGAACTTGAGATTCATCCTGCCTCAGCCTCCGGAGCTGCTGGGATTACAGGCGTGTGTCAACATGCCTGGCTCCCTGAAGTGTCTTAGAGTCTGAGAATTGTGCTTCTGGACTGTCGCTTTCTTTGCACCATGGAGAACAGGGCCAAGGGTGGGGGGAGCCTTGCCAAGTCACTCAGCAGACTGGAGCCCTGAGCTGTGCCACTCAGGGGCTCACCCTGGGCACAGTCCTAGAGACACAGAAGTTCTGAGCAAGGGCTCCCCAGTCTGTCCCTCCCCATGGTGGAGCTTGGGGCAAGGACTTTGTCCCAGGGTGCCCCAGCCCGGCAGGGGCAGCCCTGGCTGCGGGTGAGGCTCCAGGCGGCTGTGTGGGCCTGGGCCTGGGCCTGGCAAGCCCAGCATTGGGGTGGGGGATGGGCCTGAGTGGGAGTCAGTGTGTGTGTGCATGGAAGTCCGCGTAAGGGTGGTGAGTGTGAGCAAGAGGGCACCAGGAGCGCACAAACTCGAGGTCAGGGAAAGCAGGCCCCGCAAGCTCTGAAACCACCTTCCAGCCTCCTCAGGCCTGGGCTACAGGAGAGAGGAGAGGGCCATCCATCTAAGGGCAGTGTAGAGGCCTCTGTAGCCCAGCTGCACCCCAGTGCTCTCAGGGGCACGAGGACAATTTGGGATCCTTGCCTGTGTCTTCTGGCATTTCAAATAAGGGTTAGCTAGAAGTCAGCCCCCACACCTAACCCGGGATTATAGTCAGGAGTAGGTACCTGGGCCAGGAGCCCCGACTCCAGCCCTCGCCTACTGGCATCATCTCACTGTGCCCACAGCTGCTGCTGGGAAAGGAGGCAGGACCCTGGGGTGCATGAGGAACCCCGGGCAAGTCCTGAGCCTCTTGAGTGCTGATTCAAGAGGGAGCTGACCACTAGATCCCTCACAGCCTCTGAAATCTACTTATTCCTCCTTCTCCTCTTCCTCCCCTCCCCCTCCTCTCTTTTTTCCTCCTTCTGCTCCTCCTCCTCCTTTTCTTTTGGAGACAAGATCTGGCTAAGTCACCCAGGCTGGACTTGAACTTGTGATCCTCCTGCCTCCGCCTCCATGGAGTTGGGATTCTACATGTGCATAGTCACACCCCGTGGCTTCTTCAGTTTCTAATAGGGGCACAGCTTCACTTTCAGACTTTCCAAGGGCAAGGAACTGGTTTGGTAGTGAGTTCCCCATGGCCAAAGGTGTGCTGGAACAGGCTGGGCAGACTTGGCTTCCTCTTAGGCCTTTGCCCGTGGTCAGGGCCATTCCCCCTTGAGCTCCATCTGTGTGAGTTCATCACTAACCACTAGGATAGCTTCATCTGGGGAATGGGCAAGTCCCTAGCCATGGGGACTGATTTCCAGGATGACCCTGAACTTGTTTTCCTTGGCCCCAAACTTTCAGCCACTTCCTGTTTGAGCAGGTGCAGAAACTGTGGTCCCCAACCTTTCCTCCTCCCCCGGAGAATTTCCAGGCGAAATGCTGTTCCCAGGGTTGGGGCAGAGTCTCACTGTTCTGACTCAGAAGGGGACCTGAGGGGAAAAGGTGGCAGAAGCTGTATTTGCTTCTCACCTATGTGGCCTTAGGATGTCACCGTGGGTTAGGTGGGATCCCATGGCTCTGGCAATGCTTACCCCTCCCCTGACACCTTCTGTGGACCCCACTTGTATTCTGGATTAAGCGCAGAGACTGTGAGCGTAGTGTTCAAGTAGTGTTCAAGGTCTCTGAAAGACCCACCAGACCAAGCCCATTTTACAGGAGGGGAGGCTGAGGCCGTGTTTGGGAGGAGGCCTGTCCAGAGGCAGAGAACAGAGCCAGGGCATTTATTCATCCATTCGTGTGTCCTCTGAGCCACCCCCATGCCAGCTCCTGCACAGAGCCAGGAACTGCACCCCAGCCTCCTGACTGGCCCCGGACTGCCATGTGCACGAAAACCCTCCAGCCTGCGACACAGGGAGAAAAGCCCAGGTCCGGAGAGGCAGTCTCTTGTCCCTGGTCCCATGACTGCCAGTCTTCAAAAAAGAATGGGGACTTTGAGCCCAGCTCCCTCCACTCACCTCCCTCATCAAACAAATGTCAGGTGCTGATCTGCGCTCTGGGGATGTGGCCGTGAATCGGGCTGAGAAGGGCCCCTCTGCATTAGAGTTTGGGGGAGATGATTGGTGGACACAGGTTACACAGATAAGATGGTTTCAGGAGGCTGTGGTCAGCTGAAGAAAACCCAATGAGGCAACAACGAGACATTGTGGGCAGATGTGGGGGAGATTAGGGCCTGAGTTAAGGGGGCCGGGAAGGTCTTGAAGGAGTCATATTTGAGGCCTGAACAATGGGAAGGAGGTGACCCTCTGAAGACCTGGTCAGCATGAAGGAGGTGGAAGGGACAGCAATGCAAAGAACCTGGGGTGGGACCACAGAGTCCAGAACCGTCTTAGCCAGTGGCTCCCCCAAAAAGCTGCTAGCAAGCTCTCTTAAGAATATAGATTCCTTGGGCCTTGTCCCCAAGATTGGATTCAGGGATGCTGGGAATGGGGCCCCGCGGCGTCTGTTTCTGAATGCTCCAAGTGTAGTTCATGGGCATGCAGCCCTGCCCCACACCTCAGGCCTGTCTTAGGAGCTAGCCCCTCTTTTTATAATGGCAGAGTGAGGATCAGAGAGGGGCTGTGACTTATTTGAAGGTGCACAGCCACACAGCGACAGATCTAAGCCTCAAACCCAGATCTCTTCTCAGGGTTCTGTCCTCACCACTTCTTCTTTGCCCTTCTGGAGGGGCGGCCTGGGCCTCGCCCCCACTTGGATCTCTCTCCATTGCTTTCCCCTGATCTCACCCCTCATGTAGCCTGCCCACAAGTCCCCACCCCATGTCTGCTCCAGTCTCACAGCTCTACACACTGTCCCTAGTGAAACACTTTGCTGGCTCCCACCTCTGGGCCTTTGGCCATACTCTCTCCCCTCTCCTTCTCTGCTCTCTACCCAGTCACTGGTACTCAGCCTTCCAGCGCAATGCCAGTGCCTCTTCCTCCAGGCAGCCTTCCAGGACTTCCTCCTCCTCCTCTCAGTTCTCTCAGGGCTGATGCCAGACCGATGGACTCAGTCACCACTTTTCTAATGCTGCCACCTTCTCTCCCAGTCAGTCTTAAGTTGCTCTGGGTCAAGAACTGATCCGACCAGCTCTGGGCTGTCCTCTTAAAGAACCTACAAATGAGTGACAAAAGAAATAGCCCAGAGCTGGAGGTGCTGCCCAGTGTATCCCCAAGGCTTTAATACGCTATGATCTTTGACCTTCCCAAGCGCTCATAGAGCGCTCATAGAGCTCCAGGGAATAGAGGCACAGAGACGTGAGGGCACTGATCTGGGATCACACAGCTAAAAGGCATTAGCTCCTCACTCCAAATCCCATGCCCTTCCAGCTCCCTGCCTATGCCAGAACTTCCTAGGAGCCTGCTACTGGGCCAGTTCAGCTGACCTCCTCATGAGCTCTGCAGAGACCTAGCCAGGCCCTAGGTCCTGGAGCCGAGGCCAGTGCCAACCATGAAGTGGTTTGAAGATAACCAGGCAGGCCTGCCTGTGAAAGGGAGGGGGCTCCTTGACCTCACATTGGGACCATATGCCACCCCCTCTGGCCACCCAGTGGGGTGAAGCAATCTGGGCCCATCACTGGGTGAGGGGGAGGGGAAGAGGCCCAGAGACCTTGAGCCTCTGCCCCAGGCTGGGTCAGGGAGAAGGAGGGGCCTTGAGCCTGGCTGGGGCCCGGGGCCCACCTGGAACTTGGCAGAATTTCTGGGTCAGGGCAGGGAGAGGAAGTGCAGAGAGAGCATGGCTCCAGGCCTGGCCATCTGGGCAGACACACCGGCTGCTGGGGGTGGGCAAGGGAGGGCCAGGACGGGCCGGAGAGTGGATCCCAGCCTCCCCAGGGCCACGGGATTGGACCCTCGGCTTGGGGGCAGCCAGCTTGGAGGGGAAGTTAAGGGGCCTGTGGGCAGAATGCACGGGCGCGCGACGGAAGGGCAGACACAGGCAGGCAGCCTGGGCAGCTGGATCTAGGTCCCCAGGGGGAGTCCTGGCTTAGCCTCTCCCCTACACGTGACCTTGGGAGGGTCATGCCCTCCCTTGACCCTGCCACTTCACCTTCAAGGAGCCCTGCTGACCACCCCCGAGGTGCTGGCGCTGGGTAAGAGGGCCATCCACCCTCTGTGACTGGGGGGTGCCCAGGGTTAGGCAGGGCCTTCCCGCAGGACGGTGCTGTCCTTCCCTCTGGGCCACGCTTTCCCAGCCCCTATCGTTTATCCTCAGGTTCTTTCTACATTTGACGACCCAGGATTTTAAAATAGGCTATTGGTAGGTACCAGGGAGAAGCTCCTTTTCTCCGGGCTTCTGGAAGAGAGTTTGGGTTCTGGATCCTGATAGACTCTCGGGGAGGTGGCCTGTGGGAACCTGAGGGAACAAGGTCCTAGGTCCAGTCCCCTGTGCTGCTTCCCAGCCCCACCCCAGTCAGAGCCCAGGCCTCTCCCCAGCTCCACTCCCAGCAGGAGGTGACTTGTTTGAAAAAGCACTCACATTTCCGGAGGCTCTGTCTGTGTGTGTTCAAATGTCCCCAGTTCCGTCTGAGGTGAGAAGCAGAGCCCTTCGAGCCCAGGGTCATCTTGGCCCTGCTGTGGCCATTTTCTGCAAAGGATGTCATTAAATTTGTTGGTGGTTTTTGGGAGGCAGGTGGGGGTGGGGTGGGGGTGCCCTGTCTGGCCTCATGGGGCCTCTCTGCTCTCCCCTGCACAGGGCGAACTGGTCTCCAGCCTCCCCGTCTCCCCAGTGAAGGTCCGCCTGCGGGTCCAGCCTCATTCTGAAGGCAGGATGGGTACAGCAAGGCGGCCTCTGAGGGCAGCGGCTGTGACCTGAACCCTCAGTGCCAGGCACTCCCCCCATGCCCCATCTAGGGCTCTGAGGACAGAGGTGGAGACTGGCTGGAAGGCGGATGTCTACAGGACCGCCTGGCTGGGGACTTCCCTGCTTACTGCCCCCCACCCTTGTCCCGACAGGAAACCTGACAGGTCTGAGCCCTCCAGACACCCATTGTGTGGAGCCTGGTGTGGGTTGTTTCCCCGGTCAGGACTCCCGTCCCCCCAGCCCCCTGCTGTCCCTTGACCAGGGAAGTTTTGCACTGTTGCCCTTCCCCTGCCTCCGCATTAAGTCCTGCTCAACTTTATAATGACCTTTGCTTTTGCCAGTTCCCTGGGTTCAAATCCTGGCTCCTTGTGTGACCTTAAGGAACTTACTCTCTTTGTGTCTCCACTGTTTTTTACAAAAACAAAACAAAAAACATCTGTCCACTGGGGTTGCCGTGAGATTAAGTGAGATAATGTGTGTGGAATGCCAAGAGCAAGATCTGGGGCAAGGCACCTGCTAAATGCAGTCCAGCTACCTAGTATTAAAGCCAAACTCTGCCCTCAGACAAGCCCTTCGAGGTCCAGCTCAGGCCTCTGTGCTGTTGGGAAGTCTTGGTTTCTGTGATCCCCTCCATGCATGGCCATCTCTCCTCCTTTGGAGAATCTAGGTTTTGAAGATAGATACCTGGTTGCCAATGGTGGTGTTTCCCAATACAACAGGGTCCCTCAATGTAGTCCAGGCCCTTTCGCCTTGTGCTCTGCTGAAGGAATGGGTGATCCGTTCCAGTGCTCAAGGAAAAACTGCTTTATGGGCAATTTAAGGCTTTTCAAAGGTAAATTTGGCCATATGATTTTTTTTCTCCTGGCTCTCTGACTTTCAACCTAACATCTCAGGAAGAGGCGCCATCGCAGGGGGTTAGCGCTAGCCCCCTTGCGTCTGCAGCACCTTCTGACCTGCCCCTGCTTGGCCCCTGGTGAACCCGGACTTCTCAGCCCAGCTCTAAGGCACCCCCATCTCCTTCCCAATGGTGTAATTCTACTTGGTGTTGAGTTTTCTGCCCAGAGGGGAATTCTTTGTGTCCATCAGTCCTGGGCCTTCCCAAGAGCCTGGTGGTGTTGTCCTATAAAAGGGGAAAGACCAGAGGTTGGAAAGAGCCTTGGAGGCTGGATGGAGGAGTGAGACAGGACCTGCAGAGGGGGTGGCTGCTTTGTGGCAGAGGTAGGTGCTCTGACGGTGTTGGGGTTGGGTGACTGAGTAGTGAGTGAGCCCTAGTTCCCTGCCTGGGATTTATTGAACGCACACATTTCTAGGCCCCATTCAGACCTACCAGACCAAGTATCTTGAGGAAACCTGGGAATATGCCCGTTGGATAAGCTGGGGTGATTTGGGGGCTGCAGTCTTGACCCCCACTCAGAGCAGCATGCTGTGGAGTGGGGAACTGGACCGACTCAGGAGCCCCTCTGGAGGTGGACCAGGTGGGAGAACTGGAATTTTAGGCCGGGGGCTCTTGGATCAGGCAGGGCCTGGGAAGCCTGTTCTGTCTGAGGCAATCATAGGGGGCTGCCCCTGGTGTGTGTGTTGGCCTGTTGTCGGTAGGTCTGTCTGTCAGCCACAGGAAGCAGTGGAAGGGATGGACCAGGCTTTTCAGGTGCCCCTCCCACAGCCTAGGCTGTGTCAGGATAGGGAGCTGTTCAGGGGAGGAGGCCTGGGGTTCCTGTTCACAGCAGGAGGTGGGGGTGGCCGAGGGGGTGGGTGGCTAGCTCCACCAGCAGGATCCATTCCAGATGCTCTGCTGGGGCTTCCAGGGAGCTGTCTTTGTCTGCCTGCCCACCACAGGGTCCTGGGCCAGGAAGGCCAGGCCTGTAGATCCTGCCCTTCCCCCTTCCTACACAGCACCCAGCCACCAGGGTAAATAGCCATCCTATCCCAAAGCCAGGAATTCACTAGCTGACTCCCCTCCAGGCAGTTTGGCCAGGGGTCTAGGTCAGGGGTACCAAGCCTCTAGGTAGGCAGGGAAGCTGAGGTACAGAGGACCGGAGATGCTGAAGCAGAGACTGGGCCAGACCTTTGGAACCCAACTGTTTACAGATGAGATCCTGAGATGGGCTTGCTCCCTCCCGCCCCGCCACACAAGGGTCTGAGGCTGCCAGTTGGGGGGCAGGCCAAGACCACTTGTCCCCAGCACTAGTCAGAGTTAGCAGCAAGCTTCCGAGCTTCCATTCCCTCAAAGGAGCTAGAACTGGGCCAGAGGAGCTCCGGCCTTGGGAGCAAGATTGTCGTCCCCACTCTGAGCAGGACTTCCTGGGGCTCCTCATCCTGCAAACTGGTGGAGATTATTTGTCCTCTGGAAGTGTTGGGGTGTAACTGGGTGGCTTCTGAGCCCCACCTGCATGGGAGGTGCTCCTCTGGGCTCTGGTGCCTTGGCCAGAGGAGGCGCCTGCAAGGAAGGCCCACAGCTTGGAGAGGCACCTAGCAGCTGGGTGCAGGCTCTACCTGGGGTCTCTAAAGCCGTTCCTGTGCGTTTCTGCTGTTGGAATGAGATGGAGCAATGCTTAACCCAAAGAAGGCTACTGATGTCCCCGTGGACACTGTGGTTTTCCATCTTTCTGTGGGATTGGCCATTATTCTGGGAAGAGGGGCCAGGGGAGTTGATGGCTCTGGACTCCCCAGACTGGGTTTGAAGGAGCCTTACACTTCCCACCCCTCCCCCCTGGTCCTGGGAAGGCGCCTGGCTTCCAGCTGTGGTCCCAGCTCCTCCTGACCTGGGCCCTCCCTCCAGGCTCAGGAGCTAAGGAGGGGGCTTCCCCAGTGAGGAGCAAAACCTGGCCCGGATTCCCACCAGGCTGCCCACCCCTCCAGGCCCCACCTTCCCTTCCTTTCTGGAGGGAGACACCCAGACAGCCTCAGACACTGACCTGCCACCCCTGAGTGTGCATGTCCACAGCCCCAGGCCAAGGCCCCTTGCCTCTGTCACTTAATGAGTGACTGATGGAACTCAGACTTCCCTTCGCGTCCTCAGTTTCCCCTTCTGTCCTTGAAGGGAGGAGCTCAGATAGGTAGTTGTTTTAATAATTTAAAAGATAAATTTGCTGAGGGGGGAGAGAGAGAGATTGCTGATGGCCCGGATGGTCAGGGAGGGCAACAGGACCTAAAAGGGTGGACTTGGGCTCCATGGAGAAATGGAGGCAGGAGGGTCCCTGGTGGGTGTAGAGCAAAGAGAAGGGAGAAGCAGGTGGAGATGAGGCTGAAGGGTGGTCTGGTTGGGGCCAAATATCAAGGAAGGAAGTTTGGACTTGTTTCCCTTACACTTTGGGGAGCCAAGGAAGGTTCTTGAGCTAGAGAGTGAGAGACTTTGAGAAAGTTTTTCAGGCAAAGCAATACAGAGAGTGGGGTTGGCACTTTCCCTTCTCAGCTCAGCTTATGGTCCCCAGAGTAGCCTGGGGATCATTTTGCCCTCCCCTCAGGCCTGCGGAGCTGCTGACCATGCCCAGTGGGAGGACGACTAGGGATCTGTGATGGTTTATTTGGGGAAGGGTCCAGATCAAAAGGAACAAAATGTACAGCTTTGGCAAAGCCCCCTGAAGTTCCTGATAGTCTGGACTCTTGTGTGCTTGAGATACACACTGTAATCTTAATGATGTAGGAATACTGTTTGTGTTAGACGGCAGCCTTTAAAATGGAGAGATTAGACAACTATCCTGCAGAAAGGGAAGGCTTTCCACTTGCCTGGGACGCGGGCCTGTGGAGCTGTGTGTTTGCGGGAGGGTTTTCAGCTCAGTTCCTTCCCTTGGGACAGGAACCAGCCTGGGCCATCAGCCTCTTTGGGACCCTAATTTAAGGTGGCTGTTCCCGTAGCACGGTGCCCGTCTGGCTTCCAAGCAGGCATCTTTCGGGGCCGCGCACACGCGGGTGTGCACCGTTCACACCTGCCCGCGCGCTGGGGTGCCCCTTGCGCCCCGCGGGGGAGGGTGCACCCCTCCAGGGGTCCCGCCTGGGGTCGGGGGCACTCCGGGCCGCCTTGCCCGGCTGACTCCAGGCCGCGATTTCTCCCGCCCTGACTTTCCGGGCCGGTGCCAGCCCGCCCTCCCGGTCCCCGGCCCCCGCGGCGGGGCCGGCTGCTCGGGGGAGGGTCGGGAGACGAGGGAGGAGTTTGGGCGACTTTGTGGGGCAGCCTGGGCCTCGGCGGCGGCCGCGGCGCAGCGCAGCGCGGGAGAGTGCGGGGCGCCCGCCGGGCGGTCCGGAGCGGCCGATGGGGCCCGAGTGAGCGCCCAGGCCCGCCCGGTGCCCGGCGGGCGGCAGCATGTCCGCGGGCGGCAACGCCAGGAAGAGCACCGGGAGGTCCTCCTACTACTACCGGCTGCTGCGGTGGCCCCGGCTGCAGCGACAGAGGAGCCGCTCCCGCAGCCGGACCCAGCCTGCCAGGGGTAGGCGCCACCCCGACCCAGACCCCGGGTCCTCCCTACCGAGGGCCTGGGGCCCAGGGACCCAGGGCCCCCTCCGCTCCTCGCTGGGACCCTAGTCTGCCTGATGTGCATGGCCCCAGCTTGACCCTATCCTGCTTCTTGGGGAAGTCGAGGCCCTGCGAGGACAAGGGACACTGGGATCCGGGGCCTCTTTCCTCCGCCTTTCAGACCGCACCTCCTTAGTGGAGAGGGTCTGGGCTCCCCTCACCAGGCTGCGCTGCCCAGCTCCAAGCTTAGCCACCATCCGGCCCTGAACTTCTCTCTTTCTCAGGGACTTAACAGCTCCCCACCACTTTGGTGGAGGGACAGGTGAGGTGAAGGAGTGGAGCCTCTGTCCAGGACCCCCCTGAGGGGTCCTTGCAAAGGTTCCTCTTCTGAGCAGCAGGACCAGGCGAGGGGGAGGTGTGCCCCGCATTTTCTCTTCCAGTAACAGGATCCTCGGCTGGAAATGCTGTGAACCTGGGGACTTCCTTCCCTGGCTAGGTGGGAGGGAGGCCCCTGGGAGTCGGAGGGCAAGGAGCCCTGGGAAGGCTAGAGCCCTGCAAAGCCCCATGGGGGTGTCCCTGAGGTTGGAGGGAGGAGGGGGCCAGGTTATCTTGGGGAGCGGGCAAGCTGGCTCTGTGCCTAGCCTGACCGCAGAGGGGTTTGAGCAAAGGCCATGCCCAGTCTGGCAGGCCCAGGGGGTTTAGATTCCCACCGGCCTGTGACCTGGGTCCCCTTGTCCCTGAACTTCAGTTTTCTTGTCAGTGTGAGGGTAGATGAGGCAGACAGGCAGTTCACATTTGGTCACTTCCCCCCAGAATGGGGAAGACTTTTCCCTCAGTCCGGGAACAACGATGTACAGGGCTTCTTCAGGAAGTAGTGAGTTCCCATGCACACAAGAGTTCAAGTTCAAGGCCGGGTGTGTGCACAGGTGTGTGCTGGGAGTTCTATACCTGTGGGTCTCTCAAAGCCAGTGATTCTCCTCTGCCCTTTACCTTTCCTGAAATGGCCTCAGGCTACTCCCAGGCCCCAGATTTGGTGTGGGAGACCAGAGATCTGGGTTTAAGCTTTGTGACTTTGGACAGGGCCTTCAGTGCCTCAGTTTTCTCAGCCATAAAATGGCAGTAGCTGTAGGTGAAGGATTCCTGGAGGAGACAGTTTCATGCTGTGAAAAATGGAAATTGTACAAATGTCCGGTCATGTTCTGGCCACCAGGAGCTCTCCTGTACACACCCTGACCTGTTCTATGGGATGCTCCATCCTTGACTGCAGGTGTAGGGAGTACCCAAACTCCTCCTTCCGTTCAACCAGATGGTGCAGGGGACCATCTATGTGTCAGGCTGTCACCTGAGATCCAGCTCCAAGGCCCGAAGGGTGCCTGAGTTCTGCTTGGTGTCCCATCCTCCTCACAGCCTTGCTGGGAGTGGGAGGGGACTGTCCTGGAACAGAAGTCTATCTGGGGAAATCAGAGTGCTTCACAAAGGAGGTGACATTTGGAGCATGCCTCATCGGATGGATCGGATTTCCTTTGGCAGGGGAGTGAATGAGTCAGGTCTGGGTTCAAATCCCACCTCTGCAGAAAACTATCCTTTGGCTAGTTACTTCTCCAGGCCTCCGTGACCTCGTGTGATAAATTGAATGCAGAAAGCTGGAAGCCTGTGCCTGGCTAGGGACACACATGAGTGTGAACTGTTGTCCTTTCCCTGCTAGAAGGAACAGTGTGCGGAAGTCAGGAAAAGGACAGTGTCTTGTGTGTGGACCTAGTTCATTCATCCTGTGATGGGGGAGGGCAGTGGAGAGGAGGGAATAGCAGGGGACAGAGTTTGGCCCTAAACAAGGACCTTCAGTGATGGGGAGTCACTGCTGGGTGAGAGCTGCAGGCAGGGTGTGAGGCAGAGGCTGGGCTCCTGCCCACCTTGGCAGAGGTGTCCAATGCCGCCACAGCCCTCCTTCCATGAAACCCCAGCACTTGACCCTGCTCCAGGGCCACTCCCCATCTTGAAGACAGAGCCCTGCCCAGGTGATAGCTCAGGCTGGGAAACCACTCTTGGCCTTGAGGGATACCCTTTTCCCCATGGTCCTTGGGGTTTGGCCCCACGGTGGTGGCACCAGACTCCAGAGGAAGGGTGGCACACAGCACCTCAGCCTGGGTCTGGCCCTCTCTGGTCTCTGCCACTAGCACCGAAGGAAACCAACCAGGAGCTCAGGCTGTGTGTGCTCTGAAGTAGGAGAGTTCAGGGGATGTGGTTGGTGACAGGGACCTCCAGATGGCCAGGCCAGCACCTCGGAAGAGGTTCCCTAACCCTCCCTGTCCCCTACTCCTTCTCTGAATGGAGGGCAGGGGGCACACTGCTCACTTGAGAGCAGAACACTGTCCCTGGCAGGACTGCAAATGAGGGACAGGGCTGCAGCCACCCAGGCTTGACCAGGGTGGGGCAGACAAGCTAGGCTGTCCCTTGCCCTGGGCCTTGGTGTCCTCGTCTGAAGAATGGGCACAGCGAGCCCCGTGGTTGTTTATAAAGCTTGATGATAACAAGAGGCCAGAACTGGTGATATTTGCATGGTGAGGGTCATCTGGCCATATCACATTGTACCTTGTGACCCTGGGTCCTCTTGAAGGCTGGGCACGGCCCATGAATCTGAGGGGTCTTGTCCCTAGAAAAGTGTCACCAACCAGTGTCTCCCCACCTACCTGCACTGGGGTTAAGGACAGCTCTGTCCTTTCCCCTGACCCTGGATAAATTCATGGCCCTTCATTTGGCCAGCAAATACCTTTTGAATACCTACTGTGTGCTGGGCTTCTGCCTGGGTGCTGAGGGTACATGGAGATGAATTGCCCTCTCCAAGCCCCTGTTAGTTGGGGAAGCCAGCTTTGGGGGTACACTGGGGCACGGGGCCCTTTCTGGGGAGTTGAGCAGTGATAGGAGACATACGGGCTCTCCTCCCAGCTCAGCCATGACCCCTCTGGCTCTGGTATATCCTGGGGCCTGGGGAGCTGTGTGCCTTTCCTGTTAGGGCCTGCTGGAGGCTGTGGGCCTCAGGAGGGGGCCCCAGGAGCCTGCAACACACTTTGTAGAATGAAGGCCAGGGGCCACACAGTGGAACCCCAGACGGGCTGGGGCTGACCTCCTGAGGAGGTGCCCCCCGCCAAGGCTCAGAACATGGCAGTCGGGTGATCCGGTTGCTGGGGATGGCCTGGAGATGCAGTGAGGCACAGAGGGGCTATGGCTCGTCCACGGCCACCTTCATGGAACTGAGTGTGAAACCCACGGCTGCTGGCCTCTAAGATGGTGGCAGAGTTGGGGAGCTTGTTGGATGCAGCTGGTTCCTACCTGGGAGCCCTGGGCAGGGAAGGACCCCTAAGCAACTGCAGCAAGCACAGGGGGCTGGGGCCTTTTCAGGGGGTCCTGGCTTCAGTGAGACCTGCTGAGAGCCTCTGGGGCAACAGCGTGGACCCCCTGAGCTGGGCAAGACTGGGAAAGCCCCGAGGTTGGGAACTAGTTGTATCTTGTGATCCTTAACCCTCAAATGTCCCCCGGAGGCCCATGCAGAGTTTTGGCTTTGCCTTGGATGACTGCTGAAATCCTTCTACCCTCTGCCACCTCTCTGGTCCTCTGTTCCTGCTAGGACACAATCCTGCCTCTGGGACTTGAACCCAGCTTCTCCAGACCATCCTCACCCTTACATACCTTAGGATGTGGGGAGCTCACTCCTATCATGGGCTGTGGTAATGTTTAAAATGGTGCATCCTGTTTGCCGAGTGTCACTCAGCTCCCATTGGTGAGATTAACTCAGCACTTGTCTTACCTCTTTAATGCCAAGAACAATGCCATGAGGTAGATACCAGTATTATCCTCATTTTACAGATGAGGAAACTGCAGCCCAGAGAGTGAGATCCTTGCCTACGGTCGCACAGCTCAGAACTGATGGAGCCTCACTCTGCCCAGCTCCAAATCCTGAGCAGGCAGAGCTTGAGGTCAGACCTTGGCTTTGGTAAGGCCTCCTGCTCTCTTCCTATATGGTTTGCACAGTCAGCAATTCCATCTGTTGTTCATGGCCATCACTTCCTACAATCCTGGCTGTCACTTGTCGGGGGAGGCAGGGGAAGGGACTCGGTGGGCCATCTGTAGGTAGTCATTCCTCCTGGTTGGTTCCTCTACCTATGTGGAATAGCCCAGGAGGGACCCCTCCTTCCCCAGGCCCAGCCCCTGTGCCCCTGTACCTAGTTCTCATTCATACTTTGCTACTGGCCCATTTCCCTGTGCTGTTCACAGGTCCCAGGGCTTCAGCCCTATTTCTCCCCTAATTTCCTGAGTGATGAGTGGAATGTTCAGGGTCCCCTGGGGTGAAGCCCACTCCCCAGAGCTCTCTAGGTCCTGAGCGAGGCTGGAGTTGCCAGTTAACCTGCTGGAGTGCCAGCCACTTGGCCTTGGTGTTCCTGGGCTGTCCTCATCCCCTTTAATAACAATAGCTCCCTTTCATCAAGCTGCATGTGGGCCAGCCCTGTGTCGGGGACCTCGCCATCTCACATCAGAGGTTAACTCTCCACCCTCCTTGAACCTGGGACGGTTACATTGGTAGGTGAGGAAATGGCTTAGGATGGTATAGGTTAGGTGTGAGGTTAAAACCGAGGCCACTGGGCTGCAAGGCTGTGCTCAGAGCCGCCCTGGGAATCTCAGTGCAGACCACCTTCTTTGGTCGGTGTGACTCAGAGTGTGATGGACCTGGGGTGTTGCTTGCTCTTGATCTCAGCAGGGTAGGTGCAGCGGTCTGGTTCCTCGGAGCTCGGTCTCTGCCCCCTTTCATTCTGCTTCTGTATTTACTGAGACCCGGTGGTAAAGAGAGGGACAGGGAGCCTGCTTCGCTCTGCTGCTGATACTGGGGGTCCCTTTGACAGCTGGGAAAACTGAGGCCCAAAGAAGCCGTGGCCGCTTGCCTGAAGTTCCCTAAAGATGCCAAGGAAAGATGCGGTCCGGAACCCAGACCCCTTTGCATCTTATTTCAAGTCTTGGTTCCCTTTGTCCCTTTTTCCTAAGATTAGCACAGAGAGGGAAACTGAGGCAGCCGGGTTTTCTTTGTTGTTGTTGGGTCTTCTCAGCTGGGGGGTGGAGCTCCTGCATAACTGGACAGGGACACGCTCACATCCTGGACTCCCTACGTGTTTTGCTTTGGAAATGACATGCAGCCTTTTGACTATTTTTAAAAGAAAAGCAATGCTGTGATATTTCCCTTGCACCTTCCTCTCGGGGCCACTTGGTTAAATGTCAGGAAAGGGAGAGTATTTCCTGGTCAGGAACATTCAGAGCTTGCTGGGAGCTGAAGTTTTGTTTTCCGTTAAGTAGGTATTTGGGGAGTCGGCTCCCCCCCCCCCTCTGCCATTCCTGGGAAGGTTGGGCCTGACGGTGCCGGGAGGGGGGGTCTGAGGACGAGCAGGCGAGCTGGTAGTGTTTGGGAGCCGGCTCTAGGAGTGGCAGGGTGGTTATTTTTAGCCATCCCCATCCAGTAGAGGCATTTCAGCGTTTGTTCAATATTTAATTATCCATCTGAAATTGGCCCACGTGGCCTTGGGTTTGGAAGCGCCTCTCTGTGCTCTGATTTCCTCTGATTGCATAAATAAGGAAGCAAGGGGGATGTCAATGGCCTTCCAAATAATAATGGGGGAAAAGTAGACTCGGTAACTTGCAACGGACAGTGTTGGATTTAGGGTCCAGACGTGCCCTCTGGACCTAGCAGAACGAGGGCGCCCATGAGGCCGTGGGCCCTGCGCCGCTGGGTCTGTGCAGTCAGACTTCACAGCTGCCTGAGTGTATGGGAAGCGGGTTTCCCGGCATCACCCCATTCCTGTGTTGACTTTGACAGCTGCTGGGTATCTGCACGGTGGTTTGGGGGATTTTTCTTTTGCAAGTCTTGTTAGCTTTTATTTCTCTCTTCCCTCTGACAGGCAGGAGAATATTGGCGGCACCCGGGCTGTGTGATTTCTTTTTTGAGGCCCGTGGAGGTGATGGGCTGACATGGCTGTGAATGGAAAAGGCAGAGTGCGGGCAGGAGGATGTGGCGGTGTGAGCCTGGTGCCCCTCCCCAGAGCTGCTGGCTGAGGAGCTGGCAGGCAGTTGGGGCTCCTTCCTGGTGTCCTCCCCTTGGTATGGAGAGTTGTGGAGCTTGAGTTTAGAGACTGGACACCAATAAACTGGCAATCTGGAATAATCTTAGGGGAAAAAAAAGTGATTTTCTTTCCACTTATACATCTATTCTGGGGACACTGATTTTGGTTCAGGAGTATGGCCAAGGCAGGGGTCCTGAATGGGGCCGGGTGTACTGTGTGACCTCAGACAAGTCACTGAATCTCTCTGGGCTCAGAAGCATACCTAACAACTAGATGCAGCACAGTGTCAGATATCATTGTGGACTGGGTGACTTGTCATTATTATCTGTCCATCCAAAGCCTGAGGGGCTGGTTACAAATCTGTTAGGACTGATGTAAAGGTACAACAAGACACCTGTGGGGATTAGAACCATCCAGATGGTTCCTCGGCATCCCCAGAGGCTGCTACAAGTATAACTGCTATTGAGAGCAGCAGGGCTTTCGTGAGTCACCTACTGTGTGCAGGCTCTGGGCCAGGGGCTGCCATGATATGACGATGTAGCCAGCCCCTGCCTGGTGGCGCTCAGAGTCCCAGGGAAGGTGCTGTGATCAGGTTAGCAGATGGTGTGATGGGGACGACAGTCAGGGCCTTGAATGGTGACCGAGAGGCGTGGCCCCCGCCACCAAGGAAGGACTTCGAAAGTAGCAGTAACAGCGATGATGGTGACCTCTGTTCCTTGAGTGCCCACGCAGTGCCAGCTGCTCTCCCGAGCCCTGTATCAGCACCATTGCATTCAGTCCTCATGGACACTGTTACCTGCTCCCTTGTGTGGAAGAGAAAACTGCAGGTCAGGGTGGCCGAGTGGCTCGCTTGCCATCACCCAGCAGCCGAGTGACAGAGTCCGGTTGGTAGCCCTCCCTGTACTTAGGAAAAGAACTTAGCAACCAGCAAGCCTCCCTGGGGTGGGGTGGAGGCTAGGGTGGGCAGCAGAAACCACCGCGACTGTCGGCCACCCAGTGGTCCGAGCTGGCACAGGGAGGGAGGGACAGGAGCAGTTTGGAGTGGGCGTGGCCATGGCCTCTGGGGAGGTGTCCTGGAGGTGGGGCAAGAGGTCTTTCCACTCCTCAAGGATGTGCAGAGACGTGGGGTGGGGCAGAGAGGCTGACGGGTTTGGATGGGTGAACTCAGGGGACTAGTGCTGGATTCCTGCTGCCTATAGTCCCTGGCCTGCAGCGGAATCACAGCCCCAGGCCACCCCGGTGAGCTTCCCATGCCACCCACCTCACTGCAGTAACCCGCTTCAGTTCCTCCCCTTCATTCTGAGGTGGTGGTCTTGGGAGTCAGAACATTTTTTAAATGAATTATTAGGCGGCCATCTTTGTATTTGGCAGGACAGACGCTCAGGGCCCGTGTTGCCCACTCCTGCCTCATGTTGCCCCATGTTTTTTTTTTTTTAATAAAAAAGAAATTTTGTTTATTTATTTATTTTTATGTGGAGCTGAGGATCGAACCCAGTGCCTCACACGGGCCAGGCAAGTGCTCTACCCCTTAGCCACAGCCCAGTCCTGCCCTATGGTTTTTATTGATAATAAATAAATGAACGGGTTCCTGAGATTCCCAAAGGATAGGAGCCTGGCACTCCTAAGAAGCCAGGGGTCACCTTTGAGGCCAGAGGGCTTGGAGCTGCTGGTGGGATCAGGCTTTTGGAAAGGTGTAGGGAACCGGTCAGGGGTCAAGGTGGAGAGGGTGGGGGGGTGGGGGGGTGGGGGGGGAGGAGGGGCCCAGTGGCCTGCTCTGGATGCTGGTGCTGCGGCCTGTGGCAGGTGGAAGGTCCTGGAGCTGGGGTGGTCCAGCAGCTGGGGTGGGGTGGCAACATGCAGCCCTGGATGGCGGGTGAGGGGGTCTGAGAAGAGCTTGGGGATCCCATGTGCCACCCCCACCTCGGATCAGGACCTGCTCAGGGCTGTAGGCTTAGCCGCACACAGGGTGAGGCCCAGCACCTCCCCCCACCAGCAGCCGCTCCCAGGCCTTCAGGGAGCTTGACCTTCAGAGGACACTGCCTGCAGAGAAAGGGCCTGAGTGTGCCGCGCCTGGAGGGGACGGGACAGCTTCACAGGGACATTCCAGAAGAGGCTCTTGTGTGTTACTGAAAGTCCTTGGTGGTGGTGCGGGGGACAGACCCCCAGTTATGGGCCACACTCCTGCATCTCCTCTTTTTTTTCCCCTCTTTTTAAGGACCCCCCCAATTCTGAAAAGGACAAAAATAATAGCTATCTGTCATAGAAAAAGAAGCAAATAAAAATCATCTTTAATCCCAACACTCACCGAGAAGTTCTGGGAACATTTGGGGATTATTTCCAGCCTTTCCCTTTCTTTCCTTAAGTTTTTGAAAATCCTAAAATATTTGGAAAGCAGGGAAAATCATTGTGAATGGCATTGCAGGTATCACCTTTCAGACGTCGCTCCCCTCCCCTCCCCTTCTCTTTCTTAGACACAAAATGACTGAGAGACAGCAGGAGTCATTAAATGGCCCACAGGTCAGACCTGTTCCACACCTATTCTCACATGGCTTGGGAGCTAGAAATAGTTTTTGACATTTTAAAATGATTGGAATGAAAATTAAAAGAAGATTGATCTTTAAAAGATTTTTGGTACTGGGGATAGAACCCAGTGGTTCTTAACCACTGAGCCACACCTCAGCCCTTTTAAATTTTTATTTAGAGACAGGGTCTCAGTAAGTTGCTTAGGGCCTCGCTAAGTTGCTGAGGCTGGTTTTGAACTTGCCATCCTCCCACCTCAGCCTCCCAAGCCACTGGGATTAACAGGTGTGCGCTACCCAGCAAGAATAATATTTTTTTTAAAGAGAGAGTGAGAGAGGGGAGAGAGAGAGAGAGAGAGAGAGAGAGAGAGAGAGAGAGAGAATTTTTAATATTTATTTTTTAGTTCTCAGCGGACACAACATCTTTGTCTGTATGTGGTGCTGAGGATCGAACCCGGGCCGCACGCATGCCAGGCGAGCTCGCTACCGCTTGAGCCACATCCCCAGCCCAAGAATAATATTTTTAACGTGTGAAATTCAAGTTGAAGTGTTCATAACTAAAGCTTTATTGGGACATAACCTTGTTCATTCATTTATAAATTGCCCCTAGCTGCTTTTCATGCTGAAAAGATGGCCTCTCGAGCCTGAAATATTTGCTGTCTGGCCCTTTAAGGGGAAAGTTCCCTGTCCCCGAGATGCAGCTGTAGCCTGGCTCCTTCCTCAGGAGTGAAGCCAGCTGCCTAAAGATGGTGTGTATCTTGTCTGCGCTTTCATTTCACTACATGTGCATTTGCTTCCAAATGTGTAGTATTGCATTGTGTTTTAAAAACAGACAGACAGAAATCACACACAGCAGAGAGAAGTGCACAGGTACCTTAAGGAGCCCTTATTTTCCCCAATTCCAGCAACTCAACGAAGGTCAACTCCGCTGGTCCTGGAAGAGGCCTGCAGCTGTAGAGAAAGGGGCACAGGAGAAAACAGGAATGAAATGGAGAGGGTCCTCCCACTGAAGACTCAAATTCCTAGAAGTCCTCAGAGAGTGTAGGAAAGAGAAGCCTTCAGGCCAGTGCTTTGGTGTGCCAGGAATTTCAGGGTTCTGAAAGAATGGGAATTTGGGGGGTGGGTACCAGGGAGTGAATTCAGGGGTGCTTAACCACTGAGCCACATCCCCAGCCCCTCTTTTGTATTTTATTTAGAGACAGCGTCTCACTGAGTTACTTAGGGCCTCACTAAGTTGCTGAGGCTGGCTTTGAACCCATGATTCTCCTATCTCAGCCTCCCAAGTTGCTGGGATTATAGGCATGAACCACGGTGTCCGGCTAGAAGAGTGGAATTCTTTATAAATGAGAGGCTTCTCTGGATGAGGAGTTGGGAGCATGTGTTGTTGAGAGCGACTCTTAGTAGCTGAAGCAGTGGGGTAGAGCTGGTGACAGGGTCTATCCACAGGCGTTACAATGAACTAGTGGTTTTCAACCAGAAGTCGAGGTACGAGGCCTTGCCCTGGCCTTTCTGACAAGCTCTGCACAGGATCCTGGGATACAACAGGAAAGAATGAGTCTGGTCTGCTTCTCCTTCCCACCTCCTGGGCACCAGCTCTAAGTCTGACCCCAGGTCCTCTCTGAGGAGATGATGTGCCCACCTCTCACCAAGGGCTGAGGACCTTCAGGATGGGGACGGCTGTCCTGCACACCGAGCCCTCCATGTGGTCCCCGTGCCTCTCTCCAACCAGAGTCCATCCCCCACACTCCAAAAGCAGGGGATTGTGTTGTTTGCACCCCCTGAATGTGAACCACACTCTGGGGTTGGAGACAAGTTGAACTCTGGTCCCGGTTCCATGCAGGAGACAATGAACTGTCACAGTTTGGAGGCCTCAAACCAACACGGTGGAAACAAAATGTGAGATCCCCCCGACAGCTCATCCCTTTCTGCCTTGTAGCTGGGGTGACTGGAGGCTGGGCTGGGGGCAGAGATGGCTGGGGAATGTGGTCAAGAGCCCAGGGCAGAGAGGACATTTGGCGTCCTGAGTGACTGGGGACCCGTGGTCCTCTCAGTCATCTCTGCACCGTGGTTTCTTTCCTGCCTTGAGGCAACCCCCAGATTCAGAGATCCCTGGGCTCCTTCCCTAGATTGCGATGTCAATGTCAGCTTCCTCCTGTTAAAGTTGGGGCTGATGCTTCTTATCTCAGGAGTCAGTTGTAAGATAGAAACACACACAGCACAGTCCCTGCGTCTCTAAATTGGTTTCTCCACCTTTCCTAGAGATTCCATTCTTATTACATACAGATAGCCAGTTGTTCTACCGTGATTTGTTAAAAAAAAAATCTCATCTTTTACTTATTTTCAAAAGCCAACTGACCACATGTGTGCG
This sequence comes from Spermophilus citellus, assembly GCF_964194105.1. NCBI lineage: Eukaryota > Metazoa > Chordata > Mammalia > Rodentia > Sciuridae > Spermophilus > Spermophilus citellus. The sequence continues at coordinate 583,575 of NW_027672891.1, read as the reverse complement.
GGTCTACTTCTGGATTCTCTGTGCTGTCCCATTGATCTGTGCACTTATCCTTATGCTAATATCTCACTGTCTTATTTATATTAGCTCTATTTTGAAACTGTAAAGTACAACTTGAAACCAGTTAATATAAGTCCCTTAACCTTTTTCTTCTTTCTCAAGCTTGATTGGCTATTCTAAGTCCTTAGCTTTGATATCTAAATTTAAAATTGAGCTTTTCAGGGTCTTTGAGAAGCTTGTTAGGATTTTGACTGGGATTGCATTGGCTCTGTAGGTCGGTTTGGGGAGACAGGCTATCTTAACAGTACTGAGTCTTCCAATCCTTGAACATGGTCCATTTATTTAGATCTTGGTTAATACCTTTTAGCAGCATTTAAAAAAAATTATTAGTTTTGTACATGTTAAAGTTGTTAAGTATTTTTTCACGATTGATTGTGCATGGGTGGTGTTGAGGATTGAGCTCAGGACTTTGCATTTATGCATTCGGCCACTGAGCTGCATCCCCAGCCCTTTAAAAAGTTTTACTTTGAGGCAGGGTCTCACTAAGTTGCTCAGGCTGGCCACAAACTTGTGATCCTCCTGCCTCAGGCCCCTGAATAGCTGGGATTACTGAAGTAGCTGTGATTGTAGGGAGTAGCTGGGATAGCTGGAGTAGCTGGGATCGTAGGGAATAGCTGGGATTACAGGTGTTCATCTGATGCTCTTTGTTGATCACTGTGAAGCGTCTGAGATGTTTACCCAATTTGTGGGCTAACGAGTTAGCCTGGTAGAATTTTATGGGTGCTTGCAGAAGTCAGGAGATACCTGCATGCATCAGAGATGAAGGACTGTGACTCATGGCCTAGGAGGCAGCATGGAATTCACATCTGCCTTGAGTCTCTTCTCCCCCGAGTCCTGGGGCTATTCTAGAACATAAAGTGATCTATTCTAGAAACTAAAATGGTGATCTATGATAGGACATAACATGCTCTGCTCTGCTATTTTTCCAATATAACCTCATGTCCCTTCCAGAATCTATGAGTCAACTGTTCCTTAGGCTAAAAATTACACAAAGAACTGAAATTCAGTTTTGCTTTAGTATTACATCATTAAATTAGGAATTTCGGGAAAATTTAAAACTTTGAATTCCAACCTGTCAAATACAGAAAGGTAAAGGGCTGGTGGTATAGCTCAGTTGGCAGGGTGCTTGCCTTGAATGCACAAGGTCCTGGGTTCAATCCCCAGCAAACACACACACACACACACACACACACACACACACACACACAATTATATTAGAAAATGAACCTATATACCCTTTAAACTGTATGCTTATCTTCCTTTGCTGGAAAAGATGAGCTTGCTACATAGTCTAGCCGTGTTGATCTAATTTGGTAATATGGTTTGTATACAGAAGCACAGAACATTAAGTGCTAAGCTGGAATTCTTGGGAAAGAGAAATAGTTTATGATTATTGAATGAAGTGAGAATTAAGATGAATTTAATAATATACCCGAATATTTAGGTTTTGATAATCCTGGCTCCCTCTGTGGCATTATAATTAGAATTTATATGCCTTCAAGAAGTATTATTGATGTAATTAGTTTCTACACTAAGGATAAAGTACACAGTGCGGATGATATGTTCTCTGCGTACAGATGTGAAAACATCTTCAAGCTATATTCTGAAATAATCAACAAAGGTACTATCTATTTTTTTGTGGGTTTCAGGCCCTTTCAGATGTCATTTAGTAACAACAGCATGTGAAGAAGGAAAGGTTACATTAAATATGGGTATAATTATTATATTTCTAAATCCGATCCTGGATCCCTGGGGGTGGTACTGGGGATTGAACTCAGGGGCACTCAACCACTGAGTCACTTCCCCAGCCCTGTTTTATATTTTATCTAGAGACAGGGTCTCACTGATTTGCTCAGTGCCTCGCTTTGAACTTGTGATCCTTCTGCCTCAGTCTCCCAAGCTGCTGGTATTACAGGTGTGAGCCACTGTGCCCAGCTTAAGCTCTTCTTTTTTAAGGCAGCTGTAGATTTGGAAGAGGAGACATGAGAATCCTCAGATATCCACAATCTGAACTGGCCAATGATCAGTTCTCCATTCCTTCATCTCTAGTTTGACGTAACTAGAACTTGTTGAGCCTTTACTGGTACCAGTGGGAACCGGGTACCTGTGGCTGCTGTATCAAGCATGGTGTCTTAAAGCAACAGTAATGTGTTCTACAGTTCTGGAGGCCAGAAGTCTGAAGTCCATTTTGCTGAGTAGAAGTCAAGGCGTTGCAGGGCTGTGCTCCTTCTGGAGCCTCTAAGGCAGAGTCCATTTGCTTTTTCCAGCTTCTAGAACCTGCCTATATTCCTTGAATCCTGGCCCCACATTTCCCACCTCTGGTTCCACGATGACACAGCCTTCGCTGTCTTGGCTGCCTTCTCTGAGCATTGTGATGACATTGGGTCCACCCAGGTCATCATCTTCCCATCTCAAGATCCTTAATCACATCTGCAGAGTCCCTTTTGCCATATAAAGGAGCACATTTACGGGTTCCAGGAATTAGGACGTGGGCACTTTTGGACCATGTTTCTGCCTGTCGAAGAGGAGAAACGTTTAATAACCTCTAAGCAGCACCTGTTCCGGAGATGGATGGACAAAGGCTGGACTGGGAGACGTGCGGCGTGGCAGCTTATCTGTTCTGCGGACACTCTTCACTTGGAGTCAAAGCAGATAATAGCAGTGTGGATGTGTTCCATTCACCGTGTCCACACAGCCCTCTCTGCCGCAGCGCATGCGCGCGCACACACACACGCAGGCAGACAGCCACTCACAGAGGTGCCCCCCAGGACCTCCGACTGGGAAGTTCTAACAATCCGATGACTCCCCGATATCTGCCATGTTTTACCCGGGGCTCCCTGCTCGGATCACCTGGCCACTGCCTCAGGGAGCAGGAGCCCGTCCAGTGGCCAGGTGTGGGACCTGAGCTTCCTCACCCAGACAGTTGTTTCCAAGTCTCTCTCTCTCTCTCTCTCTCTCTCTCTCTCTCTCTCTCTCTCTCTCTCTCGATTTTCTTGACCTGTGTTCTCTGGCCGGCCACTTGGGCTGGCGTTGATTTGGATGCATTGCTTTTCTTTCTCGTGCTTCTTTTGCTTTCTCTTCCAATGTATTCAGAGAGGACAGCTGGTACTGAGTCACTGTATCATCTGTTCTCATTTCAGTTTTACTGCTAGTTTGGGGAAGTCTTAATCGCTTCTCCTTCAGTAAGTGGGGTAGCCTCTGTCCCCACCCAGAGCCCGTCCTGTTCTCCAAAGAGAAGCCCTGACGACAAACATATAATGTTTTTCTTTTCTTTTTTTCAGTACTGGGAATTGAACCCAGAGGCCCTCTACTACTTAGCCACATCCCCTTGCCCGCCCCCCAGCCATTTTTATTTAATAATTTATTTGTTGGTATGAGGGATTGAACCCAGGGACACTCATACCACTGAGCCACGTCCCAGCCCTTTTTATTTTTATTTTTTCTATTTAGAGACAGGGTCTCACTAAGTTGCTCAGAGCCTCAGTAATGTGCAGAGGCTGGCTTTGAACTGGCAACCCTTCTGCCTCAGCCTCCCAAGTCGCTGGGATTATAGGTATGAGTTACCTGACTCATCTTTATTTTACATTTTGAGACAGGATCCCTCTAAGTGACTCAGGCTGGCCTCCAACTTGTGATCCTCCTGCCTTGGCCTCCCTAGTAGCTGGGATTACAGGTGTTCATCACTGCGCCCCGCAAGTTTATGATGCTTTTCTATGTGACTGCACACACGCACACAGAAAATGTCACATTAGTTTTCAGTCATCTAGACATCAAATGTATTTCAGCCTACTTTCCATGGTATGCCTTGGCTTTTGACTTTTGGAATAAGTACAGATTGACAGGTCCCTGTGCAAATGGTACAGAGAGGTCCTTGGAGGACTGGGTCCCCCGCAGTGGTTGCACCTTCCATAACTCTGGTACCTGCCCTCCAGCTTCTGTGCCCTCCATCCGGCAGCCCACCAGGAACACTCCTCAACTGGGCCGGGGTGTTTATCAGCCACTGTGGCCAGGGCGAATGCACACACAGGACACCCAGGGCGTCCACGTCGGAGTGTGCTACGGAGACCTGGGCCTGGGCTGCGTGGTTTGGGGAGGTCTGCCTAAGGCAGTGGGCCTCCCTCCAGATTGGCTGCTGATGGAAAGCAGAGGCAGGGCTGGGATTGGGCGTCCTGAATCCTGTCTCCAGGGGGAGGAGACCTGCGGGCAGCCGCAGCTCATTGGTGGAGAGGCAGCCTCTCGTGTTAGCTGAGAGGAGGAGGCTTGGTATTTTGTGGGTGGCACTGCGACCTTGGCTTTGTGGGTTGCTTAGACACAATGGGGAAGTGGCCTTGTTTGTGTCTCACTGTCATAGTCTCAGAGTCCCCTTGTCTAGTGCCCTTTGACACTGTTTACGTCCGGAAGGAGAAGATTGTGGCTTAGCCATGGGTGGGTGCTGGACTGCCCCCCCTTCTTTTCTGTGTGTGTGCACGTCTCTGTCATGTGGTCAGATGCACAGCTTCAAAACCACCCTGCTATAAGGGTACAGCAAAGACCTCCCAGATGTGTGTGACCATCTAGATCCTGTGTTGCCCCTTGATGGTCATGCCATCCGCCCTCCGGCCCTCCCCATCCTCTAGCAACTCCTAAGCTGCTTTCCATCTCTATCACTTTACTGCTTTGAGAATGTCACACAAAGGGAACCACATACCTCAGGACCTTTTCCAATTGGCATTCTTCATTCAGCAGGACACCCTTGGGATCCATCCAAGTTGTCGCGTGGATGGATGGTGCATTCTGTTTTCATTGCTGAGTAGTATTCCATGGCAAACACAATCCTTTTCTTTTTTATTTCTGGTGGTGCTAGGAATCAAACCCAGGGCTTCATGCATGCTAGGCAAGCACTCTGCCCCTGAATCACAGCCTGGGTCGTCTTCCTTGCTTCCGTAACAGTTAAAACTCACAGTTTAAAAACCACAGGTGTATTATCTCACAGACCAAAGTCAAGATATCAGTAGGCTGTCATCCTTTCCAAAGGCTCTAGGGGAAAATCCACGTCATTGCTCATTCCTTGTTAGTGGGTCTCAGTTCCACATGGTGGAGGACCAAGGTCCCCATTTCCCTGCCGGCTGTCAGCTGAGGGATGTTTCAGACCCCACCAGAGGTGATCACATTCCTTGGTGTGTGGGTTAGGGTTAGGGTTAGATCCACTGACAGAGCCACCTGGGAATCATCCTGTGCTGTCAAAGTCCTCTGTCTTGTCATATTTCTCTGGTTCACTTTTTTGCCTTCCTCTTCCACATTTAAGGACACATGTGATTCGATGTCCCTACCTAGATAATCTAGGATCATCTTCCGTCTCAAAATCTTTATCCCTAATCACATCTGCAAAGTCCTTTATTTGCCATGTTAGGTAGCATGTTCAAAGGCTGTGGGAATCAGGGTGTGGGTTTCTTTGGGGGCCATTATTCTGTCTTACACAGTTTGTTTAGGGTTTACCTGTTGGAGAATGTTCAATCATTTCCAGTTTTTGGCTACTACAAATAAAGCTGCTGTGAACATTTGCATAAAAAAAACCAGTATCTAAGTGGATCACATTCTATCTCTTTTACAATTGATTTTGTTCACTTCTGAGTTTTATTCGTATTGACCTGTTTAGATCTGGGTCCTTTGTTGTGCCATCTTCCTCCACAGAATGATGCCCCTGAGAGCTTTCCATTTTCTTTGCTGTATAGTATTCCTCCAAGTGACTCTTCCAAGGTCTGTTCTCCTGTGGGTGGACATTTAGGCTGCCTCCACTGTTTTGCTCCTATGAACAGTATGGCAGTGAGCATCCATGCACTCAGGAAGGAGCATTTTTCTAGTCTGGATCCACAGGAGGGAAATTTCAGGTCCGAGTGTATGTTTATTTGGTTCTGAGTAGCTATTATCTAAATGTTCTCTGAAGCTTTCCCTCCACCAGCTGAGATGAAAGAGTGTCATGACATCTCTGCCAGCGTTGGGAGTCAGAAAGGTTCTTTTTCGTTTCTGGACTGGTTTCTTCTTAATTTCTTTTAATTGATTCCTTTCTAAATCTTGGACTGGTCTAGGACCCAGCCAAAAGGCGGGAGATGGTATCTGCATTTTCCTGATCACTGTTCACAGCCACTGGTCCCCGGCCAGCACCTGCTCTTTGCTCACCCCGCCGGCCCCTTCGCCGGCCCCTTCGGCCCAGACCCCAGCATCGCCGCCTGCTGCTTCCACCTGCTCTCAGGCATTAAGTCTGGACAGCGCAATCCGACAACTGAAATGTGGTGTCTTGTCTGAAATTACAGGATGTTCGTTGGGCCTCCGTGTTTCCATGGGAACAAGTAACAGTCATCCTTCATGATTAGCTGGTATCCATGGCAACCAAGCCAGCAGCATTTGAATGAAACCGATTTTATTTTATTTATTTTTTTGCAAACACATGAAGGTTAAAATGCATCTCTCTGGCTGTGGCTTCTAAGAATAGGAAGGCAGCCTGGTTTTGCTGGTAGAGTGGAGACTTTTTTGACCTAGTAGAAAGGGGATCCAGCATCAGCTGATCCCAGGAGGCAGTTTTGCCAGGTGGGTGCCTGGGAGGTCATGTAGAGGTCATGTAGTGAGACTGAGTTCAGCAGAGACTCCTGGACCATGCTCCAAGGTCTGAGGGAGCCTCACGAGAAGGTGCTGGGTCTCCCTTCCCATGATCCTTTCGCACCAAGGCCACCTTCATGCTGTGTGATATTAGCAGATTCGCTTAACCTCTCTGGGATTCTGTTTGCATCAGCTTTGCTGCTAAGTCAAAGGAGAAAGGTCTAGGACTCTGAGGTTCAGTCCCCAGAGGCAGAGACAGAGCAGTTAAGACCCAGGGCTTCAGCCCCCTGCCTTCTCTTCCTGTGTAAATAGAAGTCTTTTTTTCTATTTGGGGGTTGGTGTTGGGGAGTGGAAGTGGTCACTCTCTTACTCCTGACTCACTGGATTGAGGATCAATCAGAAACTCAGAGATGGCAGGGTTGGCCTGGGGTCACACAGCAGAGTCAGGGCTAACTCCAGTCCCCCCAACCAGGACTCCATGCTCCAGGTCCCCTTTGCCTTCCCTGAAGCCCTAAGGTTTGGGGGATCATTTTAGGGACTCTTGGCAGGTCCCCTCAAGCCCTGCCTGAAGGACGCACAGAGGAAGTCACTTTTGCCTCTTGAAACCTCAGTCTCCTTGTCTGGAGGTGGACTCAGACTCTGAGTGGTGACACTCTGGGCACGTTCTGGCTGCCCCAGGGTCCCTCCAGGTACGTGTGCCTGGGGTCAGACTGGGCTGATTGGAGGAGGGCTTACCAGGGGACTGTTTCCTGGGTGGTGGCAGTGCCCAGCGGGGGCTGCTCCACCGAGGTCCTCAGAGGTGCAGAGGGGGGTCCCAGGAGGTGAGTGCCTAGGAGGCAGGGCCATCTTGATGGGGCCTTCCATGGAGGGGGCAGCCAGCCCTGGCGATCTTGTCCCTCCTCTGGTCTCCTGCCAGGGCTCCCCACTGGCCGAGTCCCACGGAAGCTGAGGGTCCAGGACTCAGTCTATACGGTCAGCAGCTGGAGCAGGAGGCCGGCAGAGAAGGGTGCAGATTGGCCCCGGGGCCAGACCAAAGTGACCCCGGAGGTATCAAGGTCCCCCCTCAGGTTTCTTGTGTGGGCCTGGAGGCCGAGAGGCAGGGAGGAGCGCTGGCTGCTTTGCCTGGGGGAGAGTGGGCTTCTCTCTCACCCGCAGGGCGGGGGTAGGACATGGGCCTTGCACACTCGCACACTCGGGACAGGCCCTCCACCACCGAGCTGCAGCCCGAGCCCCGAAGGTTCTTTCTTTCTGAGATCCCCTGCCCTGGCCCAGGACTCCAGGCTACCTTAAAGCTATTTGGGGAGCACCCAAGAGGGTCTTTGCTCCAGGACATAATGAACAGGTTCCTTTCCCTCGGGCCTCAGCTTCATCATCTGCAAAATGGGAGATTGGACCAAGCAACCTCTGAGGAGCTCCTGGCTCTGACCCAGGAGGGAAGGGGCAGGTTCTGGGCAGGTTCTGGTCATCATCAGTCGGGGTCCCAGGGGTGAGTCAGCATCGCTGGGCACCTGTGCCCTACCAGGTGACACCATGTGCCTCTTGCCTAGAGCCATCAGGTCCACCTGCCATGAAGAGGAGGTGAAACTGTAGCCAGGTGTGTGCAGGTGTGTGCAGGTGTGTGCACGTGTGTGTGTGTGTGTGTGTTCGCGCGTGCGTGCGTGCCTGTGCAAGCCTCTTGGGAGAGGGAAGATGGTTCTAAAGGTTCCCGTGGTGCCCTGGGGGCCCTGACTGTCCTGGTGACCCCAGGGACCCTCTAGGCGAGGCCTGACTGCCCACTGACTTCAGTGGGGACGGATATTTACTGATGGATGAGGAGCAGGTGATCAGACCTTGACTGAGCGTGGCTGGGTGCCTGGCCTAGGAGGTGTGCAGGAAACAGAACTTGGCACGTGGAGGGGACCCAGAGGTGGAGGTGACCTCACGGTGGCTTGGAGATAGGAAGACAAGTGGCAAGTCTGCCAGGCTCTGATGTGGAGAGGGGGTGAGTCATTCTGCCTGCAGTGACGGGGACATTGCCCCAGAGTTGAAGGATGACTGTGTTCCCACGGGAGCTGTTCAGGCCGCTCAGCCGGCTAGGGAGACGTGTGGTGAAGGTGTGACAGGGCAGCCCTGCCTCAAGGAAGGCTGGAGAAGTCAGTTGGCAAGAGAAGCGCCAGAGGGCCGCCATGGAGTGACCCTGGGTGCCAGATGAGGGGTGTGCTGTCTCTGAGGGCACTTGGTCTGGCTGCGCCTGGCCCGTCCTGCTCTCTCCGTCCCTTGCCCTTGCCCTGGAGAGTGGCTGGACCAGGGGGCTGCTCCAGATGAGGCTTGCACCATGAGCTGCATGCCTACTGTGTGTCAGTCCCCTGGCTGGGCACTGGGACATGGAGGGGCTCAGCACTGAAGGAGCCAGGGACTCAGTGTCCAGACACCTGGGCCTCATTCCTGTGGCCACCTCCTAGCGTGTCACCTGGGGCTAGGGACTGCCCCCCATCTTCTGCATCTGTCCTAATAGGGGCGTCATGTTCGCTTGCTACCACAGTGCCTTGTGCGTGGGTGGGACCCCGAGGTGGAGGTGGCCTGCTATTACAGAGCACAAGAGGACATCTCCCAGGTAGAGGTGACATGCACTGTCACAGAGCACTTGTGGATCCCCTCCAGGTGGTGATGACAAGAGCTGCGGTAGATTACCAGGGGACACGCCCCAGGTGGCAGTGATGCCTGCTGTCTCAGAGCACAGGCAGTGCTGAGGCAGGCTGGGGGAGGAGAGAGAAGGCAGACTGGGAGCGTGGGCAGAGATTTCCTAGGGAAACCTCTAGAAAGAGTGGGTGTCTGGCATGTGCCTGGCGGAGGCAGTGGAGGAGGGGGGGACGGTGCGGAGCAGGGGAAGCAGCCAGGGCTGCACGGGCAGCAGTGGGGACCCAGGCTCCTGCAGGACGTGGTCCAGGCCTAGGTCGATGGCTTCGCCTGCTTGGCCATTGTCCAGGGCTTGGGATCAGAGCCTGTTCTAGTTGAAGTCCTTTCAGGCTTCTGGGGACCCCTGTTTGGTTACATGGAGAGAACGGAGCAGGAAATGCAGCAGGTGCCCCTGGCCCCAGAAGCCAGCCCCCGTGTGCACCCTGTGCCAGCCCCTGTGTGCACCCTGTGCTTTGCCGTGACGGCACCATCCTCACCTCCAGTGTTCTTGGGGTGGGCTGGGGGTGTGCACTCAGCACCTCCACGAACAGGAACATGTACATTCACCTTGCTGGTGTTTCTCACTCTGCACTCCTGCGTGTCCCCAGGGACCAGGGAAACCCCAGCCCCATCCTTTTCAGACTTCCTTGTGAGTCAACAGGTCTTTCCCGAGCACCCACACACACCACGCTCCAAGCGGGGTGCCGGGATGTGGAGATGCAGCCGGCTTAGGTGTGGGAGTCCGGAGTCCCACGTGTGCGCATGCGTGCACTGTGCAAATGAGGGCTAGACCAGAGGCCCAGGCCTGGCTGTTGCTATAGGAGCCAGAGGGGGCTGAGAGTGGTGGGCGGAGGGGGTCACCAAGGGTCTCCAGAAGGGAGTCCTCTGTGGGAGCCACTCCAGAGCAGTAGAAGAGGCAGCCCAGCATGGTGTGGGGGACCAGTGGGGAAGCAGCCAGGCTGGGCCGGCCCAGGAGGTCATAAGTGGGTATGATCAGAAGGTGGCTGAAGATTCTCTTGAGCTGTCACCATGTAAAAGTCTGAATATTTCGTGTTTTTATAAAATCCCAGATTTCTGGCTTTGCCAGAAGCCGTGGGAAGCTCTGGTTACATTTTCCCTCTTGTGAAGTAGCAGTAATCAGCCAGGCTGCTTTCCTCACCTGCCTGGCCTCTGCAGACCTCCCACGCTTAAAGCCTCAGCAAAAGAGGATCTGGATTGGAAGTCAGAGATCCTCGATTCTCATTGACAGAAGGGATCTGCAGGAAGTGGTCCAGGCCTGGGTAGATGGCTTTGCCTGCTTGGGGGGGTGGGTGTCTTCCACACTTCTGACCAGGAGAGGCCTGATTTGCTTGTATACTTCCATGAACAGGGAGCTCAGTACTTCCCAAGACGTGAGGTTTTGGGGGAATACTTTAAAAAATAGTTTTAAAATACATTTTAACTTTTTTTTTTAGTGGTGGGGAGGATGGTACTGGGGATTAAACCCAGGAGCACTGTACCACTGAGCCACATCCCCAACCCTTTTTACTTTTATTTTGAGACAGAGGCTCACTAAGTTGTAGAGGCTGGCCTTGAACTTGCGATCCTGTTGCCTCAGCCTCCTGAGCAGCTGGGATTACATGTGTGCACCTCCATGCCCAGCTCATTTTAACCATTTTGAGTATACAACTCAGTGGCATTAAGAACATCTACAGCCGGGCACCGTGACACACACATGAAATCCCAGGGGCTTGGGAGGCTGAGTGAGACAGGAGTGTCATGAGTTCAAAGCCAGCCTCAGCAACTTAGTGAGGCCCTAAGTAACTGGGTGAGACCCTGTCTCTAAATAAAATACAAAACAGGGCTGGGGATGTGGCTCATTGGGCAAGTGCCCCTGTGTTCAATCCCTGGTACCCCACCACCAAAAAAATAAAAAAATCTACAATGCTGTATAACCATTGCCACCATCCATTTTTACAACTTTTCCATTCTCCCAGACAGAAACTTTGAGCCATTCAGTGACCATTTCCCGTCCCCCTCCCCCAGCTCCTGGGAACTTTTGATCTATTTTCTGTCCCAGTGCATTTGCCTATTCTAAATATTCCCCACTGAGGTGGAATCCATCCATATTTGTCCTTCTGTGTCTGGTGTGCGTCACCTGGCATGATGCTCCTTCAAGGTCTGTCCACACTGTGACTCTCTTCTGAACCTGATCCCTCTGGGCAGGCGGCATTCCCTTGCATGTCTGTAATGTTGTGTTTATCCAATCATCTGTCGATGGACACTGAGTCGTGTCTGCAATTTGGTTGTCATGAACAAAGCTGCTCTGAACATTTGCACGCACGTGTTTGTCCATGTCCCCGTTTTCCCTTCTTTGGGGTGTCTGCACGGGAGTGGAGCTGCTGCCTCGGATGGTAATCCTCTCTTTAATTCTGCTGGACTTTTCTGCTGCCCCACTTTATAGGGACCAGTTTGTTTGTTGTGCGTGGCTGGATGTGAGTGGCAGGGAGGCCTCCGTGGATGTGCTTTAGCTATCGGATGTACTCACCTCCTTTCTCCCTCTCTCGACAGAGTCACCCCAAGAAAGGCCGGGCTCCCGGCGCAGCCTGCCCGGCAGCCTCTCAAAGAAGAGCCCCAGCATGGAGCCCTCAGCTGCCTCGCCGTTCCGGGTCACGGTAACTATCTCTGCGTCACCACCACCACCGACACTGCCACCAACCATCACCACCTGGCCCCGGGGTGCTGCTCTGCGACCCCGTGGTCCCCCTTCCTGGAGCCTCATGGACCGGGAGAGCGTCCAGCCTCCCTTGCTCTAGGTATCCAATCCCTTGGCTGCTCCCTTCTCCGTGGCTCAGCCCTGCCCCCGGGGCCACTTGGGTCCCATTCTTCAAGGGAGGGGTCAGGTGGAGGACAGGCATCCCTGAAGACCACCAGACATGGAGCGCCCTGGCCCAGGAAGAGAAGAGATTAAGCTAGGTCCCCCACACTCCACGCACACATGCTGCTTCCCCACCCTGACGGGGCGGGTGTCGTTTGGGTGTCTGGAGGTCTGTCGTGCGGTAGTCCCTGGCAGGTCATAATTCAGTTCTGTCTTGGTGGGAAATAAAATAATTCTGTATTCTCCAACCGATGATGCCTTAGAATTGACAGATCACAGCCTATATATTATAGCTTTGGAATTTAGGCCATTCGCCCACATAATTTCTTTTCTTTTTTACAAACTTAAATGACTTTGTGGAGACAGAACCCAGGGACCCCCGACATTGGACTTCCGTGCCTCTTGGTATTGCCACACAGTCAGACAGAGGGTCCGGTCCCTTCCCTCCCTCATTCAGCAAGCACAGCATTGTAGTCCGATGCTGTGGCGGGCACGTGGTCTTCCCCAGGGAGCCCAGGTCTGTGTCTGAGCTTCTGTTTGCCGGTGTGACCATCCCCTCTTTCACTGGAGAGTTGTGGCATGCCTGTCCCATGCCAGGCCCGTTCCGGTGGTGGGCGGAGCGGAGGCGCAGGTCAGGAGAGCACGGTGGACAAGGCCCCCTCGTGCCCACTCTTGAGTAGACCAGGGAAACAGGAAGCTTGTTTGAGGTGGTGTGGTTGGGAGGTGATGTTTGAACTGAGGCCTACGGGCCGAGGAACCAGCCCTGTGGCTGGCAGAGGACAGAGGTGCAGGGAAGAGAGTGGCAGACTTGGCTGTACCCTGACTCGGGGACTGCAGGGGAGCTGGAGTCACTGACTGTCCCAGTAGGTGGGAGAGGGACTCCCTGGAGCTGACTTTTGAGCTGGGTCCTGCAGGATCAGTGGAAACTGGCTATTGATAGAGGCTGTGAGGGGACTTGTGACATGGATGTGCTGAGGGATGCTGAGACACTGGCTGGGTCTGGCGTGAGGGGACTGAAGGGCTGGGTGCGAGGTGAGGCTGGAGAGCAGGCTGTGACAGGTCAGGTGGTGCCCTGCCCAGGACCGCTGACCCTTCTGCCTGTCTATATGGCAGAAAAATGCTTTGAAGATGGGTCCTGGGGCCCCTTCAAGCTTGCGGCTCACTGGGCCTGGGCATCTGCATTTTACCAAGCTCCCTTGACAGGTGGTGCAGAGTTCCGGGGCCTCTGGCATGGAGGAGGAGCCTGTGCTGAGAGCATTCAGGGTCATGCCTCTGGATATGGCCAGTAGGTCCCTGGGAACTTATCTAGGGTGACACCCATTCCCACCCACTGGAGCAGAGGCCAAATCCCACCCTCTCTGGTCTCCAAGGCCACAGTGGGCAGGGTGAGCCTTCACGGGACCTCAGGGCACTATGGATAATAATCCAGTAGTCCACTCCACTGATTGTTCACCTGCTGCGTGTGGCTCTGTCCTGCATCCCTGATCTCCCTGATCTCCGACAGCCCTGCAGCTGATGCTTTGGTTACCCATCTTCCAGGCGAGGGAACTGAGGCTCAGCTAGGTTAAGGCACTTGTCCGAGCTCCAAGTGCTAGTAGAGGTGAGAGGCAGAGCTGTGACTGGGAAAGAGTGCGCCTCCTGGGGCTGAGGAGGAGGAGCCCCATCAGCAACCTTTCTCTGCCGCTTCCCATTCTTTGCTGCTCTAATAAGCATGCCAGCACACCTGAGTTGCTGGAATTTGCAGCCCTGTAATTGCCAGCGGGGCTTGGCGGGTTTCCCGTTGTGGTGTCTCTGCTCGGTCTCCTAGGTGGAAACTACCTGTGGATCAGAGTCAGAGACAGCCTGCCAGCCTCTAGCCCCTAGGACTGCACCCACAGCCCACCTGCCCAGGGAGGGTCTGCAGAGCACCTTTAAGGTGGTCATTTTTGCCCACTGCTCATGGCAACCCTGTTGGTAGGTATCATAAATATCACCATTTCACAGATGAGGAAACTGAGGTTCACAGAGGTGAAGTCATTTTCCTGGTGTCACACAGCTCCTGAGTGATAGGCAGGCAGAGATGCTGAAACAGTGGGACATTTCAGCTTTGTGTGCATCTCTGGGGACCTTGGTCCTTTTTCTGTGTTCAGCCATTAAGGAAAGGGGTGTGAACTGAGACTCCATCCTGGGCCAGATGCTTGGAGCTGGAGGCACTGGAGAGCTTGAGTTTGGGGAGCCCTTTCATGAACTGCGTGGCCTCCTGAGGCACTTGGCCTCCCTGAGCCTTGTATCCTCAACAGTGACATGTGGAGCTGGCAAGCTGTCCTGAAGACTCACTGTGAGCGTGCCACCAGGCCTGATCCTATGGCGGTGCTTGACAGATGAAATCCAACATTCTCATTCAAGTCACGTTTCCCTTTTAGACCAGTGAAGATATGGGGAGGGCTGGGGCAGGGGCAGAGGATGGTGTTTTGGGGGAAGCCAGGTGAGCCGGGCCCATGTCCTGGGGACAGACCTGCACACAGAGCCTGTGGCAGGGCCAGAAGCACAGCCCAGCCCCGAGCTTGTTCCCCGGCTCCATCCTCACAAGCTCGGCAGCTGCTCTATGTAGACCCCGAGGGAGCCCGGGGAACGTGGTCTTGCCTGGGGGAGGCAGGAGACACCACAGCATGTACCTGAGTCACTGTTGCTGCTGCTGTCATTTTAAACCCAGGAGTGAGGATGTCGCCATGTCTTGTTGAGGTGCCCCGTTGGGAGACCTTAGTTCAGAGGCTAAGGTCTCTAAGTCTCCTTCTGTTCCCTGCACCATGAAAACTAAGGCAGGGAAGGCCTGGACTGGTCAGAGGTCATCTGAAAGTGCTGGAAGCCTGGCTTGTCCCATGCACGTGCATCAGTGCAGACCCAAGCCCCTCTGAAGGGCATTGGTGATCTGGTGCTTATCCTCCCTCTCCGCCCCCAGAGACTTTGTGACCAGGGAGAACCTCATTTCCCCTTTTGTGAACTAAAGAGGATGGACTTTGTAAGGCAGCATGTGCTTTAGGCATACAGTAGGTGCTTAAATGTTTTGGTGCAGCCGATAAAAGAAAGGGCTTGAGGGTCAGCTGACGTGACTTTGAGGCCCCTGCATGGCCTCAGACCTTCATTGTGACTTGGACCAGATGTGGACCCTTCCTGCCCATCTGGTGTAACTTCCTCCTACCTACAGGTGGGGTTGGGGGACGGGACAGTATTTCCCCAGGGCCACAGAGGGCCAGGAGACTGGCATGTGCCCACAAGAGCTGCAGGGGACCTTGGGTTAATGGGAGGATGCTGGAGGGTCTGGGAGAGGCCTCCTACCTTCAGCTCTGAGGCTGCAAAGATTCCTCCCAGTCTGTCTTCTCTGGACCAGAGCCTTCTCCTGGGAGGGAAGGAGGGAGGAGGGCAGGGGTCAGGTGGCAAGTGAGGCCCTGGATCTGCAGAGACTGTGCCTCTGGGGCCCTGGAGTCCCTGAACAGCATGCTGCAAGGGATCCCAGTTTGCTGGGGTGAGGGGGGAGCTGGTGACTCTTCTGGTCTCTGGAGAGTCCCTCGGCCTGCCACCTTCCCAGCTGGGCTGTGGGTGGAGTCCTTTCCCTTCCTTCACTTGCCCCGCCCCCTCCCACCGACCTTGAGGCGCTCCTGCAGGTCTGGTCTGGGTGGGGATGTGGCAGAGGCTCCGGGAAACTTGACAGCCAATTGATCCCTTCTCGGGAAGTTGAAAGTAGAGAGTGGTGTTTGAAGGTTTAGCTGAAATTAGGTCTCAGGGCTATTTTTTGCGAGATGGAGAAGGAAAAGTGTCAGAGAGGGGAAGGCCCAGGGGGCTGTCAGGAGCTGCAGATGGACTCAGTACCAGGTCGATGGCAGATGCTTCCACAAGCAGGTCTTTGGTTCTTTTCAAGAACTCACTTTTACCAGGTGCTTGTTTCTGAGGCGTGACAGGTGTGCCTGGGGTGCTGCAGGAACCCAGAACAAGGGGTCTCTGCCTGGGGAGGAGGGAAAAGAATTCCTGCAGGAGGAATCTTTGAGGCTGGACTTTGAGGGATGTGTAGGAGTTTTTCAGGAACAAAAGGAGAAGAATATTTCAATTAAATGGATATCTAACTGAGCAGGAGCAAGCCAAGGGACCTGCGTGATGGTGATCAAGGTGTTGGATGGGTTGGGGGCATAAGGGAGAAGGCCTGGGGAGAGAAGTGAGGGGCTTTGGGGTGGGTAATAAAGCCTTTGCACTTCTCCAGAATGCAGGAGCCACAGGGACAAGGCTCCCGGCGAAGTCCCGCTAGCAGACTGAAGGGTGACCCCTGCCCAGCATGGAAAGGCGGACAGAAACGATCTGTCCAACCCTCCTCACACTGAGGAGGCAATGAGGCTCAGAGAGGGGAAGGTCCTTTCCCAAAGTCACAGGGCCTGTCTGGGGCAGGGCCTGGAGCTGAGCCCAGGGCTCACCACACCCCATCTTCACTGGACATCTGCCACCTGCTTCCGAGTGGGCCTTCCCCCCGGCTCCCATCACTTCCGGGCAGTGGGGGGCTTCCTGGAATAGCCCTTTGTGGGTCCCAGTGCCCTAGGAGGCCCCAATGCCTCCTCCTTCTCATTGGCACAACCCCATCTCCTGGCCCTGGACCCACAGCTTGTCGGGGGCTGCCTGTCAGAGGAGGGGTGACTTGCGGGACAGGAGAGCAGCTTTCTCTGTGGCACATTCCCCCACCAATGCCCCTTCTCCATGAAGGTGGCTCTGGGTTGCCCTCACGCAGGGAAACTGAGGCCCAGGGAGGGAAGGCGTGCCAGGTCCCCTTCGGGGACTTCCTGCACCAGTAGGGACTGCCCTTGGCATCTCAAATGCACCACCCCTTGGGACACATGGAAGCCTGTGGCAGGGCAGCTGTGCTGAGTCCCAGGCTGAGGCCCCACACGAGGGGTCCCAGCACCCACTTTGTAGTATGAGGAATTTGCCCACGAGACTCATGTCCCTTGCTCTGCTCTGTGCTAGGAGCTGGACTCTGCTGACCTGGTGTCTGGCAAGAGGTCAGCAGGTGAGAGTCGGTGGGAGAACAGGTCCCAGCACCCTCAGCCCCTCCAGCCCTGCCTTCCCTGGGACTTAATTGTTAGCAAGCTATTCAAACCTGAAGGGACAGTCCCTGTCCTCCGTCTGGGCCTGTGTTCTGTGGGAAGAGGCCCCTTTCTGTAGGGGAATGTAGGGGGTGGGGATGTTGTCACAGGCCACCAGATGCAGGAGCTGTCCAGGGTGGCCAGGGCAGGAGTGTGGGCCAGGGATATGGGAGCTTCCCTATTTGGAGCCAGGCCAGGCCAGAGTCTGAGCCAGGACAGAGGTGGCACGGTGACATTTGGCAGGGTTAGGGGGTTACCCACCCCTCTGATAATCAGGAAGGTGGTTTTGTTAGCTCTGCTGCACGAGGCTCCTCTCCCAAGGCTCTTGGAGGAGGGACAGGCCCAAGGTCATAAGACTGGCCAGTGGCAGAGCGGGGGCCTCAGACAGCACCCCAGTCCCTGGGTCCTTCCTGGCTGTGAACTCACTCACTTTCCCTCAGCCCTCTCCACCTTCCTCCTTTCTTTCTTTCAATAAATTTTTAATCTGTGTCAACTGTGTCAGCCTGTGCTGGGCACTGAGGATACATGTAGGATTAAAATGTAGTTGCTCGGGGCTGGGGATGTGGCTCAAGTGGTAGTGCGCTCGCCTGGCATGTGTGTGGCCCGGGTTCGATCCTCAGCACCACATACCAACAAAGATGTTGTGTCCGCCGAGAACTAAAAAATAAATATTAAAAATTCTCTCTCTCTCTCTCTCTCTCTCCTCTCTCACTCTCTCTTTAAAAAAAAATGTAGTTGCTCCCTGCAAAAATGTAGAGGGGTTGGCTGGGTTTATAATTTCCAGGCAGGGAGAGGAAAAGGATATTCCAGGCCGTCACGACAGCCCCTGTGAAGGTCAGGAGATGAGAAACATCAGGAGTAACTGAGAGCAGTTTGGGGGCTGAGGTGTGGAGAAATGGCTGGAATATAAGTGAGAGGAGACCCATGACAGTGAACAGAGTAAACAGAATATGAGGCTGTATTAACAGAAGCATGGAGTCCCCAAAGAAGGAGTTGAGATAAACCAGAGTACGTCAGAGCAGACCTGGGGTGCAGAATGTGCTTCACCCAGGAATATACCGAGCCAGCAGGACCTCCTTCAGTGGACAGAGACTGGAACTGGGGTGGCAGGTTCAGGATAGGTTCAAGCAGGTTGTTGGGAGCCCTTCCCACCCCAACACCTGGGCTTAGAATGTCCTTGCTGGGCAGGGGGTTGAGGGCAGACGTGGGGGGAGAGCCCACTTCCAGGTACCCTGGAATCTCTCTTCTCATCCTGGGTGTGCAAGCTTGGCCCAGGAGGGTGTGGAAAGGGGAGGGAACAGGGAGCCCCCGCACCCTCCTCTTCTGCCCTGGGATCTTCGGGGGCACCTCCTAGACCTTCTTCCATTTCCCAGCCCTGCCCTTCAAGGGCTCAGATAATCGGATCCTTGTCAACTTTATTCTGCACTAACGGGGCCCAGGCAGGCTCAGTGCAGCGGGCGGGAGGCTGTGGGGGCTCTGCCTTCCACTCTTCACTCGCTCTCTGGGCCCCAGCTTCCTCCAGCAGGATTCGAATCTTGGCTACTGTCCCCTCTGTGATTCAGGCAAGTTGCCCCGACTCTGAACCTCTCTTTCCCCATCTATAAACGAACACCGGAGCCATGAGTGCTCAGTACCTGGCACAGGGGAGGCACAACCCCTTGCTTGCACAGGGGCGCACCCCTGCCCAGTACTGCCCCGGAGCTCCAGGGAACCTGAACACCCCCATCTTTACCGACTGCCCCTCAGCACCATGCGCCCCCCAAGAGCTTATAGGCTAAGCTGTGGCTCCAGGAGGTGGAGAGAGATGGGGAGTGAGGGCCTCACTGACCAGAGACCACAAAGTTCTCAGATGGCCAGTCCTGATGGACAGAACTGGAGGTGCCTGTGTAGGGTGTTTTCCTGCCAGTTGGGGGCAGCAGAGGGCAGCGAGTGGCCACCTGGGTGGCTACTCCCAGTGATGTTCTGGGGGTTTGTGTGCCGGCCCAGGGAGCCTGAGAGCTGCAGAGCCGCAGAGCCACCTGCTAGGTGGTGGGATCCGCTTCAGTCAGGGAGCACCCCATCAGCTGGCCACTGCTGGGCCTGGCAGCAGGCGTGGCCGAGCCAGCCAGGCCTGGGTCGACCAGAGAGCTGGAATGTTGAAAGGAGACTGTGGTCAGGGACATTGGAGGGGAAGGTTTGGGATGAAGATAGCCTCCCATGAGGAAGGGCACAGGCGCAGGTGGCCAGAGTGCTGTGGTCACCAGTGGATACTCAGCCACTGCCACCCTTTGACAATTGACAGGCAGCTTGTTCCAGCCTTACTACTGGTTTGGGAGGGAGCCAGGTGGACATTCTGGGAGAGGTGGGTGGTGTTCAGAGCCTAGGCCTGCTGGCCCGGCTGGAACCCGTCTCTACTACTCTTTGCTTCTCTGTAGGGGGGATCCTGAAGCCTGTTTTGCCCAGGGCAGGCGCTGGGCACTCCTAGATCTTGTCTCATTTCATCCTTACAACGGGAGGCATATCACAGGCACCCCACTTCCCAAAGGTGGCAGAACGGTGGGAGACAGAGAGGGAAGAACTGGCCGAGGCTTGCTCAGCTCAGAGCCCGGATGTGGAAGTCCTCACAGAGCCTGGCAGCTGCCCCCTGCCCAGTCTTTGCTAGCCAGTGCTGTTATCCTGTCCTTCTTACAGATAAGGACACTGAAGCCCAGAGAGGGAGATGTGTGGTTCCAGGTCACACAGAGAGCAGACAGAGCTGGTGTTTGAATATGGGCCTCCCTTCTCCCTGCCTTACTTTGTCCTGTTCTGCATCCCACAGGCCTGGTTCGATGGTTAGAAGGCATCTATGCTGGGCAGACACCCTGGGTAGAGAGAAATACTCCTCTCTTCCCCTTCCCTGTGGCCCTGCAGTCCCTCCCCCCTTCTCCACCCTCCTTCCTGGAACCAGGAGCATGGATGTTGGAGGGCAAGGCTCAGATGCCTTCGTCCCTCCTCACGCTAGGAAGATAAAGCGATCAAGTGGCATTTGGTTGGGATTGCAGACATAATTATATCTGAGCTCTCTGGTGGGAATTGTTTCCAAAGCCAGGAAGCCCTCTGTGGAGGTGGCAGCAGTGACATCTGTTTTGACACAAGTCTTCACTTCGGGATGAGTGACTTTTCCTGTGGAATTGCTTAAAGAACATTTAAAATGAGCCATGGTTGTTACTTCTCTGCCCCAGTGCCGGAGACGGCCCCTAGTAATGGGGGGATCTGGTTCCCCAGCCTGGCATTCAAGGACCCACCGTCTTTCCCAGCCCCTGTGCCTTGGATCTGGCTGGTCCTTCGGCCAAAGGTCCCTCATGGCCATCCTGGGCTCCCTCCCTCCCCTGTGACGCCCTCACCTGGGCAAGAGTCCCCTCCCCAGTCTCCAGAACAACTCTGCCTGCACAACCTCTCTCAAGGACTCTGTCACTTAACGATCCACCACCACGTGTCCCTCTCCCATCAGCCCAGCCCGTGGTGACCTTCTCGAGGGCAGAGGCTGTTTCTGATTCATCTGAGCCCTTAGCACTGGGGCAAGGCCTGACCCTAGTGGGCACTGGAGGGGCTGGTGGAAGTTAATGGGTTAAATGGAGTGAGTGGGCTGAGCAGGGAAGAGAACCCCAGGGAGACACCGCCCAGGCCTGGACACTGACCTTGACCCTGCACCGGGGGTTCCCGTGAGCCTTTGGAGGCCTGGACTTCCCCTGGGAGCTTGGCCTGACAATGGGAGGACAGTGGCCTGCAAGGGCCTCTCCTGACGTGGGTCTGGTGTCCCTGGTGTGGACGGCTCACTCACTCAGGGATTTAGGGGGCCTTCGCCACCCTCTTCCCAAGGCCAGGAGCGCCTGGGGGTCTGCTGTTCCCATTGGCTCTTCATCCAGGGATAATCAGATAACACCACTTCCGGCTTTGCTGGCCTGGGCTGCTGGATGCCTGGGAGGGCAAGGCAGGGTCATCTACCATTAGCACACCTCCATTGGGCAAGCTGTTGTCCCCAGAAGGTCCCTGTCATTTGTTGTCACTTGCAAATGAGTCATCAGGGAGGCATGCCCAAGCTAGAAAGGATTTAGAGGTCAGCTAGACCAATCTGCTCGCTGTACTGCCCAGGGCCTTGGGGTCTCTAGTGGAATCATGTAGGAAGCACGGCTCTGGAGCAGACCACCTGGATTGAACCCAGCTGCTGCTTCCTGGCTGTGTGGCCCTGTGCAAGTTGCCTGCCCTTTCTGAGCCTTGGCTCGCTCATTTGCACACTGGGTTTTGAGAATTAAACAACAAAAGAAAATTCACATAAAGCTCTAATACATTGCCAGAAGTAAGCATCAGGATAACATGGACTCACATGGACTCATTCTTGTTAGGGTGTTGGAATAGCTCTCACTGTCATCAATAGCAGTGCTGGGTTTGGACCTGTGTCCTTGACCCTGAGCGTGGTCTAACCACTGGGTATCAGAGGGCACAGGGTAGGGAGCAAGCACTGAAGTCAGTGAGTCACTCAGGAAGACTGGCCTGGAGGTGGGACCTTAGCAACAGGGCCTGGCCCAGTGCAGAGAGAGAAAGAACTAGGAGAGCCCCTGCTGCAGGGGTGAGTCCCCCTGAGGGAGTGGGCGGGCTTCCCTGTCCCCAACTGACCCCTAGGCCAGGGCTAGCCCAGACCTTGCAGAGCTGATGAGGTGCTTGTGGCCCTCAAACCTCTGAGGGGCTTATTACCCCGAGGCAAGTGCCGGCTGATGGAGGATTGATTTATGGAACAGTGAGTCACACCCTGGCCGCTCCTGGCTGAGACCTCAGGAATACATTGACCCCCCCCCCCAATCCCGGGCCCTGGCAGGCCACTGGGAGGGCTTTCTGCTGTCCTCCCCTGCCCCTCACACCCTCCGCCCCTCGAGTGACTGGGCTCCACTCTCCTTCCCCTCCAGACTCCCAGGTTCCTGAGGGCCCCCTTGCCTTGGGTGTGTCCCACCCTGGGGAAGGAGGTGGTGGGCCCAGGCTGGGATGCTGCGTGTCACTTGGAAGCCCTACGATTACTCCAGGGCCTCCCAGGCAGCCAGACTCAGCCCTGCCTCCCCGAAGCCTGTGCCTGAGCTGCGACTGGGCTCAGGTTCCCTCTGTGAGGCTGTCCTGCCCCTGCTCCTCTTGGCAGGGGCACCTGCTGTCTCCCCCTCTGTTTCTAAACTGCCCTCCAGAGCTGCCGCCTCCACCATCCCGTTCAGATTGCTCCAAAGTGGGATCCTGTAAAGGGCCTCTCCGAGCCCTTTCTCCTTTTTCTTTTGTCATAAACATGTCTTAATTCATTCGGGAAATATTTAGGAAATATCTGCCACCCTGCCATGGGCTGCCATGGTCCTTCTCTGGGGCTCTTACAGCCCAGAGGGGGTGGGGACGCTAAGCAAATTCATGGATAATCACAACCACGATGAGCTGGCAGAGAGACCTGGCCTGGCCCAAGGGTATTGGGGAGACCCAGCCAGGGGAGGGACCTGAGGGTGAGCAAAGCCCGTGGTGCAAGGGGCTCTCTGGCTTGTGGCGGGGCTGGTGGTCACAGGGAAACGACAAAGTGACCATGTCAGCAGGCAGGATGGAGTGTGTGCCAGGAAGCGGGCTGCGGTCCTTCTATGTGTCGCCTCATCACATCACCGCTGGGACTGCTTCTTGTCCCCATTTTACAGAAGAAGACAGCCATGGACACTCAGCCACTGGCCTAAGGTCCCAGAGCCACTGAGCAGTGGAGCCCTGTGCTCTCCCCTCTTCAGGGGGCAGTGGAGGCATTTGCCTTTTACCTGGGGATTCCTAGACATGGAGGTGCCTCGGACCTCACAGGTGTGCTCAGGGTGCGATCTCCGGGGTGTTGATGGGCAGGAGGAGCTGTGTTTGGGGCAGGGGTCTCCAGCTCTTGCCAGGTCACAGGACCCTGAAGGCTCTGGGCTCCCGGCTCCTTGACCTCTGGGCCACCTTTCCTTTCTGCTCTGGTGTGATGGGCCCATGTGTCCGTGTCGTGCTGACGCTGAGCGTGGTGTATACACGTGGGTTTGTTTCACTGTGCTTGTTAACCTGTGTGTCTGTACGTGTGTGTGTGCTGTCCCATGTGCACATGGATCTCCGTGTCTGTGGCGCGGTTGTGTTGGGGAGACGCGTATGCTTGCGTGAGCCTTTCTCTGCAGGCGGGCACACATGTGTATTTGTGTGGATGCCTCTTCTTGAACTTGCGTGTTTCTGGCGTATGTGTTTCTCCATGTGAAGGTGTTTAGTTTTGGTTTTCTGGGCAGTGTTTCAGGGAAGAGTGACCCTCGAGTGTCCCTCATAGTCTATTCACTGGTTCTCTTCGTTGAACCCAAGTAGTCCGGCTGCCTCTCAAGGCGAAGTGGAGCATGGGGGTTTTTGTGTTTGATGGAGTGCTGGCACGGGGTGGGCAGGGTTCTGAGGGCCTAGGGGGGCATGTGAGTGGGTGGCCATCAGAAAGCACCAACTTAATCCAGCTTTAAAGGCCTTCCCTCCTTCACCTGTCACAATGTCTGACATTCTGTCCTCTGTGAGTCATCCCCCAGTTGGGATCCTCTTTGATGGCACATACCTTCCGGGGTAGGAGGCCAGGGATGGACAGCTTGCTAAGGGCAGGGCCCCAGCACCTGGGAAGAAGGGTGGGAGAGTGGCCCATCTGAGGACACGAGCCAAGCCAGAGAATTCCTTGGTGTACTGTTAGCGTCAAGCTCGGGAAAGCCAGGCAGCCTGGCCCTAGCCGCTGCTCTGACTAGAGAACCTCAAATGTCAGTACTGAGAAGGTCTGGATGATCACCCAACCCAGCCCCTTAGCTACAGATGGGAAGGCGGAGGCCTGCAAAAGGGGAAACCTGGGAGATCCCCTCAGACCCCACTTTCCTTTCAGCACCAAGGTTGAAACCAGGAGAGTTTTATTTCTGAACTGTCCCCAGGCCCCCTTTTTATAAAATTTGTTTTCAGACAAGGTCTCTAAGTTGCCCAGGTGGACCTCAAATTTGTGATCCTTGCCTCAGCCTCCTGAGTCACTGTACTACAGGTGTGCATTATCATACCTGGCTAGCCTGGTCGATTCTTGAAATGTCAGTGGCTAGGGTTTTGAGGAACAAGGGGGCCTGGGTTCTGCTGTCCTGCCACTGCCTAGCTTGTGCATTCTGGGCAAGTCCTATTGTTCTCTGGGCTTCATGAGGGGCCTCATGTGGTACTGGCCTGTCTCTGGGCCCTCTTGGCTCTCAATCTGTGACCCAGGAGGCAGGACCCCCACTACTCCCCGCCCTGGTGTCCCTGCAGCCTGCTGATGTTTTAGGTCTGCCTACAGCCTGTGTGCCTGGGGCCGAGAGGTGGCAGTATCTGGATCTTTCTGTGCCTTTCCTTTTGATTTAGATGTATTCTTGGCATTTGAACAAAGCCTCAGTAAGATATTAAGAGAGATGTCTGTCAAAACAGCCTCCCTCCTTGAAGGCTCTCTGTTTGAGTATGGACCTTAGATGCTGGGCCTCTGTTGAAGGAGGACCATGGGTTCTGTCTCTGGGCTTGCTGAGCACTGTCTTGGGGTTCCAGTGTGGGCAGTTGAAGAGCCAATGGGAGTCAAAGCTGTGTCAGCCCCCCTACTCCATCTTCAGTGCCTCATGGTCAGTTTGTTGGAAGGGGAGAGGGTGATGAAGGCAGGCCGTGGGCAGAAAAGGCAAGATCAAATAGATGCAGGGGTTGGAAATGCTGGAACTGGAATTTGCCTTGTTTGCATAGCTGCTGTGTGCCAGGCACGTGCTCCATGCTCCATGGAGAGGGAGGAACAGTGGTGCAGAGACTGGTGTCTCGATGCAGGGCTCCCAGGTGTGTGGGTGGTGGTGCTGGAACGCAAGCCCGTGGTTTCCTAGCTGCTGCCGCCTGGGCTGAGGGCCAGGTGCACATGAGGACAGGACTGAGCTTCCAGGTGGGTCCTGTGTGCCTCCCCTTCTACCTGGGTCGGAGCATGGAGGATGATCTGAGCTGTAGTTTCACATGGGGTGGAGGGGTCTCTCCCCTGTTCACCCAGGAACAGGACTTTCCTGGTTAGAGTCCCAGCTCTACCACATGTCAGCTCAGCTAGTGCCTTTGCTTCTCCAAGCCCCCATTTCCTGTCCTGACAACCCCAAACAGTCTCAATTCTGCAGCCTGCATCCTCTTAAGGACTCCTCCTTTTAGAGGCCCTGGGCCTCCAGGGTGGTCTGCCCCCAGAGTGGGAGGTATGCAGTGAGTTACTATGGGACACAGCCACTTGGCAGAACCAGAGCTCGATAGCTGGTCATTTATCATCATCATCATCATCACTTGGAATTGATTTAAATGGGCGAATGAAGAAACCAGGCGGCTGCAATCGCGAGGACTGGAGAGGCTCCTGAGTAGGAGCGGGGCGTGAGCCAGACTTCAGGACAGTGGCTCATGACTGCAGCTGGTGTGGGGAGCGGCTTGGGGACCCAGCGGTCCTCGGGCCTGGTTTCCCATGTTGGTCTGCCCTGTGCTTTGGTCAGTGATATGGAAGGAAGTCCAGGGGGCTTGTGGGTCAGCTGGGAAGGGGCTGTGTCCATCCTCAGAGAAGGGCAGAGGCCACGCAGCTGGCCAGACCCAGTCATCAGGGACAGGCTGAGGGCACAGCTTGTCACAAAAGCCCTGGGGCCTTCCGAAACCAGCGCAGCTGCCTGACTAGCGCATAGGCACAGGGCTGTGCTCTCAGAGGTGGAGTGCCCCATCTGGGGACAGAGCCGTGTGGTTCCCATGAACTCTGGGGGCTGCTTGCTGCGCTTTAGACATCAGTCCCTGCTCCCCGGGATGAAAGCCGAGGCGTCACCTGAGCAGTCGTGCCCACCCTGTGCCCTGTGCACCCAGGGAGTCTCTGAGGTTGCTTTAGAAGAACGTGCTTGTTCAAAGAGTTCAGAACTTCCAAACTGGATGTCACTCTGTGGTTCCAGGATCATTTTGCAAGCATGTTCATTCATGTCTCTGTCCTCACTGCCAGGTGGCCTTCAGGCTCCTGGGAGAGCCAGGATAGACGCCTGCCTGTGGTGGTCATGTGCCCCTTGGGACACAAAGAGGTGGTTGTACTGGAACCAACATCAGTAATAGTGATAATAAAGCTAGCAACTCTGTACTTGCTTGATCTTTACTGTTTTCCTGGTGATAGAGGACCTTATTTAACCCTTCCTATAATCCCATACAGTAGGCATCATCATTAGCCTGTTTTACAGATGAGGATACCGAGGCTCAGAAAGGTCCAGTAATGGGCCCCCACACAGGTCGTCTGAATTAAGATTTGAACCAGGTGCTGTGGGAGAACTGGGTTGGTCAGCAAGGCCAGCCCCCGTACTGGGGGGCAGCTTTCTGGAGAGGTGGGGATAAAGTCAGGTCCTGAGCGTTGTGGTTAAGAGGATCCGAGAGCGTGTAGGGCTGGGTGGGCTAGGGAGTAATAGTAGAAACCGTGTCTCACCCTCAAGATGAGCTGGACATAGCATATGTTACAGCAATGAGTTTAACAAGCCTGTGCATTCGTGTGGGAATTTGATGTGAGATAACATTTGGCTTTTCCTGAGAGCACTTACTGTGTGCTACACGCTGAGCCTAGAGCTTTACCAGCCTCCTTGGTCCTCAGTGCAGCCTGCTCCCCCATTTCACAGAGACAAGGGGACCTGTCTGGCATTTCTTAGTGAGGGGTCTGTGCCGCTGGGTTGCAACCCTGCATACCAGTCTTCTCAGCCACTGACCGGCTTGGCAGCACGCTCCAGCACAGCTCAGGAAGAGGACAGCAAGAACTCTGAAAGAAAGGGTGCATGATTTCCCGACTGCCACTAGTTAAAAGTTGACTTGGGTCTGTCTGTCTATTTATCTATCTATCTATCTATCGATCTATCTATCTATCTATCTATCTATCTATCTATCTATCTATCTATCTATTTTTGCAGCACTGGTGATAGAACCCAGGGCCTCTTGCATTCTAGGCAAGTGCTTTACCACTGAGCCACTCCCCAGTCCCTTGAAGATCAGTCAGCCTGTCCTCTGGAGTTCGGGGGTGTAGCTACTGCCTTCCGAGGGACAGGAGAAAAGCCTTGTTTCCCTTCATCCAGAGCTGGGTGAGGACTTCCCCCAACCCCTGCCAGGCCTTCTATCCTGGTGAAGGAGAGAATGCAAGCTGTGAGTTTGGGCAGAACAGGGGACCAGAGTCTGGGGTCTTTGATTCACCATGCTGTGTGACCTTGGAAAAATCCCTCCCTGTCTCTAGGCCTCAGTCACCTCAGTAATGCAGTCTTTTGGAACTGAGTCCCCTTTCAGGATGATGAATATTTGTCATATGCAGGAACCTGAGCTGGGTCCCTGTGGGAAACAAGGTCTGTAGGGCAGATATGGGGTATGGTGGTGGGGCCAAAGGGAACCCTCCCTGTTCTCCTGAGAAATCACTCTCCCCATGATCTGAGCTCCTGGACCTAGTGTACACTGCTTATTCCATAGTGTTCTTGACTGTCAGGGTCACTGTGTTTAATGCACACCAGGCTCTCAATAAGGTGACTGAGTGGATGTTATAAAGAGCATTGAGTCCCAAGGTCATTGCTATTTCCAGTGGGGGTTAGATGCCACCCACGGTAGGTTTTAAAGAGGAAGCTGCTGTCAGAGAAGCATTAAGTGTCTCATAGGAGGAAGAGTGGGGAAGAGGAAGTGGCACACATTCACCCACCCTCCTGGAGAGGAGAGGACTTTATTTTTTTAAAACTCAGAAATAGGATCAAGCTGTCAATATTGCTGCAGAATGAGCCCCATAAATTGTGAAACATGCTTTGTGGTTCTTTGTACCACAAGAGTGTAAAAACTGACATTTTCATCAGGGTAGAAAATAAAATCCAAGGAAAAGGTACAAGGCCTTTGGGGGAGCTTGCTTGACACAATACCTGGGACAGTTCCATGCAGGCAATCCAGGTGAGGCTGAGGTGGGGAGAGCCCAGAGTTTACACAGAGGTGCAGATCGCTGCCTGCATGCTGTCTTCCAGAGTCTGGTGCTCCAAGTCTGCGGTGCCTTGCCTGCCGGTCACCCTTCTGAAGGAGGCTTCCTTCTGCCACGTCTGATACTGAGAGATTTTTTGCTGAGCTGCAGCTCATTTGAATACCTTGACAGGTAATGCTGGGCTGCAGAGTCAGATGCATTTGGACTCCACCATTCAGGAAGGCCTTTGGGTGAGGTGATATGTCAGGCAGATGTTAGAGGATGTGCAGAATGCTGACAAGTGATCACAGGGATAGGTCTCCTATGGATGTGAAAGGTTGAGGAGGAATAAGTAAGGAGAGAAAAATAGGAAATGGGAAAGCTTGAAGAGGGTGGGCAAAAGAGGGATGTCTTATGGAAAAATCTCTGGCATTAGGCAGACCTGGAGGCTTGGTGTTCTTGGGTAAATCACTTTACCTCTCTGAGCAAGGCTTCATGTGCAGATAATGTTTTGCTGTTGTTTTTTGTTTGTGTGACTGATAGGAGATAATTCATACAGCTAAGGTTTGACCTTGTTGTGTTTATGGTTCTCTGGCCCTAGAGCTGGACAAATTCAGCTCTACAGCCAATGTCCAACCCACTCCCTGGACCCAGAGAGGACTGCCAAGGCAACCCGTATTGCATGGTGGATGAAATATAGTTTTCAGATTGTGTACAACATCAACTTTAAAATAAGTTATTCTTCCATTCACTTGTGTTGTTCAATCACTTGGATTTGGAGGTAGGGGCAGTGTGTGCCAGAACCCTTCCCAGAAAACTCTTCTTCCCTCAGGGATTCCTCCCTGCAGTTTTCCTGCCTTGAGCTGCCTTCATGTTCCAAGCCCTGCAGAACCCAGGCTGTGGGTAGCCTCTGGAGTCCCTATGTCCCCATCACCTGTAAAGGGAGCACTGATGCAACCCATTCTTCTCTGCAGCTCTTCCATTAGTCCAGAGCACTTGGAATGGGGCAGCTTCAAGCTGTAACCTGAGTTCCAATGCAGCCTGGTAAATGGAAGAATGGCCCCAATGGGGTGTCCCCAATCTTGAAAAACATGATAGGGGTACCTTGCACTTCAGTCCCTTGTTCCTCGCCCTAAACTGAGTGTTAGGGCTCCTGTCCCCAAGGTGGTTGTCCCTGCTGGGGTACAGTAGTGTCAGACTCCACCTGCACAGTCAGAGGCTGCCACTCGGGTTAGAGGTCTAGGTGGTCAGGGTACCAGGTGGCGGTCGGCTGGCCCCTCAGAGGACCACGCGCCTGCTCTCTGAGCCTTAGTTCGCCCCATCTGTGAACCGCGGGCTGACAGCACGGCCTCACAGGTGGAGAAAGCGCTTTATCACTCCTCGACGGGGCAGGGGGCGTGTACTGCTCCAGGTGGGTAGGGAGGTGACCTCGTTTCCCCGCGACAGGCTGCGAGGCCAGGCAGAGGTGAGAGGCGGCGGTCTGTCCAGGCCCCCGGGGGGGGGGGGGGGTCCCCGCCCCTCCACGGCCCCGCCCCTCGGCCCCGCCCCTCTCGCCCCGGCGCCGAGGGGCTCGGGCGGCCTCGGCCGCGGTCGGCTCTGCTCGGCTCGGCGTCGCCATGGCAACAGCGGCTTGGGGGCGGGGGCGACGTGGCAGGCTGGGCTGGCGGGTGGGCGACGCGGGGTGGGCTGGGCCGCGCTGCGCGGGCCGGACCGTCAGCGCTCGGTCGGCGGGCGGGGGCGGCGCTGGCCGCGAGCTGCTGGGGCCGAGCGCGAGCCCGGCCCGCCCTCGGCCGCGCGGCCGCCCAGCAGGGTGCGGGTCCCGCGCGGGTCCCGGCCCGCCGCCGCCGCGCTAACCCCGCCTCCCCTTCCCCCTCTTGTCGCCCCGCGCGCAGGGCTTCCTCAGCCGCCGCCTCAAGGGCTCCATCAAGCGCACCAAGAGCCAGCCCAAGCTGGACCGCAACCACAGCTTCCGCCACATCCTGCCGGGTCCCGGAGCGCAGCCGCCGCCGCCGCCGCCTCCGCCGCGGACAATGAGAGGTGAGCCTGCCGCCGCCTGCCCGGCCTCCCCGCGCCGCCGCCCGGGATGCGCCCCGAGGGCGCGGGGACAAAGCCTGAGCCCCGGTTCAGGCGCGCTACCTGGGGGGGGGACCCCACGCCGCCCTCAGGAACTTGTGGGGACCACCTCGGACCGGGGCCCGAGGCGAGGACTCTTTCTTTCCCCCGCTGGGTGAGGTGAGGAGGGGGTGTCCGAGGCCCAGGGCGAGGCCGGCGGGAAGTGCGCTAGCCGAGAAGTCCGGTCTCGCCAGGTCGAGGTGGGCATTGTTTCCCGGGCCGTGCAGTGCCGGAGCTGGGGACGGAAGTGGCGCCTCCACCCCTAGGACCCATCCCCTGGCCTCGGGAGCCCCCCGGGTGTCCGATACAAAAGACATTTTTCGTCTGGGTTTTGCTGAGACCCTGCCGCGCGGTGGTGAGGAAAAGGGTGAACATCTGGAGGGGAGGAGCAGGGGGCTGGGCCGCTTAGGGGGCACATCTGCTCTAAGTAGGGCACGTGCTCCGCTGGGAGCTGGGGCGGGCAGTGCCCAGGCCTTGAGTTCAGGGGCATGGCCAGGAAGAAGGGCCTTCCCAGCCTGGGCAGCTGCTTCCCCTCCTCACCTCTATACTCCCAGGGGTATCTCCTGCTCCTGGCAAGCAGGGAGCAGGTGTGGAAATTCCAGAGGGAGGTGGCCCGTGGGGCAGAGGAGAGGAAGAAGGTGGTTCAGCCTGCTGGAGAGTCACCGGCAGTGGAGCAGGCTACAGCTGGCAAGGGCAAGCCATCCTGGCCACGCACGTTGGGGCACTGGGCGGGCACAGCCTCTTGGGGACTGGGTCCTCCTCCTTGAGTGGTGCCAACCAGAGGCACCTTTCCACTCTGCTCAGGCAGAGCGTTGGATTCTTCTACCAGTTAGAACGTGTCCCTGCCTAGCCTGTGGAGGTGAAAGAGTGGGGTGCACCAAGGAGCTTTTCAGCATTCAGCCCCAACATCTCAGGCCACTGGCAGCTGCCTTCACTGGGCTGTGTCCGTGTGTACGATTGGCACTCCCTGTAGGGGAAGCATAGGTAGAATGAAAATGTCTCTCCCCTCCTCCTTGGTTCCAGCCGGCAAAGGAGTGCAAGTTATAGCCTAACTCCTGCCCAAGGTTGAGTGTCTTCTTTAACTGACCCTAGCATCTTACCAGAGAGTACCCCTCCACATCCCAGTAGAATTGTCAGACCTCTAATTTCCATCAGCCCAGAGCTGCTCTTTCCATCCCCACCACTGCCTGCAGCTGGCTCCCTGCCCCAGCTGCCAAGCCCAACCCTGGGCAGGACCCTCAGCCTTTCTCTGATGGCCGTGGTGCCCCAGGGGACCAGCCGTGCCCTGGCAGGAAGATGCAGCCAGGCCAGAGCTCAGTGCTGGGTGCAGCTACTGCGTCTTTGAAAATCTCGCCTTCCCATCTTTGTTATTGTCTGGGCGGCAGGCCACCCGGTTTGCTGCCTCCTTCCCTCCGCCCGGCCCCCACCTCCAGCTGTCTTCCCCAGGAACATGCCCTTCTCTGCGCTTTCCTTGGCAGGGGTCAGGACCCTCTGCACCCGCATGCGGGGGCTTGTGTACTAACCTGTTTTGTGTGCAAGTGGTGGTTGTTGGGGAGCAGAAGAGACAGCAGGCATCCGGCCTCTGAGTGTGTCTCCCCTCCTGGGAGCAGGCGGCATGCATGTCGTGTTTACCTCCCTCCAGCGGGAAGCCGGCTATGAAACCCAACTGGCAAGCGCTTGGTTGGCAACCCTGGCAGGGAGGTCAGGGCATGGCTAAGATGACCTCGTGCAGGTCCTCCCCGTCCTGGCTTTAGGTCAGCCTTGCTACATGTTAAGGGGGTGCAGAGTGGGGGTTGGGAGTGAAACTACAAGCCTGGTTTTGAAATTGAGGGTAAATGGTAGAGGTGGGAGCTGAATGTCACTGGCAGTGGTGGAATTGTCTTACTAATTTTCCGTAAACAAAATCTGGCTTGGTAGCTTCTCTGGCACAGAAAGGGAATCTAGATTTCCCATGAACAGGCAAAGAGACTGGGTTTGAAATCCTTTTACCCAGCCTTGGAGCTGAAAGACGAGGGCTCCTGATTTGTTGCTTTGCTTAGGAATAGATTTGCCCGGCTGCTGCTGGGGTGGGTGGGCAGGCAGATATTTCTCTGGGGCAGTCCCTGGAGTCTTTCTATTTGGAGTTGAGTGAGTAAAACTAACTATGGTGACCCCTCTTCTTTTCTCATGGTCAAACCTGGTTAGTGGAGAGGTACCTACTCCTACTCTTCGAGTGGGTTGGTTGTGTTAGTGAAGGCTGGAGGAGAGAATAGGCTGCCTTTGGTTTGGCTTAGCAGTAAGGAAGAGTTGAATCCTGTCTCCACAAGACCTCCACTGGCTGCCATGTCTCTCCTTGGGGGCTGGGGTAAGTGCTGAGAGAGTGGATGGGGACAGGGATGGGAAAGGGGCTGAGGGCTTCTAGGGTGGTAAGTGTGAGCCTTGTTCCCCGTGGCCCTCCCATGAAGATGAACAGCCCGGGGCATTGTTGGGTGGCCACTTGAATCCACCTTGGGGTGAATCTGTGATTTATATGGTAACTGAAGAAGCTTTGTTCCATGCTGCCTGTGTGCTCTGCAAACTGCTGTGTTAGGGAGGTTCTTTTTTTGCACTGAACTCTCTGATCCAGAGGTTGGGAACCAGTTGGTTCCGTGCTGCGATCTTTCTACTCCCTGGGAGAGGAATGTACCTAAGGTGTGGAAATGCTGCTCTCTGATTGTGAGATTGGAGTTAGGCTAGCTGGGGCTTGGTGGACTCAAGAGCCATAGGACAGGTTTGAGCCTTTGTACTTATTCTCCTGAATCTGGCTTTGGGGGAGGTTCCCAGCTGGTCTGCATAGTCCCTGGGCTCCTTAGACACTCATTTCTCCTTTAGAGGCTTTGGCAATAAGCACCAAGGACAGGTAATCATTTCTCTCATGGATAGCAGAAATGAATGCTGCTCAGAGCGCTTTCCAGGTGAAAGGTGTGCTGGCAAAAGCATTTTCATTTTGCAAGCTGGAAATGTGGTTCATTTACAGGGCTGTTTTAATGTTGGTAAAAGTGATACAGGATGTGGTGGTTCTGCCTTCCCAGATGATGATTTCTAAGTGACTCATTAATTTATTAATGTTCCTGAGGAGTGGCGGGGTAGGGGCTGGGGGTCAACTGGCATTATTATTCTTTCCTCATCCCTTTTTCCTCCTGATACTGTGCTAAGATTGTGTCTCCTCTGGCTCTCCACTGGTCTCTATCCCTGTAGTGGCAGTACCCCATTCCCTTTCTTGTCAGTTGGCCTAGTGCAAGACTTTACTCGTAAACACAACCTGGTGCAGGTGAGCAGGGCTGGTTCTGCAGAGATGCATTGCCTCTTCCAGGGAATGTGTGGGCTGTTGGAAAAGTTAGTAATGGTGGGATTACAGATGATGGAGGACTAGGAAGGGGAGATACTTGGAAGTTGTGGTGGGGGCTTCTGGGGATTCCCCAACGGCCCTGAGTAGGCAGAGGTCAATTCTGTTCCTTGGGGGTGAGGCAGTCCCTGAAGGAAGGAGAGAGAGGAAGCTTGGTAAGGAACAGGGGGAAAGGAAGGTAGAAGTTGTTCTCTTGCTTTGGTTGTGTACAGTCCTTCAGAAGGGGCTGGGCACCCTGGCCTGGATGTGTTCCCATTTCATCCCCTACTGTAGGCAGGGAGAGTCTGGTCCTTCTCCACCTTCCCTTGGGGCTGGTTTGTGAAGCATGGAGATGGTGAGATGGTAGGGCGGTTCAGACCACACCAAAAGTAATGGGAGTATGTGATCTTTGATTTGAAGCCAGATATTCCTGGGGCAAGTCACTTAGGCTTTCTGAGCCTCAGTTATATACTTGTGAAATGGGCACAATGATGAAAATGTCCTTGGAGACATTAATATTAATACATTCAGCACATACTTATTTGAAAGTATCTGTCCTATTCAGTGCTGTTTCCTTAGCATTTAGCACTGGGTCTCTCACATTTCTTAAAATGTTTCTAAAATTTTATTAAATAAAAAATTCCGTGGGAAAGAGTCAAGTGTTGTGTGTTTTCAGTCTTAGTTAATATTGCTAGGGATAAGTCACTTTGTCTTGGTAAGCCTCAATTTTCTTATCTACAATGTGGGAATAATAAGAAGTTACCATGCAGTGTCATTCTAAAATTCAAGAGAGATAATAGATGTTGCTGTGGCTGATAAAGTGAATTAAGCCAGAAAGATCTTTATTAACCTTGAACATGAGAAGTGGCTGGGCAAAGTGACCCTTCTTCCTTTTTATACCTGGGGAAGTGAATCTCTCCTCTGTGTGTTTTAAAAGTCTATCTGAAAAGTTCATTGCTGCAGGGATGCTCTATCAGGCAGGAGGATTCCAAATTTAAGACCAGCCTTGGAAACTTAGTGAGACCCTGTCTCAAAAAGTACAAAGAGCTGAGGATGTAGCACAATGGAGAGAGCTCCTGGGTTCAGTCCCCAGTACCAAGAAAAAAAAAAAAGTTCATTGCCTTATCTTTATTTGTTTTTTGGCACCAAGGATTGAACCCAGAGGTGCTTAACCACTGAGCTACCTCCCCAGCCTTTTTATGTTTTATTTTGAGACAGGGCCTTGCTGAATTGCTGAGGCTGGCTTTTAACTTGTGGTCCTCCTGCCTTAGTCTCCCAAGTCACTGGGATTACAGGTGTGCACCACCATGCCCTGTTTCATTGTTCTATCTTATGTTTGAGCCACCCTTACTTTTAATAATTTAGGCATTTAGTTATGTCCAGTTTTTCTTTATTAAAAATAATGTGGGGAATTAAATTCTTGGGTATTAATTTTTGTCTATCTCTGACTTTTTCCCAAAGGATAAAGTTTTAGAAATGGAATTACTAAGTCAAAGAATATGAAGTTTGAGGTTTTTGATAAAAATACTTATCACCAAAAGCCTGTAATTATTTACTCTCCCCTAATTTTTGAGAGTGCCTACCTCTTTCCTTACACTCTTTAAAATAATTGAATGTTATCATTAAAATAGTCACTGTCATGAATAGGTAGAAAAATGGTATTTCTCTGTTATCTTTCCATTTAGTTGTTTGTTATTGAATATTGCTTTCCCAAGTTTAATGGTCAATGGTGCTGCTTCTTTTGAGACTTGTCTCTTCCTGTCCTTTGCCTCCAGAATGTTCCCACAAGTCCTTTGCAGAACTCTTGGTTGCCTTGTTTGGACTTCCTCAGCGCCCAGAGGCCAGTGTAGGTGGCCTGTTAAACTCTACAGATAAGTGGTAGGACAGGGAGTTCATTAATTACCTGCAAGGACTGCTTGCTGGGCCTTGCCCTCCCTCTACTCTCTTCTCCCTGCCTCTCCACAAGGGAATCAGATTTAATTCTTAATACAGCAGTTGTTCTAAGGAGGCTTTGTGTTTATATAGCACTGTGAGAGCTCTTCTGCCCTACAGGGAGATAGGCAGTGAAGGTACTGTTAGATCCAGGGAAACTGAGGCATGCCCTCAAAGGCATGGAGGTGGGACCTTCAGAGTAGTCAGGCCCTTTAACCAGAACCCCTCCTGACTGCAGCTTTTAACTTGGAGCCTTATGGGCACCTTGGGGGTGGGGGCAGGGTTGACCAGAGCCATAATTGTGAGCACCTGATTCTGAGCCTCAATTCCAGAGAGGAAGGGGAAAGCCACAGAACACGACTTGGACACATAGAAGAGCCAATTTATTTTTGCTTTCTCATTTTTATTGCCCTCCTTTTATATCTGCAGCTCCCTTGTGTACCTTCCAGAGATCTGAACTGGGCAGTATTTTTAGGAATGGTGGAAATTAGCTGGTGAGAATGTGATCAGCTCCAGATTGGGGTTTCAAAGGCTGGAGAACCCTTTCTTTGAACAAGTGTGTGTACATGTTTTTGTATTTTTGCTAGTATTCCCCTGTCCTTGTGAAGGTGTCTATATGTGGTATGTAAATGTTCTTGTACATGTCTGTGCATTTTAAATGAGTTAATACATGTACAGCTTTTGGAACAGACCAATATGACGTCATGTCAGATTGGGCCATATGAAGTAGCTATTTTTGTAGATTAAATATAGGTAGATGACTCAGTGTAAGTGCTCAGTTAAGTGTTGGTTACAATTATTATTATTGTGTGCTTTCTTCTTGTATTTGTGTGTACCAGTGTGTGCATGAGTGTTTACATATGCCCAGCTGTGCTCAAGTGTGCAGCGTGATCTCTTTGGGTCCCCATGCATGCATATCTTTGTACATGGTGCATTTTCTGTCTGGGCATGTGAAACTTTGTTGGCTGGTTTTATGAACAAGCTGCCCACTTTCTTGGGAAGAATATCCCAAGTTCTCTGACTATCCTCTTAACTGGATGCCAGGCAGCCTGAGGGTACAGTGGGATCTCCTCCAGTTTCCCCAAGTAGCCCTGCCTATTACCAGGCCTCACGTCTGAGGATATGCAAATCAACTCTTTAATGGAATTCCTTTGCAAAATATTATTTGAACCAGAAAGTTAATTACCAGGCTCTAATTAATGGCTATTTTAGAAGGCCACAGAAGTAAACTGGAGGAGATCATAAGGAGCCTGAATAGGCAAAAAGAAAAAGCATGTGGCTCCCCCAGTGGCTTGGTGACTCTTTGGGGGGGGCGGTGCTTGGCGGGTTTGGGGTGCCAAGTTTCTCCTGTGCTCTGGGCTATTAGCCCACTCTCCTGTGGGGTTGGCTGTTGGTGATGGGTCAAGCTCCCCTTGCATGAAGAAACTCAGGTGGTTTTCATCTTCTGGCCATCAGACCATCCAACCTTCTAGAAGGAAGGCCTTGGAAAGAATCCCAGCCTGGGATGGGATGTGTGAGTAGGTGTGGACTGGAGGCCTGAACTGAGTTAAGGCTGTCCCTGCTTCAGAGTGGCCAGGTGACATGCCTAAGACCAGAGTCACTGTCCACTCTGCCTTGTGCTTAACCCCTTTTTTACTCTGTGGGTCCTGCAGAGGATACTCACCCCTGGCTCTGCTCCAACCACAACCTAGGAAGCTGCCACCACCAAATCTCTGCCTAGGACCCAGCTCCCGAGTGCTCAGGGTGGAGTCACCTGTGGCCCATGTGTGAAGTGAGACCCAGCTTGTACATCCCTTATCTGGGCTTTGGTCAGGCCCTGCCTATTGTTCTCTACAACTGTGGACAAGCCACAGTTCCTTTCTGCACCCCTTTTTGTCCATCATAATCCTGCCTGCCACCTATCTCAGAACACCTGCTCATCCCTCACTCAGGCTGACACCAGGACTCAAGAGACTAGTGTGATGCAGGTGATATGGATGTTTCCCTCCTGGACCCAGGTGTGCCTGCTTTACCATTCCCTTCTGAGTTACAGGGTATCTGTCTTCCTTGGGCATGTGACTGCCCATCCTTGTTTGCACAGGCCACACCACATACCCTCTTGCATGCACACACGAGACCCATCCTTGGCACTTAAAAAGCAAGTCCCCATGGAAGTCACCAGTTTTGCATTAGATGTCTCCATCTGTGCCAGGTGGGTGGTGAGATAAGGTCCCAGGGGAGGGAGGTGGAGGCAGGATTTATCCCTCTTGCAAGGGTCCCTGGCACTCTGCCTGGGAATTCCCTGGGCATTTCTGAGGGAGGGTAAGAAGTGAACTCAGGCTGGAGGTCAGACTCAATCCTAGGAGTATGCTAAGAATAATAGGGCCTCTGCTCTTGCTCTGTGTTTGCTCAGGAGGCCTGCATGCCCGACTCTTGGCTCATCCCCTAGTAGACCTTGGCCAGTGACAGTGCCTTGGTGGTTGGTGTGCTGGGTGGAGGCACTAAAAGAGCACTTTGTATGAAGCGTCAACTGTATTTTTTTCTAATAGAATATTCTGAATTTTCTTTTTCTACATTATTTTATTGGTACATTACAGTTGTACATAATGATGGAATTGTTACTTATCGTACATGCACCCAATATAAAAATATAATTGGGCCAATATCGTTCCCCAACACTTCCCCCTTTCCTCCCCACTTCTCACCCCTTGGTCTCTTTCCTCTACTGATCTCCCTTTGATTTTCATGAGATCCACCCCTACCTTTCTTTTTCTTTTACCTCTCTAGCTTCCATATATGAGAGAAAACATACAACCCTTGACTTCCTGAATTTAGTTTATTTCCCTTATCATAATGGTCTCTAGTTCTATCCATTTTCCTGCAAATGACATACTTTCATTCTTCTTTATGGCTGAATAAAACTCCATTGTGTTTATATACTATTTCATTTATGCATTCATCTGTTAATGGACACCTAGATGGGTTCCATGGTTTGGCTATTATGAATTGTGCTGCTATAAACATGGGTATGCATATATCACTGTAGTATGTTCACTTTAACTCTTTAGGACAAATACCACGGAGTGGTATAGCTGGGTTGCAAGGTGGTTTCATGACTAGTCTTTTGAGGAGCTTCCATACTGACTTACATAAGTAGTTATACAAATTTACATTCCCACCAACAGTATAAAAGTGTTCCTTTTTCTCCACAATCTCTCCAGCATTTATTATTGCTTGTATTCTAGATGACTACCATGCTGAATGGTGAGATAAAATCTCAGTGTAGTTTTGATTTGCATTTCCCTAACTGCTAATGATGTTGAACATTTTTTCATATATTTGCAAGCCATTTGTATTTCTTCTTTTGAGACGTATCTATTCTATTTACTAATTGAGTTATTTGATTTTTTGGTGTAAAGGTTTTTGAGTTCTTTACATATTCTAGACATTAATAATCTGTCAGCAAAGTAGCTAGCAAAGATTATCTCCCATTCTGTAACTTTTTCCTCATATAACTAATTGTTTTGTTTGCTATGTGGAAGTTTTTTAATATGCCATCCTACTTATTAACTCTTGGCATTATTTCTTAAGCTTTAGGCATCCTAACAAGAAAGTTGCCTGTGCCTATATGCTGGAGTGTTGAAGGTATCAATTGTATTTATATCAATATAAAGAATGGATGAAAATAGGCCAAACTGTTAACAATTATTATTATCTTTAGTTAGTGAGCTCATGACTGAATTGTGTTTTTTCACTTTACATATTTTATCTAAAAAAGCATAAGCAAAGTTCTTTTGAAAGCATGACTATATTTCAACATACAGCTTCATCCAGGACCAGGAATCTAACTTGAGATAAGTTCAGCTTTCCAGTTGACACCAAATCATCTAGTCTTCCTGGGTTGCCTACAACAATATCAACCTGCAAAATAGCAAAAGAAGCACCTAATGAGAACTGAAGAACTATTAGAATAACTTTAAAATGGCAACCAATAATTGTCTACTTACAACAAAAACATGTATATTGAAGTAGTCACAGTCAATTTATAAAAAAGGAGCTATAGATAATGCTGTATAATAAAATTATATTTGGAAATTAATGTGAAGATTTTGTCAACTGATTGGACAACCTTAACTATAAAAGCCTGATATATAAAATTTGTATTTTCTAAGCATTAAAAAAATCAGATAAATTAACATATATTCTGAAATGAAACCAGTATTCAAGGGTCTGGGAGATAGTCCTTACCTAGCATACACAAGGCCCAGGATTCAATCCCTAGTACTACCAAAACCACTACTAAAACAAAACAAAACAAAACAAAAAATCAGGAGTCAAGTCCCAGTTCTAACATACTCAGCTGTTTGACCTTATCTTCTCTGGTATCTTTTAGTATCAACTTTCGTATTTAAAAAAAAAAAAAATTTTAGTTGTAGATGAACACACAGTATCTTTATTTATTTTTAGGTGGTGCTGAGGATCAAATCCAGTGCCTCACACATGCGAGGCAAGCACTTTAACACTAAGCCCCAGCCCCAGCCCCTCAATTTTCTTAGTTTTTAGTGGGGCGAATACCATCTGTTTTTGCAAGATGGTTGTGATAATTGAGAAGACACATAAAGCACTCGATGCTTAGTTTGCCAAGTGCTCAATAAACTTGGATATAATTAACAGTAATGGTGATCAGACTGTCCAAGAAAACACTAATAATTACTAATTCTCACTTGCTTATAATGAATAGGCACTATACATTTAATGTCTTACAAGTTTCATTTCATGTGACCATTACATAAAATTAATTAATATTAATTTATATTTATTAAATATTAACATTTATTCTTTGCGGCACAGGAGATTGAGCATAGGAATGTCCTACAACTGAGCTACATCATTGGCCCTTTTTATATATTATTTTGAGACAGTTTTGTTATATTACTGAGGCTGGCCTTGAACTTAGAATCCTCCTGCCTTAGCCTCCCAGTCACTGGGATTATAGGCATGCATCACTGCACCCAGCTATTATTCCTATTTTTAAATAAGGACACTGAAGTTTAGAATGCTAAAGTCAGACACATTTAGATTTCACAGCTAGTAAGTACTCATGCTGGGATTCAAACCTAAAGTTCAAAATTCAAATGACAGCCATTTTGAATTTATCATAAAGATTTCCAAACATAGACAAAAGAGAATAATACAGGGAACCTCCAGGCCAGTACAAAAAATACTCTGCATTCTCCGACACTTGTCTTAGAGTCAAATACAAAGGGACAGTGATGAGGATCATGGCTTCAGAGTGAAGCTCTATCTGTGAATTGTTCATTTTGGGGCATGTTACTTAATATTTGGTATTAGCCCTCTTTCAAATAGGTAAAAATGGGGAAGAGTACCATCTCAGAGTGCTATTGTGAGAACTAAATAAGAAAATGTTAGGCACTTAGCACAGTGCCTGGCTCATTTCTAAAAAAACAGCCAATAAAGGTTAGTTGGTTTTTTTTAAATTTTTTTTAGTTGTAAACAGACACGATACTTTTATTTTTATGTGGTGCTGAGGATCAAACCCAGTGCCTGTACCTCACACATGCTAAGCAAGCACACTACCACTAAGCTACAACCCCAGCCCCATAGTTAGGTATTTTTAAATGCGTATGTGGATCTACTTGTGTGAACCAACAAATAAGGTTATCACATAAAATCATTTAATTTATTAGACAACTCAAAACTTATTTATCGATAGACATGAGAAATCATAAATACTTCTATTCTTTTTT
Source organism: Spermophilus citellus (assembly GCF_964194105.1). Lineage (NCBI taxonomy): Eukaryota > Metazoa > Chordata > Mammalia > Rodentia > Sciuridae > Spermophilus > Spermophilus citellus. The sequence continues at coordinate 542,258 of NW_027672891.1, read as the reverse complement.
ATTATTTTCTCCAACCTAGAATAAAAACATAGCTTTCTCCTAACCAAGTTATTCCTCCAGTCCCATTGCTTCAATATCTCACCCCTTGACAAACAGAGCACCATTCTGAAGGGACTTCAGCGATCTAGTATGAGGAACTTATATTCTCATGAAAAATGAAATGGATATTTATGAACCATTGTTTCATTTATAATGATAATGAGAAGCCAGTTCAACTTTGAGAATGTTATCTGAAAATGTGAAAATAAAATCTGTTCAATGTATTAACAATCTACTATGTACCAAGCATAACGAGAGGTCTGTACGTATCAGTGAACAAAACAGCATTCGGGCACTGTGCGTAACATCTCCTTAGTACAGGACTGAACCATTCAGTTTCCACCCTCCTTGATTTCAGCAGGTAAAGTGGACCAGAAACAGATACAAACAACCACAGGTTTAAAAAAAAAAAGTCTGAAAGAAATATTTGACTTGTACAATAGCACTAATCACTCCATGTGGCCTCACCTGCACATGGTACACAATATATCAACTTTAAAAGTTACAAACTAAAATAATTCTACTCTGTAACTCCAAAACTGACTTGTACCCCAACATAGGACCCAAAAGAGGGATGGGGAAAAATAACAGAGAAAATGTATAATGGAAGAAGAGCAGAAGGTGAACATATCAGATTTCCTAAGAAGTAGAATAAAATCAAATTCTGCCAAGAAAGCCAGGGAATAACTCTGCTTTTACTTTGCTATTGGCTTCAGTTAGTATCTAATTTTGAAATAAGTCTAATGAAAGCAGATCTAATTCCCTCAAAGTTCTGCAGCTAGAAAATAGGAGATGAGAAATTTAGTTATCTTGTGAAAAAATTAGGTTTGGGTTAAAAGAAATTAAAACTAGGAATAAGCCTATTAAATCTGTATTACAAACCTCTAAAGGAAAATATAACACTAAATAAAAATATATCAAAGCAATATTATTCAGAATAGTACTAATGAGTATAAGAATATGTCTCCTTGCTCTTAATATACCAGACCAGGTCAAATCTAAGTCTACTCAGTATCAAATTTAGTTTGACAGGGGCACCAGTGGAATTGGAGGGTAACATACCTGTCATGAAATAGTATCAGATGGTTTAAGTTACATTATTAAATATTTGGAAAGGAAAATTAGTAAGAAAAAAAATTGTTTCAATATTATATGTGGGTGTATATATAAAATACTAACCTTCATAAAACTGACCAGCAGTTAAGAATTTTCCAAACTTCTTCCACACTACTAGGGATCATCACACAATCTTAGTTTTGTACTTCAAAATGACATGCCTGAGCACAGCCTTCCACATAGATGAACTCATTTCTCTCCTCAATGGAACCACTATAGACTGTCTTAACATTATTTATCCTTCCCAAGGGTCACTGCAAAACCTTCTACTCTACTCTGCATCTACCTTATTAGCATTTTTATCTTCAACACCAGTTCTTTCTCCCCATTATCCCAAAAAAGAGTGACTCTTAATTAATTGCCCTATATTGCCAAATGACAACACATAATGCTACTTTTTAAAAATTAGGATGGTTCAAGCTTCTGTAACCTGATTTCTATTGACCTTTTTCTCTCTATACATACATATGCACAACTCACCCCATTATCCAAAACAGAGAGCTGATCCCGTGCTGCAACACCTCCAATTATCAGAAGCTCCCTGAAATAAATATCAAATGATAATGTAGAAAGAACATTAAAGTCTGCTTTACACTGATTTGTACATGTTTCTTTTTGGTGGGAATAAGTCATTAAAAAAAGAATCTACCATAAAGTAAGTACAGATAAGGTCAGAAGCAAAGCACTTCCTTTCTGGTAGCCATACACAATGCTAAGGCACAGTAAAGCAACTGAAGAGTATGCGTGAAAGCTCAGAACACAGAAAAACTGGTCCCCATCTCCATATCCTTCTACATTGGAATGACTCAAGCTTCTCTAACGTGGTTTCTATGACTTTTTTCTATATATACACACGTGCACTTCTTACATGTGGGAAATGTTTCTGAAAGAAGAGATAAAAACCCATTTTAAAAGCTTGCCGCTAGTAAGGATAACTACAGATCAAGCATGAAGTGAAAGACGACTAACTTTTATAAAATAGTATTTGTGGGCTGCGGTTGTAGCTCAGTGGTAAAGCTCTTGCCTAGTAGGTGTGAGGCACTGGGTTCAATCCTCAGCACCACATAAAAATAAAAAATACATATATATATATTCTTTTGTGCTGTTTAAATTTTTCTCATTTCAACAAAAGGGCACATGCAAAAGACTAAATAATCATAAATCCCTCCTTCATATCATACACAAAAATTATCTCAGAATGGATCAGAGATCAAAAGTAGAACCTAAAATTATAAGATTCATAGAAAACACAAGAGCAAATTTTCATGACCTTGGTTTAGACAAACACTATCTTACATATAAACACCAAAACAGTGACAAAAAGAAAATAAATTAGACTTCAGAGAAATTAATAACTTCAAAGGATACTATCAAGAGAGGAAAACAATAATTCACAGAAAGGGAGACAATATTTGCAAATCATGTATCTAACATACTGAATAAAATACCAAACTATATAAAGAACTCCTACAACACAACAATATAAAGATAACCCAATTTAAAAATGGATAAGATTTAAAAATATATTTCTCTCAAAATATTCAAATGGGCAATAAACACATGAATAATGTGCAATATTATTAATAATAATGATAGAGCAAGTAAAAACCAAAGGAAGATAACATTTTTGCTCACTAGGATAAATACACTCAAAAACATAGACCCCATATGTTGCTGAAGATGTAGAGAAATTAGAACCCTCATTTATTGCTATTAGAACAAAAGTGGGACAGCCACTTTAGAATGCTGATTCCTAACCACATGACCTAGCAATTCCACTCCTGACTATATATTCAGGGGAAATGAGAACATGTCCACACAAAAACTTGTGCATGAATGCTTATAGCGTAGTAGCTCAAACTCAACAGTCACGATCAGTCCAAATGCCTACCAACTGACGAAGGGATAAACCAAAGTATGGATCTTCCACACCTTTGGAATAGATACTTTGATAGTATTTTCCGCAATAAAATGATGTACTGATACATGCTGCCACAGGGATGACCCCTGAAATATTATACTAAGTGAAAAAAGCCAGTCACAAAAGAACAGACAATTCCATGTATACAAAATGTCTACAACAGGCGAGTCTACAAAGAGAGAAAATTGTCTTTGTCGTTGTCTAGGGATGGGAGGGTTAGGGGAAAATGGGACTGACTGCCAATGGGCACAGAGTGTCTCTTGGGAATGATGAAAATGGCCTAAAATTAGTTACAGGGGAGTGATTACAGTCAAGTCTGTGAATATAGTCAAAACTAAAAACAAACTTACATTGTAAAGGGTGAATTATAAATGTGAATTGTATCTCAAAATAGCTAGTTAAAAAAATTATCATTTAATAAAGAGCAGACAAAATTACTTCCTGAGGCAGCCACGTAAGTTTCTTTTTCTTTACCACTGAATATCAAAATATATAAAGAAGTCCTACTAATCAACAATATAAAGACAACCCAATTTAAAAATGGACAAGATTTGAACATATATTTCTTCAAAAAATACAAATGGCCAATAAGCACATTCTGCACCTAATTTATTTATTTATTTGGTACCAGGGATTAAACCCAGAGGACTTAACCACTGAGCCTCACCTCCAACCTTTTTTTTTTTTTTAATTTTCAGACAGGGTCTCACTAAGCTGCTTAGGGCCTAAGTAGCTGAGGCTGGCTATGAACTTGTGATCTTCCTGCCTCAGCCTCTAGAGCCACTGGATTACAGGCATGTGCCACCACACCCAGCTTCATTTGTGATTTTGAGACAGTGCCTTGCTGAGGGCCCCACTAAGATTCTTAGGCTGGCCTCGAACTTGTAATCCTCCTGCCTCAGCCTCCTAAGTTGCTGGTATTATTATAGGGGTGTACTACCACACGTAGCTAACTATATAACTTTCAATCAGAAGTATATTCTTTTATTAATTTTATTGTTTTGATTACTCATTTTTAAAACACTGGAAAACACTAAGAAAACGAATGTTTCAGCAATGAGTTTAATGATCATATGACTAATTAAAAATTAATCAGCTTTGTGTGGGCTAGGGGTATAGCTCAGTGGGATAGTGCTTGCTTAGTACACATGAGGTACTTGGTTCAATCCTCAGCACCACAAAAAACAAATAAAATAAAAGTATTGTGTCCATCTACAACTAAAAAGAATTTTTTTTAAATCAGCTTTATGGATGCCTACCTTTATTTTAAGCAACATAGATCACAAAATCTACCATAAAGCAGAACAAGGGCTGGGGTTGTAGCTCAGTGGTAGAGCACTTGGCTAGCATATGTGAGGCCCTGGGTTCAATCCTCAGCAGCACGTAAAAATAAATAAATAAATAAAAGAAAAAAGGAAAAAAAAAGCATTACAAAATAAATAATTCCTAATCCATCTTGCCACATTCCTTAAACACCATCACACCAGAGCCATTATGCTTCCTAAACCCAGCAATGCCCAAAAGCAGACTGGCTACCTAAAAATCACCTGGAAGCACCTTTTTTCTTAAAAAAAAAAAAACAGTTCTAATTCCTAGTCCCTAGAAATTCTGATTCATTACTGCCAGGGGATGGAACCAATAGATTTGTATGTGAGCCCCCAAGTTCCTGTTTTCAACTATTATCCTAAAGCTATCCTTTCTTGCCCCACAATACGTAAGTCCTCCTTCATAATCTGATATATTTATCTTATAAACTTCACAGAAGTTAAATACACACATACACAACAATGTATGCTCTTATGTACAGAACTGCAGAGTTGAAGAATATAAAAGGACCACTGCCTTTTCCTTTTCCTGAGTAACAGGAAAGTTTTTTACATTTAAAACAAGGAACACCGACACATGACACCACATAGGAGGAAAGCGAGGCAGACGTTGCCTGTCACACAGGAGCAGGGAGAGAGGACTGGGCTGGGACAACCAGGAGGGCTTCCTGGAAATATCAGGATCTCTGCTGGGTTTTAAAAGAAGGAAAAGGTTCATTTGTATAATACCAAATGGGTAACCCACAATTTTATCAACTTCACCAGTGAATTGTTTTTATTCTTCTTCCCTCCCAGCCTTTGTTCACAGGCATAATATCTTATACATAACAGCATAAGATCAAGTCAATTGGCATTTTATAATCTTACAAAAATACTCGCAGGAAGAGGTCTCTGAGTCTCATACTGAGCAGTCGCCCTGGCCGTGCATGTGCTCCTGGGGTGGCTTTCCCTCACACACGCTCAAGCATTTACCAAACTCATTTTTTGTTTTCCCTCCACACTACCCCACAGCTCCACACTTAGTTCTCTGAAAGCACAGATTAATTCTCCTTGTTGTATCCTTAGTCCCTAGCCTAAGACTTCACACAAAGTAGATATCTGAATATTTCCCAAATAAGTAATAATCCTCAAACTAAAATTAGGAATTATTATTACAGATGTAATTTATCCCAATCAATTTGCTTAACTCATCAATAAGTACACTATTAAATCCCAACGGCTCGGGAGGCTGAGCAGGAGGATCTCAAGTTCAAAGCCAGCCCCAGCAATGGCGAGGCACTAAAATACTCATTGAGACCCGGTCTCTAAAAAAAATACAAAATAGGGCTGGAGATGTGGTTCAATGAGCAAGTGCCCCTGAGTTCAATCCCTGGTAACGCCCTCCACCCATTAAAAAAAAAAAATCCACTATTAAAAAGTCAGAACCTTGTGATGTCAAAAAATTCAGTTTCTGGACTTCAGATAGTGGTGATGGTTGTACAATCCTGTGAACATACTAAAAACTGTTAAATTGTACAATTTTAAATGGTGAATTTTATGGTGTGGATTGTTTCAAGAAAAAATTAATTAAAAGAAAAATTAACAAAAAGTAAGTGTCAAATTAACAGAGAGTAGTCTACTTACTTGCTATGCCTTTCTTAAGATTAACAAAAAGCAAGTTTCAAATTAACAGAGAGTAGTCTACTTATATGCTATGCCTTTCTTAATAGCAAAGGGATTGCTACTGAGCGAGAAATTCCACGAGATCACTTAGCTTATGGCCTTCTTCCAATGGCAGAAAGAGCTCTGTGTCTGAATGCCCAACAGAAATAAGTCACCACCATGGGAAAGAAGTTCAAAACCATGCTAGAAACCAGAGCAGTAACTTTCCATGCAGATGAAGGGATAAAATTAATCTAACACTGAATGAAATGCTCCCTTTAAAAAAGTTAATTTTCACTCTAACATTGTTTGATTAACCACGAAAAATCAAATCCATTACTTACCAAATGTATGAAGTTTTATATGCAAACATTGTTACTGTATGTCAAAGTATACTTATATACCTCACATGTATACTATATATACATATATATATATATATATATATATATATATATATATATATATACACACACACACACACACACACCTCTTTTTGTTCTACTTTACTCTTCTTCCAAAACACTTCCAATCTAAAGATAACAGGCAGTTGGGTATAAAAGGAAAACTTACCTTAATTTAGGATTATCAACATATTTCTTAAACTGCTTGACATTATTCAAAGTTTGTTCAGCTAATTCACGAGAGGGTTCAACGATGAGAGCTTTTGGAGCATTGGGAAGAAACTTTGTTTGTGTCACCTGCGCATTACCTTTGGAGAATAAAAAGTATTAGAACACTTTTAAATCATGCCTAAAAATACCATTATTTGTAAAACATGAGGATGAGCATTCCAGCATCAAAATTTTTAATAAAAATTATCAATAAGTATAGGTGAAAGTAAAACAAGATACGATAAGGCTAAAATTCCTAAAATGAAATAAGGCTTCTTTAAATGAAACCTACTTGAAATGATTGTAATTGATATGTCTGTGAAATGACTTATTTGTTTTGTGATAAACTAGCTAGGGAATGTTCTTAATTTAAATAAATAAAACATATTACAATACAATGGGTAAAAGCATAAGCTTTGAAGCCAGATTGCTTGGATTTGAATTTAGTTCTACCACTTATTTGCCCTGGCACCTTGGGCAAGTTACTTCAAGTCCCTATTCCTCAGGCTCTTTGTCCGTAAAATGGAAAGACTTCTACATTATAGAGTTGTTGTGAAGATCAAATAGCCCATGTAAAGCACTTAACATTCTACCATGGCACAAGCCACACATGTTAGCTGTCATTTACCACCATGACTGAGATGCCCTAAATGCCTAAACTGAAACTAGGGTTTATGAATTAGGTTTTAAAATTCAATTTTACAGAGTAAATAGAAAAGAAAGAGTAAACAGAAAGAAAGGGATATGTGACTCACTATGAGAAACCCTACTTACTAGAGTTTTCACTAATGCCCCAATCTAGAAAATCTTACCCGCACAGATGCAATACCTGTGTGCTGTGATTTGACAACGTAACTATCTGGTGCCTTGGAAAGAGCAACAAAACCATCTTTTGGTGGAAACTTAAATTCTTCTTCACCAAAGTTAAATTTTAGTTCAGCATTCTAGCATTGAATAAAGGACAAAATTTTAAAAATTAACTTAATACAAAATAATGAATATCAAGCAGATTATAATTATACCAAAATTTTCCTAAATAATTACCTTCAAAACACAAGCAGGAAAGAGGGCTTTGTTTTTCATATGTGGTGGTACTTCAAATGCCAGACCAAGATCTTCCCCTTAAGAAAAAAAAATTAAAAAACAAGAAAACAAAAAATGAAACAATGAGAAAAGAACTTCCACATATTCACACCATCGAATCTACAAATGTGTCCGCATTAATGCTTCCCCCCTGGAACCCCTGGATAAATTGTGCTGCCTCAGGCCAACCTCTTCGCTTTTCTCCTTTACTCCTAAACTGTCCCTCCCCTACCCCTACATCAGACCACTGCCACTAGACATTCCTTAGCATACAAACATACTCAACATGAGAACACAAGCAACTTTCCCTCGAGCCCATTTCCACTTTACTTATCTTCCTTTTTCCTTCACTTTTTAGAAGTAAAACTTTTGGGTTTCCATTTTTTTTTAGTATATCCACTTCCTTCTCTTCCATTTTCTATTGATCTGACTCCCAATCAGCTCAACCACTCCATCACCCATTTTCTTGCTCATCTAAAACAACTGTCAAGAGCATTGATGTGCCCCACCAAATCCAGCAGTTAATTCTCACTCCTCATATCTTTCTAGACAAGACCCCTGAGCAGCACTGGACCCAACCCTGACTGCTCCCTCCTCCTTAAAACACTTTCTTCACCTGGACCCTAAGACCTTCGTTTCCCTGGTTCTGCTCCTCCTGGTTTTCCTCTCCTCACTCTCTGCTGGATTCTCCTCAGTATGCATACTTCTAGCCACAGGAACCCAGGCCTTAGATCTCTTCTGTTCTTTATCTCCCCTTATTCCCTAGGTGATCTCAACCCACTCCTCATCCCCCAGTCTGTTTTCAACACAGAAGCAAATACTGTTAAACTAAAGTAAGATAATGCCATTCCTATGCCTAAAACCATAGTAAAGTTCTCACTCAAAATAAAAAGCAAAGTTTGTATTATAGCCTCCCTCACTATTCTACCACCTCCTGCAAGCTCAGACACATGGGTCTACTCACTCTTAGGTCCCTAGAGCACACTCCATCTCAAGGCCTTTCAGGTCTGCTTCCTCTACCTAAAATGCTCTTATAAGATTATCTGAAGAATGGCAGCTATTATAAATACAAACAACAAGTGTTGGCAAGGATGTGGGGAAAAAGGCACACTTGTACATTGCGGGTGGAACTGCAAATTGGTGCAGCCAATATAAAAAGCAGCATGGAGAATCCTTAGAAAACTGGGAATAGAACCACTATTTGACCCAGCTATCCCACTCCTCAGTTTATACCCAAAGGACTTAAAAACAGCATACTACAGTGACACAGCCACGTCAATGTTTATAGTAGCACAATTCACAATAGCTAAACTGTGGAACCAACCTAGAGGCCCTATAGTAGATGAACAGATAAAGAAAATGTGGTATATATACCAATGGAATATTATTCAGCATTAAAAGAAATAAAATCATGGCATCTGCAGGTAATGGATGGAACTGGAGAGTATAATTCTAAGTGAAGTCAGCCAATCCCAAAAAACCAAATACCAAATGTTTTCTCTGATTTAAGGATGCTGATACATAATGTCATGGTGGTGGAAGGATGACATGAAGGATTAGATGAACTCTAGATAGGGCAAAGGGGAAAAGGGAAAAGGGAAGGGAGAGGAAGAGGTTATGGGCGTAGGAAAGATGGTGGAATGAGATGGACATCATTACCCTAAGTACGTGTATAAAGACACAAATGCTGTGACTTTACTTTGTGTACAACCACAGATATGAAAAATTGTGCTCTATGTGTGTAATATGAATTGTAATGCATTCTGCTGTCATATATAACAAATTAAAACCTAAATAATATGGGAAAAAAAGAAGAATGAAATTATGCATTTTCAAGAAAATGAAAAAAAAAGATTATCTGCAGAGCCCACCACCCAACTCTGGCTTCTACTTATGTCACATCATCAGCAAAACCTTCTCTGTCAACCCTGTAGAAAAGCACACATCTTCAGACTGCTACCACTGTCTACTTCTTTCCCCTATTTTATAGTCTCCCTCGTAGAATTGTTACCACCTAACACTCACATCTTTGCCTCTTCTCACTAACATGCAAGTTCTACTGACATAACCTTGTCTGTCTATTCCATTTTCTGCAGTTATCTCCAGTTCTTACCAGGGGTCCTGACACATAGCCTATGTTCAATAAATATTTGTTCAAATTAAAGACAGGGTGGAAGAGACAGAGAATTGAAATACAGGGTAAGAAGATTAAGGCAAAAAAAAACCCTCACAATATTGAATTATACCTTTTTGCTAATAAAATCCACAGAGAGCTTACCATTTTTGGAGAATTTGACATGTCCTTTATCTATATCTAGGTAACATCCAATGGTGTCATGCATAGTGAATTCCTAGAAACCCAGAAAGTGAAGTGTTATTAATAGAAAGCAATATCTTAAATGACATTAAAAGTTCAAATATAGCTGCATCAAAAGCATGTTGGTGTTTCAAAATAACGTCTACATGGTATTAAAAATGTCTATTAAAGAATTACACATATATAATGGCAGACTCACCTGACAGCCTTTTAAAATCAACATATTTAGGCTCACTAACATTAAGATCACCAGAACAACTATATTTAGAATCACCGTAACTAAAACTAAGAAACGGGAACAATATAAGAGCCAAAGCCAAAACCAGAATGGGTAAAAAGAGGAAATTATGTAATATATTTTGGAGGGGTTAATAAATGGCATGAAAGAAAAGTTATAATTACTACATATTTATCTAGTTTTATAATATATCTTCATTGAAATCCACATCTGAAATTTCTGTGGAAAATACATAGAAAATATACTTGAGTTTGAGAATAATTTCTATACCTTCAGTTATAACTAATCAAGCATGCAACAAAACTCACTAATGCTATGCTTAAATCAATAACAGCATAGCTTACTTACCTCTCCATAATTATCAAACTGTTTGTTATGGGATTTCTTTCCTGTTCCACTAAAGCCAAATCCAAACTTGTCTGTACCTAGATTTAAAAGTAGCTTAAGTATGTAGTAAGAGTAAGTAGGAAATTAAAAGCCCTGTTCAAGAAGTAATCTTATATCTTCATTTCAACAAACCACAGGAAATTCTTCACTCAAATTTCTGAATTTGGGGAACAACTGAAGCACTCTTAGCCTGTGGAGACCACTGGACATAACAGACATATGCACCACTCCATCCCACTTCGCTCTGGCCACTAAGAAATTCAGACACAATTTAACAAGAATGTGGAGCATCTAAGCAGTATGTGTGGATGTATTCATGCATATTAACTTCACCCTGACTCCAATCATATTCTTAATCTTACTTCCCCTAATTTTGTACTGTTATATGAATTGCTTAGTTCAAATCTTTCTTGCAACAGAGTGAAGTACACATAAATTCTATTTCTAGGACTTTAAAATATAAACCTTTTATAGTTAAGTCTATTATTTTGTTTCCCCAAAATAATAAAATGTTAACAATCCATGAATAACTCAACCAATTCATTTACTTTAGGGACACTTACCTAGATCTAGGGAGGCCTGCATGTTAGACCACCCAACTCTGCACAACCCCTGGTCATGACAGGAGACTTCATAGTAATGTTTCCCTATAAGGGCAAAACATTTTAGATTTATGTAAATCACATATATGACTCATTTACTACATAACAACAATGTGTATGTACCAAATGAAGAATTCAAAGTCATTTTTTACAATTAAAAATCTCAGATCCTTGATTTAAAGTAACTTTAGGGAAATTCATGCATTGATAGAGTTTCAAAGGGTTATACAAGTAAAAATGCCATTCGCATACCTTTCATTAATCCTTTAGTAGCTCTGCATCCGTGCCATTCCTTCACTTCTCTACTTTGACAACAAAGACCATCTGACCCAATTGCTGGATTTGAGAAAAAACTCGTCAGTACAAGCTTTATAAATCATGCATTGTGAAATAAATATCTTAAGTTTGACTAATAATTCTTTCACTTGTATTACAACGTTCCAGAAAATTGAGACTTGTTGATTCCTGGGTGATAGCCAGGACTTTCCCTAAAACTAACTGCCCTTACTCATCACCCAGATATCTTTGGCTATGTTGAGGGCTAGATTCTACACTGTCAAAGAGGAAAAGATTTCAGAGCAACACATCTAGAAAGGCCCTAACCTGACTTGCATCACCAGCAGATGTGTTTAGGCAACCATTCTCTACAGTCCTTTAAAGAAACTGGCACTCAAGCATAATGCAGTACCCATCCATCATTTCTAGCCCTGATTTTATGCTGACATTAAACCTGAGTGGTCACTATATTAAAAGATAACGGACCCAGAAATCATAGTGGGAAAGTAGGAAATAGCATATAAACATGTATGTTACGCTAAAATATCTAATAAAAGATAAGGTTCTATATTATATACCACAGTTGGTCACTGTGATGTCCACATAGTAAATGCTTACTGAAGTCAAGCAAAAATTTAGTTTTTGTCTATACTAGAAAGAAAATATAGCTGCTACTCTGGTTCTTGTCAGCAACTCATATTTAGTACCTGAATGTAGAACAAATATATTTTTTGCTTCTTCATTTTTTTTTTTTGTATTAGAGATTGAACTCAGGGCACTTAACCACTCACGGAGCCACAACCCCAAACCTTCTTATTTTTCTTTTTTTTAAATTTTGAGACAGGGCCTTGCTAAGTTTCTGAGGCTGGCTTTGAACTTGCAATCCTCCTGCCTCAGCCTCCCAAGCTGATGGGATTACAGGCATGCGCCACCATGCCCAGCTGCTGGAGAACAAATTTTTTAAGAAACCACTTCATCACATATCTTACTTCCCTTTTCAAAAGATTAAATTATTCAAAGTACAAATGCTTACTCATGATACGATAACGAGTTATACAAAACTCTGAACTTTTAAAAAAGTCCTCTAGCAATGATATATATCTCCTTAAAATTTTTATATTTAAAACTATATTTTTAGTTGTCAATGGACCTTTATTTATTTATATGTGATGCTGAGACTCGAACCCAGTGCCTCACACATGCTAGGCAAGTGCTCTACCACTGAGCCACAACCCCATCCCTTAAAATTCTTTATGTAACATACAGATAAAAAATTTCATATAAATGGTGTGTGATAAAAATTAGCAGTTTTTGGTTTTGGGGGTGGGCTGTTTTGGCATGATTCCTCATCATGTCCATCTTACATTTCTTGCATCCTACTTTTCATGGTCAGCAACAGCAGATGAACACTCCCCAACTCGAGATTCTGACTCATTCTTTGTAATGGTTGCACAATAGTCCTAGGATATACACTAATGTTTGATAACTGCTCTCCTAGCAATAGCATTTACTTTGTTGACAGGTTTTCAGTTTTCTTCCCATTACAAATAGTGGTTCAACAAATAGCTTTATACAATTATGTTTGCATAACAGTACTTTTATTCTAATAAGAATAAAAAAATATATATATATATATCTTTAATTTTTGTAGGTAAGGCCATACTGCTTTCCAGACACAATAATTCATAGGTTAGTCATCCTTTTGAATTTTATTTCCATTTCTCTACTACCTGTACGTCTGATAATTTGAATATTTATTGAACATTTGAATGTTTTGCTTTGCTGTCTATTAATATCTTCTGCAGATTTCTTTTTTAACTTTTTATGGTTTTAGTTATGACAGTAGAATGTATTTTGACATATTATACATTTGTGAACTATAACTTCCCATTCTTTCGGTTGTATGGGATGTGGAGTTACACTGGTAGTGTATTCATGTTATGAACATAGGAAAGTAATGTCACATTCATTCTACTCTTTCCTATTCCCATTCCATCCATCCCCATTCCTTCCCTTTATTCACATTTTCTTTATCCATCCATCTGTTGAAGGGTACCTAGATTGGTTCCATAACTTAGCTATTGTGAATTGAGCTAGTACAAATATTGATGTGGCCGTGTCACTGATGTGCTGATTATAAGTCCTTTGGGTATAAACCAAGAAGTGGGATAACTGGGTCAAATGGTGGTTCCATTCCAAGTTTTCCGAGGAATCGCCATATTGCTTTCCAGAGTGGTGATACCAATTTGCAGCCCCACCAGCAATGTATGAGTGCACATTTTCCCCCACATCCTTGCCAACATTGTTACTTAAATTCTTGATACTTACCATTCCGACTGGAGATGAAATCTCAGTGCTTAGTTTTAATTTGCATTCCTCTAATTGCTAGAGATGTTGAACATTTTTTCATATATTAATTGATTGACTGTATTTCTTCTTCTGTGTCTTTTCAGTTCCTTTGCCCACTTATTGATTGGGTTATTTATTGTTTTGGTGTTAAGTTTTTTGAGTTCTTTATATATCCTGCAAATTAATGCTCTACGTACAGGTGTCAAAGATTTTCTCCCATTCTATAGGCTCTCTCTTCACGTTCTTTTTTTTTATTGTTTGGAACAAGTTTTTTTTTTTAATTTTTTTTTTATTGGTTGTTCAAAACATTACAAAGCTCTTGACATATCATATTTCATACATTAGATTCAAGTGGGTTATGAACTCCCATTTTTACCCCAATCTTCATGTTCTTAATTGTTTCCTTTACAGTGAAAAAGCTTTGTAGTTTGATACCACCCCATCTATTGATTCTTGATTTTACTTCTTGTACTTTAGGAGTCTTATTGAAGAATTCAGTTCCTCATGCGACATGATAAGAGATTTGGACTCACTTTTTCTTATAGTGCAGGTCTAATGTGTAGGTCCTTGATCCATTTTGAGTTGAGTTTTATGTAGCGTGAGAGATAGGGGTTTAATTTAATTTTGCTACACATGGATTTCCAGTTTTCCTAGCACCATTTGTTGAAGAGGCTATCTTTTCTCCAATGTATGTTTACGGCACCTTTGTCTAGTATGAGATACTGTATTTATGTGGGTTTGTCTCTACATTTTCTATTCTGAAGCACTGATCTTCATGTCTGTTTTGGTGCCAATATCATGCCGTTTTTCTTACTGTAGCTCTGGTATTGTGATGCCTCCTGTTTCACTTTTCTTGCTGAGGATTGCTTTGGTTATTCTGGGCCTATTTTTCCAATTAATTTCATAACTGCTTTTTCTATGTCTATGAAGAACGTCATTGGAATTTTAATAGAAATTGCATTAAATCTGTAGAGTGCTTTTGGTAGTATGGACATTTTAACAGTATTAAATCTGCCTACCCAAGAACATGGGAGATCCTTCCATCTTCTAAAGTCTTGTTCAATTTCCTTCTTGAGTATTCTATAGTTTTCATTGTAGAGGTCTTTCACCTCTTTTGTTAGACAGATTCCCAAATATTTTATTCAGTTTCAGACTATTATGAATGGGATAGTTTTCCTAATTTCTCTTTCAGTTGATTCATTACTGATGTATAGGAACGTAATTGATTTATGGGTGTTAATTTTATATCCCTCTGCAAATTTTTCTTATTGCTTGTGTCTTTCTTACCAAAATTGATAAAACTTTATCTGCTAGCTACACAATGAACCTTTATTAATTTATAATGATTCCTCATCTTTCATCAACATTCCATGTATTCTGTATCTATTACTTGTCTACTACCTTTTTATGATATCTTCTTCACATTAAAAAAAAAAAACTATACAACTACACCTATGTTTTCTTTTATAATTTCTGAGATTCCTATTTGGGTTAATAATGTTTCACCAGTAAATTATGTATGTGATTTTCTACACTTATATATGATTACACACACACACACACACACACAATTTAAATCTTAAACACATATAGAATTTATTTCTAATTCTGATATGAAACAGAAGTCAATTTTATCTTGTTCCAGATGGATCATCAATTGTGCCAGCAGGCTTCACTGAATAAATCCTTTTTTCTCACTGAAATGAAACACTATTTTTTTCCTTGCATATTAACTGAGATTTATTTCCATTACATTCTGCTGTCTAGTCCTATTTCAGTATTATACTGCTTAATTGTAGTAACTGTTTTCCAATATCTGGTAAATTAGATCATTTATTAGACTTTTTCATAATTTTCTTAATAGTCTCACATATTTTTCAAAAGAAAGTTTCTGAATTACAGAGGAGCAGGTAAAATCTGTCTACTTACCAAAAGCAGATCCTCTGTCATATGGATTCATTTGCCATTTGTTGAGCACTAAACCAATTACAATAAGAAAAGTTACCCAGAAATGTATGACATTAAAAATACTCTATAAAAAAAACAAAGCACATATGCTATATTTTACATGATATCTTAATTCCTCAGGATTCAATATGGTCACACACATTATTTAGAATATATATATAAAGCTAGAGCTTTTTTGTTGAAAATCAAAACATGTCAAAGATAGTAATCACTGGCTTATCTAGGATTAAATTCTTATTTTCTTACTTGATTAAGTGCACTTTTTATTAGGTGACTTTGATCTTTGTCCTCACTCCTACTTAGATGGTTGGTAAAATGAAATTTAGGTAAATAAGCATGCTGACTTCAATCATAATATCAATAACTGGCCTGTATTTCAGAGTCTAATAATTATACTTCTATTATTATTAAAGGAAAAGCAAGACCTTTATCTTAATTCAGTCATATTAAAAAGTCACACATTTTTGTTTTTTGGGGAT
Organism: Spermophilus citellus; assembly: GCF_964194105.1. Lineage (NCBI taxonomy): Eukaryota > Metazoa > Chordata > Mammalia > Rodentia > Sciuridae > Spermophilus > Spermophilus citellus. Next base: position 525,903 of record NW_027672891.1, on the reverse strand, counting down.
TGAAATTTTCCTTTTCTAAAATATTTTAATAGTCTATGAATAAAGAATTATGATAGCTAAGGAGAACCTTATTTTCTAGTCCAACTTCCTGCCCAAGGTAGAAATCCTTTCTAGATCATTTCTGATCAAAAGATATCCATCATGGGGCTGGGGTTGTAGTTCGGTGGTAGAGTGCTTGCCTTGCATGCATGAGGTACTTGGTTTATACTCAGCACCACATAAAAATAAATAAAAATAAAGATATTGTGTCCATCAAGAGCTTAAAAAAAAGATTTCCATCATTGGTTTAAATACTTGGACTAATGGAGAACTATCTTTCTGGAGGTTCTCTCCTCCATTGTTGGCTCAATCTAGGTATTGGGAAGTACTTAAGTTAAACAGAAATCATGCAGATTATTTTGAACTGGTCCTAGTCCTACTTTCTAGAATTATTTTCTCTGCAGATCTCCTCCACAAGTTGACAATTACCCTATCTCCTTTTGTACTTCTCCATATTTCTATATCTTTTTTATTTCTCAGAGGACATGATTTTTTTCAAAACATCACCATTCTAATTGTCCTGCTTTAGAAGAATTCTCTTTTATAATCATCTCAAATAAAAGATGACATACAGTTATGACAAATTCTGAAACTATTTTATAATAAACCAATAGTCTAAATAGTTATACCCATTTTCTATTTCACAATTCAATTATAAATGAATTCTATGAACTATATAACATTGTTATTTTCAAACAAGCAAAAAGAAAATGTGATATGCCCATTCACTCTACTTAAGCTTGCTATTTTGTCACAATCCTATTTTGTAATATGACACAAGTGACTTTGAAATATAAGTTTTGTTAAATTATAACAAAACCACAGATTAACTAAAATAAAACAGAGTTTAAAAAGTGTTTAACAAAAGCAACATAATGTAAAATAAAAGTAGGATTGTTCATGGCACAGAAAGAATCATAAACTTAATAAAAGAACCAACTGAAACAGAACTGAAAAAAAAATTGACTATAAAATTTATACTTTACATTTTAACTCTCTGGGTTCCTTCCTTCCAACCTCAAAAAAAAAAAAAAAAGCACACTTCTTTTCCCACCATCATGGGTTTCTACTCTATAAATTATCTGTAAAATCCTTCTTCAATATTTCCTTTGCAAAATGTTGTACCAATTTATCTTTAATATTAGACATAAAAAATTAAAAGGTTAAAAAAGACACAAAGATAACTAAATGTAATTTCCAAACTTCCAGTGTTTTCACAAAGAAAACACTGTTCTTATTTTACAAGGGACAATATTTCACTACGTGGGTTCTAAATGGCACTTAGCATCCCTGTTTTCCAGGACACCAAATTCCAATATTACACTGCAGGTATTGGTAATAAAAAGGCATACCAAACCTCAAACTTCTAAATGTCAGAATGAGAATTAATGATTTACACAAAAGAAAACATCCATCTATAATAATTACCCGAAGCACCAGTTTTAATTGTTGTTTTTCCTTTTTTCCCTTCTTGTTGGTCTTTCAGAGTTTCATAAACTATCTGTATAACTGGAATACTGAAAGCCTATCAAAGAAACAAAGTTTTTTTTTTATTAGTGTCAGGTATTAATAAGTTAATTATCAATATGAATGACAAAGGTTATACATACACATTGAATAATTACATGCATTCCAGATTGCTGCTCTAATTTCATTTGACCAAACCCAAAACACCAGTAAGATAACAGGGAGTTATTGAATGAACAAAGCAGAAGGCAGCTGATAACCCAAAACATAAACAGTAAGGCCCTTCAGAACAAACCTAAACTAAAAAGTATCATCAAGTCTAACAAATGGTTTCTCTAGACGAGGCCAACTGTAAAACATTTCTTTATCACTAAACCACTGCATTAAAATTCTGAAATGAGTGTAAACACTAAAGATACCACAATTCCCAAGCCAAGCTTAAATCTATATTCTTAAAGCCATACTCTTGTAGATGTTCAGTTTGTTGACAACAAAGACATTACTCAATGGAAAGCCATCAATTGCTTACAGTTTGAAAATGGTTGTTTGGGGGTTTGTTTAATATTTTTTCAGTTGCTGATGGACCTTTATTTTACTTATTTATCTGAGAATCAAACCCAGTGCATCACACATGCTAGGCAAGCAGTCTACCACTAAGCCACAATCCCAGCCTTGGAGGTGGTTGTTTTAGTAAATATTTCAAAATAACACTATGGTTCAAAGACACTTTAAAATTCAGCTCTTAATTAAATTGAAATGTTAATTTAAATGTATTACTTACACCAGTTTTTCCACTTCCTGTTTCTGCAGCCTGAATTGGGGGAAAAAATTGATTTACATAAAACTGTCAATTACATAGATGAAATTAAAATGAAACCATGTAGAACTCTTTAACACTTAACTAGCTGCCTTTATTTTCACAGTACTTCAAGATTACCCAGACTTCCCCCAGACAACTTTAACTATTGCTAATTCAATTCCTTAAGAATCTGATCTTTCTTTCCTTTGCATTGCCACCAATCCAACTGAAGCCTTCATCATTCTAATCTGATTATTATGACAATGTCCTAATAGTATCTAACCCCACAGAGCAATATTACAATCTGCGTCCAAAGCAGGCTTCTCAGAAACCTAATTCTGACAATGTACCACACCTATTTAACACACTTTCCACTTTCAAAAAATGTCCAAATTCTTTAACAAGACACTAGAGCAAAAGTCCAAAAAATTCAACCCACAATATTATTTCCTATTTTACCAAGCTACACCTCCCACCCAGGAATATGTATTTTATGCTCCCATCTACCTGAACTACTCCAGGATCACATCCCCCCTTCTCCCACCTACTGGTTTTCTTGGAGCTTTTCTCTTCAATCTTCCCTTTCTCCAAACAGTCCCTTGTGATTCCTCAAGCCAAAGGACAAATTGACTTCCACTTGAACCCTGTAGTACTATGCATCTCCTAAGTAGGTGTCCCACTCTCTCATATGACATTTACTTCTGCACGTCTTCCTACCCCTACTTGGTTTAAACTTTTCAAGAACCAAGATTGTATCTTTCTTCCCTTGTGCCCCCATAGCTTCTACTCAATACTTGGATGGCATATGTATCATAAGTGTTGGTAAATGAATAAAATTAATTTGGTAAAAATATCATTCTTAAGCCTATGGAATTCTTAAATCGGGCTACACAAACAATACAAATACACCCCTTTACAATCATATTTAAACATACCATAAGTACATCCCCTCCTCCTAGGATCAATGGGATGGATTCAGCTTGGATATCAGTTGGGAGGCTAAAAGAATAACAAGTGAAGAAATTTAGTTAAAAAAAAAGAAAATCACCTACCTAAGCTAACTAAATCATTTTATTGGTAAATGCTACCATTTTTTTCAGCTAGAATTATGCCCAAGTTAAAAAAGGAAACATAATTGAAAGAATCACCAGAAAAACCATGTGTCACTTTACAACTAGAATAAAAAAATATTTGATAAAGTCACTAAATGTTTAAATGATAAAACACTCTTGTTACCATGCATTTAGATTCTATGTACTTACAGCCAATCCATCTCTTCCACAGCTTGTGCAATCTCAGGCATAACACCCATCTCTGAAAATAAAAAGTAATTTTAAAATCCATACAACTAAACTTATCATAAATCATATTGCTCTTAAGATTCCTTTCACAGAACTGGGTAGACTTTAAAGCATGGCTCATTGATATCAGACCCACTAAGTATAGCAACTGCTGAGAAATGTCCAATGTCCAAGTTTTGGAGACACACTTGAGTTCAAATTCAAGCTTGTAGTTACCAGTAAGTGACCTTGAGCAAAGCCATAATCTGTTTTCTTCACAGAAAATGAGGCTTATATGACTTACCTTGTAGGTATGAATATAGGAAGATTAGTGATAATAATGTAATGCACCTGGCACATAGTACTCACAGTGCTGTTTACCTCCGAGAAGACTAGTGAAAAATCTGCCAGTTAGGGTTCTAAACCAGCATCTCAGTTGCTTCATTAAGTGATATGGCAGTTAGGTACCTTGCCTATTCCAGTACCATTTGAATACCCTCAAGGATCTGAGAAAAATGAACAGCCCACATGTATTGGCAGCCATAATCAAAATTCTGGTTAACTGAAGAGGGAGCTGACAATGGTGGCAACTTTTGGGCAACTGGAAATGATCAGTTCTGTTCTTAACTCTGCAAATATTTAAATAATTCTATACCAAGGCAAGTCCAAAATGAATAGATTAAGCTATTCCCAATTAAGTTTTCTCCTTTCATCATTTCTTTAGTAAACTTTCTCAAGTTTAAAAGGAGTAGTCTGGGCTGGGGATGTGGCTCAAGCGGTAGTGCACTCGCCTGGCATGCGTGTGGCCCGGGTTCGATCCTCAGCACCACATACAAAACAAAGATGTTGTGTCTGCCAATAACTAAAAAATAAATATGAAAATTCTCTCTCTCTCTCTCACTCTCTCTCTCTCTCCCCCTCCCTCCCTCCCTCCCTCTCTCTTAAAAAAGAAAATGTTTAAAGATAAATAAATAAAAGGAGTAGTCAGCTGGATTACTTCAATTTTCCTTCCAGATGGAGAAGGGATTTTTAAGTCTGAATTTATAAAAAGCACTTTTGTTGCTGTTATTACAAAAGTATACACCACTATAAAAATGAATAAAAGTTAAACTTTACCAAGCCCCAGAAATTACAAAATTTTAAAATTTTGTAATTCTTGTCAGTTTTTGAAAAAGCATATAGCTAATCTTAAAATATATATCTTTATAAAAGCAACTTTTATTTTGTATCAGGTGAACAGATTCATCATTTTCAAAAAGAAGGCTGTCACAACTTTAAATCTCCCCAGGAAAATCCAGATAGAGAAGCTAATTAAGCTCTAAAGGGATGATCTTTCTAAGCATTACCCACTTTAGAGTTCAGTTATATTCTTGCTCTTAAAATACAAACTGCTTCAAAAAAGGAAGTGATGGTCTTAAATATGCCATATACACAAGCTTAAGCTGCTTGCAAAACAATAATACTGGAAAAAGCAACCACACACTGCTTTCAGCAAGTCCCAGACAATTTCTTGTCCCATTCTGGTCATAGCTCTGCATGTTTTCTTTGAGCACTTTTAACAGTTACAGGAAAAAGAAGAATATTCATGTTATTTAATCCTATTTTTGCCTTTATTTCATCATTTCAGTCTCTTCTCCCAGTTCTCTGCCCCAACATTACTGAAATCTGTGCATAACTTACAAAGACATGCATTTTATAAACAAAAAACTAGAACTTCTCTACAGACAGATCTTGGCTCCAAAACTATGTTAGGTTGAGAATTAGGAAAAGAAAAACAGCAATCACCCTAAGTAGATTTCCCCAGGACTCTAATTAGGTGTAATTTTGGTGATCTGAAATTTCTCACATGACTAGAGATTTGGAATTCCTAATATTCTCACAGGAGAAAACTGAAAATTATACAATATGTGACATCTGATGTCATTTTAATGGGTTAAAACATTAAAAGTAGGCCTAACAATTTATTACTATATAAATTTATCGTATTTAGTATGCTTAAGGCTAATTATAGCTTTATAAAACTGTAGTTGCAAAAAAGGAGAATGATAAAGGAAGGGAGAAGCCCAGCCCAGTGCGTACAGGCCTGTCTGTAATCCCAACTACTCAGAAGGCCAAGAAAGGAGAATGTCAAATTTAAGGCCAGTCTGGGCAAGTAAGCGAGCAGCTCTAAAAATAAAAAAATAAGGGGTTGGGGTTGTGGCTCAGCAGTAGAGCGCTTGCTTAGCCAGTGCAAGGCCCTGGGTTCGATCCTCAGCACCACATATAAATAAATAAATAAAATAAAGTTATTGCGTCCAATTACAACTAAAAAATAAATCTTTTTTTTTTTAAATAAAATAAGTACAAATAAAAAAGACTGAGTATGTGGCTCCGAAGTGGGGGACCCCTGGGTTCAATTTCCATTAACCCTCCACCCCAACTACTGGGTTCAATAAGCCAAATCAAATCCTGTTTGGAATAATGGCGTATCATGGGCGAATAAATTAACAATTAATTTTCAAATTTTACGTTGGGCTAACTTAAACATGAGTGAAAATGCTTTCCCTCTGGCTTCGACATTTAATGTTAATATTGATACAGTGTCCTTAACAACAAATAGAAGTGCAGGTTTATCCTTGTGTGGGTTTTTTTTTTTTAACTTCGAAAGGCCTGAAAACAACTGAATGGAAGCAAGATCGTCACTTGTCCCAATGACTCCTCCCCACGCCCAGTTGCTTCTAGGCCCGGCCAAAACCTGAAACGATGCGGGCAAAACCTGAGTCGCAAAGCGCCAGGGCCACGTCAAAGGGGCAGGAACCTGGCCATCAGCTAGCAGCTGGCACAACGCCGCCGCCTGGTTGCCGCCGCCTCGCGCGGACTGGCAGGAAAGCCGAGGTGACCAGAGAAAGAAGCTTGAGAAGGAGCAGGGGCAGTGCCGTCCCCGGCAGCACCTGGCGAGAAATGCCCTCCCCGAAGCGGGGCCGCGCGGACCGGCCTCTCGGCGGCCGCCACTGACCCAGCAGCGCAGGGCCCCGGGGGCTGCAGCGGACTGCGCCCTGCAGTCCCTAAAGCTCCTCCCCAGCCGCCGCGGGGCCGAGGCGTGCAGCGAGCCGCCCACACGACCCCCAGCTCCCACCAACGCACCGGAGAAGGCCACCATCTTCGCCTGTCCTCCGTGGCTCGGCTCACTCGCTCCCTCCCTCCCTACTGACACCGCGGGCGCGGCAGTGCGTGCTTCCGGCCCTTGGGCTTCGCGTTCCGAGTCTGGGCAGGGACTCGGCCCCGGGAGAACGGTTCCGACCGAGGAAAAGACACCCGGCTTGCCACTCTCGACCCTGAGCCCCAGCGCAGACCCAGCTCAACTGGACGGTGCCTTCCCGAAGTAGCCAGGACCGGTCACTAGCCGTCCTGGTGGTTACCAATTCTTTAGAGCAGGCCACGTGTCATCAGGATCACTTTTCCTCATTCAAGGAAGCAGATGTTTGAGGATTATGGTCAAACCATGGACCCGGGCTGATCTAACAGCAAAACTGCCCTACTGGCTGCCTCCCTCAGACCCCTCTCCCCCCACCCCCACCCCTACCCCCGTCTCCAGCTCACATCAAGACTAGTGGCACACACTAGATATTTGTTACGTATTTTTGACGGAAATAAGTAGAGATTTAGGTCTCCTTTCTTTTCTTTCAAACATGTTTGATGTAGCTTTGATAATTTCAGGCTTGACTTCTAGGCAATTTTGACTCCTTTCTCTTTGCAGAAAGATGGTACAAGTAAAGGAATATTAATGCATCCCACCACCCACTCTGCCAGGTAGTAATAGAATCTTTAGATGCATACACTGAGATTCAGGAAAGTTAGTAACTTGTCTAATACCACAGAGCTACTAGATGGCAACCTGGGATCTGGGCCACCTCTGCTGACTCCAGGGCCCATTCTGTACTCTGCATAGTCTGTCCCAGATGTCATGGAGAAAAGTGAAACCCTAAGTCCAGATATGATTAGAAATACAAGTTTGAGAGTCATACCCTCTGGATTTGAATGCTAGCTGTGCCAATTGCTAGCTGTGTCGTCTTGAACAAGTTGTGAAATTTCTCTGGGCTTCTGGTTGCTCAACTCTAAAATAGGGATGAGCAATAATAGCATCTATCTCTTAGGATTGTTAGGAGGATTAAATAAAATATATAAAGCATCTAGAAGAGTGCATAGTACATGAAAACAATATAAAGTATTATTCCTATTATTATTATTATTATTATTATTATTAAGAATTTACTTGAAGCTCCAAAAGCCAATGACAATACATTCAGGTCTGCAGTTTCACACTTCCAAGAGAGCACCACTCGCATTATATTCTATATTCTTGTTATGTTTTATATAAATGATACTGAGCATTATACAACAGCAATTTCAAAAGGAAATCTGGTGTTTGTGTCTTTAACATTCACCCTAAACATATGAACGTATCGAAGATGCAAACAAATAGAAAAAGTTTCTCTAAAGAAAGTTTTGAAGTGCTGTTGTGCTTTTCCTTTCTCAAGGGAGAAAGCAATTTCCAGGGTCTACTCAGAGAGTTTCGATCGCAAGAAGTTGAGATCTGAGATGGGAGGAGAGGAAAACACAGAGAGAGAGAAAGCTGGCAGGAGGGATTGGCAAACTACATTTCCTACGGTAGTTTGAAGGATACCTGTGATTTTTTCTTTTTCCTCCCAAGGGCTAAACAAACCTGTCGGAAATGAACTTGAAGCTTCCCTCAAAGGGAATGTACATAAGAGAGCTGCCTAGAGAAGCTGAATTGTTCAGCAGACAGACCCTCAAAGGACCCTGTTGTTTCTGTACCATCCAGCTGGAGGAGAGATACTACCTGCCTTGTGTGGAGCCACTTGGAGGACACCAGCAGGAGAATCCCCAAGGCAAACACAAAATATGCCCTTTGGGGGAAAGAATCAGCCTTGAATGTGACTGAACCAAGGAGGAGCAGAATCAAATCACATGGCACCAGCCAATGAAGATGGGAACCCCACTCTCTAGACTATCCCTCCCCAGGAATCAGAGACAACAGCTGATAGGAGAGGGGAGAGCAGAGAAGACTGACCTCCACGAAAACACAGCTCTCAGACTTGGGATAGGCCAAGGTGGGGAGGAAGAAACTGTGCCTTGGTTAAAGTTGTGAATCTAGATCACTATACTGGACTCGAGACTGTAATTGTATTGAAAGCAGTCATAGCTTTTCATTAGTTGAGAGTGACTGAAAAAGTTCTAGATGATGCCAGACACTTCATTTAGGTGAGCAGAAAAGGTAACTTACAGAAACTATTTCCATATAATCAATGGTATTTTCTGTTTGTGCCCTATGAAGTTCAGCCCATTTAATATATTGCTATAATAATTATAAATATGTGTGTGTGTTTTATAGTATCGTCAAGAATGGGAATTGGAATGTAACTGGGATTAACTTCTCTTTTGGCAGGTAGGTAAGGCCAGGTGGAGAAATACCAGGCAATCCCTTCATGAAACCAAAAAATAAAGGTTGTGTGCGCCCTGCCCCAACACACACACACCAGTAACATGGTTAGTGGGGTCTGTGTCCCCAGAGCAGGCTGATTAAATGGGGACCTACTACCACAGATTTCTTTAATTCCTGCCCTGGATCTTGAATACTGTCATGATGGAGTCTTTCATCAATAAGCTCATTCATCTCTGCTGCAGCTCTTGGTTGGTGAGTATCCTGCACCCACCCTCCTTAGAATAGCAGAATCCTAATCCTCCATGTCCAGAGGAGAACTCACAGTTAGGTAGGAACGTGGCTGCTAGAAGGTGGTGCCTAATGGCAGCTGGATAGGAAGAGATTGGACTGACTTTTAAAATTCCTAATTTGGGTTTGCCTCCAACATTTATTTCTTTAACCTCATGATAACCCCACATTTCATGTAATTGCATGTTTTGGATCCCACTAATCATGTTGTAGTACAATTTTACCATAATAAGTATGCATCAGAGAGACTGTGTTATATATTACAAGTAAGCTGTGATATTCCCCACTGCAGAACAGATGGTTTTGCAAAGACAGGCTTAAAAAAAATAAGGCCTTCAGATACCCATGACAGTGCACATAAGATGGGCCTTGTGAAAGACTGTAGATTGGTCACTCAAAAGCTACACACAGCCTACATCTTAATCTATTTTTACTGCTATCACAGAATACCTGAGACTGGATACTTTATAAAGAACAAAAAAGAAGTTAGGAAGGAGCAAGATGAGGAGAAAACAATCATCTTTTTAGACTTCTTCGTAGTGAAAGATAGCCTTGAAAACTATTTCTTCCTAGAGGGATATAAATGTTGATCCCAGGTTGGTACTTCTAGGAACCCTCTGTACAAATGCAATGAGGCATAAAAGTCAAAGCTGCAGGCTAATGTTACTGAAGCAAAACAGACGGAAACTGGCTCCTTAATGAAGATGGCAAACTAAATCACCAGCCCATGTCTCTCTCTCCGCAGATCTCTTATGGATCACCAATGCCTTTCTTGGTTAAGTTTCCTTAAATTTCCTCTTACCTGCAGCCCAACACACTCCTGAGAAGTACAGAAAAGAAATAAGATGAAGCATTCCTCATTATGGATGTTGTATAATGAATCTTTCAGAAAAAAAAATCAAACAGTCTATAATAGAGCAGTGTCTTTCACTGCTTTGCATTTTCTTATGGTATACTGCTCCCTGGAATAGCTTTCCCTCCAGTTTTGGTAATGTCTTGCTGTGTTACAGCTACCCAAAATTTTGTGAATTAATACAACCACCAATGTATTTGCTTAAGACTCTGTGGGTCAGCCATTTTGGTGGGATTAGCTGGACGGTTCATCTGTTCCACGTGGCGTTCCAGGAGTTATTCACTCAGTTGTGTTCAGCTGGTGTCTCAGCTGGGTTGGACAATCTGGGAAGACTCGCTTCCATGGGTGGTGCCCTAGCATTTCCCCACAGGGCCTTGCTTCCTCTGTGTGGTCAGCCTGGACCTCCTCACAGAGGATTGGTACCAGGGAAGACAGACCTCCTATATGGAATCTGGGTTCTAGCAGGATGAGTTCCAAAAATAAGAAGCAGATGTGCACATCTCTTGTCAGTCTTGAAAGGGACTACAGTGTCAATTCTGTTTAATTCTCTTGGTCACAGCCCAAACTCATAGGGAGAAGAAATACACTCTACCTCTCAACATAATCAATGACAAAGAGTTTACAGCCATTTATTATAAACTTACCTTCTATAACACATTAGGTATATTTATAACATATCACCCACAACACCTATCTCCTTGAAGAACTCCTAATTATCATTTGGATTCGGCTGAATGAGCACCTTACCACAAATCCTGCTATCTGAATGTTTATTTCTCCTTTTCCTTAAAATCTGGAATCTTTGCTGGACATATGGCTGCCCAGAATAAAGACTCCCTCCTTCTTGGCCTCCTGGTAGCTAGATATAGCCAGTGTTCTGGCCAGTGGGTGTGTGTGTGTGTGTGTGTGTGTGTGTGTGTGTGTGTGTATAAGTAAACAGAAGTGTCAAAAGAGACTTCTGGGGATGTAGCTCAGTGGTAGAGTGCTTGCCTAGCATGTGTGTGGCACTGGGTTCGATTCTCAGCATCACATATAAATAAAATACAATAAAGGCCTATCAACGACTAAAAATCTATTTTAAAGAGAGAGAGAGAGAGAGAGAGAGAGAGAGAGAGAGAGAGAGAGAGAGAGAGAGGGATCATAAGTATGTACCACCACACCTGGCATGACTTCAAATTTTTATATGAGATAATAAAGACTCTCTTCCTTTGGGGGTTTCTGAACCATACAGCCAAAGTGAATCCTATTTTAAATACCCCTGCTAGTTATCTGTTTCTATAAAACAAATTGTTCCAAAATCCAGTGACTTTAAAAATAAACGTTATCAGTCACAGCTTCTGTGGAACAGAATTCAGGAGCAGTGTGGCTGAGCAGGTCCACTGAGAGACCCTCTTACTGTGGCAGTCAAACTTCTGGTGGGGAATGCAATCGTGCAAAGATATGGCTCAGCCTGGAGGATCAGCTTTAAAAGGTAGGGCACTCACAAGACTGTGATGAAGTGAGTGGAAACCTGTTTTCCACATGTCACATGCCACATCTTAGACTACTTCAGTGTTGTCAGGACTCATCTGCTGGCTCCTCACCCTCACTTCCCCGCCAAAGCAAGGCAATCCTAGCCTCCAAAGCAGAATGAGTGACATCTTTTATGGCATGGTACAGCCATCAAAGGCACACACTGTCACTTCTTCAGTCTCTTATTGATCACATAGGCCCATTCAACGGTGGAGGGGACTATACCCATAGCAGTGTGGATACCAGTTGATGAGAATCCTGGGGAACCATCTTGGAGGCAGGCTACCAGAGGCCCCTGCTTCCCTAACAGACCCCAGATTCTGTTCACGTAGCAAGCTGTAATGCAGGAACAAGTACGTTCATAAGCATCCCCTGGGATAAATCTTGCTGCTTCTAGACTGGTCACTGTCATCACTACACTTGTTGGCTTCACTTTCCCTGTTTTTCATAATTTCCCTGACTTAGTGTTGAACATGGAGAGGCTCCCTTTTAAATATCCTCCTTTCCCATCTATATTTCCTGCAGCTTCTGAGCAGAGCAACAATCATTGAATTTTATGCTTTTGTCAAAATAAGTTGTCAGAAACGGGTCCAGATCTATTAGAATGCAACAGCCTTCCCGCTGCCCTGGCATTCACCTTATGGTGCAGGGACAGAGGGGGCCTGGCAAAGAGACATAAATCCAGAGATCTATAACTCTGTATCCCCCGAAGAAGTGGCCATAAAGTCCTTCACTCCAGATATATGGAGGGAGGGCGACAAAGGGCGGCCTGGAGGAGTTTCAGAGGGACTGTAAAACAGAAAAAAGACATCTTACTGTCAGTCTCATTATAAGCAAGCCAGGCAGGAACATGATTTATGGTTGGGTGCTGACTGGCCGGCAGGCATGACTGTGGCTCTCTCCCCCATCCCCGCCATCTTGAGGGCTCATCAGCCCCTGTGAGTGACGCTGATGGCTCTCGGGGAAACAGTACTGCACTGGGAGTCTACTGCCTGGAGGTGGGAGGGTTCGAGAACAGTCTCTGTGCCTGGCACATGTTCTGAATACAGCAGCCCAGAATCTCTGAGGACCCCCAACTTCCTCTCTGTGGTAGAAAGCCACGTTGCCCCAGCTCACAGAGTTCAGGCTTGCTTTCTCTGCTTCCCACCAGCGACCTCAGTCACTGTACCTTCTGTGGGTGACACTGATCATAGGGTTTCGTGTTAACAAGGCTTGAGAGTGTTTTACCAGCCGAAACAGGATAACTTGCTATATTTAAAAGGGAGGAGATCATTTTTCAAAAGGTCAAGAATTCTTCAAAATGCCTGGAGACAATAATTCTGGATCTATGAATTGATACAGCCTGGTACCAGTGACATTACAATCATAAGGATGGGAATTTGCAAAGGCTGCTTCAAGTACAGCTCAGAACAGTGATGTTCCAGTTACAATACTTGCGTTATAAATTACCCCCAAAATGTTTCGACTTATGACATCCATTTATTTTTCTCACCAATCTGTGGGTGAGGGACCTGGGACAGGAGGTAGCAGGAATGGCTTCTCGCTGTTCTACGATGCCCAGGAGCACCTCCACCACAAAATCAAGGCGAGGGGGTAGAATCCGAAGATTCAGTCATTCATTCACAGTTGATGCACATATCAGTGGGATCCTAGTTGGGGCTGTTTGATGCTGCAGCATCTCATGTGGCCTGGGCCCTTGCACAACATGGTGGTTGCGTCCTAAAGGTCAGCATCCCAAGGGCCACATGGTCTTTAATGGCCACACTTCAGAACAAGCCGTGTCACTTCCTCCTCATTCTATTAGTTGAGACATTTACAAAGGTCAGCCTACTTTCAAGGATAGATCTCCTGTATTCTAGACATATTCTTTCTTACCTCCATGGTGGAGTAGCCATCCCATTTCCTCCTGCAGGGTGGGGGGTGTGTGTGTGGGGGGGTTAACTAGCCCAGCCAGTGTAGTAAGTCCCTTTTCTGCCTTTTGGTTCAGAGGCATGAGGATCCCAAAATGACCAGGTGGCAGTCCTAACTTCCCTTTGGATAGAATTGCTGTCATATCTCCTGGGGGAAGTATTCCTCCCTTCTCAGACATCCAGAGCGTAAAGTTAAGAGGAAAAAAGTGGTGACTCTGCTAATAGAGTTCTAGAGGTGATATAGTGCCACTCCTATTCTTCCCATCCCTTGATTATTTGTCCTGTGAACCATGGTTATGGGAGAAACAGCACCATATATTAAACACTGACACAGAGCATATGGTTATCTCTGCCGCGTGAATATGTTCAGTCTGCTAACTTGGAAGCTGTCTCTGCCTGGGAAAGAAATGGGAATATGGAGACAGACCTGAGAGGGAGCAGGCATTGTGTGTTAGTGCCTGGGATACCTTTGCAGGATCCTTTACTCACAATTCACCTAACAGAACATATTAAGTGCCTCCTGTGTACCCTAGCCTGCAGCAGTGCTGAGGATATATAGACAGGAGTAAGCCATACTTTCTTTGCTTTCAAAATAATCAATGGTTTTCAAGTGAGATGAAATGCACCTGATGGAGGGGGCTGTGTGGCACCTGGATCTCCTCCCGCAGCTTCTTCCTCCATTTGCCATCTTCCGTCCAAGGCTCCTCCACCTGGATCCTCTTTCAAGCAAAATGGCCTTTTCTTGGCAACTCAGAAATCCAAGGGGGAGGAAACTGAAGCTGCTGGGCCTTCTTAAAGCCCGAGCTTAAAAGAGAAACCTTTCACTTAGGCGAAGAGACGCAGGAAGCCTGCTGTGCTTCTGGGCTGGAGCACTTGAAGTCCTTTGGTCTACACTCCCTTTTTCGTTACACGACTGCAAACTGACAGAATTCTAAACCTGCCCTCCTAGCACCCCACCCTACCACTAGTTTTCATATGAGATATCTTGCCTAATATACGCCAAAGCACACCGGATATTTGTGATGTCCCAACTACTTGTTTGAAAGAAATTGCAGCTCCACATTCAACTGTTTATACCACTGACCCTCAAATGCAAGCAGGCCACCACTCTTCCAGGGAGTTCCTTCCACCAGATTCCTAGGTCTAGACCACAGGAAGTTTTGTCCCCCCAGTCTGAGGTCAGCTCAGGGACAGGCATTTAAGCAAGTCCTCTAGGTGGTTCCGATACAGGAGTCCTCCCTGAACCACCTTATTAGAGCAAGGTTATTCTAGAATATTGTTGTTTTAGGGCTCACCAATGGGGGCATGTTGATTTTGTGTTGATTTTATTCTTAGATGCCATTTTATTTCCTATCTCTTGGACCCTCAAAGGCAAAGCAGCATACTAATCTGGTAGAGACAGTTTTTTTTTTTTTTTTTTTTTTTTTTTTTTTTTTTTTTTTTTTTGTAGTTGTAGATGGACAGCATGCCTTTATTTCATTTGTTTATTTATTTTTATGCGGTGCTAAGGATGGAACCCAGTGCCTCACATGTGTTAGGCAAGTGCTCTACCACTGAACTACAGCCCCAGCCCTGGTAGGGACAGATTTTAATCAGTAATCTATAGCAATAGGGAAGAGGGTCCAAAGTAAACTGCACTCATCCTGGGTGAGGTGACCTGTAGAGCTTGAGTAGAGCCAGAGAAGGAAAAATTATAAAGGTTGATCAGTGTAAACGCTGATCAGACCAACTGCTTTCACCAGCTGAAAATCATCAAATTTAGCATTCCATTCTCCCAGGACAGGGTCCTGGCAATTGCATTCCAAAGCAATGACTTTCAGGATTTTCAGATAGAAACTCTGGAATTGTCAGAGAAACATGTACATCTCAAAGGGACAAAGGAAAGATCACAATTGTAAGTTTTTTTTTTTTTTGCAGTGCTGGGGATTGAACCCAGGACTTTGTGCATGCAAGGCACGAACTCTACCAACTGAGCTATATTCTTAGCCCAATAGTAACCATTCTTAATAAATGCTCTAAAAATATGAGCTAGAAAAAAATGGCATATTCTTCTGGTAGACTCTAGGTTTGTCAAGCAGATGTTTGGAGGGTGAGGAGGACCACGTAGTCTGACACTAATCTGACTACTAACAGTTGGTCATGATTGGTGTTTAAGTCTTTAAATCAGGAAAAGAATAGAGGTGGATAAAATCATTTGTGCTGAGTCTGTAGTTTTTTTTAATGTTACTTTTTATTTGTTGCTTTTAGATGTACATGACAGTAAGGTGTATTTTGTCATATTATATGAAGTGCAACCCATTCCAATTTTGATCCAATTTCTGCAGTTGTACATGATGCGGAGTTATACTGGTCATGTAAAACCTATATGAGCATAGGAAAGTTACGACTTATTCATTCTACTGTCCTTCCTATTCTCATCCCTCTTCCTTCCCGTCATTCCCCTTTGTCTAATCCAATGGATTTCTACTCTTCCCCTTCCAACTCTCCCTTATTTTGGGTTAGTATCCACATATCAGAGAGAACATTTGGCCTTTGGTTTTGGGGGATTGGCCTATTTCACTTAGCATGATATTCTCCAGTTCCAACCATTTACCAGCAAATGCCATAATTTCATTCTTCTTTATGACTGAGTAATATTCCATCGTGTATACATATCACATGTTCTTTATCCATTCATCTGTTGAAGGGCACCTAGTTTTGGTTCCATAGCTTAGCTATTGTGAATTGTGCTGCCATAAACATTGATGTGGCTGTATCACTGTAGTATGCTGATTTTAAATCCTCTGGGTATAAACCAAGGAATGGGATAGCTAGGTCAAAATGGTGGTTCCATTCCATGTTTTCTAAGGAATCTTCATACTGCTTTCCTGATTGGTTGCACCAATTTGCAGTCCTACCAGCAGTGTATGAGTGTGCCTTTTCCCCACATCCTCGCCAATATTTGTTACTTGTATTCTTGATAATTGCCATTCTGACAGGAGTGAGATGGAATCTCAGTGTAGTTTGAGTCTGTAGTTTTTCTAGGCCAAGACTGACACATAGCCAAGAAGAGGAGCCTGGTGAAGGAGAGAATCTTGACAGAATCATGCTTTATTTTAGGTTCCCAAGTCCCATTTTTAGTTTGGGAAACTAAGACACAGATAGATTAAATAATTCATGCAAGGCCATAGAACTAGTCCATCACAGAGCTGTGACTCAAACCTAGGTTCTTCTACTCCTTCCGCAGAGGTGGAAGGAACTGGAAGATCATACAGAATGACACTCTATAAATGTACACTGACTGGGCAGGATTGTGGCTCAGTGGTAGAGTGCTTGCCTTGCACGCGTGAAGCCTCGGGTTCGATCCTCAGCACCACAAAGAAATAAGTAAGTAAAAATAAAGATATTGTGTCCATCTACAACTAAAAGATTTTTTTTAAATGTACACTGACTGTATTTGAGTTTTATTTCACAAGTTCAGTGTAAATCCTAGAGCAATTTTTAGAATATTAACAGATTTGGCTTTATACTACTTTCTTATATCACAATTTAAATTTCAGAGATTTTTGTCTCCCCTTAAATGTCTTTAAAATTTTTTTAAGTTAATTCCTTCAGGACTTAATTAGGTTGCAATGCTTCTTTTAAAAAATAATTTATTATAATAATTTAAACTTAAAACTATAGGAGTTTAACATGAGGTACATATTTTTAATAGAAATCTAAAATGATAAGCATTTCAATAGGAAATAGTTTACTGCGTGAAATCCCATGAAGGAGCTAAAACTAGTTTTACTGAGAGATTGAATAATTCTTTCCTTAATTTGTTTTCAATTCTTGGTGTTTAATTTGACTTTCCCACACTGCAGAAGGTGTCTGGTCTGATAATTTAATAACTTCTCCATTTCAGTTAGTACTTTACACAATCAAAGCACATTATTAATTATTCCTCAGATTCACTGAATCCTTGCTCTTTTGGCTAATATTTCCACTGTAGTTTTTTATTAGAGGAAACTAAAAAATAAACAAAAGGAAGGAGTTGACCATAACTTCACTACAACAGTAGGAAAAAAATTCAGTTCACGAGTGGTCTGCTAAGTGAGAGAAATCAGGGCAAAATAAATGATTTTAAAGATCACAGTTGGTCTTTGAAATTGATGAGGATTTACCTATAACAGCATCAATTTAGCCATGAATAAACCATGCAGGCATTACAAATTTATTCAGGACCTACCTTCAAGTTGGGTTTACAGAGATTTCCTGTCCATAAAGAATTATCATCTTTTGATTGTGGAGTTGCCCCTTGAACTTTTGAATTATTGGCATTATCTGTCACCCTCTAGGTACCCCCAAGTCTGTGGACATGACTGAGTCATTGTAATATGAGACACTGTAATTTCACTGAACTTGCTCTCAGTTGGTGACACGTGACTCTCAGTCATTTATAAAATTCCCCACCAAATATTCTGGGGAGCCCCAGAGGTGTCTGGTACATGTCAGCAAACAAGTACCAGTTCCTTTTGGACTCTGCCCATTGCTTCCCTTTGGAGCCATTGCTGATGTGCTGTCTGGTCTCGGCTGTCTGCCAGCCACAGAGCTATTTGCAGCAATGTCGAAGGCGGCCTTCCCCGCTTTTTGCTTCCCTCTGCTAGGTTCAGAGTGTTTCTTTTCAGGCAATTTGTCAAATAAGACATCCATATAAGCTCCCACAAACTATCAAGAGTGCTAACTGAAACACAAAAACAAAACCACAATTTAAAAAATGAATTGATGAGGGGCTGGGGCAGTGGCAGAGCGCTTGCCTAGCATGTGTGAGGCACTGGGTTCAATCCTTAGCACTGCATACAAAAATAAGTAAATAAAATAAAGGTATGCTGTCCAACTACCACTACCAAAAAATAAAAAAATAAATGGATTAATGAGCCTACATGGCAGCACCTGCCTGTAATTCCAGCTACTTGGAAGGCTGAGGAAGGAGGATCACAAATTGAAACCAGCCTCTGGGTTCAATCTCCAGTACCACAGAGTGAGGTGGGGCAGAGGGAACACAAGAGGGAGGGGGAGGAAGATTGTAAGAGAGCTTTAGGGATATCTAGGGAACCAGATAGCCAGAGCTTTGATTTTAGGGCTGAAAACAGAGGCAGGATAGAATGGGGGAGACTGGGAACAAAGGCTGGGGCTGATAGAGAGGGGAATTGGATAGTTGTTCATGAGAGAAGTTCTACATGAAGTTAGAGTCCATGACTACTTAAATACTGCATGAAGAAAGAAACCACCATAAGCCAAAGTAGACAGGAAAGCAATAGAGTCTCAAAGACTTCAGGTACTGGAAATATCAGGTAGTTCAAGTGTTTCTAAAGTGTGAGTTAAAACAGAGAAAGTAACTGGATGACCTGTATGCTTCTTTTTTAAAAAAAGAACATTCAGAAATAAATGTACATATACCTATATATTTGATATTAAATTCATTATGGGAAGATTAGATACAGACAAAGCTGAAAAGTGAACTGGGGGACTCGAAAAGAGATCTGAAGACATTAAACTGAATATCAAACAGAAAGACAAGGAGATATAGAGTGTGAGGGTGGCCGTGCCTCGTGGAGGACAGAATAGTCTATCCTTATGTCTAAAGAGAATGGTGGGCAGGCAATACTTGAAGATGCACTGAGTGAAAATTTTCTGTAAGTGATTTAAAAAAAAAATGAAAAGAGCAGGGAAGAAATTACATTCCAAATTTCCGAAGTTACTGTTTGTAAGTGAACACTCATGTACCCATCACTGAGATTCTATCATCAATATTTTATGATATTTTAGTATATATCTTTCCATTTATTTATTCCTAAGCCTATCCAGTAATCCACTTTAGTTTTTGGTGCACTTCAAAATATATTACAAATCATCTACCTTTTCTTTTAAAAAAAATAAAAGAAAAAGCTATTCTCACTTTTAGTCCATAGTTGATGAAATTACCAATGCACTTTTAGCATTGTTAAATTTAGCATATTTTTACTCACTTTTTGCTCTTCTTGCTGATTTTTGTGTCTGTCATTCCCCGGTTTGTTGTTGCATATAATTTGTGAGAGAGGAAGATGAAGGGAAAAATGACCTGTTGGAATATGTAGCAAATTAGAGTAAATGAGCAAGGGCTGGAGATCTCTTGGCTAAAACTAGGTGTGAACTTTATGATCTCTATTTTGGCTGCCAAGAGATATTATGGGACTCTTACAATATTTATGGAAGGATTGACTGGAATTCTCCAGGCTTTCTGGAGGAAATAGAATTTCTGAATTACTCTCAATATTATTTTATTATCATGATTAAAATTTATACTCTTCATGAAGATCTTGTGCACCATCCAATCAAGTACAAATGTATGACATCTATAACCGGTAGCATTCAAATGCCTCGATTCAATTTTATTATGCAATTTCAAATTTAAAATGGAAGCGACTTCATGTGATAAACTAATCTCTTTAGTCTTTCATAAGTAGAATCATAAAAGGGTTAAATGCTGAATCATTAATGGCTTTTAGCTTAAAGGGCCTTTTAGCTGATAGGTGCTAAAAAGCTGAGCTCATATAAAATGAATCTTTCAGTTAATGATAGCTCTGCATGGAAGAATTAACAGGAGAAAAATGAGTCCTTTTGTGAGATATTGTTAAAAAATTTTCTGTCTGATTCTAAGCTAAAAATATCTATGGCCATCAGCAAAGTAAATTAAGAATTATATTTTAGTTGAGAGTACGTTTGATGTGTGGTAAGAAAATCATAAGAAATGGGAAAACTTTCTTATTTTTTCTTCCTTTCATCAAAGGCGTATGAAAACATCAGATTGCTACTGTTTAAAATGGGTATGTCTCTCTCAGTATCTTCTCTATTAATAATTTGAACATTAGACAAAAAAATGTGTTGCAGTTACAGCTTTACCATTACCAGCATGTGACCTTGGTTGGGTCATACTGATTCAGAACCTTGGGTTCCTAATCTCTCTCTTTCTCTCTCTTTCTCTTTATCCATATCTCTATATATCTCTATCTATCTGTCTGTATATCTACATATTTATATATCTACATATCTATATCTATATCTATGGTGGATCAGATATAAGTCTGTGGTTTGAATGTGTCTCCCTAACAACCCTCCCCAATCACGCCATCTGGGGACCAAGCGTGTAGCACGTGAGCCTCTGGGGTATGGTCCAGATCCCAACAATCACAGAGATTGCAGAATTGAGGATTGTGAGCAGCTGTCTTATTTACCACCAAGAGAACCTGCACAATGAGGGAATGCAACCAACACGTTAAGAGAATTAGAGAAATTTCATTTGACAAAAACACGTCTGAGAGAAGCGACACCTGAGTGTTTCCATCTTCCCGGGCGAGGAATCCTGTTGTAGAAAGGAACAAAGATAAGGCATAAAATAGTACTTGGTATAGTGCTTGGAGCAGAAGCATAGAGGGTTAAATGCTGAGGTGGCCCTCACGATGCAGTTAGAAAGATGAGGACGCCTATCTCAGTGTTTATTTCCTTAAGCACTTTGCAGTTACCGTTCACATTGGCCTTTGGGAAAACATAATCTTCCTTTTTAAAGTGACTTACGCCTGATTTAAAATAACTTCCAACCAGAGATGCATTCTTAGTCCTTAGGGTAGCTATCAACAAAATCCCTTAGATTGGGTAACTTACACACAACAGAACTTTATTGATGACAGTTCTTGAGGTGGGAAATCCAAGACCAAAGTACCAAATGGTTTGGTGTCCCATGAGGGCCCTGTTCCTCACAGATGGCACCTTCTCACTGCGTCCTCAAATGGTGGGAGGAAGGAACAAGCTCCCTCAGTCCCTTTGTGTAAGGACACTAGTTGCCTCCCCCAACTGTACTTTTTAATACTACCACACTGCAGATTTTTTTTCAACATGTACATTTTAGGGAGACACATTCAAACCATAGCAGAAAATAAGAGACTTATTAGCACTTAAATAAGAGACTGATTAGATGACCACGAGATTGTATAAGTAAATTCTACCTATCACATATTGAGGTTTCCTGATGGAACAGGTTGGTAGTACCGCCACGTGTCACTGCTTACTTCCTATTTCAACCCTCTAAGTGCTCCATCTGAATTATTTAATAATGTTTTGCTGCACAATTCTCTGTGATGTGCTACCTTATGAAGAAAGGAGCAGAGACCCAAACCTGAAGAACTGTGTTTTGAGTTTTGAGCTCCGCTGTGATCATAGACTTCTCTACGCTTCCATTTCTTTGTCTGTGAATGGGGAGGGATCCAAGTTCAATTCCAAGTTTCTGTCTTTTCCTCTCAGCAGCTCCTGTGAGGATGAAAGTCCTCTCTGCACACAATGAATACCATAAAGGTATTGTTATCTGTCAATTTGGAAGCAACACTGTCATGATCCATATCCTACATACAGATTTGAAGTTAGGCAAATATGCAAAACCCACTGTAGAAACATGAGAGGGATGGTTCTGAGGCACAGAAACTCAACTCAAAGGAGCATAAGCATAAAAAGTCTTGCACTTGATTCCTCGCCCGGGAAGATGGAAACACTCAGGTGTCGCTTCTCTCAGATGTGTTTTTGTCAAATGAAGTTTTTCTAATTCTCTTAACGTGTTGGTTGCATTCCCTCATTGTGCAGGTTCTCTAAGTGGTAAATAAGACAGCTGCTCGCAATCCTCAATTCGTATTCTGCAATCTCTATGATTGTTGGGATCTGGTCCATACCCCAGAGGCTCACGTGCTACACGGTTGGTCCCCAGATGGCGTGATTGGGGAGGGTTGCTGGGGACGTGACTTACAAGAGTATATCTGGCCCACCACAGGTAGTTCCTTCTCTCTCTCTCTTCTTAGCAGCTGACGGCAGCGGAGCTCTTCTTTCTCACACTGGCCTCATGCGATTATTTGTCTCGCTACTAAGCCACAGCCAGGCCACCAAGCAACTAAGGGTTGAGACCTCGGGAACTGTGAGCCCAAGTGCGCTTTTCTTCTTTAAAGTGTTTCTTTTTTTTTTCAGGTATTTTGTCTCACCAAGAAAAGATGATCCAGTGATCCCCCAAATCAAGGATTCTTTCCCTCTCCTTTTATTATTAAAAGGAAACCCCAGGTAAATATTCTAAATTCAGTGCTTGAAATAAGGGGGGTGGAATCTTTTGTATCAAAGAAGCAGAGTTTGGGGACAGGTGGCCCCACCAGAAGTTAATGACTTGAGAAAAGAACAGTTGGTACAGTGTTCCAAATGAAGCAAAAATATTGGGTAGACAAAAACAATAGTCATTACAAGGGTGAGGGAGGCAAGGAGGATTAGAAGTCTCTATCCTTCTGAAATGCTCAATGTCTTATTAAACTAACCACTCTGTCGTTTCAGATTGGTATGACCACTCTCTCTCTCTGTACCTATGACAACTGCTTTGCCTGTTCTCCTACCAGCTACTAGCATATTTGCTAGTCTCAAAAGTGTCCTGTTTGAGCAGTTAACTATATAGTCACCATAAATAAGACCAGTTAGCAACTTGGCTTCAGATACTCGACCTGTTTTAAGTCAGCCTTTGCTTGGACTCTTCTGAACTTTGATTACCTGCCTTTTGTTTTCCAATTCCAGGGTCTGATACCAACATTGGGTGCTTTTCTTACGACCCATACATTCCTATTCCCGTCTCCTTTTGACTGGTCAACTCCTTCTCCCTGTTCCAGGAACTCCTCGGGATTTTTTTTTTTTATTGGTGGTTCACAACATTACAAAGCTCTTGACATATCATATTTCATACATTAGATTGAAGTGGGTTATGAACCCCCAATTTCCTCGGGATTTTTAGTAGTGAAGGCTTAACCACCTGTCCGTCTGCTCAGTGCATCTCTGGCAGCAGAATGTTCCTTCTGGGAATTTCTACAGCTATATATGTACCCTTTCCAAAGAGTGGTTTTAGCCAGAGAAACTGTTTTCTTTACGACAGAAGCTCTTGGGGTTCAGCTAGGCATGTTCTTCTGTTTCCCCTTCTGTACAAATTGTGGCAAATAGGGTGAGGGTGGGAACAGAGAGCTGTAAATATAATGACGCTAAAAGGAAAAAAAAAATTCCTAGTGATGTATTTTCAGTCGTCTCATTCGCATTCCAACCAAGAAGCATGCATCCTTTGCCAGTTTGACCAGCTACCTCCTATCTGTTGCTGTGTGATTGGGTGAAGAGAATGGATGATGCAGAAAGCAATCTCGATATCTGTCAGAAGACTAGATAAGGAAGGGTGAGGGGTAAAGGAACCTTGATGTACTGAAGAGGGTGGGGCTGCTGAGGCACTGTAAGATCATATCCACCACCCTCACGCTGCCTATCCCTGGAAATGGTGTTCCTGCTGCCGCCTCTACAGCATGCAATGTGTGCTCTCTGCAGGTGTGCAGCTTGCTGAGTGAGGAAGGGGGAGAGGAGATGCTGGTGTTTGCAATGAGAGGTTTGATGAAAAGACAAAGCTGCTGTGAAAAATACTTGATTTGAAAAGCCTAGTGTGGTGGCATAGGCTTGTAGTCTATTACTGGGAGGGCTAAGGAAGGAGGATTTCTTGACACCAGCAATTTGAGGTCAGCCTGGGCAACATAGGGAGACCCTGTCTCAAATTTTTTTTTATTTGGGGAAATCGTTCATTTATTCAAATAACATATTTTTCTCCACAGTGCTGTGTGCTGGGCACTGTTATAGATGCTGAGGATATAGCAGGGACGTGTACTGAATCTGTTATGTATATAGGTGGAGCACTGTGCCATGGCAGAGCTTCCACTTTAAAGAATGGGGATAGATAATACACAACCCTAATAAACTGCAGAGCACTTCAGATGATGCCAAGTGTTAAGGAGGAAAAAACAGAGCTGGAAAAGTGGGGGATCTGGACAGGTGGAGTTGGGAAGGGGATTACAAAATTAAAAATGAGCAGTCGGTGTAGACTTCAGAAAGGTGACATTTGAACAAAAACTTGAGGGCAATGAGAGCCAGGCAAACAGCAGATAGTAAACCTCCAACTAGTGGGAGCAGCCAAGGAAGACTCTCTGGTGACTCTGAAACGGCAAAGTCAGTGTTTGAAGGTAGTGAGGGCAACAGATGGGGTATGAAACTAAGGGAAGCCAGAAACTAAGGGAAGCCAAGTAGATGACATAGGGCTTTGAGGTCATTTAAATGGGAGCCATTAGAGGCTTCCTGGTAGTGGATTTTAATTGCATCACTGTCTAATCTATCTTGATAGACTTTATACAATGTAATCCTCGAGATCTTGAAGTTGTGCTTGTTTTGAATGTGACGCAGTGCTAATACTTCGTGCACTGCATATTAGTTCAAATTAAAATAGGTTCTGCTTACAGTACGGGTGTTTCTACTTGGAGGTACTCGTTGAGTACACAAACGAGTCTGGTCCTCAGTTTGCTATTACATCACTGACGCTCTCCACACCCTTTCTCAAGTTTTGTTCAGTCTGTCTGCTCTTTTTTTCTTTGCTCACTCCATTTCCCCCTAATTGAAGTGCCTGCCTCAGACCACCTCCGCGGGGATTCAAACTTACCTATAAAGACCCAGGGCGAAAGGAAGCTCCTGCAAACCCTCTGACCCTCACTGCTTTTCTTAAGCTTCTGATGTCTATCTTTAGCTCAACGTTTTGATTCGGGTAATTTTTGTTTTGGCGTTTACCCACTTAAAAACCGTGGGTTCTATCAAACCTAAATTAAAACCAGCAACTCGAAAGTACTTTTTTGTTTTACAGAAGCTTTTCTTTTATAGGAAAGATTCAATGACTTGGCCCTTCTCACGCAGAAATAACGAGGGGATCAGGACCCAAGTCCTACTCCAAACGCAATGGTCATTGTCATATCTAACAGCATTCTCTTGGTGGCCAGTTCATTTCACTTTTCCATCTCTTCATCCTGGAGAATTAAAAGCGGCCGCAGCCTGGGAAGCTTGTCCAGCGTGGGACGCCGTAGCGCCACTCCCTCGGCTGCTCAGTCCGGGGCGAACATGGCGGCCCCCGAGTCAGGGCTGGCTTTGAGCTCCGGCACTTCAGAGGGCGAGGAGGAGACGATCCTCTATGACTTGTTGGTCAACACCGAGTGGCCCCCCGAGACAGAAGTACAGGTGAGCCCGGCCCCTGTACGGCGGCGGCAGTGGCGGCCGTGCAGCGCGGGCGCTTGGCAGGCAGAGCCACGTCGCCCGAGCCACATAGCGGAGAGGAGCGGGAGCGGGTGGGCGGCGTGTGCGGTCCACCTGGCGCCCGCACGGGTCTCGGGTTCCTCCTGGGCTTGGAGTCCGGATATCTGTGCGGGACGGCGCGCGATGGCCGTGCACCTGATCTCTCTAGTCGCTGTCACTTTTTCTTAGAGGGGAGGTCGCGGAGAGGGGCTGGGGGTCCTCCTGTCCGGACTCTCGGGGATCCCTTCCCGCGGACTGGCGAGGCCGGGTCTGGGCTGCCTTGTCTGCGGCAGGAGTTTCCCAGGTCGCCAGAGGCTTCTCTACGTCTGGGGCCCCCAGGGGTCGCGGGATCTCACCCTTTCCCCCCACGTGGGGTGAATCGCGCTAGTTTTTTTCAGTAAACAAGCGTTTAGTAAAACCGTGTCCGTGTCTTATATTCCGCGTCCCAGCGAGGAGCTGAGGACGCAGAGGATACTACGCTCTCTTGGGACTTGCAGTCTAGAGGGGCGATAACCAGGTGAACTTTCCTGTAACCTGGTGCTGTACGTTCTGCGTAGCGGTTTTCGTGACATGCCAAGGAAGTGAGGAGAGGAGAGCAACTGACTTGGTTTGGGAGCCCTGCTAGGAAAGGAGTTCTATGTTGGTTGGTGGCTTATGAACTGGATCCTGGGGTTATCAGTTGTTTCCCGGGCAGGACCTTCCATGCATAGGGTGAAGATCCAGACTCGGGTTTATTCAGCATGTTTTGGGAGGAGGGGGACTGGGGATTGAACACAGGCGTGCTCTACCAAGGAGGTAAATCCTCAACCCTTATTTTTATTTTGAAACAGTCTTATCAAGTTGCTGAGGCTGTCCTCAAACTTGCAATCCTGCCTCAGCCTGAGTGGCAGGGATCATAGGCTTGTGCTACTGAACCTGACTCAACAGATACTTAAAGGATCTAACTGTTCCTGTCACTGTTAGACTTGGAGGAAGCAGCAAGCTCAAACAGGATCGTTAAGGAAAATGTAGTTCATAAGAACGCGGTTTTACCATGTCTTTTGTGAGTGTTTGCTTATTGTACAGCTCACCTTCCTATAAAGTGTATAGCTTTTCTCTATAACAGTCTTACTGCAGTTTCTGCTTAATGCATTTTGTAGGGAGGCAAAATTCTGCAGATAGTTTTTCTGGTATTTTTCCATTTGTTCTGAATAACATAAGTACTTTGTAGGTTATACAGCTAGCCTAACAGGTGGCTTACCTTTTGCGTTCTACAGGCTGTTTCTGCTCATTAATACTGATGGTTAATTACAGTGATGTTCAGAATAATAAGTTGATTTAGAAAAATAAGCACAGCAGCAACTTATATTGAAACTTTAGAAGTGCTTTGCTGCCTCTTCTTTTTTTTTGGGATTCTGATGTCAGCAGCTGAACCATAAGCTCTTAGAGGGCCACTATCGGATTCATCTGTCTCCGTGGGGCCAAATTGTGTCTTGATGATCACCTGTGTTGAGTCAAATAATGTTTACATATTCTTAAAAAATATTATCTGCACTTAATGTTGTCTTCACATTTTCTTGACAGCCCTTCAGTGCATTTTACTCACATATAACACCTGTTTAATGAACATTCAGTAGTGTTCAGTTTATACTTACAGAATGGAATTATTCAATATAGCAGTTATGTCTGTTAGTAGCATTGCCTTTATGGGCATAGAGATATTCAATGAATTTGCCTTGAGGGATGAGTTTACTAATCCATGTGATCACTTTTCCTATAAGCAAACCTTATTTTAGGTTTCTGCAGCCCACCCACATAGACTATCCTGAACCAGCAGCCACATTCTTTGCCCTTGATTTCTCTTGTCTTCAATTTGTTTTTATTTGGAAAGTTTGCAGCCTGTTGTGCTCTTGTGCAAGGTTCAGGTTGACATGTGCTTATTACTGCCAGGCTCACCTTTATCCAACTATACCCAGTCCTGATAATACTTTTCTGTCAATCTCTAGGTTTTGAATATTCTTAATTCTGAGCATTAGTTAAGTATAAGTTGACAAGTTGTACAAGTATTACTGTAACACTTTCAAATGTAAGGATTTGTTTTTCAAATTGTAGCCTAGAGGTAACCGAAAGCATGGAGCATCGTTTATCACAAAAGCAATCAGAGGTAAATATAGCTCATTTATTTTTCTATATGTAATAGTTAATTTTCCCCCATTTCATTTACAACTGCTATTTTAGAAAGCTTGGGTGTTTTAAAATGTGTTCTTTAGACTATTGATGTGGAAGATGATGGAAGTGACATACATGTTGAGTTTAATTTTATCTTTATATGCAGATGCATATACATGTATTTCCACATTTGTCTTTAATGCAGTGTAGGGTGAGGGTGTACCCTAGTTTTAACTATTGCGGATGTATTCTATAAGGAATGAAGAAATCTAACCTGGTGTAAGTCTTGGAGAGACTATGGATGTTGAAGGGGAAAAGGCTGGAAAACTACTTTAAAAATGATTCAGATATAACTGGTCAAAAAATCTGTTCATGCCACTACTGACAGCCTTTACATGTGAGCTAATAAGAGTCTGAAAAAGAATTGAGTGCTATCCTTATTGAGTGGACTGTGAGACTTTAAATAGTCCTTTTACCAGAGTAGTGGGGAGGTGCTGTTATTCCTTTGTTTTCAGCTGAGGAAATTTGCCGGTTTTTCTTTTTAATGTGACCATTCTGCCTCCAAAGTCCATTTTTATTTTTGGGAGGTTTGAGCTCCTTATAAGAAGATTCAGTTTCAAAAGTGTCGAGTGGCTGAAATTATAATTTTATCTTATACAAGGAGCTGTAACATTGAATTTTCATTATCTCATATGCTTTGAAATTTTAGAAAACGTACAATAGTAAAAATTGTAGAAAATTTAGAAAATACAGGTAATCACAAATCGGAATATTTTTTCAACTCAGAGATAATCTATCTTCAGACTTTTTTATATTGATACACACCTAGCTGCATACACATTCATATATGTATATACCACACATAGGTATTTTAAAAAATCATATAAATCATTTAGTATTGTATTAGAACCCCCACCCATGGCTTCCTCATTTAGTATTTATCTTTGTTATAAAGTGTGAATTGGTGTCTTTGGTTTAATTTTTATACAAATAGTTTACCTGATTTTAAAGGTCAATTTCTATGACTTCTAGTCATGGTTTCATTGAAGCTTCTTAGATTTTTATTTATTTTTTTTGTTAGGTAGTACTTTGAAATCTTGAATAATACACAAACTTGAATCATATTTGTTCACATTAAATTCTATTAAAACTGTATATTAGGTTATTTTCATCTTAAGAATTATGTTCTCAATATTGTTTTGTGATGACTCGGACTGTAGTACCTTCTGGACTTGTCACCTGTAAACCTAAATTGAAAATGATTATTAAAGGACAATTGACTTATATTTGGCTTTTTTCTATTCCAGATCATTTACTATTTTTACGCCAATACATCTGGTACAGGTGAGACTTCAGTTCTTCAGAGAAACAGTATGGACATCAAATACGTACATTATCTGATTTAAATGTTAATAAATAAGCCCCAGATCATGATATTAATGCTGACATTAAGGTGACCAATTTTAAAAAGTATACATCTCTAATATTTTGGCATAAATTGTGAGGATAGACTTGGTAATTTTTGTTTCTGTAGTCATTAAGAATCTCATTACTTTTGCTTCATCTGTGTCCTCAGCATTATCTTGAACACACAGGGTGGATGTGTGGCTTGCATATCTAAAAAGTTATTGTTAGATCCACTCTCCTGTGTTAATATTCAGTTGCTATATATCAGAATGTTCTTTAGGTTTCAGTTCTTGTGTACTTTTTAATTCTTCTGATGTAGTGTTGATTTTTAACTTTAAAAGGAATGAAGTAATCTCAAAGGATGTAATTATACTTCTAGAAATATGTGGAACTTGTTTATAGAATTACTTATTACAGATTGCCTTTTCCTCATCTTGAAAGCTCCAGAGATAATATACTTGCATAATAGACCTTTGCTCTTCTCTAGGACTTCCTCCAGATTTTTTTTAAGCTCTCTATGGATTGGTGTGTGTGTGTGTGTGTGTGTGTGTGTGTGTGTGTGTGTGTGTGTACATCTATATGTATATATATGCAAATTTATATAGGTTTCTTTAAATTTGTTTCTTTGAGCATGTGGAATATGATAGGGTAGAGATGAATGAGGAGGAAGGAAGAGTAGGTAAATGGGAGAATATGAAGGTATCTTGAACACCGTGGACAGAGTAGGCAGAAAATGTCTACACACATTGCTGATTCCATTTGTTGAGGGCTCAAAGTTCACTCTGATGCAATCCTTATGTGATTACCTTACCTTCAGATCAGGTATCAAAAAGTATCCTCTTTTCTCATGGAAAGTCCTATTCCTTAAACTGGCCAATGTTTTAGTCAGCTTTTTTGCTGCTATAGCTAAAAGATGAGAACAACTAAAGAGGAAAAATTTAATTTGCAGCTCAGTTTCAGAGGTTTTAATCCATAGATAGCAGACTTCATTCCTCAGTGCCCAAGGTAAGGCAGGACATCATGGAGGAAAAATATGGCAGAGGAAAGTGCTCAGGACATGGTACCAGGAAGCAGAGTGACTGAACTGGACTCACAAAATATATACCCCAAAGATAAGCCCCCAGAGACGCACCACCTCCAGCCACACCTTACCTGCCTACAGTTACCAGCCAGTTAATGCAGTCAAGTGGATTAATGTACTGATGAGATTATCAGATTATGAGAACCTTAATCTAATCTCTCAACTTTCTTGTTTTACACATGAGCTTTTGGGGAACACCTCATGTCTAAACCATACCAGCCATGTTGATCATAATATAGGTTGTGAATGCATTATGAAGTCTTTATCTTCCTCATCTTATTTTCAAAAGGATTGTATTTCAATTAGTGCTCTTGAGCTTATGATCATTAAACCTGAAGGTTTGGGATCTAATATTAAAAGTATAGTTTTCTTTAAAAATTTTTTCCATTTAATTTAAAAATATTAAAAATACTGAATTCTATACAATATAATAAACATGTTTGATTTGTATCTACATTTGAATTAAAGCAGTTGTTGCTACTCTGCCATATTTCAGATATTCCTTTTCTCTCTACAAAATGTCACATTTCAAGTCCTTACCCCATGTCTTTCCTTTTCCGTCCCTCCAAGAGAAAATTATCCTGTGTAGATGGTGTTCATATTCACATTTCATGTATATTTCCTGTCTTTATATTAAAAATGAGCATAAATAACACCAACTATATATTCTAGTCCAAAAATACGATTTTGTATTTTCCGATTTCCTTGTTTTTCCTGCAATTTTTTTTCAGTTCAACATTTTAATAACAAAACAATCATTTTTCTCTAAAACTTATTGTTTCAGTAGAAATTTTCTATTGTCTTTCTTCAAGTATCCCTTACTTGTTTAATTCATTGGTTGTGGATAGTTTCTTCATGTCTTGTGAATGGCTTTATAGTGAACTTATGCTTGGGGATTTCTGTATCATATGAGTATAGTGAAACTTTAGACTGATCTTGCACTTAATGTAGGCTTGAACTTTTATTAAACTTATTAAAATTTTTTGATGGTGGTAATCAAGCCAAGGGCTTGTATATGCTAGTCAAGAGCTCTACCACCGAGTTCTAGCCCCAGCTTGGGGCTTTTGATTTTTGATAGATTTCATACTCGGTTTCCACAGACTAGAGTTCCAGGCAGAAGAGAATCATTAGTTTCTGGGCCCTTATTCTTTCATTGCTGGAACATACACTTGAGCACTGTGCATCTCTCTTCTAACTCCTGTCCTCTCTGATGTAGTTGCTTGTTTTCTATTCTGTATAGCAAATCCTGTTTGGGGTTCTCATCTTTTTCCCTTGACCAGTTCTAGCTTTCAGGTATCTTTTTATTGTTACTACTTGGAAATTTACCTTTCTACGGTGAATTTAACTATCTTGGAATTTGTTTTTGTTGAGCCAGAATTTCTAGGTTGTCACAGCAGAAAGGATTTGGCATAAACTCACACACACACACACACACACACACACACTCTGCTCTTTTATTCATATTCTAGATACGTTTTTCCTGGAAAGGGTGAGATCTGTATCTTTGAACACACACCATGTTTTCTGGAAATAGAGAAAAAAAAAAAATATATATATATATATATATATATATAAAATATGGTCAAGTTTCAGGTATCAATTAGTAACTTTTGGTTTTGTGTTGATATTCCAATTTTATGATATAATGGGAAAAATCTTTTTAAAAACCTGTATTAATATTTACCTAGATTTGATTTTAAGTAACTGATGTGTTGTGGTTTCAGCCCCACACCCTTTTTGCTCCCTGATGGACTGGTTCGATTGGTTAATAAACAGATAAACTGGCATTTGGTACTTGCAAGGTAAGATGTGTAAAATTCACACTTTTATATCTGGATTAGCTCTTAAATTTCATTGTTGACATTAATTTTAAGGTTTTATGGCTTTCATTCTTGATTTTTATGATATATAAATTCCCTTTGTGACCTATGATCAGTATTATTTAAATATTAATTCAAGCTGTATTAATTTCTCTGCTTTTGTACCTAGGGACTCATTGAATTATAAGGTCAAAAGATGAATAATTATAGAAAAATCAATGATTTAAGTTAAAATAATTCCATCTGTGTTGAAGGCTGTGACAAATATTCATATATTTTTTTTCTTTCATGAAAGCAATGGAAAGCTTTTGGCTGCTGTTCAAGATCAGTGTGTAGAGATAAGGTAATTGTTAATATTATTCATATGTAAAATTTCCTTTGAGTAAAATTCTACTTGAGAAACAAGAGCTAAGATTTTTAGTCTTAAGTGAGGAATATTCATAAGGACTTCACAAAATTAAGTGACTTAATAGTATCGAATGCCAACTTATGAGTGATGCTTTCTAAGAGTAGTTTACTCATATTTTGACTTCCCCAGGCCACTCTGCTGTCTCCTGAGTTTTACATTCACATGAATGTCTCATTTTCTAGACTCTGGAAATCACCCTTGTTTGACTAGTTACTGCTCTATCGGAGATGCTCAGGAAGGTGTCAGAGAGGGGACAGCTTTGTTCTGTTGGCACAAGCTGTAGATCGAATTTGGGTTTGTGAAAGACCAAGGTTACACATTACTTGACAATGAAAGAGTTCTCTAAGTTGGGTTTTCTTGGTGTTTTATTTTAAAATATTACATTAATTGTAAAAGAATTACAACAACTAATTCAGAAAAACTAGTTCTTTGGGAAATTTGCAGCAGCAAATTAAATGTGTGGCAACTCTAAATTGAGGGTTACTTTTTTCTAGGAAAGCCCTAATTCATTCTTGGTTCTTGAAAAGAAAACAAAACTTTCAAGATGTTTAGGTCTAGATGCTAGTCAGGATTTTCCTGCTGCTTCATTAAGAAAAGTGATATTAATGATCATTCAGTTTTCAGTCTTTTCTTTCTTTCATGTATTCAGGCAGAACTGGACTCTTCAAATTTAGGGGGTAGGGATAGAAAACAGAAGATCTGTCCCCACCTGGGCATTGGCTTCAACTGGGAAGGCTTTTTTATCCCTTCTAAAACCATCAGGAATAGTAATGATGGACAGTGATGACAGCCATTCAAAAATAAATTATTTAACTTGATGCAAATTTATGGGCAGGTGTGTGCGAGTGGTGTTTGTACCAGGGATTGAATTCAAGTGTGCTTAACCACCGAGCTATGTCCTCAGCCCTTTGTTTATTTTGAGATGGGGTCTCACCAAGTTGCTGAGGGCCTCGATAAGTTGAGGCTGGCTTTGAACTTGGAATCCTCCTACCTCGGCATCCCTACCCAGTAGGATTGCGTGTGCCACCATGCCTGTGATTGCTTTTTTTGACGGCATCATTAAGCATCAAATCAGCACAGTGTTTGAATTTAAATTGTTCATAGGAATGGGCTAGCACCTCATATTCCATTCGTTGCAATAATGTGTCTTTTAGAGAAACTTGCTTGCTCATAATGTGACTCACTTAAAAATAAGTTAGTAGGCCAGACTTATTTCCACTTTTCCATGAAAGGAAAACACTGAAATGATTTTAGGTGTTAGTCTGGGTGTGCATGTGTGTGATCAAGATAATAAGCTTGGGAGGGGACCATTTGACCAATGATTTCATGGATGAAAAGATAATTTGAAAATGTTTTGTAACGTATGTCTTGAGGCTTACGTGGTGAAAAGTTAACTCCACTAGGAAGCCTTTGATAATATACCCTTCATTAGTCTCCTCTTCCCATACATTGGTTAATCATCTATCCTTTAGGAACCTATGATAACTTTTTTCTATTTTTAATAATAAGATGCTAATAGTGGGCACAATCACAAACGCTTTATGCATGTTTACTCATTTAATCTGGATAGAATCCCTTGTGAGGCTGTAGGTATTGCTATTTTCCCTTTTTTCTATAATAAAGTGGGCATGATCTAGTTGAATAACCTCCCCAAGGATTTGCAGTAGGCTTTTAGTTTCACTGTTTATGCTCTTAGCCACAAACCTGTATTACGTTTCACTTATGTCATGCTTAGCCAAGAATGCTTGTATGTTTCCCTATTATATTAGGCTACTGCTTTGCACTTCAGTGTGTTCCATTTACCAGGAACTTGGGACAGATGGGATTTGGAGTCTGTAGCTCCAGTTATGTGCTCCTTGCAGGAGAGACTCCTGTTTTTCCCAGCTTGTATTTCAATATACATACCTAGGGATTAATAGTTTGGTGAATAAGCACGGGGTGTTTGCAAGTGGAATAGGGGAATTGGGCTGAGAAGGCATTATAGGGCATAGCCACCTATGCCTTGCATTGCTCAGTTGGCATTCATTTGCTTTTGTTGACTAAATATAGGAGCATATAGACTGACTCTGCAGTAACCTAAAAGCAGGTGTGTTTGAGCAAGATGTGGAATGATCAGCAAAGAAAACGGACAAGAGATTCTAAAAATAAATTCTTATGACTAGTGCTTGTCCTTGAATTTTAAGGTCATTTGTTATTTTCCGTATTCATCCTTTCTGCCATAGTAAAGGACGTGTGCAATGCAAGATTGACTCGGTAGTAATGGCAGTTAGTACTCAATAGGTATTTAATAAACATTTGTTGCTTGGATTAGAATATGAAAGATATTCTTAGTTTCTCACCATTATTTGATATTAGGAAAATATCAAATATTATTATATAAATAATATATAAAGAAATAGATTTTGAGGGGAAAAAATGAAAAGCTATAAAAGTTTAATTTCTGAGAGAGTGCTGTCTTTTGCATTTGAACTTGAGTTGCTGTTCCCATTTTTATTCTTGTGGTCATGGTAAATGACTGATCATTTATTCTAGTATGACACACTTGTTGTGGGGCTGCCCATGGAGAGGATAGTGAAACAATTGTTTGTGAATTGCTTTAATTTGTAATTTGTCAGCAGCTATAGATTAGAATTGGTTAATGTTTCCTTATTTCCCAAGTAGTGAAATAATTATGATTATGGGCTGTTATAAAATAGGAACTAATTGGAAACTATCATAGAACACAACAGAACACATTAAAATAAGGAATGCTTACAGGAAACAAGCATAAATTCTCTCATCCCCAGGATTTGCTTAACTATTTTGGGTGAATAAGTTCTATTAAGGTTTAACAAAACCAGATTATATCTTCCTGCCTTTTCTTCCCCAGCAAAAATAGCAACTGTTAGTGATTATATTAAAGACAGTAGAAAATACAGTTAAGTAGAAAGAACTATAAGTTACCTAGTCTATTAGCCAAAATTGTCTATTACTATTTTGTTGTATATCCTTTGAACCTTTTCTATTTGTATCTGTTTAGTGGAATAATATTGTATATTTCTGTTTTATAGTGACTCATGAATTGCTTCTGCAATCTGTAAACTTAATTTTCATTCTTGGTATTCTTAATTTTAAAAGGCCATTAAGAAATGTCAACATCTTTCCATATCACTTATGTAATTGCATAATATTTCATGCATGTACATAGTAAAATTTAATCTTCTGGGTGTACTTTTCTTTTATAAATTAGACTGCATTAATTTTCTCAACACTCATATATATCTGTAGTTATTCCCAGAGATAACTTTGTAGAAGTGGAATTGGGTCAGATGCTAAAGAGATGAAAGTTTTGGGTGATTTTTAGTAATTTTTCTAGATTTAGCCTTATTTTTGAACATATTTTATAATTATAGTACTCTATTTCAAGATCAGATTTAAATGTCACTGGTTTAAATATGGTGACTTGTTTGGGCTATTTGATTTATTAAAATAAGACTTTTTCTTTCATGATCAAAAATTGTAGTACGATAGAAAGTAGTGATTCTTAACTAGGATCAATCTGAAACTTTAAAAGGTATTGTTGGGTCCCATCCTATATATATATACATTCCCCCCCCCCCTTGGCTCTACAGATTGAACTTGGGGCCTGGAGTGTGCTGTACACTCTACTACACGCTATACTCCCAGCCCTCTTTATTTTGAGTTGGGGTCTCACTAAATTGTTCAGGCTGGTCTCAAATTTGCCATCGTCCTGCCTTATCCTCCTGCGTAGCTGGGATTATAAGTGTGTACCACCTTGCTCAGCCCTGATCTAATGAATCAGAACCTTTGGGAATGGGGCCAGATTTTTCTATCATATTAAAAGAGCATGCTTAAACTCATTGTGCTATATCATTGTATTCGTGTTTCTGATTTCATAAGAAGGTTGGAAGAAAATACTGTCTCTAATGAAAGTGTTATGCCTCATGAGACTCTCTATGAAAGGAGTGATTCAGTGTTGAATATAGAAGTGTATAATATCTAGTATTTTATAGACTTACACAGTAGTATTTAAGGATAAAACTTGATCTTTGCACATATTTTACAGATCTGCCAAAGATGACTTTACCTCCATTATTGGGAAATGCCAAGGTAAGAATTTACAAGATATAAAACGAAAATTTTAAATCTACAATTTGTTAAACTTATAATAATCCTTGTTAATATTTAGTATCTATTCTCACTATTGAAATAATTAAAATTGTAATTGTTTATGTACCTTAAATATTTTGCTTTAAGATGTGTTTTAGAAGAATATGAAATTTAAACTGTCGCTAAACTGACTTAGACTTAAAGTATTTAAGTGTAGCTTTTTATTTTGGATCACTGAAGAAACATTTATGGCAAGAGTTGGTCAGATAAAAAGAAAAGTCTGACTTAATCATTCTTAGAAACATTCAGCAAAAATTAATACAATTTATGTGCATGAAGTGTTTTACTGGGTATTTGACATGATTGTCAGCAAGAAGGTATAGTCCTCTGTGAAGCAATCAAATATTTAACTAGAAACAGACGAATCTAGAAGGAAACGGTTTACAGTGAGTTTTTAATGGGTGTGAGATAAGTGTTGAGAAAGTGATTTTTGGAAATCAATTTTAAGAAGTCAGTTCAAGTTAATAAAACCACTTTAGAAAGAGCAGTAAGATTCCTCAGTTCAAGGAAGGAAACCATCATATTATCAATCTATTCCATTTCTTGGTATTTATCAAAGAATTAAAATCAGTATATTATAGTGATACATACTTTCCAATTCATAGTAGCAAAGTTATAATTCATAATAGCCAAGTTATGGAACCAGCTTAGGTGCCTGTTGATGGATAAATAAAATATTATATACATACAAGATGGAATTTTATTCAACCATAAGAATGAAATTATGGCACTTTCAGGAAAATAGATGGAACTGGAGAACAGATTGCTAAGTGGAATAAGCCTGACTCAAAGTCCAGGGTTGAATGTTTTCTCACAGGTGGGAGCTAAACAGAAAAGAAAGCTGAGGGGGAGGAGAGGAATCTCATGAAAATAGAAGGGAGAGCAGAAGGAAGGAAGGAAGGAAGAGGGGAGGACACAAGGAAGTACTGGGGAACAAATCTACCAAATTTTGCTAAGTCCATGCACGAATATACCAGTGAATCCTGCTTATATATGTAACTATAATGCATTAATTGAAATAGAAGAAGCAGAATAGGAGGAGGGAGGAGGAGGAGATAGGGAAGATACTGGATAATGACATTGATCAAATTATGTGCATGTACAAATATGGCATAATGAATCCTATTTATAATTATGATGCATCAGTATTAAAGAGTAAAGCCAATTTGCAAACACATGAGAATGAGAGGTCAGCAGAAGATGGAGGTAGTGGTTTGGATTTTAGTTTACAGAAGCAGTGCATGAAAAGGCAGAGAAAACATTATTAGGAAAATAATTGATGAGGTAAATGCGTCCTTTACCTATGTTTTAGAGGACCTGGGGTCCTTGTCAGATCTGGTCAGTTTAATAGTGCCATACCTGTAGGAATTGGTGATAATGGGTCATCTTGTTCATGACAAACATAGTCTTACTGTTTTCCAGGATATGTAGTATTTTACATGCATTTTCTCATTTACTTGAAAGAAAATAATGCATATATTTTATCTTAAAACAATATTAGGATACGAAGAGTCTTTGACAGTGG
Source organism: Spermophilus citellus (assembly GCF_964194105.1). NCBI lineage: Eukaryota > Metazoa > Chordata > Mammalia > Rodentia > Sciuridae > Spermophilus > Spermophilus citellus. The sequence continues at coordinate 487,602 of NW_027672891.1, read as the reverse complement.
AAGAATGAGGAGGAGGGAAGCATCAGTGGTTTTGGAGGCTATACAGTGGTGCTAATAGAGGATTCCCCTACGTGTGGGAATAGTGGGGTTAAGCTGTTGTCAGATGTACCACTGGTAGCCTAGGTCCTGTTTGCTTCTCACTTTTGTCCTTCTCGGCCACCTAAGTGTGTTCAGGAAATTAAAGATCAAATATTTAAAAAAAAACTGAATTCCCATAACAGTGAAATTCTATTAGTATGTCAGTTATCATTCTTATGCAATTTCACATATTGGTGGATAAAGTAATGTTCCTATGGAGTTATTTTTATACATACTGTATGTTGTAACAGTAGCAAATGTAACACTTCCTACATATTTATATAAATGTATATTTCCTCTTATAATCTGTTTTTTTCTGCTCTATTCCCTGGATGGTCAGTAGTACCATTATCCTTAGGTTTCCCAAGCCAGGAAACTAGAAATTCTTTTTTCTTCCTCCTTTGACACATAATTCTATGTGCCAGGCACTGTCTTGGGTACTAAATGTATAAATGGAAGTTATGATATAGGTTCCTAGATTTGAGTTTAGTCTATCAGGGAAGAGAGAAGAGGACAAATACTTCATTGACATTGTACTAAGTGCTGCAGTGGAAAATTGGGCTTTACAGAGCCCTGGGATCTGGTGAATAAGTTCTTGTCTCCCATTTCTGCCCTTTATCACTCCTGGTTCAGGTTCTTAACACCTTACTCGGTTTCTTGCAACACTTGGCTGGTGGTTTCCTTCTCAATTCACACTTTACACTCCTTACACTCCTTGACAAGGTGTTTTTTTTTTTTCCCTTCCCCTTGGGCGTTGCTGGGGGATCAAATCCAGGGCTATTTGCAAGCTAAGCAGGCCCTCTACCATTGAGCTCTTAGCCTCAAACTGATCATTTTAGAAGCAGGATTCTATCAGGTTTTCTTATGTTTGGCTGTACTGCCTCCTATATGTACCTTTGTCAAGTAACTTTACCTCTCTGATGTGATTTGGAACTTAAATGTCCCCCAAAATTTCATAGTGGAGGTTTGGTCATCAGCCTATTGGGGGGGGGCGCTATTCCTTGAAGAGGTGGGTTCTAGTGGGAGGGAGTTAGATCATTGGGAGTGTGCCTGAGTAGGGGATATTGGGACCTTGGTCCCTTTATTTAGTTGCTTGGTTTCCATGAGGTGAGCGGCTTGGCTCCTTCACCTACATGCTCCCCACCATGATGTTCTGCCTCACCAGAGGCCCAAAGTAGCGGGGCCAAGTGACCATGGATGAAACCTCTGAAACCATGACTCAAAATCTTTTCTCATAAATTGTCTCATTATTTTGTCAGTGATGGAAAGCTGACACATTCTGTGAACCTCAGTCTTAAATCTGTAATGTTCACATAATTTTATGGATTGAGTTGTGGAGAAAATACAAAATACAAGAATATGAAAATTCTCACAATGCCTGATGCATAAGTACTTAGGAGATACTAAACTACTGTTACTATGATTCTACCTAAAATATCAGTTGTTTGATATTGACTGTGGAATACAATTCATATTTCCTAATTGCGGATGTAAGACCCTTCACAATTGGCCTGTCTTCTGTGAGTCCTCTGCCTTGTGTTCTATGTTGTAGTGTTCGCATGTCAAGTTTTCCATTCCCGTTGTGCTTTTTGTGCCTTGTTACAGGTGGTTCCTTGCACTATATATTGGCCCTGTATACGTTGGGTCAAGCATCAGCTCTTTTGGAAAGCCACCTTCACCATTTATACCTCTTCTGTTTCTCTGGTGCTTGTTTGTGCTGATATCTCAATTAGTCTTTGATTTGCTTGTCTGATTCTCAGACTAAGTTCTTTGAAGTCAGGGCTCCTGTCTTTTTTTTTTTTTTTTTTTGGTACTGGAGGTTGAACTCGGGGCACTTGATCACTGAGCCACCTCCCCAGCTCTATATTCTATTTTATTTAGAGACAGTCTCGCCGAGTTGCTTAGTACCTTGCTTTTGCTGAGGTTGGCTTTGAACTTGCAAATCTCCTACCTCAGCCCCTGGATTACAGGTGTGTGTCACTACGCCTGGCCCAGGGCTCCTGTCTTACTCAGGAACTTAAGATTTTTACTGATTAGAGCTGCCTGACACATAATAGGCACATGAATTTTGACCTTATCGAGTAAGTACTTAGGAACTAGTCAATGAATTTTATTAATTTATGAACACAGTATATGTGCTTAGTTCCTGTAGATGAATTTTAGAAATACATGAGAATATGTGTTAATTATATGTACTATATACATCTTTATATTCATTTGAGTAATTGTCATGATAGTCTTGGTTTTTATTAACATACCAATGTGTATACATACCATGAATGGAACAGTAAAGGTAGTTGAGAAGCTCTGCTTGCATAGTATCCTTTTCAAAATAGCATGAAGAGAGGTAGTGTTTATAAAAGTGAATGTTTAAAGAGCTCCAGAATCTCCTGAACTTCTATAGTTTCCTCACCAGTGCTTTTCAAAGTAGACCTTATTTGGCTTACATAATATATATGGTTTGTAAAGTCCCCAAAAGAATAATGTGGGGGAGTTTCAGTTGAATACTTTCCAGTGTGGCCCTTAGCTGGGTGTGAGCCTGGGAACTCTGAGGTAGGTCTGAGGAGCATGCTCAAAACGTTGGAAGATCTAGACACACACGGGGTCCTTTTGAGCTTTGGACTTAGAAACCTCTTGGCCAGTAAATAAACTGAGAAATTTACAAGTTAACATGAAAATAGGAAGCTTAACTGTTCTGTATTTCATACAAATTATAATACTTGTTAAAAATTTTTAGAGTACACAGTTAATGTGGCAGTATAGATGAGATAATGCTTTGAGAACTAATGTTTTATTTTGTGGGCTTCCAAATGTATGAAGTTTATGCCCTTAATGCTGCATTAATGGCTTCTTTCCATTTCGTATAATGTGAGGAAATGATCATTTGCTTATTATCTGACTCATCTTTATGGGAATAACTCCCATATGCCAAATGATATTTCATGTGCGTGCCTGGAGAAAAGGAGCCAGATTGTTAATGTATTTTTGAAACTACATACTGCAGAGTCTGCAAACTGAAATAGGAGCTATTTGGTTCCACTTTGATATTTTTCAATTATTGTTTTATAAAAGATAAGCCCTTTGAGAGAGGTCTTAAATATGCATTGCAACTGGTTTGGACTCTATTTGCCATGCCATTTTAAGTCATTCAGTCTTCTCTTTTCATCTTGAACAGTGACTTAAAAATCCATGTGGAATTATTAAGCTGCTGTATTTTAATTAAGAGATTTTCCTCATATTTCTGACTTTGAAATGTAGCAAGCCGGAGTTTAACTGAGCAGCAGCTTGCCTACTGTAGGACAGCCGATGGCCTGCCAGCCCGCCAGTGGCTGGGGCACTTTGCCCGAGATCCACTGGTTGCCTCAGGCTTCCAGCAGTCTCATGAGTTTGCTGGTGGATGCCATGCAACATGACATTCTATTTTGCCATGAAAAAGATTGGGAAGCATCTATTTGAAATGCTCATTTTGAAATGAAAAAACTTATTTCAAAAGTGACTTAGGAGCTTCAGATTATATAATCTTTTTCCCCTTTTCGTAAATTTTTAGATAAATTTTATTTCTTACTGAAAAACTCATATTAGTAGAAATTAAGGAGCAAAAGTAGAAATATACCAAATATCAACATTTTCTGTTCTTTCGATTTTTCTATAGTATTCATTAATGTTTTGTAATTGGCTTTGTTAATGATAGGTTGCACTTTTTTTTTTTGTACTGGGGATTGAACCCAGGTACACTTACCACTGAGCTTCTTAGTTTTTAGTTTTGAAACTGGGACTTAAGTTGCTAAGGCTGGCCTCAGACTTGTGATCCTCCTGCCTCAGCCTCCTGAGTTGCTAGTATTATAAGTGTGTACCACTGTGCCTGGCTTAATACTTTTTTAGGCTGAAGTCTAAAGAAGACTTTCTGAAGTATCTTTTTTCCCTATATTTTCTGCTGGACAATTTCCTAAATGTCAGGACATAGGTCTCCAAACTATTCAGGTAACACAAGAAGATGCCTATGAACTTGATCTCAAGTAGTAAGCAACTCAGTGTTGTACTTGGTTTCACAGGCATGGTGAAGCCATCATCAGGCCTTTAGGCAGATAATTGTGAAAAGCATAAGTAGCAGATTATTGCATCTCTATTTGAAGGATATTGGTATGTAGATTGTTTGCTTGTAATGTGCTTTTCTGGTTTGATGTTGTAATAGTGCTGGTCCCAAAATATTGGTTGGCAAGTATTCCTGTTGTATTTTCTGACAGCATTTGTGTAGAATTGGAATTACTTCTTCCTCAAATGTTTGATGGAATTCACCAGAGAAACTTGGGTTTTCTAATTAGGTTTCAAATTCGTAAAATTGGATATATTAAACTTTTCAGATCTTTAGTTTTTCATGGAATTTGTTTTAATTAGCTATACATGACAGTAGAATGCATTTATGTATGTTGGATATACATAGATGGGGTATAATTTATCATTTTTCTGATCAGCCAGTGTGATTCTACAACATGTACATAGTTATATGTATATATATGTGTGTATATGTGTGTAATGTATTTTTCATAAACCCTCCCCTCTCCTCCACCTAATCTAAGGTAATCATTCTTCGTTAGTCCTCCCTTCCCCTATTGTGAATTAGCATCCACATATTAGAGAAAACATTTGGCTTTGGGATTTCGGGGATTGGCTTATTTTGATTAGCATGATATTCTCCAACTCCATCCATTTTCCTGCAAATACCATAATTTTATTCTTTTAATGCTGAGTAATATTTCATTGTGTATACATACCAGTTTCCTTATCCACTCGTCTATTGAAGGACATCTAGACTGGTTCCATATTTTAGCTATTGTGAATTGAGCTGCTGTAAACATTGATGTGGCTGTATCACTATAGTATGCTGATTCTTGAATCCTTTGGGTATAAAACGAGGAGTGGGATAGCTGGTTCAAATGGTGGTTCCATTCAAAGTTTTCTGGGGAATCTCCATACTGCTTTCCAAATTGGTTGCACCAATTTGCAGTCCCACCAGCGATGTATGAGTGCACCTTTTTCCCCACATCCTTGCCAACATTTATTGTTGGCAGGATTCTTAATGATTGCCATTCTGACTGGAGTGAGAGGAAATCTCAATGTAGTTTTAATTTGCATTTCTCTAATTGCTAGAGATGTTGAACATTTTCTCATTACTTGTATTTCTTCTGTGAAGTCTGTACATTTATTTAATAAATGTACATTTTAGACTATTGAGTTTTGTTTTGTTGGTGTTTTTTGAGTTCTTTATGTATCCTAGATATTAATGCTTTATCTGAGGTATGTTGTAAAGATTTTCTCCCAATCTATACTGAGGCTAAGGCTCTCTTCACATGGTTGTTTCCTTTGCTGAGAAGTTTGTTTCAATCTATTCCACTTACTGATTCTTTTTTTTTTTCTTACACTTTAGGGGTGCTGTTAAGGAAGTCAGATCTTAGGCCGTTATGAAGATTTTGCCCTACTTTTTCTTCTGTTGGGCATAGTCTCTGTAGTGCTTAAGTCTTTGATCCATTTTGAGTTCTTTTCATGTGTGCTTATGGTGAGGGGTTTAATTTCATTTGCTGCATATGAATTTCCAGTTTTGCCAGCACCATTTGTTGAATAGGCTATCTTTTGTCTATAATATTCTTATACTTTTACTGTCTATAGCATATTTACTGTTTCTGATTTATAATTTTGTGTTCTGACAGGATGGAGATTTATCAGTGTATTAATATTAAATAATAAAATTTTATTTTATTTCTCTTTGATTTCTTTATTCTGGATTTAATTAGCTTTTATTTTTCTGGATGGAAGATCTTTTATTTTTTCATAGTAGAGATTGAACCCAGAGGCACTGTACCACTGAGCCATATCCCCAGCCCTTTTCGTTTTGAGACAAGGTCTTGCTAAGTTGCTGAGGCTGGCTTTGAACTCCCAATCCTCCTGCTTTAGCCTCCCCAGTTGCTGGGATTATAGGTGTGCTCCACCATGCCTGGCTTGGAAGATGGAAGTTTAGACTAAATATTTTTTTATATTTAGCATTTTATATTTCGCATTTAAGCCTATTCTAATATATGCATCTGTTTCTGTTTAATAAGTAATTTCTGTTAGAACATACACAACTTTTATTAATATATTGTGGTTTGATTTATGTCTTCATGAATGTTTAAATATCATTTTTTAAAGAGAATTTTTAAAAATTATTAGTTCTTTTTTTAAAATTATGTCTTAGTTCTCGGCGGACACAATGTCTTTATTTGTATGTGGTGCTGAGGATCAAACCCAGGCCGCACGCATGCCAGGCGAGCACGCTACCGCTTGAGCCACATCCCCAGCCCCTGTTTATATTTTAAATCTGGTTCTTGGCTATGGGGCAGTTATTGTGTAATAGTGTTTTATAAATTTGTTTGAGTTGGGTAATGGTGCTATTCCTTTCTCAATTCCTGAGGAAAGTGTAGAATTCTCTGTATAATGGTGTATTTATTTACATTTCAGTTCTGTGTATTTCGGAACCCTGATTGAGATGTATGTGCATAGCAGATGGCTTTGTCATCTCTTTTCATCCTCTTAGTGATGTCAGTCTTGCACTGCCTGAAGTTACCTTATACACACTCATTCACTCTTGTGGGAGATCAGGTTCAAGACTAATTGCTGCTTTTGTTTAGTAACAAAAGCAGAACTTGTAACAAATTCGAACAGTACACAAGTAGGAAAGAATGATTCTTTAAATTTGCAATCTTCATAAAAGCTTTTAATCCTTTTATATACATGGGCTGGCATTTACTCAGGTGTAATGAGACATGGTATTGTATATCTGGTTCTACACCTTGCTCCCCCACTTGCTACGTGGGGGACATATTATGGGGTGGAGACTTCTTAAAGAATTTCAGTCTGTTTCATGTGGACACAGTATTTGAGTATAAAAATGTGAATCACATTTCCTATTCCACTTCTCTATAGAAATTTAGGATAACAGTCTTCTCTTTATTTTACCTGTTTTTGTTCATCTCCCATCCTAACAATGCTGGAAAAGTCACTCTGTGGGTATAGAATTTAAAATGTGATAGCTACTGCTATAATCCTTTTCAAAGAGTTATACCTATTAATAAATCATGAAAAAGGTATGATTGAGGCCATGTCTTTTATCCATTTTCAACACTATATATTGCCTCTTTTAAATATTCACCATGCTCACAGGCAAGGGTAAAATATCTCATTTTCAATTTGCATGTTTAGTTTTAGGGGTGTGTGTGTGTGTGTGTGTGTGTGTGTGTGTGTGTGTGTATCTCTAGAGAAAATTGTTAGGTCATTCTTTTGGATTTAATAGGCTTTTTTGTATTTGGTTTATAGTATCTGTATAGCACGAATGTTATCCCTTTATCATCCATGTTGCAAATATTTTTGCCCAATTGAAATCTCTTAAATTTCTTTTACATAGAGAATTATTCTTTTTTTAGTAGTGTTTGCCACTTTGTAAGAAAAATAAACTTGAGGGTTTATCATGTTTAGACCTTATTGTAGAATTGTAAATTCTTTCTTGTATCTTTTAGTGACTCTATTTTAAACAAATAATTTAGCATCTGTCTTCCTATTCCCATGAATTTGCACTTGCTCCTTTGGTTCCTGACTTAGAAATTAGGATGTATATTAAATTGTTCCTCACTCTTCATATTGCAGGTAAGGAGACAGAGGCCCCCATAATCTCCCCAAAGCCATACTCGACTTGTTTCTGGTAACAGACTCAACCCCATTGTTCCCTATTTTTAAAGTTCTTGCCATTGCATTTGCAGTATGTACAAGTGGGCACTGGATTGAAATGTACCCCTTTAACCTTTGGGTGCCTGTTGTGTACTACCAGAACAAGGTACAGGTGATAAAACTTCTGAATGAAGTTGATGCAGCTTCTCAATTTTGAATTCCAAATGTTTAATTATTGCAAACCGAGCTGAGGGAAATGAAATCTTTGGAAAGGTGGAGAATAGTGGGGCATAGTCGTCAGAAGCTCTCCTAAGGACGTGAGACTTGAAAAAGCCAGTGAAGGGTTCAGGGAAAGGATGCTCTAAGCAGAGAAAATAACATTAAAATAACATTAACAAAACTTGAAGTGGGGGAGAGTTTGGCAGCTGGGCAGGTTTCGGGTACAGCAGTGGATGAAAATGTGGGCAGGTGTGAACATTTTGACCTTGAAATGTCAGTTGTCAGGTTGCTGTTGTACTCTCAGCCTTTTTGAATACTTTTTAGGTAACTCTGACATTTGTCTTGTAAAAATGTATACTGTTCATTCCTTTCCCAAACCACACAGATAGCTGGAAAAATCCAGCGATAGACTTTATTTTCACATGGTTCTGTGAAATCTTGTAACGAAAACACATCTTTATCTGGGTCAAAACACATGCCGAATTTTCTGGAGTTACTGTTTATAACTAGAAGTAATAGTACAAACAAATCCCTTTTAGAAGGAACTTGTTTTAGACAGAAACAGAATGTACTGCATATGTCTCTTTATCCCATCAAAATGAAATAAGAGTGAAAAATCTGTTCTCAGGTGAGACAATAGTAATAGAAAAATGTTTGCAGCATTTTCTCAGCACATAAATATTTTTTAAGGCAAAGTCGTCGTCTTGCTGGTTTTTATGTAGCATCTGTGCAAATGTAGCTTTTTGAGTTCATCATTTTGTGTCTGCTTCCACATTTGACTTTTCAGCTATCTGAAGACATGGAACTGTTTTTCATCATACACTCATTGTGTTTAAAAAAAATTCTTAGTTTATGTAGTGTCTTGGTAGGACTGAATAAAGTTACCTAGACTCTCCTGTGTTCAAGGACCTCTCAGATTTTTTAATATACTTTTTACCTATTGATAATAAAAATGAACTCATTGATACTTGGCATACTTCACCCATATATACAAAATATATTACTGAAGGCAAGGGGAGTCTTGACTTCTACACAGTTTCTCTTTCAGGTAGAGAAAAGACCCCAGTTGTATAATGCATACTTAATTGGTGTTCTTTAAGGATAGTTGTGTAAACAACATAGTACGAGGTGATCAATACTATGAAAAATGTATGTACGGCATATTTGGTGCACTAGACGAGACCAGTCAGCTTCAAAGTGTCAAGGAAGGAGGAGGTAACAGGTAAACTAGGCTTACAAGGATGAGTAAGACTGGAGAGAAACAGTCCATGTTAAGGCATACGTGTGTATGAAAGGCAGAGGTGGTATGTGTGGGTGGTGTTAGGGGTGTGATACAGGACGTGGTATGGGATGAAACTATAAACGTATACGATAGGGCTTTCTGTAAGGGACTTTCTTGTATAGCGAGGTATTGAGACTTGGTTTTGTTGGGAATGAAAATCCATCAGGGATTTTAAAGTAGCCGAAGGATTTGATTTGTTCATTTTTATTTTAAAATGTTCTTTGGGTAGTGGAGGAAGAGAAAGACTGAAGATGGGAAGACCAGTTAGGAAGCTATTTTATAAGTTAAAAAAAATGATAAAAACTGACCTGTGATATTAGCAAATAATTACAGGGAAGGCCACAAACTTCTGAAAATTATTTTTCCCTGTAGTTCCCATTGATCAGCCTCTCCCCATCCCTTCCTTCCCTCTTATCTCCCCAGCTTCTGATGATCTCCCGAAACTTGAAAGTAAAATGGAGGTTAACTTTTTTTAGATTTCACCTGAGTGAGATCATGCAGTTCTTGTCTTTGCTTGCCGTTTTTCACTTAACATAATCTCCATCCATTTTGTCACAAATGACAGGATTTTTTTTATGGCTGAATAGTTTTTAATGTACACATGCATTATATTCATTCTTGTTTTTTCCATTTAGATTGTTTCCATTTGTTGGATGTTATGAATAATGTTGCAATATACATGGAAGTGCAGATGTCTCTTTCATGCACTGATTTCATTTCCTGTGGATATGTGTAGGTAGGAATAGGATTGCTGAATCATATGGTAGTTCTACTTTTAATTTTTTGTGCTAATTTACATACCCACCAACAGTGTGCAGAGTTCCCTTTTCTTTACATCATTGTCAGGAGGACACGATTTTGAGAAAAAAAGTGTGTTTTTTTTTTTTTTTTTTTTTTTTTTTTTTTTTTTTTTTTAATAAAGCAAAGGAGAAGCACAGGGGACTCCTGTCCCAGAGGATGCAATTCTGCCATCAGGGAGAACAGGGGGTTTTTAAAGAAGCTATTCCAAGTCTGCATTCACGGTGTTCTCTGTAGGAGGATTGTGATTCACTGGTTAATTTGGGATAGGGAGAAGAGGGAAAAAAATATGCCCATTTTAAGATAAGCCAAGATGGTGGAGCTCAAGGGCTACTATATTCAAAGCATAAAATGAATCATTGTCACAGAACTTGCAATCCTCCTGCCTCAGCCTCTCAAATCACTGGAATCGGAGGCATGTGCCACCTTCCTTGGCTATTTTTTTCCTTGATTGCTCTGGTTAGGACTCATAGTACTATGTTGAAAAGTAGTATAACTAGGCATCCTTGTCTTATTCCACTAATTAGAAAACTTTCAGCCTTTTACTACTCAGTGTAATGTTAGATGTTGGCTTATTGTATACAACCTTTATCATATTGAGGCCATATACCTAATTTGTTAACTGCTTTTATGAAAGGATGTTGAACTTCCTGTTTTTTCCCCCTTGCCCCTCAAAATCCCTTTGGTTATTTGGACCCTTTTTCTGTTTCCATACAAATTTTAGGATCTCCCCCCACCCCTTACTTTCTTTTGAGGCGATCATATGGTTTTTGTCCTTTGTTCTGTTGAGGTGGTATTGATTTATGTGGGTGGAACTATCCTTGTATCCCTGGGATGAATTCCAATTAATCATGGTTAATGTTTTTAATATACTATTGAATTTGGTTTGTTAGCATTTTTGTTGGATTTTTTTCAGCAAGGATACTGGTTTGTAACCTTTTGTGTGCTTGTCTGGTTTTGATATCAGGGCAGTGCAGGCCTTGTAGAATGTTTGGAAAAATTTCCTTCATTTTTTTGGGGGGGGCAATAATTTAAAGAGAATTAGTCTTTAAATGTTTGGAACTCGGTAGTGAAGCCATTTATAACTGGGCTTTTCTTTGGGAAGCTTTTTATTACTGACTCAGTCTCATTACTTATTAGTCTATTCACATTTTCTCTTTCTTCATGACTCAGTTTTGGGAAGGAAAATGTGATGCCATAACTCCGGGTTTTGTTTGAATACTCTGTTGGTTTGCTGTCTGTTCATACTAGAAAGCTATCTAGGCATAACTTTGCAGTTCTGCAGTTGGTGTTTTGCTGAGCATGAACTGGGGGAATACCTAACAAGGGTACTCCATCACTTCAAGCCTCTCTGTGGGACTGTAGTAGACCCAGACACCTTATCTACAGCCACTGGGAAATCTCCCAACTCTGGGCAGAATCACTATGGAGAGGCTAGTCTCAGGCCCCTAAGCCACACCTATGGCTACCCAAACTGCCAAGCTGTTTCACACAGAGTCTGTAATCCACCAAGACCAGCCCAGCACTGGGTAGCCCAAGTCCTACACTGCTCTCGTTGCCTATCACCAGAGTCTTTATTGCTCAAGCTGGCTGCAGTTAGCCACAGGTAATCCTGGTCAGGTTAGGCTTATGATATATTGGGGCTATATATCTTCTCTTGTGTCAGAACTGGGGCCATTCAAAAGCTTTGGCCATGGGCACTGGCCTATTGGTGAGGACTGTTAAGATCTCTCTCCTGTGTTACGTTTCACCATCCTGGCACTGCATTTCAAGGCCAAGTTCTGTGCTGATTGCCTTGTTCTACTGTCAGTGAATGAATGGCATTTTGCTCTACACTATGCTGTCCAAGGTGAGTAGTGATAGTGAAGGTAGTTCTTTGGCTCCAAGTCTAACTCTAAGCTGGCTTGTGCCTGACTCTCAGCCACAAGAATCTGCATGGCCTCAGGGGTGATCCAGGCCCATGCTATGGGTTGGCAGGGATGCAGGCTGAAACATGACTCCATCCTACTAGGGTACAAATCTCTCCTGGTGTTGGGCAGGTTTAGCAGCTCCTCTGCAAGCACTGGCCTTGAGGATAGCTGTGGTGTCTGAAGGGGATAGGATGTGGAGACAGTCCCTTGGCTACCAAGGCTGATGCTACTGTTATACCTGAGTTTTACAGCTTCAGGGACTTGGGAGTCTGTGGGATTGGGTGTGCCAGGCACACTGTAAGGCTGGCAGTGATGCAGGCCAAAACTGAAGTCTGTCCCACTGGGGCAGTTCTCTGCCTGATGCCAGTACAGATGTGGAGGTTACACCTGGGAGCTCTGGTTTAGGTATATGGCCTTTGGGGTTTGCCTTGGCTTTGAGTCTCGAGCTCCAAGACTAAAGATCTGTGCTAGTTTCCATGACCTGCTTCCTAGTTGGTAGTTTTTTTTTTTTCCTGTTGCCCAAGGTTGGAGGAAGGGTAGCGGAGGCAGTTTACTTGCAGCCTGGCTAATGCAGTTCCAGTGGCTCAGTTTGTGGGTATTGACCAGGGGGTTAGAGTCTGGGTCTCTGCTTGGCACTGGATTTCAAGTCTAAGGCCTGGACTTAATTCCCCCTTCTCTACCAGGTGGGAGGCATTTCTTTGAATGCTGCTTGGAGTTGGGACTGAGGGTGGTGTTGAGGCTTGTGCCTCTCTTCCTGGCTAGATAGACACAATTTTATAGACGTAATTTTTTTTTCTCTAAAAGGACAGCTTCTTGGAGCCATTCTTTTGTCTGTAGAAATCTATCTTCGAGTAACTGGCTCAAAATATGCTGAAGAGGTTGGATTTGGGGTGGCCTATTTTTCTCTCCCACAGAAGCAATCCTAAGGCCCTGACTGAGGCAGCATGCCGTAATGAGAAGTGCTCTGTGTGGGCAGGAAGGATGCTGAGGTTCCAGGTTTTTTCTGCTCTTGACCCGTGGTGGTACCTTGAGTCGCTTGATTATTTGGAATTCTAACAAGAGGGTGTTTATCCTACCTATCTCTTCAGCTCTGAGATTTTAATGAGGAGAAATAGAAGCCAGTGAAACACACAAACTTCAAACAAAACCTAGATTTTAGTTTCGTAACCTTTTTTTCCCCTCATTGCCAATATCCTTCCTATTTAAAAATTCAGAGAAAAAAAATCCCAGTGTTGGATTATTAGAATTACTTTAAGGTGTTGCTTATAAAAATCTTACTATTGACTAAAAACTGCTCTAGTGAATTTTCTAAATGTGTGTATCTGTATGGAATTCCTTTTATTTTGTATTTTCTTGGCATCTGTATTTGATATATTTAAAGGATCTGTTAAGCTTCTCAAATCTTGCTTTTAGAGGGGCCAAACTCATTGGATTAGAATTATTTTCTAGACTTTTGCTCTATTTTATTTTTGAGGCATATTTCTGAGCCTTTACCAGACACGAGAGTATGTTTAGCATTCATCAGGCCTCTGGTGTCAGAGGCTTTGCTTCTAAAATAAATGGGGCAGAATATTTGATTTACATTTTACTTGAAATGGATTTCTGGGAACTGTTTTCTATTGAATGAAATTTTAGAGATCCTTAGAAGATAATGTAATATAGTTGAATATTTTAGTTGCAGTGACTAAAATGTTAACTATCATTATGACATTGTTAAAAGCACCTCTTTTCATTCTAGTTCCAAAAGATCCCAAACCCCAGTGGAGACGGGTAGCATGGAGTTATGATTGCACACTGCTGGCCTATGCTGAAAGCACAGGAACTGTGAGGGTATTTGATCTCGTGGGAAGTGAACTATTTGTCATTTCCCCGGTACGTATATTCCTTCAACCTCTGACATTTGTTGTCTGTTGCTTTCTATGTATAAGTGACTGAATGGATGAATGTGACCGTAGGGGAAATACAAGTAAATATAAATCAGAAAAACCTATGAACTTGTTTGGCATGGTGGTTCATGCGTTTAATTTTAGCAACTTGGGAGGCTGAGGCAGGTGGATTGCAAGTAGTGTCTCAAAAGATTGAAAAAAAGAAAATGGCTGGGGATGTAGCTCAGTGATAGTGCCTTTAAGTTAATCCCCAGTACCTCCCTGCCCCCCCACCAAAAAAAAAAAAAAAACAAAACAAAACTAAGAACTTAAGATACCCCAAAACTTAGAAGTTTATCTGTGGTATTCCTTGTATTTATAAGGCACTATACAGATTGAAAACCACCTGGTAAGTAACTACTAAATAGAGATTATTAAAAACAAGACTGTTGAGATCTAGGGATGTATGAAATAAAGGAGTTTTTTGAGCCTCATTACACAGGCTACCCAGAGAAGGAAAAACTAAGTCTTGGAACAAGTTCCCACAACTTCCAGCAACAAGGCTAGGTAGGAATTTGAAAATGTCTGCTGAACCTGGAGCTCCGTATTTTCTTTGGGGAAGGAAAGCACAATTCTTACATTGAACTTCTGTTGCCACTAGAGGAGAGAGAACAGTGAAGGAGGGGAAGCTTGGGACAAGAGGTTAGACCACAAGGAGAAGTAATAGTTGCTTCTGGATTGGTTGGAGTAACAGTCCAGAAACAGGGCCTGGTGGGCAGCCATGATGGGATTTAAGTCAAGGTGTCAGCCTAGAGTTGTTTTTTGTCTACATCTGTTCATTGACTAACTTCCCTTACCTCTCCAACACCCTTCCATTCTCTGACCCTCCTAATTTCAGGATATCTTAGTTTATTTTTTTTATTTTTACTATAAGAGATTTAACCTTGGGGTGCTGTACTCCTTTTAGTTTTTGTTTTGAAGATAGCCTCTTGCTAAGTTGCTGAGGTTGGCCTTGATCTTTTGATCCTTCTGCTTCATCCTCCTCTGTCACTGGGACTATAGGCATGCATCACAGCACCTGGCTATAATTCTTTTGTCGTGGTGCAGAATGTACCCTAGACTGGAACAACTAGAGTTTGTTACCTTTAAAAGGGATAAAAATTGAAAGAAGTGGATGGGGGAAAAATAATGGTTGGGGGGAAAAATAAACATGTATTTCTTGGCTACTTTATATTAATGACTAAGTCTATTATTTAATATTCAAAATTACCCTTTGAGTATGTTGGGAAGATATTATTCCCATTTTACAGTTTAGAAAACTAGTCTGGAAGTAAAATGACTTTCTCAGGGCAGCCCAGTTATTAATCTTTTTTTAGTGATTATAGTGCTTTTTAGTTTATATCCCTAAGTGAAGGTACAGGGTAGGTAGAACAGTGGTTCTAACTCTGGCTAATCAACTGGGAGTTTTATAAGGAAAATAAAAACAAAACCAAAATGCACTATAGGATTGCCCAGGCTCTACTGGGGAGTTTGTATCTAGTTGATCTGTGTAGGAGCTGAGGATTAATATTTGTAAGATTTTCAGCTTACTCTGAGAGGTAGAGCTGAGAACTTTTTTTTAAATTCAAAAATAATGAATGGAAAAACTTGGAAAAAGTGCTTTGGCCTCTATTATGGAAATCCTCTGGAACCACATGAAGGAGTTTAGTCTAGAAACTAGTAATCTAATCTATTAGGAATATAATACAAGGTGTGTGTGTGTGTGTGTGTGTACACATACATATATTCAAATGTAATTTTTAAAATCTTATAGTAGCTATAATAAAAAGGTAAAATTTCTTTGTTTTATTGAGCCATTTTATTCAAAATACCATCTCAACATGTAATCATAAATGTTAATGAGATATTTTCTTTCCTCTGTACTAAATTATTGAAATGTTATGTATATATTTATATTTATAGTATCTCAATTAGAAATTGCATGTATCAGGTGTTCAGTGAGTGGCTCTAGACTACAAGATACCATTTAGTGTTAGAAAAAACTCCCTGTACTCTGAAATCTAGTAGTTGGGAGACTGCAAACTGAACTGACAAGACAGATTAACAGGAGAAATAATACACAAATTTTATTAATGCTTTTGCATGCTTGGACCTTCATAAAAAACTAAAGGAAGTAGATGTGGGGGCTTATATACTATCTTAATAAAGGTCTATAAACTGTGGGAAAGTGCCTAGGAAATGTGAAATTAAATAACCCTCATCTTCCATTAGTTAATGAGGTCTGTTTCTGTGACTCATTTTGGTATGACTTGCAGTCCCTTCCTGGTGCAGAAGCACTTTTCTAAAGAGAAAATTTTGCCTTTTTAGGCAGTAAGGAGATGGCAGAGAACTTTGCTGCATCCCTTGGTTCTCAGTTGCCTTCTGATCAAAATGATTCTATGCCTAAGTGGCGTATTTTGTAGTGACATATTCTGATCAACTCTAAGGGAATAAACTTTATTATGCATGCTTCCCAAGGTGCTCAGACCTTCATGTATTTAGCAGTATAGCCTGGAAAGTAATTGGAGTTGGTTTTGTTTTTAGCCTAGGATACTGCTAGCAGTAGAAATTAACACTTGAAAGCTTATATTTAGAGTTCAGAGTCTGTGGTGGCCCTTCCTTCCTCCTGACCTTCTCACCCTTCCGCCTTTCTCTCTGTGAATAGAAATTTACTTAACCTGTGTGAACATCTCAAAGAGGCTGCTGAGGTTGGGAATTGGTCTAGATTAGGGTGTCAAAGCCAGTGTTTTGGATATCCTCCAGATAAACATGTATTAACTTTTAACTACTATTTTAGTAACTTAATTTGTCTTCTACAGGCATCTAGTTTTGTAGGTGATTTGAGCTATGCCATTGCTGGGTTGATATTTTTAGAATACAAAGCAAGTGCACAGTGGTCTGCAGAACTCCTGGTCATCAATTACCGAGGAGAACTTAGAAGTTACCTTGTGAGGTAAAAATATACTTTGGGAAGTCATATTTGATACAATGTTTATTTCTCTGGTTTAGTGTCAGATATATTTTTTCTTTTAGCATGTTAAGAAAAATTGCAAATACGATAGTTGAAAGAATGGTGTGGTGAACACACATTTCACATTGGATTCTATACCTAGGATTTTATTTACTTGCTATATCACTTTTTTGAACATCTGTCCCTCTGTCTCTAGCTATTAATCTTGCAGTGTATTTCAAAATAAGTTGGAGACATCAGCACTCAAATACTCTAGCATGCATTTCATTAATTAGAATTCCATATTTGCTTATAATTTTTCAGGTAAAAATGTCATACATTGTAAAGCACGAATCTTGATTGTAACCTCTGGTGAATTATGATAAATGTACATACTTGTGCTATTCAAATCCTTCTCAAGATACAAAAAATTGCTATCATGCAAGAAAGTTCCCTTGTATCTTTCCCAATGTTACAGGGCTCAGGCCTTATAGTGAGGCAGCACAAAGACCCTCGCTTCAACCCCCCATTATTGTGATCAAAGCAAAGATTTCATACATGTCACTCAGAGTAACAGGCATGAGATTACTGAAGGAATAGGAAAAAGGAGATATTCTCAAGGGAGAGAGTGGATCCTCTCAGAACAAAGGGACTGTGTGCCTCTCCAGCATTCCAGTTTTATTGGA
The DNA here is from genome assembly GCF_964194105.1 of Spermophilus citellus. Taxonomy (NCBI): domain Eukaryota; kingdom Metazoa; phylum Chordata; class Mammalia; order Rodentia; family Sciuridae; genus Spermophilus; species Spermophilus citellus. The sequence goes on along the minus strand of NW_027672891.1, from coordinate 470,080 downwards.
GATCCCAGAGAAGTTTCCATACAGTCCTGTCCAGGTGTACCTTTTGACTTTTGACTTGAGACTTTCAAGTCCCCACTGTCAGGAAAACTCTAGGTCACTTGGGCCCATGCTGACTGGTTCTAATTGGAATCCTTTAAGTTGTAGATGGCCCATTACCTTTTATTTATTGTGGTGCTGAGGATCAAACCCACTGCCTCACGTGTGCTAGGCAAGCGCTCTACCACTGAGCTACAACTCCAGTCCCCAGTCTTATAAATTGACATTTAATGATGTCCTTGTGGTTTAATGGTATTTATTTTTTATTTATCTTCTTAAATTTAGTGTGGGAACAAATCAGAGCTACCAAGAAAGTCAGTTTCAACTTCAGTACCTATTATCCTCATGGAATAAACACTGTTTACCACCCTGGTCATAGGTAAGAACCATTTGCTCTGATATTTAGTGGAATATTGGGTGAATATGGAAATCTTGATTCAATGAGAAGAAATGGTCTATCTTGATTCTTTCTTTGGCTGCTTCATTCCACACTTTTGTGTATAGCTATGCTTAATATCTGTAATATTGTTGTAGTCATCTTCTGATATTTTATGCTTATCTCCCTGGTGAACTGAACTTCTCCAAGCCAGATAGGGCACTGGGAATATTCGTTAAGGAATTTCTTTCCTCTAGCCCTCTGGATCTTTTCTTTTTGTAAGATGAGTATTATACCTAATTCTTGGCATTGAGAGAACTATTAAAGTACTACATATAAAGTGCTTTCACACAGAAGGGCCTCAGTAGATGTTACTTCTCCTTTCCTTGCAGATTAGTGCTAGGTTGGCTGAATATAGGTTGCATAGTTCCTTCCAATAATAGCAACACATTCTTCAGGGACTCCACTTCTCCATTATTTGCCATCTACATTGAAGTTTACTAGGAGCTTTTGGCATTTTCTCCTTCCAGTGATTTCTCCTCTTTAATTTTGAGAATGAAATTTACATATTTCATAAGTTAGCCAAGGTAATTGTTTGATTCTCTAAATTGAAAGAGTGTCAAATTTTGAGTCAGGTGAACCTAACTTGTTTTGAATTTTGTGACTAATTTGTTTTTTGGTTAGTCTTTAAACTTTCTGACCCTCAGGATACTTAATTCTTTATCGACTGAACATGTGTTCAAGTTTTGTGTACCATTCAGTCATAGGTATCTTTTCATAATTTTACTTTTATTCTGCAAAAGAATACATACCCCTACCCCCATACTGAAATGCCCTTTGTGCTCTTCCCTGATGCCATCCTTGGTGTCTTCCCAGAGATAACCACTGTACCGAATTTCGTGTGTATCATCCTCTGCTTCTTTATCACTTATTCCTAGTTTTGCTGTTTGACTTTATATAAGTGGAATCACACAGAAGACATTGTAGGTATTTCTTTGACTTGCCTTTTTATTTTATCTTGTTCACTTATTTTTTAACTATGAGAATATCTTATTTTCTGAATAGTATGTAGCATTTATCCATTCTCCCATAGATGAAAATGTTTCCAGGTTTTGATATAAACACAAGTATAGTGGTAAAAAAAAAATCACTGTACACTTAGCACCTTCTGTAAGTTTCTGTAGGATGTAGTATCTAGGAGTGGAATTGCTGACTTGTTGAGAAAGTGCATCCTAAACCTATCAAGGTAAAGTCAAGTATTTTCCTTAGAACTTATAACGTTGTACAGACCCATCACCAGTCTGAAAATTTCTATTTCATTCTCAATGATCTTGATGTTGGGAATGATGTCAGACTTCTAAATATTGATAAGGATAAAAGAATCTTACCATGGTTTCAATTTGCATTTCTTTGGTTGCTGTTTGAGGTTGTACAACTTTGTTATTGGCCACTCTATTGTGATTTATAAAATGACTCATTTTTTTGTTGGGTAGTTAATGTTGACATTTTTGTATGATCTGTATAGTAATTTTGGATCTGTTATATGCATGATCTTGAGATTAATTTTTTTACCATTTTTATTAGATTTACTTTAATATTTGAAATTATGTGCATATATCAGTTTTAAATGGTTCTAAAAACTAACTAAATTGGTGTCCACTTTTAGCAGTATTCTTCTGGTTGCTTTCATGCATCTAAATAAAATGCTTCCATTGTTACTTTTTGATTTATAACTTTGCATTTTTTCCCCTTGGAAGATGGATACTAAGCTTCTTATTCACTTTACCACATGCATGCACTCTAATTCTTTGCTTGGTCTCTAATATTACAATTTGTGGGATGAGTATTATACTTAGATATTTGCAGGTGAGATAAGTTTATATGGTATTCCATGATAGCTTTTCAATGTTATTTTTCAGTAAACATTATTAGTGTCTTATTGCTGTCAACTATTCCAGGTGTTTGGGATGTGTGTTCCTTATGAAACTAGCTAGGATAGCAGATAATGAATGATGAACACACAGTATGTGGAGAGCTGATAAGTGCTATGGCAAGAAAATGATCAGAGATGCAGATTGGAAATGTGGAAAGTAGGCTTAGGTGACAGTTTTAGGTGGGAGGTCTCTGTTCTCCTTGAAATTTACTTTCCCAAAGACCTGTGAAAAGTGAGGGTAGTTATTTGAATATCTGGGAGAAGAGGGTTTCATGCAGGGGAGGAACAAATGCATAGGCCCCGAGTTGGGAGTGTGCTCTGCATTTTTTAGGAACAGCAAGGAAGTGAGTTTGGATGAAGCAGATTGAATAGAGTAATAAGTGGAGGTCAGAAGAGTAATGGTCATTGCTGAATCCTGCAGGGCTTTGCAGGCCACTCAGACATGTGTTCTTACTTTCTGCCTATGTTCTCCTTACAGTTAATATTCTAGTTGCTAAAGCTTTTAAATGTACATACCACAGAATTACCCCTAAACTCACTCTGCTGGGTGTAAGTCTCCCTTCAGTACATCACATACATTAGTGGTGTGAAGTTTCACCTTCTTAAATTGGTATCTCAGAATTTTCTGATCTGCTCCCATTTAGATTTCTGCCTGCTGCATAGCGATTGTCTTGAAACTTTACCCTCATCCCAAGAATTTTTTCTGTTTTGTTAAAACTTTCCTGAATCTTTGTTTTTTTGTCTTCAGGTTTATCTCACTATTTTGGCGAATCTCACAACTTCCTATAATGCCTCACGGAAAGGCACATGGGAGTATATTTTTTGAAGTCACAGATGCCTGAAAATGGTGTTATTCTATTTGCATGCTTAATTGATAGTTTGGCCAACAGAATTGTAGGATGGAAATGATCTTCCCTTACCATTTGAGAGGTATTGCTGTATTTTTTCCCCCTAGCTTCCAGTATTACTCTTAAATTTTAACATTCTGGAATGAAGCCCATTTTTATTTTTTCCCCCTTTTTCTGGAAGTTAAGATTTTTTCCCTCCTGTGTTCTGAAATTGGACCATGCTATCAGTTGGACTAGGTTTTTAGTATCTACCACTCTGGCCCCTTAGTTTGGGTACTCGTAATCCCTACATTTTGTTAGAAATACCAGGTTGCCATGAGGAATCAAACACATGCAAAGCAAACTGTACTTTTGCAGAAGGGTATACTACTGAAGAATCTGGCAAGAACCACACTTGGTACTCTGCCTGGGTTTTTTTTTTTTAAATAGGGATTTAGTACAAGGTGCACACTATGTCAACCATCCAGAAGTGACTCCTCATGTCACACTGTAGTACGAGAGCTGCTAGCTCTTCTGTAAATCAGGACTGTAGTACCACAGGTGTAAGCAGAAAAGATGGTGATCATGGTGCACTAGCTGCCATCAGCACCTACAAAATAAATGGCCCATAGCTAGCCGCCTCATTCTTATAAATCAATGATGGTCATGGAGACTTTGCTGACACAGCACAGGAAAACCAGGCAACCCTCATAATTGCTTAAATGCAGCTGCTCCTCCTTTTCCACTCTCCATATCCCATATGTGTGCATCTGGTTTGCCAAAACATCATCTCTCCCAAATCACAGCTGCGAACCAGAGAAATTTAGTGTTTAGTTTTCTTGCCTTTAGTGGAAAGACCACTAGAAAGAGGATGGGTGTGGAGTGCCAGGTCGTCATATCCTCACCACAGCCTAACTTGGAACTTAAGTGACAAACTTCTTCCTTGCTTAAGCTAGCAAAGCATTGTGACACAGGAGGGTGCAGAATCTGTGCTAGAATCCAGATCTTCCAAGCCTCAACTCCATTCCCATACGGTACATACCTGCCAACTTTGGCTTTCTTTACTTTTTCATTCCCCACGAGTAGCTACACTACTGAACACAACTGCTCAGAGATGTGACTTTCCAGGGGAGGTGGTGTCATGGCCAAGTCAAAAGAGGTCTTTCCTGCAGGCAGATATGTCTTCCTTCATGCTTGGGTTGCAGAGGTCTTATCTCCAGACTGGGATGCCACACATGTATCAGACACTCTTCCATGGAGAAGTCTCAGATATCAGTTTTGGGCTTGGGGTGTAGCTGGGAAGTAGACTGCTTGCCAGTGTGTGAAGTTCTGGGTTCAGTTCCTAGTACTCTAAGCTTCAGTTCTATGCTTCTACAAGGGACTGTTACAGGCCAATTAGTGGAAATTGAGAAATTCAGCTTCATGATATCCATTTCCTCTTGGTACTCAGGTTAGTTTTTCTTGATGCTCAGTCTCTCTACCTATTTTTATCCTAACTCAGCACTGCATCTTGTTCTGATAAGGAGTTCTGGGTTACAATCTATGTGATTGGCTAATTTTAAAATTGGGGCTGGTAGAGGGAAGGGCTATAGTTAAAATGGGTGTGATTGACTCTTGCATCTCAAAGCTACATAATATATTCTAAAAATGGACTGCAGGACTTTTATATTTCTCACAACCCCCTCCCTCCGCTTTTCTTTATACCTCTTGGTTTCATTTTATTTTTGTTCTTGTACCCTCTGATATTGCCACCCATCCTAGAGATCTTAACTTTGAGTTGGAGATCACCCATAATGAGTTCTCCCTTTTTAGCTGTTTGGATAGCTGCCCCAGTAATACTCAGCATTTGGCAAATTCCTTTCCCGCTTGGTGGAAGCTTGTCTTCTTTCCAGGTCTTGATTGAAACCAAGTCACAAGGCTGAAAGTGATGAATTGTGAACTCCAGAGGAGTCTGAGCAGCAGCTTATAGTAATCATACCAGCCAAAATAAAAAAATCCACCCAAAAAGGTCACCTACGCGAGGTTAGAAAGATTTGTAGTTCCAGATTCACTAAGCAACTATTGACTTTGACAGAGCTTTTTGTGAAAATTTTCAGGCACTCCTGTTTAAAAAAACCCGTTATAATCTAGTTTTGCTTATTTTCTGAAGGACTAACAAATGTACATCTGAAGTAAAAATAAGAGCCATTGTCTTTTTTTAAATGTCCATGTATGCCTGTGTTTTGGTTATACTTTCCTGCCAGGTGTTTAAGGCTGTTTGTCAAAATTGTCCTTTTTCCTATCTACTGTTAGCTGAGATTTGTCAGGGAGCAATCTTGGGAACTTGTGAGAAGCCAATTGGCTCCTTTAGCTTTTCCTCTACTAGTTGTGACATCTGCTGGGATGGGTCAGGGTCTTGCTGAGCACATGTGGTTTCCCTTAATAAGAGCATCAGGGGCATTTCCCTCTCCAGTGACCCTTCTATCTGCAGAATTCTGGTTGGCATTCTGTTCTCTAGGGTCCTCATGATCCTGCTGACAGTGAGCTTGGGTGGCTCAGTGGAATTGGAAGGCCTTTAGAGGGGTCCTGTTCCCTGGATCCTGGCTGACCTTAGAGGGCAAAGGCCAAAATGTTGGCTTTTTCCTTGGCCCTTTTACTTCTAACTTTGGTTTCCAGGTTTGGGCTTTAAACATCTAGGGGGTCAGCTTCACCAGTCTTCAAGTAGGAGTAATGAGTTTTAACTTTTTTAAGAGAATTTTTTTAGTTTTGTGGACACAACATCTTTTACTATTTTGTGGTGCTGAGGATCGAACCCAGTGCCCTGCTCATGCCAGGCGAGCGTGTTACCGCTTGAGCCACCTCCCCAGCCCATGGGTTTTAACTTTAATGTCAATAATTAATTGGGGTCAGTATTTATACTAGAAGTCAGTGTTATATCCTGTCATAGATGAGACAGCTTATTGTCTCAAGTCAGGTTGTTCTATTAGAAGCTGTGCTTCTGCAAATACCAGCAGGCTGCAGTTATAAAAAGTTTTATAAGGAAATACACAATGATACTAATAAGAGCAAAACACATATTCAGCTTGGGTAATAGCTGTGAATCAACAAACGGTGTGCTACTGAATCAAGAGCACACTCTTCTTCCGAGCTGTCAGCCCTTTGTAGAAACCGCAAGTCTCAAGCCTTGACCATATTTGTTGCTCCCAGACCACAATGATTGTTAGTTTATTTTTCTTGACAATAACCTATTTCTTTATGCTCACATATTCTTTGATAGTGTTTTATTATGTTGAAACAAAGTTTACTCTTAGTCAAGTGTTTTTTTTTTTTTTTTGGTTCAGTTCAACTGATGTTTTCTTTATACCTAGCTATTAATATCTTCCTTCCTCATTGTATATATTTATCACCACATAGCCAGCCCCTCACCAGGGGCTTGGGGATAAGCCACCAGAGAAAAATATTCTAAAGTAATTAGTGAAGAAATAAGAGACAAATTCGGAATTAGTTTCAAGGGAGCTCCTGATAGGTCCTTCCAGTCCTGATAGGAGCTGGAACAGAACAGTTAGAAAACTACTCCAATTATTAAAAGTTTTTTTTTTTTTATTCTACTTAGCTGTACATGTCAGCAGAATGCATTTCAATTCATCGTACAAAAATGCACTGCAACATCTCAATTCTGATTGCACGAATGGTGTGTCTCTACACCATTTACAATCATACATGTACCTAGGGTAACGATGTCCATTCATCTCATTCCACCATCTTTCCTATCCTTATAACCCCTTCTCATCCTCCCCTTTGACCAATCCAAAGTTCCTCCATTCTTCCATTACCTAGTATTATTGTGTTGCGATTTGCTTCTTGAAATTAAGGATTTGTTTATTTATATGGGTGCTTCATTGTTTGGGTCAGATACTTATGATATGTCTTGTTGATGGTGTGGTTCCCTTAAGCAGTATAAAATCTTTTAAGTTTTTTAGTCATAGATGGACACAATACCTTTGTCTATTTTGTACATGGTGCCAGGGAATGAACCTAGCACATACTAGGCAAGCACTCTATCATAGCCACCCAGCCCCCAAAATGTCCGTTCTTTTCTGGTGGATTTGACCTTAAATCCACTTTATCTGATATTGGGATGGAAACTCCCGTTTATGTGGCCCATGTGAGTGATGTTTTTTCCCATCTTTTCACCTTCAGTGTGTGGATCTCATTTCCTATGAGATGAATCTCTTGAAGGCAGCGTATTGTTAGATCATTTTTTTTTTGATCCAGTCCGAGTCTAGGGCATTAACATTAAAAGTTGTTATTGAGACAGTTTGTATTTCTGGTCATTACTGTACATTTTTTTATTAAACTTGAGTTGGTTTCTCCTTTGATTGGAATTTCCTTTAGCATAGTTCTGCCTTTGCTGATTTGCATTTCCTCCTAATGGAATATTTTTGCCAAGGGTATTCTATAGTGTGGGCTTTCTTGTTAAATTCTTCTAATTTTTGTCTTATCATGGAAGGTTATTTTGTCATCAAACCTGAAGCTTAATTTTGCTTGGTATAAGATTCTTGGTTGGCATACATTTTCTTTCAGAGTTGGTAAGTGTTCCAGGATCTCCTAGCTTTGAAGGTCTGGGTTGAAAAGTCTGCTGAGATCTGAATTGGTTTCCCCCCTATTTTGTAATCTTGCGACTTTTAATCCTATCCTTATTCTGTATGCTACGCATTCTCATTATAGTATAATTTGCTATGGATCTGTGGTAATTTGTGCATTCGGTATCCTGTAAGCCTCTTGTATTTGATTTTCCAATTCCTCCTTTGGGGTGACGGGCAGGTGGCTCTCCGATTTTTTTTTTTTCCCTAAAGGAAGAGCTTCAAAGGCAGGGATAAGGTTTCAGCAGGTGGAGTCTTTCATGGTGTCTGGTAGTCAACAGGTTGATTGGCATCTTGAAGCCATGCCTATCTCTGGGAGTCTGTGTGGCTAGGTGGCTGCAACAGGTTACCTCATCTCTGGTGCTGTGTGGAACCTGGAATAGCTGAATAGAACTCGCATGTATCTGTCCATTCTTAACCAGCAAGATTGCCACTGGAAGTTCCCAGATAGCAGATTTTCCTATTCTCTGGTTAAAATGATGGTTTGATTCATACTGGCCATGGATAGCTGTCGACAGTTCACCTGATCTTTTTTTTTTTTTAATGTCTAGCTATTAATATGTTCCTTTCTCAGTGCACGTAAACTTTCTCTTCTGAAATTTTAACCTGTATTAAAATGTGCATGCATTCTGTGAGATGAGTTGTCTGTGTTAGGAAGATTGAGGTAGAATGTCTGTTCTAAAACTGGCCTGCTTTCATTTTCTTATTTGTTTACTTGTGTGAGGCAAATTGTGTTACATGTTGTGCACAATGTAAAGATGAATATCAGTCCTGACCTCAAGTTTTTATTCTTGGATAAAAAATAACATAAAATATATGCATATTTGTTATAGGGTATACTAGACAATATATATTATACACATATATTTTTTTCACATTCTTAAGTTAGAAAGTAAGGGTCTTAAAACTGCAGATGTGGTGGATTCAGATAAAGGAGAGATTACTTTTGTGAAGGATCAGAGAAGCTTGACTTGTGGCACTTGTATTTGCTTTGGAGAATGGATACAGTCTGGATAGGATGGACATCCCAGACAAAGTGACAATAGGAAAAATGGCAAGAGGAAAGAAGTCATTATATATCTGGGGAAATTTGAAGTGGTATAGCATGGCTGACAGTGTAGTTGGAGGTGTGTGGGAGAAGGGAGAGGATATGCACTGCTTAGATATACCACACTTCATTTTGCAGTTTGACTATGTTTATGGTTTGAATGTTCCCTCTAAAATTCATATGTTGAAACTTACTGGTCAATGTGGTGGTATTCTCAGATGTGAGCTTGAAGCAGGAGGATCACAAGTTTAAGACCAGCCTGGGCAACTTGGGAAGACCCTGTCTAAAAATCGGAAGGGTTGGGGGTATAACTGAGGTGGAACACTTGTCTCGCATGTGTAAGGCCCTGTTCAATCTCCAATATTACTAAAATGGAACAAAAGATGGGGAATTTAAGAAGTAATTATGTCCTATGACTCTTAAGAGTTGATATAAGGCCCCTATCAGAGGCTTTACGCAGCCCTTGATTCTCTTGTCCTTTCCTCTGCCATGTGAAGATACATCAATCTTCTTCTCTGGAGAATATAGTAACAAGGTGCCATTCTGAAAGTAGATAGCAGTCCTTACCAGAAAACCACACTTGCTGGCATGCTGGCATGTGTTAGCCTTTCTGGACTCCAGAACTGAGAAAATTTGTTCTTTGTAAATTTTGCAGTCTTGGGTATTTTGTTAAAGCAGTACAAATGGACTGAGACATAATCCATAACTGGAATCTGAATGTCAGACATTGAAGGCAAGGAGTATGTGTTGTATGTCTATAAAATTCGTGGCATCTAGTAAAGGAGCTCTATTTGTATGTTGACTAGTGCTCCCTTGGGGCACCTTAGATAACTTCTCTTAACTGAAGAAGTTGTTATTTATCATTTAATTCTTCTGATTTTTCTCTTCCCCTTTTATTTTTGTATTTTGTTTTCTGTTTTCTGTATTTCTTTTCCCTTGTCCCATAAAGAGAAGGATGTTGTGTTTTCTGTGGCTGTGGAAAAAATACCTGAAATAAGTCGCCTTAAAGAATGAAAAGTTATTCTGGCTCAGTTTCAGAGATTTATTCTGGTTGATTGCTTTTTGGCCTATGGAGGCACCATACATCATGCTGGATGTGTGTAGTTGAGGAAATTGCCCATCTCATGGTGGCTGGGAAGTAAAGAGATGAAGGGGTAGGGTCCCCAACCCCCCCCCCCAGTGCCTTCACCCAGTGACCTAACTTCCTTCCAGTAGAGTTCCTCTCTTAAAGCTTCCACCACCTTCCATTAGTGCCACAGGCTGATGACCAAGCCTGTTCCGTATTCTTTGAGGGACATCTAAGATCCAGATCTTACTAGGTATTTTAATGTTTTCGTCATGTGCTGTTTTTCTTTAGTTTATTTCAGTGTCTTCTCCACTACATTGACTTATTACCAAAGTGAATGAATATTAGTCTTTCTAGTGTTTTTTTCAGGAAGGCAATTACAGGTTTGTAGTTATTAGAGTACTTATTACATGATAATTCTAAGTCAGATTATATTTATTACTGTAAGACTCACACTTTTTGGACCAGGATCTAAGCAATTGAGGGTATTTTTTTGGGGGGGTAGTCTATTTATATAAAATTTTTAGAAAATTAAATATATTCCCAAACCAGGAAGGAGATTGCTTATTCTGCAATCATATATAACTTTTGATGGCAGTCAGCTTGCAGATGGATGACCACATTGTTTCTGAATGAAAATAGCTATAAAGCAAGGAATATGTATAAATGTCGGTTTGTAGGTGATAAACATTTTGCTAGATTGTATTTTCCATTGTGTGGTCCTTTTTAAATGCAAGGTGAAATATTTATCACATTTTTATTTCCAGTTTCTCTAGTAAAGTTAACATGTGATATTTATCTACAAGGAGTTTATAAATGAGAAATCAGCCAGAGTGGAATTAGAATAAATTGGTAATATACAAATTCAGGGTTTTATGAAATTTATTGTTCTTGTTGTGAGCATTTTTGAAGAAGAAAAATTGAGTTGGTAAATTGGGTAATATGAAACAAACTAATTGAAGTATAGAATAAGCTTTGGGTATACTGATTGCTACCTATATGTTCTGACTGAGGCTGAATGAATGTATCTTATGTCCTTAGGCATTTGGAGTATCTTATGCTCCAGTCCTGTTCTGTCCTCCACCCACTCGAACATTTTGAAACCACCTTTTCTCTTTCTCTGACCATACTGGGGATCAAACCCAAGGGTGCTCTACCTTTGAGCTACATCGGTACCTCCTCTTGTCATTTTGAGACAGGTTTTTGTCAAGTTGGCCATGCTGGCCATAAACTTGCCGTCCCCTTGCCTCAGTCTTCCATGTGGCTGGGATTATAGGCATGTGCTGCCATGCCCAGTTTGAGACTATAGGCATAAATCACCTTGCCTCAGCTTCCTGAGTAGTTGGTAGTATTAGGTATACCTTGCCATACCACACTCCTTTCTTGTTCTCATTGCTCTTTTTGAGATTATACTTGGATTCTGGCTGAGAAATCTCTTGCCTCCTTCACATTTTAGTACATGGTGGGTACTATGTTTACTGCAGGAGATTCATAGATTGCCCATGCTTTCCAAGAGTTGGAGACTTTTATGGTCATGTATTCACAAAAAAGGACAGTTAACTAAAGTTTAAATAGACATTATGTATAGATTTTTAAAGTATACTTAGTCTTCAATAACTTGTAACTTTTAAAAAATTTGTTCCTAATGTTGCAGATTGTTATAAGCAAAACCTGATTTTTTTTTTAGCTTTGAATTTTCAACAGTTCTTCAGTAACCATTTACTCTTTGAAGGTAACACTAGGCCCTAATTTGCATTTCAATAGTCAAAAGATAGCTCCTCCCAGAAAGTAGGCATATTCTTTAAGAAGCCATTCATGACTTTGATACCAAATTTAAGTGTACAATTTGATTCTTATTGTATAGATTTGTGTAATATTATAATCAGTTTTGTCTGTTATCCATAAATAACTTTCATGTCTGAAGTTTGTGGATGTATGTCATGTCAGTGAAGCTGTATTTGTCCTTTTTTCATGACTAAAACAATATCTGAAGCAGGCTACTTCATAAAGAGAAGCTTATTCAGGCTTAGTTCTGAAATCCAGCTTCTGAACATCATCTGATGTCCTTCTGGGCCGGCTCCTGAGGCAATGCAGAGTATCACATGGCAAGAGACGGGAAGCTTGCTTTTGAGTGTGTCCATCTGGTCTCTCTCCCTCTTAAAAAGCCAATAGGGTTCAATCATGAAGGCTTCACATGACCTAAACTAATCACTTCCCAAAGGTTTTACCTCTTAATATGTTTAGATTAAGTTTCTATTAATACCTCATAGTGGGCATCAAATTTTACACATGGAGCCATGTCCAGACCACAGCATTATAAATTAAAGGGCTTTTTCTTTGATTTACACATTTATGTTTTTATTGAATACTTCTATTTTTGTTAGACTGTATGAAAACATGAGTATATTTTCTATGTGTAACTACCATGAATGACTAATTCATGTCAAGGTTGTACAAATGGAGAATCCCAGCATTTCAATGACTTAATTTCTGTTATACCAAGTATTGTTTTGGGCCAAATGCAGATTCTGTAGGAAAAACTTGAAATAAAATTTACAGGGAATTATAGGATAGGGTGTCAGTTTGCCTTAAAGTACATTATAGTTACATGGGTGAACTTCACTATTGAAGAGTGGTTAGGTAATTACTTCTAAGCACACACTTATTAAGACTACTACTTTGCTTGAAAGGCTCAGGAGGTGGAGCAGGACATAGTCTTCAGAAGGCCGTTTTAGGGAAGACTGGAAGATGTCTAAGTGGTTGCATGCCGAGTGTTGAAGGTCTGTCATTTACACAGTGATTTAATATCATGTAGGTTTTCTCCTAAACAAAACCGTACACATTTAAAATGCAAGATTTCTAATGTCTTTACTCTTGGGATAAAGTAGGTATTTCAAATAAATAGTTAAAACTGCAGGGAGTCAAAAATACTTACTGTATGAAAGAGCTCTCATGTGACACCATGGTAATTTAAGTGACATAGAATGGAGGGAAACAGTTTTGGAGTAGAATGGGATGGGGTGCAGTAGAGTCTTCAGAGTCATACTTGTCCTTAATACATCATCCTTATCCTGAGAAATGTGGTTTGGTCTTACACATGCTTAAATTTATTTTGTGGAGGAAGATAGTGTTGAGGATTCCCGTCTTGAAGATTTTCCCAAGTGCAGTTTCCTTCTATGAACTGTAAGTTCCATCTAGACTTACGAGATACTTTTGCAAACTACTCAGTAGACATTCATAGCAGTTCTACTATGAAATTTTTGTTTTTAAAGTCAAATGTGTTCGAGACTCAAAATAGTGATATATGAAAATATTCCATATTGACAGAGGAGCAATTGAGTATAAGTTGCATTAGAACATTTTTCATAAATTCTAGCTAGATAAGATTAATAATTACATGAAGGATTGTTTTTGGAAAAGTCTTAATCATCGATTATCTCATGCAGAGAGGGAGTGCGTTTCACCATTGATAACAGACACTGCTGCCGTTGGAGAGGTGAGTGTGCAGCGTTGTATTTGGGAACTACGAATATCAGTGATGGAGTTGACCTTATGAGTTTTTCATTTTGTGTCTCGGTTTCTTCAACATGAGAAAGTCCTTTCTATAAGCTCAGATTGGTTATTTGAAGAGGAACGAGGAGATAACTTGTCCATAGAACTACATTGTCTTGGTAGGAATAAAAATCTTCAGATTTGATTTCAGGTCCTTACTAATCTCTCTAGACTGACTTTTGATTACAGGGGCACTGGGTTCTACAGAGGGAGGGAAGTGGACTATCTCCTGTGGTCTATTTTTATTCTTTATATGCTGGCTGACCATTCCAGAATATGCTAAAGGTCAGTAGACAGGTCAGAAGAATCTTGGTTCTTAGCAATTCTTAGCTGAATGTTTGTTAAATAGAACACAACTTATTTTTCTTGATGGGGAATAAAAGAATTGTGATGGAGTGTTTTGGTCAGTTTCATTAGTTTGATCCTTTTTTGGCTAACATTTAAAAATATTAACTTGGGAATCACTGACACCTTGACTCCTATTCTAGGAGATTCCTTCATAGGACGGGGTAGTTCTTGTCATAGCCACATTTAAGTAAGCTTTTTGAAGACTATAAATTCTTAAAATCTGTTCAGGTGAATCTTTTTGGTTAACTTGATATGTTAATTTGATCTTAAGGTTTTTTACTCAGATTTTCTTTGTTTTTGCTTTTTGTACTCTACGAACTACTTCACAATCTCTGCAAAGATTTCTGGAAATCTGAAGAAGTTAGTTTGGCTGGATTGAATTTCTTATGCTATGAATGATGCTGACTACTGTGGTTTACATGGAGAATGAAAAGACAAAGGTTATTCAATAGTCTTCTTTCATCAGTTATCATTCTTAAAAAAAATAGTGGAAAAAATTGGAATAGAATGTGCACTGGATTAAGAGACAGGATCTTGAATTTTTTTTTAGTTGTATTGATAATTGTGGAACTGTTAAACCACGACACAAAAGACCACCAATTAAATTTAAATCAAATTAAAGCAAGCTTGTAATTCCGACCAGCCGGGACTGTCCCTCTTCTGAAATCCGTGTAATAGAGGACAGTACTCCAGCTATCTAGGAGCGCAGTTTTATAGCACAAAAATTTGCAAAAAAGTAGGGTGTCTTGAACTTACAAATAACAGGATTTTGACATGCATAATACAAGGGCAGGTAGGTTAATGGTCTAAATGGTTCAGCACTTAGGGAATAAATTCAGATTCCCAGCATCAGAAATTATGAGGCGCCACTAAGGTTTCAGAGAGTGGTTATCCGGTCAGGGAAAACCAGGCATGGGTGAGTTCAAGGCATGGGCAGGCATTCCAAGCAATTTTAGAAAATGAAGTAGTTTATGGTAAAATAGAAAGGAACTTTCATACTTTGAGATGGCTCCCAATCTTAAAATGGAATTGGGCTGGGTTCATCAGTACCACAATCAGTTACTCTTTCTTGGTATTGCACTGAGGACAGAGAAAAGGTGATGTTTCTGGCAAGCTTTGCAAGCACCAAGCATGTCCAGAGGAGGCTACAAGGTAGCATTTAACAGGAAAATCATGGTGGGAATTTGGTAGTAGGCATAGTAGGAGGAGCCATGGTCAGGGATACCTACCTGGCCCACAGTAGTTAGCAGGCTTCAACAAAAAATGAGCTTTGTTTCAGAGACAAGACTTACTTTTCCTGGGGGCATGACTTCCAAAATTTAAACTGCTAATATTGGCTGAAAAGGGGGGTTTAGTTTTAGAAACTGGACAGTCATGCAAACCTTTAATCCTGGTTGAAATAAGTAGACTGTATAGAGGTGGTGAACATGGTTTTGTAGTGGAGTTGTTTAAATGTATCCCAGGGTTTTAGATGAAATTAAGTCTTCAGATGATTGTTGGCACTAGCTATGGGTTGAGGGAAGGTGCTAGGGAGGACTTCCAAGAAATTTAACGTATTCCTTAGTGCTTTCATTGACATTCTGTTTGTCAGGTCAGTGGTTCTTAACAGGGAATGGACAGCAGAATCATCTATTGAGGAATTCGAAAACTAAGCATAACTGGCCTCATTCCCAAAGGCTCAGTCTTGGATTTTTTTTTTATTAAAAGGCTCTCTAGGTGGGCTGGGGATATAGCGTGCTCACTTGGCATGCGTGGGCAGCCCGGGTTTGATCCTCAGCACCACATACAAAGATGTTGTGTCTGCCAAAAACTAAAGAATATTAAAAATTCTCTTAAAAAAACTCTCTAGGTGATTCTTACTGCAGAAGGTCTGCCTTTGAAAAGCCTGTGTGGCATTTCGCACTCCTGTCAGTTTGGAATCCCCATCCTTACCTTAGCAGCCAAGAAATCCCTGCATTTGAGGTGTTATTATCCTGCTTAATGTTTCCCAAGGTGTGACAGGCATACACATAGTGGCTTTAGGTATACTGTGATAAATCTTTAATAGTTTTTTTTTAAGACAAAGGAAAATTTAAGAGTAGTGCTTTGGTAAAACTAAATTGAAGTTTGATTTTTTTAAATGAAGACAGGAAAAGATATTAACAGCTTTTGTATGTCAAATCATTTGAAAGGGTATGCTAGTGTCTGTAGTTTTGGTTATGTTTCTTTTTTACCCAATTATCCTTTTTTAGTATCCATTGCTAGTATATAGAAATATAACTGTATATATTGATCTTTAATCTCCCACTACCTTGATGAACTTAGTTACTAATTCTAGTGGAATCCTTCAGTCATAATTTTTTATGTTCTTATAGGAACTTATTCAACTTATGCTTTTTAAACCACCTAAATGCACATGTTTCTCACATTTGAATCCCAGAAGTCACTCCTGGGCTGTAGAGCTATTACTAAACACACGTTTACTTAGCAACTTTCTTGAATGGCTCATAAGTACCTCACCCTCATTACAGTCTATCTTCATTTTTTTTCTTCAGACCTGCTTTTCCTGTGTTTCCAAATCTCAATGTATTTACATGAGGCCCAAACCTAAGGTTTACTTTAGATAATTCTTAGCTTGTTCTTAACTTCTTTTAGCCTTGTTGATTTTTTTTTTCTCAAATCTGTTTCCTCAGTAGTGATAAAACATCAAAATCTCATACTGTCCTAGAAGGCTTTTCTAAGAAGAAAGTTTATAGCACCAAGTTCCTACATTAAAAATAAATACCAAATATAATGTTACATCTCAAGTCTGTAGAGAAAGAACAAATACCAATATGAATAGAAGATAGGAAATAAACTCAGAAATTGCACTGCTTTTTTTAATACTCAAAGGACCAATGAAACAAAGTGCTGGTTCTTTGAAAAGGTAAATAAGATCGATTAAATCCTTAAGCAAACCGAGATCCAAATCAGCAAAATTAGAGATGGAAAAGGAGATCACCAGATACACTTCTAAAATCCAGAATCGTTAGAAGCAGGTTTGAAAAATTATACTCCAATAAGCTACAAAATTTCAAAGATATTGATAGATTTCTGACATGACCTACTCAAATTGAACCATGAGGATATAGAAAACTTTTCACTATCAAGTAATGAAATTGAAGTAGCAATTAAGTCTTGCAACAAAGAAATCTAGGACCAGATGGATTCTCGGCTGAGTTCTACCAGATCTTTAAAGAACTTCAAATTATTCCGTCAAATAGAAAAGGAAGGAACTTTGCCAAATTATTCTGTGGAGCCAGTAGTAGTCTGATACGTCTATCTGGTTTTGTTATCAAAGAAAATTTCAGAGCAATATCCCTGATGAGATGCAAAAATTCTTAATGTGTTTTTAGATGTTTATGAATACTTTAAGAACCAGGTGTGGTGGAACATGCTTGTAATCCCAGTGTCTCCAGAGTCTGAGGCAGGAAGATTGCAAGTTCAAAGCCAGCCTCAGCAACTTGGTCCTTAAGCAACTTAGCAAGACCTGGCTAGTCTTAAAACAACAACAACAAAAAAACTGGAGATGGTAGCCTAGTGCCTTGTTTCCAGCCGCTTTCCTGTGTCACCTCTTCTTCCATAATGTTCTGCCTCACCTCGAGTTCCAAGCAACAGAATTGGGTGTCTATGGAGTGAGACCTCTGAAACTTTGAACCCCTAAATACACTTGTCCTCCTTTAAAACTGTTCTTGTCAGGCCTTTGCTCACAGCAATGAAAAAGCTGACTGACACACTGGAATGTCAATTTCAGGAGGGCAGGAACTTTATCTGTTATTTATGGCTCTGTTCTTTGCATACAGAAGAGGACCTGCTCAAACATTTTTGAGTCCATGAAAGTCTGACTTTGGACGAATTAAAATCTAAGAACTTGGGGGAGAAACTTGAAGTTATAAAACAGATTTGTTCAAACTTTTCTTGGCTTAAATTAGTCTTAACCCACAACATTATAAACTTCATGAGGGCAGGGAAATGTTGGCTCTCTTATATAGCATTATATTACCTTCTCGTGTTGGCACAGTACCTTGCAAAACTTAAACACTTCAAGAAATCAATTATACTATTGACCTAAGATTTCAACTGAAAATCAGAGCCTTTATTGTTCACCAGATGCTTGTATGTGCTAAATCTCAGTCATCACAGTTCTGTGACATGGTATCACAACTGCTGTTGTGTGTATGGAGAAACTGAAGTTCCCAAAGGCTTATGAAACTATCTGATGGTGTATTAGGCGGTAAACTCATGTCGTTGATTCCATGCCTAGGGAGCTTTTCTCTGAAAGTGGCTGACACCTGTAGACAGTCGAGTCTGGCCTGTTTCTCAGAATATATTTTGCATTTTTTAGACATTTGAAAAACAACTCACATATTTTATGACACATGAAAATTATACGAAATTTGAATCTCGGTACCCTTAAAGTTTTATAGGAACATAGCCACACTTAAAAAAAAATGCTGTATGTTTTTTTTAATACCATAAACGAATAGTTCTTAAAGAGGTGGGGTGGCCCACAAAGCTTGAAATATTTATGACCCATTTTTGAGAACTCATTTGCTGATCCCAAGTCTATGCCATCTCGGAATAAGTGACTTAGCTCTACTTAGGTGGTGCAAAGAAAGGAGTAATGAACTTTCATTTTTTTCCATACTTTTTGATTCTAAATTCTAAATTTTAAGGAATTGATAGCCAGGCACTAAATTTTAAGTGTACTGAATGCTCAATTATCAAGTAGCCAGGAAAATGTTTTGTTTATTGAACTAAGGAGTCAAAAAAAATTCCCTTATTTTAATAACTACTCATTTAATAAACTTTCTATGATCATCCATAAGCACATATTGATTAAATAGTTAAATGCTTCATAATTTGACTCCTTAATGAAATGTCTTCTAGAGCGCATAATATATTCAATGGTGCTATGAAGCATCAGACCTCAAAGTATGGTGCTTTGAAGATCACTGGGGATGCTATAGAAATTCAGAGGCTTTGATTCCACCCTCTGCTTACCGAATCAAGCTCTAGAAGAGTGGCCCAGAGGTTTATGTTAAGCCTGGTGATTCCAGAATGGCTACTTAAAGGGTCATGGTTTTATTCTTATTTAAAAATGTAAGAATTTTAAAATGTCAAACTAGCTGGACTTTATGTAGTAAAGAATGTTTAGTATATACTAAAATGAATTAGGAATATTTGCTTTTCCAAAAGAGAATGGCTTCTAGCTCTGAGATATTAAATAACGTTTGAGCTCTTTCTTTGACCAATCTGGTGTTTAAGCTTTTTTCTCTCCTCTGTAGTGGTGGGGATCTAACCCAGGGTCTCACACATGCCAGGAGAGTGCTGTATCACTGAGCCATAACCCAACCCCAAAATTTGGGGACCTGGAGTATGTTTTCCCTTCATTTCTTTTTCCCTATTGTATGACCTAAGCATGCCGGTCATTGGATAGAACATACAGAAATTATTTTGAACTTACTTCCTTGGTTTGAAGGAGTTTTAAGCCACTAGATGGCAGATTCTTTCAACAGTTATTAAATTGAAAAGTCTTAATAAATTATTCCAAACTTTTCTTGGAGTCAATTTTTAGTGTAACTTTCATTCCATTACTGGAACATGCTTAGGGACTTGCATCCTGTCTGTACTTTTCTCAGCTTTGACCACCTATGTGTTACTGTCTCCTATTCTTCTCTGGTCTCTGCCTTTATTCTGGATCATTTAATTCACTTGTGTGCGTGGCGTGCTCATTCTCCATCAGTTTATTCTTGTTCCCTGATACCTATGTTCCTGCTTTCAGTTTTGGATTTGTAGAGTATCAGCACTAAAACGGACTTCATCCATCATTTGGTTCAGTTCCTTCATTTCTTGGATGGGAAAGGTGAAGTCTATAGAGGTTAAGCCAAGTACAAGGATTGGCTTCCTTATCTTTGTGTAGCTATATTTCTTTTCACATAGTGCCCAGATAAATGCTACTTAAGTGGAACATCAGTAATAAATGTTTTAAAGGATACAAAGATGAACTGGACACAGTCCCTCCCTCAAAATGGCTCCAAGTTTAGAGATAGGGATAAGTAGCTGTTATATCAAAAAAGACAGAACATAAATGCCCAGAAAATGAGCAAGATATTTGTGTTGCAAAGGACCTATCTGAACTTTCTGTTCTGTTCTCGATGCTGCTTCATCCTATAGACATAAATTAAAACAACTGCTAGAGAATCAATTAAATTCTCTACACTAAAGTACATGATATGTGGGAATTAACAAAAGTGTTTCTTATACTCTCCGAACACACCATTTATTGCCTCAGCCCTTGCTCCTGTTCATCATGTTCCCTTGGCTTAGTGTTTCTTACTTCACCCTTTATCTGTCTGGGAAATTGTTTAACGAGTGAACCCTTTGCTAGTGCTTCCCTGTGAAGCCTTTCTTGACTTCTTCCATGCAGTTAATATGCCTTGCAGGCTGTTTTTGTACATACTACAGAGGTTGCTGCAGAGGTCCTATGCAGCTGTGGTCAGTGGTTCCTAGTTACTTCACCTATAGTGAGCCAGCTCATGTTCATTCCCGTGTGTGAGTATGTCAAAGACTCTGCCCCCCTGAGCAGCATGCCACTTCAAACTGGTGAACTATGGAAGATGAGTTACATTGAAAACTGATTCCAAGGAGAATTAGAAATGATCTATTAGGGCATTTCTTTAATTTCTTCATGGCTTTGTACATAGTTGTTGTACAGTAATTACTAAGGGAGGGAAAGAAATGTCTCAAGATTAACTATAATCTTTTTTCAAAGATATTGCAACTTGTTACCCCTCATTTCGAGACTTATAATATTTCTTGCTGTTTTCCACAGAATGTGAGGTTGAAGATTTTAGGGAAAGATAATTACTTTTTTTCCTGTTATCGGTAAATAGTTTTGTTACTTCCTACATAACATGTACTTTAGTATAGAGAACTTAATTGATACTCTAAAATTGTTTTGTCTATATGATGATTAAGAATAGAAATTATACGAGCATGGTGGTGTATACTTATAATCCCAGCAACTCGGGAGGCTGAGGCAGGAGGATTGCAAGTTTAAACAGCCTCAGTAACTTAGGCCCCATGTAACTTAGTAGGATGCTATCTCAAAATAAAAATAAGGGCTGAAGATATCACTTAGTGGTTAAGTGACCCTGGGTTCAATACCCTGTTATGCACCCCCCCTCAAATTGCCTCAACATGTGATTCTAAAATTTAGCACTTTAATATTAGTATAGTTCAAAATGTAATACATATTCTGGTGGAAGAACTTAATGCAGTAGTAAATAACATTCACAAAATAAATTGCTTATTGTGTTTCTGCACTTAATTTCTACTGAAATCTGTCAGTTATTTCAGTATTAAGCCAGAAAATGCTTAAGGTTTAACCATTAATGTATAAACAACCTCCAAATGTCACAGCAAAATATATGCTAATTTCCGTTTTTTAGTATTTGACTAGAATTGTGGGTTGATACAGTGTTAAAGCCAACTTATTGAATTTTTGTCTTCTGGACATCATTAAGTTCAGAAGTTTATGTACCTAATGTGAGACATAGCATTTCTAATTCTTTTTTTTTTTTTAAAGATAGAGTGAGAGAGAGAGAGGGGGAGAGAGAGAATTTTAATGTTTATTTTTTAGTTTTTGGCGGACACAACATCTTTGTTTGTATGTGGTGCTGAGGATCGAACCTGGGCCGCACGCATGCCAGGCGAGCGTGCTACCACTTGAGCCACATCCCCAGCCCAGCATTTCTAATTCTTAAAGTTTAAAAAAAATATATATACCTAAGTACTACATAAAATTTACAACTTTTTTTAACCTCAGATGTGTGTGCATCTAGGTGGATTCACACATGAAGATCTATAAATGAGAGAGAACAGTACAATTTTCTGCTCCATTCCTTTGTCTTGGTCTTCTCTACAGGTAGCTATGATGATTTTGATGTGTGACCTTCCAATTAGTTACATTTGCCATCTTTACACTGTAAATGCAATCTGGTTGAGTTCATAAACATTGTTCGAAATATCTTCATTCTCAATGCAAACTCATTAGTAGTATAATAAGAGTTGTATTGTCCCTAAACATTCTACAGGATAGTTGTTGTAGCTCTTACGTTAATCTGTATTATTGTTCTTTGGATTTCTCCTCTTGTGATTTGCCTTTACTTACTCATCATTTTTCTTTTGAACTGATGGAAGATTTTATAAATTCTTCCTACTAACATGCTGTTTTATGTGTTATGGATAATTTCTCCTGGATATGATTTGTTATTATAGATCGAGGTTTTAATTTTTAATAGTAAATTTCAAGGAGAATGTCTTCATGATGCAAGGGCAGGAAAATATTTCTAGGTCAAGGTGCACAAAGGCTTGTGTTATGGATAATTTCTCCTGGATATGATTTGTTATTATAGATCGAGGTTTTAATTTTTAATAGTCAATTTCAAGGAGAATGTCTTCATGATGCAAGGGTAGGAAAATATTTCTAGGTCTAGGTGCACAAAGGCTAGCTCAGCAAGGGAAAGACTGATCAGTAGGGACTGAGTTGACATTCTCCTCTCAGGTGAATCTTATGTTTGCCTAATTTCATTAAATTGGTTTGTTCAGTTCTGTAAAATATTCTGATAGGATTTTATTTGAAACTGCTTGAGATTTCCATTAAGAGGAACTGTCAGCCTGAAGGTATCGACAGTCCAAAGGAGAAGGCGTTCTCTTGTGTCTTCACTCATGTCCTCATACATCTCTCACAAGCACTTTCTTGATGCTGCTCTTATGGCATTCTTGGCTAAACATTTTCTGGTGCCCTCTTTAATGATGTGACTTTCGCCTCCTTCTACCCCTGTTGCTGTGCTCCTTTCCTTTCTACCTCATTTGCTGAAACCTGGCAAGAGAAGAGATGGGGGTCTCTTTTAACCAGCTTTTAAATGCTGTGACCAAAATACTTGACAAGAACAACTTGGAAGAAGGCAAGTTTATTTGGGGCTCATAGTTTGAGAGGCCACAGTTCAGATGGCCAACTCCATTGTTCTTGGCCTCAGATGAGGCAGCACATCATGGGGGAGGGGCCTAGCAAAGGAAAGCTGCTCTGCTCATGTCAGGATCAAGAAATAGATGGGGGTAAAGGGCCACAGGGAAGATGCCGCCTTCCAGGGTACAGTCTGAGTGACTCACCTCTAGCCAGGTCCCCCTGTCTACAGTTAACACCCAGCCTATTCAAACTGGGATGGACTGATTAGGTTATAGTTTTAATCTAATCACATTCCTGCATTGAAACAGACACTTTTGGGGGAACACTTCATATCCAAACCAAACCATGACAGTCTATAGTACCTTCACTCTGTGCTGCTTAAGGAGAAAGTTGGAGACTCACTTTTTAGTCACTTGTGAAACATCTATTGAGTATATTGTATTGGGCCTGAGATGCCTGTCTTTTCATTTCCATTGTCTGATTTTATGTAAATTGCATAGTTTTACCGATGGAACTTAATTTTTCACTGGCCACTGCGTTGTTGCCCTGGAAGCCTCTTCTAAACACAGCGAACATGTTGGAGAACGTTTATTTGCTTGGCCAAGCATCACGGCTAGCCTGCTTTTATTAATCATTTGTAAGTTAGCTTTAGCCAACATTGTATATCTTGAAAACAAATGGATTAAATTGATGACTTGAATTGAGGTTGATCTTCCATGGCATGTATAACTGAAGAAAATCTTTCAATAGACTGAAATGGGCTTATCACCTACCAGCTGTCATCTGTGCCACTTAATCCCATGCTTCTCCTGGCTTTTCACTCTTTGCCCTCTGTGAGCTTTGGAATGCAGAGCGAGTATATTGCTCATCTCTCTGTTCGCTGCATTGCACACAATAGTTACCAGTTACTTGTTCTGTGGGTGTATGGAGTCATTTCAGTGTCCTTCCCTTGAAACATGTGAACAGTCAAGCCTGCTTGCATATGTGCACATGTGCATTCTTCTAATGCATGTGGAATGCTGAAGTGCTGGTGTCCCAAAGCTGCCCTCTCAGTGGGGAACAGCACATGATTAGGGTCATCATTCTGCTTGTTTTTCCACTTATTCTTCAGTCTGGTATGAATGAAGAAAAGGGTTTTGGATGTGAGTTGTCCCCCAAAAGCTCACCTGAGACAACGTAAGATAATTCAGAGGAAAAATGATTGGGTTGTGAGAATCTTAACCCAGTCGGTGAATTTATCCCATGATGGGGATTAACTGAGGGGTAACTGAAGTGGTAGTGTGGGTGGAGGAGGTGGGAACTAAGGCATAGTCTCTTTGTGTATATTTGTATGTGGGTGGAGTTTCTCTGCTTCTTGGTCACCATGTGAGCTGCTGCCCTCTGCCACACACTCTACCAAGATGTTCAGTCTCATCTTGAACCCTAGAAATGGAGCCACCTTTTTATGGACTAAGACCTCTGAAACTGAGTCCTGAAACTTTTTCTCCCCTATAGTTGTTCTGGTCAGATCCTGTAGTCACAGCAGTGAAAAAGCTGACTAAGATAAAAATAGTGGGAAGCAGGTACTGAATCTCTTCTGTTCTCAGTGAGCTTATCTGTAGTAGCCAATTTAATCTATGCACAGTCATTTGTCAAAATTAATGGAGAGGAAGTATCTTCCAGGACTAAGAACAGGAGATAAGGGATCTGAATTCTTACCCCTCTAACTCCTTCAGTAGTCAATAAGAGTTTCATATTTTGTTGTTATAAATACAATTAATATAATGGAAATTATGTATTGAATACATTAAAATATTCAACATAGTATACATACTTTTAATATATATGTTGCAATTGATCAGAGAGGGTACTTATTTCAGTTATCAAAGAATTGTTTTATTATGGCCTTTTGGGGGGATTTGTTGAGTATTCTTAGTGGTGGCTTTTTTTTTTTTTTTGGTACCAAGGATTGAACTCGGGGCACTGAACCACTGAGCTGCATCCCCAGCCCTATTTTATTTATAGACAGGGTCTCACTGCGTTGCTTAGTGCCTTGCCATTGCTGAGGCTGGCTTTGAATTTGCAATCCTCCTGTCTTGGGCTCCTGAGCCGCTGGGATTATAAGTGTGTGCCACCATGCCCATCCTTTAGTGTAATTTTTATTATAAGGTACTGGTTTTTAAAGCTGTTTTATAAATAATATTTTTTCCTTTGAAAAATATTATAATTGGATTGGAACTATAAATATTCAGAGTTACCTGTTTTCTATTCAGAGTTTATCCTAGTAACTGGACTTTTGGGAAAAATTTCTTTATGGAAAATTTGAAGCACATACAAATGTAGAGTAGGATTCTTGTAGAGCTATAGACTTACCATTGAATTTTCAGCCGCTCATGGCCTGTCTCATTTCATCTTGATCCCAGATATCCCTTCACCTGAACTATTTTGAAGTAAATCCTGGACAACATGTTTTATTTGTAAACACTTCAGTATTTCTACAAAATAAGGACTCTACCGAATGATACCATTATTACGTTCAGAGAAAAATAATTGCCTACATCTTC
Source organism: Spermophilus citellus (assembly GCF_964194105.1). Lineage (NCBI taxonomy): Eukaryota > Metazoa > Chordata > Mammalia > Rodentia > Sciuridae > Spermophilus > Spermophilus citellus. The sequence goes on along the minus strand of NW_027672891.1, from coordinate 444,737 downwards.
AGATACCAGCCTCTGCTTGCTGAGATGACTCATCTTTCTGTTTTCCTCTCTTCTGCTTTCTTGCTGTATGAGTTCTTAAGAAACCACATCATTGACTTTTGTATGTTTCTAACTTTTAGATTTGTTATGTCTTTTTAGTGTTTGACAGTTTTCTTCATCTTTTTTGTCTAAATTGGTAGTTAGTTTAGAGGGATAGTATAATTTTATCTGTACTAGATAAAATTGGGGAAATAACTTCATTGTAGCAGTCATCTATTTGAACAGAATGAATGCTATGGCCAAGTAATACTTGCACTATTAGCTTGACTTTGGACCAAAATCTTTTGTCCTTGGGAACAGGTTAATTGTTTTTGTGCTAAGGATTTGCCTTGGTTAGAAATAACCTAAACAGGTTGTTTCAAGCTGTCATCCCATAATTTGCTATTTTCCATTTGCTGGGGTAAAGTTGGAAGAGCTCTACATAATAAAACAATAGGAAGAAAACTATAAGTGAAGGCTCAAGTTGTGTTTCTGTGGTTAAAGTTCATTTAAATGACTTCATGGATTTTGAGTTTCGCAAAGCTTTCTGGTTAAACTCGGCAGGATTTTATGTAGCTTAGAAATTTTTAGACTTAAGAGTATATGTTAGAGATTAGGTTTTTTATTAGAAATTAAATGATCAAGTGAGAGGAGCTGTTGGACTGTCTGATAGATCTTCTGTGTTTTGGGGCTGGGAATGAAACAAGGTGTATTTTAGTTTTCTGTGGCCACTGTAATAATGTTTGTTATTACAAACATCATGGCATGAAACAAATTTATCTTACATTTTAATAGGTCAGAAGTTTGAAATGGATCTTGCTGGGTTCAATCAAATGCCAGCTGGGCTATATTCTTTTCTGGAGGTTTTTCTAGATTTTAGAAGCTGCCTAGATTCCCCATCTTATGGCCCCTTCCACCTTCAGAACCAGAAATGGCCAAATGAGTCTTTCTCATATCACCTCCCATCAAGCTGACAGACTTCTACCTTCTCCCTTCACTTTTAAGTAACCTAGTGATTACACTGAGGCTACCTGGAAAATCCAAGATAATCTCCTTATATGAAGGTCAGTTGATTGGCAACTTTAGTTCTATCTGCAGCCTTTAATTCACATAATATATCTACAGGTTCCCTGGATTAGGGCGGGCACATCTTATATGTATTGGCATTATCTGTCTACCTCACAAGGTAGGTAGAAAGAGCAGAAGTCAGATGTTGCTTTTATAGTAATACTGTTCTGTTTGACCATCCTGGGGCATGTACCTATGAAGGGAAAATGAGGTGCTCATGATGTTGCATCATGTACTGATATATAGATAATTGTATAACATTTAAAAGTTACCTTTAGTTAATATGGCCATATGATTCAGTCTTGCGATATGAAGAACCTTATTGAGTGTTGTTTTCTTTCCTCTTTCAGTTTCTATCCAAAAACTATAAATTTCAAGTTTTGTTTTTCCTGTGAGTATACAACAGGAGCTTTGTGAAGACAGGTTTGTAAATATTGATGTAGAGAGGCTTGATGCAGTTTTCTGTCATTTTGGGGCAGTGGTAGATGTCCACCATGTGGACATGGCCAAAGAAATCTCTGCATGAAAGTCTTTTCTGTTTCTTGGGCAGCAGGCAGTTTTTAGAGCATGGGGGAAACTTTTTTTTATTAAAAAAAAATTGGATAAGTTCATGGCTTTTGTCCTGTTATCTCTCTCGAGTGTACTTTCATCGGGAACAACTCATGACAATTAGTGTTTTCTTTAATGTATCAAAACTTTCTAACCTTTTCCCTTTTTTTTGGTACTAGGGATTGAACACAGGGGTGCTTAACATCCTCAGCCCCTTTTTATTAGAGACAGGGTTTCGCTAAGTTGCTTAGGGCCTCGCTAAGTTCCTGAGCCTGACTTTGAACTTACGATCCTTCTGCCTCAGCGTCCCCAGCCACTGGGATTACAGGCATGCGCAACTGTGCCTGCTAACTTTATTTATTTATTTATTTACCACAAATGATTGTTATACAGGACCTTGGCAGAGGTACTGAACCTAATTTAACTTTAAAAGTCTTGGCTACTTGAATTCCATTGTTGGTCAGCTCAGTTTATATAATGTTAATCCAGTAACATCTTTTAACTTTTCTTATATGTTAAGCTGTTTGCCATGTTGGTAACTTGTCTCCAGTTGTTGATTGGTTCACGGAAAAGTACACCGATCATAATGTGCAGTCTTACTTCTAAAGAGTCGTTGCCACATGGCTCTTTGCCTCAAGAACTCACAGCTGTCATTTCTCTTGGATGTGGTGGAGTTGTGCCCTGAGTGCATCACATATGTTGCTGTCATTTAATACGTGTATCTATATGAAGCCACACAACTGTTAATGCTTGCTGCTGGCAAGGTGTGATGGAAGTTTATAAAATACTCACACATGCAGATATGAAGGTAAAGCTGGGATCAAGTGGAGTGCTGCTTTCTGATGGAGAAGCATACTTAAATAGTTATGCCATCGGGGATGGGGGTATAGCTCAGTTGGCAGAGTGCTTGCCTTGCATGCACAAGGTCCTGGGTTTGATCCCCAGTGCAACAACAACAAAAAAAGTTACACCAGCAATCTTTATTTACATGTCTCATTATCAGGTTAAAGACAATGCAAGCATTATTCTTTGTATTCATGAAACTTACAGAACTAGAAGCAGCTAAGCAGCTTTTGCACAGTTGCAATGTACAATGTTCTTTGTGCAGTACTCAAGGAGGTCCATTGTTTAAAGTTACTGTTAAGTGGGCAAGAGTATCAGAACTGGTGAAACGCTGTGGTTGTCTTGCATGAGAATTTCTTTATCCCTGGGAGCTATGTGCATGAGATCAAGGCCTAAACTGACAAAACTCTTGCAGGGAGACTCCTCTGGCAGTTGGTAACTATAGCAGCTAGGCATCCTGTTGCTCGTGTACCAGGAACATTCCCAGGTAGCAGGCATGCCACAGCTATGACGTCTCATTGTAGACTCCCAATCTCAGTTACTGTTCTGCCACTCTATCATCACTCTACAAATGCTTACTGTTAGGACACAGGCAGTTTCTCCAATATGCTGTTGCCAGCCTTAAGACATTTTTTCCCTTCACTTCTCAGGTACCATCTGATTTCAGGTGCTTGAATGTATAGGCTTTCCTTCTCAAGTGAAAGGGACATTCCAATTGGTTTTCTTTTCATTGTTTTGTCTGAAATTTTCTAAACTTAATATATAATAATTTAGCTTTCTTTACAGAAGCTTTTTTGTACTTGGTATTTTTCTGTTATTTTGTTCATATTTGCAGTTCATCAATTCTATTTGTCTACTGTCTAGACTTCTTCTGGTTGGTGGATGTGAGACTGTGGACATGGGCCCAACAACAGCAGCTGGCTGTGGCCTTTCTGCATGGAGAGTTCTTTCGGGATCACCTTATTACAAGCAGGTCACTAATGGTGGAGATAGGGTTACTACGGTAAGCATTAGTTACAACCTTTTACTTTTCTAATTGTTCTTACACAAATAAACCCTTTTTATGATTTAATGCAAGAAATAATTTTGTCTTAAATGAGGAAGGTTAATTGGTACTAATTCAATTTCAGTTCTTTCAGATATCAAGTTGAACAGAGTATATTGAATTTTTTTGTGGTTCTATGTAGTAATATTTTCAGATATTAGAAAAACAACCTGAGAGTAGTCTAATTACTTGTTTTTGCCTTTTTAGACATTAAAAATTATCAAGCACCTTTTATGTTATGGCAACTATGTGGAATGCTTTTGCATGTATTAGCTTACCTAAGTAACTCTTTGAAGGTTTGTTCATGAGGAAACTGTGGTTAAGTTGCCCTGGGCTACCTAGCTAGCAAGTGGTAAAATCAGAATAGAAATTTCAGAAATTCACCAGTCCATTTTCTTAACTGCCATGCCGTGCTTCCTTTCAATACTGTTCCTTTTTCTATGAACTATTTGTTATGTATAATTAATTGGGCTTCTGTTTTGCGTCAGACACCCTTTGGGTTAGTTGGCTTTCTGTTGCTGCAACAAAATACTGAGATAAACATTCAAGGAGGAAAAACTTATTTTGGCTCAGTTTCAGAGGTTTTACACGATGGTGGCTTGTCCCCGTTAAGGCAGTAAGTCATGGTTGGAACACATGGTGAAGAGGCTACTCACCTCATGGCCCATGGGGAAGTGAGAGAAGAGGCCAGTGTCCCAATAGCCCCTTCGAGCGTACACTCCCCAGACTTCCTTTCACTGGCCTTTCTGCATGGAGAGTTCTTTCGGGATCACCTTATTAGAAGCAGGTCACAAAAGGTTCCACTGCCATTAAGTAGCACCATGAGCTGGGGACCAAACCTTTAGTGGTCCCTTGGAAGACATTCAAGTTCTACATAATAGGCTATAATAGTAATAGGCTAGGCTGTATTGTGATGATTTAGACAATCCTGTCAAGAAGCAGACCTTGGAAGATGGAAAGATCTACCTTACTCTTGGATAGGCAGAACTAATGTTATCAAAATGACCATACCACCAAAAACACTATATAGATTGAATGCAATTCCAATTAAAATCCTAATGACATTCCTCATAGAAAAATAGAAAAAGCAGTCATGAAATTCATCTGGAAAAATAAAAGACCCATAATAGCTAAAGGAATCCTTAGCAGGAAGAGTGAAGCAGATCTTAAACTATTCTACGGAGCAATAGTAATAAAAACAGCATGGTAATGGCATAAAAACAGACTGGTAGAACAATAATACTGAATAGAGGACACAGAGACTAACCCACAAAATTATAATTATATTAGGCAAAGGCACCAAAAACATGCATTGGAGAGAAGATAGCCTCTTGAACAAATGGTGCTGGGAAAACTGGAAATGAAATTAAACCCCTCTTGCCATGCACAGAACTCAATGGATCAAGGAAGGACCTAGGAATAAAATTGGTGACCCTGCGTCTAATAGAAGAAAAAGTAGGCCCTAATCTCCATGTGGAAGTAGGCCCCAACTTCCTTAAGACTCCTTTAGTGCAAGAATTTAAATCGAGAATCAATAAATGGGATGGATTCAAACTAAAATGTTTCTTTTGCTAAGGAGAAACTATCTGTGAGGTAAATAGTCTACATCTTGGGAGCAAATTTTAACCCCTCACACATCAGATACAGCACTAATCTTCAGGGTATATAAAGAACTCCAAAAGCTAAACACTAATAAAACAAGCCAGTCAATAAATGGGCCAAGGATCTGAACAGACACTTTTCAGAAGATAATATATAATCAACAAATAGATGAAAAAATGTTCATAATTACTAGCAATTAGAGAAATGCAAATCAAAATTACACTAAGATTTCATCTCACTCTAGTCAGAATGGCAGCTATTAGACGAGTGTTGGCGATGATGTGGGGGGAAAAAGTTACACTCTTACATTGCTGATGGGACTGCAAATTTGCAGCCAATATGAAAAGCAGTATGGACATTGCTTGGAAAATTGATAATGGAACCACCATTTGACACAGCTATTCCTCTCCTCAGTCTATACCCAAAGGACTTAAAAACGGCATGCTACAGTGACACAGCCACATCAGTGTTTATAGCGGCACAATTCATAATACCTAAACTGTGGAACCAACCTAGAAGCCCTTCAGTAGATGAATAGATTAAAAAAGTGGCATTTATATACAATAGAATATTACTCAGCAATAAGAGAGTAAAATCATGGCATTTGCATATGTTAAGTGAAATTACCAATGTCAAAAAACTAAATGCCAAATGTTTTCTCTGATACAAGGAGGGTGATTCATAGTGGGGTAGGGAGGCGGAGCATGGGAGGAATAGACGAACCCTAGATAGGTTTGTCTAGAGGTTATTGTGATAGCTTCTTTTGTCAGGGGAGAGGGGTGGGAAGGGAAGGGAGGAGACAGGGGTTAGAAATGATGGTGGAGTAAGATGGACATCATTATCCCAAGTACATGTATGAAGATTCAAATGGTGTGAATATACTTTGTATATAACCAGAGATATGCAAAATTGTGCTGTATAACATGAATTATAATGCATTCTACTGTCATACATAAATAATGAAAAGCAAAAGGCCTAAAATCTCAGTGGCTTACCCCATGAAAGTTTATTTATTTGTGGCAAAGCTGTGGTAAAGCTTTGCACAGTGGCAAAGCCTGATGTTGATACTGTGATTCTTCTGGACAACTTGTTCTAATTGGTGAAGAAAGGATTCTTGGAAGATAACCTCTTTTCTAGCTATAAAGGGACACCAGTAAGTACTTTTATGTTCAGAAGGGTGAGAAGAACTAGGTGTATGGGTGAGTACTGATTGTGTTTACCATCTTGAATACCCACCCTGTAATATTACATATCTTGGGTATTTCTGTAGGCTGTATGAAAACAAGCATTTACCACATTATTTGTTACATAGTGGGCAATTAGATCCTTTTCAGATGAGGGAAGAAACTGAGAAATTTAAGGATGGCACAATGTAAGTGAATGTGTTAGGCTGTTTGTTTCAATGATGAATGTATTGTTTTTTTTCTTAAAATGTTATTGACTTTAACCTTATAAAACAATGACTTGGTATTGAAAAATAAGTATTTTCGAAAAGAAATACTAGCAATTATATACTTTCATTAGTAATATTGTGTTTTAGCATTTGGTATATACTGAAATGTCTGAATGGGATTTAATCCAACAAAGTTGTAATTGTTTTTTTGTTTTTTAATTCATTGAACACAGGGTGGTGTTACACATGCTAGGCAAATGGTCTACCACTAAGCTACATGTGCACCCTTTTAAATTTTTATTTTGAGGCACAATCTTGCTAAATTACTGTGTGTCTTATAAATGGTGAGATTGACCTTGAACTTGGGATTCTCCTGCCTCAGCCTCCTGAGTTATTGTGATTACAAGTGTGCAACACTACATCTCACTAATTTTAATTTTTTTAAAAAGTGATTATGACTTATGGGTTTATATGGCATCGGACCTTGAATCAGTTTAGATTTGGAGATGAACTTATTTTGTACTAGGCTTTGTGCTTTGACTTCCATTTATTAACCATCTACCTATTCTACTCATTTATGCTGCCTGCTTAACCTGGGGAGCAGAGCAGTGATAAGGAGCTGAAAGCTCATGAGAGTCTAAGCACTGAAGATGGAAAAGGGGATAGGCCAGTTCTTGTGGCCCTGTTTAGCACTTCCTTCCCATATGAAATTACGTACATATCTAATTTATACTCCGATTATCCTATCAAATAAAAGTGAAGTAGGAGTCACTTATACATACTTCACACATTATTTTTTGTTTGTAGCTTATTACTTGTGTTTATTTCTCTGAATTAACTCATATCCATCTTCTGGTTTTATATGTAAGATGTATAAGGGCAGATCTTGGAAAGAGGTTGAGGAATTTCTCCTCTCAAATCTGCCTAAAGCAGGTATGATGTCTTAAGCTTATTTTCCAGGGGTTCAATCAAAACATAATCTTTAGGAAAGTCTGTACACAGAGAGGGAGATAATACACAGATGTGACAAAATGTATATAATTGGTCAACCCAGATGAAAGGGATACTGGTGCTTCATTGTACAATGCTGTAGCTATGAAATTTGACAAAATAAAAAATACGGGGGGGGGGAAGGTAAGTGTGGAGGATGCTAGGAGAGGTAAAGCAGGCAAAGTGTGAGTGTTTTTGTACCCGTAGTCGAGCGTATTTGTGACAGTGCATTCCAGGAAAGGAGATTTCATGGAGTTCTATTGCATATTAGGAAACCATTTTTCTCCTGACTTGCTGGAGTTCTCTTGTGCTATCCCTATGCTCCTTGCTGATGTATTAGAAGCTACTGTGCTCTATATAGTCACTGCTCATCTCTGGCCTGAGGCTTTCATATTGAAGTCTTAAAAGAAAATAGCTTTTGCACTGACAAAATAAGTTGGGAAAAATATTGAATTGCAAATTGAATGCCCTTCTGTATGATTAACTTCTTGAAATGTTGCAAGTGTATTTTAATTAGTGGCTTTTAAATTTGTCTTGCAGCTAAACTTAAAAATGTTCTCCACAGGTGTCACCTACTTCCGAAAAACTTGAGGTTATAGCTATAGTTCCTTTTGTCAGGGGACGGGTATTGTTCTCATTGAACTGCCTGTTAATCTGTAGAGTTGCTGTTGTGCTGGGGTATATATTGACTGAAAAATGCTGTGGGGCATGTATTCTAGGCTGCTAGGTTGTAAGAGAAACTATGAAAAATTCAACATATGCATTGACTAGTTTCCAAACTAATGTTAGTGTCTCATATGTGAGATAGTTTTACTTACCTATCACTGCTCCAAGTGTTACGAATATAAAGATATTAGTATAACTGTCCACAGATAAGTACAATAAGCTGTAAAAGATACCAGGTCAGATTCTAATAACGAGGACCAAGGAAAAGTGCAGGCTCTAGAGACAGAGGCTAATATTGAATTCCTGCTCATCCCTTGCCATTTCAGGCTTTGTCTAGGATCCACAGGAGAAATGTATGTGAAAGTGTTTGATAAACTCAGATGCTCTACAGGGTCAAATATTATTGCCTATTTTTTTAAAGTTAAAAATCTTGAAGATAAATATATAAAAATGAAGACTGACTTTTTATATGATGCTGCTTTTTCAATTTACATTGTTATAGTGGAAAGAATACAGGCTTTTTGGAATCTTGTTTACCTAAAAATTCCTATTTTTCTGAGAAAATAGAAGCATAAGGAGAAGAGGTCTTCCATGAGATTTTACCATCTGCCTGGGGCCCTACGTGTGTACTCTGTTGTCATGGCAGGTGCTGTCCTTGCTCTAAGGCCAAGCCGTCCCTTTGTCCTCTAGATCTGCCTAGATAATTGAAGAATGTTCACCTACACTAAGATTTTGCTGTCTCATAGACTTACCAACTTATAAGATGCTTTTGTTCCTCCTCTAATAAAACTCTTGGCCTCCCTTGCCCTCCAGCCTCCGTCCCTTTTCTTTTCCTTAAAGTGTTCACATGTTGGCTCTGCTGGCTTCCAACTCTGTCCTTTCCATTTTCTCTCCAGTTCACTTAAATGGGAATTTAGCTCCATCTTTTTATTTAAAATATTCTTATCGATGTTATCTATCCTCCAATGTCTTGTCAGTTTTATTGGTATGCTTAAATTCCTAATAGTTGCTTAGATAAAAAAAAATCAGTAAGCTTATTCTATTTTCCTTTCCCTTTACTTTCTGCTCCGTTTTATTTGGATTATTTCTTTGTCACAATATATTCTATTTACACATACTTTGGACTCTCATTTCCACTTTAGTCTTAGATATGCATTTATGCATTTTAAAATGCTTGGAGTTAGTTTTTTCATTGAAGTTTTCCCAGTCATCTCTTGACTGAAGTTTGTAGTAGATATTTTGAGAAGGGCTCATAGCTGATTTTTTTTAACTTCAAAATTATTTTTCCAGAGTTTTGATATTTTACCTTTTCTACCTATAGAATCTTGATTCACTTTCAGAAAACCTTAGGAATTTCTACTCTTATTTTCTTGGTATGCAGGGTTTAAAAGTCTGATTTAATCAAATCATTCCCCCTTTGTATAATCCATTTTGCTTGGAGGTTTTTAGATTTTTTTTTATCTGTGAAATCTAATAACTTTTCTAGAATGCTGGAGCTCATCATTCAGTGCTAATTTCCCCAGATATGTCTGCCTTTATGACTTAGAGACTCTGATCTTTTTCTATTTCTGGAAAGTTTCTTGGATTATAATTCTAGATATTTTGTGCACTGGTTTTCTTTCAGGTTCTCTGGTAATCAGTTTTTTAGATTTTACTCTATTTCATTTCCTTTTAATTTTCATCTCCTTTTCATGTATTGTTTTCTTGCCTTTATTTAAAGCTCCTTAAATTTTCCCAGTTGTTTCTTGACTGAAGTTAATCTTTAGAGATGTTTTGAGAAGGCTCATAGTTGATGAATTTTTTTTTCAAAATTTGCATACCTCTTTTAAAGATGATTTTCTTATTCCCAAATTACATAAGCTGCTTGTTATTCGCTTTTAAAAAATATTTATTTTTAGACACAATACCTTTACTTATTTTTATGTGATGCTGAAGATCGAACCCATAGTCTTGCACATGCGAAGCGAGTGCTCTACCGGTGAGCCACAACTCCAGCCCAGCCCCTTATTGTTCACTTTTACAAAAGATTTCTTGTCTAATTATTTTCTGAGTTCTTGAGTTTCTGATTAAGGTTAAGTTTTCTATGCCCTCAAATGTGTGACAAAGCAGTTTTGTTCTCTTTAGAATGTTAGGTTTAAGTTTTCTTTTGGTTTATGGTTGTTCTTCCAGATGTAATGTACCTTTATTGATACATGTGAAATTTTGTATTCTGGTTTTCTGCAATGTATGTGTAAATCTTTTTCTTAGTGCTTTTAAATGATATTAAACTGCTTTACAAGATTTCCAGCCCAGTGATGCCCTCTTTGGCTAGTGTAGCATAGTTAGGTACTCTGACTGGTTGGTGTCTGTCTGGTGGTGGAGAACAGCTATGGGTCTGTGGATCTCTCTAGTTGCTTGCTGTTTCCTGGGCTTCTTTCCTCTTCACTACTCAATTGCAAAGTGTGCTTCTCCCTTTTTAACCCTTGTTCTCCTTCAGAATCGGTGTTCAGAAGATTGGTCCTTCACATCACACTGACACTTAGTTCCTTATCAGCAGTCTGACTGATGGATATGGATGGTTCTTTTTTTTTTTTTTTAACTGTTTTCAGACTCAGTAAATTGAATCGTGTTAGCTGTGGATTTTGACAGACTTTTGACTTTGCTAGCTTCCTTGACTGTGCCCCCATTGGGCCCTACAGTATTTGTTTCAATCTGCCTTTGTTTGCCACCAAGCATTGGTGGAGGTTGCGGTGGGGATGAGTGAGCAGAAACAAGGTGAGACAACAGGATAGGGCGATTTTTCTCATTTTATGCAGTTATTTTCAAGGTGAGTTTTCATGTATCTTAATAATCGGAGGGTGTTTTTTTTTTTTTTTTTTTTTTAAAGAATATAGTGGGAGAAATGTTGCTAGGCCATTACTACTTCAGCTACTGAGAATTTCTCACCACTTTTTAATGTCAATTTAACAGTATCTGTTTTGCCCACCCCCTATCCCCCCTTAACTAGGGCAAAATTCATATAGCATAAAATAAAGCATATCCATTTTAAAGTATACAATTCAGTGATAGTACATTTACTATGTTGTGAAACCATCAATACCATCTATTTTAAAGTCATTTTTACCATCCCAAACGAAAACCTGTTATCAAACAGTTGATCCCTTTTCCCTCATCTCCCTAGCTCCTGGAAACCACTGGCTTGCTTTTTGTCTCTATAGACTTTACCTCTTCTGAATATTTCATCAAAGTGGAATCATACATTTATGTGATCTCAGGTAGCTGGCTTCTTTGACTTATTAAAGGTTTTTAAGGTCCAACCATTACGTCATTCCTTCTTACGGCTGAATAATAGGTTTACATAAACAACATGTTTTTATATACTAATTAATGCGTATTTGGGTTGTTTCCACTTTTCAGCTATTGTGAACAATATTTCTGAGTATTCAGGGACAGGTATTTTGAATACCTGTTTCTAATTTATGCATAGATCTACAAAAGAATTGCTAGGTCATATGATAATTTTCCCTTTAACTTTTCCACAATGACTATAGTACCTTGTGTTCCCACTAGTGATATATAATTGTTACAAATTGTTGACATGCTCAATAACACTTATTTTTCGGCTTTTAAATTAGTTGTCTTTCTTGCTTTTGTAAGTATAGTTCTTAAATCTAAACACAAATTAATCTTGTGCTGTTCATTTTTTTTGTGCTGGGGATTGAACCTAGGGCCTTATGCATGGTAGGCAAACACTTTACCAATTGAGCTATAACTCCAGCCTCTTATACTGTTATTTTAAATATTGATTTCTAAATGATGAATTTTTCTCCAGTATTTTAAGAGTGTAGAATGAGTTTCTTAATGAATAAAATTTGTTGGAAGTTTTGAAATTTTCTGTAGTGGTGCTAGGATAACTGGTAATCTGGGACAGCCTCAGTTAAGAGCTTGTGGTAGATGGTAATATTTATAAATTGTATTAGACTTTTTTATATTTTAAGAAACCATTGGATGTTGGATATATTTTGTAACATTTTACCAGTTGGTAGTTCCCCCGCCCCCTGAACTGAAAAGAATCTCACAAAGATTCTTGACACCTGTTGGAAATTTTCTTAACAATTGTAAAAAAAAAAAAAAAAAACATATATATATATATATATATATACTTGATTTGCTGTAGATTTGTTTTTATAAGAATGTTTACAGTGAAAAATTTTTTCATTAATTTTTCTTTGTATAATGTGCATTTATTTTGTAGGTACCAAAGACACTAGGATTATTAAGGATGTTAAGTGTCAAGTTTTACAGTCGCCAGGGACAAGAACAGGTAATGCAAATTTGTTTAACCTTGTGCTTCTCATTTTCACCAGAGTACCCGTAAAGTTAAAAGTTGAGTGAACTTTGAATATTATAGATCTTCATCCGGGTGTATTCATAATTATACACTATGCAGATATATGCACTAGTAAAAACTTAGTTATTCATTAGTATGTCTCAACTGGAAAAAAAAAAAAAACTTTAAAGAGAAATAGAGAATGAGCCTAGTTTCCTTGGGTTCTGAAGACAGCCTAAAGAATTCTCCTAGAAGCATACATATATCTATGAATTTGTTTTTTTCCCCCCAATGGCAACACTACCTCATCTTATTATAGAATCGGGAAGAAACATTTTTTCCCCCCACAGTTTGGACACTGATGCCATGGAGCATTTTACAAAAATAAAACCTTAATATACATATTGACTCACAAATACGTATACAAGTCTATGTCCCATTCTGCAAACTGCTATGTAAAATTTGAGAATGGTACCACTATTTCCATTGACTTTTGAATATATAGAGACATGAATGACAGCATATAATTCATTTGTATCTTGATTTTTAAACCATATTGTCTAAATTTGTTGTAATATAAACATTTTCTTCAAATGTTTAAAATTAAAGATTCAAGTGAAACAAGATACTTCTAATTTCTGCTAATCGGAGAACAATAACTTTTGCAAAAACAGCTGAAATTTAATGTAACAGATGTCCCTTAAGTGAATTGGTGATGCTACTGAATACAGATCTAACATCTAATTATAATTTTTTTATTATTGTCAAATCATTACATAGCTCTTGACATATCATATTTCATACATTTGATTCAAGTGGGTTATGAACTCCCACCCCCCACCCATACAGATTGCAGAATCGCATTGGTTACACATCCAGGTTTTTACATACTGCCATACTAGTGTCTGTTGTATTCTGCCTTTCCTATCCTCTACTATCCCCCCTCCCCTCCCATCTTCTCTCTCTACTCCATCTACTGTAATTCATTTCTCTCCCTTGTTTTTTCTCCCTTTCCCCTCACTTCCTCTTATATGTAATTTTATATAACAATGAGGGTCTCCTTCTATTTCCATGCAATTTCCCTTCTCTCTCTTTCCCTCCCACCTCTCCTACCTGTTTAATGTTATGCTAAGTGAAGCTAGCCAATCCCCCCCCCAAAAAAAGCCAAATATCTTCTTTGATATAAGGAGAGCAACTAAGAACAGAGCAGGAAGAGCATAAGAATATTAACATCTATGAATTTTTTTAAAAAAATCTTGTGGAGTTTTAAAAATTCCTTTTCACAATAGATCATTTTTGTTGGCTTCTCATAAAACTAAAAAAAAATAATCCTCAAGTTTGACATTACTGTTCCAAGAGATGAGAAGGAGCCACGTTGATTTAGGGTTTCAGGTATCATTTATTTTACTGATTTGTTACTTAGAGAAGCATGGTCCATGACAATTGAGTTGGACAGTTTCATTCTGAATATTAGTAATACATATCGGAATTGCCTCCAGGGGATCTGGTTATATTTACTCTCGGTGTGACTCTCAAAAGAATCTTGACCTACAAGGGAGAATCAGTTCCTACTCCTGTTATAGGAAGAATCAAATAGCCTGATTTTTCTACTTCAATTTATTTACTGAGCCAAGGGGAGAAATGTAATAAGCATTCTGTTTCACCATTTGTATTTCATATATTTTAAATTTTAGGTCCTATTTCTCTGCCATTGACTTAAGCTTAATCATGTAGTCTGGATAGATTTGCCGTTCTGTCTGTAGTGATGAGCAAAAGCCCTTACTGTTCTTTGTGTCTAGAAAGTCACTTTTTTTCTTAGTCCTTTGCATATTTGAACTCTTTTCTAGTTAGCATTCATTTATTTTATTTTGTGAGGACTTTTAATGTAATGAAGCTAATCTGGTACTCCATAATAAAATCCATATTGTCTTCTATAATTTTTGGGATTTAAAAAAATTTATATGTATATTTTATTCTAATCAGTTATACAGTACAGCAGAATCCTTTGATACATTATACTCAAATGGAGCAGAATGTTTCACTTTGTGCATGAAGTAGAGTCACACCATTTTGTAGTCATACATGTACCTGGGGTAGCTGTATCCATCTAATTCCACCATCTTTACTGCCTCCATGCTCTGTATTTTTAATTATTTCATGAAGTTTTCTTTATTTTGTAGACAAAGAAACATAGGCAAGGCTAAATGACTTGGCTTTTGCCTTGAAGTTCATTTTTTCTAATTTACTGTGTTGCCTCTATTGGTCTTTTCATTACCATGAAAAGATGCATTACCTTGCCTTTCTCCCTGGATCCTTTTCTCATTGTTCCTAGTATTATCTAAATAATAACTTTATTTTTAATAAAATTAAAATATTCATTTAAAAAAATCTGTTGACTGTAATTAAGCGAGAATGTGGAATTTCAGTATTCATTTATTTCATCAGTCAGCAAGCACTTTCTCGGAGCTAGAGAATAGAAGGATGCCCTTATGTGTAGAGAGACAGACTCAGACAAGAGCCTTCTGTGACCTGCCCTCTCACAAAGCATTACAGAAGGAGCATTCAACTCTGGTGGTGACACTTGTTCTAATGGTGAAGGGAGGAATAGTTCCTCAGGCAGAAAGGGGAAGGCTTTGTAACAGAAGTAGAGTTTGGGATACGCTCAGACAACATCACTGGAATGCATCGGTTTGTTTTGTTTTCCATGTTTATTTTATTTGGACTGATAGGTTTAGTAATGTTTAGAACAGGAATTATTTGGGGGCTTGATATTCACAGCTCTTCTCTATATCCTGTCTGGTATGTCATTCAAAGTGTTTATTAATTGCCTTGGCATACCATTAGGCAGGAGTAAGTCTGTTCAATCTGTAAATGACCATCTTCCTTTGATCCCATTCAACTCCTTTGAACTCCAGCTTGTGTAGTTTCAACCTGTGCTATTGGTTATTCTCTTGTAATAGAACTCGACTTTTAAGATTCTCTGTGATGGAACAAAAGGAAAGCAAACTATTAATTTCTTTGTATTTTCATTCTCGCTTATGAACATACTGTACTGGCATCCTTAACTGTTTGAACTTTAAGACTTTTCAAATTTAACATTCTAAACCCAGTACTTCCCAGTAAACATCTGAATATTATGTATCTTATTTTGTACCTATAAGTTTCCAGCCTAGAAATACTTACAGCTCATATTTTTAGTGCAGCAATTTTAGAGCTTTTGAGGGCTCATAGAGAATATCTTAAGAATTATGAACTCTTTCTGACCAGCACTTTCCATACAACTTCACAGGAAACTGGCATTACTGGCATCATGATGCCCGTTTTTTATTGGTGAAGAAATTGAAGATTTAAGACAAATGGCCTACCAAGTTCACTTAGGTAGATAGTAACAGGAATGGGTTTGGTCTTAGGTCTGCTTGTGGTCAGTGCTTTTTTTTTTCAGTTGTAGATGGACACAATACCTTTATTTTACTTTAATGTTGAGGATCAAGCCCAGTGCCTCACACTTGCTAGGCAAGAGCTCTACTACTGAGCTACAACCCCAGCCCACAATCAGTGCTTTTTCTATAACCTCTCTGACTATTGTCTAAATATTTAGTTGGATAATTGAAGAAACAGAAACCAAGATTTATTGTTCTTAAAAGTAACCAAGACTATATATTACTTTTTTCGGGGAAGGGACCCTAGGGATTAACCCAGATATGCTTAATCACTGAAACACATCCCCAGCCCTTTCTTAAAAAAACTATTTTAATTAGGTATTCCCCAGCCCTTCTTAAAAAATTATTTTTAATTTTGAGATAGGGTCTCCCTAAGTTGATTAGAGCCTCATTAAACTGTTGAGGCTGGCTTTGAACTTGTGATCCTCCTGCTTCATCTTGTTGAGCTTCTGGGATTACAGGTGTGCACCACCATGCCTGGCTATATATTTTTATTTCACGAGGAATGATCTATTTTATTACTCAAGTTTGGTAGCAAGTTTGGTAATTGTTTCTCTGTTACACTGTCTTCTTCTTGAGTATTAATACATTTTTAAAAGGGATCTACTTTCCTATGTAGTAACTATATTGTAAATATTTAGTTCATTTTTCCTCTTAGCAAAACCAAGAAGTAAATAGAAAATTGCACAATATCAGAGGTTTTACGCACACACATACACACACACACACACACACACACACACACACTCTGAGGGCATTAAGGGCACTGGTTGTCATGTTAACAATAAATGATGGTGGCAGCTGTTGATCTATTTTTTATATCCATAATTATAGAACTAGTAGCTTACAGGTTCTTTTAAATTGTGGTTTAATGTACACAAAACTTATATGCCTTTAAATAATCAATGTCTCACTGGCATATATTATCTTTTAAAGGATTTATTAATAATCAGTATTATAGAAGATATTGGCTTAGAAAATTGTTTTATTCTAAAAACTTTTGTCTTCCATACTTTTACATTTTCTTTTCATACTTTGACAGTGTTTTTTTTTTTTCTGAGTTGTTAACCAGGCTTTTCAAGATGATTTTTCTCTTAATTTTAAGGATACATTAAAAAATTTATTTTAATGAGACTTCAAAATCAGTTGGCTAAAATGTGTACTAAACTCTTTGTGGGCATGAATTTGTTCACTGACTTCCCAGAGTATACAACAGTACTTGGCATGTAATATTTATTCTTGAATATGCAATATTTAATATGTAATTCTGGGATGTTAGAAGAGCTATAGTTATAAAATAACCTTTTATTGATTTGAGATTTCTTTAAAAATAGGTAGTAATTCAGAATGTTGAGTGTTTAACCTAGAATTCAGTACTTTCATTTTAATATGGCATGTGTATCAAAAGGCATAGAAAACAGATCACTCCTTTTTAATTATTCCATGTAGATGATGGGCAGTTGAAGAGAGTGAAGCAGTTTAAATTCATTTTAGTACAGAGATCTGATATTTGACACTAAAAAAATCCCCTCTCAGAAAGGACAGATAAGTTTTAATACAATATTTGAGAGAAGGTACAGTTTCTACTCTAAATATTACTGCCAGTAGTAGAAAGCTTTAATTAGTGTTTTAATTAAGAAAAAAATCAGATGGACATTTGAGCTAGTGGTTTAATGTCAGCAGGAAGCTAGAGGAAATTTCATTAAGCAAACATGTGGTTTAATGCCTTTTTTTCGGAACAGCTTTATATTATTCACATACACTACAGTTCACTCATTTCAAGGATACAATTAGCTGATTTTTAATGTGTGCACAGAACTTTGTAACCATCTTAGTTTTATTAATTTTATAATTTTTATTATCCTGAAAATGACCCTCTATCCCTTAACCATCACTCCCATATGTGGGTCTGCATTTTAAGGAATTCATAATCTGTTAAAAACTTAAGTTTTTGATAACTCATGATAATTTTAGAATATTTGCATATTTGGGTTTAGGGTTTTGTGTTGATTTTGCTGCTATAAAATAGACAAAAACTTGTTAAGGTCAGGGGATAGGCTGGAGCACAAGCATATGAAGTGGGTAGAACTCCCAGGGACTAACAATCATTTATAACATGGCACCCCTGATGACTGTCGATTCTGAGATTTGTTTGTGCCTTTGCTCTGACCTTATGACTTGTACAGGATGGAATCTTCAAGATGAGCCTTTCACCACAAGGAAGCCTCCTTGCAGCCACTCATTTCTCAGGGAAACTGAGCATCTGGGCCATCCCGTCTCTGAAGCAACAAGGAATGTGGCATCAAAATGAGCAGGTATGTCTTTTATGAGTGAGTACTCTTATAGTACTTCAGTTTGTTCAATTTTCTTTTTTATAGCACCCACATTAGTTTCATCATTCCAAAACTGTCTTGTTTTTCAGTTAAATTATACTATCAGTTGATGTCAATAGAGTAGGACAAATTAATAATAGACAGCAGAAAGAAAAAATGTGCCTTTTTATTTCCCTGAGACTATAAACTGAGCAGCACCTCTTCATTTAAAACAGACCCAATAAGACAGAATGGTAGACTTGTGGAATCTAAATTAATTGAAGGTGAAGGGAAGCTAGGAGGGGGGGAAATCCTCCCTAAATCTGTGTATAAGGAAAAAAAATCTGGTTTTTTTTTTTTCCTTGTACCAGGTATTGAACCTGGGGTGCTAAACACTGAGCCATATCCCCAGCCCTTTTTACTTTTTAAGAGACAGGATATTGCTTAGGGCCTCTCTAATTTACTGAGGCTGGCTTTGAACTTGAGATTCTCCTGCCTCAGCCTTCTGGGTTGCTTGGAATAGATGTGTATACCACCGGGCCCAGCTGCATGCACACTGATTTTAATGTGTGGTTCAATACACTCTGTATACCAGGTGTTGTCTATTAGTTGAACTGTTCTCCCCCACCACCCTTTACATTCTAAAAATACAGAATGAAAATGTTAAGATTTCAGCAAGAGTCAGTATGGTCAAGGATTTGGAAGGTAAAATTCTTAAAGGGTTACAATTCTTTATACATATTGCTAATTTTAATCATATGCTTTGAGACTTGAAAGGAGTTCCCTTCTTTTAACTCAAAGATGAGTTGCCCTAACATAGACGAAGATGGAACATTTTCATTTTTATTGTCCTGAAATGACCAGTTTCAAGGATTAGATGGTTTTTGTTTTTTAGTAACGGGTTGAATTAGCACTTATAAATAATTTAAATTCATAAGGGGAAGGTAGAGTTAGATCATAAACTTGAACTTGGTTTAAAACCCCGTGGTTTTAAAACATGCTTATAGCCATACATCGTGATAGCGGAGGCTTAAAGAAAAATCTTTCCTCAACTACCTGTAGTATGATATAAATCTTTTGTACTCTGGTTGCTTTACATTTTATCATTTTAAGGATTAATTCTACTCTCATCTTGAATTTCCCACCATTTGCCCATGGAGAGATCCATCTTTGGATAGTTTTATGATTCTAAAATTAGAGTATATTTCTTGAATGATCTGAATGGATCAATGTCAGAATTACTAATTTTTTTTCAGAATAACGGAAAAAGAAAGTTACTCTACTTTTTTTTCTTAAAATATTTTTATTAGTTGTTCAAAACATTTCATAGCTCTTGACATATCATATTTCATACATTTGATTCAAGTGGGTTATGAACTCCCATTTTTACCCCGTATACAGATTGCAGAATCATATCGGTTACACATCCACATTTTTACATACTGCCATACTGTGGGGAGCCATTCTGACACGTGATTGGGTGACTCCCGTTAAGGGCCTGAGGCGCTCTGGCTGTGTCGACCCTTTCCTGATGAGAGAGCCCATCTGTGTGGGGGTGTGCGTGACCACTGACCCTGGAGACCCAATCACTGACCCTGACCTTGGAGTGCAGCCCCCCCTCAACCTTCATTGGATGGAATTCTCCCCTGAATCTCTTGTTCCCCAAATAAAAGGCTACTCCCAGGTGTGTTCGCGCTCTCTCTCTCTCTCTCTCCTGCTAGCCCAGAGTAATCCTCGCTGCCCTGCTGGGCGGCTAGAGGCGGGAACCAGGGAGGTGAGCCGTCTTGGACCTAGCAATATAAATAAGGTAACTGGTTTGTGTGTTTTATTTCGATCTCTTCTAACTTACTTTATGCCTAGAACCTCATTAATGAAACCACTGCGCAGGCCGCGTGGTAGACCATACTAGTGTCTGTTGTTTTCTGCTGCCTTTCCTATCCTCTACTATCCCCCCTCCCCTCCCATCTTCTCTCTCTACCCCATCTACTGTAATTCATTTCTCTCCTTTTTTTCCCCCCTTTCCCCTCACTTCCTCTTATGTAATTTTGTATAACAATGAGGGTCTCCTTCCATTTCCATGCAATTTCCCTTCTCTCTCCCTTTCCCTCCCACCTCTTGTCGCTGTTTAATGTTCTACACTTTTCTACTGTATTCTCAGATTAAAATTTTTAAAAAAAATTTTTAATTGTATATGGACACAATGCCTTTATTTTATGTGGTGCTGAGAAGTGAACCCAGGGCCTTGCATGTGCTGGGTGAGTGCCCTACTGCTGAGCCACAACCCCAGCCCCCACCTTTTTTTCTTGTACACAGATAGAGGGAGGATTTTTTTCCCCTCCTAGCTTCCCTTCACCTTCAATTAATTTAGTTTCCACACATCTACTGTTCTGTCTTACTGGATCTGTTTTAGATGAAGAGGTGCTGCTCAGCCTATGGTCTCGGTAGCGATATATAAGGCACATTCATTTTTTTCTTCTTTGAAATTATAACTGTAGCTAAGTTCCTTTATTTTTTCCCTGTGGAGTGATCACCTGTCATAACTGCTTAACATCTTTAGCAAGATACGTCAGGCAGCAGAGCTTTCACCAAACTGTTGAACTGTCTGGAGATGGGATTATAGTTTAATTTATCTGACATATTTCATGTTGTACTTCCTGAGGCTTGATATATGGAGTCTGTTTTCCATCTTTATTCAGAAAAAAAAGACATTATTTAGGTAATTGATCCAAAAATATTGGGTATTTTTCATGGTTGTTAATGTGTGGTGATAGAGTATTCAGCTTCCTTGGGAGGATCCTGATGTTCTTTTGATATTTGGGAAATTTTTATGCTTGGGTAACATGTTTTTAAATGGTGAAAACCTTTGAATAATAGATGTTTTCCCCTCTGGGCTTTGTTTTCCTAAGTTATTTTCATTTACCTAATAAAAATATCAATTTCTGAAGCATTCTTAATATTTCATCTTCTGAGTATCCTAGAATGTCATGTATACAGTATAAGAACTATTCATTGCAAAATTGATTAGTGTGCTCTTTTGTTTACTGAGATTCTGGGGCCCCTTTATTGCCTGCAAAGATAAATTGCATCTTATTGGCATACACTCAACTTTTTGAGTGGTTAGGCTTTTTTGTCATTAATTGCCAATCAGTGTCCTTATGATTCATTACTTTTTAATGTTATTAAATTTTTATAGTGACTACGAAAGAAACTTAAAACATCGCTTAAAAACCTCGAAACCTGGGAAGGAATAAATGTAATTTTCCCCATGGTTTTAAAACATGCATTCAGATATGTTACGGGAAACAAAAGGAGGGGATTTCAAAAATACATGGTAAGGAGGTACATGGTAAGAAGAGATGAGTTCAAGGTATAAGTTTGACTCCATCCTTGCATATGCTGAGCTTCTAGAAGGGGAACCCAGTAGGAAATGCCATAGTTTGATAATTGAGCACATACCTTCTGTGCTTTTGATTCAATTGCTCCCTGAACAGTGCTCAGATAGAATATTTTTAAGTTCAAGGTATAAGTTTGACTCCATCCTTGCGTATGCTGAGCTTCTAGAAGGGGAACCCAGTAGGAAATGCCATAGTTTGATAATTGAGCACATACCTTCTGTGCTTTTGATTCAATTGCTCCCTGAACAGTGCTCAGATAGAATATTTTTAAGTCGATCTGTCAGGAGGGATGCAACTTGATTCTCAAGCTAGTTGCGTCACTTATTAAAACTTTACAAATTGTTAGTGTTATTTGTCAGTTCTGATTTGGTTGACGTAGATTCTTCCCCTTAATGTCTGCATAAACTGGAAAAAGTAGCTTCTTGGGAGTCTCAGAACTAGAAACTGACTTGGTTGCCATTCTGCAGGTTATGATGCCCTTTGCTTAGGGAGCTTAGCTAGTTAATGAACCAAGTCCTGATGGGATCGCCATCCCTGCTGTGCAGCACCACAGGCTAGGGGTGCCAAGCCTTCCCTTTTCAAGCAGCTGCTCAGCCTGGACAAAGGCTATCTGGATAGAACAGTCTCTGCCCTCTGAGATCCCAGCCAGTTTTAGCCTCAAAAGAAATTTAGGTCTAGAGTTGGGGATTGGGAAGGCATTTATATTTATTTCTCTTAAATCCTGTGACTGGTAAAAATGCAAACTCCTCTGACTTGTCATCGCTTCTAGTCTGATCGTCAAGTGCTTTACTCTTGGACCCTCCTCTCCCTGTCTGCTGCTTTTGTCTCAGCTTTTCTACTGTTTGATCATAGTTTTCTTCATTCCATCATTATCTCTGAGGTTTCATTCTCTTCACAGACACACTGGTTTCTTTGACTACGCTTATCTCGGACCTTTATAGCTTAAAAGGATGAAGGTGCACGTATGATTTTTTTTCCTTTTTACAAAATTTACTCTGATAACATCAGCTGTTATCTAATGAGCATTTGCTTTGTTCTATGTTATGTAGCAAGCTAAGATTTGATTTCAACTTTCTGACTCTGTTCATGTGGGAAAATATATTGAAAAAGTGAGAGAAAAACTTAAGCCAGTGAATGCCAGCATGTCCAACACACATTTTTATTCCCACAGTATTGGGCATGTCCTTACAGTTTAGGAACACTCTATTATTTGAAAGATGAGATTTCTTTTTAATAGATTAAGAAAGCAGGAATTATATTGTTTGATTCATTTTTGGCATTGATTCTTATTTAATCTTTAAAAACACAGAAATCGTTTTTCTCAGTGAATACAATGCAGACCTTTTTGCAGCCCTCTTATGTGCTCAGCTCTTAAGAAGTTAGTGTGTACCAGGTATTGGAATTAATAATTGAGAAAGTTTCTCACTGGCAAACGCTTAGCATTATAATAGATATGTAGAGACTTGTGACATAGTGGGGCCTGGGTTGGAGGTGGTCACTATTTTCCAGCAAGAGGAGTTTGTATAACTACTGAGTCTTCCACTTGTGTTCCAGGAAAATAAGTAATTGTTTTCTTTAAACTATTTTTTTAGTTGTAGGTAGACACAGTAACTTTATTTTCATGTAGTGCTGAGGATTGAACCCAGTGCCTCATGTATGCTAAGTGAGTGCTCTCTAATTTTTTGCTACAACCCCAGGTCGGTAATTGTTTTCAATTGGGACTTCACTGTATGTGTGAATAAAATCTAGTGTGTTAAGTGTAATTTATAAATACTTTGTTTCTGTAATCTTAATAACATAATTGTGAAATAAAAGTTGAACTGTTCAGCTGGACGCAGCGGCACACTCCTGTGATCCCAGCAGCTCTGGAGGCTGAGGCAGGAGGATCATGAGGTCAAATCCAGCCTCGGCAATGGTAATGGCGAGGCACTAAGCAAATCAGTAAGACCCTGTCTCAGCTAGGAACGTAGCTCACTTGGTAGAATACCTGCCTTGCATACACAAGGCTCTGGGTTCAATCCCCAGCACTGTCCCCCCAAAACAAACACCCAGAATAAGGCTAGGGATGTGGCTGAGTGCTTGAGTGCCCCTGAGTTCAATCCCTGGTACCAAATTAAAAAGTTAAATTGTTCACTGAATTTCTACTAAGTTCTAGTGTAGGAAGTACACTAACCTTGAGGTATGCATAGTCTTGCAAGGGAAATTATAAATACAAGGTAAAATAACGTGTTAATATCATGAAAATGTAAGCTTGGAGGGAAAAAAAACAGAATTCACAGGTAGTGCTAGGAGAAAAATTCTTGGAAATTTTAGTAAGGCTTAGCTATTTACAGAGTAATTTTCATATTTTGGTTTATTTCATAGCATTCCTACTCATAAAAAGATGTTTTATACCCATATTAATAGATGAGAATGGTGCTAAAAGAGTAACCTAAAATCACTATTAGAATCAAGATTCCATTTTGATTCAGGTTTCTGACTTCATCACTTCTTCCAGTGCATATTTAAACTAATTTTATCCCTTTTTAATGTTTTTATTAGTGCATTTTAGTTAAAATAGTGGGATTCATTTTGACATAATCATACATGCTGGAATACAATTCTGTTTCAGTCCCCAATACTCTATCCCAACCACTGGCCTTTCTTTTTATTTATTGCTTTAACTGGTGATTTAAGTTTTTGTTCGTTTTTTACGCTTAGATAAAATACTGATCTTCCCCCCTCTACCCATGGGCATATGAGTTAAAGGGAACACCAGGGAGAGTTATCACTTTGCAGTATATATGAGCAACATCTTCTGGAGTCATGTAGTTTATTATGCAGAGGACTTAGACATGTGCAAGTTTAGAGTAATAAGTGAAAACTGTAAGACCGGCTTACCAAATGTGTAGTGTCTCCTTTAAAGATAAATGCAGGCTTTGAAAACTGACGTAGCTGGAGTTTTCTCATTCCTCTTGCCATAATCGGGTGAGCTTGGGTCAGCCAAGTAGAGCAGAGCTTTGCCTCTTTTAATGGCTGCTCTAGGAAATCAGTGGACAGATTATAAACTAATTAGTTCATAATAGATTATCTGGTAATATAAATACAGTCAGCTTATAATTTTAGCTCAAATGTTGCCTCAGAAGAAACTAATGTGACTGTTGCCCTGAGCCTCTATTCCCAAATTCTGTATTCAGCTCATTTGGGGCTTTCTTCATGCAACTTGCCGCTTTATTAGTTTTTATAATACACTTTGTGTGATTGAGTATTTTCTCTGCAAAACTTAATGATTAAAGATAGTTATGGAAGTGCCTATTATGACTTACTTCTATTCAGTTTTGAGTTGATTAAATGCTTCAGCTTTCATTGTCAATATGAAAATCCATCTGGCTAGAAATCTGAGTCTTAAATTTTGTTCATGTCTGGAATAGAATAAAATGGCTTAAATGATTTTCATTTTAAACATTTCCCGTATGTTATATTTATAACTTTATCTCTCATTTTTGGCCTTAATTTTCCTCTAATGTTTTATATACTTGCCTATTTGTATTTCTGTAGATCTAGAAATGGGAATAGACAAATATATTTCCCATTTTATTTCTTTAAGCATAGTAGGTGTTAGACTAACTTTGTTAAGTGGATGAATCAGTGAAGGATCAATGGGAAGATGACAGTTTGTGATTCTTGATAGAATCCACAGCTATTTTCACAACTTTCCTAAACTATGAGCTCTTTGAGAATGGCCATTAAGTATTTCATGAAATGTATTTTATCCACAGAATTTTTTAGGCAAAGCATATTAAATACTAATAAATGTGGAATGAAAAATTCATTTGAAATGTTCCTTTCAGGAGTCTGATGGAGGGTAGAGACTTTATTATATTTAGATTCCACTTGTAAAAATAAATCAATCTTTAGATATGGAAAAAAAAAAGCATTGCTTTAGTCCTAGTAGCCTTTCTATATAAAACCTCTATCCATGTTCTTAGGACCTTCCCCTAGACTACTGCTGCATTAAGTGATGGCAGCATGATTGTAGATATGCAGTAGCAAGAATATATTGGGGCAGTAGGGTGATTCCTTTCCTCACTATATGAATGTCACAACAGACAGGTTCATTTAATAACAAATGATTTTTTTTTCCTGGTATCTAGAATTTGGAAAGAGACAGCTTGTACTTTTTGTTCTTAACCAGGCATTATGGGCAGATTCAGAAGGGTTGGAGTTGGTAAAAGAGTTCCTTTTATTGCTGACTTTTGTCAGTAGCAGTTCCAGGATTTCATCTGTAGACCTTGTCAACTGACCCACAGTGGGCAACAAACTGATGGAGTCGAATAAGGGTTATAGCTGAAACTCCTATAACAAAAAGTCAAGAGGTTCCTGAGTTCAAAGCCGGCCCTATGCAACTAATGGGGAGACCCTGTCTGTAAATAAAATATTTAAAAAAGGGCTGGGGATGTGGCTCAGTGGTCAAGTGCCCTGGGGTTCAATCCCCCCACCTGAAGAACATTGATTTAATCAAAGTTTCACAGGGTCTTGGAGCCTTCAGAAACGAAGACCTAAGATCCAGGAAAAGTGGTCTGTTATTAGTGCATTTTATTTATGTAATAGTGACATATTCATAAATGCTCATAACATAGTTTGCTCCATTTTAGTTCCTAGTATATTGTTTAGGTTTGACAAAGGATGGATAAGGGAGGGGCAGTATACACAGGTTATTTTGGTAATCAAAAGGCTCTGGAGACGTTAACATTTCATTCTCTCAGAGGTGGACTCCAACTTTCTGGACCCAAACTGGCCTCCATTTTTGTGATCTGACCCAATTATCTACACTGACTGCCTATCTGTAATTTTTGCTTCATTCCCCCATCCAATTTTAGGGACACCTTACTATAAGGAAAAAGGGCGATGAAACACTCTTGCTGCTTCAAGCTGAGAGGGGTTGATGTAGGGTCGGGCAAACAGTTTGGAGTCCCCTTTTAGAAATTGGGTTGGTGGAGGGGTCCGTGGAAAAATTCTGGTTCCAAAAGAACAGGTTGTAAAGTCATCTGGGGGTGGGTTCTTCTGAGATAGGAACAAAAAGATATGAGATCAATATAGAATAAATGTTGCATCTGGAACATGTTAGTGAATATCATGCAGATGATAGACATGAATAAACGCTCACTAGGAGGTGCAAGATGTGAGAAGTTGTCCCTATAACAAAGCTGGGGGAGGACAAGGTTATTTGGAAATGTAAGTCTTTAACATTGCCAGAGTTGTTGGGAATGTAAATACAACACTTAATTTTTACTATCACAGATTTCCCATAGATGTAGTTAAGCTACTTAATATTATCTGATTTTTGTAAAATGTTTTTATTGGTATGACCTCCTGTGTTTAGTAGAGATCCCTTTATTTCTGTTACTTAGGGCTAGATAATCATATTAGCAAACATTGATTAAGTCTACCTGTGTAGGAGGTTGGGAAGATCTCGGGCCTTAAACTGACTAAAACCTTCTGACCCTGGCAGTTTCTCTTGATAGTGATCAGGCACTCCTGCCTAAGAATCTTCTCTTCTGTAGTCTCCAGTCTTGTTTTTTTTGTGGGGTTAACAAGTGTACATCTTAAGTTACATTAGAAGAGCTATTTTTTTCCTTTTGAATGCCAAGGATGGACTGTGCTTTGGTTATAACTGTTCTGCTAGATATTTAAGATCAAGCTGGTCAGATTGACCTTGTTCCCATCTGTTAGAGTCAACTGAGTTTCTTCAGTTGGTCTCTAAGGGCTTCCCGGGCCTTCTCTATTGATGCTTAGTGACTGGCAAGTTGCTTGTAGAGGTCATAGATACTTTTTCAAGTCTTGAATTTCTCATGAAAGTTCATTAGGTGCTTCTGTACCTCGCAGAGACACTTGGCAGAGATCTTGAGATGAACTTCTGCTTCATCTGCCAGACTCCTCTTCAACTGGGGCCATGCTTCTCCCAGAAAGCCTTCCTATAGTACAGCCAAGGAGCTCTGAGAGCTTAGCCAAGCTCTTTGCATATTCTTCTTCAATCTTTATCCTCTGTTGGACAAATTCAGACATTTCTTTCTATATCTGTTTGCCTTTCAGTTGCTTTTGGAGCACCAGTTCGAACCCAGCCATGGTGCCATTGCTTTGCAGTTTTTTCCTTATCGGCCCAAGTACTACTACTACCCAGAAGTAGTCACAATGGCTCTACTCTGTTGGCTTTAGCAGTTGCTGTTCAGGCATTGTGTCTGGGTGAGGGAATATTACGCAACTTATCTTCTCTGTGCGGTCAACTGTATTTTCAAGATTATATATTTCGTCTTCATTGCCTGACGTCTATCTTCTGGATGGTCTCATTTGTTGGAGATGCTTTCCATTGAATTTTTAATTTGGCTTATTGATTCCTTCATTTCAAGTATTTCTTCTCAGGATCTCTTTATTGAAGTGATCTTTTGCTACCTGTATTTGCTCTTATATCATCCTTTAAGTCGCAGAGCAGTTTTACCAAGTACATTCTGAACTCCTTTTCTGACATGTCTTCTACTGTACTGTCAATGGATTCTATTATTGGAGCATCTTGGTTTGTTTGGAGAGTTTTATTCCCTTGTTTTTTTGTTGTATCTCTTCCCATTTATCTGTGTGCATCAGAGGCAGTACAGTTTCTACCCTGTAGACTTATAGTGTCCCTGAAGGTTTCTAGTATCTTGCCTTTGAGAGGGAGATCAATATTAACAGCACAGATCTGGGTTTCAGTTTCCATAGGCTCCACCACACTGCAGTCCCAAGATGACTCCTGGATCACAAACAATTGATAAACTCCCAATATTTTAATTTTGATTGACACAATAATTGTACATATTTATAGGGTACAGTGTGATACCTTGATACATGTGTGTAATAGATAATGATCAAATTGGAGCAATTGTGATATCCATCTCAAGGATCCTGAACATTTATCATTTCTTTATGTTGGGAATCTCCAAACTTTTTTTTGTTCTTAACATATAACAAATTGTTGTAAACTATAGTAGACCTATTGGCAACTCTTTTCTAAGATTTAAGATTTCCAATAAAAAAAACTGATTTTTTTTTGCTAGTCTTTTCCATGCTGTTGTAACTTTGGAGATGAAGTAAGGAACATGGAGCCAATAGTGTATTTGACTTAATGATATTTGAGAGATTGACATGCCATTATGTTCCCAAAGCATAATACCATGTTGCCTTGATTTTAGAATATGAATGGATTAACTTTGAAGATTGCATGATTATGTTCTTTTACTTAGTAAATTTTTAGTCATAGAAAGTTAGAATTAGTGGACAACATGGAGGTTGTCCAGTCAGGTCTTTGTGCTCTGAAGACCAAGACCTGGAGAGGTTGCTCAGTTTATATGGGGCTGAATTTGAATGACCACCCAGGCTAATGTTGAGTCACAACAACATTGCTGTCTTCCTCCTATTATATAGGGTGGGTGGGGTATGTGTGTAGAGTGAATTCTTACTGTATTTTGCTTTCATTTGTGTTAATTGTACATTTGTTAACTTATTGTTCTTATGCATTCTATTTCATTTATAAAACTGAGTCACAATACCTGCCTGTGCCCATGTGAACTCTAAGAAAAATTGCTTTTCCAGACGACTAAGTTGAAGATTTCAGTTAATTGTAACCAAGATCATGGAAAAGCATCATCTCTGTATTTGGTTATTTAAAATTTAATTCCATAACTGTTGATGATTTGCTCACAATTTTCTTACATAGTTGACTCAAGAAGTCATGTGTATTTTCATATTTAGCCAGGCTATGATGACCTTAATCCTAACTGGAGGCTCTTAACTGAGAAGAGAAAAAAAATAAAAGGTGAGTTGTAAGAAATGATTGTTAAAACCTCAAGAGACAGCTCTTATTACATAAGGTATTCTTTAGATGGTAAAGTCTCTAGGTACTTTTGCTTGACTGTGGAAGAAACACCAGAAGTTCACAGCATTAGAACCAGGCAGTAGACTCAATGCTCTGATGTTTGAGCCTCCCTTAAAGCTGAGGCAGAGCCCAATGTCTGTGGCACAGGTCTCCTGCCAGAGCCAGCCCTGAAATGGCACACAGGTCAATGCTCAGAAGCACACATCTTTGCACATACCTCTGGAGAAGATAGCTGTAGAAGGTCTACAACTGGTAAGCTGAAGAGTGATCTTTGTGGGTAGGAGGTCATTAAGATTAGGCTGGCAGGGCTTTCTTTTTAATTTCTTGATATATCTCCAATTTCAAAATTTATTTTCAAAATGAGTGCATATTTTTATAAATGGGGAATAAATCAAGATGTATTTTTAAAGAAATGTGCTGATTGTTACTTAATTGGTAAAAACAAACAAAAAAAATTGTTACCTTGAGTTTTTCTTTTAAATTTTGGCTAAGGAATATATATATTTTTTCTTGTGGTGCTGGGAATCAAATCTAGGACTCGGCACACATGAAACAAGTGCTTCACTACATGGCTTCCCCCCCACCCCCCAGGATTATTTTTCTTTCTCAAACAAGTTTGTTACTGAGTCTAAAGATGTTCTTTAAAGAGAATAGCTGAAAATATAAGCCAGCTCTGTTAAGCCTGAAATGAAAGTTATCTTTAATAACCAGGCTTTCAGATAGGGAACTTTGTTAAGCTGTTAGACTTTTTAAAAGGGGCAGGGAGAGAGCTTATTTTTGATGAAGCAAATAGATACCTTAATGTTCATTCTCTAAATAGATGTAAAATATTGTCATCCAATTTGTCCATAGCAAGTACAGGAATATCAAAAGTAAAAGCAATTCATTCTCAAGTTCTTTCTCTAAAATAATTAGGCATATATTTATGACTACTAATGATCTGTCACTAAAATAGCCCTTCAGTTTTGGAGATTTGGATCTGATAATGTCCATGTATGTTTCTGCAGAAATTGATGTATATGCTTGTTGTTGCAGTCCTTTGGGTTCCAGTTTGCATCGTAATCAAGCCAGAGTAAAGTTGAAAATTTTGTTTTTCATTAATTCTAAAAGGTTGTTTACTTCCTCAGTATTAATTTCATACCTCATTTTTCAATTCAGTGTGAGATTAAACTTGCCCCCAAACGATCTCGTTTGGAGATGAGGGCTGGAGAAGATGATGAGGGGGGAGAGGATTCTGACTCTGATCATGAAACATCGGCCAAGGCTCGCTACTTTGGGTACATAAAACAGGGTCTTTACTTGGTGACTGAAATGGAGCGATTTGCACCTCCGCGGAAATGCCCACGAACCATTACCAAGAACTACCGTCTTGTCAGCTTGCGCTCTACAACTCCAGAGGAGCTTTATCAGAGAAAGGTGAGAATATCCATTTTCTACCAAAGGATTAAGGAATCAAACTCCCCCCTACCCACCCAGGAAAAAAAGCAAACGTTTCAATAAAGGAAAAAATTTAAAGAAAGAGGTGTTAGATCATTAACAGTTTAGAATTATCAGTTTTATCTTATTTTTGGGTGCTGGGGATTGAACCCATGGGCACTTTACCACTGAGCCATTTTTACATTGTATTTACAGACAGAGTCTCACGGAATTGCTTAGTGCCTCCTTATCCCCATTTTAGTGGGATAGAAGATGATGGTACAGAGGATGGTTAACAAATAGTCACTAGTGAACCAGCCAACTACTTGGTTTTGGCCTACAAGCTAAAGATATTGAGGGAAACAAGCCAGGGATTTTGATGGGAAGCCCACGTGACAGAGCCTGCACGCACACCTTGGAGTTACTTGTGCCATTTGGCAGTGCTGCGGCTGTAGCCCTGGAGCAGGAATCGGGCTGTAGTATTCTGGTCCTGGTTTTGCCATTGTTCGATTCTATAAGCAAGTGCTCTTTATCATCTTTGTTAAAGTGTTGTACGAACACTAAATTTATCTTGTCTAAATGTCAGTGAGCTTCCGGTGGCACAGTGTACAAAATGGCATGCCATGCTGTATTAGGTCAATACATTTTTCTTATCCATTCTCTAATCATAGTGACTGTGGATAGTTCTACACTATTAACGTTCCCACCATTTCTCTTTCTTTGTTAAAAGATTGAAAGCGAAGAGTATGAGGAAGCCTTGTCTCTGGCTCACACCTACGGCCTGGATACTGATCTCGTGTATCAGAGGCAGTGGAGGAAGTCAGCAGTCAACATTGCTTCAATTCAGAATTATTTGGTATGTTAAAATATTTTGGTAATGTGGTAAATTCATGTTCATGGAATATTCTTTTGGTTATAGGTTTTATTTTAGGGTACTTGATGTTGCTGACTTTTCTATAGGTGGTGAAGTGTTTTTTAACCTGGAAAAATTCTCATCAGGATCTGTTGCCTGTGTAACTGAATTGTGATGGTAAAGATGTTTGAACAAAGACCTGATCCTTTTCTTCACTGCATCAGCTACCTTTCTTCACTCACGGTTGTCAGGGTCCACTCAGGAACCACAGCAGAAGTTTCAATTAGAATTTTTGTAGTCAACAGAGATTAACTCTAAAGGAGTAAAGAGAATTCCATGGAATACCCTTGGGCTGAAGGAACACGCCCATGGAGGGAATGCGCTTGGAAGAGGGGCATCTTCCTCTAGGCTGGGATTTGGACAATGTTAGACAAGGATTGGTTGCAGCACACTGGATGGAAAAGTTCTCTGGGTTGTGTCGGGCTAGGGCTGGTCTCCAGTGACCCTGGTTGGCAGTTAGACCACCAGCTTTGATATCCATCTCTATTTCCAGGGTGCCAGTGAGCTAAGGTTGTGTTTCAGAAAATCTCTGATACTAGAAGCATCCTGTTTAGGATGCTCCCCCAGCAGCTGCACACAGCTTAAAGTTGGTAGATAAAGAGGAGGCCTTAACCTGGGACTGGCCAAGAAAACCCTTACTCCTGTAAGGTAGGCTCAGTCTGGGAATCTTTCTGTTCAGCTTCCTGGGAGATTCACTGGGAAAAAATTGGTTCATGGGAGTGCCACTGATACTCAGGGGACAGTTGTCATGGCGGGAGGAAAGGTAGAGAAGGAGATATCACTGTATTCCCCACCTCATCTCAGGCCTTGCTGACTGCCAAGAACCAGAACATAAGTTCTTGAAACAAGAGTTTCTTCCTTTATTGTGGCCCTTTAGTACTCCTGTTGATAAAGCTTAACATACTGTGTCAAGCAGCAAATGAAAAATGCTATCACTGCGCCTGCTTGGAGGGGAAGTTTGGAGTTGATAATAAATAGGCAACTGACATACCAAAATTACTAAATATTCCTTTTTTAACTTATATCCCACAACTGTATCTTTCCTTCTATCGGTTTCCTCACATTAAAATTGTTATGTAGCCACAGTCAGCCTTAGCGTGGGTTGCTATAACACAAGTATCATAGACGTGGGTGGTTTAAAACAAAATTCATTTATCACAGTTCTGGAGGTGAAAGTTCACAGGGAAAATGATAGTTCAGTTCTTGGTGAGGCCCTTTTCTGATTTGTTGATTAATTCCTTCTTGCTGCGTCCCTATATGGCCGAGAGCACATGAGAGAGGAAGCAAGCTCATGCCTAGTCTCTTATGTGGGCACTAATTATATTATGAGGGCCCTACTCTTATTGACCTAGTTACCTCTGAAAGACTCTTTGTAAATAATCACAGGAGGATTACTGATCCATATAGTCATATGTTCAATATCTGAATTTTCAGTAATACATTCAACTCATAGCAAGCCTGTATGTTTTGACCCTTGGCATCTTTGTAAGGAAGTAGTTGAAATCCTGATATTCTGATCTGACATTTAGAAAGGAAAACCTCTTTGCCCTTAGGAAGACCCTAGGAAATGATGGGCAAATTTAATGGTGATTGTTTTCCTTAGAAGTTTATGTACTTTGAGTTTTTAAAAATAAAAACACCATCTGAAAATGTTGGGAGATGTTGATGCTTCAACCAAACAGGATCGTTAACTGTTAATACAAGTAATATCTCAGACAAGGGAGCATGAGAGCTGATGGAAAAATGAAGACAAAGTTGCTTACCATTTTCTTTAGCAAATTAGGACACCAAGCCTACCTTATCTTTTCTTATGCCTTAGTCCAAGTGGACTCATGAATGCATGTATATCTACTTGCTTTTTTTTTGAAACATAAAGAACAGTTTTGGTCACTATAAAGGAGCTAAGATGATTATGAGACAACAGAAGTAAATTTTTAATTGGGGACGTATTTAATTTTATTATCTAGATAGTTAAGAGTACAAATAATATACTGGTGACCATGGGGAGGTGCAGCAGGGGCCCAAGTGTGGCTGTGGCTATTGAGCTGATTGTCTTCCCAGAGACAAACCTTTTGCTTAAGTATACATGAGATCGAACTGTAGAAGCCTGGAGAAGGTAGCGATCATGGTACGTTCAGCAGGAGTAGAAGAAAGGCCTTGTATAGTGAAGATATTTTGTACAGGAATTTGGGAGTCTGAAAAGAGAAAGGCATTTGTAAGAGGACAAATGGTATTGGTATGAGCAACTTGCAACGGGCATGAGGACAGTGACCCAATCTAATTCACTGTCGTATCCTCATGTTCCATTCAGTGCCTGCATATACTAGGTGCCCAGTAAACATTTCATGGGTAAATGAATTCACTCCGTTTGTTGGAGATGCTATTTGAGGTAGTGAACATGAAGAAATACAGGTGGAAAAATGTGTTGATTTGGGAGGATGCTGAAACCTTGTGGTGACTCGGGCTTTTCTCTTTAGGTAGTGAAAAATTGTTGTGGATTTTTGACTGTGGGGATTGCAGAGGCAAATGGTGTAAAAGAGGACTGGAGTAGGAAGGGAATGGTGTAGGAAACCCTGCTAGGAGCAGAGAACTCCTATAGTGTCCCAGATGTTGAATTTTGATGCCTTAGACTGATGTGTAGGCTGCAGATATGAAAATGGAGCTTTTTGTCTCTTTGAGGCTCATTAGACGCAAAAGCAGTTGGAATCACATGCTCTTTATCCAGTTGGAATCAACATTAGAGAATGAACAGTTCGTGTTTTCTTGAGCTATGGCCCAGTTGTTAAATAACTATACCACTTCACATAGAGCTTTATAATTCTAGAAGGCAGTTGTCAGGTGCTATAAGATGCCATGCATTCTTTATCCTTGTTTTATGTTTTCTATCTAGAGTAAAATAAAGAAGCGATCCTGGGTTCTCCATGAGTGTTTGGAGCGAGTGCCTGATAATGTGGATGCTGCAAAAGAACTGCTTCAGTATGGATTGAAAGGCACAGATCTGGAGGCTCTGCTAGCAATAGGGAAAGGAGCAGATGATGGCAGGTTGGTTACAGTAAAATCTGAATTCAAAACAAAAGTGACTTGGTGAAAACTTCTAAGCTGAGACCCTGGGCCAGGTAAACTTGAAATTCCTCTATATCCAGGCAGTTGTCTTTGATCAGCGCTTTCTTACATTAGGTTATGGCTTTTGTTCCTATGTTAAGTGTTAGCATGTAATGGCTTGATTTGAGGAAATAGCCATTCTAGAAACATCTATTGAATGCTGGCCCTTGCTAGGCTGGGGCTTTTGGCACAAACCTAAGTTGGCTTCCTTGTTAGTTGACCAATCTTTGGAGTCTTGACTTCTCTTTCCTTACCTGTAGGGTCATACCTCCTTTACAGAATTACTTTCAGTGATTAAATTATATATCTTGTGAAAGCACCTCTTGAACTTTGAAGCATCATTCAAATGTCAGTAATAATAGTAATAGTTACTTGACAGGGGTCATTGCTCATCAGACATTTGGGACTTCTTTGGAGGAGATATAAATGATAATATATCTGAAAAGTGAATAATTTAAATGATAACATTTGCTAATTATTTTAAGATCATAAATGGAAGTGAGTCAAATTATAAACTCTAGGCAGCATTTTCTAATGGGCTGTTTTTCATTAGGTGAATATAATACTACATGTTTTCCTAAACAGTTTTCATTTTCTTGAACTTAGCATTTCTGTGCATATTAATTATTATTTTTCTATTTTATGGATATAATGAGTGGATCACCTGGATTACAATGGCAAAAATTAAAAAAAAAATTGTTTCTTTTTCTGTGGAAGTTAATAATTCAGCTAAAATAGGAATAAACAGCTTTTAAGTTTAAAAAAACTGAAAAAGGATTCAAGTTTTTTTTTTTTTTATCTTGCAGATTTACATTACCTGGTGAAGTAGACATTGACAGTATCTCCTATGAGGATCTTTCACCACTGGATGAACGGCCTGCCAAGAATAAAAAGGAAAAAGAGCTCAAGAAGAGACGAGAACTACTTAAATTAGTGAACTTCTCAAAGTAATGATTCATTACTATTCATTCGGTAACCTCTTTAAAATAACGAATGATTTCAGTATATATTTTTTACTTGTGATAATTATTGCAGCAACTTAAATGTTCTAATATTGTTTTACCCTTATGCTTTATTTAGTAAACTGTTCCAAGAGCTTTGGGTTCAGTGGAATATTATTCATTTTTGTTCTATTTTAACTCCTAGAGAAATGTACTTCTATGTAAATATAAATGGCCTAATATAGTTATTCAACACAGGTTGACGCTGGAACAAAAAGAACTTTGCCGTTGTAGACTGAAATTATTAACTTACTTGGATCGACTTGCAACATATGAGGTAAGGAATAATTTCAGTCCAATTATGTGAATTTGATCGGTCACTGATATTCTTGTCTTAAAACTGTTTATATGGGAAAAATTTCTTACAGAAGCAAGTTCTCTCATAACTTGTTTTGGTAAAAATTCAAGATCATGAAAGGCCAGAAGTTATTTTGTTAGGTTAGGGAATAAAAAAGGTATAGCCATTTCAATGCCTCTAAGTCTTGTAGATTTACGGTTCTTTTTCTTATATTTTGTTAATGACACTTAGCTGTTCTCAGTACCAATTTTCAGTTTTTACTGAGTTTAAATAATCTTAAGATGAGTATGATTTGTTGGGTCGAATTTAGTTGGTTGATCCTAATTAGGGCCACACTTGAACTTAAAAATAGTATGTTTTGTATTCAAGTCTTCAGAGATGTAAGTACAGATGGCCCCATGTTGGGGATTTCAGTAGTACTCTGAACTATTAGAACAATTCATAAACTCTTAAAGGTAAAAGTGGAAATTGGCCACATTTCCGTAAATAGATTAGATTGCTTTATTAAATGACCTTCATAGTTGAAGTTATTCAGGTTTTAAACTGTATTTCCAACTATCGAAGTTTGGCTTCACATGGAAGTTATTTCTTTAGTCTGTGACTTGCCTCCCTACTGTGTAGGCATATCAGTCATGACACTGGCACAGTAGTAGGTGCTCAGTGTCATGTCTGCTAATATGGTGCCCATCCCAAGAATAACGGAAGCCTTTTGTACTTGTGACTGTGTATAAATGGACCCAGAAGCACTTGATTCCCCCACCTTGCTAATGTAGTTAAAATGCTTTTTAAACAGGACACTTAAGAGGGCTAATTTTGTGGATATTACAAAACATTGGTAATGAATATACCACTTAATGCAAACAAGTTATGAAGAATTCCCGAAAATTTTATATATAAGTACAATTAGTTTTACTGGCAGATGGTCATACTGCCCTAAAACATTGTTTTACAACGTTTGAGTTCTGGAATATTTTGAGGTAATGTATTATAAGCACATTCCATACTATAGAAATCCATGCATGTACTTTATTCATGAAACTAAGGCTAAGTATATAAATCTTCAAAAAAATATGTAAAATGTTTAGCTGCATACTGTAGTGCATGCGTACTTGTAATACAAGTGACTCAGTAGGCTGAGGCAGGGGGATCATAAGTTCCAAAGCCAGACTTAGCAACTTGGAAAGATCCTGTTAGGGGGGAAAAAATGCCAGGGGTGTGACTCAGTGGGTAAGTCCCTGGGTTCAATCCCAGGTTATCCCCTTGCTACCCCCAAAAATGTTCAGAGCTTGACGATCCAGTTAATTTTCTTTCATCATCATCATCATCACCACCACCATTTGTGGTGCTTGGGATTGAACCCTGAGCTTCACACCTGCTAGGCAAGTGCTCTACCGTTCACCTACACTCCCAGGCCTCTTTTGTTACTCTTTGGTTTTTGAATGGCTATTTCCCATGTGACAGTCCATTTAAAGTATATAAGTCCCCCCCCCTTTTTTGAAAACCTAAGCTTTTGGAATGTAGATGACTTGGAATGAATTAAAATCTTCAGGTATAATGATTAACCTGTTAGTATAAGAGATAGGCATTGCATTTTCATCAGAGGACATGCTTTTTACAAATGATGATAAATGGATAAAAATAAATTCATTTAAATTTTACCTGTGTGCTTACTGTATGCCAGATTTTATTGGGCTGTTTCTGGAGGTGGAGAGATGAATAAAGAACAGTTTTCTTTTATAGGCATTAAGTGATGATAAAGTTAGGAAAAATTGATGAGGAAGCACAGCAGGAAGACCCAGTGGGCAAAGAGAAGACCTCAAGAAATACCAGCACGTTTGTTGAGGACTGTCAGCTCTTGTCTCATGTACTTATTCAAGATTGTTTATCAACAGTTTTTTGAGGCAGTTTGTACTATCCTCTGAATTTTATAGAAGCTTAGAGAAGGTTATCAGTTTGTCTAAATAACTAGGAAGCAAGAACTTCTCTGTTGAGCAGGCTCTGCTAATAATCAGTGTTAGATAAAGGCCTGTTGGCATGGAAGAAGGTGACATGCTCTTGAGAACATTTGATAGTCAGCGTAGGATGTGGGGATTGAGGTGGCACAGAACAAAGGTGGGAAACATGGTTAGAATTGTTTACTTATCCTATTTAAGGAATCGAGTTTTTCTTAGAGGTTCAGTGGGGAAGTGGAGACTGGACGTGGGCAGCTCTTTCAAGAAGTGTTATTGAGAAAAAGGCTGGGCCAGAGAAAATGGTGAAGGAGGTGGTGGCTAGGTATGTGTAAGGGTCGTTTTTTTTTTTAAGAGAATTTTTTAATATTTATTTTTTAGTTTTCGGCGGACACAACATCTTTGTATGTGGTGCTGAGGAT
Organism: Spermophilus citellus; assembly: GCF_964194105.1. Taxonomy (NCBI): domain Eukaryota; kingdom Metazoa; phylum Chordata; class Mammalia; order Rodentia; family Sciuridae; genus Spermophilus; species Spermophilus citellus. The sequence goes on along the minus strand of NW_027672891.1, from coordinate 406,121 downwards.
CGAACCCGGGCTGCATGCATGCCAGGCGAGCGCGCTACCGCTTGAGCCACATCCCCAGCCCCAATAAGGGTCGTTTTTGTAGTAGAAGGAAGTAGTAGTATTGGTTGCATGCTAACGGGAATGCACAGTGGAAGAGTGAAAGGGAATTTATTCAGTGGAAGAAAAAGGAATACTTAGTTAATAGTGGAAGAGGAGGAGAATGGGATTCTGAGCATCAGTGGCGTTTGGAGACTGTTTTAGGTATGAAAATTCCTTTCTGCTGTAACGGAAGGAAGGAAAATTGTATTGGTATAGATGCAGGCAGATTTGCAGCTTTGGTGGGTTGGAAAATTAGGGACCTCCCATCTAATAGTCAATTAAGAAAAGCAAGGTTGTTAGCTGAGAGTAGGGGGCTGGGGAATAGAATGTCAGTCTAGAGGATCAGAAAATGTGAAAAAGTTCCTAATAGTAGGAAACTTCTTAGGGAAATGTAAGAACACTGAGTATCTATTTGAGTATAGTTGTCTTGAGTTTTATTAGTTTACTTTTTAGCTTTTTATTAAAAACTATTTCAAACATGTCAGAGAACAGTACTAAGAAATCTGATGTCTTCATTCTCAGTTTCAGCTAGTTTGCCAATCTTGTCTTTTATTTTCCACCTTTACATTCCTGCCTTTTCTTTCACTTAAAAGCAAATCACAGAAATTCTATCATTTTATCTACAGTACAAATATCTAAATCATTAGGTCTTAAAAAAAAAAATAACCACAAGGCTGCTGTTACTTCTAACAAAATTAGTAGCAATTCTCTTATGATATCTACTTCATATTCAATGTTTCTATGTACCTCATAAATGCTTTTAAAAAATTAAGACGTTTTGTAAACAGTTGATACACTTCTTCGCTGAATTTCAAGCTACGTGGAGGGGAAGGGAAAGTACATTGTTCAGTGAGTTAACAGTGCCTATAACGGTACCACTAGCATATAGTAGATACTCTGAGCCTATTCATTCTGAATTTACAATTTACAATCTGCATTTAACATAGGTCACTCTTAAGAACTTTAGATTGATTTAATTATTCTTACGTAGATGTGATGGGTGCTTATAATGTACAGCACTGTATAACTGTTGCTTATTCTTACCAGGTAGTTGGTTTTGGTTGTCCTACTGTAATTAAATTTTTACTATTTCATTTACTTCTGGATTTGAAAAAATTACTGCATTTACAAATATGGCCCTTTTCAAAACAAAGATGAGGATACAGATATAGCACTTTATTTAAGAGTTGACAGTTTAATTAGTTCAGGCCTTATTTATTTAGGCAGGCAGGGTTGTAAAGGTTTTTAATATTTTCTTGTCACCGTATTTAAAGGCCTATTCATTAAATTATTGTTTCCCTTCAGGAAATCCTGGGAGTGCCTCATGCATCTGGACAGAGATACGATGCTGAGTTCTTTAAGAAGTTTAGAAGCCAGAATATTGTTCTCTCAGCAAGAACTTATGCTCGGGTAATTCTTTTTTTTGGTAAATAATTGTGGCTATTAACACTTGTAAATATTGAAGTTGTGCAGTTAATGTTGATGTGTGCATATACCATTACATTTTCTGTTCTGTTGTAATATGAATGTAGAGAACATAGCTACATTTTAAAAAATTTTCTTCAGAGATTTAAAAATCATTTTTGTACCGTTAAATTGAGAAACATGATACAAGTTAGGAAAAATTCAGCAATATTTCAAAGAACTTTTTCAGAATTGCATAAAAGTTAAATTTTTGAATGTCATAGAAAATCAGTGCTTTATTTTTAAGATTCATGTTAGAAACTCACCTCTTCCCTTTTATACAGGAAAGCAATGTCCAAGCATTAGACATTCTATTTACTTATCATGGCTCTGACCTTCTTCCTCATCGCCTTGCAATTCTCTCCAACTTTCCAGAAACAACTTCTCCACATGAATACTCTGTTTTGCTGCCTGAAGCTTGGTATGTGACTCTCTGTAAACCGAATTTTACCTTCTCTCGAACAATTTTTTGTTTCATGTTGAAAACCTTGAATTAAAAAAAAATGAAATCTATTTAAACCTTTTTTTCTGGTGATAAAAGTAAATTCAACTTATTTTTAAATCTTGAAAATATAACGGAACCACTTGAACTCAATACAAAATTTTAAAAGTCATGGTTTAGTGCCATGTTCGCAATATGTACTGTTTAAATTAAAAACAATTTTAGGATAACAATATCAATTTGAAATAGTTGTTTATTTTAGAAACTGAACCTGTAGTTCTAATAGTATTAGGGACCAAGGACTATCTGTATCCTGCTTTGCTCAACAACCTTGTCTCCATTTGAAACTCCCAGAGACGAGGACAAATATGAAATACCATGTTACTACCAAACTAATGTTACGTATTATAATCGGATTTTGGCATGTGACAGACTGTAAGCCTGTGTAGATATTACATTCTAGTATTATCACCTCATGTTCTTCTGGAGACCAGCATCTTGAGATTGAAGTGTGTAGTATATAGTTTAGGGATGTTAGCTCCCGGTCAAATGGCACAAGGGAGAAGAGAGGTGTTCAGAGCATACTTTGCTAGGTCAGTTCTGAATGGAGGTAGAAGGCAAATGGAGAGTAACAGGACATATCCATTTGTGAGGTCTTTAATGTGTAGTCAGCTGGCTCACTAGTCAATGCATGATTTATCTTTTCTGATTTTGAATTTCTTTATCTTTAAAATGAGTCAACAGTTCTTGTCAGACTTACTCCTATAGCATTCTTTTTAGTAATAGATGAATTGATACATATGAAATTTGCTTGTAAACCATAACACTCTGAAGGATTTTGATAGTTCAGATTGAAATCATTGTTATTAACTCTAGCTACTGGAAACTTAGAATATTAAGGGATATTGCATAAGTTGGGGATCATCTGGCTTCCCTTGCTGCCTTCACCAAATATAATACTTTTAGGCTTGGGTGTTGATCTGCATATGCAGAGTGATTTGGCACATCTTACTTACACCTGGTCTCCAGATAATTTTGTTGTTTTTCCTGAGATTTATAGAGGCTTGGAACCATGTTAAAATAAACATAGGTATATCCTAGATTTTAATCTGTGCTTAAAAGTTGTAAGTCACTAGGCTCTAAGAATGTTTAAAATTACTTATTTGCATTATTCTTATTACTAAAAAGGGAAATCTTTGTTTAGGTAAAAGTGAAGAAAAACATTGAGATACTTCGATAATTTTCAACTTTTAAATCTGTATAGTGAATCGTAAATGTATTTTCTAAATGTGTTTATAAATTAGAATGTAATTCTGTCCTCTACCTCTGCAAAATAAATTTGATTGGAGATGACTTATTTTTGTTGTAAATCTTTAGGAAAAAGGGCTACTATTCCTTAATGTTGTTTTTAAAAGGTAATTTCTTTTAAGATGTAATGCACTTACTGTTACTGTTTTCTAGTGATTGCTTAAACTTAAGATTTTAACCTGAAAGTTGGCTTGCAGAATAATTGCACAATGTCCAGTGCTGTATTATCTTTGAATGCCCTGGGGGTCCTGTAAGTTAACTCAAGGACTGATTTAAATTACAAAAAAGACTTCAGTTATATTTCAGCAGAGGGTAACTGGAAGTTTAAGGTCCTCCCCTCTCCCCAACCCATACTGGGGATTGAAACCATCGGTACTTTACCATTGAGATACATCCCCAGCCTCTTTTTTCTCCCCACATTTTAATGGGTATAGTATAGTTGTCCACAATGATGGGATTTGTTGTTACATATTTGTATATGCGCACAATATAATAATATGTGGCCAGTATCACTCCCTGGTCTTGCCCCGTTCCTCCCTGCTTCCCATGCCCTGGTATTAAAGCTATTTTGCATCATTGTTTTGGGATACAAGTCTGTGAATGAATTTTCCAGAATGTCAAGTATTATTGAATAGAAAAAAAAATATTTTCAGAATTAAGAAGATGTATATTATATATATATATATATACCATTAATATGCTATGTATAGTGAATATACAGGTGATTTTAGTAATCATCTGTGGCCAGGTATAATGGCACATGCCTGCAATCCCAGTGATTCAAGAGACTGAGCCAGGAAGTTCACAAATTTGTGGCCAGTGTCAGTAACTTAGCAAGACCCTGTCTCAAAAAATAAAAAGGGCTGGGGTTACAGCTTAGTGGTAGAGTGTCCTTGGGTTCAATCCCCAGTACTACCAAAAAATGAAAAACATAATAATTATCTCCTTTATTTACATTTGGGTTTATTATTTAGGAAGCATTTTCATATATATTATCTTTTGATAACACTAATACATCTAGAACACATGTATTTGACTATTTTATAACATCAAATATTTGTTGGAAATGCAGTAGAATTGAAGAGTGATATATAAAATGCCCAAGGGTAGAATAGTGACTGAGGCTCCTGTGCCTTCATTCTCCCATCAGTTTTCTTTAACCATTCATCTATTAGTTGGGAAGGGCTCTGGCCTAGCATGCAGCTGTAGAGATTAAAGGTCTGTGACCTTGTATGGGAGAAAAAAAAAATACCCTGGGATAATTCAACAGCATTTGTATTAGGATTAGGGAGTCAAGTGGAGGGTGGCACATTTGATGTCTTAGAGCAGCTGGAACATTGTGAACTTAGTGTGGCCAGAAATTCAGCAGGCCCAGTGTTGGAGAAGAGATATATATAACTTGTTCAGAAGGAAAAATAACAGGCAGAGACCTTAAACATTTGACAGTTATCAGATAAGTTTTCTTTCTCTGCATTCTATTAAAATTTAGAATTCATAAAAAAGATGAAAAAATTCTACACTGAACTCCCATAGACCCTCCATTTAGATCCTACAATTTGTATTTACTATACGTATTATACTCCCACCCCCTTCCCACCCACTAAATCTAATTTATTTCATGTTTTTAATCAGTTAATATTTATTACTTTTATGTGAGATAAAATTTATAAATAGTGCAATACAAAAATCTTAATTGTTTGACTATTTAAGTTCCCATAGCACCTTTCTACTCCTCACCCCGTCAAGATGCAGCCTGTTACTATCACAGACTCTTCCTAGTAAGCATCCATTCCATTCTCCCTACAAGTCAGCCCACATTTCGATTTTTCCCCACTGTAGGTTAATTTTGACTGTTCTAGACTTTAGGTAGTATTTTATGTAAAACAAAGATTTTTAAATTCACCTATGTTGCATCTATCAGTAGTTGTTTGCATATTTCATTTTTAATTACTGAGTAGTATTTCATTGTAGATAAATGAGTTTATCTTTTCTGTTAAGGATGCTGGGATTGTAGCAGCATAACTGTTATGAAAGCTGCTTTGCACTCTCTGGTACCACTGTTTTGTGAACATATCCTTTTATTTCTTTTAGGATGGAATTGCTTAGTCAAAGATTGTGCATTTGTTTAGTTTTATTAACTACTTTCTTTCTAGCTGTTGTGATTTTTTTTGGGCTCTGGTTTTCTATTTGAATTTTACTTGCCCAATATGGAATGGATAGTGGCTTGCCCTCAGGTCAGAAGTTGTAAAAATGGAAAACTTACAATGCCATTCATTCTTCCAAATGGCAACTATCTTAAATTTTCTGTCTCTTTTGATACCTCCCAGTGCTTTCTGACACATGTTTTTTTTTAATACTATAAAGTATAAAAATAAAAGTCTGTACTTTTCATTTGCAGGAGGGCTCTTTAAAACAGAGAACCTGGTCATGGAAGCATTTAAATAGTTACTGTTCTGGTCACTGTGGTTCCTCAGATGACTGTGGGTTAAACTCAGAGTTGTAGTTTTCTAGGAAGAGGAATAGAAAGCCCAGATGCCTTTTTTCCTAGGATTACTTCCAAGGAGTCAATTTATGAATGAAGCCTTGCCTGGTGCAAAGAATTCTGGACATACTCCAAGTTGCTTAGGCGGTTAAAATAGATGTCAAGAGTCTCTCGGGAAATGGACCCCAGGTATGTTCAGGTGGAGAACTCTGCCAACCAGCAGCAGGCTTGAAGTGAAAATTTAAAGAACACATGGCCATTTGGTAGTGACTGAAAATTACAATTGTGTGTATTGCATGATCCAGTAATTCTGTTTTTAGGAATTTACCTTATGAATTTGTTCACACACATTAAAAATAAAAAGGACGTTTGTTCATGATAATAGCGTAAGAATTGTCAATATCCTGGTAACTACTGCTAGGGAAAGATGCCAGTCTTATTTTGATATCTTGTTTCATGTTAGAACACAGAACTACCTTTCTAAGTTTGGTCAATTTACATAAGTTTCCAAGTTCGTGTTAAAAATTCAAGATAATGTTCTTTGAGGATTTTTTAAGCTAATTCATACAAAGTACCTATCTTGTGTCTGGTTCACCAGAGAAGATATTTCAAATTTATGGGTATTTTTGTTCTCTAATAATTTTGTTCTTGTTATATACAGCAAAGACATGAGCATAGGCAGAGCTTAGATACCAGATTGATTTGTTTGGCACATAGTGTAGGGACAGTGGCAATTTAAAGCACAAATTGTTTGTCTCATATTAATGGAACCCTTAAATGACAAATAATAAAATTTACTTTTATTTTTTAGGGAATGGGAAACTAGTGAAGAGGTTGGTTTTGTTTTAAGCTGGAGAATGACAGTTTTTGAAATTTTAAAATTAATATGGATCTGCTGTGTGAAAAGGGGATTGGAAAAAGACCAAAGTTACTATATAGAGTTAGGTTGGGAGGTTGTTAAAGAGTCCATTGTATTAACAATGAAAAGCTAACCTTGAGTCTGTGGGAGTGGAAATAGAAAGTATGTGTGTAAGTTCTCTGGAAGTGATTCAGCAGGATTTGTGCATGTTGGGAGCAGAGAAGAGGAAGAAGTCCAAGATGACTCTGGAATCTGAGCTTGGCTGGGACAGCACAGTGCACTATTTCAAGAATTTGAAAGATTGGGTAATGAATGATTAATCTGGGTTAGGCCTAGTGACACAAGCCTGTAATTCCAGCGACTCAGGTCTGTGAGGCAGGAGTAGCATCACATGTTTGAGTTCAGCCTACCCAATGTAGTGAGACCCTGTCACAAAATAAAAAAAATGAAAAGGGCTGGGAATATGGCTCCAGTGGCAGAGCACTGCTAAGTTCAATCCACAGTACCACACCCCAAAAAAATGATGAATTTGTGAAAAATTTGAGTGGCAGCCATGTCCAATAAATAATTGGTAATGTTGGTCTTGTGAGATGGATTAAATATAGAAAGAAATTCTGAGAAAATAGACCAAGGTGCTGTAGAAGTTAAGACTGTAGTTGAGGTCTGCAGGAGAGAAAACCTTAAGTGGGACTCGAGAGAGAGTGATAGAACAATGGAATACCCTCAGTGAGCACTTGTAGTGGGAGGGGAAAGGAAAAGAAGCATGGGGTATGGGGAGCAAGAGGATCTGGCCACACACAGAGGATTACTTGAGCATAGGTGCAGGAGAATTAATATTTTGGAAGCCCAAGGAGCAGCTATCTAAGAGTGTCTAGTTCTCCAATGACATATGAGAAAAGAGGAAGATCACTGAGTTTGGCAACCTTTAGGAGCAATATCAATTGGATTTTGGGACAGAAGGACTTGGAAAAAGAATGAGTGTCATAGTAGTGGATACAGTGGGCCAGATCATTCATTTATAAAGTTTAGCAGGTAAAGAAAGGAGACTGTTGCTGCAACCTCTCTGCCATAGCCAGAAATCTGCAAGGGGTGATTGGGGATTGGGAAAGTTTCTGCAAAGCAGGTAGACTGAGGGACACAGCACTGGTGAGACAGTAGGGTTATTTTTTTATGCTCAGAATTCTTCATCCCTAGGAGATGGTAACTGAGTTCAAGGTCCCGACTGACAGAACTCTGTGCCTTTGCACAGTTTCCTCAGGCTGGGTGTCACCATAGCAACTGGGCAATCTTGACCTATACTTTTACATGGGAAATTCTTAGTGCAAACGCAGCCATGAGGCATAGTCGGAGATCATGATCCAGGTCACTGCTCTACTGAATTTGTTAGAATGGCTAGTTTCCAAGGGAAGAATTATTTTTCTTTTATGCAGTCCTAAACATATATGCTTATGTATTAAATATATATGTAACACACACACACACAACACACACACACACACACACACACACACACACACACACACACACACACACACACACACACGGAAAACCGCAACTTCTTCCACGGACAATGTTTGAGGAGTAGCTAATTAACATAATTGTTGAATGCTTTGTGAGAAGCTGCTAACTAACAATAAATGTAATAACAATTACAAAGTAACAATAAATGCAGTAATAGAACTGCATCAGTTAATCACGTGTTACTCTTTAAGCCTGTCATCTCTTCTGAGTGAAAGTAATCTTCCTGCTTAAATGCAGTTGTTTATTCATTAGTAATTATGATTTGTATAAAATAGAAGAATTACCGTTGTTACCACTGTGATGGTGGTTAATGGAATAACCTATTATCAGTCATTTTCAGGGGCAAATCAGATGTGTCCTAAATAAAATTTTTGCTTTCTCAAGTCTTTTGTTTATGGAGGGAGGAAGGGAATCTACTGGGTGTTGTCTACATGCTAGAGAGCTGATGTGCACTTTAAAGTGTTTCCCTCATTTAATCCTTATTTACATATGAGGCAAAAAATGCCAAAACCCAATATCCAAGGTGCTCTGAAAACCAGTAGGGTCTTTGTAACTTGTGTGGCCTCAAAACTTGAACTAAATTGATCTGAGTCTATTCATAGCCTTTGCCTATCCTATTTAGTATGAGTGTTCAAATATTTTGCAACAGAAATATTAATGTCTTTGATTACTGGGTTCTTCCAGATCACTCTGATGACATTGTCATGTAATATACAATATGTGTATGACATAACCTTCTGATGTCCAAAACATTCCAAATGCTGAAACTCAAATCTTAGGACTTTATAGTTCTGAAGATGTTTTTTCCTCCTGGTGATAGTTACAGACAGTTGGAGCTCTGGGAATACAAGGTTAAAGGAATAATTCTGTAAAGTGGGCCCATTGTGCTAGCCCTTGACATAACTGTCTTTTAAAAAACAAATCGCCCACATCCTTGCCTGCCTTAAGTCAATAGGATATGTTACATTTCTTAGGAAGCACCCTGTTATCTGAAGGAGAAATGCAGACCCGAAATGATGATAAGCATACAAGTGATTCTTTAAGAGTGGGGTGGAGGGTACTTTTGTAACCCTTACACAGATTAGATCCCAGAACTCAAGGAGATAGGGATAATTTTCTCTAACCAAAGAAATCTATGAGAACAGATTCCAATTGGAACTGGTCAGCGTGGGCCAAAGTGACCTAGAGTTGTTATGCACACAGGGGACCTGAAACGCTGCTATTGTACAGCTGGCAGCCAAGAGTCAAGAGGTAGACCTGAGAGGGACTCTCTGAAAACTCCCCTGTAACCCTCTAGTAAAATATGAGGGCCAAAGAGGTCTGCCATACACTCAATCGAGCGTGTCCCCTTTTCCCGTCCTTTCTAATGAACTCATGCCTGCTACTTTGAGTCACATGCCTGAACTCTTTGTGGCATGATCATAAGAACAGTGAGAACTTCTCTGGCAATCTCTACTTCCTGGCAGGCCTTTGCTCTGGAGCACTGGTATATCATTCTACCTGATTTTGTTGGCCAGAAATTCATTGTGTATTCATAGGTTTTGTCTGAGTGGTTGTTCTAAAATGCTGGGGATTTTGTTTTTCTTCAGTTATGGGGGGAGACACAGGCATGGAAATGATTGTTAAGATGTAAGAGATTGATACTAAAATTCCCAAAATAGGAGGCATGGTATACTACACATGGGGAAACCTGTGTGGGTCAAAGGCAGAAGGAGCCAGGGGAAAGCATGCAGAAAGCCTCAATTGTGATTGAGTTTATGCTGTTCAATTATTACGCTCCCCGTTAAATAATTCTTGTATCATGACTGAGTTGCTATTGCTTCGTTGACACCCCAGACCAACTTCAATATAAATAAATGTGGCTATTTAATCACTTATTCTCCTTTCCTGTTATTGGATTCTGGGTTTGTTCTATTTGAATGGTTTTATTATTATTAGAGAAACTGCTAAGAATCATGGAACAATAATCCCATTGAGCCTCAAATCAAGCAGAGTAAAAATTGGTTGGCTGCTTTCTTAGATGACTAGAAGAGATTCTGACTTTGGGGGCTAGGGTGGGGTTTTTTTCCCCCGCCCTCACTTATCCCTGGAGAAAACACTCTTCTCCTTAGCTCTCCAGCCATTTATAATGGAATTATTGAACTGCAGTTTTCTTGTGGAGAACACTTGTGGTCCACAAAACTTTAGTCAGAGGCAATGATGATGAAAACTTCTTCTAGAGCTGTGAGCCAGAAACCTGTTCCTGGACTCTGTTCTCTGTCCTATCTTTGTAGTCTTCAGAGTAGTTTAAGAACCACCTCTGCAGTCGGCTCCAGGGCATTTGTGAGACTTGATTAAAAGACCATAGTATGAAGGGCCAACCAGGCTGCCCAGTGGACTTCATTATCTTCTCTTTGTTACTTACTTGCTCATGCCTGTGCAATTGTGTATAAAATGTAATCTTTCCATGCCTTTCTCAGGTCGATCCCAAAGAGCTAATCAAGACGGTCACCAGGCATGTGACTGGACATGGACATGAAGCCTGGCCTGAAGACCTTGTTTCACTGACTGAGCAGTTACACTACTACAATGAGCGCCTCCTGGACTTCACTCAGGCATGACTACTTCAGGGCCTTCGGAAGGGGGTGGATGTGCAGAGGTTCACTGCGGATGACCAGTATAAAAGGGAAACTATCCTTGGCTTGGCAGAGTAAGTGATACCTTTGTCTTATGAGGGATGAATTTAAATTGGAGCACAAGTAAAATTCAGACTATTAGTTCCAGTTCCTCGAAGATTCACATTAATGGTTGATACTAGCAGGACTTTCTGCACTTTTTCCATTCATATGAGGAATGTATGTGTCTTCCCAAAAGATCAGTAAATGCAGACATCGTAAGCCACAGATTTAAATAGTAAGCAGTGGGATTATTATTTTTTTTATAAAGTTTACCATGACTTTAATAGTCCAATACCAAGATTATGACCAAATTAGTATTCCTGGTCAGGAACCTCACTTTCCAAAGTACATGCAAATTTAATTTCTCCAGTATGTTAATATGAGAGACAGTTGACTGATAGCTAAGGAAGACCCCATGCCATAGGTTCAGATGCCTTTATCGGTTCTGGGCCTCTAAGAAAAGAGAAGCTGCCTGGCACAAGTTTTCTTTTGTCAGAGGCAAGGAGCAGCTGCCAGTTTTCCTTTTGTGCCTTAACCCTTTCAAGAGAAGAGCAAGGCCTTGAATGAGGTGACAGTACAGCTCAAGGGACAGTTGTAAGAGTTGCCTTCTAGGTATGGAATTCCTTTTGGTTTTAATACTGATGTCTGTTTTTTGTTTCAGGAGTTTAGATCAGATGAGAAGTGTTTATATGTCAGGAGGTGGGAAAGTATGTTCACACATTATGGTTATTAAGACAGTTTGTTTTTAACATCACAACTTCTTAAGTGCTTACTATGGGCAAGGCACTACATAAAGTGATCTGTAAACTTTAAATATCTTATCATAGATAACCTCATGAGTTCAGATGTTGTCCCATATCCCCATTGAGCTGGATGTTGCTTAGGAGTAGGAGGTAACTGGCCCGAGTTTCAGTTGATGGTACAGATTGCTAGTCTGACTTTACCCTGGATCGGTCATGTGTCAAAGCCTTTGCATCTTCACGACACCACAGGCCTTTCCCTACATCCTGTTGCATTCTCAAGGGGCAGTAAGTGTGCAGTGCAGTCTCGGCTTCCAACCTTGAAACTAAGGCTAAATTGTGCCACATTTAGTGGTCATTCATCTCTCAGGGCAAATTCCTTCAAAATAACAAAAATGGTCTTGATTATGGTAATGGTATGTCAGTTTTCATGGTATCATTTAAATCCTTGAGAAAGTGGAAAAGTAGCCTTGATATTCTCTGATAATTTTATTATCAGACACTCCAGATTATCTTTTAAAAAAAACAGGCAGGGTGTGCAGAAATTTTCAAAAAATAATGGAAACAATCCCCGGCCATTCTCAGTTAAGGGGAGAAATATAGAATATTTTTCTCTTCCCCTCTATCCTCCTGGAAGTTCATAATTTCAGAGTCATTTAATGTCCGATTTGAAAATGACATAAGACATCTTATAGTTCAGTCTCCTTCCTTTTTGGAGGAGGAATTTGAGAATCAGAGAGCTTTAAGGAATTGCTTAGCGTCCTACAGCAGGAGATGAGCCTGGGTTTTCTAATTCTAAATTCACTGTGCTTTTCCTTTGGGCATTTTGTAATCCTTAATGCTGTGTTCATGATTTCATAGAAGAGGATTATTATGCAGAATAAAAGTTCATAAGGTAAGGCTTGCCTTCTGTCATTAGTTACATTTTGCTAGTGTTTGTCCTTTATTTACTTTTTAAAGTATTCAGTTAGCCTATGCTATTTGAAGTATATATCAAAGGACAAATACATGCCTTTGATAAGTACAGAATCTTCTGTACTTTGAGTTGCTTAGAAAAGTATACAGCAGTCTTTGGGTGGCTTGTTTAAGGTGGTGAAAGTTTCTAAGGCTTTCAGCCTTACCAGTTCTGATTTTAGAGATGGCATTTCAGTGTCTTGTATAGATTTATAAAACCCATTTCTTGTTTTGCTCCTCTTTCTTCACTTGTATTACAATGTGACCATTCTTTAGTTTCTTGCTTGTTGTGTATCTATTTCACAGTTGTTTTTTGTAAGTCAGTCATTATACACATGTCTACAATAATACCTTTTCAGGGGTCAGACAGGGTGGTTTTGAAGAGGATATGACACTATTTGTTCCCTCCCATCTTTATCAAGTGATAAAAAAATACCGGTACTTAAACACAGTATGTCCCAATGCCAGGCGATGTGCCAGACCCCCATAATAGGAAAATAGACCCCCATTTTCTTGTACTTCTTTATATGCCTAGAATTGATAATGGTCCCTACTCGCAACAGATTCTCATTCTCTCATGTGAGACAGGTACTCAAAAAATAAGAAAAGATTTCAGTTGACAGTGACCTAATCCCTAGGTTGACAAATTTATCTAACCCTGGATCTCTTCTTTTATAGCCCATGAGCAAAGGATGACTTTCATATTTTTAAAGGTTTGTGGAAAACAAAACAATAAAAAGGCTATGTGACAGGGACTATGGCAGTAAAGCTGAAATATTTACTATATGACTCTTTACAGAAAATGTTTACCAGCCCCTGGCTAATCAAACATATATGTCATGGTTTACTTAGGGTGAATATAGTCTGAGAAATTGTTAATAACAGAGATTTCATTTGTACTTTGCTGATTTGGGCCATACCTTGCCAAACAAGAATTCCATCTTGCATTTCTGCTGGGAATTAGAGGTTTTGCAGTAGACCTTAATGTGGGCACCATGGACCATTTTCTTGTACTTCTTTATATGCCTAGAGAATCTCAACCCTGGTGATGTCATTCCTTGGTTTCAACCTTCCACTTACTTTCAGTTACCTATAGAATGAGGTACATGTCCTAGAAACTTCAGGAGCCCTTTCTGCTTCATTTCTCAGAGTTCCATCTGTCTCTCCTTCCTGTTGACCATCTCTGCTTAGTTAATGCTTGTTTCAGCCTCCAGCTCAAGTTCGTTACTCTCCTATCCCTATTGTCACAGCATTTAGTAGTCTTTTTTTTTTAAACTCTATCCCCATGGTATTTAACTACTGGTTCACATCTCATATCATCTAGTAGACTGTGAGTTCCTTAAGAAATACCTTGTTTATTTTTATGTCCTAAATAACCAGCACAGTACCTGTCACAACAGAGAAAACATGCTTATTGAGTAAGTAACTATGACTTCTCAGAGAGCTACCTCACTGTAGAGATATACTATTTGCAGAGGCTCTAGAATCTGGAACAGAATTTTTTAACCTCAGCATTACTGACATTTTGACTGGATAATTCTTTCTTGCGGGGTAATGGGTAGGCCTGTCCTATGTATTGTAGGGTGTTCAACAGCATCTCTAGCATCTGCCCACTAGGTGCCAATAGCACTCTTCCCATCCACCATTTGTGACAATCAAAATATTTCTAGACATTGTTAAATCTTCCCTGGGTCACAGAATTACTCAGAGTTGGGAACTACTGGTCTAGATTAATTCATGGTAAATTGCTGTGTACTCGGTCGAAAAGGAACAATCAGATTCCTTGGAAGTCGTTTTCTGAATTCTTATAAAATGGCTTTTATTAAGGGCTGTAGTGACTACCCTCACAGCTGGAGAGCAATCCCAATGAAAATTGTCTTTGCCGATTAAGGTAACGTGTTCCTTCTCTCTCTTTCCTGTGCATGGTGGACATTTCTAAAGGACTCTTGAAGAAAATGTCTACAACATTGCTCTTTCTCTGGCACAGCGGTATAGCATCTCCCGTTGGGAAGTTTTTATGACCCATTTGGAGTTCCTGTTCACAGACAGTGGGTAAGCATGAAGTTCATATGAATGTTTAATGTCCATGCTTTTCTTTTCAGAGTCTATTAGAAAAAAAAATCTTGAAGTTACAGCGTACAACTTCAGGTTTACTTCTCAGCTATAATAGACTACTTTCCTAGTACTCTCTCCCTTTCACATTTTTTATATACCAATGTTAAGCAATAGCCTATTCATGTTTTTTAGTAATAAGAGCCTTGAGTTAGATACTTTACTGTTCATTTATATATTCATTCAGCAGTTTCTGTTGAGACTCTTCACATTGTTAGTAGGTATACAGTGGTGATTCACAGTGTTAGTAGGTATACAGTGGAGAGCAAAAGCAGGCATCCTGGTTGTCTTGGAACATAGGGTATACAGTGAGAGACGACAATCAAGTAGTGACATAACCAAATGTGAAATTAAAAACAGGACAGGTACTATGTAAGAGAGCCCAGTTATGCGATTTGGCATAGTTAGGGAAGGCTTTACTGTGGAGATGTGGGTTGAGTTGTGCTATGATCTGGCCATGGTTTGAGTGTTCCCAGGTGCTCATATATTGAAATTTAACACCCATCGTGGGTAAATAGGAGAATGGGATCCTGCTATGGTGTTTAGAGGGTGGGACCTTCAAAAATAGATCAGGATTAGATAAGATTGGATGAAGTCCCCATGGTTAAATCTGGTTGCCACATAAGAAAAAAGAGGGGCCTAAGGATATAGATGCACATGTGTGCTGCCTGTGATGCTGTATGCAGCCTAGGAACTCCACCAGCAAGAAAGCCATTGCTAGATGTGGACCCTTGAGACCCCAGATCTGTGAGCTAAGTAAACCTTTTCTTTATAAGATAGCCTGCCTCAGGAATTTCATTATAGTAATGCAAAATAGACTATTACAAGCTAAGACCTAAATATTGAGTCAGAATTGATTACAAGGATAAAGGAATCATTTCCTAAGTAGACAGTATGGTAAGTGCCAAGGCCCTTTGAGGAACATGATGAGTCTGAGAGCCTGGCAGAGGAACAGGGTAGGTGAAGTCCAGTGAGTTGGGATCGTGGCACGAAATGAGACAAGCCAGACGATGCACCAAGAACATGGAGGTGTCAGCAAGGGCTGTTGACTTCTTCGTAAGAATAGTAGGCTATTTAAATAGTAGGCTATTTAAGGATTTGGATGAAGGATGGGAAGATGGTATGACCAGATTTTCACTTTAAGATCACTTTCATGACTATGTTGAGAAAAGATCTGAAGGAAATCAGAATAGACATATACAGACTATTTATGGCACTATTATAGCAATAGTCTGCACCACAGGTGACCATAGATTGGAGTACGGCTTTAAAAGTGTAGGTGAGGCAAAGATGGGTTTGAGATATTTAAAAGGTAAAATAGATGGAACTTAATATATTAATTAACAAGAATAAATTAGATATAAAGGCAAATGAAAGGGGAGACATCAAGAATCATCCCAGCTGGGCATTGTGGTACACACATGTAATCCTGGCAACTCTGGAGGGGAGACGGAAGGATCATGTGTTGGAAGCCAACACTGCTGACTTAGCAAAAACCTGTCTCAAAATAAAAAGAAACGGGGATGTAGCTCATTGTCCCTATGTTCAATCCCCCCACCCACTCTCATCCCCAGCTTTTTACTTGGTCCACCTTTTGGGTGGTAGCATCATTCAGTGAGATGAAGCACTCTATGGAGGTCAAGCAGGGTGGAGAATGGGAAGTTATATGTACTGAAACACCCCTGTCCCCCCAAAAATGGCAGTCAGCTGTTGGAACTTAGCAATTTGGAATTCAAAGGAGAAGGTGAGGCAGAGGAACTGGCTTGGGAGTTATGTGCATGTCGCTGGTACAGAAGGTGTGTGTGTGTGTGCGCGCGCTCTGGAGAGGAGTGTATGGTCAAAGAGGCAGGCTTGAAGCAACCATGGGGGCCTTCATAGTAGCTGGTCAAGAGCTGCTAGAAAAAGAATTAGGGGAGAGCAGTAGGATGGGAGGGGGAGAACAGGAATGGTGCTGAAGGGTATCGTGGCCAGAGCCTTTTAAGAAGCAGGGAGAACTGAGTGGGGTCAAATCCTGCTGAAGGGTCAAGAGATGCTTATGATGTTGCATCTTTAATTTTTATTAGTCAGTGAAATTTTAAGTACTTCATTTTAAGTATTCATCAGGTTACTACATGGTGACACTGTTATCTATGATAAATACTGCCCTGGCCTCACTATTTTTGAGGCATAATAATATGTTCAAATAAATGTTTCTTCTGATGTGCATATTGGCATTTAGAAAAATATCATGGCATTTTGTTAATTCTTTTTTTTTCTTTGTTACATAAAAGGATTCCATATCTGTAAAAACAGGAAGCTTCATTGGTCTCTGAATATATTATAAATTATCAGGCAGTTGAGTAATGTACAAGACTGTTCCTGGCATGTCATTATACCTGATAGCAGTGTGATTATGCAGATGCACAGCAATTACAAACCAGGAAATCATTAGCTCCTGGCATCATTACTTGTGAGTGGCAAAGCACTTGATATTGATTTAGCAAGTGTGTTAGGTCCTCTGTGTTCTTTACTTAAAACCCTTTGCCTTACTATTCAAACTTTTTTTTTTCCTTTGTGGACTGGGAATTGAACCCAGGGCCTTGCACATTCTAGGCAAGCAGTCTGTCACTGAGCTGTAACTCCAGGCCTTTTAAAAAATTTTATTGAGACAAGGTCTTGCCAAATTGCCTGTGCGGTTCTGGAACTTGTGGTCTTTTTGCCTCAGCTTCTTTTGTAACTGGGGCAATAAGTGTGCATCACCTCTTCCAGACAACTAGTTAATCAAACTTGGCAATCTGATTATTAGAAATCAGCCTTGTTAATACAAAAATTGCCCATCATTAATTGGTTGAATTAATAGTAAATTAGTAAATAAAACTGTTCCTTTAAAAAAAATCACCCCTCTCCTCCATGGAGTTCATCCCCCTGTCATTGTACCTTCTCCCTCCTCTCTTGGTGGACTTGGAGGTGTGACCCCCACAGCAGCTTCATAGTCGGGTGTGGTGGAATGTCCTCAGCCTGTGGAGTATGAGCCTCCAGTCGGATGGCTAGATTAGATCCTATTGATGTCATCCTATCTCTGTGTCCTTAGACCAGAACATTCACTTCCCTGAAGTTCATTTTCTTGACTTTAAGGAATAATAAAATGATTTAATAGTAAAATATTGAACCTACAGCAGGCAATGCATGATCAGTGCCTCACTAAGGGCAGTTATTCCCTGTAGCTCTCCTATCAGAGTTCTCATAAACACCCATACTTGAGTTCCTGGTTTCTTTTCCCCCTTCTTATACTGTTTTAAGCAGTTACTGCTTTTCCATGGTCATGCCTAAGTCACTTGCAACTGCTGGACAGTCTCTCATGGCTGCTTAGTCCTGCTGGAGTATGTTCTGCCCTGAGGCTCGAGGTAGACTTGTCACTCACTGCAGATTTAGTATCCATTTCACCCTGAGGCTGCACTAGACATTGGTGGATCTTACAGACAGCGGGAGCTCTCAGTGGGCATGTGACCTGATGGGTCAGCATGGGGTTTGGAATCAAATCAAGTTTTAAGATCCAGTGCTACTGGCCAGACCCACCAACTGTGCAGCCTTTTGAGTGTTTCCTAATTCTCTTAAGTCACCGTTTTCTTAGTGATAGGGACTATTATTCTTACCCTGGAGGGTTGTGAAGATTGGAAGAAATCTGTGGAAATTGTGTACCTAGGTGATTCTTTCAGTACTATTCTGGTTAATTCTCTTTCTGTAATTTTTGTTAATTTTGCTGACTCCATGAGTGTCTCTCAGTTTTGGACACAGGATCCTTTTAAAATACTGGAGTTACGTGTCTGATATACTAGAACTATATCTATTAATGTTGTTGATGGTATTATTTAGTATCTTTGTATTCTAAGCACAATGTACTGAGTCACATTCTTGTCCCCATGTAGCTTATAACCTAATAGGGACCCCTTCTTCTCCCTGTCCCCTAAAATAGCCCAAAGGTAAATTGCAAGTTTAGTAAGTACCATAAAAAGGGTTCCTCTTCACAGGGACCCTGGATGTGCTGTGCTATTTTTCATAGTGAATTTCATATTCTTTAGGGAGGATTCATTCATCTCAAATGCAGAGATGGGCAAGAACATGGTATCTCTGTGAGAAGATAGAACAAATTGTAGTGAATCTGCCTTTTTCTAAGTTGAAGCAGATGAGACCAAATTTATGACTTGGGGTTGTTATTGATCATTCAGTGAGGTCTGTGTCCAGGTTGCCATGTTGTAAAGTATTCTGTCTACCTCCTCCAGGTTCCTCTTCCTTGAAGACCCTGACACAATTGAGGAGGTGGTATCAGAGTGATTAGTATATGAAGGGGGGAGATTTAAAGCCATACCTATTTCCTAGAATTTAAGGTACCTCAGTTTATTAAAGGCTTGTTATAACTTTGAAAATTAAAACAAAAATCCAGGAACAGGAAAGATACATATTAGAGTAGGGAATGTTGCATGTAGATATTCAGATCATGGGCCTTTCAGGGTTTTTAAAATTGAACCATAAATTTGGTTCTAATTTCTTTCTTTGTTTTTGGTCAGGGCTGGGGATCAAACCCAGGGCCTTGCATATATATGCCAGGCAAATGCTCTGCTACTGAGCTCCATCTCCAGCCCTTGATTTTTCTTTTGATCTAAGGAGAGAGAACTTGACCAGAACTGTTGTTTGTATACACACACACACACACACACACACACACACACACAAATCCACAAGGCCTTAAAAAATGAAGATAACTAATTTCCATTGCTTTTAATTTGACCACTCCATTCATAGCAGAAAATGTTCTATTAACGAACTCATGGAGAATCAGTGTGACAGAAACTAGTCTGAGATATTCATTGCTGATTCTTCCATCAACTCTCTGGGTGTTTTTTTTTTTTTTTTTTTTTTTTTTTTTTTTTTTTTTTTTTTTTTTTTTTAAAGTTGGTGACATTCATTTTGCCTACATTTTCCCTATAGTAGTCACAGGTGCTGCTGCAAGCTGCATTGCAGCCCCGGGCTGCCGTGTCGGGGTCATCCTGAGGCATTCACACCCTACCCTTCTTGGGTTGATCCCCTTGCACGAGTAGTTGTAAGTTAGCATGCTGGTCATTCCTGTGGATTTGTAGACCTCCATGCTTTGGGACTGACTAGTCTTTGGGGAAATGGCCATAAGTACTCTACTGAACTGTCTCTCTCATATACAATCTCATATGAAAATATTGGCTCTGTTGCTTTATTGAGTAAAACAGATCTGAATTTGGGAGACCCAACTTGGAATCAATTTCCATCTCTTACTAGTTACGGGAGTTTTATCTGTACTTTGGTTTACCTCAGAGAACAAGAATAATGAGGTCTTCTGCAGAGAGTTACTGTGAGGAGTAAACGAGGCAATCGGGCAGAAGCACTGGCAGGTTATTGCTAAATTCCATTTAAATCCCATCCCCTTGCTCTCTTCAGCCTCGCCCTGCAGCCCTCTCCCATTCTTTTTCTTCCTCCTCCCTCTCACATTCTAAGTATCCCTTTCAGTCAGCTAATGGAATTGCATTATCACTCAGTCTTAGACTGAGTACAGAAAAATGTATTTAAATAAACTTCTTTTCTAACTTTCAATACTTGCTGATTTTGAGTCATATTTTGGGGTGATTGGCAACTTGAAGCCGTTACAGAACACCTTGATGGTGGGATTAGTACTAAAAGTTTATCCCTTATACATCGAGTACAGCTAACGCTAGCTTCTTCCTGTAGTTAATTTTTGAAAGTTAAATATGCACTGTATGTTTAAGTTGCTTTATACCTAAACTTGGTTCAGGAAAATGCACTTAAACTGTTTTTAAGGGTAATCATTAAGTTGATTATTGAAAAGTCCATAGTGGTTTCATGGTATTTCTTCCTACTCTCTTGAATGTAAGTTCTTTGGAATTGTTTTCTAGGCAGAGATTTCATTTCTTGTTCCAAAGGGAAGATAACAGCGTCTTTCAATGGAAACTATTAAAACAGCTATTGATTACTGGCATCTATAAAAGATCTCAGCACATTGTAATTTACTGAAAAGGGAGGTTTGGGTATTTATAAAGTGTCAGTAAAGGTATTCCACTATCTGTCTTGACAAGATAATTAGGTAAAATTGCACATGAGGCAAACTGAATTGTAGGCACAGAAGAATAAGTGGGTGGGCACAGGAAAAAGTAATGTTGATTGAGACAGACTAGATCCAAAATCGAGTCAAACACAGATGAACTAAATAGACTGTTATGATTTAGTCATTGTTTTCCATTTTGTGGATGAATCTGTCTTGAATACTGTTTATCAGGGTGTTAGGAGTGAAGTGTGACATCAGAGCCCTTCGAGATCATTGCAGCAGTGCTTTCTGTGCTGTTTCTCAAGTGTTTGTTAGTTTGGACACTTCACCTTCTTGAGTCAATGGCTGCTGTGTGATGTGTGGACAAACTTAAGACTTTTGAGTCCAGACAGATCGGGATGCTTGGACTTAGGCAAGTCATGTAACCTATCTTGATAGCAGTTTCTTTAACTATGAGTTGATAATGATCCAGTTTTAACTTGCTAGCCTAGCTGTCACCATAATCAAGGCAAATTTGTTTTTCTTCTCTGTTCTGCACCTTTTTCTGCTTGCAAGTCTTTGTCAATATGCATCATCTTATCGGGGCTACATGGCTTATTATTTATCTCCTCATTGTCTTCAGACCTCATTTTGCAAGTTACTGTGAGTCACTTTCCTATACTACCATATGCAGTTTTTTTTTTCCCCCAGAGATGACATTGCACAATTAAGAGTAATGATAGGGTCAAGAGTATTTTCCGAACAGTTGCCTTTTCTGCTGTCCTGTTCCATGATCAGGCCTTGTGCTTTCTTGCTGTGGTACTTTGAATCATGTTATTTCTGCTTCATTCCTTTCTACAATGTCAAACTCAAGTACTTCTTTGTCTTCTGTTATCATTGATTTCTACTTCTGCAGTCATAGCTTTTAGTGGTCTTTATCTTAATTAGAATACAATTTTATGTCCTTTGTCAGCACTTACCATTGGTTTGCATTGTTGTTCAATGCCAAGTACGTATAACTAAACTCGATTTTCAGACCTGGAGGAGAGTTCTGTGCTGTAAATCTTTATATCCTTCCCAGAGCACAGTGCTTTGTATGTAGATGACACCTATTTATAGAGGACATCCACTCATACATTTGTAAGTCATGTTATTGAATGGTTCTTTTGTATCACACACTGGACCTTGGTACTGATAAAGTTAAACAAGATGTAATGTGATCTATGCCATCATAGTATAATAGTTATATATATTATGGGTATCAGAATATGTAGCATGTCAGTGACTCAGAAGAGGCAGTGAAGGAAAATTTTATAGATAGGGATATTTTTGCAAGTATTCGAACTGTCTTAATGGAAAATAACATTTCTCTTGAAGTGAAAGTAAAAAGAAACGTTTTTAAAATTATATTTTGATTTTATAGATTGTCTCTTTTATCCCAAGAATTTTTATAGTCTCATAAAATTTTTAAACACAATTTATATTGT
The DNA here is from genome assembly GCF_964194105.1 of Spermophilus citellus. Taxonomy (NCBI): domain Eukaryota; kingdom Metazoa; phylum Chordata; class Mammalia; order Rodentia; family Sciuridae; genus Spermophilus; species Spermophilus citellus. Next base: position 383,971 of record NW_027672891.1, on the reverse strand, counting down.
TCATGTACAAAAACCAAACACATATCCCCTTTGGCACTTTCTAAAAATGGTAATTCTAGTAAACAGGGTATCATATTTCAGAGAGGTTGCTTTAAAGTCATCTGAAATCTAACTTTCTTGCCCAGGGTCTCATTGTTGCCCCCAGATACTTTTATTTCTGCCTGTGGGAATCTTGGAAACTGGACGTTTCTGTTAGTTTGTAGGGCTGCCTTAAGGACCCTTAAAATTGGAGCACTAAAAATATGTTTTCTCTAGGCCATTGTGGTGACACTAGACCTGAGACTTCTATCCAGGGACAAACGTAGACCAAAGTGGACTCCTTTCCTTTCTGTCCAAAACACAGATCAAACAAACAAAAAAATGCTTGATTTTTTTTAACCCCAATAAGTTAACCTTAAATGGTTTTTATTATATTATGAAGACATTTACATTAGTATGAAAATATTAAGATATGTGTTTTGTTCAAGTAGTATTACTAAAGTTAATTCAAGAGGAAATACACTTATTTCTTCTTTGCCATTTTATTTGAACACAGTATAAAATTGGGATCTATAGAATATCAATTCAAGACTCTTAGATATAACACTTATGCCTGAAAGTTTGGACTTTTTCTTCCCCTCGCTGTTTCCTGAATTCTTGAAATAAGGTTGTAGTGTTTCTATACTGAAGTGCAGATTTAAATTTTTTTCTTGTGACATGGGTAAATGATTTACAGTGGAAGCTGATAGATCTTGGTTTGTATTCTAGCTGGGAAGCATTGAACAACCCTTCTGATGCAGGGACGCCCTCCTTCACAGGGCTGCTGGGCCCGTACGTGATATGAGGGCCGTGCGGTGCAGTGGTCGGCATCCGACATGTGTTGTTATCCTCTCTTAAGAGCTTCCTGGATCCTGCTGGCTGAAAGTCTTTGATTAGGCAAGAGGAAGGGATCTGAATGAAGTAGACTTTCCAGCTGAGTTTTAAAAAATTATGCTGTTGGATAAAGGAACCAAATCTCAACACTTTCTTTGGCTCTTAATTTCAGTTTGTCCACAGGAGAAATTGAAAAGCGGCCCAAGCCCTTCATCTCCTCCAGACTTTGAAGACTGATCCTGAAGCCTTTCAGAAGCACATGGCCAAGTATATTTACCCCACTATTGGTGGCCTTGATCACGAAAGGCTGCTGTATTATTTCACTCTTCTGGAAAACTGTGGATGTGCAGACTTAGGTAGACATGCCATTAAGCCAGAAACCCACATTCGGCTTCTGAAGAAGTTTAAAGTTGTCGCATCAGGTAGGATGCTCATGTCGCCGCTCAAACTTGGGTTTTTTTGTACACAATTAGAATTATATACACAGAATATTGAAGTTGATCAACTGTAGTTACTATTCTGTTTTTTCAATTCCTTCCCTAACAGCTGAGGGAATTAAATATCAGAAAAAGTAAGAGACCTATTGAAAGTCCTACAGTGAGTTCTGATAAACCTAATCCTTAAACCCACAGCTTCAACTCCTGTTCCAGAGGTTTATCCCTGTTTCCATTGACTAAGACATTCAAGTTCACTTCAATGGAGCCTATTTAAAAATATGCATGAAACACTTGAAAAAGAGCCTTTGCATCTTTGATAAATTGTGGAGATCTTTAGAATAGGGTCCCTGTGCTCATAATTAAGAAATTAAACATGCTAATACTACTGTTAAATCTGTGATAAGTTGCATGGCACTTTCATGTCTATATTTATTTGATATTCATAACAGCTTTGAGAATGTATTTCAGGGTTTTTTTTTTCCACTTACAAAGGAATAAGGGCTAAGATCAATCCCTGTCTATAGGTAGCTGGTGAAATGCTAGATAAGTAACAAACAAATATAATGCAGTATGGAGAAGACTTAGGACTTGTGGAAGTCTGGGGAGGTGAGAAGATACTGCCTTCCTGAGTGTACACATGAGAAAACTGAAGCACACAGAGTGGCCTGTCTAGGATTGCAGAGCTAATCAAGTTTCAGGCTGGGACCAGTTCTCAGATCTTCTGATCTTTAAATGAAACCAACTGTCTAGTGTAAATGGGAGATTGTTTCTGTGTGTGTGTATATATCTGAGTGAACCGCTTACCCACTTTCTTTTCTCATTAGGTCTTAATTACAAAAAATTGACAGATGAAAATAAGAATCCTCTTGATGCACTGGAGCCAGTTCTTTCAAGTCAAAATATCTATTTCCAAGCTTGCTCCCAAAATCCCTGCAAAGGAGGGATGGATGCTTTTGCCCAGCTCTCTGTATACTGTTTGGTTACAGAAGTTATTCTGGACTGGAGACCCTCACCTCATCAAGCAAATCCCAGAGTCCTCCCCAGAGTGGCTTCATGCCTATGATATCTGCGTGAAATACTTTGACCGCCTCCACCCAGGTGACCTCATTGCTGTGGTGGATGCAATTACATTCTCTCCAAAGGCTGTGGCCAAGGTAACCAAAAGATAGAAAGTATGTTGAGTGGTTTAGAAGAAATGAAAATTGTTTTCACAGTCTGTAGATTGCTTGTCCTTTGATTTTTTTTCTTTCTTTTAGGTTTTTATTTATTTATTTATTTTGCTAAGCATGAGGTTTTAATTGGGATCATTTTTCTCCATTACAGATGTTTAGATAGTGAAAATCAGTTTCACCTTTTCTAACTTACATGGTTTTTTTAATACTTATTATAGTTTTTGATGATATATCGTTTTAAAATACATTTTCAAGGGTAAAGAAACTCCATTGTCAAGCCAAGAGTACCTTTATTCAGAACTCACACTAACAATTTGTCTGTATTAAATTGAGCCCTTAAAAAATTTCACATTGAAAATCACACAGCATATGGCTTGGAGATAGATACTGCCTGTCACATTTTCCAATTTTTCATGCTCAGATCTGAACCCTTGGAGTTGATCTTAATAGCTGCTCTCAATCCCTCAGCAATGTGTACTTTCCCTCAGAAGAGATGGCGGAGGTCTTTCTCCCCTTCTCTCTCTCACCCAGGTTTTATTGCTAGGAAAATATCCTTTCTCATTGCTTGGGCCCCAGGTGTTCTCTCCTCTGGAAAATCTCCCAGCCTCTACAGAAAGTTGTTGTCTCTGGAATGCCTTTTTAAAAATAAAATCTCCTTTTGCCCATCTTTGCTTTCTCCTTACCCCAAGTCAGCTTCATTATAGTTATTAGTATCCTGGAAATCGGATAATTACAGAGAATACAAACCATTCATTTGAAGGTTGGCATAGGAGTGGATCAAACACCACTTCTCTGTGGAGAAGGCTAGGTTTTACCTAACTAGATGCACAGTTGTGTATAACCAAAGACTTCTTTTTTTTTAAATTGTTGTAACCCAAGTAATTTAATTAACAACTTGGTTCAATTTTATAAGCACTGCATTGAAAAGGAGATAATCATTTTTGTTACTTTCAAGGAAGAAAGTAAGAATTGTTTTAAAGGAAAATGCTGTGGTATATTTGAAAAAAAATCATAAGTTTGGAGTCATGCAAATCTGGCTTTGAACTCTGAATCTGTCACATATCAGCTATGTAGTGTGGCCTCAGGTCTTCTGCCTTTTCCAAGGCAGAGTCAGGGCTGAGTAATCTCTGAGGAAGATAACATTATTACTCTGACTTTATAGACAAAGCTAAGTTGGTAATGAGGAGCCACAAATTGAACTCGAGGGAGACTGACTTCCTCCATAGCCTTTACGCCTCGTCACTGAACTGTGCCACCCCTCAAAAGTCATAGAACAAATCATTGGAGCCAGTCTAGAGACGGGTAGGGTGCGATGGTCAGAGAACCCCAAGCATTTCAGACCCAAAAGAACAGACTGTCCTGGGCTATGTCCATAGCAAGTCTGGGTCCAAATGAGAGAGGCCATGCAGGAGCCTGATAATATATGGGAACGAATAGATCCATGTGGTCAGTTTGTATCCTAGAAAAGTAACCGCAGAGCTGGGGCCTAAGCCCTGGCTGAAAGGCAGATAAGCAAGGAGACCAGCCGAGGCAATGAGGGAGTCCCCTCCTAAGGCAATCTCTCAGCCCCACTTCAGGCTAAAGGAGGTTTTAAATATTTTATGTGGGTGTAGGACTGGTTAGCAAAGGCCATATGCTAATTTGAGCATGTATATGGAGGTGTGTGTCTTGACAGTTTTAGACCTTTCAGCAGCAATTACTTATTAATGATTAAACTTATGACTGTGGTACAGGGTTCACTTAGAGTTTTAGCTGTTATTTATGTTTTGAGTCTGATTTTAAGTTACAGCACATTTTCATCGCTTCATCTAATCGTAATCTTGCACTTTAAGATGTCTACCAACCATCTGAAAATGGATGGCATAATCTTTTGTTCCTATGTTTGTATTTTTCTGAGGAGAAAATGCCTGGCTGACTCAGTGAAGATGAAGTCGGTCAGCTTTTGTTGCTTCCTCTTAGCTCAGATGGTATATCCAAAGCATAGATGTTTTTTGTAGCTGTTCTCAAGAGATGGTTTTCTATCATCAGGTAGATATATAGAGAGTGTTTAGACTACTACATCTAGAAGTAATTTTTGTTAGTCTAGCTATAGTATTTGCTTTCATTTTATTAATCAGCAAGCTTTTAATTTTCTGATCAGAGAGGAAAAGTGTAAAATTTAGGTAAATGTTTAAAGCCACACACTGCTGTCCTATTTATATAGAGAGAATATAAAAATGAAACACAACCCACAAATGTCAGAGGACACATTTGGAAGAGGAAATGCAGCTGGATTTGTCCAAATCTGCAAAACACCAGATGTTCCCACAGCTTGTACATGATGTTAAAAATGTAAAATAAGTGTGTACTATTCATACAGTGTTCAGTTTTCAAATGTGTACCCACATTTAATTGAGAACCAAATTTTCAGAAGTAGTAAGCTTATTCTAGAGTATATTAAAAAAAAAAGGCAGTAATCGTTCAGATATTGGAAGTCAGGAATATCCCAAACCTTGAGTGCCCAGTCCAGGTAATACAGCAGGATGGGCTCCCGCACTCCTGGTCACAGTCATTTAGTTAACACTCACATCAGCAGAATTCTTAGAAATTCTGGGGGCAATACTTACAAAGCAATATTAACGTCTTGTTGCAAGAGAATGATTTTCATGTCATTTGAGGTGATGAATGTGCAAAAGGGAAAAGGACAGAAATGTTTAAAGTCTTTTGCTGCAAATCCCAATTGTTTTATGTGATCTGGTCAGGTTAGAGTTGCTCTCCTATTGCTTATCCAACTCGCATTAAAGAAATTATCATGGAAAGGACAGAGAGCACGTTAGTAGGTGGTAAGTCTAGGAAGACAGAGAAGATGAAAGGCAGGTCTAAACAGCATTGCTTGGTTCAGACCTGATGTGGTTAGATACGGGAAACATCTGTGTAACCCCTGCCCTTGTGTTTTCTACTTACTGTTGGTTACTAATGTGGCCACATCCATAGGCAGGACATTACTCCTGTCACTTATGAAATCTATCAAGAAGTTTGCTGGAATTCTTTAAGTACCCTTTGGTGTCAATGGAATTTTAAAAAGGCCTTCTAGTATCTTTCCCAGTACTTTTTAACCAGGAATGGGATAGACATTTCCTGCTCCCCTCACCCCTGGTCCCTCAGGTGCCTCGAGTTCTAGCTTGCACCACTGACAAGTCACTGCTGTTGTAAACCACTGTTCCTGGTGGGAACATATTGTCTCTCCTGAACTGGAGCATAAAAATGGCTGGAAACTATGTATCTGTCAACCCTCTGGCCTTCGGACACCAGTTCTATTGATAATGAAGCCCCCGTCTGTCCTTCCTTGCTTCTTTCTTGTTTTCTCCCCTTCTTCCTCCTTGTAGTCCCCACTTTGGGGTTCTGCCTCTGAAGCTATGGAAACAGTAGAAGGGCATCTTTCATATTATAGCTGTTCAAATTCTTGAAATAAGCAACTCTTTGTTCTTCTATCCTATTATTCCATAATAGGATAGAAGAACAACTTGGCATAAAAAATTGGGGAGAGTAAAATTTGTTTATGTCAAATCATGTTTTTTTTTTTTTTAAAGTTTACTTCTCTCAAGGGGTTGCATTGTAATTGGTGAGTCTCTGCTATGCTAATATTGTCTTTTAACTAAGAATAGAAATATGTCTTTCACCATAATGATTAAGTGGTCTATATAAAAATGTTTAGATAAAGAGATAAAGTGTATTATCTAATTGCATAGGATGATACATGACATGGGGATTGGGGAGAGTTTACTAGGGAACGAACTCAGGTCCTTGCATATGCTAGGCAAATGCTAAACCACTTAACTGCCCTTTTTTGTTTGTGGTATTGAGGATCAAACTTGGGGGTGCTTCACCATTGAACTACATACCCAACACTTCTCTTTTTTTTTTTAAACATTAGTTGTCAACAGACCTTTATTTTGTTTTATTTATTTTTATGTGGCAATGAGAATTGAACCCAGTGCCCACACATGCTAGGCAAGCACTCTACGAATGAGCTACAACCCCAGCCCCTCATTTTGAGACAAGGTCTCGTTAAGTTGCCCACACTGTCATTGAACTTACAATTCTCCTGCCTTCTGAGAGCTGGGGTTATAGGCATGCACCACCAGACCTGGATTGACATATAATTTTCTGATGCATGAATCAAACGTAGTTTATGTAGTCTCAGATTGAACATGAGAAGTTCAGGTTTAGTTATGTCCCATACCTCAGTAGTTACCATCAGAGACATCAAGCAATGGAAAACATGCTTGAAAGAAACTTAAATTTTAAAAAATATATAGTAAAACAATTTGAGAAGTACATTCTTCATGAGGTTGGAATGATGACAAGAACTGAAGCATATTTAATCTTTACTGGGTATCTAATATGTTAGACACATTACTATAACAAATCCTCAAATTACTATAACAAATACCTTAGATAATAGACTTATAAAGAGAGAAGGTTTATTTTGGCTCATAGTTTTGGACATTGCAGTGCATGATCAACTGGACAGTGGTGACAGCTTATCACTCATGGCAGGTGGAACAACCTGTTCACCTTATGATCAGGGGGAAGAGAGTGGGGGAGGAGAGCAGGGTCACTCTTCACCTTCAAGGGCAGACCCTCAGTGACCCAAAGACCTCCTACTTGGCTCAACCTCTTAAAATTTCTACCCCTGCAGCAGCATCAAGCCAGGGACCAGGCCTTTAAGCATATGGGCCTTTGAGAAGCATTCAAGATCCAAACTATAGCATCATTTAATAAACATAATTTTGTAATTCCTAGTGAATGCTTCAGTTTTGCTCAGAAGCATTATATTACTATGGTTAAGTTGGATAAAATCACATTCAGACACATAGGAATTATTGAACTGTTTTTATTTTTCCTGGTGAGAGTAATATTCACAATGCTACCCAAAACGTTTCTTCTCAGAAACATTCAAAATACGAGGAATTCCTACATACTAGTTTAAGGTTCAGAAACCAATATAATAGGGATCATGAAATCGCCAGATGTCACCTGGGAATGTCCCAAGTCAATAACCTGTTGATGAGTTGTCAGTATAGAATATTACCTGCTCCACCTGGTCCTCTTTCCACCTCCAAAATACAAAGGAAAAGACACAGAAGACTAGATTACTTCTTGCTTTTTGGTTTGTTCTGGTCTGTGACTTTGGAATCCATCGTCTTTCTCCTACTTTGGCATTTTGAAACCATCAGTTTTGTCCCCTATTACAGTGCCTTACAACCAGACCTGGGGCTTTATGGTGCTCTTTAATTCCAAGTTATCCTGTTTATTTTCTTCCTGGTCTTCTATCCTGTGCCATCTTCAGTGATGACCTGTTCATACTCCCTTAACATTTTTGCAAGTTCTGGAAGTGTTCAAATACACTGGAGTTTGCAGTTTTAAGAGTACAATCCTTTTTCATATCTGTGTCTTTGTCAGATTTCTCCATCCAGAACTCTAGCTTCTCAAGTTCTGCTGCTCCTTTCTTAGGAATATTTCAGTCTCCAAATGAATCCATTTCTCTTATTTAGTTTTCATCCTGTTTCTGTAAGAACAATAATCACATACCAAGAGTCGTTTCCAGCTGGGTTGGGAATCAGAAGTTCTCAAGATTAGGGAAGCAGCTAAGATAGCAGCCCAGGTTTTCTTTGCCAGATGAAATCACAGGACTGCACAGGGATTGCTCCAGAGCCTCCCTTTTGTTCAGTTGCATTTACCTGCAGACATTGCTGAGTCATGTGGCTGTTACTGCACTAGCTAAGTAAGGGGTCCTAGGAAAAAAAGGACCACACTTTTGTCATCTCGGCCTCTTCCAAAGAGAGTTCCTGTTTGGCTGCATCATTTTCTAGGTCTGTGCAACCTTCACCTCAGTATTTCTTTTCATATATCAATTCTTCAAGTTAATTTTTTCCCTTATCTTCTTAAAATTGGTCCTTGAGGTGATTTATCTTGACTCTGTACTTCATCTCTCTCTCCTCTTCTTTTGAGATTAATTAGCTGGTTTTGAAAATAATTTATCTGTTTTCTTTTTCCTTTCTAAAGACTAGGAAGTCCAAGGGTATGGTGTCAGCATTTGCTGAGATCTGGTGGGACCTCCCTGCTGAATCATAACATCGTGGCTAATAATAATAATAATAATAATAATAATAATAATAATAATCATGTACCGAGAGTTGTGAAGGTGACACATGAGGAGACGGAGCTGAATTTAGAGATGTTTTTGAGGGCAAGGATGATGCCTTTTATCTTCAATTCCCTACTTCCTAGCATGGTATGAAGCTGGTACTCTTGAAGTAGTCATTTAATTAATTATTATCATATATTCTCAACTTCTGAACTCGAGATACTTAAATAGTATTAAAAATTACTGAGAACCCTAAGGAGCTCTGGTTTATAAATGTTCTATTTATCAGTATTTATCATATTAGAAGTTGAAAACAAAGTTTTAACATTAATTAATGTGACTAATAATAGACCCCTTATAGACTGATGTGAATAGTATATTTTAAAACTTTGTTTAGTGCCTTGGGCCCCCACTTCTACTTTTTACTCTCTTGATCTTCCTTCTGTTTTTACAAGATTTCTCCTTTTTATTCCATTTTTATCTCTAGCTTGTGCATGTGAGAGGAAAAAAAAATTGACCTTTGACTTTGAGTCTGGCTTGTTTCACTTAGCAGGATATTCTCTAGTTCTAACTATTTAGCAGCAAATGATAAAATTTCATTGTTCTTAATGTCTGAATAGAACTCTACTGTGTATGTATACCACATTTTGTTTAGCCATTCATCTATTGATGGGCACCTGGGCATATTTGAATGACAAATCACTGTCTCTAGACACTACAAAAGACAATGAAAAGGTAAAATTGTTTTATATTTGTATATCTGGCTTAATATAACATAGTTCATATTTGTTTCTGTAATTTACCTGTTTTGGTTGATGCACATGAAGAAAATCCAGCATTACACAGATACGAGATTGGTAGTTTAATAGCCTATAATTTGGTATGTACTCTGATACTACACTGAAACTCAACAAGTGGTAGATTCTTAAACATTATAATGTGGAATCTAAAAAAATATTATTGAACCTTTTGTATCCTTTAACATTAAAACCATTAGTCTAGATTGCATTTTGAATCAATCTCTTACTCAGACATTATTTTGTAATAGAATTGCATTAGGCATTTGGAAATAATTGGTTCACTGATTTATGCAGATCATTCAAATGTTGATACATGGCATTATATAATACTCAAAAAAATGACATGCCTTAGTATGAGCACCGGTCTCATCATATAAATCTGTCTGATTGGGATATAGTCAAGCCTACAGTAGTGAAAACACATTTTCCAATTTATGCTTGAAAGTTCAAATTTCATTATTGACAATGGATATAGTGCACTGGTTTCCTTGAAGTGACAGGTTTTTTTGTTCACTTTGGAGAGAGTCCTTCCATTCCTAAATTTTTTAAACGTCTGCAAATATCCAAGTTTGAATAATCATAGTCTGTCAGTTGTTCTTTCAAGCAAAAATGGTGTTGTGTGTAAAAACAGTTACTTCAGCTCACAACTCACATAATTTTAGTTTTTCTTCTGCTACCTCAGTACATAATAAAGTACTCTATGTATAGATCTTATTTCTTCACATAGAAGAAATCATTAATCATTAAAAAATGCACTCAATGTTTACTATTTAATATATAATTTTTGTTCTTTTCTGGAACTTTACGTCACAATGACAATAAAAAATAGTGACTCATGGCATAGTTTAATTTGTGCTATGTACTCACAGCTTCATCCACCTGTGCTTTTCCTCCCTCAGTACAAATGTCAACACAGTAGAAAGAGGTCAGTAATATCTTAGTGCTGTTATAAAATCAAGTTTAACTTGCAGATCCCTTGAAAGAGTCTTGGGATTCTTTTAGTTTGTGGATCACTCTTTGAGAACCAGTGTCACAGGTTATTATTTCCCAAAACCACAACCATCTTTGACTATATGAAAGATCATTCCAACTTCCTAAATATTTATAATGTAATAAGAATATGTTCTGGCAAGTACATAAAAGGTAGTCTTAAAATTTCAATTTCTTAAAATAGATTAATTCCTAAGCAGCTTTCCAGAGGTAAGAAGTGTTATAAATAATTTGAAACTGTAAGATGGAATGCCTGCTGGATGCTTTATTCATACCACCTTTCAATTTTATGAACTGCTCAGTATACAGCATTTTTTTCTATAAATTTTAGCCTTTAAGTTTTTAATTCCTCCCCAACCTCTTCTCCTATTAATCAAGATTAGTGGGGATCTGTATGAGAGAGCAAAGTATAAGACAGGAAGAGGCTCACAGCAAGTGGGCAGCCCCGAGGGGTGCTTTTTGATATTTCATGGTCAGGATAGCAAATCAAGGAGAGGTGAATCTTTTCTGAGTTTGAGGGTGATGCTTACTCACAGCTCCTTCCCTCCCTACCTCACTCCCACTCTTAGACTTCAGAAAGATAGAAACAAAAAATCAATGATAAGTAAATAATATTTTGGGAAGAGGTGGAATGGAGATCGGCCTGCTCTGCAACCACTGGACCCTGCCCGTGTATACTTAGTGGAACTGGGCAATGTGGAGCTGCTCCAGAAAGCAACTCTGTCAGGAAGCCTAGAGTGACTGACTGGATGGAGAGGGTACAGCCACACAGCACTTAGCTTTTAAGCCATTTCTCATCCTGCGTTGAAGAGTGTGGTGAAGGAAGAAGATGCCTTCTTTCCTTCCTTATAGAGTTTTCTGCGGATTGGAGTGAAGAATTTTCTCCTCATAGTGCAAGCATGAGAAGCAGGGAGTACCTTTTTGTTATATTAAGTGTTTAAGCTTGATCATGAAACCATTTGCCAGCCAGGGAGAAAGACAGCTGGGATCTGTGAGGACCTGGCCCTGCAGGTCCTATGTCGTCAACAAGTCCTCCGTACCTGCTAGTCTTTGGAGTGTCCTCCTGAGGTCAGTAGTGGACAGTTTAGCCTCTGCTTCTAGAAGCTCTATTTCCCATCTCACATTTTGCCCCACTGCACTGATCATTAAAACCCACCAGAAGTTATGCAATGAGCTTAATAAGTGAGAGCAGAAAATAGGCTGCAGGTCAGCAACTTTAAAATGCCCCAAATTTCAATTCCTTTTATTAAATTCTCAGAGAAATTAACTTCCTAAGTATTAGATCCTCTTACCCTTTCAGCTAAAGTTCAATTAAATGAAAATCTGAAATTCATAAACTCACCAAAAGTGAAACTGATAGATTAATTTTCCTAGTGTCTGTTCCATCTTAGCCAGAGAGGTCTGGTTTGGGTGTCTGGGTGGAGTAAGTTTCATTAAGCAGAATTTTCTGCTCCTCTTTGTCTTAATTTAATCCCACAACAGGTTTTCATCATTTTCAAAGATTCTCAATAATAGAAAAAGATGTATCACCATCAGCTCCTTATCTTTGCAGTTTGGAAAATAAAGCAGATCATCAGCCCTGAGATGGGAACTAAGCAAAATAAGGCTCCCAGAAAGGATTCTTTGGATCCTTAGTCTATTCCAAACTCACATGAGTGGAATGCTAGAGCCCCTAGAGGTGGCTGTGTGGTATGAGAGGGAAGAATAGGCAGAGACAGTCTTAACTGGGCTTCCCCATTTGTCCCGAGACCATCCAGAGGCTAACTGACGCATGCCCACCTTGAAGGAAAGGAAATCTGTCCATCGATACTTTCTCCTCTCTGAGGTGGATTTGTTTTGCACATCCCTGTCTGTAGTCACTATTCTTTCTTAATTGCCATTTTCTAGTTTAAGCCATGCCCCCGTCAGCCATGCTATTTTGGCTGTAGAATCCCACTGGATTGAGAATGCTACTTCCTCAGACAGTTTTCCATTCAGGACCTCATTTCTTTCAGGTGAAAACTGCCCTCAGTGAATGTCTCAACTGAAATCCAGATGCTTTTGACAGCTGTGTCCCTCATGGCCTAGAGAAGTCCACTACCTCTGCTTCATGCTCCTCACTGACTTCTGTGCTTGTGCCATTTCCATGTTAGAAATATTTCCATCATATCTTTGGATTTCGATGGGAGAAGAGCAGCTGTTCTTCCTCTCTCAAGCTACAACCAGTCATTAGAATTAGGTAGATGGAAATCAAAATTTCAGTGGTGGTGTTAGTAGAATCAGAGGGAGGCATGCTTGATTCTTGAGTCATCTGCCTGCTGTGTATAATTCCCTACTGGATCTTCAGACAGCCTTGCCAAGCACACGGTCGGGACTGCAGCACGTACACACTGTCAGAAGGGCTTCCTCCTCCTTGTTCATGGGTCCTAGAGGCAGCCTGTGGTTAATGCTGTCCAATAGAACTATAATGTGAGCCGTCTATGGAATTTGACATTTTCTTGTAGCCACATTTAAGAAATGAAACAAAATAGGTGAAGGTATCCTAGTCTAATGTGTATATAATACATGTATCAACTCAAGCTAGTTACTTTCAAGTGTTCAGTAGCCACATAAGCATGTTGGACAGAGATGCTGCTCTAGAGCAGAAGCCTAGGCCTTACCCACAAATGTTTTTCCACTGGAGGGATAAGAGGAGTAGAAGAGTGTGCTCCTCTTACAGTCAGGTAGATCTACAGAAAAGGGATAGGGCTAGCTACCCTTCAGCTGTTTCTTGTCCCCATGTCATTTGTTAGATGTCTCCTCCTGAGAGGTGGAAGGTGAAGAATGAAGTAGTATTTGCCTTTTGGGGACCCACGAAACAAGCTTCCTGCTATATGGGTCAAGGTAGGAACTCCAAAAAGGAGAAAATGGTTATTACCACACATACCAAATTGGGTGTCAAAGTAACAGTTGTAAAACTGTTATCTGTCTTCTACAGAAATCACAATATGTACTATGTCGAGTAATAATAAAAGCTACCATTTATTGCTGACTAATAATGTGTCAGCTACTGGCTCAATACTTTACCTTATCTCCAGTAAATATCACAGTGGCCCTGTTACATATATATTAAAATCTCCATTTTGAAATGAGTAATTTATTCAAGGTCAGAAGCAAGTTAGTAGCTGAGCCAGAATTCCACTTCTAGTCTTACTGCTCAAGTGTCAGGGATCTTCAGCAAATGATAATCTTTTTCTTCCTTAGATAGGAGCCTACAGTTTTCTGAGGCAGCCTATAAATTTGTTGGAGATGTTTGTGTTATTCTCTTACATGGAATCCACTTTCACCTGTTCTATTTGTTGTCCTTTGTGTAGCAACAAAGAAATAAGAGCTACATACGTCCTCCTTGATGTGACTGCCCTTTCAGCAATGCAGTAAAAATACCATTCTCCTGCTTCAGCCTCCTGAGTCACTGGGATTACAGGCATGCATTACTGCATCTGATTCCACAGCATCAAGTTATATGATAGCTTTGCTTTTTCTTGGTGTCTCATCTTTATTTCCAACTGCATTTCGACATATCTAGGGACAGAGACTTATTTAATTTTGTTTGTAACTAGGACCTAGCCTAAGACAGGTGCACAGTGTGTATTCAGTGAATGTCCAATGAATGAATAATTGGAAAGCCATCAGTAGTTTGATGTCCTCATACCTTTTCCTGAATGACTTTTTGATTCCTACAACCTGCCATTCTTCTGCTACTGTACATTTAGGCTGTGCATCAGGTCCAACTCTGATCCAATTTGTGGGTTAAATAGGCAAACCTATTGCTTTGCTTTCCCATACCTACCGGGACACACAGTTTATATGGTGAAGCAGGCTCTGGTAACTCTGTCAAACACCTTGGAAGGGGAGGATGCAGGAGATTCTTGACAGTACTGTCTGCTCTGCAGCTGTGGGGATACCTGTTGAGGCAGGTAATGTTCGTGCATTAGGTCTGTGTGGGGCTTTCCAGGGGCCTCCCTGTTGACCTTTGCCCCGTGACTTCAGGCTTACCTGCCAGGGAACTCTCTTCCACTTTCTTCTGTAGCCACATGTGGAGTGATGCTAGAGGCTTGAGCCCACTTTGAAAGCTGCCTGAAGAGTGTTGAAGGCCCAAGTGTTGTTTCCAACAATCACAGTCACCTTTAGTCCAGGCTTCTGGTTTCTTGGGCAGCACCACTATCTCAGAAATTTAGTAGAGTTCTTACATATTTGATATTTTTTACCAACACATGCCCATAACCACATCTCCAGGCTCTTTTTATTTGCTTATTTGTTTTTGAGACATTTTTCTCAAATACTATATATCTTTAGTGTATCACCCTATACATAGTCTCTCAATTTAAAAGGAGCTATCTTAAAGCTGTCAGGTGTCTGTGGAAGATCACATCATTAATTGAATCTCTGCCCTGAGTCATTTTGGACAATTGAAAAAAATTTACGAGATGTCACACCCTTGGTTTATCTTTCCCTGAAGCACTTTAATCTCCTAAAGGTTTTACCTGGCATTTGTTATCTGTGGATTCTCAATCTTATCTTTTACTACTGGGGTCTAGATTTACTTTTTTTTTAACCCCATAAGCCCTTGAATTTCTGCTATTTCACAGTTCCATTTCAGTCCTACACACAGTCTGAACAATATCATTTCTTTCTTGTGATAGTTAACCACAGCATCCTGTAACATCCAACACATATTATCAATGTTCCATTTTCCAGTCTCTGGTGCCACAAGTTCCTTAGGGATATGATCTGCACCTGAAATTACCATGGACAATAGTTTTATGAAATAGTTCATTATAGCATAACAACTATTTTTGCAACATCTAATCTGAAAACCAAAGCCACTTATTGCCTTACCCTTAGTACATGGTGTATGTCAGAATAGGCTTAGGTATGTCTAGTGTCTCAACAGTCAGAAGGTTAATATTCATTTTCCTAGTTCAGTAAAAGACTGTAAAAGACCCTATGGCATAAAAATCACTTATGATCCAGGGTGGTGGAGGCTCTGCGTTTGTTTTAGCAGCCGCTGGCCTCTGGGCCCTGCACGCTTCCCAGTTGCTGTGGTTGAGAAAGAAGGGAGAATGGATAGGGATCTGTGTGAACTTTTTGTTGCTTTGGCTCAGAAATAGCACATGTCGCTTCCACTTGGATTTAATTAGCTGGAACATGGCTTAGCCTGACTGCAAGGACATTGACAAATACAGTGGAGTAGATGGGGTGCTTGTGTTCTCTGTCATATTGGGAGGCACCTTGCAACTATTGCAGCACTCTGTGAAGGGTGATGGTGTCTGAGAACAGTGCTGAGAGGGGAAGTGCTGGAAATCTTAGAGTTTAGGGGTGTGTGTGTGTGTGTGGAGTGCTGGGGATTGAACCCAGGGCCTTCTGCATGTGAGGCAAGAACTCCAACTGAGCTGTATCCCCAGCCCAGAGTGTAGGTATATTTTGAAGCTAGACCCCAATAAGATTTGCTAATGTCATAGTTGACCCCAGCTATTCCACTTCCATTGTCTTGGCCCCAAATATTTGTAGTTTCTTGGTGATCGTGGCTCATGATTTTATCTCCATTTTCTGTGGGGCCTGGGAAATAGATGCTCAATACCTCTTTATTGAGGGATGGAATAATTTAGCCACTTATCTTAATTTCACAAAATCTACATTAATAACAATTATTAATTACTGCAGAAAATAGCTTAAAACATCTTCATTTACTACATTATAATAATAATGTATATGACATGTTAATGCTATGGTTTTCAAAAAGAATGTTAAGAATAAAGGTACTGCATGGCCACCAGGTATAAAAAAGAAATTGCTATTTCTTACTCTGAAACATTTATTTAATCATTTTTTTTTCTTCTCCACTCATCATGGAAAATTTTAAATAAAATAAATCAGCTAGACATAAATTCAGTGTTAAAATTATAATTCTTAACCACACTCTGGAGTCTTTTAGCAGTGGACCTGTTTTTATGAAGTGGTGAAAAACTTGAGTGAAGTCAGATGCCTAGTGAAAGAAGAGCCCTTCCATCTTTTTCATATTAGCATTCTGCTGCTTGGAGTTCCTGGCTATCTCACCAAAGTTAGGCTGTATTTATTTATATCAAGCATCAGGTTATTGAGTTATCTGGAAGGATCACTTAAAATAGGAAAAATGCCTTTTCTTATGCCTCCTGAAAACAGTCACTTTGCCTCTCATGATCCACATCAAGCTTCATGACAGCAGTGTTAATGTGAGCTCCAGACTCGGCAGTGCTAAGGAGCCAGGCCCCAGGTGCAGGGGACAGAGTGGGTCCTGCACATAGAGCAGACAACTTGTCAATGGATTTGCTGTAGGGGCTCATGAGTCGGAGTTGACCCTTTATGTTTGCAAAGTATTGAAACATGGCTAGGGATTGTCCATGCTAAGACGAGGGAAGCCAGCATTTTATTGAGACGACAGATGTGTAATGACAACTGGGAATGATAAGCCTGGTTGAGGCCTAGGTTGTGGCTTACAATTATAAGGCCAGAGGGTTGGCTTGGAGCTGGTTTGTGAAGATCCTTGTCTTCTATGCTGAAAAATTTGAAGAGATGATAAAAAAGGTTCTTCTGAAAGAGAATTACATGACAATTTATTAGATGAAAAACCAAAAAGAAGTTGGCCTGTATATTTTATCAGTTGGCCAAATTAAAATTCACCTTCCATTTATTGAGTACTTGCTATGAGGAAGGTTTTATAGTGACCGTTTTATGTATTATCTCATTTTTAAGAAATGACATCAGACAGTAGATGACATTTTTTCGTATTTTGTAAATGAAGGCAACTAAGGCTCAAAGTGCCTGCAGTCACCCTGGGAGTCAGTGCTAGGCACAGACTTTGAGTTTAGTGTGCTTCCTGCTTGCCATGCATTCATTCCAGGGTTGGTTGGCAATGGCGAGTTAAGCCTTGGACAGCAAAGATTGCATCTGGACCTAAGGGCTTAGGGACCCATTGTTTCTTCTGGAACCTTACTTCCTGTTCCTGTGAATCACCTGTCTTTCCCTACTGCCTTAGCAATTTATTCTCTTCCACAGTGCATAATAGGGCAGGAAGAGTATTTGCAAACTGATATATTAAAAAAAATCTGTCTAAATTTTATTTCTTGGGACAAATATAATAGAAAGATTCACTGTACAATATTGATTCTTATTCAGCATTTAAGCAACATACTCTGGCAGAGCCTGCCTGGATGAACAGGTGACGAAGAGGCAACTGTGAGGGACAGTGGTAGGTAGCATCCTCTGGGTAATCATATGCTCTGGGTTCTAGTTTTTACTCTTTTCACATAATTCTCCTGATCTTAGTCTCTCCATGCACATGGTGGAAGAAAGGGAGTCCCTTGAGCTAAACATACTTTCTATTATCTTGTACTTCTAAACTACAGGGAGGAGTTCACTGTTTGTTGAGGGAAAGGGAGAAGAATGTAATTCATTCTTTCCAGCATTGGTGACTTCTGATTATTTTTATGCCATACATAGGTGCTTAGAGGCAGAAGTCTGAGAAGGGGGGAGGCTGTAGAACTTGTCATGAAGCTGCCTTTGCAGAGCAGGGGGAATAAAAAGTTACAATTGAATGGAAGTAGTACTTTCCTAAAGGTATTTTTTATCAATATTTATGTGGGATTAAGAAAATGTCAGCTTTCACTATTTGAAGCTAATGATTCTGTGTAGAGTGACTTAGAAGTAGCAGATAAGAAATGGAGGGTTAGTGGAGGTATACCTCCTAGTGTGGCCACTGATGACTTCTATTTAAGACTATTCCTACTTTTCAGAATAACCAGAGAGGTACAGTGACTGATATTAAGAAATAATAGGGAAGCTGGGGGCACTGGTGCACACCTGAAATCTTAGCAACTCAGGAACTGAGGCAGGAGGATTGCAGGTTCAAGGCTGGCCTCAGCACCTTAGCAAGACCCTGTCTCAAAAATAAAACTCAAAGGGCTGGGGATATAGCTCAGTGGTATAGTGGAAGAGCAGTACTGCAGGGGGCTGGGGGGTGGGTGCAGAGAAATAATAGGGAAAATTGAGATTTTTGTCCTAGGAATCCCCATCAATGTACCAATGACATTCTTCACAGAACTAGAAAAAAACAGTCCTTAAATTCTTTTGGAAGAGGGCTGGGTATGTGGCTCAAGCGGTAGCGCGCTCGCCTGGCATGTGTGCGGCCCGGGTTTGATCCTCAGCAGCACACAAATAAAGATGTTGTGTCCGCCGAAAACTAAAAAATAAATATATAAAAAAAATTCTCTCTTTTTTAAAAAAAATTCATTTGGAAGAATAAGAGCCGGAGGCGTCACAGTAACTGATTTCAAATTATACTACAGAGCTATAGTAATAAAAATAGCATGGTATTAGTATCAAAATAGACATGGAGACTAGTGGTATAAAATAGAGGACACAGATTCAAATCCACATACTTACAGCATCTGATACTTGACAAAGGTGCCAAAAGTATGTGTTGGAGAAGAGATAGCTTTTTAAATAAGTGATGCTGGGAAAACTGGATATCCATAATTAGAAGAATGAAATTAGATACCTATCTCATCCTGCACAAAAGTCAAATTAAAATGGATCAAAGAATTAGGAATTAGACCAGAAACTTTGAACTGCCAGAAGAAAACAGGAATAATACTCTTGCACATTGATTTGGGCACTGACTTCCTTAATAAGACCCCTAAAGCTCAAGAAATAAACCAAGGTCAATAAGTGGGATGCTATCATATTAAAAATCTTCTGAAGGAAATGGATTAATAGCATGAAGAGAGAGCCTACAGAAAGGGAGAAACTCTTTGCCAGCTCTTCCCCTGACAGAGTTAATATCCAGCATATATAAAGAACTCAAAAAACACATGCCAAAAAAAACCCAAAAAACACAAGCCAATCAATAAATGAGCACATGAACCCAACAGACATTCTCAAAAGAAGAAACACAATGGCCTACAAATATATGAAAAAATATTCAACACTCTAGTAATCAGAGAATTGCAAATCAAAAGTGCAGTAAGATTTCATCTCATTAGCTAGAATGGCAGTTATCAAGAACACAAATAAGTGCTGGAGATGTGGTGGGGAAAAAGGTATACATTGTTGGTAGGACTGCAAATTAGTATTTGGAAAGCAATATGGAGATTCCTCATAGTACTAGAAATGGAACCACCATATGATTCAGCTATCTCACGCCTAGATCAGCATACTATAATGATACAGCCAACTTCAGTATTTATGCAGCACCATTCATAGTAGCCAAATTATGTAATCCACCCAGTTTTCATCCATAGATGAATGGATCAAAAAAATGTGGTATATATACACAATGGAGTTTTACTGAGCCACAAAGAAGAATGGAATTATGGCATTTGCTGGTAAATGGATGGAAATGAACAACATCACACTAGGGAAATAAGCCAGCCTCAGAAACCAGGGATTGAATGTTTTCTCTCTAATGTAGAAGCTAGAGCAAAACAAGGGAAAGAAGGTAGTGAGGGGAATCAGATTTCATAAAGATATAGGAGGATAAGTAGAACAAGGAGATAAGAAGGGTGGGAAGTGCGGGAAAAGGGAGGAAATATGGAATGAGTTTAACAATCATGTTGTATACACATATAAGCATACCATAAGAAATTTCACCTTTATGTATATGTAGAAAGTACCAATCCAAAAAAAGTAAATAAATAAAAAAGTGAAATGAAGGTCAGAAGGGTAGAGGAAGAATAGAGAGTAGAATAGAGACTAGGGGGAGGAAGAAGGGGAGGGAAAGGCAGAGGAATGGGATTGAAATAAAATTTTGTGTGTGTATGATTTTATCAAAATGAACCAACTATACCGTGTGTAATTATATTGCTCTAACAAAAAAATATTGACCAATTTGAAATAAATTTTGGAGCAGTTTATATGGTTCTACTACAGAGAGAGTGGTGTTTGTTTCTTGTCTAAATGTTTCTGGCCTGAGAGCTAAGGCATGTGACTGCATTTCTTCCTGATGTTCTTGTAGAGATGTGATACTGGAGCGTCTCTTGGGTGGGTGTGGAGGCAGGGGAAGAGGGGGGATGTTCTGGAGTTGAACAGTAGAGTCAGAAGGACTTGGTGTTTGGATGAAAGCTCATCAATGGGGGTGCAGGAAAGTAGGTGACAGGGATATTTCACAAATGTTGGCATAAACAAAGTGAGTAATGATGCCGTTGAGGTACATTTCACTGAAGGAGGAGCAGATACAGGGAATAAAATGATGAGTTGATTCTAGAAATAAGTTTAGGGTACCTGTGTGTATCTTAGGAAAGATTGCAGTTGGTTTTTATGGGCCTTGGTCAGAGCATATAAGGAAAGAACAGTGTATCAGTGAACCATCTTCCCCAGATTTAGTTGAGCTGCTACTGCTTCAGGATCAGTGTTCAGGAAAGGGCAAGCCCCTTGTAACTTTGATGCACGCCACTGTTTCAGAAACTCTAATAATCGCTTGTGCAGAGATAACCATCTGGGATTGAGCTATGGGAGGAAAGAGACCCAAAGTGTCTTCTTTTATAGGATCAAAGAAAACCATACAGAAGCAGGGTAGAGGAGGAAAGCCGAGGGGGTCACAGGCCACTCTGCCGTATCCTACTGAGGTAGAGATAAAGTCAGCTATAGTTGGAAGAAAGAAGAGGATGGATCACAAAGGAAGGAAAATGCTTTAAAAACCATGATGGGAATTGTTAAAACCAGCCAAAAGCCAGTGTTAAGATAGCCAAGTAACTCTGAGGCCCATTTTAGAATGTTGTAGCCAAGGTTTCTGATGGTTTTGTGAATCTCTTTCACAGGGTTGAGAATTCAAGGAGTAAGTCATTCAAGGAATTGTTTAAGCTGGCCTGGTGGGAGTCAGTGGGGCAAGGACTGCTAGAGCATCATTGAGACTGGATTGTCACAAAAACGCACTACTAGTTCACAGTGCAGGCAAGTGAAACAGCCTGATGGAAGGATTGGAGAGGTCAGGGAAGAAGAAATTACGATCACAAGCACCTGGGCCAGGTCAGCGGTCTGAAACTGGAGAACAGTGGGAAGTTGTGAACTGAGAGCAGTTTCGAAGTTGAAAATGTTAGGCATTATTAGCACATTTGCGGGCAGCTATGGTAGAATGGAGGTTAAGTTAGTTGGACCCAAGCTTGTACTATACTTTATTAAGGTAGAGGACATTACGGCAGCCACTTAGGAGCTAGGTGGCTTCCTAGTCATGAAGGAAGATGGGGTTGCTTCTTACAGGTTTGTAGGTGGCAGAGACAAGGAGAAGAGGATGATAAGATGGTAGTTGAGGGTAGTAAAACATTGATTTGGAAATAGAAGTGATAATTATCAGAAGTGATAATGTGAAGCATGTGTTAACTATTACATTGTGTTGACTGAGTACCAGATACTGTGCTAAGCATGTTGCACATACTAATTTATCTGATCTTTCTAGCAGCCCTGTGAGGTGAGGGTGCTTTTCATATCCCCTTCTTCACAGGAGGAAACTGAGGCACAAAGAGATATAGTAATTTGCAGGGTTATATGCTAAGTGGCCGAAATGTAGTAATTTGCAGGGTTATATGCTAAGTGGCCGAAATGTAGTAATTTGCAGGGTTATATGCTAAGTGGCCGAAATGTAGTAATTTGCAGGGTTATATGCTAAGTGGCAGAAGCAATACTTGAACCCAGCGGTCAATTCAATTGCTAGAGTAGAGGCTTTAACCAGCTTACTGTACTGTCTAGCTTACAAACTGAACTAGGAAAATTTTAAGTTGTGTTTTGGGTGACAATCTTGAGGAATTTAACCTTTATAAGAAAAAAATTGAAATATTAGTTTGTTTTAAAAATTATTTAGTCATATATACTCACTATAGACAATTTGGAAAAATAGAAAAGCATAAAAGTGTATAAGAAAAACAACTCTCCAAAATTGTAACCCTAGAGATAAAGACTGTTAGTATAATACTGATTACACTTGCTTGCTCTGAATGTACTTTTAAAGACTGAGGTCTGCAGACTTTAATTCCACATGGTGGAATTGTGTTATGAACATTTCTCATAGTTTAAGACATAGCTTCTTACTCTGCAGAAGTGTCATAATTCATTCAGTCTTTTATAGTTGGATGTGTAGGTATATATGCTTATCTTGTGTGTATATATGCTTATCTTTAATATCTGAAAAAATTGTTTATGAAACTTTTCATACTATTTTTGGAATAAAATTAGCATGGAAATTCTGTTATTTGGAAGTTTCAAATATACTCATCTGTAAAACAATCATGCTAACAGCTTTTCCAAAAAAAAGTTCTTTGCCAATATTTTTAGTTTCTTCAAAGGATAATGTTCTTTTGTTTTTTTCTCTCTCTTCTGCTTGAGTCAGTTTTAACAACATATATTTTCTAGAATTGGACCCTACCCATCTCATCCTATTTCTCAATTCATTGACAAGAGAATTGTATTTGGTATTCTTTTGAAAATGTATTCTGTATCTTGTTTGTATTTTTTCTCATTCCTACTGTTTTGTTCTTTTATTTTCTTAATTGTTCTAGCCAGATAGTTATCTAAATCCTTTTTAAAGAGCCATCTTTTAATTTTCTTACTATTTTGCTTTTTTTCCCCTGTTAATTGCTACATTTAATTTCTTCCTTTATCGTGTCTTATTTAGGTTTTTTTTTTAGGTTTTGCAAATTTTCTTTCTTAATATTTATTTTTTAGTTTACGTAAAAACTAAAAAATAAATATTAAATAAAAAGTTTTAGGTGGACACAATGTCTTTATTTTTCATTTTTATGTGGTGCTGAGGAACAAACCCAGGGCCTTGGTAGGCAAGCGCTCTACCACTGAGCCACAACTCCAGTCCAGGTTTTGTAAATTTTGAGCACTTTATTTCCTTAGTAATAAAACTTATTTGAATGTCTGAATACAAATTTTCTTTGCCCTATGAGTTTTTTCTTTTTTTTTTGTACTGGGGATTGAACTCTGGGGCATTTGGCCCCTGAGCCACATCCCCAACCCTATTTCGTATTTTATTTAGAGGCAGAGTCTCACTGTGTTACTTAGAACTTTGCTTTTGCAGAGGCTGCTTTGGACTTGCTATCTGCCTGCCTCAGCCTCCTTAGCCACTGGGATTACAGGCATGTGCCACCATTTCACTGATTTTTTTTTAGTATGGTTTTATTATAGATATGGCTTATACAGCTGATTTTTTTTTTACCTAATCTTCCTATATAGTTATAGTGGGTATATTTGGTTTTTATGTTTTCTGTGTCAGTATTTTTTAATATATTTTGTTGTTAATATTTTGCTAAACTTGTTTTCTGCTTTTTATTATGTTGATTGTTCTTTTCTATAAAATCTTAGTAATATTGCTTTTGATACCAGGTCCTAGTACTATAACTTTTTTAAAAAAATATTATTTTTTAGAAGTAGTTGAACACAATACCTTTATTTTATTTATTTATGTTTTATATGTGGTGCTGAGGATTGAACCCAGGGCCTTGCATGTGCTAGAGTAGCGTTCTCCGCTGAGCCACAACCCCAGCCCAGTACTGTGACTTTGATATTAGTAAGATTAGTGTTAATCTTAAATGTTTAATAGCATTATTTCAATTTCTCTATTACCAGAATAAAGAGGGACATAATTTAAATGACTTTTATTTAAAATGGAGGTTTTCTTGAATTCTTTTTCTCCTTCTATCTAAACATCAAGTTGTTGGTAAGATGACTAGAATTATCATCATTAAATCACTTCTTTCAAAATTTTTTTTTTGTCATTGCATTTTAGTGTGTAACCAAACAGGTAATTATTTATATTTGTCTCTATTTAAATTTTTTTTTCATCATTTACCAGCAGTTCTGTGTAGCCATTTCCCAGGCCCAGTTAGAAGGGTGCCCTGGGCCACTATAGTCAGCAGAGCCATAGAAGTTTGAGGCCCTCCTGCCTGCAGTCCCTTTCATACTCCTGCGGGTATGTGTGATTTCCCTTCCCCTCAGGACGGAGAGACTGCCACTTTAGCCCACATGTCCTTTTTTGTGTGGCATTTGAGTTGGGGTAGGGTGTGAGGGACAATGGAGCTTGGAGAAGGCCATGGCCTGCCCCGTTAAGCAAGGAACCTTTATCCCTAGTGACCTTATGACTGCTTGTGGCCAAACCAAATTCCTAATGTCTTCAGGTGACACAAAGCTCTGTGGCCTCATTCTTGGCACCATTTACTGAGCGTAGGACTTCTTCATTCAGCATCATGCCTGTGAGATCTCTAAGCTGGTATTGCTGGCCTTACTGTTCCAGTCAGGGTGACGTCCATCCTGCTAGTCATGGCACTCATGGGTTTGTCCACATCCTTTCTATGGCACAGCCTTCTGATGTGCACCAGCAGTAGGTGCATGGACATCTTTGTCAGCTTGCCCACTGTTTGGGATCATTGCTAGATCTGAATAGTCTTTTCATATTCCTTAACCCAACTTGGATGGGTGCTTGTTCTTTTTTTTCGATAATGCCAAAACTGACAAGTCCTGTGAAGGCTCTGAGACTTTTTCCTGCTTGGGAGCTGACAGCCTGCCAGGTTTGTGGATGTTGGCTGGATATTTGAGATTTCTGGGTCAGAGACAGAGGGCTTTGTCATGCACAGCACAGTAAGGGCAAAAATTTCCTGAGGAGGTTCCTCTTACCCTGAGCCCCACAGCTAGGTAGAGGCTGCCTGCCCCACTGTGGGCATGGGTCACAGCTGAGGAGACCCAGGCTTGGGGAGCCCACAGCATTCATTATGGGCTGCAAGCAAGCCTGTCTGACCTGTGATTGGAGGTCACGTCTCTATTGTCCTGGACAGTAAACAGGTCTGTCCTCTGCTTCAGAGGGCACAGTCCAGATGGAAGGCTGAGTGCTATTATACTCATCCTAAGAAGGCAGCCCAGAATAAGACTGTCTCTGCCTCTGTCAGGTGTCGAGACTGAGGAGAGGTGCCTCCGGACTGAGGGGTGTGTTTGAAGAAAATAAGTGGAATTGCTAACAAATATTTCTTACCTGACAGCCAGAGAAGTTTGTAAGTCTTATTGTGATTGGCTTCCCAAAATTTATTATCATGATGCTTATACTTATGTTATTATAATTATTTAACATAATTGTAATTTTTAAAACTTTTTTATTTGTTTTATTAGTTATACATGACAGTACAATGACTTTGATATATCATACATTTGAATCAGATGGGATATAATTTCTCATTTTTCTGAGTGTACAGGTTGCAGAATCATATTGGTCATGCAGTCACCTATATACACACAGTAATAATAATGTCTATTTCATTCTATCTTTCCTATCCCCCCCTCCCCTCCCCTCCCCTCCCATCACTTCTCTCTACCTAATTTTATAATTTTTTTGAATATTAAGTTTCAGACAGGTCCTAGGAGCCCTACTGTATTATAATCCAACAATATTAAACTGTTTAGCTCAGATATCCTGATTCTTAAAACCCACGAGTTACATGTTTTGGGAACCCTGCTGGTTATCTCACATATTTCTGGGGACAGGCTGGAGGCAGAAAAGGTAGCTGGGAGGGCATGACACACACTGCCAAAGTCCTCCTCTCTCCTTACCTGTTTTGTGTATAGGCACCAGAATGTTTAATGTGTATCGACTGTTGATTAGAAGAGAGGGTGGGAGGAAAAGAGGGTGAAAGGTGATGGTGTGTTTTGGTGTATGAAGTTGTGAAGTGGAGATTTAAAAGCTTCTCCAGTAAAGAAATACTGTGGCTGGCCATTATGTTTGGCTGTAGCAGTTTATGACTTTTTCAGTTTCTTCTCAGGTGAACAATAGCTGCTTGGTGTTAGAGTTCATGTATTAAAATGCAGACCTGGTTGGTCCTGGCTCTGCAGCCTTCCTTAATGTGTGCGCTTCAGGTGAGCTGGCGTTCACATCCCATGTAGTGTTTCAAGTCTGCCAAGGGCAACCCTGTGGCAAGGCTATGACACTGTTGAGGGATTGGCAAGAGAAAGCCACTCGTCTCAGGTTCTCACGCAAGCCTTGGACTAAGTCTCCATGGCTTTAAGACATTTCCTCTCTATATTGAATTTGTGTAACTAGGGTTACTGTGATTTAAGTGCATCCTATTTCTGCTATTGAGATAATAGAAAAGAATATTTAGGACAAAATTGAAATGAATGTATGTTTTAGGTCTTTATTTAACTTATAATATGGAGTGAAGGATAACATGATTTATTGAGAAACACATATATACTTATAATTTTGTTGTGTTAGATGTTATAGGTATAAAACAATAATATACATCTTTAAGTTTAGGTACAGAAACAATTATTTGGTGACTTTGCAGGAGTATAAAGAAGTTTCTGTGTTTGTCTTGTTTTCAAGTTTAAAAGTCTGGCCTCTGGTTTGGTCCCTAGGTCAGAATTTATTTTACATTTGAAAATGTACGTAATGATTATTATATTCCAGCCTTGTGAATTAACACAAATTCTATCAAATATGAGAAGGGAAGTATGTGCAGTTGCCATAGTACCCTTGGAGTTTGTGGTGTTGGATTGCAAGAAGTAGTTCTGCAGCTGCACGCTAGAGGGCTCCGGAGGCCACGAGCTGTTGTGTGGGTTCTTGCCTTAGGAGTTGGTGCACCATGCTCCCACCAAGCTGTGTTCCCCAGACTGGCCCTCTGCTGCAACAACTGCCTTGGAGCCCCTTGACTAGAATCATAGGCAGAAATTCATAAATTATTTTCTTTGTGAAAAGTGTTAGGAAAGTAATTATTCAAAATGGTTCCATAAAGTGTTTTCATAATTTTTTTTGTAGTTTACTCCAAGCTTGATAGTATTTACTATAATTTTGAAAACTCAGTCTATTCATTATAAACTAAGCATTTTATATTAAATTTTTGATAAATAAAAATTTAAATAAATTTAGATGTAATAAACATTATGTAAATTAACAAGGTAAATTTCATAAATATATAAATAAATCTAATAAAGTATTTCCTTTCCTCCCAAAGGATTATATAGGCTTTTATATGGACTGAAGCCTAATTGTTCATGAAATGAAATAAAATATTAAAATCATCTCTCTTACACATTTTCAGGGAATACGAGCCCGCATCTTGGAAACTCTGGTCATGCTGCTGCTGCTGGCATTACTGATTCTTGGGATAGTGTGGGTGGCTTCAGCACTGATTGACAACGATGCTGCAAGCATGGAATCTTTATATGGTGCGGATTTACTTATATTAATCAGTTTCTGTAATGGAGACCAGAGTTTGGGATATAATCACATATGACTTTAATAACATTTTAAATAATTCTTTATATAGTTCACCCTTGATGTTGATTCACAGAATTAAGAAGACGCTATATGTATTTAAGAAATGGATGTACGTTTGTTTTATGAGTAAGAAGCCTTTTATTTTTAATTAATTGGTTTCTGTTCTTAAAATTTTAGAGAGGCTCTTTTTTTTTTCCTTCCTCCAAACAGGTTTTGCAAAAGGGTTATTTTCTATCCTTCTATTTTATATTTTTTTATTCATACAATTTAGAAATTATATGGTTTAGTACACTCAAATAAGCAATTACAGTGTTTATTATACTTTAAATATAGTCAGCCTATATTAAGATAAAACATCTTAATGTGCAGTATTTTGAACTTATTAAAGTTATTTACATTTTTTATAGACCTCTGGGAGTTCTACCTACCCTATTTATATTCCTGTATATCATTGATGGGATGTTTGTTACTTCTCTGTAAGTATTTTTCTGACCTGATATTGATAGGAGAATAGTTGTTTTGTATTCTGGGAAATTATGAGAAAGCTTCCTGATGAGATTCCTTAACAACTTGGAGAATTTTTAATTATTCAAGATAAATTCGATAAACTGAAATCTTGAAATAATAATATGCTTTTTTTATTCTCTGAGGAAAGCCTTTCTGCTGGGTTGGAAAAAGAAAGAGGGACACCCTCCGACACACATTCTTATACTCTGTCTTGCTCGCTTCCTGTTCACATGTTCAGTACCCCACCCCAACCCATTCAGAGCACTAGAGTCTATTTTTAAATGGAAATGGTAGGTTAATATGTGATGAATTTGTGATTTTTTTTATTTCAAAACTTGTTTTGTTTTACTTGAGGCATCACATCCTATCTTAGGGATTAGTTGTTAAATGTATTTCAAAGGACTTAAGACTATAGTTGTCACTATTAAATATTCTTTTCAGGTTCTCACTTCCACCAGTACATGAAATTTAATCTGTTCTTTGCTTGGTTTTATACAATTTATTTTAAACAAAAGTACTTATTGTCATCCCACTGTTAGAATCTTAAGTGTCCTGAACCTTCTCTCGCCTTAACTACCTTTCATCTGATGTCATGCTGCCCTCCCCTCACACTGCTCCTCTAGCCTCTTCATGGATGAAATGCAAGAACCTTCTGACAGAGAACTGGGAGAATCTGTTGGAGTCAAGAATTTACTTAAAACAATGCTGTTTGAGTTGTTTTAGTTTTCTGTGCTTTATCTTTCTGAGCTCTAAAGTATATATCTCTCTGTTGGTGGTCTTCCCATTTCTGCAGTGTGTACACCAGTTGGCCTTTCCCGCATGTTCACAGTAATGGGCCAGTGGCTAGTGAAGCCAGCAGTAAGTATTCTATTATAAATTATTTGACTTATTAATTAAATATATTTACATTTGAACTTCTTTTAGATTGTGAATTAGCCTTTAGAAATAGAGTATTTTTGTAGGTTTATTACTTAAATTTTACATTTTTTAAAATCTTTTTTTTATGTTTAGAAACCATATTTGTTTTTGCTTTAAAAGTACTAATTATAGGCACTTTGGTAAAAATTTGGCTAGGCAATTTTAAGAGAAAATTTTGCAGATATTTACAGATATTCATTGCTTTATATCAAACAATTCTATTGTTTGAAAATTAACTGCATGTTTTGATTTACAAAGCAGAATGCTTTTGAAAATTTGCACATTATATATTATAATTGGATTATACTTTGCTTATTCTTTTATTTATTTCTTTTTGGTGGTACTGGGGATTCAGTCCAGAGGCACTCTACCACTGAACTACATTCCCCAGAGATTTTTATTTTTAGAGAGCGTATCTCCAAGTTGCTGAGGCTGGCATCTAACCTGTGTTCCTCCTGCCTCAACCTCCCATGTTGCAGGGATTGCCCAGCTCTCTATATTCATTGAAAAATGATTTTCAATAGCAGAAAGATCAGTAGAGTACAGAGAAGGGAACAGGAGGAGGGAGGAGGGGAGGGAAAGGAGAAGTACTGGGGATTGAATTAGAACAAATTATATTCCATGCTTTTATAATTATATCAAAATGAACCCTAATGCTATTTATAATTAAAAAGAACCAATACAAAATTGGAAAAAAAATAAAATATGTGACTCAAAAGACAATAAATAAATGTCTTAAGGCCCTTAAAAATGATTTTGAATTGATAGTAATTCTGATGACCTGTTCTTAAGTTTCTTCTATCTTTAACTATTTTGTCAGATATTTAATAATGAGAAAATAGTTTCTTGGTTGTAATTAGGAATTTGCCACTTAAGTTATTTTCACTGGATTGTCATTGCTGACAGATTCAACTCTAACCCCTTCATGCTCTTGGGTTTTCCTAGCCCATTCTGATTGACCTCTCCTACCCCTCTGCAGTCTTTCTCTAGCTCCCGCACGGCTCTGTGCCGCTCCCCTCCAGTCATGCCTTTGTCCCTCTTACCTACTCCAGCATCAGCCGCAGGCTCTGCACCTCGTGTTTCTGCTCTAGGCCGAGAATCAAACTCCTTCCTCTGCACTTCTCACATTCACCTTTTTAACTGACTAATACTACGTTATTTTAGTTATGGGTTTATCACCCCTATCACGGTGATTCATTAAAGGAAAACCCTGAGGAAATGTTGTAGTAGATAATCATTTAGTAAATGCTTATTTAATTTTGAAAATTATAATCTCATCATATCTTCTTTAAAAAATAAAGTCTAACTTTATATAAATGTATGCACACCCACAGCACACATGCTGTCAAATCTTAGAGAGGCTTTGTGACACTCTATTCCTATAGTTTCTCCCTGCTTCCTATAGAAAGAGGCCGAAGGTCCTCTGGTGTTCTGAAGTTCTGCTAATGCTCTTCTGGGTGCTCTGGACCACCCCTGCCACTCTGACCTCACCTCTAAATGTCTGATTCTAATGAGAGGACATTGGAAATAGCCTTTAGCACCTCAAATGCTATCCAGTACCTCATGGAGAACCATGTAGAACCAAACTCCTTATTTGTCTCCCCTCCTCAGGCTAATTTGTCTCCCAAACCCGTCTCTTATTAATGACCTCCTCAAAGCCATATTTATATTTGCCTCTTTCTTACTCCTAACACATAATAACAGTGGTTCGTTATACAACCTGTAGTGATAAGCACTGTATCGGACACAAAATTTCATTGTCTCCTGATGATTAAACCATGAGTTAGGTGGTATTATAAATGAGAAACCCATGAGTTAGGTGGTGGTATTTTATGGCTGAACAAACTTCAGTTCAGGGAGATGGCATGTCCTAGGTCACAGAACTGTGATGGAGTAGGTTTGAACCCAGAGGCTGGCTTCAGAGTCCATTTTGGAGCACTGTTCCTCCTTGAGCTCCAGAGTCACATTGCTGCTTTCCTGCAGAGTGGACCTCTCCTCCTCTGTGTTTCTTGTATGGTTTCCTTTGTTGAAAGGCCTATCTTCCTCTTGTCAGTTCAGGTCACTGGGTGATGTGCTCCAGCCATCAGCCACACTGGCCAAGACTTTCTTCTCCCTAACTGGCAGTAATCTTTCTTTCTCCAACCTTTCAGAACATTTTATTTAAGCCTCGCTTTTGACATTGATTTTAATCCTATAATTACTTTTTGAATTCATTTGACCTCTTCTACCATTTGAGGTCAAAGACTATGTCTGACCCATATTTAAGCCCTCGTACTAGTACATAGTAGAGCAAAGGCTTTGAAGGCAGAGAGCATTTCTTGGGAAGCCATTGTTTTTTTGGAGTATAAAATGGTGATGGTGGGAGTGTTTTTATGGTTTTGTAGAAATCAAGGGTATGATGCTCATGGGCACTTGACATATGAACCTCTGTCCTGCTAATGCTGTCACTCATTCAGCACCTGTGATGGTACGTAACATTCAGTAATTTGCAAGTAAAACAAGCAGAAGTGGTCAGTTCTAATCGAAACAGTAGAAACTGATGAAACGCTTTGATAGGAGAGAGCCTTCCTGTCATGATCCATACAGGTATACCCCTGTCCACTTGTGTAGGCACCTCTGATTTGTTATCCAACTGGTTCTGTCAGAGGGCCACTCTGTTGCTCCCTTAGGACCATCACACTTTCTGGCATGTGCCACTTGTCTCAGGTTAAGTATTGTCTCCCTGGATAGGCCTCACTGTTGGTTATCTGGAGAAGACTTCCTCCCCTTCTTCCCATTCCTTATCCCTCATAGGACAGTCATTCATTGTCATTATTTATTTATTCGTCATTAATTGATCCTAATTATTTATTTGTTGCCCCCTTCAGGTTTAGGCTTCCTGGGGGAAGAAATGGTATGTTCACCCACTGATTAGCTTAGTTCTAGGACCATAAGTACTTATTGAAAGACTGGGGATTTTTGGATTGCTTTACATGAATATAACATAAACTATTAAAATTCCAGGTGTGATAGGGATTGAGTGATTTAGGAATATCATATTAGGCAGCTGAAAGGGCACACAGTTTCCACTATTGCACTTTGTTCACCAACCCCTCATGATTGAGTAAGTAGTTTTGAGTTTGAATGATAGAGAACATTGATACCAGCTCTGGGTTTCTTTCATGTTTTCCCCTTTCATAGAAGGATGGTTATGTTAGCAAAGGCAGAACTGGAAGCATTAGGTTTTATCAGTTTTTAAGACAGTGCAGGTAATATGCCATACAATCAGTAATTGATGAGTGAGGTTCTTTTCTTACTATTGTATGGCTTCATAGTGAGTAAAAACACCCATTTCTCTAGGGTTCTGTCTGTTGGATGATTTGTTTTGGTCTCAAAATTTTTAAAAGATTATAATTATTAACATTGTATAGATTAACAGGATCAGTATATTTCTATATATGCACATATTGGCAATGGTCATGTCCAAATGAGATGATAAAAAATATTGACTTTATTTTCATATTTTTTCTACATTTTTTTGGGTATATTATAGTTGTACATAATGGTGGAATTTGTTACATATTCATACTTGCGATGTACACAATATAAAAATATAATTTGCTAATATTATTCCCAATACTAAGTCAGATGATTTTGATATCATCAGTGTTCAATATTCATGGAGTGTTTTTAATGTATAGACATGACATAAATGGAAGGTTCTGCATGTTACTGATGTAGTTTATAGACTCCTTGAACTAGAAATTCTGTCAGTAAATATAAATGGGAGGACAAGTGTTGGACTAGATGATCATTCCTTCCGGCTTTAAAATAACAGCTTTGGCATGAAGACATATTTGCTATATTTAGCTTTTTGACTCTTTAAAATTCATACATTTGTTTGCCATCGAGAAAACTGCAGATGTTTTTAGTTTAACAATATCCAATTTATATGAATGTAGATTTTGTGAGAATAAAGTTTTGATGTGTTTATTTATACACTAAATTGTAGAAAATAAATACAACGTCTATAAAACATGCTTAATTTATAAATAAAATAGTTTGGACATTTTATTTTGGGTTCTTAGTTATTTGAGTGAATATATTATCTGAAATAATAGACCAAGTAGCTTAAATAGTCAATAAACAAGAACTTTGTAATGTTATATAATTGAATAGTTTTGTCTTTAAATTTAGATTCTTGAAGACCTGGATGAGCAAATTTATATTATTACCCTAGAAGAAGAAGCACTCCAGAGACGGCTAAATGGTACATGTATATTACATATTTAGACCAGTGTAACAACTGTTTAATTAAAAAATAACAGATAATTAAAGGAAAGAAATGCAAACCTCTTATAGGCTTCAGAGTAACAAAGGGACTTCCAGGTGAAGGGGATCTGCCAAGAGTTGGATATAGATACATTGTGATGAGCACAGCTGGCCTCTAGAGAAAGTGGCCACTGGGGGGCCAGCAGCCTTCTACCACCAGCTCTTCAGGTGATTTGCAAGTGCAGAGGTGGTTTGGTCTGTATGCAGCATTAGTGACTGTAATGTCCCTACTTCATTTCCGTTCTGCTGAGATCTTTAAGATAAAGAGTAGCATGTTTCTTGGACACAAAGGTGCCAAACGTGACTCTCAAAGTTTTACTTGTGAACTCTGTTGTCTTGAGGAATACTGTTGGCTATCAGTTGGTAACTATGTAGGCACATTAAAGATTCTAAAATTTCATTTCAAATTATGTATTGTTTTTGGTTTCCAGTGAAGAAAAGTGTAATGATAGTTTAACAGAGAAATGACATAGTTTAGGTACATATCTTTTCATTTTACCTGAGTGATTTTTCACCCTGTACTTTCCTCTTATGTAGCATGTTTTTAAAAAGTTGAAAAACCACCCTTTCTCCACCAAGATCAGATTAATATCTAATTATGTTTCAGAATCATAATTTAAGAGTAGGTATAGAACAGAAAGTTATTTTTACAATGAAATATTGAGAAATAAGAAATATATCTAGGGGCTGTGGCTGTGGCTCAGTGGTGGAGCACTTGCCTGGCCTGTGTGAGACACTGGGTTTAATTCTCAGCACCACATATGAAATATATCTAAATATGGTAGAGAGATTAGTGAATCAAAAAATAAAATAAATCTTGCTGGAAAGTTGAACTGTCGCTGTCAGTGTTCAACAGTTTCTCAGTCCTGGAAACTTCAAACTTCAGTTTGAAGACTCCTTGATGATTCAGTTTGGATTATATGTTTTGTTTTATTTATCACTAGCATTATGTTAGGATTATTTATGTTTTCCTCTTAAAATGTGCTCTTTTTAAAAAACAATTAGGCATCTCACACAAGACTCTCTAGATATAAATTGGGGCTTTTCTGTGGTTCTTGTTAAAAGGCAAAGATTATTTAAATTCATTTTTATGTATTTCCAATAACTTGTCCTTTGAAATAATTCCATCAGCTTTCTTTACTTGAATCTTCATTCAGACTGTCCAGTTTCTATTACTAAATTAAAACCTTAGAGTGTGTGTATACACACACACACACACACACACACATACACACATATTTTCTTCAACTACAAATAGGAAAATTAATTCATCAACTTAAGTAATTTATTTGGTACAGATAAATTGTGTCAAAGACTAGAACTCGATGTGTCTTTTATTTTTCTAACTGGATTAGAGTTATTTTAAAATTTAAACTTACTTAATTTCAGAATTACAAACTTAAGTGAACAGCATCAGCTTTATAAAAGTTTATAAAATTTTATTAAAGTGAATATTGAAATAAATTTGTCTTCTTTAGATGATCATGCTGTTATGTAGTAAACAAGCCTGAGTCACTTATTTTGATTTGGCTTCATTTTATATTATGGTTAGCTTTCTAGCAAGATGTCAGACTACCTCCTGCAGTATATAGACAGGTTTCAGCCTGTGGTGTGTGTTATTTCTGTCTTTAGATAAGAAAGGGTAAAACATAGTATTCCATGAATGAAAGAATTTGAATTAAGTCTTATCAAGACAAAAAATAAAAATGAAGCCTATTCTCACTTTCCTATTGCGTGGTAGGGAAGGGTTCCTTCAGAATCCTCAATCCTTTGACTCCTCAACTCAAAAGTAGTTCACTATATCCAAAGAAATTAAAAGGAAAACACTGGCTAGAAAGCTAACCATAATATAAAATGCAGCCACATCAAAGTAAGAGAGAGATCCCAGTAGCATGGAGAAGGCAGAGAGGATGGTCTGGGGTAGAGAGGGTAATAGAGGTCAGGACAGTGAGTGCTTTGGATAGCCAGGAATCATTTGTGATAGTTCAGGCTAGTAGGGCATCTTTAAAAAGTTTTTTGACAAAGCTCTTTGATGATGTGCTAGAAGGTTATGATTTTGCTTTTTACTGCTGGTTAGCCACTGTGGACTATTTCAGGTGGGAGATAATAGGGTAAATGGTTACTGATTATTATACATAAATGGTTCTGTGGCAAAATTGATGTTTTGACTAACAGGGATTAAGAATTGCA
Source organism: Spermophilus citellus (assembly GCF_964194105.1). Taxonomy (NCBI): domain Eukaryota; kingdom Metazoa; phylum Chordata; class Mammalia; order Rodentia; family Sciuridae; genus Spermophilus; species Spermophilus citellus. Next base: position 348,413 of record NW_027672891.1, on the reverse strand, counting down.
AGATTCATAATCTTCCAAGGCTTAGAGGGGCTTCCACCCAAGGAGGGAATGCCCTCTCTACTGGGTGCGGAGGTGGAGCTCCCACCCCCCCTCACACCCAGGTCGGAGGGGCCACAACCCCTAGGGTGGAGTGCACTCTCCCCTAGGTGCAGAGTGGGGGCGAGAGCTCCACCCCCCACCCTGACACCCAGGTTGGTGAAGCCACCCCTGCGGAGGGGGGAGTGCCCTCTGCCCTGGGTGAGGGGTGGAGGGGGAGCTCAACCCCCTACTCCAACACCCAGCTTCCAGAGGCCTGCCCCAGGAGGGTTAAGGTTAGGGTTAGAGTGGGGAGTGCACCTCTGTGGTGGGTGCACAAGGGAGCTCCCCCAGACACCCAGGTTAGAAGCTCCTCCCCCCTGGAGAGGGGAGTTCACCTGTGCCCTGGGTGCACTGGGGAACTCCCCCAGACACCCAGGTTAGAGGGGACTAGCCCCTGGAGGGGGGACTGCCCTCTCCCCTGGGAGCGGAGGGGGAGCTCCCCCACCCACACCCAGGTTAGTGGGGCATCCACCCCAGAAGGGGGAATGTCCTCTACCTCTACCAGACTGGGGAGTGCCCTCTCCCCTAGGTGAGGGGTTAGGGGCGGGAGCTCCTCCCCCCACCCCAACACCCAGCATGGAGAGGCCTCATCCCCCCAGGGGGTAGTGCCCTCTCCCCTGGGTATGGAGGCGGGAGCTCCCCCACACACACCCGGGTAAGAAGGGCCTCCCCCCTTAGACGGGAGAGCCCTCTTCCCCAGGTGTGGAGGGGAGCTCCCCCCCGAAACAGAGGTTAGAGGGGCCTCCACCCCAGGAGGGAATGCCCTCTCTATTGGGTGCTGAGGTGGAGCTCCCACCCCCCCTCACACCCTGGTCGGAGCGGCCACCCCCCCTAGGGTGGAGTGCACTCTCCCCTAGGTGCCGAGTGGGGCTGGGAGCTCCACCCCCCACCCTGACACCCAGGATGGTGAAGCTTCCCATGCGGAGGGGGGAGTGACCTCTGCCCTGGGAGAGGGGTGGAGGGGGAGCTCAACCGCCTACTCCAACACCCAGCTTCCAGAGTCCTCCCCCAGGAGGGTTAAGGTCAGGAATAGAGTGGGGAGTGCCCCTCTGTGGTGGCTGCACAAGGGAGCTCCCCCAGCCACCCAGGTTAGAGGCTGCTCCCCCCTGGAGAGGGGAGTTCCCCTGTGCCCTGGGTGCACTGGGGAACTCCCCCGGACAAACAGCTTAGAGGGGACTAGCACCTGGAGGGGGGTGTGACCTCTACCCTGGGTGTGGAAGGGGGGGAGCTCCCCTCCAACACCCAAGTTAGAGGGGCCTTCCCCTGGAGTCAGGAGAGCCCTCTCCCCTGGGTGCGGAGGGGGAGCTCCCCCACCCACACCCAGGTTAGTGGGGCATCCACCCCAGAAGGGGGAATGTCCTCTACCTCTACCAGACTGGGGAGTGCCCTCTCCCCTAGGTGAGGGGTTAGGGGCGGGAGCTCCTCCCCCCACCCAAACACCCAGCAAGGAGAGGCCTCATTCCCCCAGGGGGTAGTGCCCTCTTCCCTGGGTGGGGAGGCGGGAGCTCCCCCCCCACACCCAGGTTAGAGGGGCCTCCCCCCTTGAGTCGGGAGAGCCCTCTTACCAGGTGGTAGGGAGCTCTCCCCCCAAACCGAGGTTACAGGGGCCTCCACGCCAGGAGGGAATGCCCTCTCTCCTGGGTGCTGATTGGACCTCCCACCCCCCCTCACATCCAGCTCAGAGGGGCTTCCCCCCTAGGGTGGAGTGCCCTCTCCCATAGGTCCTGAGTGGGGGCGGGAGCTCCACCCCCCACCCTGACACCCAGGTTGGTGAAGCCACCCCTGCGGAGGGGGGAGTGCCCTCTGCCCTGGGTGAGGGGTGGAGGGGGAGCTCAACCCCCTACTCCAACACCCAGCTTCCAGAGGCCTGCCCAAGGAGGGTTAAGGTTAGGGTTAGAGTGGGGAGTGCACCTCTGTGGTGGGTGCACAAGGGAGCTCCCCCAGACACCCAGGTTAGAGGCTCCTCCCCCCTGGAGAGGAGAGTTCCCCTGTGCCCTGGGTGCACTGGGGAACTCCGCCAGACACCCAGGTTAGAGGGAACTAGCCCCTGGAGGGGGGAGTGCCCTCTCCCCTGGGTGCGGAGGGGGAGCTCCCCCACCCACACCCAGGTTAGTGGGGCATCCACCCCAGAGGGGGGAATGTCCTCTACCTCTACCAGACTGGGGAGTACCCTCTCCCCTAGGTGAGGGGTTAGGGGCGGGAGCTCCTCCCCCCACCCCAACACCCAGCATGGAGAGGCCTCACACCCCCAGGGGGTAGTGCCCTCTCCCCTGGGTACCGAGGCAGGAGCTCCCCCTCACACACCAAGGTTAGAGGGGCCTCCCCCCTTGAGATGGGAGAGCCTTCTGCCCAGGTGTGGAGGGGAGCTCCCCCCCCAAAACGAGGTTAAAGGGGCCTCCACCACAGGAGGGAATGCACTCTCTACTGGGTGCTGAGGTGGAGCTCCCACCCCTCACAAACAGGTCGGAGAGGCCACCCCCCCTAGGGTGGAGTGCCCTCTCCCCTAGGTGCCCAGTGGTGGCGGGAGCTCCAACCCCCACCTTGACACCCAGGTTGGTGAAGCTTCCCCTGCAGAGGGGGGAGTGACCTCTGCCCTGGGAGAGGGGTGGAGGGGGAGCTCAACCCCCTACTCCAACACCCAGCTTCCAGAGGCCTCCCCCAGGAGGGTTAAGGTCAGGACTAGTGTGGGGAGTGCCCCTCTGTTGTGGGTGCACAAGGGAGCTCCCCTGGACACCCAGGTTAGAGGCTCCTCCCGCCTGGAGAGGGGAGTTCCCCTGTGCCCTGGGTGCACTGGGGAACTGCCCACAACACCCAGGTTAGAAGGGACTACCACCTGGAGTGAGGTGTGCCCTCTCCCCTGGGTGTGGAAGGGGGGGGAGCTCCCCTCCAACACCCAAGTTAGAGGGGCCTTCCCCTGGAGTCCGGAGAGCCCTCTCCCCTGGGTGCGGAGGGGGAGCTCCCCCACCCACACCCAGGTTAGTGGGGCATCCACCCCAGAGGGGGGAATGTCCTCTACCTCTACCAGACTGGGGAGTGCCCTCTCCCCTAGGGGAGGGGTTAGGGGCGGGAGCTCCTCCCCCCACCCCAACACCCAGCATGGAGAGGCCTCACCCCCCCAGGGGGTAGTGCCCTCTCCCCTGGGTACGGAGGCAGGAGCTCCCCCTCACACACCCAGGTTAGAGGGGCCTCCCCCTTTGAGTCAGGAGAGCCCTCTTCCCCAGGTGTGCAGGGGAGCTCCCACCCCCAAACCGAGGTTAGAGGGGCCTCCACCGCAGGAGGGAATGCACTCTCTACTGGGTGCTGAGGTGGAGCTCCCACCCCCCCTCACAAACAGGTCGGAGGGGCCACCCCCCCTAGGGTGGAGTGCACTCTCCCCTAGGTGCCCAGTGGGGACGGGAGCTCCACCCCCCACCCTGACACCCAGGTTGGTGAAGCTTCCCCTGCGGAGGGGGGAGTGCCCTCTGCCCTGGGTGAGGGGTGGAGGGGGAGCTCAACCGCCTACTCCAACACCCAGCTTCCAGAGGCCTCCCCCAGGAGGGTTAAGGTTAGGGTTAGAGTGGGGAGTGCCCCTCTGAGGTAGGTGCACAAGGCAGCTCCCCTGGACACCCAGGTTAGAGACTCTGCCTCCTTGGAGACAGGAGTTCCCCTGTGCCCTGGGTGAACTGGGGAACTCCCCCAGACACCTAGGTTAGAGGGGACTAGCCCCTGGAGGGGGGAGTGCCCTCTCCCCTGGGTGTGGAGGGGGGGAGCTCCCCTCCAACACCCAAGTTAGAGGGGCCTTCCCCTGGAGTCAGGAGAGCCCTCTCCCCTGGGTGCCGAGGGGGAGCTCCCCCACCCACTCCCAGGTTAGTGGGGCATCCACCCCAGAGGGGGGAATGTCCTCTACCTCTACCAGACTGGGGAGTGCCCTCTCCCCTAGGTGAGGGGTTAGGGGCGGGAGCTCCTCGCCCCACCCCAACACGCAGGATGGAGAGGCCTCACCCCCAAGGGGGTATTGCCCTCTCCCTTGTGTGCAGAGGGGTGAGCTCCCCCCACACACCCAGGTTAGTGGGGCCTCCCCCCTTGAGTCGGGGGAGCCCTCTTCCCCAGGTGTGTAGGGGAGCTCCCCCCCAAATGCAGGTTACAGGGGCCTCCAGACCAAGAGGGAATGCCCTCTCTCCTGGGTACTTAGGTGGACCTCCCACCCCCCCTCGCACCCAGGTCCGAGAGGCCTCCCCCCCTAGGGTGGAGTGCACTCTCCCCTAGGTCCCAGTGGGGCTGGGAGCTCCACCCCCCACCCTGACACCCAGGATGTTGAAGCTTCCCCTGCGGAGAGGGGAGTGACCTCTGCCCTGGGAGAGGGGTGGAGGGGGAGCTCAACCCCCTACTCCAACACCCAGCTTCCAGAGTCCTCCCCAAGGAGGGTTAAGGTCAGGAATAGAGTGGGGAGTGCCCCTCTGTGGTAGGTGCACAAGGGAGCTCCCCCAGACACCCAGGTTAGAGGCTCCTCCCCCCTGGAGAGGGGAGTTCCCCTGTGTCCTGGGTGCACTGGGGAACTGCCCACAACACCCAGGTTAGAGGGGACTAGCACCTGGAGGGGGGTGTGCCCTCTCCCCTGGGTGTGGAAGGGGGGGGAGCTCCCCTCCAACACCCAAGTTAGAGGGGCCTTCCCCTGGAGTCCGGAGAGCCCTCTCCCCTGGGTGCGGAGGGGGAGCTCCCCCACCCACACCCAGGTTAGTGGGGCATCCACCCCAGAGGGGGGAATGTCCTCTACCTCTACCAGACTGGGGAGTGCCCTCTCCCCTAGGTGAGGGGTTAGGGGCGGGAGCTCCTCCCCCCACCCCAACACCCAGCATGGAGAGGCCTCACCCCCCCAGGGGGTAGTGCCCTCTCCCTTGGGTACGGAGGCAGGAGCTCCCCCTCACACACCCAGTTTAGAGGGGCCTCGCCCTTTGAGTCGGGAGAGCCCTCTTCCCCAGGTGTGCAGGGGAGCTCCCCCCCCAAACCGAGGTTAGAGGGGCCTCCACCCCAGGAGGGAATGCACTCTCTACTGGGTGCGGAGGTGGAGCTCCCACCCCCCCTCACAAACAGGTCGGAGGGGCCACCCCCCCTAGGGTGGAGTGCACTCTCCCCTAGGTGCCCAGTGGGGGCGGGAGTTCCACCCCCCACCCTGACAGCCAGGTTGGTGAAGCTTCCCCTGCAGAGGGGGGAGTGCCCTCTGCCCTGGGTGAGGGGTGGAGGGGGAGCTCAACCGCCTACTCCAACACCCAGCTTCCAGAGGCCTCCCCCAGGAGGGTTAAGGTTAGGGTTAGAGTGGGGAGTGCCCCTCTGAGGTAGGTGCACAAGGCAGCTCCCCTGGACACCCAGGTTAGAGGCTCCTCCCCCCTGGAGAGGGGAGTTCCCCTGTGCCCTGGGTGCACTGGGGAACTCCCCTGGACACACAGGTTAGAGGGGACTAGCCCCTGGAGGGGGGAGTGCCCTCTCCCCTGGGAGCGGAGGGGGAGCTCCCCCACCCACACCCAGGTTAGTGGGGCATCCACCCCAGAAGGGGGAATGTCCTCTACCTCTACGAGACTGGGGAGTGCCCTCTCCCCTAGGTGAGGGGTTAGGGGCGGGAGCTCCTCCCCCCACCCCAACACCCAGCATGGAGAGGCCTCACCCCCCCAGGGGGTAGTGCCCTCTCCCCTGGGTATGGAAGCGGGAGCTCCCCCTCACACACCCGGGTTAGAAGGGCCTCCCCCCTTAGACGGGAGAGCCCTCTTCCCCAGGTGTGGAGGGGAGCTCCCCCCCGAAACCGAGGTTAGAGGGGCCTCCACCCCAGGAGGGAATGCCGTCTCTATTGGGTGCTGAGGTGGAGCTCCCACCCCCCCTCACACCCTGGTCAGAGCGGCCACGCCCCCTAGGGTGGAGTGCACACTCCCCTAGGTGCCCAGTGGGGCTGGGAGCTCCTCCTCCCACCCCAACACCCAGGATGGAGAGGCCTCACACCCCCCAGGGTTTATTGCCCTCTCCCTTGTGTGCAGAGGGGGGAGCTCCCCCCCACACACCCAGGTTAGTGGGGCCTCCCTCCTTGAGTCGGGAGAGCCCTCTTTCCCAGCTGTGGAGGGGAGCTCCCCCCCCCAAACGCAGGTTACAGGGGCCTCCACCCCAAGAGGGAATGCCCTCTCACCTGGGTGCTGAGGTGGAGCTCCCACCCACCGTCTCACCCAGGTTGGAGTGGCCTCCCCTCCTAGGGTGGAGTGCCCTCTCCCCTAGGTGTAAAGTGAGGGCGGTAGCTCCACCCCCCAGCCCTACACCCAAGTGGGTGAAGCCACCCCTATGGAGGTTGGAGTGCCCTCTGTCCAGGGTGAGGGGTGGAGGGAGAGCTCAAGCCCCTACTCCAACACCCAGCTTCCAGAGGCCTCCCCCAGGAGGGTTAAGGTCAGGACTAGTGTGGGGAGTGCCCCTCTGTTGTGGGTGCACAAGGGAGCTCCCCTGGACACCCAGGTTAGAGGCTCCTCCCCCCTGGAGAGGGGAGTTCCCCTGTGCCCGGGGTGCACTGGGGAACTCCCCCCTACACCCAGGTTAGAGGGGAGTAGCCCCTGGAGGGGGGAGTGCCCTCTCCCCTGGGTGTGGAGGGGGGGGAGCTCCCCTCCAACACCCAAGTTAGAGGGGCCTTCCCCTGGAGTCAGGAGAGCCCACTCCCCTGGGTGCGGATGGGGAGCTCCCCCACCCACACCCAGGTTAGTGGGGCATCCACCCAGAAGGGGGAAAGTCCTCTACTTCTACCAGACTGGGGATTGTCCTCTCCCCTAGGTGAGGGGTTATGGGCGGGAGCTCCTCCCTCCACCCCAATACCCAGGATGGAAGCCCCCCCCAGGGGATAGTGCCCTCTCCCCTGGTTGCGGAGGGGGCAGCTCCCTCCCACACACCCAGGTGAGAGGGGCCTCCCCCCTTGAGTCGGGAGAGCCCTCTTCCCCAGGTGTGGAGGGGAGCTCCCCCCCAAACCGAGCTTAGAGGGGCTTCCACCCCAGGAGGGAATGCCCTCTCTACTGGGTGCGGAGGTGGAGTTCCCACCCCCCCACACACCCAGGTCGGAGGGGCCACCACCCCTAGGGTAGAGTGCACTCTCCCCTAGGTGCGGAGTGGGGGCGAGAGCTCCACCCCCCACCCCTACACCCAAGTTGGTGAAGCCACCCCTGCAGAGGGGGGAGTGCCCTCTGCCCTGGGTGAGGGGTGGAGGGGGAGCTCAACCCCCTACTCCAACACCCAGCTTCCAGAGGCCTGCCCAAGGAGGGTTAAGGTTAGGGTTAGAGTGGGGAGTGCACCTCTGTGGTGGGTGCAAAAGGGAGCTCCCCCAGACACCCAGGTTAGAGGCTCATCCCCCCTGGAGAGGGGAGTTCCCCTGTGCCCTGGGTGCACTGGGGAACTCCACCAGACACCCCGGTTAGAGGGGACTAGCCCCTGGAGGGGGGAGTGCCCTCTCCCCTGGGAGCGGAGGGGGAGCTCCCCCACCCACACCCAGGTTAGTGGGGCATCCACCCCAGAAGGGGGAATGTCCTCTACCTCTACGAGACTGGGGAGTGCCCTCTCCCCTAGGTGAGGGGTTAGGGGCGGGAGCTCCTCCCCCCACCACAACACCCAGCAAGGAGAGGCCTCATTCCCCCAGGGGGTAGTGCCCTCTTCCCTGGGTGGGGAGGCGGGAGCTCCCCCCCCACACCCAGGTTAGAGGGGCCTCCCCCCTTGAGTCGGGAGAGCCCTCTTACCAGGTGGTAGGGGAGCTCTCCCCACAAACCGAGGTTAGAGGGGCCTCCACGCCAGGGGGGAATGCCCTCTCTCCTGGGTGCTGATTGGACCTCCCACCCCCCCTCACATCCAGCTCAGAGGGGCTTCCCCCCTAGGGTGGAGTGCCCTCTCCCATAGGTCCTGAGTGGGGGCGGGAGCTCCACCCCCCACCCTGACACCCAGGTTGGTGAAGCCACCCCTGCGGAGGGGGGAGTGCCCTCTGCCCTGGGTGAGGGGTGGAGGGGGAGCTCAACCCCCTACTCCAACACCCAGCTTCCAGAGGCCTGCCCAAGGAGGGTTAAGGTTAGGGTTAGAGTGGAGAGTGCACCTCTGTGGTGGGTGCACAAGGGAGCTCCCCCAGACACCCAGGTTAGAGGCTCCTCCCCCCTGGAGAGGGGAGTTCCCCTGTGCCCTGGGTGCACTTGGGAACTCCGCCAGACACCCAGGTTAGAGGGGACTAGCCCCTGGAGGGGGGAGTGCCCTCTCCCCTGGGAGCGGAGGGGGAGCTCCCCCACCCACACCCAGGTTAGTGGGGCATCCACCCCAGAAGGGGAAATGTCCTCTACCTCTACCAGACTGGGGAGTGCCCTCTCCCCTAGGTGAGGGGTTAGGGGCGGGAGCTCCTCCCCCCACCTCAATACCCAGCATGGAGAGGCCTCACCCTCCCAGGGGGTAGTGCCCTCTCCCCTGAGTATGGAGGCGGAAGCTCCCCCACACACACCGGGGTTAGAAGGGCCTCCCCCCTTAGACGGGAGAGCCCCCTTCCCCAGGTGTGGAGGGGAGCTCCCCCCCCGAAACCGAGGTTAGAGGGGCCTCCACCCCAGGAGGGAATGTCCTCTCTATTGGGTGCTGAGGTGGAGCTCCCACCCCCCCTCACACCCTGGTAGGAGCAGCCACCCCCCCTAGGGTGGAGTGCACACTCCTCTAGGTGCCGGGTGGGGCTGGGAGCTCCTCCTCCCACCCCAACAGGCAGGATGGAGAGGCCTCACCCCCCCAGGGGGTATTGCCCTCTCCCTTGTGTGCAGAGGGGTGAGCTCCCCCCACACACCCAGGTTAGTGGGGCCTCCCCCCTTGAGTCGGGGGAGCCCTCTTCCCCAGGTGTGGAGGGGAGCTCCCCCCCCAAATGCAGGTTACAGGGGCCTCCACACCAAGACGGAATGCCCTCTCTCCTGGGTGCTTAGGTGGACCTCCCACCCCCCCTCGCACCCAGGTCCGAGAGGCCTCCCCCCCTAGGGTGGAGTGCACTCTCCCCTAGGTGCCCAGTGGGGGCCAGAGCTCCACCCCCCACCCTGACAGCCAGGTTGGTGAAGCTGCCCCTGTGGAGGGGGGAGTGCCCTCTGCCCTGGGTGAGGGGTGGAGGGGGAGCTCAACCGCCTACTCCAACACCCAGCTTCCAGAGGCCTCCCCCAGGAGGGTTAAGGTTAGGGTTAGAGTGGAGAGTGCACCTCTGTGGTGGGTGCACAAGGGAGCTCCCCCAGACACCCAGGTTAGAGGCTCCTCCCCCCTGGAGAGGGGAGTTCCCCTGTGCCCTGGGTGCACTTGGGAACTCCGCCAGACAACCAGGTTAGAGGGGACTAGCCCCTGGAGGGGGGAGTGCCCTCTCCCCTGGGAGCGGAGGGGGAGCTCCCCCACCCACACCCAGGTTAGTGGGGCATCCACCCCAGAAGGGGAAATGTCCTCTACCTCTACCAGACTGGGGAGTGCCCTCTCCCCTAGGTGACGGGTTAGGGGCGGGAGCTCCTCCCCCCACCTCAATACCCAGCATGGAGAGGCCTCACCCTCCCAGGGGGTAGTGCCCTCTCCCCTGAGTATGGAGGCGGAAGCTCCCCCACACACACCGGGGTTAGAAGGGCCTCCCCCCTTAGACGGGAGAGCCCCCTTCCCCAGGTGTGGAGGGGAGCTCCCCCCCCGAAACCGAGGTTAGAGGGGCCTCCACCCCAGGAGGGAATGTCCTCTCTATTGGGTGCTGAGGTGGAGCTCCCACCCCCCCTCACACCCTGGTAGGAGCAGCCACCCCCCCTAGGGTGGAGTGCACACTCCTCTAGGTGCCGGGTGGGGCTGGGAGCTCCTCCTCCCACCCCAACAGGCAGGATGGAGAGGCCTCACCCCCCAGGGGGTATTGCCCTCTCCCTTGTGTGCAGAGGGGTGACCTCCCCCCACACACCCAGGTTAGTGGGGCCTCCCCCCTTGAGTCGGGGGAGCCCTCTTCCCCAGGTGTGGAGGGGAGCTCCCCCCCCAAATGCAGGTTACAGGGGCCTCCACACCAAGACGGAATGCCCTCTCTCCTGGGTGCTTAGGTGGACCTCCCACCCCCCCTCGCACCTAGGTCCGAGAGGCCTCCCCCCCTAGGGTGGAGTGCACTCTCCCCTAGGTGCCCAGTGGGGGCGGGAGCTCCACCCCCCACCCTGACAGCCAGGTTGGTGAAGCTTCCCCTGTGGAGGGGGGAGTGCCCTCTGCCCTGGGTGAGGGGTGGAGGGGGAGCTCAACCGCCTACTCCAACACCCAGCTTCCAGAGGCCTCCGCCAGGAGGGTTAAGGTTAGGGTTAGAGTGGGGAGTGCCCCTCTGTTGTAGGTGAACAAGGCAGCTCCCCTGGACACCCAGGTTAGAGTCTCCGCCTCCTTGGAGACAGGAGTTCCCCTGTGCCCTGGGTGCACTGGGGAACTCCGCCAGACACCCAGGTTAGAGGGGACTAGACCCTGGAGGGGGGAGTGCCCTCTCCCCTGGGAGCGGAGGGGGAGCTCCCCCACCCACACCCAGGTTAGTGGGGCCTCCACCCCAGAAGGGGGAATGTCCTCTACCTCTACCAGACTGGGGAGTGCCCTCTCCCCTAGGTGAGGGGTTAGGGGCGGGAGCTCCTCCCCCCACCCAAACACCCAGCAAGGAGAGGCCTCAACCCCCCAGGGGGTAGTGCCCTCTTCCCTGGGTGGGGAGGTGGGAACTCCCCCCCCACACCCAGGTTAGAGGGGCCTCCCCCCTTGAGTCCAGAGAGCCCTCTTACCAGGTGGTAGGGGAGCTCTCCCCCCAAACCCAGGTTACAGGGGCCTCTACGCCAGGAGGGAATGCCCTCTCTCCTGGGTGCTGATTGGACCTCCCACCCCCCCTCACATCCAGCTCAGAGGGGCTTCCCCCCTAGGGTGGAGTGCCCTCTCCCATAGGTCCTGAGTGGGGGCGGGAGCTCCACCCCCCACCCTGACACCCAGGTTGGTGAAGCCTCCCCTGGGAAGGGGGGAGTGCCCTCTGCCCTGGGTGAGGGGTGTAGGGAGAGCTCAACCCCCTACTCCAACACCCAGCTTCCAGAGGCCTCCCCCAGGAGGGTTAAGGTTAGGGTTAGAGTGGGGAGTGCCCCTCTGTGGTGGGTGCACAAGGGAGCTCCCCCAGACACCCAGGTTAGAGGCTCCTCCCCCCTGGAGAGGGGAGTTCCCCTGTGCCCTGGGTGCACTGGGGAACTGCCCACAACACCCAGGTTAGAGGGGACTAGTCCCTGGAGGGGGGACTTCCCTCTCCCCTGGGTGTGGAGGGGGGGGGCTCCCCTCCAACGCCCAAGTTAGAGGGGCCCTCCCCTGGAGTCGAGAGAGCCCTATCCGTTGGGAGCGGAGGGGGAGCTCCCCCACCCACACCCAGGTTAGTGGGGCATCCACCCCAGAAGGGGGAATGTCCTCTACCTCTACCAGACTGGGGAGTGCCCTCTCCCCTAGGTGAGGGGTTAGGGGCGGGAGCTCCTCCCCCCACCACAACACCCAGCATGGAGAGGCCTCACCCCCCCAGGGGGTAGTGCCCTCTCCCCTGGGTATGGAGGCGGGAGCTCCCCCACACACACCCGGGTTAGAAGGGCCTCCCCCCTTAGATGGGAGAGCCCTCTTCCCCAGGTGTGGAGGGGAGCTCCCCCCGGAAACCGAGGTTAGAGGGGCCTCCACACAGGAGGGAATGCCCTCTCTATTGGGTGCTGAGGTGGAGCTCCCACCCCCCCTCAAACCCTGGTCGGAGCGGCCACCCCCCCTAGGGTGGAGTGCACTCTCCCCTAGGTGCCCAGTGGGGGCAAGAGCTCCACCCCCCACCCTGACAGCCAGGTTGGTGAAGCTTCCCCTGCGGAGGGGGGAGTGACCTCTGCCCTGGGAGAGGGGTGGAGGGGGAGCTCAAACCCCTACTCCAACACCCAGCTTCCAGAGTCCTCCCCAAGGAGGGTTAAGGTCAGGAATAGAGTGGGGAGTGCCCCTCTGTGGTGGGTGCACAAGGGAGCTCCCCCAGCCACCCAGGTTAGAGGCTCCTCCCCCCTGGAGAGGGGAGTTCCCCTGTGCCCTGGGTGCACTGGGGAACTCCCCTGGACCAACAGCTTAGAGGGGACTAGCACCTGGAGGGGGGTGTGCCCTCTCTCCTGGGTGTGGAAGTGGCGGGAGCTCCCCTCCAACACCCAAGTTAGAGGGGCCTTCCCCTGGAGTCCGGAGAGCCCTCTCCCCTGGGTGCGGAGGGGGAGCTCCGCCATCCACACCCAGGTTAGTGGGGCATCCACCCCAGAGGGGGGAATGTCCTCTACCTCTACCAGACTGGGGAGTGCCCTCTCCCCTAGGTGAGGGGTTAGGGGCGGGAGCTCCTCTCCCCACCCCAACACCCAGCATGGAGAGGCCTCACCCCCCGGGGGTAGTGCCCTCTCCCCTGGGTACAGAGGCAGGAGCTCCCCCTCACACACCCAGGTTAGAGGGGCCTCCCCCCTTGAGATGGGAGAGCCTTCTGCCCAGGTGTGGAGGGGAGCTCGCCCCCCAAACCGAGGTTAAAGGGGCCTCCACCACAGGAGGGAATGCACTCTCTACTGGGTGCTGAGGTGGAGCTCCCACCCCTCACAAACAGGTCGGAGAGGCCACCCCCCCTAGGGTGGAGTGCCCACTCCCCTAGGTGCCCAGTGGTGGTGGGAGCTCCAACCCCCACCCTGACACCCAGGTTGGTGAAGCTTCCCCTGCAGAGGGGGGAGTGCCCTCTGCCCTGGGTGAGGGGTGGAGGGGGAGCTCAACCCCCTTCTCCAACTCCCAGCTTCCACAGTCCTCCACAAGGAGGGTTAAGGTTTGGTTTAGTGTGGGGAGTGCCCCTCTGCGGTAGGTGCACAAGGCAGCTCCCCTGGACACCCAGGTTAGAGGCTCCGCCTACATGGAGACAGGAGTTCCCCTGTGTCCTGGGTGCACTAGGAAACTCCCCTGGACACCCAGGTTAGAGGGGACTAGCCCCTGGAGGGGGGAGTGCCCTCTGCCCTGGGTGAGGGGTGGAGGGGGAGCTCAACCCCCTACTCCAACACCCAGCTTCCACAGTCCTCCCCAAGGAGGGTTAAGATTAGGGTTAGAGTGGGGAGTGTCCCTCTGTGGTAGGTGCACAAGGCAGCTCCCCTGGACACCCAGGTTAGAGGCTCCGCCTACTTGGAGACAGGAGTTTCCCTGTGCCCTGGTTGCACTGGGGAACTCCCCTGGACACCCAGGTTAGAGGGGACTAGCCCCTGGAGGGGGGAGTGCCCTCTCCCCTTGGTGTGGAGGTGGGGGAGCTCCCCTCCAACACCAAAGTTAGAGGGGCCTTCCTCTGGAGTCAGGAGAGCCCTCTCCCCTGGGTGCGGAGGGGGAGCTCCCACACCCACACCCAGGTTAGTGTGGCATCCACCGCAGAGGGGGGAATGTCCTCTACCTCTACCAGACTGGGGAGTGCCCTCTCCCCTAGGTGAGGTGTTAGGGGCAGGAGCTCCTCCCCCCACCCCAACACCCAGCATGGAGAGGTCTCACCCCCCCAGGGGGTAGTGCCCTCTCCCCTGGGTATGGAGGCAGGAGCTCCCCCCCACACACCCAGGTTAGAGGGGCCTCCCCCTTTGAGTCGGGACAGCCCTCTTCCCCAGGTGTGCAGGGGAGATCCCCCCCCCCGAAACCGAGGTTAGAGGGGCCTCCACCCCAGGAGGGAATGCACTGTCTACTGGGTGCTGAGGTGGAGCTCCCACCCCCCCTCACAAAGAGGTCGGAGGGGCCACCCCCCCTAGGGTGGAGTGCACTCTACCCTAGGTGCGGAGTGGGGGCGGGAGCTCCACCCCCCACCCTGACAGCCAGGTTGGTGAAGCTTCCCCTGTGGAGGGGGGAGTGCCCTCTGCCCTGGGTGAGGGGTGGAGGGGGAGCTCAACCGCCTACTCCAACACCCAGCTTCCAGAGGCCTCCCAAAGGAGGGTTATGGTTAGGGTTAGAGTGGGGAGTGCCCCTCTGCGGTAGGTGCACAAGGCAGCTCCCCTGGACACCCAGTTTAGAGACTCAGCCTCCTTGGAATCAGGAGTTCCCCTGTGCCCTGGTTGCACTGGGGAACTCCCCTGGACACCCAGGTTAGAGGGGACTAGCCCCTGGAAGGGGGATTGCCCTCTCCCCTGGGTGTGGAGGGGGTGGAGCTCTCCTCCAACACCCAAGTTAGAGGGGCCTTCCCCTGGAGTCTGCAGAGCCCTCTCCCCTGGGTGCTGAGGGGGAGCTCCCCAAACCACTCCCAGGTTAGTGGGGCATCCACCCCAGAGGGGGGAATGTCCTCTACCTCTACCAGACTGGGGAGTGCCCTCTCCCCTATGTGAGCCCTTAGGGTCGGGAGCTCCTCCCCCCACACCAACACCCAGGGTGGAGAGGCCACTACCCCCTCAGGGGGTATTGCCCTCTCCCTTGTGTGCAGAGGGGGGAGCTCCCCCCCACACACCCAGGTTAGTGGGGCCTCCCTCCTTGAGTCGGGAGAGCCCTCTTTCCCAGCTTTGGAGGGGGAGCTCCCCCCCCAAATGCAGGTTACAGGGGCCTCCACCCCAAGAGGGAATGCCTTCTCCCCTGGGTGCTGAGGTGGTGCTCCCACCCACCCTCACACCCAGGTTGGAGAGGCTTCCCCCCCTAGGGTGGAGTGCCCTCTCCCCTAGTTGTGGAGTGAGGGCGGGAGCTCCACCCCCCAGCCCTACACCCAAGTGGGTGAAGCCACCCCTGTGGAGGTTGGAGTGCCCTCTGCCCAGGGTGAGGGGTGGAGGGGGAGCTCAACCCCCTACTCCAACACCCAGCTTCCAGAGGCCTCCCCAAGGAGGGTTAAGTTTAGGGTTAGAGTGGGGAGTGCACCTCTGTGGTGGGTGCACAAGGGAGCTCCCCCAGACACCCAGGTTAGAGGTTCCTCTCCCCTGGAGAGTGGAGTTCCCCTGTGCCCTGGGTGCACTGGGGAACTCCCCCAGAAACCCAGGTTAGAAGGGACTAGCTCCTGGAGGGGGGAGTGCCCTCTGCCCTGGGTGTGGAGGGGGGAGCTCCCCTCCAACACCCAAGTTAGAGGGGCCTTCCCCTGGAATCTGGAGAGCCCTCTTCCCTGGGTGCTGAGGGGGAGCTCCCCCAACCACACCCAGGTTAGTGGGGCATCCACCCCAGAATGGGGAATGTCCTCTACCTCTACCAGATTGGGGAGTGCCCTCTCCCCTAGGTTAGGGGTTAGGGGCGGGAGCTCCTCCCCCCACCCCAAAACCCAGGATGAAGATGCCTCACCCCCCCAGGGGGTATTGCCCTCTCCCTTGTGTGCAGAGGGGGGAGCTCCCCCCACACACCCAGGTTAATGGGGCCTCCCTCCTTGAGTCTGGATAGCCCTCTTCCCTAGCTGTGGAGGGGAGCTCCCCCCCCCCAAATGCAGGTTACAGGGGCCTCCACCCCAAGAGGGAATGCCCTCTCTCCTGGATGCTTAGGTGGACCTCCCACCCCCCCCTCGCACTCAGGTCCCAGAGGCCTCCCCCCCTAGGGTGGAGTGCCCTCTCCCCTAGGTGCGGAGTGGGGTCGGAGGCTCCACACCCCACCCTGACACCCAGGTAGGTGAAGACTTCCCTGCTGAGGGGGTAGTGCCCTCTGCCCTTGGTGAGGGGTGGAGGGGGAGCTCAAACCCCTACTCCAAAACCCAGCTTCCACAGTCCTCCACAAGGAGGGTTAAGGGTAGGTTTAGAGTGGGGAGTGCCCCTCTGTGGTAGGTGCACAAGGCAGCTCCCCTGGACACCCAGGTTAGAGTCTCCGCCTCCTTGGAGACAGGAGTTCCCCTGTGCCCTGGGTGCACTGGGGAACTCCCCTGGACACCCAGGTTAGATGGGACTAGCCCCTGGAGGGGGGAGTGCCCTCTCCCCTGGGTGTGGAGGTGGGGAACTCCCCTCCAACACCCAAGTTAGAGGGGGCCTTCCCCTGGAGTCAGGAAGCCCTCTCCCCTGGGTGCTGAGGGGGAGCTCCCTGACCCACCCCCAGGTTAGTGGGGCAACAACCCCAGAGGGGGCAATGTCCTCTACCTCTACCAGACTGGCGAGTGCCCTCACCCCTAGGTGAGGGGTTAGGGGAGGAAGCTCTTCCCCCCACCCCAACATCCAGGATGGAGAGGCCTCACCCCCCCAGGGGTTATTGACCTCTCCCTTGTGTGCAGAGGGGGGAGCTCCCCCCCACACACCCAAGTTAGTGGGACCTCCCTCCTTGAGTCGGGAGAGCCCTCTTCCCCAGCTGTGGAGGGGAGCTCCCCGCCCCCCAAACAGAGGTTACAGGGGCCTCCACCCCAAGAGGGAATGCCCTCTCTCCTGGGTGCTGATTGGACCTCCCACCCGCCCTGACATCCAGCTCAGAGGGGCTTCCCCCCCTAGGGTGGAATGCCCTCTCCCATAGGTCCTGAGTGGGGGCGGGAGCTCCACCCCCCACCCTGACACCCAGGTTGGTGAAGCCTCCCCTGGGAAGGGGGGAGTGCCCTCTGCCTTGGGTGTGGAGGGGGGGGGGCTCCCCTCCAACACCCAAGTTAGAGGGGCCTTCCCCTGGAGTCAGGAGAGCCCTCTCCCCTTGGTGTGGAGGGGGAGCTCCCCCACCCACACCCAGGTTAGTGGGGCATCCACCCCAGAAGGGGGAATGTCCTCTACCTCTACCAGACTGGGGAGTGCCCTCTCCCCTAGGTGAGGGGTTAGGGGCGGGAGCTCCTCCCCCCACCCCAACACCCAGCATGGAGAGGCCTCACCTCCCCAGGGGATAGTGCCCTCTCCCCTGGGTATGGAGGCGGGAGCTCCCCCACACACACCCAGGTTAGAAGGGCCTCCCCCCTTGAGACGGGAGAGCCCTCTTCCCCAGGTGTGGAGGGGAGCTCCCCCCCCAAACCGAAGTTAGAGGGGCCTCCACCCTAGGAGGGAATGCCCTCTCTACTGGGTGCTGAGGTGGAGCTCCCACCCGCCCTCACACCCAGGTCGGAGCGGCCACCCCCCTAGGGTGGAGTGCACTCTCCCCTAGGTGCCGAGTGGGGCTGGGAGCTCCACCCCCCACCCTGACACCCAGGTTGGTGAAGCTTCCCCTGCAGAGGGGGGAGTGACCTCTGCCCTGGGTGAGGGGTGGAGGGGGAGCTCAACCCCCTACTCCAACACCCAGCTTCCAGAGTCCTCCCCAAGGAGGGTTAAGGTTAGGGTTAGAGTGGGGAGTGCCCCTCTGTGGTGGGTGCACAAGGGAGCTCCCCCAGACACCCAGGTTAGAGGCTCCTCCCCCCTGGAGAGGGGAGTTCCCCTGTGCCCTGGGTGCACTGGGGAACTCCCCCGGACAAACAGGTTAGAGGGGACTAGCCCCTGGAGGGGTGAGTGCCCTCACCCCTGGGTGTGGAAGGGGGGGAGCTCCCCTCCAACACCCAAGTTAGAGGGGCCTTCCCCTGGAGTCGGGAGAGCCCTCTCCCCTGGGTGCGGAGGGGGAGCTCCCCCACCCACACCCAGGTTAGTGGGGCATCCACCCCAGAGGGGGGAATGTCCTCTACCTCTAAAAGACTGGGGAGTGCCCTCTCCCCTAGGTGAGGGGTTAGGGGCGGAAGCTCCTCCCCCCACCCCAACACCCAGGATGGAGAGGCCTCACTCCTCAGGGGGTATTGCCCTCTCCCTTGTGTGCAGAGGGGGGAGCTCCCCCACACACACCCAGGTTAGTGGGGCCTCCCTCCTTGAGTCTGAAGAGCCCTTTTCCCCAGCTGTGGAGGGGAGCTCCCCCCCCAAACACAGGTTACAGGGGCCTCCACCCCAAGAGGGAATGCCCTCTCTCCTGGGTGCTGAGGTGGAGCTCCCACCCCCCCTCACACCCAGGTCTGACAGGCCTCCCCCCCTAGGGTGGAGTGCCCTCTCCCCTAGGTGTTGAGTGAGGGCAGGAGCTCCACCCCCCACCCCTCCACCCAAGTTGGTGAAGCCACCCCTGTGGAGGTTGGAGTGCCCTCTGCCCTGGGTGAGGGATGGAGGGGGAGCTCAACCCCCTACTTCAACACCCAGCTTCCAGAGGCCTCCCCCAGGCGGGTTAAGGTTAGGGTTAGAGTGGGGAGTGCACCTCTGTGGTGGGTGCACAAGGGAGCTCCCCCAGACACCCAGGTTATAGGCTCCTCCCCCCTGTAGAGGGGAGTTCCCCTGTGCCCCCAGTGCACTGGGGAACTCCCCCAGACACCCAGTTTAGAGGGGACTACCCCCTGGAGGTGGAGTGCCCTCTTCCCTGGGTGTGGAGGGGGGGGAGCTCCCCTCCAACACCCAAGTTAAAGGGGCCTTCCCCTGGAGTCTGGAGAGCCCTCTCCCCTGGGTGCCGAGTGGGAGCTCCCCCACCCACACCCAGGATCGTGGCGCATCTACCCCAGAGGGGGGAATGTCCTCTACCTCTAACAGACTGCAGAGTGCCCTCTCCCCTAGGTGCAGAGTGGAGGCGGGAGCTCCACCCCCCACCCTGACACCCAGGTTGGTGAAGCCTCCCCTGCGGAGGGGGGAGTGACCTCTGCCCTGGGTGAGGGGTCGACTGGGAGCTCAACCCCCTACTCCAACACCCAGCTTCCTGGGACAGGGACCTGGCAAAGAGGGCCTGGCAAGGGATGGGGGCCTGGAGGAGGGCGATGGGAGGGTTCTCGGCGCGGGGGGTCGCGGTAGGGGCGGAGAGGGGTGAGTGCCAGGACCCAAGCAAGGGGCCCAGGCAGGGGAGGGACCCTATGCAGGAGGACGCCTGCACCGACCGAGCGCACCAACCCCAGGACCGCGCGTGCGAGGGGAATGCAGGGAAGGGAAGGATGGGGGCGGCGCAAGGATGAGGGGTATGGAGGGAGGCGCGGGGGACACCGAGGGCAGCGCGGTAGGGGGCCCAAGCAAGGGGCCCCCAGTGCAGAGGCGACGCCAAGCCGCGCCACGCGACACGAGGAACGCGGTCAGGGGCTCAGGGGACTGGAGCGCGAAGGGTCAGGCTTGGGGAGGGCTCCGCGGGGGTAGGGGGCAGCATGCAAGGCCAGAGTGTGGGGGCGGGGGTAGGGAGGGCACGTCGCGGGGGAGAGCGGCGGCGCAAGGCCAGGCCCAATGTCCACTGCCAGGTGTCAGGGTGCGGGCAGCAAGGGGGCCCGGCGAGGGGCAGGACTGTGTTTCCCATTGGGAGCCTGCAGGGCGCACAGGCCAGACAAGGCCACTCCGCTGCCCCAGGGGACTAGTTGCTCACCAAGGGACCGGGGGACCAACTGTGGAGGGCCAACAAGGGCCAAAGGAGGGCACCGTGAGGGGGTGCGGGGAGAGCCAGGACCCGATCCAGGAGCCCAGGCGAGGGGCAAGCAGGGGAGGGGGTGTTTCTCGGCAGGGCAAGGATACACAGAGCACCTGGGGACCAGAGGGCAGGCACAGGAGGGGGCCCAAGCAAGGGGCCTGAGAGGATGGGACAGGGTCCTCCCGAAGAGCGGCCTGGGCTCAAGCAAGGAGCCAGGCCCTGCAACGGGAGACCAGAGTGATGGCGAGGGGTCCCGGCCGGACTCAGGGACTCAAGGGAAAGGACAGGGCCTGGGAGGGAATGCAGGGGATGGGGTGGACGGGAGGAACGGCAGAGGAGGGCACTGGACGGGTCGGGTCGGCGTGGCGGGGCGTGGCCGGGCGGGGCCGGCCCGGGGCACGCCGGCCAGGGTCGGGTAGGGTCAGTGTGGCGGGGCGGGCTGGCCCGGGTCGGGTCGGGTCGGGTCGGCATGGCGGGGCGGGCGGCCCTGGTCGGGTGGGCGGGGCGGGGCGGCAAGGCGGGGCAGGCAGGGCCGGCCTGGGGCGGGTCGGGTCGGCGTGGCGGGGCGGGCGGGGCAGGCCCGGGTCGGGGCGGGTCGGGTCGCTGTGGCGGGGCGGGCAGGGCCGGGTCGGGTCGGCGTGGAGGGGCGGGCGGGGCCGGCCTGGGGCGGGTCGGTTCGGCGTGGCGGGGCGGGCGGCGCCGCCCGGGTCAGGGCGGGTGGGGTCGTTGTGGCGGGGCGGGCGTGGCGGGGCGGGCGGGGCGGGCGGGCCGGCCAGGGTCTGGGCGGGTCGGGTCGGCTTGGCGTGGCGGGGCGGGGCGGGCCCGGTCGGGGCGGGCCGGGGCAGCTGTGTTCTGGAAGCACTGAATCCCCTGCACGGTGGGGGTCGCCTGGGAGGCTGGAGCCCCCCCCTCCCCCGCGCGCTAAGGACTGGGTTAGAATGTTCTGCCCCGCGACGTGGGTGGGGAGGGGCCGCGGGCGCACCTGCCAGGCAACGAGGCGTTTGAGGGCCTGCACACTGTGACGTGTCTTGACTCCCACCTCACTCTGTGTTTACATGGAGACGGAAATGTCGGTGACTCCTGCTGTACTGGTGTGGACCAGGACGACTCGCCAGTGATTGCAGCGACTGACTGGTTTTGTTCCGGCGGGGAGGCAGCTCCCGGCGGAGGCAGCTCCCGGCGGAGGCAGCTCCCGGCGGAGGCAGCTCCCGGCGGAGGCAGCTCCCGGCGGAGGCAGCTCCCGGCTGGGCTCTGAGGCCTGGATCGCGGAGCTAGCCGTCCCACCTCGGTCTGAACCGGTTTTTCCTTTCTACCCCCGACCCCCTCCCTGTTCTTTCCCTGCCTACCCCGGAGAAGCCATGGAGGACGAAGAAAGAAGGAGAAAGATAGAAGCTGGTAGAAAGAAGGTAGGAGAGCAGGGGACCGCCGGGCCAGAGGTGGGAGGCGGTGGCCGGGAAAGGGTGGGAGGAGGCCTGGGGAACGAGTTTGCGGCAGCCCTGTGCGCTGCGCTCGGAGGGAGGTGCTGCAGGGTCTGGGTTATAATCTTTTTGTTTCCATGGTTAGGCCACCAAAGTTTTTCTGAGACAGTTTATATAGCTTCTTGTTTATCATCCATGAAGGAATATTGAAAGGCTTAATGACAGCCCTGAAAAGAACAAATAGTCACCATAATTAGAATTATTCGGGATTTCTTCCATTTTCTACAGGAAAAACATAAAAATCACTTTTTATAGTTATTTTTAAATACTATAGAGATTACCAGATTACATATTTTTGTAACATTCTCTTTGAGGTATGTGCATTTTCACGTTTGTTTTTCCTCTCGTCAAAAAACACTTGTCAGTTTGGCGATTTCATTTGTTCATGTCTTTAAAATTAATGTTCTAGGATTGTGAAATACTATGAAAAAGGACCTAAAAATACATAGAAAGCAAATTAGTATAATGAAAGGTTGGATTTGGAGTCAGATACTCTAGTTCTGTTTCGTTTTGCCACTGATTATGATATTGATCAGGTAACATTGATTTTTAAAATATTTTTTATTTCTACACAATATATTTATTTTGTTTATTTACTTTTATGTGGTGCTGAGGGCCTCGCATGTGCTAGGCAAGCGCTTTACCGCTGAACCACAACCCCAGCCCCTAACAAATTGATTTTTATATATCAGCTTCTACATTTTTGTCTCAGTAAGATGTTTTCTGACCTCTCCCCACAGTCCCACAAATTGAATTTCCATTGTATGCTGTCTTTAATGCATATACTTTCTCTTCAAAGCACTTTTGATAACTTGAATGTACATATTTCTTTATTTGTTTAATATTATCTTTCTTACTGGATTACAATTCATGAGAGTTCATATGTGTTATTTATCACCGCATGCCCTGTCATAGCTCATGATAGGCAGTCAATAAGTATTTGTTAAATAACTGAACTATATACTTACAACCTGACATAAATCCAATTTTTATGCTTTCCAGGCATAAAACTACAACACATCTCTTTCAGAAGGCCTTTTTAAAGAAAATCAGGAAAATACAGTTTCCTATAACACAATACACCTCTTCTCTCTCTTCTCGCTGTCCATATATGTATATATGAATGACTGTCAGGCTTAAGAAATTGTGCTTTAACCCTTATTTCTAACTCCATTTAATAATAGTTTGGCATTGTACTGTGAATTTCTACTTTTGAGACCATGTGTTTCATTGATGTCCAGCACAGTGCCTGGCATGTAGTAAATAGTCAATGGACACACAAAAATACACAAAACAGACTTCAATTAGTCATTTATTTTTGAAGGAACATTATAAAAACTTGGCATGTTTTTATATATAACATTTTGAAAATGTATTGTTTTATTGAGAATGATCATTTATAAAATTATAAATATTGAGTTTAAGGAACTCAATATATTTATATTCAGTTGTCTATTCATGTTCTGGTCAAGATAAGACATTTACTTGTGATCTGGTCTACTTTTGAAAGATAAATATGTGAACATAATATCTTTCCAGTAAATCTTGCAACTATTTCTGTGACTACACATGTTAACACTTTTATAATTGGCTTCCAAATGACAAACACAGATGGCTGTAGTCTGAATTTTCAGCATGTTTTAGAATAAATGTTTTCTCAGTAATTTAAAGTGCATCATTTCAGTATCAGATGGTTATCTAATTGATTCAGATTTTTTTGCTTATCTGCTAGCTTGCCATTTTTCAAATTTAAAATAAAACTAAATAGCTATAAATAATTGAATATGTGATACGATCTTATTCCTTTCACATTTTTATAAAACAGTAGTCTTGCCAGAAAGCTATTGTGGATATTATTTTTATGAGAAACTTTTTGTTCTGTTTTGGTTTTCTTAGTGGAGGGAGGGAGGTTATACTGAGAAGGATTCTTTTTATGTTCTTATTCATTTATTAGCCATTTTTGTATTTGGTCTATTTAATAGTTACAGTAATTCCAATCATATATTTCCTCTTTTTAAGGAACAAAGAAATTTACTTAGTCTCATTCTTTTATCTTTCACCTTTTAAGAGTGATTCAAGTAATTTGAAAATTGTTCATTTTAATTTTGAAACCATGGAACATTTTAATAAAGTAGAATTAGATATGCCTTTTATATGATCTTGCTTAGTGTGGTGACTTTTCAATAAAAGATAAATTATCCTTTTAAAAAATTCAACATAGGGGCTGGGGATGTGGCTCAAGCCATAGCGTGCTTGCCTGGCATGCGTGCGGCCCGGGTTCGATCCTCAACACCACATACAAACAAAGATGTTGTGTCTGCCGATAACTAAAAAATAAATATTAAAATATTCTCTCTCTCTCTCTCTCTCTCTCTCTCTCTCTCTCTGTCTCTCTCTGTCTCTCTCTCTTTTTAAAAAAATAGATAAAAAATTCAACATACATTTATTTAATATTGCTCTAGGCTTTTAATATATAGAAGTAGGGAGGAAAAAAAGTCCTTGCCCTCATGGGGTTTACCTTCTGGTTAATTTTTCTGAAAAAATAATATAACTCATATAATGAGTAATATAGGCCTAGAACATTATCTTTTTAATTTCTAATTTCCTCTTCTTTAGACTTGACATGTTCATTTCTTACCCCTCAATATTTAATAAGTTCATTCACAAGTACCTAGTGTTACAAACTTTACAACCCGAATATTCAATCCAATAGTTATTCTGAAACTGTGAAGTCATCTATATTATTATCATCATTTTAATTTGGTGATAGTTTGATCTTTTAAAGAAAGTGATCCCAAAGAAAAATTATCATTGATGTTAATGATACTTTTTCCTGTAGCTTGCCGAGTTTCGAGAAAGAAGAGCTCGATTGGATGGACAAAACCCTCATAAGAAGCCAAAAAAGAAGAAAACCTCAAGCAATAAAAATGATGTTCATGGCTTGAATATTGATCAATCAAAGAGTGAGGAGATGTTCATAAATAGTTCTCAGGGTGTTGGATCGGCCGTGATGCCTGAATCCACAATAATGAGAACTCTAAACAATGAAGAAACGCTTAAACATGAACAAGTTTTTTCTGTTGATGTAAGTATTCATGTAAGTGACTAGCAGTAGTACTGTCCCCAGAGGAAAGTTCTTAGGGGAGTATTCTTTACCTCTTTATTTCCCTTGGTTTGCTTACTAGCCTTTAATTAAATTTATACCAGTAAATGGTTTTATTTGAAAATAAATAGGGCTTAATTTTAAAAATATATTTAGCTAATTTTAAGGAAGCATTTTGTAAAAGAAGATCTAGTAACTTGAAGCTTTTAGTTATCTTTCTGAAGACTAAATAGGAACTGCACTTAGAACTTCAGTTACTTAAATGAAAGTGTCTTTTGCATTGTAAGAACTTAGATGTTTGAGGAATGATTGACATTTGATATGCCTCTTAGATACTTCAGTTAAATATAATCACCATATTTGTTTTGCTATTAAGGCATTTTCCCTAGATGTAAAAGATACAGTTAGTAGAAATATTATTGTTAGGTAAATAAAATTTGGTCTATCATAATATATCAGGAAATTTTTTTATACAGGTAAATGATTGCTGTAATGTGGTGAAAACAGAAAAGCCTACCAATTTATTAATGGTACAGTATATAAAACTACTCATGATACTAATGTTTTTTATTATTTAAAACCAGTTGACTTACTAACCAAGCTTTCTCCTGTATGTAATTCTTTCTGTATGTGATTTCTAAAAGTTACTAGATCTTCTTTACTGCTTAACAAAACAAAGTTACCTCATTTTCATTATAACATTGAATTGGAACAAAATTTGCAGATATGTTGTTTAGGTGCTTTTAAGGTAATATCACATTAATAGCAAACCAGATTGCTATAGAAGTGAACTTCAAAGTGAAGAGTGATGTTTTAAAGTGGATTTTGCTATGGAATTCAATATTCGAATTCCTATCTCAGGAATGTTGCTAGTACTGAATCATTAAAAATATTGGTTTGATTTAGGAAGAAGAATTTGGTGTCGTTGATTCTTATTCTGAACAAGGCACACACTATAGTGAGACTCACCTAGAGTTGATAGAAAACGAATTAGTTGGGAAACCTGAACATGAGCCCGAAGAACTGAACAGAGAACTGGAAGAAATGAGGGCCACCTATGGGACTGAAGGATTGCATCAGGTACATTTACCTTCTGTGGCCTTTGTTTGCTACTCACAAAAACAAAAAAGGAAATTTTTTAAAAAAATATTTATTTTTTAGTTTTTTTTTAGGTAGACACAATATCTTTATTTTACATTTATGTGGTGCTGAGAATCGAACCCAGTGCCTCACGCATGCTAGGCGAGGCACTACCACTTGAGCCACATTCCCAGCCCTCCAGGAAATTTTAATGATAGTTTATGTATTTAATGAGAATTACAGGTGTTAACTTAAGATTATCTCATTCATGAGAAAAATGGGGTTCTTGCGCATAGTATTAAGAATCCCATTTTACAACTAGAATTCAACTAATAGGGGTAACATGTATGTTACTTTGTTTATTTAACTTAATAAGATAGAGTAAAATAACCTTAGTGATTTCAGGATAGATATTTTTCTAATGAGCCTGAAAGAAAATTGTGGTATAAATCACATTTTTTAAAAAAATGATGACTTAAACCCATTAAGAATATCAGCAAGTCCCTGTAAATATTCTCTGCAGTTAGAGTGACATCTCTTGTATTAAGTAATCAGTTATGAACTCAAGATGAAAATGGGACATTAATGAGGATGACAGTTTCATCCTCTCCAAAAACAAGTTTGTGGTGTTGCCTGGTAACAGATTGGGGGAGCTCCCCAATATAAAGGCATTTGCTTCTAGAATTAGATATATAGAAAAGCCAGAACAAGTGAAAATTTTTTGCATGTGCACATTAATTTCTTTGAGATTGATTTGGAAGTAAAACAAATTTCTTAAAGCTCATAGCTTTCAAATGTGGGAGATAGCATATAAATTGTAAGAATTCCACTAATGTGCTTTGAATCTCATATTTTTTTAAAAAGTTGCTTGTAATAATGATAATCAGTTTTATGTAAAATATAAGCCTAGAATGTAATTCTTTTCTCTGATTTCCTTTAGTTACAAGAATTTGAAGCAGCAGTTAAACAAAGAGATGCTATTATCACACAGCTCACCGCCAATATACAACAGGCAAGAAGGGAAAGGGATGAAACGGTGAGAGAATTTTTAGCGTTGACGGAGCAAAGTCAAAAATTGCAGATTCAATTCCAACAAGTAAGTATTACAAGTAGAACAAGACTTACTCGATTTTTATAACGAATTTTTAAATTTTTTCACTTTCTAGAACAAATCTGTTATAAAGCCATTTGTTTATTCGTACTGGAAAAACTAGTGAATAAGTGTTATGTTAATCAAGAATTTAATTTATACTTCTTGGGTAGTTTCTTGCTGTTATTTTCTTTGTACTTTTCCCTGTCTCTATTTAAAAATTCTACAAAGTCTTATCAGGTGTATTTTTGCAGAAATTAACCTGCAGTTACACCCTACTTTTTCCAACCCTGGTATGGTTTTATGTTAATTAGGTTCTCAATTATAACTAGACTGACAACTGGATATATTCCATTAATCTTTAGTTGGAACTATAATCTAATTGCATTAAACAAAAGGGAGGAATTTAAGGTAAGAATACAGGCTTGTTTATAGAACTTAAGGGCAGAAATACAATCGGAACTCTGAGAGAAATTGGAACTAGAGTTTGAAAAGTCATCAGGAATCCAGGAAGAACTTTCAGTCCGCATTTTTCTCTGCCTGTCTGCCTGTCTTATTTCTCCTATTTTCTCAGCTTTATAATGTGAAAGGTAAATTCTTTGGCTCATTACCCAAAGTGCACATTACCTATCAGCATGTTGACAGCATGGAAACATGTTGACTGAGATTGTAAGCCTATGAAGTGAGCATACTTTCCAGAGAACCCCTGTGGGCTGAGGGTACGATAAAGTGTCACTTAAAATTTAATATTTTGAGGTTTCTATTTTTAAGTTACAGGCTAGTGAAACTCTACGAAACAGCACTCACAGTAACACAGCTGCAGATTTACTGCAAGCCAAACAACAGCTTGAAGAACAAGACCATCTATTAGAAGATTATCAAAAAAAGAAGGAAGACTTCAAAATGCAAATTAATTTCTTACAAGAGAAAATTAAAGTATATGAAATGGTATGTGTATCTTAAGGAAGTCAACCTACTTGTAGCAGCTTTGTAATTAACTTTAAAGTTTTTAATGGAGGTGTTTATCTTTTTTTTTATGCATATGCACCACAAAATTTCATAATTGAGACAAACTCTTTGAGTACATAAAATAATATATTTCAAAAGCATTGAGAATTTCATAGTAATAGTTTTAAATATGATACTACTCATTACTCTGCTTAAAAGTGATCTGCCTATGTTAAACTGAAGTCAGGAGAATCTATTTTTGTAACTAGGATTTCTATCCTTTTTCCCCCAACTAAATGTATTTCTTCTTATTTTAGCCATGATTATAAAATTCTGAAAAAGAAATTTTGTAAATTTAAACTACAAAAAAATGTGGTTGATTCTTTTTATTCACTTGAGTTATATTCCAGTTTGGGGAAATTATTTAGTCAATAAGAGCTCCTGGTAGGAAATGTATCACATGGATTGTAATCTTTAATCTTTTTTTTTCAATTATTTTTTTTATTGGTTGTTCAAAACATTACAAAGCTCTTGACATATCATTTCATACATTAGATTCAAGTGGGTTATGAACTCCCATTTTAACCCCGTATACAGATTGCAGAATCACATCGGTTACACATCCACATTTTTACATAATGCCATATTAGTAACTGTTATATTCTGCTACCTTTCCTATCCTCTACAATCCCCGCTCCCCTCCCCTCCCATCTTCTCTCTCTACCCCATCTACTGTAATTCATTTCTCTCCTTGTTTTTTTCCCATTCCCCTCACAACCTCTTATATGTAATTTTGTACAACAATGAGGGTCTCCTTCCATTTCCATGCAATTTCCCTTTTCTCTCCCTTTCCCTCCCACCTCATGTCTCTGTTTAATGTTAATCTTTTCCTCCTGCTCTTCCTCCCTGCTCTGTTCTTAGTTGCTCTCATTATATCAAAGAAGACAGTTGGCATTTGTTTTTTAGGGATTGGCTAGCTTCACTTAGTATAATCTGCTCTAATGCCATCCATTTCCCTGAAAATTCCATGATTTTGTCATTTTTTAGTGCTGAGTAATACTCCATTGTGTATAAATGCCACATTTTTTTTTATCCATTCATCTATTGAAGGGCATCTGGGTTGGTTCCACAGTCTTGCTATTGTGAATTGTGCTACTATGAACATCTATGTGGCAGTATCCCTGTAGTACGCTCTTTTAAGGTCTTCAGGGAATAGTCCGAGAAGGGCAATAGCTGGGTCAAATGGTGGTTCCATTCCCAGCTTTCCCAGGAATCTCCATACTGCTTTCCAAATTGGCCACACCAATTTGCAGTCGCACCAGCAATGTACAAGAGTACCCTTTCCCCACATCCTTGCCAGCACTTGTTGTTGTTTGACTTCATAATGGCTGCCAATCTTACTGGAGTGAGATGGTATCTTAGGGTGGTTTTGATTTGCATTTCTCTGACTGCTAGCGATGGTGAGCATTTTTTCATGTACTTGTTGATTGATTGTATGTCCTCCTCTGAGAAGTTCAGGTCCTTGGCCCATTTGTTGATTGGGTTATTTGTTATCTTACTGTTTAATTTTTTGAGTTCTTTGTATACTCTGGATATTAGGGCTCTATCTGAAGTGTGAGGAGTAAAAATTTGTTCCCAAGATGTAGGCTCCCTATTTACCTCTCTTATTGTTTCTCTTGCTGAGAAAAAAAACTTTTTAGTTTAAGTAAGTCCCATTTGTTGATTCTTGTTATTAACTCTTGTGCTATGGGCGTCCTATTAAGGAATTTTGAGCCCGACCCCACAATATGTAGATCGGAGCCAACTTTTTCTTCTATCATACGCAGAGTCTCTGATTTGATATCAAACTCCTTGATCCATTCTGAGTTAACTTTTGTGCATGGTGAGAGAAGGGGATTCAGTTTCATTTTGTTGCACATGGATTTCCAGTTTTCCCAGCACCATTTGTTGAAGATGCTATCCTTCCTCCATTGCATGCTTTTAGCCCCTTTATCAAATATAAGATAGTTGTAACTTTGTGGATTAGTCTCTGTGTCCTCTATTCTGTACCATTGGTCCACCCGCCTGTTTTGGTACCAGTACCATGCTGTTTTTGTTACTATTGCTCTGTAGTATAGTTTGAAATCTGGTATCGATATGCCACCTGATTCACACTTCCTGCTTAGAGTTGCTTTTGCTATTCTGGGTCTTTTATTTTTCCATATGAATTTCATGATTGCTTTATCTATTTCTACAAGAAATGTCATTGGGATTTTGATTGGCATTGCATTAAACCTATAGAAAACTTTTGGTAATATCGCCATTTTGATGATGTTAGTTCTGCCTATCCATGAACAGGGTATATTTTTCCATCTTCTAAGATCTTCTTCTATTTCTCTCTTTAGGGTTCTATAGTTTTCATTGTATAAATCTTTCACCTCTTTTGTTAGGTTGATTCGCAAGTATTTTATTTTTTTTGAGGATATTGTGAATGGGGTGTTTTTCCTTATTTCCATTTCAGAAGTTTTGTCGCTGATATACAGAAATGCCTTTGATTTATGCGTGTTGATTTTATATCCTGCCACTTTGCTGAATTCATTTATTAGTTCTAGTAGTTTTTTTGTAGACCTTTTTGGGTCTTCTAGGTATAGAATCATGTCATCCGCAAATAGTGATAATTTAAGTTCTTCTTTTCCTGTTTTTATGCCTTTAGTTTCTTTCGTCTAATTGCTCTGGCCAGTGTTTCGAGAACTATATTGAATAGAAGTGGTGATAGAGGGCATCCCTGTCTTGTTCCAGATTTTAGAGGGAATGCCTTCAATTTTTCTCCATTCAGAATGATGCTAGCCTGAGGCTTAGCATAGATAGCTTTTACAATGTTGAGGTAAGTTCCTGTTATCATCCCTAGTTTTTCTAATGTTTTGAACATAATGGGATGCTGTACTTTGTCGAATGCTTTTTCTGCGTCTATTGAGATGATCATATGGTTCTTATCTTTAAGTCTATTGATGTGGTGAATAATATTTATTGATTTCCGTATATTAAACCATTCATCCCAGGGATGAATCCTACTTGATCATGGTGCACAATTTTTTTGATGTGTTTTTGTATCCGATTCGCCAGAATTTTATTGAGGATTTTTGCATCTAGGTTCATTAGAGATATTGGTCTGTAGTTTTCTTTCTTTGAGGTGTCTTTGGTTTCGGAATCAGGGTGATGTTGGCATCATTGAATGAGTTTGGAAGAGCTCCCTCTTTTTCTATTTCCTGAAATAACTTGAAAAATATTGGTATTAATTCTTCTTTAAAGGTTTTGTAAAACTCCGCTGTATACCCATCCGGTCCTGGGCTTTTCTTGGTTGGTAGTCTTTCGATTGCTTCTTCTATTTCTTCCATTGATATTGGTCTGTTCAAATTGTGTGTATCCTCCTGGCTCAGTCTGGGCAAATCATATGACTTAAGAAATTTATCGATGTCTTCACTATCTTCTATTTTATTGGAATATAGGTTTTCAAAATAATTCCTAATTATCTTCTGTATTTCTGTAGTGTCTGTTGTGATATTGCCTTTCTCATCCCGTATGTTAGTAATTTGAGTTCTCTCTATTCTTCTCTTCATTAGGATGGCTAAGGGTCTGTTGATCTTATTTATTTTTTCGAAGAACCAACTTTTAGTTTTGTCAGTTTTTCAATAGTTTCTTTTGTTTCAATATTGTTGATTTCCGCTCCGATTTTAATTATTTCTTGCCTTCTGCTACATTTGCTGTTGTTTTACTCTTCCTTTTCTAGGGCTTTGAGATGAAGTGTGAGCTCATTTATTTGTTGGTTTTTCCTTTTTTTTTTTTTTGAGGAATGACCACCAGGCGATGAATTTCCCTCTTAAAACTACTTTCATTGTGTCCCATAGATTCCGATATGTTGTGTCTGTATTTTCATTTATCTTTAAGGATTTTTTGATTTCCTCCTTTATGTCTTCTGTAACCCATTGATCATTCAGTAACATTTTGTTCATTTTCCATGTGATGTAGGATTTTTCCTTCCTTCTTTTATCATTGATTTCCCCGGTAGCTGGTGCAAAAGACCTCAGTTGTCAGCACTGGTGGGAGCAGTAGCCGGGGGTTCCTTGCCCTGGGTCCTGCGCCAATCTTGATTCCCTTGGTCTGACTATCGTGCTCACGGGAGAGCTGGGAGGGGCCCTTAAGGTTTCCCCACTGTGTGGAGAGTGTGGGCTGGGGGTTACACACCTGTAGCCGCCGGTTTCAATGGAGTTATCTCCTCCACCGCATTCTGGTGATGTCAGTTCTCTGCCATGGTGGTATCCCATGCAAATGCCGACTGTTCGTTCCCTTTGCCGGGTGACCAATGCAACGGGTGGGTCCTGACTGGCTCTCCCAAGCCCCGTCTCAATCCTGTGGCCACTGCCTATGAAGGCTCGGTTGGTATTAACCTCCGCAGGTTCAGAAGGGCCGACCAGTTGTTTCAGCGGGATCATTTAGTGCTGAGTGACAGTTGTTTGTCTGCGAGACACAGGCGATCCAGGCTCAGTGTGTGTTCTGAGAGGCCCAGACTGTTCGCCCACGATCCACATCAGCTCAGCATTGCCTAGTGATCCTGAGCAAACAGCATTTAGATGGTTTACGACTCCCTATGCCCACGCAGCTGAAGAGGTCAGAGACTTGATGTCTCCGCGCCCGCCGCCATGTTGTAATCTTTAATCTTAAAAACAATTCATGCTAGTAGATTCTATTTTTTTGTTTGTTTGTTTTTTTGAGAAGTTGAAGTTTAGATGTGATTTGCCTGAAGCTGCCCCATTAACAGGTGCCAGAGTTGAGATTTTGAGCTCCTTGCACTACACTGCATTCTGATCCTTGCCATCTCTGTCCTCTTTTTTTCTCTATGAGAGTTGAAACAAGGCAGTGTGATCATATAGTGTGATCATATCATTTGAATATAGCTGAACATCATTTTACAGTAACTCAAATTTCTTGCCATCACTCTGTGCGTGTCTACAAATGTCTATGAAAGCACCATTGTTATGGATTTGTGGGTTTCAAATAAATTTGAGCAAGTAGGCAAATACAGAATCTGTGAATAATGAAGATGCAGAATACATATAATACAGCATATTTTATAAACATAGAAGATTCTACAGAAAGTTGAGAAATTACCAAGGCAAGAATATTGTTTGGATAACAAAAGCATTAACTAGCACTTATTAAGTACTTACTCTATAACAGGCAGTATTCAAAGCCTCTTACACACATATTAATGCATTGAATCATCACTACAACCCTATGAGATAAGGGTACCTTTATCATTTACATTTTACAAATGATGGTACCAAGACAACGCAAGATGAAGGAAATAATCCAGGTGCAGAAGTGATGTATTGATAGAGCCAGATTTCAAAGCTCAGTTATCTGACTCCAGAGACTCCTCTTTGAAAAATAGGAAATGTACAAATTAAAATTATGAGAAGGGCATGCTTTTCAACTAAGGTAATTTAAAGATTATGCAAGTGTTTACAGAATATCTATTCTGTAGTAACCCTTGCAAAAGATATATGATGAACCTTAAGATGTCCCCTTTCTTCACTGAACCCATGGAGAGGTGTGGCATGTACACAAGTTACCACAAAATAAAAAATAAGTGCAGGTAACAAGTGTTATGATTGTTTTGACTAGGTCTGCTTTATGAGGAAAAGATTCTGGGTAGACATCAGCAGGGAGGTAATATTTGAGATAGATCTATAAATTGGAATAAAGTGGTATTTATATTTTGTTTACCCATAAATTGGTATAATATATGGAACATAATAGCTATTCAATTCGTATTTGGTAATCAAGATAATTGTTTATGAATTCATAACAAATAGAGGTAGACAGGATATTCTTTGCGGGGTGTGGAGTGGGCATAAAGACCCAGGCTGAAATGTTGAAAATGTATAGGGAGCAAAAAATAATTTACTTAGAAAGCAGTAGGCTTTGGAAGTGTCTTTCTGGAGGGTAAGAGTAGAAAGATAATCGAGGCCTAGGTTGAAAGTGCCCGGATCTAGGATTTTATTATCTCTTATTGTCACTAGGCAGTATAATTTCATATTATCTAAAATTTATGTAATTCATTTTAGTAATGAAAATAAACTGTTTATTTGAATGTTAGCAACAATACTTTTATTGTTCTTCTTATTATATTTTAATTTCTCAGTTTTCAAAAAATTGAATCCCTTTGACAAGTAGTTCTGTCAGAGCAGATGAAGTAACTATATTGATGGTCAAAGGCTCATTATCCTAATTCTCCAAACCTCCTGTGTTATAATAGTCACAAACAGGAAGTATATTATTCCCCACTCTTTCAGGTGTAGTTCTAAAAATAGAGGATTGCATCCTTGACTGAAGGGCTGTCAGTTTTGTAACATAGAACAAGTCATTTAAAACCATGTAATTTGAAAAAAGCTAAACAAAGAAAACTGTGAACTTGTGGTGTTTAATAGTTGAATGAAGAATTATGGTTAGTTATTTATTAATCATATTAGGTGTTGGACAGTGTTGAATTAAGTTATTTTCTTTTATGAGGAGTGTTCCTTTTATCTTATAGAAAATCAGGAAATAAAATTATAGCAGATTTTTATATCAGTGTTAACATTTTTCAAAACTAGTTATTATTTAACAGTTTAGCTAAAATTGACCATCATGAACTGATTTTACTTTTTAAAAAATTTTTTTAGTTGTAGATGGACACGATATCTTTATGTATTCATTTATTTTTATGTGGTGCTGAGAATTGAACCCAGTGCCTCACGCGTGTAAGGCAAACACTCTACCTCTGTGACCCAGCCCCAGTCCTGATTTTACATTTTATATAGGTTCCAAATGATTTATAAATTTATTTCTAGTATATGAATATATTTGTATAAAGTTCAGTAAAAATAAAATACCTTAATTATTTTATTTTAGCCTCAAACACATTCTGGGAAATAGAGGAAGTTTATCTTTATTGTACAGATAGAAATACCAGGATTAACAGATTAAACTAATTTACTAATGTTGCATTCTAGTGTAGAAATTAAGAAGGCTCAGCACTTGGTAATAACATATGATGTAATTGGAAAAGGAATATGTGACACTAAGACAACAGCTCATAGTCTCAAGAGGCTGCACAAGATAACCTTGGTTTATGTAGTGCAAAATTTGGCCTTTATTTGTTAGGCTCAGAAGTCTTTTTTTTTTCTTGAGCTATATCAGAGGTGAATTAGTTCAAGAGGTTAATGTTTAAGTCTAAATATAAGACTGTGAATTTACAATGAGAAATAATTATCACAAACTTCAGATTTTAAGCTCATTGGATTTTATTTTCTTTCTATGGACAGATGAATTTTAAAAGCCAGGTAATAATTTTAAAAGTTGTTTATTAAGTATTAGATGAAAGGGTGTTGGAGGAATCAGATCTTCAGTGGCATGAGGTTGAGATAACCTGTTACATCCATCTCAGAGTTGTAATGTTCATGTCTGTAGACTAAACTTCTTAAATGCTCCTTGCTGTACCTCCCAACATTGTTTTCTGCATTAAGTATGGCTTTTCGAGAGGGATCAGACTTCTCAAAGGTTGACAGTGCGTTGGTCTTCTTCCAAGAACTATACTCAATTGATCAATGCCTACATTTTCTTAGTACATTCATTCAAGGCGCCTAGAAGTCCTGTTTGGCAAGGACTCGTGTCTCCTTAAGATAACTTTACTTCCTTACCCATATTTTCATCAGTTATATAGATTTCACTTATTTCCTTGGCTTTGGGAATACAGCTCTTAACTGTTGAATGAATATGCGTTAATATGTCTTGCCTTAGCCTAATCTCCAGTTCCAAAATTGAGTCCCCAGATAGGAACTGGGGAAAATTATCTGATGGTCTTTTATATTTCTGTTTGAACTGTGAGTCTAAGCCCAAGTTGGTATGCCGTAAATATACAGTAGTGGTCTTAGGTGTCACTTGATGTTTAGTCACTTAAGCATTGCATATCCCTAAATTTCTGATTCACTTAAAACCCCAGGAATGAAGTTAAGGAAGACTTAAAGGAATCCACTTTAGTTCTTGTTGTTTTTCTCATTTTATAGCACTTGTCCATGAAATACCTTCAAATCATTAGAATCCAGGGGAGGACCGGTATTTATTTATTTTTTTTGTTTCTTCTGAGAATCCAGGGGAGGACTGGTTTTTATTTTTTTGTGTCTTCTGAGAGTGTCTAGAGAGTATGTAGTACTATAACTAGCCATCAGAAATACTTAATATTTAGAATGTTGACCAGTTAATAAGAAAAATGAAAATGTGATGGTTTATATAGATATTTTAGTCAGACTGGTTTTTGTTTTGTTTTGCTTTTTTCGTGGTGCTAGAGATCAAACCCAAGGCCTTACACATGCTAGGCAAATTAGATTGCATTTTTAAATTTAAATATTTAATCACAGCACAATATAAGAGAAATTTCTTCCCAAGAAGGGTAAAACTGTTATATTGTTTGCTCATATGTACTGTCAGGTATATAAGTCCTAGGTCTCCTTGTACTGGGAAAAATGGGGGGGCAGGCCCAACAGTTGCTTTTTATAGAATTATATAAAAAGGAGACACCCATAAGAAGTTGCCAGAAGCTAAAAATGTCATTCTTATATTTTCATTTTCTTTTCTTTCTAAAGGAACAAGATGAAGTAGAAAAGTCAAATAAAAAAGAATTACAGGAAAAGGAGGCAATCATCCAGGCATTAAATATAAGACTAATAGAAGAAGAAAAAAAGAATCTTGAGCTAAAAGATCAAGTCACAGCCACTGAAAAATTAATAAGAGAATTACAAGAACAAATTGCAAGTATGAAATTAGAGCTGGCTAATTCTAAGCAAAAAGAAAGACAGTGTTCTGAAGAAATAAAACAGGGTACAGCTGAAGACCTTCAGAAAAGATATCATTACTCAGAATGCCAGTTTGAATCTGATGTGGTACAGAGAATGGTGGAACAAGAAATGCAGAAAAGATTAGAACAACTCCGAGCAGAGATGGATGAAATGTATGGGCAACAGATAGTACAGATGAAACAAGAGTTAATAAAGCAACACATGTCACAGATAGAGGAACTTAAAGCACAACATAAGGAAGAAATTGAGAGTGTTTTAAAATCACATTTAAATATTACAATTAATGAAGATCAAATAAAGTTAATGAACGTGGCAATAAATGAACTGAATATGAAATTACAAGATACTAACGCTCAAAAGGAAAAACTCCAAGAAGAACTAGGAATAGTTTCAGGAGAAAAATCTACTCTGCAGAGACAACTTGATGACCTTTTGGAAGAATTGAACTTTTTAAGGGACCAAATTCAGAGAGCTAGAATGATAATAGCTGAACAAGAAAGTCAACTGAATGAAGCACATAAGTCCCTTAGTACAGTGGAAGCTTTAAAAGCTGAGATTGTTCTGGCATCTGAATCTAGGAAAGAACTAGAGTTAAAACATGAAGCAGAAGTTACAAATTACAACATAAAACTTGAAATGTTGGAAAAAGAAAAAAATGCTGTATTAGACAGAATGGCTGAATCACAAGAAGCTGAATTAGAGAGGCTGAGAACACAGCTCCTATTTAGTCATGAAGAAGAACTTTCGAAACTAAAAGAAGATTTAGAA
The DNA here is from genome assembly GCF_964194105.1 of Spermophilus citellus. NCBI lineage: Eukaryota > Metazoa > Chordata > Mammalia > Rodentia > Sciuridae > Spermophilus > Spermophilus citellus. Next base: position 311,774 of record NW_027672891.1, on the reverse strand, counting down.
GTTGAACATCGAATAAATATTGAAAAACTTAAAGATAGCTTAGGCATTCACTATAAACAGCAGATAGATGGCTTACAAAATGAAATGGGACAAAAGATAGAAACAATGCAATTTGAAAAAGATAATTTGATAACTAAGCAGAATCAGTTGGTTTTGGAAATTTCAAAACTGAAAGATTTACAGAAGTCCATCATGGATTCAAAATCAGAAGAAATGACCCTTCAAATGCATGAACTCCAAGAGGAAATCGAAATATTAAGACGAGAAAAAAAAGAAAAAGTTACACTTGAACAAGAAGTTCAGGAATTACAACTTAAAATTGAATTATTGGAGAAACAAATAAAGGAAAAAGAGGATGACCTTAAAGAAAAGTTTTCACAACTTGAAACAGAAAATAACATTCTTAAAAATGAGAAAAAAGCTATTGAGGACATGTTGAAAATTTATGTTCCTGCTGAACAAGAAGGAAAATTGATTTTCATTGACTCCAGCAAGTCCATATCCAAAGATTGTAGCTGGCAAAAAGAAATGGAAATGCTTACAAAAGAGAATGAGGCCCTCAAGCAACAGTGCATTCAGCTAAATGAAGAAATTGAGAAGCAAAGAAGTACATTTTCATTTGCTGAAAAAAATTTTGAAGTTAACTATCAAGAGTTACAGGAGGAGTATATTTGCCTTCTCAAGGTAAAAGATGATTTAGAAGATAGTAAAAACAAACAAGAATTAGAGTATAAAAGTAAACTTAAAGCACTAAATGAAGAGCTTCATTTACAAAGAATAAATCCAGCTATAATCAAATTGAAAAGTGCCATGCTTGATACTGACAAAACTTTTGTCGCAGAGCCATTAGAAATCTGTGAAGTTGCTGAGAAAGATACAACATAACTTATGGAAAAACTTGAGGTAACCAAGGGAGAAAAGCTAGAATTGTCAGAGAAACTGTCTGATCTCTCTGAACAATTAAAACAGAAACATGGTGAGGTTAATTTTCTCAGTGAAGAAGTCAAATCTTTAAAGCAAGAAAAAAAGAAAATTCTATTGAGATGCCAAGAGCTAGAACTCCTAATTAACCATCATAGAGCAGAAAATGTAAACATGTGTGATGTTCATTTAAGCTCTTTACAAGATGGAATAGTAACTATTATAAGCAAGGATTCTCAAGGATCATTATCTAATGTAGGTGAATATTTTGGAGAAGAAACAAAAACAGTAGTGGAAGAGAAAATTTCTTTTGAAAATGTGGCTATTAGAAGAGAAAGCAAGCAAGAACAGTTATTTTCACCATCAGTAACAAATGAATCCTCACCTGGGACAGATCAATCAAGTGAAAATGATAAACTCCTTCAGGAACTTTATGTACTTATATCAGAACAGGTATGTTTACTTATTTACATATGGTATAGCACAGTGAAAATGTACATTTCGTGCTAAAAAGAGTTTTCACCTTCTTAAAACAAATTCATAAAACAGAATGAAAGTGAATCATGTAATTCTCATTTGGATCTATCATTTATCATTTAATTTTCCTATTTTTTCTTAAACACTGTTTTTCTTTTAGCTAATCTATTACATATTCTGCTCAGGAAGTAAAGCAATATTTTCTTTGTAAAGACAATACTTTAAATAATATTGTTTAGAATCTCAACTTTACAAAAGTTATTGATTTTATAACTTAGTATTTTGTTGCAATTTCAAAGACTTTTAGAGTTTTTATTTCATACTGGTCTTTTTCAAGGTTCCACAATTGTAAACAAACTCTTGAGTGTTTTAGAACCTTATGCAGTTGTTCAAAAGTTACAGATTCTTTTTCCTTTGTGCAAGAAAAACACTTAAGTCCTAGAGTTTTTTGAGTCTTATACCTGAGGAGGAAAAAATAGTATTAATTCTCTGTACAGCTAAAGAAATAGAACACATAAAATAATAGGTTATTTCCTTTTATGTCAGCTATTGATATTAGAAATAACAGAAAAGTCTGATGTGTATCTTCAGTATGATAATGCTAAATAAACTTTTTATAATTAAAAACATCTTTTAGCTATAGATGGACATTTTACCTTTATTTTATTTATTTATAATGTGCTGAGGATTTAACCCAGTGCTTCACACATGCTAGGCAAGCTCTCTACCACTGAGCCACAACTGTAGCCTGCTAAATAAACTTATGTGTTTCTAAAACTTAGGTAATAAATATCTTTTGCAGATATAAGAGTTTAGTGTTGAAACAGAGAAGAAGTTAAGGAGTATATATTTCAGTGAGGAAGACAGGTAATAAATTAGAAAATAAGACAGAAATATTGTTACAGTCTATGAAGAAATAAAATAGGGTATTGTGATAAAATAAAACAGGGAAGCTCACAAAAGAAATTGAGAATGATGGGTGGAGGTGGGTGGTGGTCTGGAGCTTGGAGGAATTAACATTGAACTGAGATTCGAATGAGAGGGAGGAGGCTGCATTATGGAAATTAGAGTAGTTGTACCATGAGTAAGTTTGAGGAACCGAATTGAAGGCCTATGTAGTTGAGTTTGAGAAGAGTTTGAAGAAGGAAGAAACTCAATCATAGGGAGCCTTATAGACTTTGTAAGTTTAGATTTTTATCCCTAAGTACAATAGGAAGTCATCGGAAAGTTTTCTGTTTTTATTTCTACTGACATGTTTATGTTGATGATCTTATCAAATGTGGTCATACTTTACGTTTTTAATAACTTGAATAGAGCCAAGAAATTCAAATTGCTTAACTACTATTGCTATGATAAATATTGCAAATTGTTTTTAAAACTATAAATGGTGGTGATTACTCCTAAAAAATGTCAGACATAATTTAAATTTTATTAAAAAGCATTATTCAAAGAAGACCTGAATTTGAAGCACATTTGTCAAATTGGTGAAATTTTCTTAATAGGAATTTTGTTTCTGTATTGAAGATACTTGCAATGGTATTTAGATACTCTCTCCTTGAAATTAACTAAACAAAGTGAAGAAAAGCAAGTCTGTAAATTGCTCCCATTTATCATTACTAAAATAAACTCCATCATTGATACAGAGGGGAGTAAGGTATGTATGCAGGTGGAGGGAAGCTCACAGAAGAAATTGAGCAGTGACTTACATAGTGATACTGTTTACTTGTCTGAAATACTGCAGAGGCAACAAAATACTCCTACTCTCAGTATTAAACTTAGTAATTAGAGCAGATATATCTCACTGAAACCAAAATAAATGTGGCTGTTAAGAATTTTTAACTAGCCAGCTGCAGTGGCAAACGCCTGTAATCCCAGCTGAGGGAGGCTGAGGCAGGAGGCTAGTGAGTTCAAAGCCAGCCTCAGCAACAGTGAGGCGGTAAGCAACTAAGTGAGACCCTCTCTCTAAATAAAATACAAAATAAGGATGAGATGTGGTTCAGTGATCAAGTGCCCTGAGTTCAATCCCGGTACCAAAAAAGAAAAAGAAAAAAATAATTTTTTAACTGAAAAGAAAGAAATGAATAGTTTTGGAGTATAATTCCAGATTATCAGAGAATCTTTTCAACATTGGGGTGCAAGAAATAAGGAGTGTCAGGAACATTATAGATATTGGCTAATTATTGATGCTGAGAGAAGCCATAAATTCAAGTGTGTGTGTTTAAAATTGGAGGTAATCATTGGTATTGGAAGAGATACTAGAGCTTAGAAACATATACTGGAGCTTAGAAACCTCAAGAGGAACCATAATATCAGTTCTGTGAGTGAAGAGACACTACTATATAGGCTATATAGACAGCTGCTATATCCCTAGTACCTAGAATAATGTTTTGCACATGATCAGCAGTTAATAATGTTTTACGAATGGACAGATGAGGGGTGAATAGGGGAAATAAAGCCGTTTTATCAAGAATCAGCAGTGAATCAGGATAGGCCTTCATGTTAGAATGAAAATCAGAATAGCTTTTGTCGCTTGCTATTTAGCATTGTTCTATAAGCCCTAACCATTCCAAAGATAAAAAGATACATGGCATAAATAGAAATAGATAATTCACAGGTGTAATTAAGAAATTGAGAAAAAAAATCTAAGCAAATAAACCAAAAAACCTAATGTGAAATAAATGTCAAAATTAGCCAAAAATATGTAAGACCAATACAAATAAAATTAGAATACTTTAATAAAAAATATTTGAATAAATGAAAAGTCTCATTTCTGAGTGGGCAATTTTTTATATTATAGAATGTCAGTTATCTCTAGATTTATCAAACTTAAAAAGTTACGGAAATTTGACTTAATTGGTTTATAGTTCAGCTGGAAGAGTAAATGCACAAGTAGAGCCATGAATATTTTTTTTAAAAGTAGAATGTATGTAACATGATATGTGAAAAATAATTTTTAGGTTTAAATATTATCAATTTAATAAATGAGATATTGAAATGAGTTAAGTATTCAACAGCATAGAAAAGTGTCAAGAATATCTACATTCAAAGGAAATAGAAGGAAGGAAATAAAGAGCAAAAATAAGGGAACTTGTAATAAACAAGTGGGAAAATTTTTCAAGAATTTTGGAGGTTTATTATTTGAAAAGATTATTTACAGGTATTAGATCTCCAAAAATATGACCAAGGGGAAAACACATAAACAAAATCGAGAATGAAATAAGGATATAAGTACAGATACCACAAGAAATTTTAAAAGTCATAAATAATGCTACAAATAATCTCTGCCAATAGATTTGAAAATATAAGCAAACTCTAGATGGTGTTCTGGAAGAATATAAATTACCAGAACTAATGCAAATAGAAATGAATAAGTTCAAATGACCATTAAATAGAAATGAATAAGTCAGGAATCATTAAAGAGTTTGAAGTAGTGGTCAGAAATTTTCCCTTTTGCCTCATCTCAAACCAAAATTCTAGACTTAAGACCATTTTACAAGTGATTCTTATTAACTCTCCAAGAACAAAAGTGTAATTGTCCACTAAAATAGGATTAAAGAGAGAATGGAAGAAGAAAGGAAAGAAGAAAAACTGAAGAAAGAAAAACCACCCGGTTCACCTTAGAAGGCCAATCTTAATATGAAGTCCTGATAGAAATTGTAAAGAAAATAAAATTGTAGAGTAATCTAACTTGTAAGTGTGGTTGCAGAAATTCCAAATAAAATATTAACAAGTTATATTAAGAGTGGACAAATAGTTAAACATTTGAAAAAATCTGTGACTGTAATCTCTACATTTTTATGTAGCAAGACAAAATCCATGATTATTTTAGTACATAATCAGAAAAAAATTCATAAAAAATTTGACAACCCATTTATAAGTTAAAAAAATAGCTTTAGGAAATCAGGAATAGCAGGGAAATTTTCTAGTCATGATGCTGATTTTCATCAAAATGTTGACAGATTATATTTCTGATGGTGAAATTTAGAAGCATTTCCATTAGAATCAAGCATAGGACTAGGATACATACCCATTGTCAACATTACTATTGCAACATGGTTTTGTAGTTCTTAGTGAATGCTTCTCCAGTTCTTGCAATATGACAAGAATAGGAAATGAGAAAAAATATGAACAGATCAGGCAAAACTTTAAACCCAAGATAAGATGTTTTGAGTTTTTGTTAAGAAAATTATAAAATATTGAAGGACACAAAGACCTGACTGTGTGCTAATACATATCATATCCATAATGGAAAGATACAAAGAAAAATATCAGTTCTCTCCTAATTAATAGTTCTAGTCAAAATTACAATAAGGTTTCTTAATGAATGTGGACCACTGATTCTAAAATTGATATAGAAGAGTAAATAGCCAAGAATACTCAAGACAATCCTAAAAGTATGTATTTGTTATCAAAACTTATTACAAAATCATTATAAACAATATGGTTTGATGCCAGGATGGTTAAGTAGATCAGTGGAATATAATGAAAAGCCCAGAACAGATCTGTATCTTGTAAAAATTTAGTATGTGGCAAGAAGGCCCTACAAATCAATGAATCACTTAGTGAATCTCTACTACATTCCAGGCACTGTTCAAGTCATTCATAATTTAACAGTGAATAAAAATGGTCAAGGAAGAATAAAGTTTACTTTTTAGGGTTTAGATGAACATTAGAAAATACAGACAAATATTTCTGGTGGTCTTAAGTGCTATGAATAAAATTACAGTATGATAAGAAGAATAAGATCCCTAAGTGTAGGGCTTTTTTTGCATAGGGTAGGTCAAGGAAGACTACTTTGGTGAGATAATATTTGAGCAGAGACAAAGGAAATCAAAAAATAAACCAAATTAGCAGAAGAAGCTTAGAGTATTCAAAATTGTTTGGGAGGAAAAAAAAACAAAATTGTTTGAGCACAATTGACTTTTGATACTAGAGGTTAGAAGTTAGGGAATTAGATCCTTGTTGCTTTAGGGAAAAAAAATCAGGTTGGTTAAAAATGTACACATAAGAAGAAAATAGAATCTTAAGATAGGGAAAGACTTTTAATATAAAAGACAAAGCATGGGAAAAGATTTAAAATTTTTATTGTATCTTTTAAAAACAATAATATAAAACAGATTTGAGGACTGGGACTAGATATTTGCCATGTATGTAAGTTGCAAACAAAAGCTATCAAGAATATAGAAAGAACAATTAATGTAACAAGAGGTCCAAAAATAAAATAATAATGGGCAAAAGATGTGAAAGACATGTGCCTGAATAGGAAATCAAAGTATCTAATAAACATGAAAATATTCTTTCAACCTTACTATTCAGTGTAAAAATAAAATAACATTTTATACCCATTAGGTTGGTGAAGTTAGTCTGATATAAAGAATGGTAAGGATGTGAGTATATAAGTACTCAACCTTCTGGAAGCATTGTAAATTAGTACTGTCATATAAAAATAATTTGATCAAATCTAGCACAGTTAAAAATGCACTATATTTCTAAGTAGTTCTCAAAGTGTGGTTCCTGACCAGAAGCACAGCATTACTTGGTAACGGGTTAGAATTCAAAGCTCTTTGACCTCTCCTGAATCAGAAACTGTGCGGATGGGGATAGGTTCCTAAAGTAACCTGTTTTAATAAGCATTCCAAGTGATTCTGATGCATGTTACATTTGAGAACCACTAATTAGAAAGAAATTAGCGCATTTATCTAAGGGCATGTGTAAGAATTTAACAGCAGTATTTTTTTAAATATCCAAAAATTAGGAATAAACCAATTTATCTCTTGAAAGGAAATGGACAAATTTTGGTATAGTCATAATACCACAGTTAAAATGAATTAACCTGTTGCCTACATGCTGCTAACTTTTTGTTTGTTTGTTTGTTTGTTTGTGGTACTAGACATTAAACCCCCTGTTACCTACATGGAATAATACCAGAGACATATTGAATAAGAAAATAAATTTGTAAAATTAATATTATTTGTGTAAGTCCATAAAAATACAAAATATACAGTGCATTGAGAATGCAAAATGTATTGTAATGAGAAGTGATAATGTAAGAATTGGACTGGATTTGTAGCAAATTATGATTATGGTTGCTGTGAGGAAGGAGTGATGAGAACATAGAAGTGTATAGGGAGTATAGGGAATGAAAAAAATAGACAAAATATTATAGTACTTGTTAATTTGGGTTTTGAGTTTATTGCTTGCATTTTTTCCATATTTAAAATAGTATTTTAAATCCAGGCATCGTGGTGCATGCCTGTAATTCCAGCTGTTTGGGAGGCTAAGGCAGAGGAGGATTCTAAGTTCAAGACCAACCTTGGCAACTTATTGAGACCTTGCCTCAAAAAGGGCTGGAGTTGGGATTGTGGATCAGTGGCAGAGCGCTTGCCTCACATATGTGAAGCACTGGGTTCGATCCTCAGCACCACATAAAAATGAAAATATTGAAAAAAAGGGCTGGAAATGTAGCTCACTGGTAGAGAGCACCCCTGGGTTCAATTCCCAGTGCCATGAAAATAAAATGTTATTTGAAAATAAAAATGAAAGATAAGGAAGAATCAAGACAACATGAGAGAAATTGGTATGAAAATTTGTTCTCCTGGTCTCCTTGGCTAACTACTCTTACACAGCTGTAGCCGATCCATTGCTGATAGTCCTCTTAGGGTTTTTAATTTGACCCTGCATCTTTAACTGTTTATTTAATAAGATGTATAAAACAAAAAATACATTCTGTAAAACTGATGGTCCTCCATACTCACTACAGTAGCTGTAAACCAATGATGATTAATTAATGATTTGACTAGTTCCATAAAACCAGTGGGGAATGTTATAGGCCAGGCTATATAAGCAATGACCAAACAGATTTCATTTTACCCTGAGACTCCATATTACATAAGAAGTGCTTCTCCCATAGGAAAGCCCCATCACTGTACCACATTACTAATTGCCTAGCATAGCCTATTTGCAATACAGAATAGCAGTTCTTACACAATGTAAAATTGTTCTCTTTGGTTCCCATTTTCCTTGGGCATTGTACCTTATTGGGGAATAATTGATTAGATGTTAGTAGCCATTCTTTAATTTGTATTCAACTAGGGTCACTTTGATCCATTTCTCTTTTGATTATGATTATGAAAAAATCCCAGGAGAAATGAATGAGATGAAAATTTGATTAAGACATTGCATTGTTTCGCTAATGGCTTTATTCAGCTTCTGTACTACTTCTTGCTTGCTTGCTTGCTGGTTGCCAAGTCAATCTGGATGTGGTTTTCGCCTTTAAATATCCTAAAATGTTGAGGCTCTAGGCTGTTTCCTGCAGAGACAACTTGTTCCTGTAGGGAGCAGTCCCAGACAGTCAGAATAAAGACTCTCCAATATGGACAAATTATAAGCTATACCAAATATCAAAATTTGCTATAAAATTGAGGTAATGATACTACTCTCCTTGAAAAAAGAAGTAGCTCAGTATAACTGAATGAAGAATGAAAAAAAAAATGTCATTGGTTCTCTTATGAAGTTTTAAACTATAATTTATTTCTCCTCTTGTTTTAGTATATGCAAAAAGTAAATTATTTTATAGTAAATTATTTTAAATTTTTCTAATATATATTCACTTTCAGAATGATTTAAGGCTACAGATGGAAGCTCAGCACATATGCCTTCCACTGGTTTATTCAGCTCACGTGGATCAGGTTCGTGAATATATGGAAAATGAAGAAGATGAAGCTGTTTGCAGTCTTAAAGAGGAGCTTATTTCTACTCAAGAGGAAAAGATCAACAAACTTCAGAAAATATACCAGTTAGAACTACAGAATGTAAAAACACAAGAAACAGGTAAATAATTTCTGACTTATAATTACCATGAAGCATCACTTAGAGTCCACCATTTCATAATTCTGTCCTTAGAACTCACAGGGGAAGGTGACTTGTGTATCTAAGCCCTAGTCTTATTTGTTCATATAATCATTGGATATTCATTCAAGTGCTAGAGAAAACTAAAATTACTGAGTCATTTCCCCATAGGAAATCATAATCTATTGGGAAAGCACATATAAAATAAACTGAAAATTTCTGAAATATAATGAATGGAGGGAGAAAAAAGAGTCTTGTCTTTCCTGGGGAAATGAGTAGGATGAGGGTATGGACAAGAGTAATTAGGTTGGAAATTTGGGGAAGGCTATGGAGTCTTAAGCATTGAGCTCTATCTAAGATTGCATCCATTTGGGAGAACTGGGAGTTCAGGTCGTGTTAGCTAGAAAAAACTGGATTGGAAGGAGCTTGATCAGGAAAGGTTTTATGTACCCTGATGAAACATGTTTATGTTTTATGCTATTGGTGATAAGACCTACAGCAGGATTTTAAATAGTGGGAGTAACAATAAGATTTTTATTTTAAGGTGATACCATTAGGATCAGTTGGAAAGGATGAAATTATTGATGGGAAGACCAGCCAGATTGAATTGAGTATGATAGAAAGTTAAGTTCAACACTTAGAGTTAGGTTTTAGTTTGTCGTTAATGTTAGCAGAAATTAAGGATGATACCCAAGTTTCTAGCTTAAGAAACTAGAGTATGGTTCTAGTCATAAAAAGGAACCAATTTGTGAAAAAAATAATAAATTCAGTTTTAAATATATTGAGTTAAGAATAGAATACTTACTGACTTTGAAAAAATATATAGGAGTTAGTTGAAAATAGAAGTCTGAAACCTGGGAGAAAAATTTTAAGTATGAGGCAAAGATTTATAATCAGCATGAATGTCAAGGACAAGAGGTCAAGGACAAGAATGAGTTATCCTGGGAAACTAGAGAGTGAGTTAAAAGACCAAGATGGCATAATGGAAAGCAACAATGTTAAGGGACCATACAATGAACCATAAACAATTAGTCACAGTTAATGTTTTTCTTTCATGAATATTTGGCTAGTTAACTAGACTTCTTGTGTTCAAGGTATCTCTAGGCCTTTACTTTTGCTTTTAGGAATGAGTTTTATTATTGGAATTGCTTTGGTGAACAGAATAGAATTTCAAGCATATCAGATAATACCATGCTTTTTCACTTCAGGGGTTCTTTGAATATAGTAATATTTTAAGTTTGTATTTTTTTTAATTGATATCTTCTTGAGGTAGTCTGTCCACTATTTCCCAAATTTCATGTTAACTAATGGTTCATTTAATTGGCAAAAAAATTTAGTTTAGTGATTAACTATCAGCATTTTTTAGAAATAAAAATAAAAGAGGAAAGTGGAAGGTATGAACTACTCTCCTCTGGTCCCTTTTCAACACCTCTTTTGTTTCATGTTTCTGAATTGTTTTAATGATATAAAATTGTTGAATTTAGAGATACTATACCATAAGGATAGGAGAAATGATATTGAATCACACTGTTTTCTTGTTTTCATCAGTCAGAATGAGTCAAATTAAAACCTGAGTTTCACTCAAAACATTTTTCAAAGAATAAATATTTTTATACATTGAAATAAAATGATTGTTATTTCACTGAGAAGTTTGTATTGAAATGTGTATTGTCTTCTCTTCCTGTTATCTTCTCTGTAAGATACCAAAAAAATTAAACAACTTGAAGAACAAATTCAAGAATTAGAAAACTTCATATGCTTTTTGCGCCAACAATTGAAAGAAACTAAAGAAAATCATAGGGCAGAAATTTATTCTCTACAGGAGAAGCTTCAAGCCATTAGTGAGGCCAGGGTGGACCCAAGGTATCTATTTACTTAAAACTTCATTCAGCGGTATTTGTACCTTAGTAACAATGATAGTATCATCTGGAATGGTTATTTTAAGAATAAAATATAACTTTAACAAAGAGATAGGATGTAACATTTTTGAGAAATAAGAGCAGGAGATAATTCTGTATCTTTGAAATGTGTGAAATAAATGTTGGTATAAACCAAAGACATTTTATTATAGGAATTTTACTTATACTCTTATAAAGATGTTATTATTAATCTATTTTCTGAATTAAAATAAGTCAGGTAGTAGACATTTACTTGTTTATTCTATGCCTAGGCTTTGATATGTTGATGTGGTGAATACTTAAATAGTCTAAGTATGATCATTCCACTATGACTTGAACATACTCCATTTGATTGTCTAATTGCTCAAATTCATCATGTCCCAAATAGAACCCTGATCTATGAGGAGAGAAGAAATGATTTTGAATTACCACTATTTATGTTTTCTTGGATCAGGATCTTCTAAAATTTGCTCCTTCTGTAGCCATCTTCATCCATCATGACTCCTTTCTGTCATAACTCTCTGCCATTCTATGAAAAAAATCTTTTTTTTTAACCTTCAAAGTACATCAAAACTGTGCCACTCCTTACTGCTCCACTGGTCCCTGCCATTGTTGTGTGTTTCACCTGGATTACTCAACTTCTGTTTACAGTCTGTTCTCTATACAGTCAACACAAGCGCCAGAACCTTTGCTTTTATAATTTCAGTTACATCATGTTACTCTAATCCTCTTCTGCTCTTTACAGTCTCACTAGGTCCTGAGGACCATGACATCTTTGACTTTCATTTCCTACTGTCTTTCTTATCACTTACTATTCTCAAACCATATAATCCTATGGGGTTGGGGTTGGAGCTCAGCGGTAAAGCCCTTGCCTGGCTTGTGTGAGGCCCTGGGTTTGATTCTCAGCACCACATATAAATAAACAAAGTAAAGGTCCATTGACAACTAAAAACAATTTTAAAAGATTAAAAAAAACCTCATACAACCCCACTGTGATCCTCAAATATATCACATATCAGTACGCTTCTGCTTTAGGGATTTATTGGCTTTTTCTTCTACCTAGAATGATTATTCTCCAGGTATTTGTATGCCCACACCCTCATCTCCTTTTGGATCTTTACTTAGATGTCATGTTCTTACATAAATTGAAATTGTCCCCAAAGAGTCTGTGTCTTACTTTTCTACTTCATTTTTTCTTAAAATTATTTGTTTTATATGTACACATACATTATAATCACTGTGTGTGCGCATGTATGTGTATATATAAATAATGTATGTATGCACTTTATATATCCAAATGTATATAAATTTAGAGGAAGTATTGTTTCATTTTGTTTGTCTTCAATTAAGGAATTTAAGCCTTTTTAAAAAATAATTTTATTGTCATTTTATTTATTTATTTACATGCAGTGCTAAGAATTGAACCCAGTGCCTCATACACGCTAGGCAAGTACTTTACCACTGAGCCGCAACCCCAGCCTAGGAATTTAAGCTTATCTTTGTCTATTTAAGTCACTGATATATTCTAAATCCACATGATTCCTAAATACTAATCTTACCTTATTGTATAAGATTAGACATTTTAAGAAAACATTTTTACAAAGTATTGAATGCTTATATAACAATACAGAATTCAGACATACATACCAAAAGATATGTGGGTAGATAAAATTAAAATTAAACTAATTGTAAGTTAAAATTAAACTAACTGTAAGTTAAGAATCTTCTCTTTACTATTGCCACACTTCATTTCCAATATAAACAATCACTCTTACTTTTGATATGTATTCTTTCAGACATTTTCCTATTTATATAGACATATATGTTAAAACAGGTTTTTAATGCAAGTGAGAATTTACAAACTTTTTTTAAACTCAGTAATATATCTTAGATATATCTTTATATACATACATACATGCGCGCGTGCACACACACACGTGTGTGTGTGTGTGTGTGTGTGTGTGTGTGTGTGTGTGTGTATTGTATCAGGGATTGAATTCAGGGGCTCTTAATCACCAAGTCACATCCTCACCCCTCTTCTTTTTTTTCAGAACTACTGTTTTTATTTAAAATAACTCATGTTCAGATCTACCACATACCAGTTGGGTAATGTTAGACAAATCAAATTTAATGAACTATTATTTCTATATATGTAGTTTCAATAACTAATTATTTTTTTTAGTTCTAGCAATTTTTTTTTCTTCTAACTAGTTATCTAAGACAGTAGGATGCATTTTGACATCATACATAAATGAAGTATAACTTCTCATTCTTTGGTTGTACATGATGTAGAATATGTGATGTAATCATATATGCACCTAGGGTAATAATATCTGATTCATTCTACTATCCTTTCTTCCCTCATAACCCTTCCCCTCCCCTCATTGCCTGTTGTCTAATCCAAAGTATGTTTATTCTTCCCTATCCCCCCCACCCCATTGTGAATTAATATCCACATATCAGACAAAATATTCAGCCTTTGGTTCTTTGGGATTGGCTTATTTAGCTTAGCATGATATTCTCCAGGTCCATCCATTTGCCACCAAATGCCATAATTTCATTCTTCTTTAAGGCTGAGTAATACTCCATTGGGGAGATATATATCACACTTTCTTTATCCATTCATCTGTTGAAGGACACCTGGGTTGGTTCCCTAGTTTAGCTATTGTTAATTTAGCTGCTATAAACATGATGTGGCTGCATCACTGTATTATGCTGATTTAAAGTCCTTTGAGTATAAACCTAGGAGTGGGATAACTGGGTCAAATGGTGGTTCCATCCCAAGTTTTCTTAGGAATCTCCATGCTGCTTTCTATAGTAGTTGCACCAATTTGCAGTCCCACCAGCAATGTATGAGTGTATCTTTACCCCCACATGCTTGCCAACATTTATTGTTGCATATTTTTTCTTTCTTTTTTTTTTTTTTGTGGTGCTGAGTATTGAACTAGGGCCTTGTGCATTCGAGGCAAGCACTCTACCAACTGAGCTATGTCCCTAGGCCTGTTGCTCATATTCTTGATAGTTGCCATTCTAACTGGAGTGAGATGGAATCTCGTTGTAGTTTTGATTTGCATTTCTCTAATTGCTAGAGATGTTGAACGTATTTTCACATATTTGTTGATCGATTGTATGTCTTCTGTGAAGTGTCTGTTCAGTTCCTTAGCCCATTTATTGATTGGTTTGTTTTTCTGGTGTTTTTATTGTTTTTTAATTTTTTTTTTTTTTTAGTTGTCGAACCTTTATTTTTTAAATTTATTTATATGTGGTGCTGAGAATCAAACCCTAGGTCCCTCGCACATGCCAGGCAAGCGCTGTACCACTGAACCACAACCCTAGCCCCTGGTGTTAAGTTTCTTGAGTTTTTTTATATATCCTGGAGATTAATGCTCTGGGGTGTATGTGGTAAAGGTTTTCTCCCATTCTGTAGGCTCTCTCTTCATGTTATTGATTGTTTGATGTGAAGAACCATTTTAGTTTGAATCTTTTTATTGATTCTTGCTTATAGTTCTTGTGCTCTAGAAGTCTTGTTAAGGAAGTCAGTTCCTAAGCTGAGATGGTAGAGTTTGGACCTACTTTTTCTTCTGTTAAGTGCATGGTCTCTGTTCTAGTGCCTAAATCCTTGATCCACTTTGAATTGAGTTTTGTGCAAGATTAGAGATAGAGGTTTAATTTCATTTTGCTTCATGTGGATTTTCAGTTTTTCCAGCACCATTTTTTAGGCTATCTTTTCTCCAGTGAGTATTTTTGGCACCTTTGTCTAGTATGAGATAACTGTATTTATATGGGTTTGTCTCTGTGTCTTCTATTCTGTATCATTGGTCTATGTGTTAGTTTTGGTGCCAGTGTCATCCCATTTTGTTGTTGTTGTTGTTGTTGTTATGGCTTTGTAGTATAATTTAAGTTCTGGTATCATGATGCCTCTTGCTTCACTTTTCTTGCTAAGGATTGCTTTGGCTATTCTGGGTCTCTTTTTTCCAAATGAATTTCATGATTGCTTTTTCTAGTTCTACAAAGAATGTCATTGGAATTTTAATAGGAATTTCATTAAATCTATATAATGCTTTTGGTAGTATGGCCATTTTGACAATGTTAATTCTGCCTATCCAAGAACATGGGAGATATTTTCATCTTCTAAGGTCTTCAATTTTTTTCTTTAGTGTTCTGTGGTTTTTCACTGTAGAGGTCTTTCACCTCTTTTGTTAGATTGATTCCAAATATTCTGTTTTATTTTTTGACTATAGTGTGAATGGGGTAGTTTTCCTAGTTTCTTTTTCAGTGGCTTTATCACTGATTTGTTGTATCATGCATTTGATGTATGGTTGTTAATTTTATGTCCTGCTGCTTTGCTGAATTTCATTCATTAATTCTAGAAGTTTTCTGGTGGATTTTTTAGGTCTTCTAAATATAGAATCATATTGTCGGCAAATAGTAATAATTTGAGTTCTTTTTCTATTCGTATCCCTTTAATTTATTTCTTCTGTCTACTTGCCCTGGCTAGTTTCCAGGATTATATTGAATAAAAGTGGTAAAAAGAGGGTTTTCTTGTCTTACTAGAGTTCTTAGATGGAATGCCTTCAGTTTTTCTCCATTTAGAATGATTTTGGTCTTGGGTTTAGCATGTGTAGCTTTTACAGTGTTGAGATATGTTTCTATTATCCCTAGTTTTTCTAGTGTTTTAAACATGAAAGGGTGCTTTATTTTGTCAAATGCTTTTTGTGCTCCTATTGAAATGATCATATGATTCTTCTTGAAGTCTATTAATGTGGTGAATTACATTTATTTATTTCTGTATGTTGAACCAACCTTGAATCCCACTTGAATATGGTGCACTATTGTTTTAGTCAGCTTTTTTTATTTCTGTTACTAAAGGATCTGACCAGAACAATTTTAGGAGAGGAAAAGGGCTCATGGTGTTATTTGAGGGCTAATGGTGTTTAGACACCTTAGTCCATAGAAGGCCAGCTCCATCCCTTGGGCTTTGAGGTAAGGCAGAACATCTGGAAGAAGAGTGTGGCAGAGGGAAGGAGCTCACATAGTGATCAGGAAACAGAGAGACAGAGACGACTCCACTCTGCAGATACAAAATATATACTCCATACAGAGACTCCACTCTCCAGATAAAAAATGTATACTCCATAGCCATCCCCCCAATTCCCATCTCCTCCAGCCATACCCTACCACTTCATTTAATTCCTATCAGGGGATTAATTCACTGATTGGGTTAGTCATTTCTCCTCTGAATCTTCTTGCATTGTCTTATGTGAACTTTTGGGGGATACCTCACAACCAAACCATAACAACTATATTTTTAATGTTTTTATATGCGAGTTGCCAGAATTGTATACAGAATTTTTGCATCTATGTTCATTAGGGATATTGGTCTGAAGTTATCTTTCCTTAATGTGTTTTTGTCTGATTTTGATATCAGGTGATACTAGCTTCATAGAATGAGTTTGGAAGAGTTCCCTCCTTTTCTGTTTCATGAAATAGTTTGAGGCTTATTGGTGTTAATTCATCAAAGGTCTTGTAGAACTGGTTAAGAATCTGTTTCGTCCTGGGCATTACTTAAATGGTTGGCTTTTGATGGCTTCTTCTATTTTATTGCTTGAAATTGATCTGTTTAAATTGTGTATGTCCTCCTAATTCCATTTGGGTAGCTCATTTGTCTCTAGAAATTTGTTTATGTCTTTAAAATTTTCATTTTTATTGGAGTATAAATTTTCAAAATAGCTTCTGATTCTCTACTGTATTTCAACAGTATCTGTTGTAATATTTTTTGTGACTATGAATTTTAGTGATTTGAGTTTTCTGTCTTCATTAGCACAATTGAGTTTATCAATTTTATTTATTTTTTCAAAGAGCCAACTTTTTGTTTTGTTAATTTTTTAATTGTTCTATTTATTTCAATTTCATTTATTTCAGCTCTGATTTTAATTATTTCCTGTCTTCTACTGCTTTTGGTGTTGATTTGTTTTTCTTTTCTAGGGCTTTGAGATCTTATGTTAGGTCATTTGCTCATTGAGTTTCCATTCTTTTAATGAATTTAGCTTAAATAGTGTCCCAGATATTTTGATAAGTTGTATCAGTTCTCATTTATCTCTGGTATTTTAAAAATTTCATCCCTGATTTCTTCTTCTATCCATTGGTTAGTCAATAGCGTATTATTTAGTCTCTAGGTGTTGGAGTAGTTTTTATTTTTTATTGTATCAATGATTTCTAATTTCATTCCATTATGATCTGATAGAATGCAGGGTATTATCTCTTTTTTTATTTCATAATTGTTGCTTTGTGGCATAAGATATATCATCTATTTTAGAGAAGGGTCTGTGTGCTGCTGAGAAGAACATGTATTCGTTGATGGATGTAATACTCTTTATATGTCTGTTAAGTATAAATTATTGATTATATTATTAAGTTCTATAGTTTTTTTTGTTTAGTTTTTGTTTGACTATTTATCCAGTAGTGAGAAAGGTTTGTTAAAGTCACTCAGTATTATTGTATTATGGTCTATTTAATTCTTGAAATTGAGGGAGGGTTTGTTTGATATATGTAGATGCTCCATTGTTTGGGGCATAAATATTTAACGTATTATGTCTTGTTGATGTATAATTCCCTTAAGCAGTATGAAATGTCTTCTTTGTCCCTTCTGATTAACTTTTGGCTTGAAGTACACTTTATCTGACATGGGGATAGAAACCCCTGCTTGTTTACTCAATCCATGTGAGTGATACGTTTTTTCCCGTCCTTTCATTTTCACTCTGTGGATGTCTTTGCTTATGAGGTGAGTCTCTGGGAGACAACAGATTTTGGGGTTTTGTTTTTTTAATCCAATCTGCCAATCTATGTCTTTTGGGTTTATTAGTTTAGACCATTAACATTCAAGGTTATTTTTGAGATATGATTTGTGTTCCCAGTCATTTTAGTTTATTTCTACTTTTTACTTTGAATTAATTTCTCCTTTGATTGATTATTCCTTTTGTATGGCTCCTTCCTTTGCTGATTTTGACTTTTTTTTCCATCTTCATGGAATACTTTGTTGATAATGTTTTATAGCACAGATTTTCTAGTTGTGAATTCTTTTAACTTTTGTTTATTATGGAAGGTTTTTATTTCATCTTTAAATCTGAAGTTTTATTTTGTTAGATATAGAATTCTTGGTTGGCATCCATCTTCTTGCAGAACTAGGTATATATTATTCTAGGACCTCCTGGCTTTGAGGGTCTGGGTTGAAAAATCACCTGAGATCCTAATTAGTTTCCCTCTCTATATAATCTGATATTTTTTCTCTCATAGCCATTAAAATTCAATCCTTATTTTCTATAATTGACCTTTTTCTTTATGATGTGTCTTGATGTGGGTCTGTTGTGATCTTGTACATTTGAGGTCCTCTTGTATTTGATTTTCCATTTCATTCTTCAGATTTTGGAAATTTATTCATATTATTTCATTGAAAAAATGGGCATTCCTTTGGTTTGTATCTCTATGCCTTCACCTATCCCGATAAATCTTAATTTGGTCTTTTCTTGTTATTTCATCATTCTTGGAAGGTCTGTTCATGGTTTCTTACCATCTTCCCTGTGTAGTCAACTTTATTTTCAAAATTATATATTTTGTCTTCATTGCCCGAGGTTCTATCTTCCAAATGGTGTAGTCTATTGATAATACTTTCCATTGAATTTTTAATTGGTTTATTGATTTTTCATTTTGAAGATTTCTGGGGTTGTTGTTGTTGTTGTCATTTTCTGAGAATCTCTGCCTCTGCAATGATCTTTTACCTCCTCAAATTTATCTCTGATTTTATTCCCTATATCGTTCTTTATGTACCAGGTCAGTCTAATATGTACTTTCTAAACTCCTTTTCTACATTTCTTTTACTGTGTTGTCTATGGGTTTAATTATTGGATCATCTTGGTTTGTTTGGGCCACTTTGTTCCATTGTTTTCTCATGTTGTTCTTATGTCTGCCCTTCTAGCAGTGTGGATTTCAGGCAGTACAGTTTCTACCCTGTAGATTCATAGTGTCCCTGAAGATTTCTAGTACCTCGCCTTTAAGGAAGAGACAAATAATAACTGCACCCAATACAAACAATATACAGCCTTAAACCAAATAGCTCCTATTAAGGCATCCACAGTTTTGTTCCATTAAACTGAAATGATGTGTTCAATTATTGTCTGCAACATAAACAGTAAGTTTGCAAAAAAGTTTACAGTTTCCATTGGTGGACAAAGAGAGAACAAAAGTCATGTAGGGTGTGATGTTTATGAGGAAGGATCAGAAAAGATAGAAGTTAAAAAATTATAGGAATGGGCTGGGGATGTGGCTCAAGCGGTAGCGCGCTCGCCTGGCATGCGTGCGGCCCGGGTTCGATCCTCAGCACCACATACCAACAAAGATGTTGTGTCCGCCGAGAACTAAAAAATAAATATTAAAAAAATTCTCTCTCTCTCTCTCACTCTCTCTCCTCTCTCTCTCTCTCTTTAAAAAAAAATTATAGGAAGAATGAAGGGAGGACTTAATAGAGGTTGGGTGTTAGCAAGAGAAAAGTGAGAAAGAGAATCCAAGGAGACAGATAAATGAGAGGGAAAAATAAATAAATAAATATATATATATATAGTAAAAAAATTTTTAAAAGAAAATAATAAACAACAAAACTGTATTGTAGTATTCAGATATCCCAGTCCTCAGTAAACTGATCCATGAAAAATACTTGGTTTCAAAAATGGTAGACATGTGAGAGAAGAAAAAAAAGGAATCTCGATGAAAAGTTGAACACTTTTTTCCATTGCAGTTCAAAAGTTTCTCAGCTTCTCTTCTGAGCAGTTAGGTATGTTGTCTGGAGTTTGATGCTAGCTCCACCCTCAGGGTAGTTAGGGTTGCTAGGGTGAGAGGGTTAGTCCTGGAAGCGGAACTACTAGAGCCAAGGTGTAGGCTTAGGTACGTTCCAATCTCTTCACTGCGTGCCTATTGGTCTGAAGATTTTAAGTCATCACACCTCCAAGGCTCAGCAATTGTCTGTCCACATTGGAAGACCGCACCTTGGGAACCTCCTTTAGGTTCTACACATGTGATGTAGGAATCTGTTCTTAGCCCACTACTTTGCCTGCAGACCCCATGAACCCTGGTCATCATTTGGTCTCCAAACTTGATCTCTCCTTTGCCTGTCCTTTCAAATTCACAGTCAGGCACTTCTCTTCCGTCCAGTACTGCAAGCAGCTGATTGGATGGGGAGGGGAAAGCCAGGTGGGTTTCCTTGATCAGTATTCTCCTGTGTAAATATCCCTCCATGCTTGATTTTCTCACTTTGGAACACTCTGTATCACACAGCATAGGTTTGCCTTGCACATTTTGGGGGCCAGACTTTGGTCTGCCAATAATTGACTCACCTAGCTGCAGGCCCCCCAGCCACTGCTTCGCAATGGTTCTTTCTGCTGTCCTTCATGCATGCCGCCAAGAAAGCTGGTGGCTTCCCTCCTGTACACAGATGCTGTGCAGCACAGCTTACTGAGGTTTTTAGTTTGTTTGTTTGTTTGTTTGTTTTTTGTTTTTTGAGCAGTATCTCTGAGCTCTTAAGCTCTCCATACCGCAAAACACCTCCATTTTCATGGGGGTTCCTTTAGTTCCTTTATTGCTTTACTACATTCACATAGGGATTATTCTGGTTTGTACTTCCAGCTATTTTACAGCTGTGGAGCTGGGGATCTTTCCCCCTTATTTTATTATACAAGATCTCTTGAGTCCATGATCTGTTTTGAGTATCCAGTGTTAAATTCCAGTTAAGTCCTTCCTAGTTCTGGACTATTCACCTACCCATCTTGTTGAAAAGTGGCCTTTCTGCTTTCCTTGGTTCACTCCACAGATCTGTCAGGGAAGCAAATACTTTATTCAGCCATCTTCCTGCATTTCCAACCTTTTTTTTTTATTTTGAAAGAGAGTCTCACTAAATTGCTAAGGCTCGTCCTGAATTTTTGATCCTCCTGCCTCAACCTCCCAAATTTCTGGAGTTGCAAGCACGCACCACTGTACCTGGCTCTTTTAATATATTTAATCCAATATAATCTATTCTATATTATTATATGTTTTGTGTCTGTGTAATTTAGATATCCATGTAATATGAATAATATGTATCATATATCTTAGGTATATAAGTAGTGTGTAGTATCAGTGTATATAGTATATTATATTATGTACACTGTTGCTATATAAGCATATCTAAGATATTATTTTTAAAAGACTTATTAAAAATGTTTTTTTACATAATAAATTTTTTATCATACATTTATACTGAAATTCATTAAATGACATAATATTCATTGTTACTTTTAAATGGAAAACTTAGTCAAAAATGTTTTAAGTTACAATACTTGTAACCCTGGGGGAACTATCATTTTTGTCTCCCCACTGCCTCAGTACACATTATGCATGGTAGAAACTTTGGATAAAACACATAACACTAATTTTTTTATACTTTTTCATTTATATTTAGCTTCTCTGTTGATTCAGTGGTAATTAAAGAATCTGATGTACAGAAATCAGTAGTACATCCTGGAAGTTGTCTAAAAAAGAATATTGATCATGCAATAGAGGTATGTTATTTTTAATCTTTATTTTTAAACAGTTATGTACACTGATACTTTTTTCTTACTATCAGTTTTATGTCTTCAGTTTTGTAATTATGTAGTAAATATTTGGCTAAGATTAAGCATAAAGCATGAGGATAATACCTTATGTAAAAGATTCAGAATGTCTATAGAAATATTTTCATAGCATAGGAAAAACACAGAGAAAGTTAAATTTGAGAATTTTCCTTCCTTGTTACAGTTTAAATTTTTTCTTTGTAACATTTCTTTATGAACTGTGTAATAAATCAGCTTCAGTACCATGGCCAACATAGTCTTTTCTTCCTCTTATGGAAGCAGAGGGTATCTTCAGAATGGTGTATAGGATTCCCTAAAATCCAAGGTGCTAGGGCTGGAATAATGGATCAGGCCATCTTCCAACAGAAGTAATGATAGAAAAGCCCTTTTTTTTTACTGTGCTTGCCACTGAACCACTCTCTGCCTCTCCTCAACATTGTATTATTCAAAACTTTTTTCAAACCCCCAACTGCATCTTCATCTTCACTCAATAATTCTAAATTCTAGTAAAAATTAAAATCACTGCCTATTGCCCTTTCTCATTCTGGATATTAAGAAGAGATATGAGCCACACTCATCCCTTATTAAATGTCTGTTGGATGAAATTCAAATAATTTGTAAATAAACAAATACTTTCATGTTGACAGTGTATCTACATTTCTAAAAGAAGATTTTTTTTTAATAAAAATAATTTGTATGTGGAAAATTGTGTTCTTTTAATAAATACCAAGAAGAAAATTTGCTCATAATTTCATTATCAAACATAGCCACTTGTTAACATTTTACTTAAAATAAATATACATTTATATATATATATGTCTTATTAATTATATTTAAGTATCCTTAACCCACCCTAGAATTTATGCTAATAATTACAGATATGTAAATATATTTCTCTCTTTGCATCTTTAAGTTTATAATAAGTGTAATTATTTCGTAGGATTATTAGATTAATATTTTTAGTTAAAGATAACTGAAATTTATTTTTATTTGAAAGTGTCCAAAAATAGTGATATTTTTGGAATAATGAGTACATCCTTAAAATTAATGGTATAAAATCAATGTAAATTGTCATATTTCACCCTTTAATTTAGTTTTCTAATGAATGTGGAATGAAACAAGAAACAAATATGGTTAAATTGTTGGAAAAACAATACCAAGAAAGATTAGAAGAAGAAATAGCTAAGGTAAGTTTATAGTTTATCTGGAAGATTTTCTTGGTTTATAGATTTTCTTGATCTTTGAACTGTCAAAAAAAAAGCATAGATTTTATTGATGGTATGTACTTTGTTTTTATTTGTAAGTTTCATATATAGTCCACCAAACAGTTGTATAACAGCATCAACTATAATTGCTGCTTCATAGAATGTTTTGCGGTGCTTTTCATTGAGAAGAACATTTTTTTCTTGATATAGAATAGTAATTACAATTTTTCAGAATGCCACAAGTTTTTATATATGTGTTACATTGTAAATAGTTACCTTGTGAAGGAGTTTGGCATTCTAAAAATGAGGGAAAAGTTATGAAGAGAAAAAGTGGTTGTATTACCCTGATAAATTATTGTAATGTTAGATAATAACTACAGATACTGATGGAGGATTGTCACGGAACATTATCACTCATGGCCAAGTAAATTTTTTTGGAAGGAAGAATTATAAAGACTTTTATTTTTTTTATTTTTGTACTGAGCATTTATTGATGTTATAGTTAGAAAAATTTTGCTTGTTTTATTTTAAAAGGCAGGCAGTAAAACACTTTGATGTTAAATTTATTGAAAAATAGCCTATCTCTGTATCACTTTATCAGAGGATTTATTTTTGTTTTTAAAACTATGAGGCCAGGCTTTTTTCTAATTCATATAATTTTGAATAATGACCCACTTTTTAAATCCAGCTGGTATTTATAAATCTAATCCTTTTTGTTTGATTGATTGATTTCTTTAGGTCATTGTGTCAATGAGCGTTGCATTTGCTCACCAAACTGAACTATCTAGACTATCAAAGGGAAAAGAAAATACTATGTCATCAAAACAAGCACTTACTTTCTGTCAGCAAAATGAAAAACATTATTTTAATGAAATGAAATTATCTCAGGATCAAATTGATCTTCAGACCTCTGATGCATTGGACATGAAATTTAAAGAAGAATTTAAGCCACTTAGTAAAGAGTTAGGAGAAGATGGAGAAGTTCTGTTACCAAACAGTGATCATCTTGATGATATAGTAGAATCAGAGGTCCACCAACTATTTCAGAAGAAATGTTTTCCAAAGACAAAACATTTATAGTTAGCGAATCTGTAAGTATGCTTCTTTGAATATAAAAAAGAAAAACTTATAAAAATATCTTCAGTTTAAAACAGTAGCAATAATGCTGATTAATAGAGAATGAAAGTATGAAGTCCAGTCTTGACTTTAATGTGTTTTATTAATTATAAGGTATTTGATTAAGTGAAACAATATTGGTGTGAAGTATAAAATAAGTCAGGTCATAGTATTCTTGGTTGTCTTATGGACATAGTACATGTTAAGTTCTCATTGTAAATTATACCTGTGTTAATTGTATTTAAACTAATTGAAGGTTAATTATATTATAACTAGTTAATACCTGTGGCCAAAAGATTTGCTCAATTAAATGTAAGAACATAAAAGGAAATTGCTACGAATTCAAGAAGACAATTCAAAGTATCTTATTATCTATATACTAATTCTTTTTTCTTGTTAGTTGAGGATCTGTTACCCCAACTAATTGCAGCCTTTATCAGAAAACAATAAATTCTACTTCTTTTAAAATTATCTGAATTTCAAATTTATTTTATGTGTTCACGATAGATATATCTTGTTCAGAGGAGTATTCAAATAAAACTGTCAGCTTTTTATGTAATGCAAAACTTGTGAAATGTTTATGAAAACTAATTTAGCTGTAGCTGTTCAAGGCAGAATGATTTTAATTAGTATCTTAAGGGATTGGAGTATTCATAGAACCTATTGACTTGTCATGAGTGAGAAACTCATAAATGTAAAGTATTTATTTCCAAATAAAATTTATTATAATTTTTCTCTGAATAAGCAGTTTTCTATAATACTGTGATGACCAATGAATAAAAATTAAATAGGCGAAATTCTTTTATTTTGTGAACTTAATTTTTAAAAATATTTTTCTAGTTGTATATGGACACAATACCTTTATTTTATTTGTTTATTTTTATGTGGTTCCCGGGATTGAACCCAGTGCCTCATGCATGCTTGGCAAGTGCTCTACCACTGAGGCGCACAACCCTGGCCCTATAAACTTTATATATATATATATTTTGTTGTTGTTGTTTATATTATTTCCCCATTATAAAATATCAGGAGTTATAACTTTATTAGGAGAAGGGGCTGGAGATGTAGCTTGGTGGTAGAGCACTTGCCCAGCATGTGTGAGGCCCTGGGATCAATCTCTAGTATGGGCGGAAAAAAAAAGTGGAGGGGGTGGGGGTTGGAGGGGGTGGATAAAGAATCTTGAGTATTTTGTTTTTCTCTGTTAGAATTAGATTTTAGCTAAACTATCTGATAAGTAGCTGTTTCCTTTTGGAAAATAACATATATGGTGGTAATAAATTAACTTCATGTTGTTTTGGAATTATAAGTAAGAAAAATACTTTTTTAAAAAAAGTGATTTATGGGCTGGAATTGTGGCTCAGTGGTAGAGCACTTGCCTTGCATGGGTGAGGCACTAGGTTCGATCCTCAGCACCACATAAAATAAATGAATAAAGGTATTATGTTCATCTACAACTAAAAAATAATTTTTTAAAAAAGTGATTTATGCTTTTGTTTAATAATAAAACTAAAACTCAGATGCTTTATGTTGTTAATAGAATTGTTTTCATGTTCAGTTAAAATATCAATGCTGACTAATCGCCACAAAATTGTTATGATTGAGTTTTTTGCTTGTGTTTTTTCCTATCAAAGATTCATGGTAAGATGTTGGCATCAAGCATGGATGCTTCTAGACAAATGATGTCAAATGAAGAACAGTTGGAAGATATGAGGCAAGAACTTGTACGACAGTATGAAGAACATCAACAGGCCACAGAACTGTTGAGGCAGGCACACATGAGACACATGGAGCGACATCGAGAGGAACAGGAGCAGCTACAAGAAGAGATTAAGAGACTTAATAGACAGTTAGCCCAGGTATGGAACTTTAGAGTCTTTTTTCTCCTCAATTGAAATAATGGTATTTTTTATGTGGCTTTTTTTTAAGTCAAAATTATTTTTCCTAGATACAAATAAATTACAAATACTTAACATCAGGAAGTTCCTGGGATCAACTTTAGACCTTGTTAGGCACACTTAACTCAACTGGTATAATGTGCATTATCATTTTATTTAACTGCCTTTCAGGCACTGGAAATGTGACTACAATATAAATTTTAAAATTCTATTGACCATACATAGCTAAAGCACTTTGAGAGTTTTGGAAATATTATACTTACTTGAGTATACAGCTGCTGTGTCATTCACTTTTTCCATGTTCATTTATAGTTCCGTGAGTCTACCAATTACCATCTCCAAGGTTTATCTTTATCTATCTTTAATCTATCTTTTTAATCATGAATGGAAATCTTCTGAAGTAATCTGTTTCTAGAACTCTCTCCAAGGACACATCTCTTGTTGATTAGAAAAATTCAAATTTATATAACATTCTTTTCTAAATTTAAATATTTCATGGTATTTGGGAGCTATATTCTTGTCAACTGCTATATAAAATATATTCACAAAATTATTGCAGAAAAGCAAGAAATATTTACATGAAAGTTCTTATGAAAACAAATTTATTGAATTTAATTTTGAAAACTAAAACAACGTGTATTTTTTAAATATAAAATAATAGGAAAATTGATATTTGAGAATAAAATATATCATTTGAAAAATCAGTTTTGCTTTTCTTCATTGCATTTTGTGAATTTATTCTTCTAAAATTTCAATGCAAAAATTGACAGAGAAAATATTACTCGAACTATACAAATTCCTGAATATTTAAGTTTAAATAACTTTTTTTCTAAAGTTGCAAATTTTGTATTGAACTTCATATGTGCTTTTAATCCCTAATAATGAAATATGAATCATAAGGTAGAACCAAGGTCTCTTGGTCCCAAGGTGTTAAAAGAAATCTGCTTGATGTTTCTGCTTTTTACCTCTATCACAATCAATATTCTTCCATGACCTTTTTTCTTATTTAGAGATCCTCATTAAATAACGAAAACCTGGTTTCAGAAAGAGAAAGGGTGCTTTTAGAGGAGTTGGAAGCACTAAAGCAGCTGTCTTTAGCTGGAAGAGAGAAGCTGTGTTGTGAGCTGCGCAGCAGCAGTACGCAAACACAGGTAGTATTGACTTTGGTGCATTTAGGAACAGTAGATCAACAATGCAGTAGGATTTGTTTGTCTTTATTGTTGGTGGGAAATATATTTTTATAGTTACTAAGTTTAACATATTGGTGATCACTTAGATGTAAGGTAGGTGGAGTCAAAATGCCTTGCTTTCTGTTTAAGATAATTTGAATCTGGCATTGCTGTAGGAGAAACTGTTGTTCTACCAAGGAGCAACCTGACAACGCTTATTGTCACACTATATAGAGTGTATTAGTTTGAAGCCATTAAAACATTTTTCATCTCTACACTTGAATGTTTTATCCTTTTTTGATAATGCTGATCTCTTGATAAATTGTAGTTAAATATTACTTCAAGCACTTTTTGTTTCACATCATACCAGTATAGAAGAATGATATGCTGTTTCTAAGATGACAGGTTTTCTTTCTGTCTTGTCCTCTCTGCCGTTGCACAAACTTAAACAGAATGAAAATGAAAACCAAAGGGAAGTTGAGGAACAGACGTTGAAAGAAAAGGAAATGGACAGAAAACCTGAAGATGTACCTCCTGATAGTCTGTCCAGTGAAAGGTATACAAAATGTGTTTTTTTTCAGTGCAAAGTCAATTAAAATGGTTGTTCAAATGTAATAAACTTTATTCATCCTTATTTTTATCTTGTACATGTGTATTTTCTTAAAAATAATATCTTGTGTATGAAACGTGTCATATATTTCTATGTATGAAACATGTCCGTATATGTATAATATATAAAAGATTATCAATTTTTAGACATTAAATTACAAATTTTTAAATCTTTTTATGTAATAAAAATTTTTGATCATAAACTTGACTTTAAATGTTTAGAATTGTTTTGACATCAAACCTTTCTTGATTAATTTTATTCTTCTTAATGCTGTTTTGTAACCTAAAAAACAAAAAAAACAGTTCTACCTGTGAGCTTTATTTCTTTGTTCCTCCTTCAGTGTATGGGCATGGATTCAGTGTAAGCTATTCTCTGGTTTGTTTATGTTGAGAAAAAAAAATTACTGCATATGTAAATATTCAACATTTAGTTTTCTTTCATGCTTTCATGCATTAACAGGTGAGAACTTTTAATACATATCCTAGTTTTATAAAGTAATAAATTAATGACCCAATGTTAACAAAACGTTCCATACCTTCATTTTGTAGGTGTTAATATTAAAATATACAAAACTATACTATAATTATCCCACATTAATATTAAGCACAGTATCTAAAATTTATTTTGTTCAAATGGAAATAATTTTTAAAATTTTAATTAAAACTAATATCTACTAACTTAATTTCCTCCTTTTCCAATTTCTGACTGTCAACCCTTTTGTGTCCTTCTAACCTCCTTTCTCAGCTTGCATGGAGGAATTTGGCCCCTAAGATTTTGGCTTCCCCATTGGATCATCAGTAGGAACATAGTCATTATGGAACTCAAACAAGAAAGACAGTGTATGAAAATTAGAGTTACCATGCCAATATAAAATAAACATCTTGCTCATCTTTATTTCTTTTTACCATTATATCAGTTTTAATCACATTATCCAACTCCTGGAATTTAGGACTTGAACAAAACTATAAATAAAAGTTAAAGAATTAATTACATATAAGAGGTTGTGAGGGGAATGGGAAAATAAATAAGGAGAGAAATGAATTACAGTAGATGGGGTAGAGAGAGAAGATGGGAGGGGAGGGGAGGGGGGATAGTAGGGGATAGGAAAGGCAGCAGAATACAACAATTACTAGTAGGGCATTATGTAAAATTGTGGATGTGTAACCGACGTGATTCTGCAATCTGCATTTGGGGTAAAATTGGGGGTTCATAACCCACTTCAATCTAATGTATGAAATATGATATGTCAAGAGCTTTGTAATGTTGTGAACAACCAATAAAAAAAATAAAATAAATTTAAAAAATTTTTTTAAATTTTTTTAAAAATAAAGAAGTTAAGGAATTAAAACCCTTACTTACCGCTAACTAAATTATTTGGGGTTTTATGTTTAAACATTCTTGATTATGTAAGCAGAGAATTTGATCTAGATACAAAAATAGAACTCTCTTTCACTTGACAAATACTAAAGGAAAACTACTCCATTTATTACCTGATCTTAAAATAGGCCTGTCATGTGCTTGTGAAACAGATACCCTTTCAACCAGATTGTTGGTAATGTGTCAAACAACATGTGAGGTTGAGAAAGAAGTCTCTTAGGCCAGGGGACCTTACTATGAAAGTTTCTTATTGTATCTTATGTGTATTAAATATAAAGCTTATAACCATAGTATCTCTGTTGAATTAAACTGTTGAGTGAGTTGTTTAGTTATTCATAAAATTAATCATATAATCTTTTGAATCACCATTTATGGAAGCACATTTTTTCACATGGTAAAATGTTCATGTTAAGCTAAAAAGAAAGCTTACAAAACACATTGTCCAGTATGATCAGTTTTTGTTTTTAAAATGTATATATTTTTGAGTGAAGCTGAGGAGGAAAAAAGTCTGGAAATATAGGCATTAACATGTTCATAGTGCTAAGATATTTTGAAGGCTGATTAATGTATTTCTTATCTCTAAAAAGACAAGCTATTATTTCTACTTAGTTGAAAATATGTTTTTTTCCTACTGGCTGAGTGCAATGTGTGTAACTAGAGATATTTTTGTCTTTGGAGCAGGTATAATAACAGCCTATGATATTTCCTATGGTGTTGACTGAGTAGTTTCACTGAAAGCCTTTTTAAAAGCAGGTCTTTGCCAGTTCTTGTAATTTAAACATCTAGTTTATCACCAAGAAATTATACAAATACTACCACTTTTTTTCTAGTTGGATTCTTAATTATATATTAAAATATTGTTGTCTGACAACATAAAAAGATAAACCATATATATATAAACATGAACAGTATAACCAAGGCAATTATCTAGATATTGGTATTACCACAATTTTTGAAACTCAAGTTTTATGTCTCCTTAAAGTTTTCTTCCAATTAAATTACTATCTTAAAAAATATAATTATTTGATTTCTTTCAGGTCAATAAAATGCACCTTTAAAAATGTTATACATTTGTTTTCTAAACAAATCACTTTTTTAAAAAAATAAGAGTAAGAAGCACTTCATTGTAGGTGCTATTGTGTTATTTTAATAGAGCTATATATTTTTCACCAAACGCATATTTTACATTGTGTTTTTGGTGAGCAAAGGCTTTATCCTATAAAAAGATTAAATATCTTAATAAATGAATATTTTAAGATTAAATGTTTTATAGAGATTAAATATTTTAATAAATGTGGTGTTTTTTTAATCTGTATAGGTTTGCACTCCAGAAAACTAATAACAGACTTCTGAAGATCCTCTTAGAAGTTGTAAAGACTACCATAGCTGTTGAAGAAACTATTGGCCGCCATGTTCTTGGGATTTTAGATAGATCTAGTAAAGGCCAGTCATCTGTCAGCCTTATTTGGAGGTCAGAATCAGAGGCATCTGTAAAGTCAGCTATCCAAGAGGAACACATAAGAGGTAATACTAGTTTCATACGCTTGTGAAATAATCATCTTCAAATGATCTTGCTGAGTTCAAGGCACTTTTTCTGTGTATAGAATATATAGGAGAGAGAATATTCAAGTATTTTTCAACAAATGCACCTCCAAACACAAAGCCACTCTGTTCCAAGCACTATATGTATTATTGTATAGCATTTGAAGTGAATGTTTTAGAGTTGCCATTATATACCTTGGTATGCCTACACAAACCAGAAGACTCTTTCATTTCTCCACTTATAAAGGAAAAGTTCCACATCACCACCCTGTAAATCAGGAAAGCTTAAAATAAAGAACTTGTAGGAATCCAGCACCAGTTTTCATTGAGATAGTTAGAAGAATGTGATAATAAGAAACCAAAGACTATCCTCTGTTAGGTCCTTTCTTCCTTTTGGAAAAGTGGTTTGACAGTTTTTGTGTGTAGATATAAAGATTAGGTCCTTTTATGAGATGGCTTTTTTCCTAATTCTGTCATCTTCCTGTAGCTGTGTGGGTTGGGCTCTTCTTTTAATTTCTTTTTTAATTTTATTTTTTTAAATTTTAATTTGTTATATATGACAGCAGAATGTTTACTATTCATATTACACATATAGAACACAATTTTTTATATCTATGATTGTACACTCTTATTTTAAATTTTTACCATCACATTGCTGACCTCCAATCTGTCTCGTTTTTTCTGTTCCTTTTTCTTTGCTGGAGAAGATACCAGGAAATCAAAGAGGGGAAAGGTTAGTCAGGTGCTTCCAGAGAAATAGGCCCTGGATTCTTAAATTAGAAGGTCAAGCCTATAGTTCACTATCATTTCACATCCAACCACTTCTGCCCAGGTAGAGGGAAATATTCTGAAATGCCAGAGCTTTACAATTTTTGAAACATTCTAGTTTTTAAGCTTCATGGGGAAAAATAGAAAGTATTCCAATTACAGAAGGTTTGCTTAAGTACTAGTTAGCCAGCAGTACATTTTAACTACAAAGAAAATATTGATTTGGAATTTAAAATAAATTTGAATTAAAGACACTTCAGGTGAGTTCAAAAATAATTTTCAATGCCATTTTTAGTAAAATACAAGATGAAATAATCCTGACTTTTAAACCCTTCCTTCCACATTTACTCTTTTCGAACTAGGTAGATATATTTTTCAAATTAACTTACTTTTGGTTAAGTTCTCAATGAAGGACTATTATGTCTATATATGGATCTTGATGTATTAAGAAGAATTAGGTAATGTTTGAAAATACCTAAAACTTATAAAAGTGACTACCAAAAATTTTTAAGGTAATTAATTTGTTTCACTTAATCATCTAGGGAGGAATTTTGCTGTTCTGTTGGTAACAACTGTACTAGATTGACTTACATATTTAAAAGACACTCTAAGGAATGTTCTGTACATTGCAAAAATATGTTTTGCCTTTTTGTTAGCATTTCTCATAGATATTTCTTAAAATGGCTACTGAATATTCAGCAAACAACAGCAACTACTTAAAGAAGCAGTATGCTGAGTTATAAAGACAAATTGGTAATTGAGATCAAGCAAGCACAGAAGATAATGTTTATGTTCATTTTCTTGGAGAAAGCAGATCCTCTATCCACTATCTATATCCATAGATAGTGTCTATTTTAACATATCTAACAATAGTCTGTTAATTATAAGCAACTTTATCTGTTCAATTCTATAAACACTTATTCAGCAATTTCTGTATCGTCTCTGTTTTACAGTAGTTCATAGTCTAGTAAAGGAAACACTGAGATTACTGTTCAAGGGAAGATTACATCATACTTAATATTTTACTTACAACCATTTTGTACATAAATGAATTGATTATGATTATTATTATTGATTATTATTATTGATCTTTAAAAATGTTAACTGTTGAAATCAACTGTTGATTCAGAAAACATTAGAAGAAAAATTCAATCCAAAGTTAAGAAATATATTGTGTAAAATATTGTGGCACAGATAATTCTGCTGGTCCATTTAATTAACTCAATCTTATATTTTTGTATTTACAAATCATTCTTTGGTTTGATTTGGTACCAAGAATTGAACCCAGAGACACTTAACCACTAATCTGTAACTCAGCCCTTTTTATCTTAAGTTGTGTAGAGCCTGGTTTAAGTTGCTAAGGCTGCTCTTAAACTTCCCATACTTCTCCTGCCCAAGTTGCTGGGATTATAGGCGTGTACCACCATGCCTGGTTATGTTACTTTTACTAATAAAATTAAATATCACTGGGGTATACTTACCTAGTTTGCATCTTTAAGGATATATTGAATTAATAGAGTTTATGATTTAAAACATTTATTTTATGAAAATACTGGCTTTAAATATTGACAATATGCCCCATATGTAAGAAGTTCTTTTGACATTTCTTCACATTCTTAATGGAAGCATTTCTGTAAAAACTAAAATGCACCTTTGAAAGATTTGTGTTATTTACCATAAAAAAAAATTAAGGATTAATCTGATTGTGAATCACCTTTTGTTTTTTTTTTTAAAGTATCACTTGTGATGTAGTTTCAGCCTTCAAGCCTGAACTTGTTTAGGCTTTAAACATGTATGAACTTGTTAACACTTGAAAATAATAAATGATTGTGCTAATATTCACTTCCTCGTAAAAGCAAACTAGTTTATGAAATTGAAAGGAAATTTTGGCCAAATGTCAAATCACTTGAACCTGAGTGGATATTAGATCAGTTCATAAAAATCAGTTCCCTAGGTTGTTGAAAGAAAATTTCCTTTAGGTCTGCAGTGTGATAGTTTAGGCGTAGAATGCTCTCATCTTTCCTGTAGGAGTCCATGGATTGAAGTTTGTTTGCTTCAGCTTCCTTTTGAAGCAGTGGGAAGTTATAGAAAGAATACTGGATTAGTAATGAGAAAGCCTCATTTTTTTCTGCCTTAATGTGACTTTGGACAAATTTCTTTAAGTCTCCACTCCATATCTTTTAGTACAGTTTTCATCTGTCAGACACTTGGGTCAAGCTTGATTCGCATGATTTCCAATTGGAACCATAGAGGTCTTCAGTGAGCCACTGAGGCTGGGAAGACACTATGATATTGCTCACCCTCCTTTAACCTGAAAAACTTACCATTATGCATCAGGAAATGAATGGTATAATTCATAAAGTATATGACTAAAAGACTTTAATAACTATTATTTGCTGCCATAGTCTGGCTGGGCACAATCAGGAGCCACTTGTCAAAAGAAACTAACTTTATTTTTAGAACCACACACGTCAAACAAAACAGCTCCTCAGGAAAAACCCTCAGAGCCCAACTGCCACCACCGGCTTCTCACAAGCCTCTCCCCAAACCACAAGCCTCTCCACCTCCCCCAATCCTCCTGCTCTTGAGGCCCATTGGCTGGGTCACGTGGGCAGAGCCAAAAAAAAGTCCCCCAATGAGCAGCTCTGTAGTCTGAAAGGGCAGGGAAACAGCCCAATGAGCATCACTGCAGAGGAGCCAATGAGCTAGAAGTTGCTGGGGCCGCTGTGAGCCAATCATCAGCTGGCAGTCTGAAAGTTTGCTGGGGCCCCTTGGGCTGTGGCTCTCAACAATTTGCTGTGTTTACAACATACATCTGAGTGGTTGGTTCACCACTCAAGTGATTCTGTTCACCAAATTGCCTGTTCTTGATTTCTGTTAGCATGTTTTTGTCCTCAGATTTTTCCCCCAGACTAGTCATTATGGGTAATTATAATTTTGCTGTCTTTCTCTTTTGTTTCATAGGAACAAACAAATTTGTTTCTTTAATGGAACATATTCATATTATTTCAGATAATTTCTATCTTCAATTTGTGTGTGTGTGTGTGTGTGTGTGCGTGTGTGTGCAGGCGCGCTAGGAATTGAACCTAGGACCTAACTCAGGCCAGGCAAGCACAAGCACTCTACTACTGAGCTACACCTCCAGCCCTGAAAAATATGTTAAGCTGATTGACATCTTTATCTTTTCTAGGTGCTTTATTGCCTATTTTTGTTGTTGTTGTTGCCATTCCAAAAAAAAAAAAAACTAACACCCAGTGATCATTTATAAATGGCTTTGTTTCACCTTGTGCTTGTGTTTTCTGTAATTTGTGTTTTAGATTTATTCCCATGTGAACACAGAATCTTCAGTCTTTTTCTCACCATTGATTGCTTCTCTGTACCACAAAATGTCATATTGTACCATAAAATTTCATTTTATATTCATAAAAATAACTATTTGTTTCTTTTAACTTACACACACACATCCTGCAAGGTAAACTTCAGTATACTTCATAAGAGAATAAGCAAGAAGAGACTGGGCTGGGGATATAGCTCAGTGCTTGCCTAGCACCTGTGAGGCTCTGGGTTCAATCCTCAGCACTGCATAAAAAATTTATATATAAAATGAAGGTATAAAAAATTAAAAAGAATAGACTAACTCTTGCTTTAACTGACTTTAGTTTCTGTTCTTATAGTACCAACACTTCTTTCTGAGGAGAACAGTGACTTTTCAGTCATTAAATTCATAGCATAATCCTTGGCTGTTTGTATTTCTAGGCAAATAACTTCACTAAAGTTTTTTCCTTTTTGAAATGTTCTCTTCTAGAACATCCCTTTCCTCTCTGATATTTCTTATATGGCTTCTTTGGTTAGCTTATGATATACAGAGGCTCCAACTTTGTTTCTTCCTTTCACTAAATATCACTCCTAAAACAGATGTAACCACTTTCAGTGTTTAAACTCTTATCTTTTTACAGATGACCCCTAATTCTGTACCCAAATTTCTAACAGTTTATGTATCTCCACATATTCCATTACTACTCCTCTGTTCAGTTGCAAAGCTTAACATCTGCCTATGTCAACCAGATTTTCTTATGTAAGATGTAACAATAATGTTGATAGTATGGTAACAGTGTCTGTAGTTAAATTAGCACTGTTCATCATCCTAATTTCTTCCCAGTATACTTTTTACAAAAATAGCAAGCTACAAAATTATCTGTTTCTTTTAATCTGTAGCCAGAGCAGGTAATGTTCAAATATGTAATGCTTAAAAGTCAGGTTACTCCAAACAAATTAGGAGCACTTATTCTATTCTTTGATAACCTGTTACATCCCACTGCACAATAGAGTTTTTTTTTCCTTATGTATCTATGTGTGTTGTTTCATTATACTGTAAAGTCCTTCACAATAGGAACCAGATTTTGTCTCCTTTGTGTCCTCATTTCTTAGCAAACTCTACATGCTTGACATTTGATAAATATCTATTAAAAGTTATCTTAAAAAGTTTTTATCAGGTTGGGAGTATAGCTCAACAATACAGCACATGCTTATTATGTGCAAGGCCCTGGGTTTTATCCCCAGTACCCCCCCAAAAAAACCCCAAAACTTTTATTAAAGAAAAATTACTAAATAACCCAAATCTTAAATTCTGCAATTTTACAATGCTGTTATTAAAACACATGTACTTTGAAAAATGATTTCAATTTGACTTGATTTTAAAAAATTTAAAGTGAAATTATTGTTATTAATGTATGCCTTTAACATTTTGTTATTCTAGTTATAGACAGATCCATATCCTCTTATTCTGGAAGTGATATGCCAAGAACTGATAATAGCATGTGTTCAAAAGTAACTGAGGAAGGAACAGAATTATTGCAGCACCTTATAAGGATTGGTTTTGCTGGAACTGAAATAGATCCTGAAAATGAAGAATTAATGCTGAATATTAGTTGTCGACTACAAGCAGCAGTTGAAAAAATACTGGAAGCTCTAAGTGAAACTAGTAGTCAGGTAAACTCCTTAATTATTACTACCTACTGAATATTGCATAAGGCATAAATGAGTAAATATTTCTCTCTACTGTCCCACAGAAATTTATTTAGGCTTCTCTTTAATAATTGGCTGTGTTTGTGATAACCAATATTAGTTTTAGTAGTCTTGTTTTTGGTGGTGAAGGTAATGTAATGATGAGCTCTTCCAGTTCAAAAACTCATTGATGTTTTAATATCCAGATTTTCTAGATTGTTACACATTACTTTTTTTAATATCAAAAGAGATTTTAACTTCACTATTGTGTGAAATGTTCCATTAAAATGTTATTTAATACTATAAGGAATCTCTAAAACTATATGTTGTAGTGGAAATGTCTGAAACTATATGTTGTAGTATGTCATAATATACCATTATTGTATTACATATCAAACTTGCAATTTTTTCACTTGATTTTTACATTCTTTTTATAAATATGAGTAGATTAATTCACCATACAAGTTATCTCTTGGTAGGAAATTAGTTTGAGCAGTTTTTCCTTTAAAATATTGTTCTTTACGGGCTGGGGATGTGGCTCAAGCGGTAGTGCGCTCGCCTGGCATGCGGGCGGCCCGGGTTTGATCCTCAGCACCACATACAAACAAAGATGTTGTGTCTGACGAAAACTAAAAAATAAATATTAATATTCTCAAAAAAATATTGTTCTTTAAATATTAAGCTTGAGAAGTTGAAAGAATGTCTTTGAGCTCTTGTTCTGATGACTGGCTTTTCTTTGGTATTTTTTCTCTAATAAATTATTTAATATGGCATGTTTCTGCAATAGCAGTAACTATTAGATATAGTAACTATGACAAATATATATTTTGCATTTTAATACCTGATTCATTTCTATTAGGGTTAAATTATTGACTTAAGCTATTTCTTCAATTATTGACATTTAAAATGATTCATTTATTCCCTATTAGTTGGTTAACTTCTCATATCAATCTACTGTCCCACCCCCTGATACTTTTAATATGCTGCTGGGATTCAATGAAGAAGGAATTATCAAAATAACATACATTTCTGTTGAAATATTTGTTCTTTGAATGGTCTTCAGATATGACACTTACCCAGAATTTTCTCCAGGTATTTTTTTTTCTATTTGGAAACAAACTAAACCTTTTTTCTGTGATAGAATATGAATTATACCTTGAAAAGACTCTTGAGATACCACATATTGTAAGGGGAATTCACTAACTGGTCAGGGAAATTCATCATAATGTATTTCCTGTTATATGGCTCAGTGATAGAGTACTTGCCCAGTATATGCAAGGCCCTAAGTTCTATCCCCAACACTGGGGGAAAGGATGGGGAATAAATAGTTAGATAAATATATCTTCTGGTTTGCACCTTGATTGGCCAAACTAAAGCAAACATATGCCTTATGTAGTTCCCAAAAATGTTTTCATAGATTAATTCTGAGGCCTGTAGTTAAATAGCAGATGAAATTTCTAACCTTGGGCAATTCTTGTTTCTCTAGAGCTTTCTTTTGTAGCATGTACAGAATGATTAAAGCTTCTATTTCAGTAACTCAAAAATTTACTTGAGCATCACAGAGAACCAAAGACATATAATATTCTTGAAAGCTCAAATACTTGTTATTTGCCAAGAGTAGGAAAAATGATTTAAATTTAAAAAAAATCAGTGGTGGTCCTATATTCAAAGTTCTGAAGAGTTATTTTATTTTTCATTATCAACATCCTAAGTGCTTGTAAGGAAATGAAATGGTACCCATAAAATTCAGCTTCATTTATATTATTAAGACATTAATTTTACACTCTTGGATCAGAGAATTTTATAGTCACCTTTCCTTTAGCCCAAAGTTGAGCAGACTATTTAAACTCAAACATTGACATTGTAAATGTTGTGTTGAAATGTGAAATTCCATATTTAACATTAAAAAATACACATTTTTACCAAGATTTACTATATTTTTAGTCTTTTATAATTAGCCTAAGTCCTGCATTCTCTCTCTTTTAGAATGCTTATCCATAAACAACTTCTAGAGTATGCGGGTCCACTGAGTCAGTTGAGTCAGTACTTAAAGCTTGAATGCATAGGCATCTTAATATTATCCCTTTTATTCTATGAAAGTTGTATAGTATAGATAATTCTATATTAAATTCTTTTTGTTTTGTTTATGCTTATTTCAGTCATATTAGTGTTTATATTCTATGATCTATACTTTTTCTACCAGGAAAACAACTGGTAATACTTTTTCTTTCTTTTTTTAATAAACTTATTTTACTTATTTATTTTTTTTAATGTGGTGCTGAGGATGGAACCCAGTGCCTCACACATGCTAGGCAAGTGTTCTACCACTGAGCTACAATTGCAGCCCTACTTTTTCTTTCTTGATCCTTATAACATACTTTTGACCTGGAACTTGACCACTGTTGATAGTGTTGCTACTCTTCAATGCCACTATAAATTATGCACATTATGGTTAATGTACTATAGTATTTATCTTTTGATAATCACCATGGAAAATGACAAATAAATGACAAGTGAGCAGTGGTTTCTACAGATTATTTGCTCTTACAGACAACTAGAGAAAACTTCGCCATAGTCATTAAAACTGCCATCAGTCAACAGTTAAGTGTGTGGGATCTTCCTGAAACACTCAGTTCCCTAGGTCAAGTCCATAACACATGACAACTCTCTGTTTATGTGACTAGGTAGTGAGGTGCAGTAAGAGCCTTGTCATGGTATTTTCCAAATGAGTCTCAGTTTGTTAAGTGCTAAAGTAAGGGAATAGGAGCTTTGTGACAGTTTTTAAAACTAACTGCAGATCAATTATTAATCTTAACCATGGATAAATGTTTAAATCCAATGACTTCTTCAGAATATTGTTAATAACTAAAATATTATGAACCAAATGAATAATTTAATCGTTAAATTGACACAAAATAAAGTCTAACATCTTTGTGAAATAACTAGTATCCCATTTTCCTCTTTAATATATTATCATTTGCTTCTTCTTCCTTTAACCTTGATTTATTTTCTTCATTTTTATAACAAAATGGCACTGCTGTGATGTCTTTTTGCTTTCATTTAAATACAGGCAAATAGCTCTGCACAGGATACTCTGAATAGCATCTGACAGTTTGGGGTAAGGTGCAGGCCATAAAGCTTACTGTGGGGTTTGATGTTTGAGATAAGTCATTCATTCATTCATTCAGCGAAGTTTTGAGTGCCTACTATATAA
Organism: Spermophilus citellus; assembly: GCF_964194105.1. Classification (NCBI taxonomy): domain Eukaryota; kingdom Metazoa; phylum Chordata; class Mammalia; order Rodentia; family Sciuridae; genus Spermophilus; species Spermophilus citellus. The sequence continues at coordinate 272,096 of NW_027672891.1, read as the reverse complement.
CAATTATTGTTCTAGATATTAGAGATACAATGATAAGGGAAATGGACAAAATCCCTGCTCGCAGGAGCTCATAATTTAATGGTGGAGGCCAATAATAAATAGATGCATAGTTGGTAATAACTGCTGTGAAAAAGAATAAAGGGAAGTACAGCATAATGGAGGAAGAGAGTATTTTATCGAGGAAAATTAGTAAAGGCCTCTCTGATAAAGTGATATGAATTCATATTCCTTAAAGAAGAGTGGGAGGCTAATACACAGGTAAATGGGAAAGAATGTTTAGGCAGGGGAATAGCAATTTCAAAGGCCAGGGGCTGTGCTTGACAGAGGACAGGGCAGCTGGAGCAAGGAGAGTGGAGAGAGGCATGGGAGAGAAGGTCAGAGGGTATCTGGAAACCAGATTATACTCTGACCTCTTCTCTCTTTAACTCTTCATGTTAAAGTCATAGGGGACAGTTTTTAACTTTTCATTCTAAAATAACTTTAAGCTTACAGAAAATTCTAAAACTGAGAGTTTCGATGTACCAACCACTCATTCAGCTTTCCCTAACATTAACATAGTGCATAACTATAATATAATTATAAAACTAAGAAATTAAAATTGCTGCAGTACTGTTAACTAAAGTATAAACTATTTATATTTCATTGGTTTTTCCTATAATGACGTTTTTCTGTTCCAAGATTCATTCCCAGATCCCACATTGTACTTAGTTGTCATGTCATCTTTGGTTTCACCAGTCTCTGACAATACTTTAGTCTTTTGTCGGTTATTTTTTAGAATGTTCCTCAGTTTGGATTTGTCTGATGTTTGTTGTGATTATATGAAGCCTGTATATTTTTGATACTACCACAAAAATGCTATGCCCATCTTGTGCTTCATGCCCGGTTATGTGAGTCAATATGTCATTATTACAGGTAATGTTAATCTTCATTGCTTGTGATATCTGCTGGGTTTCTCAACTGTAATGTTACTGTTTTCCCCTTTGTAATGAATAACTATCTTGGAGGAGGTACTTTGATAATATGCAAATAACCTTTTCTCCTTAACTTTCTTTCATCTAATATTCTTACATCCATTGTTGGATCTTGCATGCAGTAATTATTACTATGGTGTTCTAATGGTAATTTTATACTTTCCTCATTGTTTTATTTATTTATTTAGCTATATGAGCTATATTTTCACTTCTAATCAATATCAGTATAGACTCATGACTAATTTATCACTTTAGTTGTAACCTAATACTTTGTTTTGTTTCAGCTTTGGCATTAAGAACTTTTTGAGGTACATCCTTTTGAAGTGTACTTGCTTTTTTGAGTATTGGTACTACAAGAAGCTTCAAACCCATCTTGTATTTTTCCTACCCTAACTTTAGAATCAATCACTTCTTCATGGAATTCATATTTCTTTTATCGGAAAATACTATCTAGAAACCAAGATCTAGGTACTAGATGTTCTCATTGTTACTAGGATGTCATTACTTCTAAGCCCTGTTAGTGGATAGTTTAAAAATATATCTTTGTATGCTAATCCTTCTATCTATACCTGAATCTCTCTGTATACATGTATAATTTAAAAATCCATAAATTCATTCTGAGCCCTCCAGTTCTGGTACCACAGCATTTGTTTTGCCCTGCCCTTTTTTCTTAGTAACTTTGTTCTCCAACAGTGAAAAAGAGAGTCTCATGTTCAATTGCATTTTTATTTGTTTGCTCAACCATATGTCATTTCAGAATTGCTATCCTACACCCCTGTGAAAAACAAATTCTCTAACTAGACTACATTATTTGTGTGTAGTACTTTTTGTTTTTAGCCTTATAATATACAGTCAAAATATTGTTTTTCAAGTACCTTAGGTTAACTCTTCTCTCTCACCACTACTACTTCTGCCTTCTTGGAATCTGAGGATTAAAGAGCAGACTAAGATTTTTGTTTAGTTATTCTTTAGTTTTAATCATAACTATAACTGAGAAATGAATTTTGAAATCCAGAGATTGTTGGCAAACTTAACAGGAACGATTTCAGTGGAGTTTGGCAGTTTTCCAATTTGTTGGACTAGTTTTCAACGTTATGTGATGAAACATTGCCATCAAGTATTGCCCCCAGTGTGCTTAGCATTGGTCAGGTAATGTATGCAGGAGTGAGTCCCTCCATTAAATAATTTAGAGAAATAAGTAAATAAAGTGAAGACGAAAAGACAGCAGCAGAAGTGTTTTACAATTTGAAGGAAATAATTTACAGGGAAAAAGGTTAAATAGCTTGACATTATATGATTAATGTAAACCTTTTTCATTGGGGAAATGTAGCTCAATGCTGTCAATTAATAGCCTCCTGTATATGGTAAAGTCATGATCTTCTGAAACCCGAGGATAAGGAGCTAGTCTGGACAGTTAAATGTGTTTCTAGAAATTGAAGTCATTGTATTTTAAGTTTTTAGTTGCAGAAAGGTTTATATGCTTTTAAACTAGAGGAAAAAGCAAAATTGAATATAACTTGAATTATTGTCAGAATCACCATATGCCATCATCCAGACTCTTCTTTACTACTTTTTGAGTCTTTTTTCATTCATTTTTAACAATAGTTAAATTTGTAGTTAGTTTCTTACCATGACCCATGTTCCTAGTCATAAGAGGACACACCTTACTTATAAAGATTTTTGTTTTATGTTAATGGAAATAAGTTCTATGTGTTTCCAAAACTGGGGTGAAAATATTAGTATATCATTTAATTTAAAGGTATTTTATTGCTCAACTTATTACACATTTATGTTTTCAATTCTTTCATTCTTCAAGGATTTACCTATTGTAGTTAAAGCAATGGTGTTTTGTTTGTTTTTGGTTTTTATGCAGTTTTTTGTTGTTATTGTTTTATTTTGTATTCTTTCTGAATATCAATTAATGTAGTATGCCACTAGTTAATATATTATTACAAAGACTGTTTGCCACATTCTGGGTCATCTTTATCTATTACTCTTTGAGTCTATTTTTCTCCTTAGTTATTCTTTCTTTCTTTTTTCTTTCTTTGTTGTTAATTCTTATGTTGACTTAAATGCTGCTATTTATGAATAATTATTTCTTACCCACAGTTTTGTTTTTACCTCAAATGAGAGAAATTGGATGATTATCAAAATAACTACTTTGCCAAAGAAGCAGGGAAAGAGTATTTTAAGAGGTATCTCATAGGCTAGGTGTGGGATCCACCAGTTCATAAAGTGTGAACAGCTAGGGTATTGATGATTTTACGTCTGCTGGAGCTTCATTAAAATCACATTTAGCTGCTTGGGCTGGGGATATGGCTCAAGCAGTAGCGCACTCGCCTGGCATGCGTGCAGCCCAAGTTCTATCCTCAGCACCACATACAAACAAAGATGTTGTGTCTGCTGATAACTAAAAAATAAATATTAAAATTCTCTCTCTCTCCCTCTCTCACTCTCTCTTTAAAAAAATCACATTTAGCTGCAACAGTCATAAGGTCAGGCCTCCATCTCATATAGGTGTTAAGACATCTTGACAGACTAACTGCAGGTTATAAGAAACTGTAATAAACAAAAATTTTCAGAACTTTAAGCAGCAGCTGCCCCTCCCCAACTACATCTCCTTGCAACTTTGGGACTTGTATATAAAACAATTTCATTTTCTCTGCCTCAGTTACTAGTCTGCTGAGAAGGGTTTAAGTACTAGCTCTTCGAAACTACTTTATGTAGTCAGAGTAGCTATCAAAGGCCTTTTTAAGCCTGTCACTTGCTTTAGTATGGTGTTTTTCCATTTAGATAAAGGCTTTGTGGGTTTAGGATATTCAGTTACCAGATGGGGGAAAAAGGCACCAAAATGAAAGTCTTTTATTTAAAACAACTTTCATTATTGAGAGTCTTTTATTAGTAATAAGTAAGTTATTTATCTTTTAAAATTATGAATGGCTGGTTTATTCAGTATTGCTCAGGCTTCTGGAACAACCTGAAGCTAACTATTATGGACAATTTGTCGCTTTTACATTTCAGTCAGGGTTCATAGGCTACCTTAAGTGGTGTAATTATCGACTTATATACAAAGTGGCTCTAAAAAGAATTTTTTCCTTAATATGCCCTCTATAAATAAGTCAATGTGAAAATAAGTTATAACTGAATTTCTGTATTTAGTTAGCCTCAGTGGCTGCTCAAAAGTATTATATCTTAAGGAATTATCAAAAAGATTCTAATTTAATTTCCAGAAATAATTATGATTATTTGATATGCTTGAATAGCTGATTAGTAATGTAAACTCAAACATATTTTATTCACATTTTTAATTAAAACAATTTTTAGTAGGGTGGAAAAATACCAGCTTATCTTAGACACATTATAAACTTCTCTAAATAACTCTTTCAAAGATCTGACGTGGAACTTGGATCCTGTTAGGCAGGCTTTTGTGTGGGCGTATTAATTCACATTCCACCTGTCAGTGCACATATAGGTAAAGACATTAAACCACACCCTCTGTTCTGACCTTTTCCTCAGGGGACACTGACTAGAATCCTCTGGCTCAGCCTGCAAGGCTATTTGAGCAGCTCGGTTTGAAAGAGCTTTTCCTTTTGAATAGGGCAAAGCTGCAAGACCAAGGGAAATAATGTTGCAACTACGTTTCTCAAGACTGCTACTATGGAGATTTAAAACCTGACCTTCCCTGCCAGGTTCTGCTTGGAAGGCTTACTTATTACCACAGACAAATTTGATACTGAAAGCAGTTTTATTGCTCAGCATATTACACATTTATGTTTTCATTCTTTTATTCTTCAAGGATTTACCTATTCTAGGTAAAACAGTGGTGTTTTGTTTGCGTGCTTTTGGTTTTTGTGCAGTTTTTGGTTGTTTTGTTTTGGATTCTTCAGATAAAGACTGGTAGACATTTAGGAGTCTTTCTGTTTTGTTTTTGTTTTTTAGATTTGTAGGGTTCCCCCCGCCAGACATTTTCACCCTTTTTATTGTTCAGTACTATGAATTAATTTTTTTATGTATTTGATAGCACTAAACAGAATGGAATATCTAGATAAACTAAAAGGAACTTTTTAAATGTAGTAGAAAACTGATAATTGAAGAAGCTTGGCTCCTTCATCTTCTAGAATGGATTCTTACAGGACATATTTGGCAACTGTCAAACTCGATGGCTCTTGGTTGGAAGAAAAAGATGAAGATATTTATGAGGTTGAATCTCGAGTGCCTTTACCGTATCCTTTTCCTTTGTGTGAACATTTGGATGAAAATAACTCAGTAATTATTAATACTTCTATTTTCCACTTGATTCATAAAAGAAATGGGCATATATTAAAGCTAATTTCTAAAATTCCACTGCCTACCCCTCCTTATTCAGTAAGTATAAAATATTAATTTAGTTTAACAAATAAGTATAATGAGAAATGAAATTTTAAGTATTGTTAATAAGGTTAACGGAATAGAACCTTATTTTGTTATTGTTTGGTATATACTGCTGCCCATTCATCCTAAATGTATCAAAGAGCTCAATTTGATCTAAAAGTCCCAACTTGGCTGTGTTCTTAATTCCAGAAAGCAGAATGAGATAATATTACACTTCTCCAGTGCCAGGTGAATTGTTTAAAAAATATTCTGCTTGTCTTTAAGATTCTTGTTTTTGTATGTTTATGAATCCAATCCTGAATAAAAATGGGAATAAAAATGGAATGATTATATTTGAGAGAATAGGTATTGTGATACCTAGACCAGCTAAATGAATTGTTTACATCCATGACATACTGACAGTAGTTCCAGGCAAGGTAAAAGCAAACTTGGATTCTAGATTTTCTTACACCATAAGGAACTTATTTTTAGTTTTCTATATGTCAACTAATTCTGTAGAGAAATATCTTTTTTCTGTTTTTAATGTGAAACTTATAAACATTGCTAAAGGTGTTTAGCATAAAGATACCTGCATATTCAGTATTCCAGGTTTATTTGATTCTCAAATATGTTGTGAATGATTGACTACAAGTTATTCAGCACTTTTTATAACTTTGGTGACTTTAACTGTACATGCTAGCTAATATTTAACAAACCAGATGGTTTTTAGAATAGTATTGTTACCCCTTCTACAACTTTTGTTTTAAGTGTCATAATCTTTACTAAAGCTTATCCATACTTTAAGTATAATGGTGAGTTTACTAAATACTTTGAAAATATTGAGTTTAAAATTTTTATATAATTCATACTATTATAGATATTAGGAGTAAATCATACCTTAACTGGATAGAAGGTATTGTGTAAAGTATGTAAATGAGAATTTTAAGGGGGACTCTTATCCCAAATGCAGTGGATCCCAATTGCTATTGTAAATAAAATATATTAGTCTTACTTATTTGATTGCTTGAGGTTTTTGCTTTGTTTCTAAAACTGAAGGGTTTTTTCATGATTTCATGGTAAATATCTAAATGTATGTGAAGGTGGTTTAGATCTTGTCATGAAATGGAGCATAGAGGCAAAGACTTATCAAATTTATCTAAAGCAAATATTTATTTTATTGTAAATACTCTATTGAATTTATGTAGTAAATTTGGAAAATAGTTCATCTTCTTTTAGTTATAACTTTGAACTCTATATTTCATGTATTTTCTAGGTCATTAGTATATAATAAAAATTATGTACATATTGAAGCAATCGATGTATTTTAAAAAATGTATTGACTAAATTCAGGAGAGTAGTTGTGTACAGCATGTATACTTCATGGTCATTTTCTTTATAGTAAAAATTAAAATATAGTATTTATCCACATTTAAAGGAAAATACTGTTGGTAGTTAAAAGTGAACATGTTCATAAAATTTTTCCTTTTTAAAGTAACAATATATTTTCACAGATATTTTAGGAAATTAGTTACAAATTAAAATTTATGTTTAATTTTCCATTATGAGTCTTATATCTATGCTCATTTTTAAATAATAGGTTATAAATAAAATTTAAACTTTCTTTTAAAACAACAATTATTGGGGTTGGGGTTGTAGCTCAGTGGTAGAGTGATTGCCTAACATGTGTGAGGCACTAGGTTCAATCCTCAGCACCACATAAAAATAAATAAGTAAAACAAAGGTATTTTGTCCATCTACAACATAAAAAAATGAATTAAATTAAAAAAACAATTGTATACTGAATATTTTGGAAATTGATTTGGTTTGGCAATAACACTCAGGTGTGAGGAGCAGAAGTCTTTAAGAATAAGATTTTAAATATTATCTTAATTTTATAATACATTATTTATGTCTAATTAGAAACCTTAGAAACCACTACATTTTATCATTTTAAGCTTAAAACATGGCAGTAATGTCTTTCTGATACACAAACTTATGTAAATTTACAAAATTTATTTAAGAGACTTGCTGTAAGCCTGTTGTCAATACATACAATTATTTCTTAAAATTCTGGGGCTAAGTACTGGAAACATTTGAGCTCAGTTTTTTGTTTTTTGTGGAGGTTTTTTTTTTCTGCATGTAGTTGTTTTAGTAAAAACAGATAAGTAGATGGTGACATATAAAAGCTCAGATAACTAAAGCAAAGTTAGTGCTTTTTTGTAATTTCACACAAATGATTAAGTTATGGCGATTGAGAGCTTTGGCCTCAAGTGTGTATTACCATCTTAAAAACTATTTTAAAAATGGAGTCAGTATATGCCAATGATAGCATTCTAAGAAGGCTATATTTTTAATGCCTCCGAATTCTAAAGTGTTCAAAACAAATGTGGAGTCTACTATTGACTTATCCTACCCACAAATGTTAACATGCATTAGAACTGTCTTAAGTGACTGTAAGTCAGAAATATGTCTTTTATTTGAAATCCTTACTTTAATGGAAAATGACACTTGTTTTCCAACACTTCATCTTCCTTTATGTATTCTTTCCCTTCTTATTTAGCTTGAACATGCAAAAGTTACACAAACAGAATTGATGCGTGAGTCATTCAAACAGAAACAACAGGCAACAGAGTTCCTTAAATGCCAAGAAGAACTGCGAGAGCACATTCATGAAGAGTCTAGGGCCAGAGAACAGCTGGCAGTGGAGCTCAGTAAGGCTGAGGGTAAGTACCTTGCCTTTGGCAAGTCAGAGTAGCAGAACTTCAATCTTAAAATAGAGATTTTGATGTACAGCCAAATTCAGAAACAAATCTACTCTAATTTAGAGCAGCCATTGGAAAGTAGTTGTAGTTTGTCTTCAGAGTTTTTCCAAGCAGTTTTTAAAACTGCATATACACATTTAAATATAAAAGGAACTTGTAGAATTACTGAAAATATAAAGGAATTTTAGAAAATAGAGAAATGGATGGTGGAGAGTTGTTACCATGATCCCACCATCCTAAGACATGCCTGTAATTTAAAAATGAGAAAACCGAAGGTAAAGATGTTATTGAATTGTTTAAGGTAACCATTAAATAGTGACCATAGGCTTTAAGCCTCTAAAGCCTTGGGCTTTGCCTCTTCCCCCATGCTGTGGTATTGACCTTAACCTTCTAGAATTAAAATACCAACTTGAGAGAAAATGTTTTGTTAGAGCTTCATAGTCATACATAGTAGCTGAGTTCATCTCAACAAACTCATACATGCATGGAAATAAATTTCAGTTCATGATCCCCTTCTTTTCCCTCCCGTCTTCTTTCCCCTCTCCCATTCTCTTTACTCTATTAGAATTGTGATTCGATTTATAATATCTGATTTACATTAAGCTAGAAACTTGTCTATTTTTATCTTTTTACTAAAGTGAATTACGCATATACAATGTGATGATACTTCAGTATAGCAAAGTATTTGAAAGTTTAGAGAAATTTCACATTAATGTCAGGTTGGTAAACAAGAAGACTGCATTAGGCCAGGCACAGTGGCGCATGCCTGTAATCCCAGTGACATGCCCAGGGACACTGAGGCAGGAAGATTATTAACTCAATGCCAGCCTCAGCAATTTAGCAATGCCCTAAGAAACTTAGTGAGACCTTGTTTCTAAATAAAATAGAACTGGGGATGTAACTCAGTGGTAAAGCACCCCTGGGTTCAATTCCTGGTACTCAAAAAAGAAGACGACGACTAAATCAAATGTACATATTAAAAGTTAAGGGCTGGGGTTGTGGTTCAGTGGTAGAACATTTGATAGCACACATGAAGCACTGGCTTCAGTCCCCAGCACCACATAAAATATACTAAGTAAAGGTATTGTGTCCATCTTCAACTAAAAAAAAAAAAGTCAATAAGTTGCTGCTATTAATAGCAAATTCATTCAAGACTCTTAATAGGTTGGAATGATTTAAAGTTTTGCTAACAGCTCTTTTGTTCATATTAAAACATATTAATGTTCAAATTTAAATGAGTTGTAATTCCATTTCCTGTTCATTTTATCTTACAGGTATCATTGATGGCTACGCAGATGAAAAAACTCTTTTTGAAAGGCAAATTCAGGAAAAAACTGATATAATAGATCACCTTGAGCAGGAGTTGTTACGTGCAGGTAATGGGTTGCAAGAATTGGAAGCAGAACAACAAGAAATCCAAGCAGAAAAAGAATTATTGTCAAGACAGAAGGCGGCAATGAAAGCAGAAGCAAGTCCAGTTGTACAACGTACGTATTTTCAGACTTTGGAACACTTTTCTTTTCATTTATATTCTTTAAACATTAAGAGTGATTTTCCCCCTTTTTTTCAATGCCATTATTCATATACCATATAGGAACTTTAAAAATAATAGCAGAGTGGGCTGAGGTTGTGACTCAGTGATACAGCACTTGCCTAGCAAGTGGGAGGCACTGGGATCCATCCTCAACACTGTATATGAGTAGAATAAAGATCCACTGACAACTAAAAAAAGTATATTCAAAAAAATTATAACCAAACATACCTATAGGTAATTGTCTTATTAGACAACCAAGTAGAACCAGGGTTTTCTTTTCTTTCTTTTTTAATCTCTGGCAGATGTTGACTGTTAACAGGAAAAGACAATTCTTTACTTAACCCCAAAAATCTGCCTCAAGAGAAGGTTACAAATAATGGGGCAGAATATTTTATAAATTGTGTAAGCTTTAGGCTTTTTAATAGAAAAGAGACAGCAAAAATGTATTGTCGGATTAAATAACTAAGAACTTGTTTTAGTAATAAGCAGGTCTGGGGCTTGCAAGCCAAATAGATGGAAAAGGTCAATGGCGCTAGAAGCAGGCTGACATCTAGTGTAATAGGAGTTCAAAGAGAATTTAAATTTATAAATAACCTTAATTTTTCCTTAAATAAGAAATTAAATAATATCTTGACGTTAAAGTTTGTTTAGCAGTAAATGTCAATCTTTGTAATAGTAAAAATTTAAATTCAGTTTATTGTGTCCTCACTTTTATAGTAAACATAAGTTGGAATTATAAACTGTCTAATTTCATTTGATCAATTAAGAAATACAACATACATTTTTTGTAAAATGATGAAATTAGTCTAACATGGGTTTAGGGTTGTAATTTTTAATGGGGAAAAACTTTGTGTCATACATGTAAAATATTCAAGAAATATTGGAACTTCTTAAAATCTCCAGTGATAATAATCAGTGGCTTCAGCGTCTGCTTTCTAATATATATGTGGGCACATGCATTATCTTATTTTAGCCAATAGAATATGTATAATATTTTTGTTGTGTCTTGTCTTGTTTTCTATTTTCATAGGACTAATAGATGCTGCAGTCGATGCAGCACCTGAAGCAGGTGTGTGCGTAAAATTGCATGGACTATTTTTGAGTGGTAGATTTAGATGCAAATTTTGAGTAACACTTGGATTTTCAACCAACTAACATGTCTCTAATTTCGCAGTTTTGCTGCTGTGATTCACTCTTAAAGTTGTTCTCTTTAACAACAAAACAACTTGTCTTACTATAAAAGTTCACATTTTCACTTGAAATTAACAACTGAGATTGATAATGACATCACCTTATTATCTGTTATGCATGAAACTTAAAACAATTTCAATTTTTCAAAGAAAATGTTTTTTTTTTTGTTAACAAATATATTAAATCTTGTAGTCTATGACTTTCCAGAATCCTCTTCTAAGTCAGGAAGTTTATAAGATGATGGTAGTAAAAAGATCAATGGAATTTAGTAAGAGGCTTTCTGATTGATTTACTTTATGTTAACATCTAGTATCAGTGTTGTTTTCAAAGGAAAAATTTTTTCTGTTGATTCCTTGTCCTGAGTATAGTGTTGGTACATCAGTTAGTATAAAGATTCTAGAGATAAGTTCTTTCCATTTTCTTTATTAGAGGATTGGTTTACTTTTTCTTTTATACTTTATTATTATATTAATAATGATACTAACACAATAGTGCTTACTATACTACAGTTATTGTTTTACATATTTTAACTCATTTGATTCCAAATTTGCTGTAAGAGATTGGCAATGATATAGTTCCCATTTTACATATAAGGAAACCAAGGATCATCATATTGAATATCATGTAAAACAAAAGAGGCAAGCTAGGATTTGAAGACATAGTCTGTTTTTAGTGCTAACCACACTGCCTCTCACGTGTCAGTTTTCCCTTGATGCACATACATGTGAGCATGCAAAAACAACTCAGTAATATGGATCTAATAAGGAGTAAGAATAACAGGAAATTCTGGGTCTAGTCATATTTCTTCTTCTACAACTCTTCCTTGCTTGTTTAAAGATTTACAGTGATTTTTTGTGTATATTATGTATACATATGAAAGTGATTTATGGGTTTGGAATGAATTAATTTTTGTGTGAGGTAAATAAAAATGTTCTTTTTCTATGCTTAAATTTCATTCAATTTTGTTCTATTCTTAATAGTGAAAAGTGGCTTTTTTGTCATTTGCTATGTTTTTACAAAAATGTTTTTGTGACGGGACTTTCTTTTTGTTAATTCTGCATAATTTTAATAATACTAGTTTATGTATGTGTAGCAGTAAGATATTTTGTTATTTCTATAAGAGAATATTTACTTTTTAATATGGACTTAAAATATTTCTCAGCCTTTATTTCATGAAGGTAAAATTTACTGGAAGCACCATTAATTATAATTAACTCTGAATGCTTTTGCATTTATAAACAGAATTACTACATGAGACAGAAAAATTAATGAAGGAAAAGCTAGAATTGCAGTGTCAGGCTGAGAAAGTACATGATGAACTTCAAAAACAAATGAAAGCTTTGGAAATAGATGTTGAAGAGCAAGTCAGTTGGTTTATAGAGATGGAACAAGAAAAAAATGCTGAAGTAATGGATTTAAGACAGCAAAACCAAGCACTGGAAAAGCAATTAGAAAAAATGAGAAAATTTTTAGATGTAAGTATTTGCAATTTGATATTGATTTTTCTCAGTAGAATACTATGTGATACTGTTCTATATTATTTTAACTTTAAATTATAGGGACTCTTAATATTTTTGCTTATGTGTGTATTCCACCAATGGAGAGAGTATTCCAATAATTTATTATGTAACAATCAAAATGAAAATAGTAAAACTAGGGCAGGGAATGTAGCTCAGTGGTAGAGTACTGTTTAGCATGAATGAAATGAGGCCGGCCCTAGGTTGAATCACCAGCACCAAAAAAAAAAAAAAAAACCCTAAACAACAACAAAACTTGTGCCACTAGCTTGTGAATAAGCCCTACTAGTTAACGTTCCAAAATTCATAGTTAATCTTCTACTAGTCTCTCATTTAATCAGTAGTCAAAGCAGGTAGGAATTCCAAGAGCTAATTGTCTACCATTGTGTCCACCTCAAAAGGTGTGAACACAGGTAACAACAGTGTGGCACTTGGACTGGAATAGTTGCCAAGCTTCCATTGCTCTCTTCCAAAAAGATGTTAAATCTTTAATTTCACATGGATATTCTTCTTTAAGATTTCTTATAAGCCAGATTTTCTCTTCACATATCAGAGAATTAGAGTCTTATACTATTTATAATTTTAGGTATAAAACTTAAGATTATAAGAAATTGATTTACCAGACAGTTTGTTTATTTGCTTAATGACTGAGTTAGCAGTGTAATTTCTCCATTGTACAAGTACATTCATTGATGGAGGAGAATTATTTCATTCTGAGTTTAACATTACCTAAATGAAAACAAATGTACTTCAAATAAATTTTAAGTATTTAAATTTTGTGGAAGAACCCAAATAGGTAATGTGTCATACCAAAAATATTTTTGAATCTTTGTGATTCCATGGTCATCAGTCCTTTCTTTTCAAACAAACTTAACCTATAACTAAAGAGAGATAATCGGTTTAATAAATATTGTTTCTTCAATTACTATTGTTTTTATTATTGTTCAATTTCAGGAGCAAGCCATTGACAGAGAACATGAGAGAGATGTGTTCCAACAAGAAATACAGAAGTTAGAACAACAACTTAAGGTTGTGCCTCGAATCCAGCCTGTTGGTGAACATCAAACTAGAGAGGTAAGAATTTTATTGGTATTGCCTATTTTTATCTTGAGTGTGAAGTAAGAGTTACATTATGAAAAACTTAAAAGTGAATAAGGTATAAATCTTAAAAATCAGGACATTGAATGTTACTTAAATGTGAGGAGGTCATTAACCCTAAAAAATGTTTATATTGGACTAGGGGTTATAGTTCATGGTAGAACACTTGCCTAGCATACCTGAAGTCCTGGATTTGATGCCAGCACCATCAAAAACAAAAAACAAAACATAAAAATGTTGTACTTAAATTTGGAATTATTTCCATCTTTATATATTTTCTAGTATTTTTTTTAAAGAGAGAGGAGAGAGAGAGAGAGAGAGAGAGAGGGAGAGAGAGAGAGAGAGAGAGAATTTTAATATTTATTTTTTAGTTATCGGCGGACACAACATCTTTGTTGGTATGTGGTGCTGAGGATCGAACCCGGGCCGCACGCATGCCAGGCAAGCACGCTACCGCTTGAGCCACATCCCCAGCCCTATTTTCTAGTATTAAATAAACTTCTCTGCCTAGTTCTCTACTCCCATCCCAACTAAACTGATAATTCTCTGTAGTCACTCTTTACTAATTATTTCCCTTTCTCTTCTCTTTTACAGTCCACTACAATGAAGTTTCCAACATCTTTTTCTTGGAATTTTATACCCCTTAGTATATTTAAACTGTTCCTATGAAGGTTACCCAAAGCCTCTTGGCTGTATCTAGTAATCACCTCTCTGTCTTTAATACTACTCAACCATTTAGAGACACTCATTACAGTCTTCTATAAGTATCGCCTTCTCTTGACTGCTGTGACACACCTACTGTAGAGTGTGGTCTCTCTCCTCCAGTATTTATTTGTCTTCTGCCTACCCAAAATAAATGAGGGGTACCTCATGACTTAGTCTTAGAGTCCTCGTTCTTCTGTTTTTACATTTTCTTCCCAGTCATCTGTAAATTGCCCCACAGATGTTCCTTTATTCCTAACATCTCTGTTGAACTCTGTACTTGAATTTTCAACTGCCTACTCCGTCTCCACGTAGATGTCTCATTTTTAACATATCCAGGAATCATATTCTTGGTTCCTGAATAGCCTTTATCAAAAAGACAAGAATAAAATTATTCCTTCTTCATCTCAATAAATGTTGTGCCTTCTAAATCATCTTTGCTAAGTTCTAGAATTCTTCCTCAGTCCCACTCCTTCTCAGCCCTGATCCCAAACCATTAATGGATCAGATTTATACTATATCTTTTTATTCTTTTCAGCTTTATTCATTTCCCTGTGTCTTAGTTGTCATTATTATTTGCCTATATGTGTGAGGTAGCCTCCTGACCAGTCTCCCTGCTTCTACTCTGTCACTCCCACTGTCCATTTTCCTCATACAGAAAACTCTACATTTATTAAACAAATGCTACATGGGAAATATTATACATATTTATACGTATATCACTTATATATATTTCTAAAGATGGCTTATCCCGGTTATAAAGAGATTGTGCTTGAGATAAGGCAATCCCAGTGTGGATCATGGCTGTGCTATGTAGTAGATGTGTGACAGTAACTAAGCTACTTAACCTTTTAAATCTATTTATTCATTTCTAAAATAAAGACAGTAATAGCTCCCACTGCATAGCAGTATTAGTGTGGCCCTTAGTTAACACTTAAATTCAACTACTATTATTTCTGAAAATAATTTTATTGCTGAAAATTATCTACAATTTCTAAGAAGTTTACTTGATTCATTTCTCTTAAAAGTACCTCAATGAAGTATAAAATGCCTATAAGTTCATTGTAATGAAATTTTAAATCTGCTAGAATAGCAGAAAAGTCATCATTCCCCTTGTTTGTAGTCATTGCCCTTATTTCTAACAAATGTATTTTTAGCTTTTGAAAAACAGTGACTTATTCATTGAAACTCAAAAGATAATTCAAGATCTAGAACTTTGACTGCCATTTTCTACTATATAATTTTTTAAAAAATATTTGAAATTTGACCTATCTCATTCATGAAACTTTAAGGTATGTTTGAGTTTCCTCAGGAACATTGTGACCCATTTGTTCTCTGCTTACCCTGCCAGAACTAATCCCAGCTTCTGTTTTTCTGAAGACCCAAAAATTCCAACTGTGAAAACATTATAATATGCCATTTCATTGTACCTGTTTTATAGCCTTTTCTTATGAACTTAATCCAAAACTTAGTCAACCTATTATTCTCAGTAGCTTTATTACTGTTAAAATTTAATCCTGTAATTATAATTAAGCTTGCATTTTTTAATGTTCTGAATAATGATTGTCATTTTGTATAATTGCCTCCAAGTATTTCACTGAATAAAGGCAGTATTCTTTTATTTCTTACCATCACTTATCTTTTTAGGAACTTCCTCTCCCTCTTGATCAGAACTAATTTCATAAATTATCTTATTAATCCTTCCTGTATTCTTCTATCCCAGAGCCACTGAATTGAAGGCACTTGCATATCAGTCTTCAGGGATAAGTTCTGGGATGTGTCATCATTTATTTTGGATGCAGGAGAAACTATTAAGACACTAAATGTACAGCTCTCTCTTACCACCCATCCTCATCTCTATTCTGGGATGGTGCAATGTATAGATTGAAAGTGCTTTGTAAATAACTATTATCAAAAAATAATTCATGAAAGATTTTTTTTCAGGTTATCTTACTTCACATTCTGAGAGCAAGTCAGTAAGTACTCTACAAATTTGCCATCTTTAAGGTCATAGGTCTTAGTATGATTGTACCATTACTAGATAATTCAACATTATTCAAAATGTGGTTTTCCCCTATTCCTAGCTAAAGTCTTAGTCTTAAGAGAAAGAAATTTTTCTAAAAAGGGTTGAGCAAAAGCAATATTTGTTGTTTACTAGTGCTGCCTAGTTCTTATCAACTTGGGAACTATCAACCTTTGTTTGAGATAATAGTTGCTATCCTTATAAAAAATGAAATTAATATAGCATTTCAAAATGTTTTTTGAAAAAAATGATTTTTGAGATGAATTAAAAGTTATGAACTTTTCAAATTTTTAGATTTTTTTTGTTTATTATATTTTCAGGTTGAACAGTTAACAAATGATCTAAAAGAAAAAACAGACAAGTGCAGTGAGCTGCTTCTATCAAAAGAACAGCTTCAGAGAGATGTACAAGAGAGGAATGAAGAAATTGAAAAGTTAGAGTTCAGAGTGAGAGAACTGGAACA
The DNA here is from genome assembly GCF_964194105.1 of Spermophilus citellus. NCBI lineage: Eukaryota > Metazoa > Chordata > Mammalia > Rodentia > Sciuridae > Spermophilus > Spermophilus citellus. The sequence goes on along the minus strand of NW_027672891.1, from coordinate 255,485 downwards.
AGCCTTACTTGTTAGCACAGACAATTTTCAAAAGGTGTGACATTTTGAGTTAACTTTATTAAGTGTTTTAATGAAGAAAAGTTTGATACACAAACATCAGAGCTTGAATAAGAAAGCTTGAGGGTGGGGGCAGATGGGAAAGAGCCTTCATTTTTATCTGAGAAATGCATTTTAAGTGTCAAAAGTTCCTGTTTGACTCTATGAATGTATTCAAGACTGACAGTAACTTTTTGATATTCACTAATGTAGAGTTTGTCCTCCTAACTGGTCAGAGAGAATTGCTACTTATCCAAAAGGAAACACGAACACACACACACACACACACACTCTGAATAATCAGTATTTAATGTCTGAAAATTTGAGAACATTCTTATATATTTAAAGGTAGCGGACCAGAAACAATTTGGAGCCTTAGAAGCTAAAGCAGAATTGTCTCTAGAAGTGCAACTGCAAGCTGAGCGAGATGCTATCGACAGAAAAGAGAAAGAGGTAAGGACTTTTTTTTTTCTTTCGTGTGTGTGTGTGTGTGTGTGTATTAGATGTAGATGGGCAAATATCTTTTGTTTTATTTACTTACATGGTTCTGAGGATTGAACCCAGTGCCTCACACATACTAGGCAAGCGCTCTACCACTTTATTTTTAAATGACAAAATATGTTTTGAGTTATTTTAAAATCAGTTACCTTGAAAATATCATTTGAACAAAATGAAGTTTGTGGTCTAAAACCAAAGTATAGACTTTCTCAATTCAGTGCCTAAATTGATCTTCAAGACAATAAACATGTGAATTGATAAGCTTATGAAGGAAGTTTATTCCAGGTTGAGAGGATAACTAGTGTGAGCACTTTGAAGCAAGAAGAAATTTAGAGAGGGAGAAAGGATAATTTAGCAGGTATGGGCTGAATGAAGAGGACAGTGGAGAAATGTAGTAGTTAGGACAAAAGGCAGCATCTCTTTTCTCCTGTTCGTGCTATGGGCATTGAGTTTTTGCTCCTCTCTACTGTGAATTTGGGTTTGCTTGCTTTCCTTTTTCTTTTTAAACTTTTCCCTGAGAATTGATAGTATTGTTTTACAACATATGAAGCTTGTGCTTAAAAGATTAATAATGAACTAGGAATGGGAATTTAGCTCAATGTGGGTTTGAATCTGCAGCACCACAAAATAATAATAACAAGAAAGTAACTATAAAGTTATCCTGTGTTGCCCTTCTCCCTCCTTCTTAAAGAGAAGGATCCAATTAGGCATGGTGGTGCATGCCTGTAGTCCCTGCTTCTCAGGACTCTGAGGCAGGAGAATGAATCACTTGAGCCAAGGAGGTTAAGGTCAGCCTAGGCAACATAATAATACCCCTGTGAGAACAAGAAAAGAAAATTTACCTTTAGAGCTATAGTAATTTTAACTTTCTTTGTCTACTAGTAGTTTTCCTAAAACATATAATACTCAACATTGTATAGTATTAAATAATTTTAAATGTTTAAAATGTTTTTAATTATGTTTTTGTCTCTTTCCATAGAATTTTTCTCAGAACATTTAAATTTATTTTAACAATTACTTATTTTGCTTAAATATTGTAGAAGTATTTGGTAATAAGTACTTGGAAATCTGTTTACAAAACTAATTTAGACATCAGCTAAAATGACGGTTCAGTGAATTTGTAGTTCAAAGAAGAAAAAAGGAATCCATAGAAATTACTATAGTTGAAATGATCCATGAGAAGGATCGTTTTCCCATTTTTATGTAACATCTGAGAAGTTCTTGTTTATTAAGTTTGGAGTTTTCATGGAAGCAGTGAGCACATTTTTTTTGTGTGTAACTATTTCTGTATATTTGAAAGGAATTAATACTTAATGATTTATCTTAAATACTGAATAATCTCCTCCCCCAAAAAATGAACCTTCACAACTGGATCTAAAAGTAGTGGTAGTTGATTAAGGATACTTGATGTAGCTTACTAGTTGTTTCTCTTCATTTGTGTGTGTGTTCTGGGGCTCAAAGGGCCTCACACAAGCATTCCATCACTGAGTTATTTCCTTAGCCCTAATTCTATACATACACACACACACACACACACACACACACACAGGTTTTTTTGTTTTTGTTTTTGTATTTTGAGATGGAAGCCATTAAGTATAGTGCCAGGCTGACTATAAACTCCAAATTACAGGGTTCAAGCAATCCTCTCACATCAGCTTCCTGAGTAGCTGGAACTACATTCATGTGCCACCATGCCCTATTATTTTTATTATCATTTGAATGTAATATATATCTACTAACACCTTAATTTCCTGAATTAAGTTTCTAATAAACATCTACCTTTTACTCAGGATCATAGTACTAGTAGTACAGAACTATAAGAAACCATAGAGAGAGCATCTGTTAACTGACTTTCAGTTTTTGCAGATAGAGACCCAGAGCCAAAGATGTTGAGTGAATATATACAAATTAAAATAACAGCTGACCTTCATTTACTTGCTTTAAATAACTATAATGAGTATTCTATCAGAACTCACTCCCTTACCTATAACTGAATAATGAGAGGTATGAATGTAGAATTAAAGCATATGTCTTTTAATGAAAATAACTTAAGCATTCTATCCTGAAAACTAGGCAAATGTTTTCAGATATCCTATTGAGTATAAACATAAAGATATCTTTATGTATCATTATAGTTGAGACGTTCAAATACTCCTAAAACCTAGATTTGTATAAAACATTTTTTGAAAGTTCATTAGACTATTTAGAAATGTGGGATGAATAAAAAGAAGAAAACAGCTTCTTATAGGAGAAGGAAATATTGTGGAGACAATAGTTATTTTGAGAAAAGGATCAGTAAGTTTTAGCTCTCTGTAGAACTAATGAGCTCTAGTTTACAGATAGCAATAGTAAATAATAGTTAACTTTGCTGAGGGCTGAGGGCTAGAAAGTATATTAAATGCCTTGTCCCATTAACCCTTAACACTCTCCCTGGGAATAGATTCTGTTCTAAAATCTCCTAATTTGCCAATGTGTGACCTGATCCTCAAGAGAGGTTAGTACTTAGTACAGACAGAAAGAACTGATTCTGGAACCCTATGATGCTATGATGCCAGAACACTGAATATATTTTGCTTGTTAGTGAAAAATGTTAAAGACTGTCATTCAACATTTATTATTAAGCTGTTTCTGAATGTAGAGCACTTTTGTTCAGTTGTGAAATCAACACCAGACTTCAAGGAATATGCTATCTAATTAGTGGAACATATATAAGTTTTTTAACATTTTTTTAAGTTGTTGATGGACCTTTATTTTATTTTTTGATTATATGTGGTGCTGAGAATCGAACACAGTGGCTCACACATGCCAGGCAAATGCTCTACCACTGAGCCACAACCCCAGCCCCTATACTTTTTTTTAAGAGAAAAAAAACACAAAATAAAATAAGACTCAAATAGGTACAAATCAGTGTCATCCAAATAGTCTAGATATCAATTGGTAGATAAGTAAAACAAGTTTAAACCTTTCTAATGTTCTGGTTTGGGTGTTGTTATAAGACAGCCTGAAACTAGAGTCTGCTTGAATAACAAGAATGTTCCATAGTGTCATTTGGAGAAACTAAAGTCTGATGTGATGTCTAAAGTTCAGCTACTTAAAATAAAAAATGTTAGTACTTTAAACCAGTCCTTCTCTGCATATGAATCAGCTGGGGATCTTGTTAAAGTGCAGGTCTTTTTTTTTTAATCTTTTTTTTTTAAATTTTTAGTTGTAGAGAAACTAAATACCTTTTTTTTTTAATGTGGTGCTGAAGATCAAACCCTGTGCCTCACGCATGCTAGGCAAGCGCTCTACCACTGAGCCACAACCTCAGCTTCCAAAATGCAGCTCTTGAGTGCAGCACAACATTCTGTGCATCAAACGTGCTCTCACATGATGCCTATTCTGCTGCTCCAGAGACTACACTTTGAGTAGCAGGGCTTTTAAGACATAGAGCTAAGAATTTGACTACTAAGTGATATTACAAGGAAAAAAAAAGGTCATGTGAGGTGGGGCAGCAATTTTACTTAAATAAATATGTGTATGTTGATTTTATAATACCTTGTCATTAAAATTTGTTATAGAAGAGAATAGGTGTAAATACTGTCATATAACTTTGAAGAAGATACAGTCATCACAATTTTCAATAAACTAACCTTGAAATTATATATGTACAACCACTAAATGTATTTTAGTGTCTACAGAGTTCAATATCAGTGTTACAAAAAAAATTTAAGTAGAGGTCTTAGACATTAGTTATTAGAAACAGGATAAATTATAGTTTAGGACTGGAACTCCCCAGGTTCAAAAGGTGGTTTCACCACATAGTAGACATGTGACCTCAGGACAAGTTACTCCTTGCTGTAACTCCCTTCCTCAGTTCTGAAATGGGGTTAATCATAGAATAGAGCTCCTAAGGTTGTTACAGGCTTTTTAAAAAATAACAATATATAAAGTACTTTGTACCCATGCCTAGCAGTAATTCTCTATAAATAATAGCCATTATTTAGTATTGATACCATTTCTGTTTAAGAAATATTAGGCTGATTTTTTTTCCCTGCTGATTTCTTTTTTTAGGCTGATTTTTAAGGCCTTGCCTTGCCTGTGCTAGAATGATTCTAATTATGTGATGTATCAGTATATAAGCAAGATATGCCCCTTTTCAACTTTAAGGCACTAAATGATTTAAAGTTGGCTCTGAGCCAGTTACTACTAAACACTGCTTCTGCATCTTAGGTTGCTGTTAATGCAACATTTTTGATCATCAAGTAAATATATGTTTATAAATTCATTTATTAAATATTAAGTAGCTGTGAAGCAGTGAGCTAAAGTGATTGCTAATGTCCTCAAACCCATTTTTTTAAATAGAGCAATAATTAGCTCTTAATATTCGTCATCAGGTTCATTTTTTTTTTTTTGGATAACCATCAAAGAGGATTATTTTACTTTTATTACTAATAATCTATCTTCAAAAATTAAATTTCTGTTTTCCTATAAGTAAGAGCTCTCTGGTTTTCTACTAAAATTATTTTGTTAACTTACTCTGCAATTCAGACCTAAGGATCTCTTGACCTTATTGTGTATCTCTGCTTCCATCTGCTTAATCAAACCACAAAGCAGCCAGGGCATTCAATGGATTATAATTAGATATTTGTGGGACTATATTAAGTTAGTTTTATTTGATACTAGAATAACTGAATTAATTCTACAATTTTTCTAAGCCTTTCAATAGCAACTAACTTAATTTTAACTGAATTTAACATAAGAGTTAGCATGTGGACTGCTCCTTTCTGTGACTCTTTCTGCTTAGGGTAGAAAATGTTTCCTGGTGTCCTTCTTTAAGGTGTCTTCTAATTGGGCAAGATGGTTTAAGAATGTGCAGTGTGACAGGCACGGTGGCACACACCTATAATCCCACAACTCAGAAGTCTGAGGCAGGAAGATTGCAAGTTTGAGGCCATCCTCAGCAACTTAGCAAGACCCTAAGCAACTTACTTAGCATGACTCTATCTAAAAACTATAAAATGAAAAAAAGGGCTGGGGATGTGGTTCCATGATAAAGCTCCCTTGGGTTCAGTCCCCAGTGCCAAATCAAAAACAAAATAAACAAACCAAAAAACAAAAACAAAAAAAGAATGTGCAGTGTGAGCATGTCTAGGAACCATACAGGTATGGCTGGCTTAGAAAACCACTTTCCTTTATTCTTATGAATTAAGCATATGTACTTTGTAAAGCAAATACAACATTCTTTTTTTAAAATTTTTTTTAGTTGTAGTTGGACACAATATCTTTATTTTTATGTGGTACTAAGGATCGAACCCAGTGCCTCACATGTGCACAGCAGGCGCTCTACCACTGAGCTACAGCCCCAGCCCCAACATTCTTAATTCTATCTTGACAAACATCTGTGTAAAGATTTTTTTCTTTACTTTTCATAATTTTGATATTAAAGATAACAAACTTAGAAGAACAACTAGAGCAATTTAGAGATGAGCTTGAAAATAAAAATGAAGAAGTTCAGCAACTACATATGCAATTGGAAATACAGAAAAAGGAATCCACTACCCGTCTACAGGAACTTGAACAAGAAAATAAATTATTCAAGGTAACTATTTTAGAAAATTTTTTTTCTATAAAGAGATAATAAGTTTTGCTCCTATGTAGTTATAATAAACATTTACTAAGTCCAGATCTAAATAATACTCACTCAAAGAACACTAGCAAGCAAATAGATTTGCATGGAACTTATTTTCTGTTCATAATTAAATTTTTGAGATCTTTTATGAAAATATTTCAAGAATTATTGATCTACATTATGTCTAATTTTTTTACTTGTACATTGTAGGAAATGTATTTTTTATAAGACTTAATTAAAACAATGTTGTGAAAAATGCCATGTCATGAATACATCCAACTATGATGGTTATTTTTGTCACTAGGATGAAATGGAGAAATTGAGATTTGCCATGAAGGATCCTGAGGCTATCTCTACTCATGACCAGCATATGCTATTTGGGAAATTTGCTCAAATAATACAGGAAAAAGAGGTAGAAATTGATCAAAATGAGCAAATTAGAGACGTTCATCAACAAATTAGACTTACAACAGATAACAAGGTATACTCATTTAAAATTGGTTATTATCTGAAATCTAATATAGTTAAATAGAGTAATTAGCTTTGGATGCCATCTGTTATAGACTTAATTCAGTATTTTATCCTTTCCAATAAAATGTACTAATGTTGACATTTTCCTAATAGAGAATCAAATACTAAAAGCATAAGCCACTTATGTTTAATAGAACTTCCAGAATGATGTTCTAAATAAGGTCTTTGTTTGATGTGATAAGGGAGGTGTTGGTCTATATTGTTGGTCTATTATTGTAACATAATGTGTCTGACAAGCATACAGCTTTTGTGCCTGATCATCTTTAAGTTTTTACCCTAAAATAAAACAAAATTTTAAAATATGAATACATACTTTTCTGTGTTTCCCTTTTTCATTAACTAATAGGATTTTGAAGAAAAAAATGAACTGATAAGGGATCTTGAAGCCCAAATAGAATGTCTGAAGAGTGATCAAGAATGTTTGAAGAAAAATAGAGAAGAAGAAACAGACAAGCTCAATGAAGTGATTGAAAAACTTCAGGAGGAATTGTCATATATTGAACAGAATATGTTGGTGGATACCAGTTCCCCCTCAGAACAAGAGGACAGCTTGAAACATCAGTTAGAAAAGGTTATAGCTGAAAAGCTGGCTTTGGAACAGCAAGTAGAAATCACTAATGAAGAAATGGCCTTCACAAAAAATGTACTTAAAGAAACCAATTTTAAAATGGATCAGCTAACACAAGAATTAGTCAACTTGAAGAGAGAACATGACCCTAAGGAAAAAATCCAAAGTATACCAGATGAAAGTGTTAGCATGACTATAGATGATATCAGCAAAGACCAACCCGAACTGGAAGTAATCCATATTGAAGATGTTCTTAAACCCCCTGAGAACAAGATGTATCTCAGATCTTTTGAAGAAAGCACCAAAGTTTCCAGAAATTTGGAAACGAAACTGCTACAGCTTGAGAGCTCTGTTAGCGCAAAGGACTTAGAACTTATCCAGTGTTATAAACAGATAGAAGACATAAAAGAACAAGGCCAATCTGAAACAGAAATGCTTCAGAAGAAGATCGTAAACCTACAGAAAGTACTTGAGGAGAAAGTAGCTGCTGCTCTTGTAAGTCAAGTCCAACTTGAGGCAGTTCAGGAATATGTGAAATTCTATCAAGATAAAGGAGTAGATTCATCAGAACTTGAAAAGGAAAATATGCAGAATTTAAATCAAATAACAGAAAACAAGATGGAGTCAGATATGTCTGCATTAACCTTGAGAATATCAGACTTAGAAAGACAAGTGATTGAAATGCATACTACTTTGATTTCAAAAAAAGAACAAGTAGAAACTGCAGAGAAAAATGCTTTGGAAAAAGAAAAGAAGCAGATAGAACTGCAGAAGTTATTGGAGGACAGTAAGAAAAAACTTGAAGGAAAAGAAAGGAAAAGAAGCCCTCACGGAGATTTTGTTCTCAAGGTTAGTTTTATATTTGAGTTTTTCACATAAAATACCCTAAGAAACTCTTTTTTTTCCTTTGCTTATTAAGCTGATTGGTAATTTACTAAGTCAAACAGTTCTGCTGACACCTACCAATTTATACATAATGGGATTTTATTTTAAAAAATCATACTGTTCTTAAAGAACTTTAGACAAACTAAAGAATTTGTTTGAGCAAAAAGTGCTACATGCATTGTGCAACACTCAGAACCAGAAGAGATTCAAACAGTTTCACTGTGCAACAGTGGGTGGTATTTAGAGGCAGAACTCACAAATAAAATTCAGAAATTGCTTGATTAGTCATGGCTAGACCTTGTTTGGATGTGATTTGATTGGTTGATTTCCTATGATTGGCTGAAACATAGTTGCCTACTATCATTGGCTGAGACTTAGTAGTTGATTATACTCTGTTCATTTGATTTCCTACCAAGTTACATTGCAGACAAGTAACATTTCTTACACAGAAACTCAAGGTATAGAGACCAGATTAAATTTAACACTATAGGGTCATTTTATTATCACTAGAATAATGGGCCCAAATTATATTTTGTGATCTTCAAACATCTTTATTCAATCAGGGTTGTCATTAATTAGAATAGTTCAAATAAATATGGAAACATTAAATTTAGCAAATGTCCTCTAGAATTTCTGTGGATATTTTCCCCCTTAATGTACCTCTACTAAGTATGTTATGTCATCATCTCTTTTAAGTACCATAGTGCACCCCATAATCATCACCACCACAATAATGTATATTCATGAGTATTCTATACATTCTAATCTTGCACCGAAGACAGTTTATTAATAGATGATTTTTAATTAATACCAGCACAATTTTTTTTTTTTTTGGTTGGGGGAGAGCTTCATAAAATGGTCATACCACAATTTTGCAAAAACAATTTTGGCATAAAATCTGTGAAAGTTACGTAGGTGAGATACAATTATAAAAATATCAAAATATATTCATATTGAATTAATATGAGTAACAAGTTATTAGCTTGGCAAATTTTATGCCTCATAATAGATTTTATTCTTCTTAGGAAAAATTTGTAACTGACCTAAGTCTACTTACAAGATCAGAAATTGCAGTTATTTCTTAGTGTATGACAGACACGACAAATACTTTTTTCCTTCAAGTTCCCTCACTTAATAAACTTACAATTTCAAGTACCAGAAGTTCAGTCTTACCTGCCCCAGAAGATTAATTGATACATTGGGATTTTATGTCTACTTAATTTATATTGGCAAAGGATAATAATTTCATTCACTATACTTCTTCTTCCTAGCTCATTGGAATTGCATATTACTGTAGGTAATAATTATTAAAATATTAATATAACTTTTTAGGTATAACTTATAATAATTATCTTTGAGCTCATATCTTTTGAGGAAAGTAATATAAATATGAAACTTTTGAGTGGCACAAAGAATACTTTTATCAATAATTTATAAATGTTATATATATATAGCATGATTTGTTTTTCATTCCCAGAAAATCTTTCTTATTTCCTTAAGAATACAAAATGATAGTTCTTAAAATGTTTCACTATTTGTTGAAAGAGCATTTATCACTAAAACCCCTAGGCAGTCAGTCTTGGAAAAGCTTCATTAGAATGTGTAAATGCTTTGAACTTAGCTTTTTTTTTTTTAAAAAATGGTGTATTTCTTATGTTTTCTACTGTTATCCAGACAACTACTGAGTTAATAAATGCCAGTGGAGAAAGTGGATTTTTTGAAGAACTTGAGGCTCTTAGAATTGAGTTGGTGGCTACCAAAGAAGAACTTGCCACTTTCAAAGAAAGGACAGAAAAACTTCAAAAAGAGCTTTTGGTAAGACAAGTAACATAACTCCTAATTCATTCATTTCTACCCATCTTAATTCCCTTTCAAAATGTCCTATAGAAACAAGTCCAGAGCCATAACTTAAACTAAATTTACAAGTCTTTTTGAAAAATTCCATTGTTATAAATCTATTCATCATATCCTTGCTTGTTTTGCTAGGAATCTTTATATTAGAAGAATGCTTTTAATCTCTAGTCTTTTAGTAAAGGAAGTGAAAAACTGCTGTTAAAGAGAACTTAAATCCCTTGAGAAACAAAAGTAAAGGCTAATAAAATTATTTCAATTTTGTAGTAACCTGTGACCATACATACATGCGAAAGTATATATGTATTACAGTTTCCAAAGTGATTTTCCTATTATTCTGAGGCAAGTGAACATATAAATGAAATTATACTCTTTCCCTCTCCACTGTAAGTTCTTCATTTGATGTGCAAGATTTTCAACTTAATTTATCTGTGTTTCAGGTAAAAGAGACAAATATGGCATCTCTTCAGAGAGATTTAAGCCAAGTTAAGAATCAACTTGATGAGGAAAAAAAGAAATTATCCCACTTCTTAATAAAAGAGGATAAGTCTGAAGTACCAACAAACAGAAACATCTGCTTAGAGCCACTTCCTATTGAAGTAGGTAAAAACACTGCATCCCAAACGGACCAAATACTCAAGGTCAACATGAGCAACCAGACTCCACAAATTCTTGTTAAAAACGCAGGAATTCAAATTGATATACAGACTAGCTGTTCCTCAGAAAAAGTCTCTGAAATAATTAGGCAATTTACTGAAATAATTGAACACATACAAGAACTTCATGCCGCTGAAATTTTGGATATGGAATCCAGACATATTTCAGAAACTGAAACTTTAAAGAGGGAACATTATGTTGCTGTTGAGTTACTGACAGAGGAGTGTGGTACATTGAAGGCAGTGATACAGTGTCTGAGACCTAAAGAGGTATTTATTTTGTTGTTTTCATGTGGGGGGAGTTTCCACTGTTGTCAACAATCTGTTTTTAAGCAAAAATTTTAAAAGAAATTTGGGAAATATCTCTTCTTTATACTATTAGAATTTAAATTTCCCCATTGTATTAGATAATAGAGTTCTTATGTAAATTTGCAACTTGTTATGGTTCTTAAATAATAACTATCTCTTCTTACTATGGTAAAATCCATAAGGAAAAAATTATAGACTTGTTATAAATCATAGATAGTTTCATTTCAAGTATGCTTAGATTGAGTTTTTTTCTTTTTCTTTCCTTTTTTTTTCTTTTTACAGCATTATAACAGCAAAATAGTTCCTTGGGTTCTGTTTTTATTAAAACAAAAATATTTATGTATGTTGTTTCTTTTTTCTAATTAGGGATCCTTGATACCTGAATTAACGTATTCTAATGCTTACCAAACTAGAGAAATATATTCCAGTGGTAAGTTATATAAAATTCTGGAATGTTTATAGTATTTGATTAAAACGTGTTATTTTTGTTTGGAGAGGGTATGTTTTTTTATTTTTGTTTGTTTGTTTGTTTAACAACAAATGATTGTTTTCTTTATTTTAGATTCTGGATCAGACTGGAGTCAGGGAGTTTATCTTACACAAAATCAGGGATTTGACACAGCATCAGAAGGACGAGGAGAAGAAGGTGAAAATTTAACAGAATCATTTCCAAAGAAAATAAAGGTATATATTTTAATAAACTTAGCCTGTATAATTTCTATGTTGAACATTGTAGTTTATTTAAAGTTATATACTGGATCTCTGAAAAAACTTGTATAGCAAGAAATATTGAAGGAAGGGAGAGAGAGAGGGAGAAAATATGCTGCCCTCCACACCCTCCTTTCTTCCAGGATTAGTGAGTGACCAGATCTTTTTGTCAATTCTCTGTTAACTAGATATTGAGGAAAAAGGATGTTGGAAGTAGCATCCCTGGTTGCTCAAACAAAGTCTAGTACAGTCTACCCATCAAATAGAAGCAAAGAGTAGCACTCACCTCATGCTTCAAATGAAAACAGGCTAAAATAAATGACTTAAAAGAAAAAAAAATCCATGAGAATCTATTTCATTTTATTCCCATATTCCACAGATAATAAAATACAATATATTAAATAATTATGTTATGAAGATTTAAAAAAATAATTTTTATTATTGGTGTTTTTGTTTGCCAAAATTATAAAAGCAGTCTCAAGGAATGGAAGTTTTTCTCACAGTATTTCTTTTGGTCAAATCAGTGGCTAATCATTAAATCTGAAGGAACTTAAGAGATGAAACTGAAGGAACTTAAGAGATGAAAGCTATGGAAATCATAGACCATCTATTGCAATTGACTTAGCTCTCCAAAGGAAGAAGGCATTTAGTAAAGGTGCCTGGAGTTTCTTTTCTGCAGTTGCTTTTCTAAATCTATTTTGCTTCATAATGCTATATTGCTTAATATTTATTTTTCTTTGTAGCTCTCATTTTTTCAGTATTTGGAGGAGTGGTCATAACTTTGGCTTTTGGATTTTGGTTTCTAGGGATTACTGAGAGCTGTTCATAATGAGGGCATGCAGGTGCTTTCTCTTACTGAGTCACCATGTGGTGATGGAGAAGATCATTCTATTCAACAGGTTTCAGAATTTTGGCTAGAAGAGAGAAGAGCTTACCTTAAGATCATCTCATCTCTTAAGGATTTAATTACCAAAATACAAGTGCAAAGGGAATCTGAGGTACCCAAAGAATATTATATTCTATGTAGCATTGTTATTTTTAAGGACAATAATGAACTTTGTAAATTAAATTCTTTTTTATATGAATTTTCACATAAATTATTGTATGTATTTTTGAGTCTGAAAATACATACGTTCTTTTAAATACCTATTTTGGTTAGTGGAATGTTTTAAAAAACATGCTTATTTGAAACCTAACTTTTGTTATTTGTACTCTGCTAGGTTTATGATAATTCTCAATCTCATGAGAGCCTCCCGGACTGGCGAGGGGAATTTCTACTTGCTCTCCAACATGTTTTCTTAAAGGAGCGCAATGTTTTGCTAGCTGCATTTCAGACTGAACTGACAGCTCTAGGTACTAAAGATGCAGTTGGATTATTAAAGTGTTTGGAACAGCGAATACAAGAACAGGTATCAAAACAAAATTTTATTTTAAAGAATACTATTTTTAATAGTAATAAGAAAATCAGTTGCTGATTTGTTTTAGAGTCTTAATTTAAGTATGAAGATTAGCATTTTTAACAGGGGCCACTAGGAGTATTAAGGAGAAGAACATTACCTTTTGTCTTATATTAGAAAGTAAGAAAAACTTAAAATTAATGAGATAGTCCTCAAACGTGGAAAGTTAAAAAGAGCAGTAAAACCTAAAGAAAAGAGAAGGAATAAGATACAGTCACTTCTCATTATTTGCAGTAGTTATATTTTATAAACCTACAAGGAGTCATTGCTCCTGTGGGAAATACAGGAATAGATTATGCAAGCCTCAATCACAATATTTTCACCAACCAGTCAATACATGATCTTATTTTCTGTGTGGTTGTGTTTAAAGAAATCTTATATGGGGAGGGGAGAAGAGATGTATCTCAGTGGTAGAATGCTTGCCTAGCATACTCTTGGCCCTGGCCTCAGTACTCAGTACCATTAAAAAAAGAAAAAAAAATACTTTCTGTGTTGTATATTATTCATTAATGTTTAACACGGCAAAGAGCAATCATACAGAAGCTTATCTAACACAATTTTCTCCTTAAAGCACATCACAGATTTCTTGCACTTAGGAACACCAAGCCCTTCACTTGTGGGCCATTTAAAACCATGAAATCACAAATAAAAAGCACAATATGGAAAAACAAGTTACTAAACAGGACATTTGTGAACAATATGAGAGCTAAAATACAAAGGTAGAGTATGCCCTTGTTTAACTCAGCCAGGAACATGTGCATGAGGAAATTTAAATTTTTTACTACTCTAACTATGTCTGACAAAGCAATACAAGTATTGATTTGAGGGTTACAAAAACTTTTTATCAAGTAGACAAATCTAAAAACACAGGATCCATTAATAATGAGGATTAACTATAATAAAGTATAACCAGTACAATATAGAGGGTAAAACATTAAAAATTGGTTCCTTGAAAATGCTAATAAGAAAAATCTTTTCTGGAGAATTCATTATGATTTTTAAATGTTATAAATGAAGATGAGATCATAATTAAACATGCAACAAATAAAATAACAAAATATTATAAATTATTTTATTTATAAAAATTAAAAAAATGAGGTGAAATTTTTAAAAAATCACTTATCAAAATTCATGCAGGAAGAAATAAAATACCTGAAAAGACCTACAACAGAATCAAATCAGTAGTTAAAAATCTTCTCACAGGGCTGGGGTTGCAACTCAGTGTATATTGATGGATTAGATCCTTAGCACCACATATAAATAAATTAATTAAAGGTTTTTGGGCTGGGGATGTGGCTCAAGCGGTAGCGCGCTCGCCTGGCATGTGTGCAGCCTGGGTTTGATCCTCAGCACCACATACAAACAAAGATGTTGTGTCCGCCGAGAACTAAAAAATAAATATTAAAAATTCTTTCTCTCTCTCTCTCTCTCCCCCCTCTCTCACTCTCTCTTTAAAAAACAAAAAGTTAAAGGTTTTGTGTCCATCTACAACTAAAACAAAATTTTTTCAAATCTTCTCACAATACTTAGTACCCAGGACTTGATTTTTTTAAATATATTATCCATTAAAAAGAATTAGGAATCCTTTTGAATCTGGTGATTCCAAGAATAGAGTAGGAAGACAATAAGGTAAACCTGGAATCCCTCATTTTGCCAGCATGTAAAGAATTATTCAAAGAAATAAGGGAATATGACAGAAGGTCACAGAAGCCTGTTGAAGGTTCCCTCACTGGCCAAAGTTAGAAAATTAAAAGATCAAACAAAATGAAAGTGACAGATTTTAAAGTTAAGAGTAAAATAAGAATTCATGAGCTCATATAGATGGATATATATTATCACAGTTGAATGCCAGCTATTAAATGTAGAAGGAACAAAGGAATTATAAGATCATACTTTATTCAACAATATAGTAACAATCAATTCAGCAATAATCAACAGTGGATGCTAAAACTAATGTGAAAAAGTTGATAAGAAAAGTAAAATTCCTAAAAGAGCATTTTTAACTACAAAAGGAAAAACAGTAACTTTACACTGGAGAAACCTTGCAAACCCCACCCAAATGATCAGAATCAATATTACCAGTAATGAGGAAAGAAAGACATCGAGTACTTCCTAATACGAAGGAATTAATTTGTTGTACTTCTATGAAATGCATAATCAGAATCCACTTGGGGAAATATGAGACCACAACCAACTGAGGCCACCATGCATCTATTAGACTGGGCACAATAAAAAATAGTGACTCCACCAAGTGCTGGTAAAGAGGGAGAGAAACTGCATGTCACATACATTGCTGGTAAGCAGTGTAAAGTAGGACTGCTACTCTGGAAACTAAATCTGGCAGTGTCTTGTAAAGGTAAACGTACATCTGTTACACAGCGTAGCAGTCACACTTGTAGATATTTAATCAACAGAAATGAAAACTTGTTTCTATTTATGAACCTATTTATGAATGTTCACAGTAATTTTCTTTGTAATAATCAAATACTTGAAACAACCCAGATGTCTTCCAGTAAGTGAATGGATGGAGAAACTGTGATATATTCATACAATGAAATACTATTCACCAATTAAAAAAGGAACAATCAATACCCTAAACTTCCTGTGTGTTATGTAACTTCTAAAAATGACAAAATTATAGTGATAGAGAACATATCAGTAGTTGCCAGAGGTTAGGATTAGGGAGAGAGGGTAGGACTACAGAGTAGTCTCCGTGGTGATTGAAATAATTTGTACCCTTATTGTGGTACATATATATGAACCTGTTCAAGTGATGAAATTTCATAGTACTGTATGCCAAGAGAAAAAATGAGTACATGTAAACAAATGAAATTTTATTAAAACCTATAGTTTAAATAAAATTTTATCCATGTCAGTTTCTTAGTTTTGATAATGTGCTCTGATTATATAAGCTATTATTGGGGAAAGCTGGCTGAACCCCTCAAGTAGTTTGACTTACATTAGTCCAAAAAAGTTTTTTTTAAATTAATGGACATGTAACAAAATAACCTGTCTGTACTCTTTAAAAAATTTAAGATCACAAAAGACAAAGGAATGAATCACTTTTTTTTTCTTAAAGAACTTTTGGCAAAATTTGAATAAACTCTCTATACCAGATAATATTATGATAAGTTAATTACTCTTTTGATCATTGTACTGCAGTTATGTAAAAGAATGCTCTTATTTTTAGGAAATACACTACAGTATTTAGAGGTAAAGAAGCATCTATCTGCAAGAAATCTTCCCACATTTTAGACAAGAAAAATAATGAAATTTTTAAAAGAAAAAAAACTTTAGCATGTGTGGTTCATTTATTCTTCAGACTTCTGGTTGTTAATTTTATTATCTTTACAACTCTCTTCACTTGATTTTTTCTTTTCCTTTGTTACAAAAAGGGTATTGAATATCAAGCAGCTATGGAATATCTCCAAAAAATAGACAGAAGAAGCTTATTATCTGAAATTGAAGTACTACATGCTCAAATTAATGACAAGAAAATGACCTTGAAAAGAGAACAAGAAAATGATAAACCAAACCTAGGTATGTTACAAAACAGACTCATATAATTACACAAATGGGTGAAAATATTTCACTTTACATTATTATTACTCAGTTAAAACATTTCCTTTTAGTGGTATTGATTTCTCATTTTCATAACATTAATTATATTGATTACTGTAGTGGCTAGAGGACTGTCAAATTGGTTTTGAACAACTGTATCTAATTTTAAATACAGTAGCCTTACCTTGACCAAGTTAAACAAATTAATTTCATGGTCTCTTTTTGTTTGTTTGTTTGTTTTAATTAGTTATACATGACAGTAGAATTCATTTATGCACTTTGATATATCATGCATAGATGGGATATAATTTCTCATTTTTCTGAGTATACATGTTGAAGAATCATATTGGTCATGTAGTCACATATATACATACAGTAATAATATCTGTTTCATTCTACTATCTTTCCTATCCCCAAATTTCCTCCCCTCTTCTCCCATCACTTCCCTCTACCTAATCTAAGGTAACCCTATTCTTTCCTACTAACCCCCACCTTATTGTGAATTAGCATTCACAAATTAGAGAAAACATTTGGCCTTTAGTTTTATGGGATTGGCTTATTTTGCTTACCATGATATTCTCCTACTCCAACCATTTTCTGGCAAATGCCATAATTTCGCTCTTCTTTAAAGCTCTGAGTAATATTCCATTGAGTATATATACCACATTTTCTTTATCCATTCATCTGTTGATTGACACCTAGGTTGGTTCCATAGATAAGCTATTGTGAATTGAGCTGCTATAAACATTGATACAGCTGCACCACTATAGTGTGCTGATTTTAAGTCCTTTGGGTATATAAACCAAGGAATGGGGTAGCTGGGTCAAAGGGTGGTTCCATTCCCAGTTTTCTGAGGAATCTCCATACTGCTTTCCATAGTGGTTGCACCAATTTGCAGTCCCTCCAGCAATGTATGAGTGTATGCCTTTTCCACCACATCCTCGCCAACATTTGTTGTTGCCTGTATTCTTGATGATTGATTGCCATTCTGACAGGAGTAAGATGAAATCTTAGAGTAGTTTTGATTTGCATTTCTCTAATTGCTAGAGATGTTGAACTCTCTTAAAGCTGTACATTAAGAAAGGTGTTTTACATACTAGAGGATAACTACCTAAAGGAAAAGGAAATCCATAATGAAAGTAGCCATTTCTTTTTTAATCCCTCTTTTTAAAAATTTAACTATAACAACATACAGAAAAGTGAACAATTCAACTCTTCAGTATGACATTATTTTTTAAAATTTTTTTAATATTTATTTTTTAGTTGTAGTTGGACTTAATACCTTTTTTTAAATTTATTTATTTTTATGTGGTGCTGAGGATTGAACCCAGGGCCTCGCACATGCTAGGCGAGCACTCTACTGCTGAGCCACAACTCCAGCCCCAGTATAACATTATTATATGAATGTCTGTGGAGGAGACATTGCTTGTGTTAAGAAGTAGAACATTGCCCACGTCCTAAAGCCGCCCCCTCTTTAGTAACTTAGAGGTTATCCTGATTTTTCTTTAGTTTTATTACTAATTTATATATTCCAAAATCATATATGTTAGTTTTTCTATTTTTGAACTTTATCTGTATATTTTATGTCTTCTGTCACCTTCCTGAATTATCCCAACTTACTGCATTTATCTATAGTTCATTTTTGTTACCATATAGAATTCTCTTGTTTGGATATTCTACAACTTATATAATATTTCATTCTGTGGTTGATTAGATTTGGATTGTTTCTGCTTTTTAGCTATTAGAGTCAATGCTGCTGTGGACACTGTTGCAAAGTGTTTCTAATGCAGTTGTGCTTATGTCTTTCTAGGAGTGAAATTGCTGGGTCATAGGATTCATATCTTTAAATTTATTAGAGAACACCAAACTATTTTAAAGAGTAGTTTTGTTAGGGGCTGCGGTTGTGGCTCACAGGTAGAGTGCTCACCTAGCACATTGGAGGCCCTGGGTTTGATCCTCAGCACCACATAAAAATAAATAAAATAAAGATATTGTGCCCAACTACAACTAAAAAATAAATATTTTTTTAAAAAGTAGTTTTGTCAATTTGTGCATGCACTAGCAGTATGTGAGAGTTATGTTATATACAACTTTGCCAACTTTCCAATCTGTTTGGTGTGCAGTACATAATTGTAGTTTTAATTGATTTTAATTATTCAAGTGGCTTAGTGCTTTGTCATATGATTATCAACTATTTGGATTATTGTTTTTGTGATACACTTGCTTGGATCTTTTCCCCACTTTCTGATAAAAGTCTATTTAATTTAACTATAAATGGAAATCGTTATTAAATTCTTATCGTATCTATTGAGGACACATGCATCTTTAGTAACTGTTTCATGTAGTGATGATAGAAACACCTGTGCTTTTGCAGACTTTAAAATCACAACACAAGCTCAAAATTTGTCATTGAAAAGCTGAATCATGTTAAAATTCTTCAGAGAAAACAGGTATAATAAGTTAAATTAAACATATCCCTGTAGACAAAGGCTTAATTGAAAAGTTTTAAAGGTAATTAATATTGTTTATATAGAATGCTATTGAAGTCTTATCTCTGTAGATTCATGTTTATATGTGTAAATTATTAACCTCTACCCCTAAGAAATAGTTTTAAAAGCTAAATTAACATGATTATCATCTAAAGTCAATGTTATGTCCTTCTTGTAATATCATTCTTACTAATTGTAATGTCTATTGATGAACTTTGCTAGAATATTAAGTAAAAACTTTTCTTATTAAATATGTAGTGTTACATATTTATGGTGGGATAGAAAAACAAGAGAGTAAAAATCACATCTTGAGTCACATAAATCCTAAAATAATGACTATTTAACACCCAAGTAAATATGTCTACAGACCTTTTCAATGTCCATATGTACATAAGTATATTTTTTGTCATAAAAACAGGATCCTGATGCATATTTTGTAACCTGTTCTTATTTAACATGTATAAGATTTTAGTTCGGGGATTGAACTCAACCACTGAGCCCTCTTTTATATTTTATGTAAAGACAGAGTCTCACTGAGTTGCTTATCACCTCACCATTCCTGAGGCTGGCTTTGAACTCATGATCCTCCTGCGCCACTAGGATTACAGGCTTTCACCACACACCTGGCCGAGATTTAAATTCTTGAGTTTGTTTTCATTGTAACAAATGTGTATTATGGAGGTTTTGGTTCGTTTTTATTGAAACAAACAAGATCTCAACTGGAGATTGGACTTCCATTTCTGGAACAATTATAAAAGTAAAGTTCCTAAGGACTGTCTGCAAAGAGAGGCTGAACAAAAGAAGCAACCATTATAGTCATAGATACATGAATGACTCCTACAAGTACTATGTGCGATTTTCAAAAGTTCTTGGAGGGCTGGGGTTGTGGCTAACTGTGTGAGGCACTGGGTTCAATCCCCAGTACCACATAAAAATAAATAAATAAAAGTATTGTGTCCATCTACAACTAAAATTAATAAATAAATAAATTGTTTTTTTTTATTTTTTTATATATTTTAGTTTTAGGTGGACACAATATCTTTCATGATTGAAGACTAATGTGGGAAGGTGCTCTGAGGTAATGCATAGTAGAAAGTGGTGAGGCATACAGATACTGGTGAGGAAGAGGATTGATCACTTAGTACAACCATTATCCCTACTACTGCCTGGTGCTTTTAAGAGTGATCCAAAAAAAAAAATCCTAACAATGATCTTTTACTTTTCTTTCCTCAAAAACATACCTGAAGTGTCATACTTGATAACAGAAGTGGATTTTCTATTCATTATGAGAAAACTTCTTTACCCTGTCTTCCTTTAGTTCACTTCTGATCCAGAGATTTTGAATCATTTTAGTTTGAATTGTATTCAGTCTACTTTTACAGGTTTTTTTTTTAACTTTTATTAATGATTCTCTTTTCCTACTAGTCCCACAAACTGTGGACTAATATCAGATTGAGTTAGTAGTTATCTCTTCATTCATTCATTCAAAAAATTCATGTGTTTAACACAAGTAACTTGTAGTACTAGGAAACTCTCATTATTATAGTTGAAGTCTGTTTGTTGGTTAAAGGTTTGTTTTGTTTTAAGCGTCCAAATTTCACAAGACCCAGAATCTGAAGACCAAAATATTTTTTAGGATATACTAAAAATATATAGAACTTCAACCTTTAGAACACTTTATATTAGCATGAGTCTTGATTCCTTGCTTTAGAACCACTCTTGATGACTTATAAGTATAGTCAAAATCTCTTTAAAAA
Source organism: Spermophilus citellus (assembly GCF_964194105.1). NCBI lineage: Eukaryota > Metazoa > Chordata > Mammalia > Rodentia > Sciuridae > Spermophilus > Spermophilus citellus. Next base: position 234,568 of record NW_027672891.1, on the reverse strand, counting down.
TCAGTTGAACTATAAATAAGACGTTTAAGGAACAAAGGGCATTTTTTCTGATGGAGAGTTAAGAGTAATCTTTTTGTTATCTATATCAGCTAATTTATATAGAACAATCTAATTTAAAATCATGCAAAATGTCTTGTTTTTCTCTTACAGGTTCAACTACTACATTTCATAGTGGTATGAGAAGATAATACTTTAAAAACATCAAAAGTTGAAGTGATTTTAAACAAATTCTCTTTTGTAAATCGAAGATTCTTTTGTGCTTTTATATTGTGAATATTTAATGGGACCAAAACAAACACAGCTTATGATTGTATCAGATCTCTTGCACATGAAAACAAACTGGAATTTGTACATACAAGCATTGTGTATGTATTCATGCACAATAATCACTAAATTACATGTATATTTGCAGAATGTTAATTTAAATGATTAAATTATAAACCTTGTGTATTTATCAAATGGGTGAAAAGATTAAACTTTTGCCGATATGATACTGCTGAATGTGTAGCTTGCGGTGTCCTACACTTTTCATTTAAGGCTACTGAAATTACATGTTTCTGCCTAATATATTTGCTACTGGTGATGAAGACAGAAGATATCACTTGTAGACACCTATTTTTGTATAATGGTAGAAGTTTTGAATTTTATGGGGTATTTTGTCAAAGCACTGAAAATAAAAATGACTTCACCATTTTCACCACACTGTATTTGAAACTTCTTCATTTTTAACTGAGCCATATAGTTCCTGGTGCATATCCTCATAAATTACTTATCTTAAATACGCAAGACCTTAGGATTCAAACAGAAAGTTGTCCTCATATAATTGTATATTAGGGTTTTCTATGAAGGTTTTCCCTCTGCCTTTCCATCAACTTATATCTAAGGATAATATTTCTTAAAAGCCATATTTATTCAATTACATTTGGTTTTACATGTATCTAACGGTATGTCTTTACAATCTGTGGCCCACTATGACACAAAAATCATTTAGCTCAAATAATCTAAATTTATTAATTAGATTTCAGCAGAATGAAACAGAATTCCTGCTGTCCAACACAATTCAGAGTGGGAAGCTGTCACAGATGATGTTTCTTTATCTAGAGTGTTCCAATAACATGGCAACTCGCTAAAACAGGAATTGTATTTGTTGCTGATGTCTGGAGGATTTTGATGTCCTATGATTTAGATCAACACAAATAAGCATAGTAACGAGTTGTACATTCTTGGAAGTTTCAATATTAGCAGCTGGGCTTCAGTATGAGGATTTCTAAACATAGCAAAAGTATCCTAAAACAGCTAGTGGAAGTGGAGGAGAGTTGTGGGTAAGAACCAGAAGCTAAAATGATTTCCATTCAGGACTATTTTGTTGTAGACACATGACAAAAGCAGATGGACATAAGGGGAGGGAGGGGAAAAGAGAGGAGGGAGCAAGAGGGATAGGAATGATGGTGGAATGAGTTAGACATCATTACCCTAAGTACATGTATAAGACATGAATGGTGTGAAAATACTTTGTGTATAACCAGTGTCTTGAAAAAATGTGTTCTACATGTGTAATATAAAATGAATTGCATTCTGCCATCATGTATAACAAATCAGAATAAATTTTAAAAAATTAAAAAAAGAGCAGATGGACAAGTACTTAGCAACAGCAGTTCTCAATAGTCTGTAGTTTAAAAACTAAATCTGCAGTGCTCCCCTAGCATACACAAGGCCCTAGTTTCAAGCCATAACACCATAAAGCAAAACTGAAATCAAACTTCACTAACAGAGCACCTTTGCCTAGGGTTCTTAACTTTTTTTCTTTTTTAAGTTGTCAATGGACCTTTATTTTACATATTTATATGAGGTGCTAAGAATCAAACCCAGTGCCTCACACATGCTAGGCAAAGTGCTCTACCACTGAGCTCTACCCTGACCCACCAACTCATGCTTATTACATAGTAAATCCCAGCTCCTGACCACTGACAGGAGCACTGACATGGATCTCTTTAGCCGTCTGCCAAAGCTATCAATCCTGATTTTCAGAATGCTTTTAAAGACAATATATATATATATATATATATATATATATATATATATATATATACACACATACATATGATTCCAAAGAAAACCAATTATACACAAATAATTACTAAACTTTTCAAGTTGTGATATAGTACATATTAAAACATTAAAGTGTACTATAAGCCACCTATAATCCCAGCTGCCCAGATCCACCCACACCAACCTACCCAGAATCCCTGCTCTCAGTGGTCCTGATTTACTCCTCCACAAGCAGGGCAGACACCACCAGAGTCTAGCCTTTGGTGCAGGACTTCCCCTTCCAACCAGCAGACTACCACAGGAGGTCAAGCCCAGCGGCCCAGACCCACCCATTCCAACTTAAGCAGGACCCAGATCCAGGATGTAGTAGCATTTATTGAGGACACCAGAAGGGTCTGGAAGCCCAACATCAAGGTGAGGTGAAGACATTCTGCACAGGTATGACAAAAATATAGAAAAGAAACTGTAACATCTCAGATCCACACTGCAAGAAAAGCAGACACATATAGACAACATAAAAAAACAAGGGAAGAAAGTGCCCCCAAACAAACCAGGATGCTATAATATCAGAACCCATAATATCAGTGAAGTTGATGAAATGTCAGAGAAGCAGTTCAGAGATTCATAATTAAAATAATCTTGGGTTGAGGATGTGGCTCAAGCAGTAGCGCGCTCGCCTGGCATGCGTGCGGCCCAGGTTTGATCCTCAGCACCACATACAAACAAAGATGTTGTGTCTGCCGAAAACTAAAAAATAAATATTAAGATAATTCTCTCTCTCTCTCTCTCTCTCTCTCTCTCTCAAAAAAATAAATAAATAAATAAAATAATCTTTGAATTAAAGAATGACCTAAATGAGCAAATACAAGCAAAAATTGATCCTTCCAACAATGAGATAAGAGCAAATACAAGTAGCAAAATATTACTCCGAGAGAGAGACACTCTGGGGGGGGGGGGAAACAGAAATCCTTCAAATGAAGGATACAATAAATCAAAAAACTCAATAGAAAGCATAACCAACAGACTAGATCACTTGGAAGAAACATCAGATAATGAAGACAAAGAATACAATCTAGAAAATAAAATTGATCACACAGTGAAGAAAGAAACCATGAATAGAATATCTAAGAATTATGGGACAGCATCAAAAGATCAAATCTAAGAGTCATTGGGATAAAGGAAGGGACAGAGTTTCAAGCCAAAGGAATGCACAATCTCTACAATGAGATAATATCAGAAAATTTCCCAATCATGAAAAACAAATTGGAAAACCAAATACAAGAGGTTACAGGACACCAAATGTACAAAATTACAACAGTTCTACACCAAGGCATACTATAATAAAAATGCCTAGCATACAGAATAAGGATAGAATCTTAAAAGCTGCAAGAGAGGGGAATCAGATCACATATAGGGGGAGACCAACCCATATCAGCAGATTTTTCAACCCAGACCTCAAAGCCAGGAGATTGTACAACATACACCAAGCTCTGAAAGAAAATGGATGCCAACCAAGAATCTTATATCCAGGCAAACCTAAGCTTTAGATTTGATGATAAAATAAAAACCTTCCGTGATACACAAAAGTTAAAAGAATTTACAACTAGAAAACCTGCACTACAGAACATCCTCAGCAAAATATTCCAAGAACAGGAAATTAAAAACAATGATGAAAATTAGCAGAGGGAGGGATTACAGTAAAGGAAAATCTAATCAGAGGAGAAACCACAAGTCACATTAAATACTAAAAATAAACAAAAATGGCTGAGAATACAAATCATGTCTCAGTAATAACCCTGAATGTTACTGGCCTAAACTCAACAATCAATTATCACTTTACAGAATGTATACACACAACTCCGGTGCATAAGCAGGACTGGTGGTTCTTTTATATCTGTAGGAATATTTCAAAATTATTCACCATTTTCTTTTCTGAAAGAAGTCTGACATGCAGAAATTTGGAGGGAGTGTTCAGTGAGTGTTTTAGGGAGAATTTTCTTTTTGAAGATCACAAAGCCTTTAAAACCCTCTCCTAAAAGAGATTTCTCTTCTAATTCTCAAGACCAGAGTGCCTTCTTTAATTACCCTCAGTTCTGTAAGCCACTGTCCTTGAGGTGCTGAGGATTGTTCTGCACTTATCTTCTGAACTTTGTCCAGAATGTTCTGTTTATGGACATGTTGCTCTGCACTGATCCCTTTTCAGGCTTTAACTTCCTTGATTGTCCTCTCCCTTTCCAGTTCTCTTTAGATGCAGGGACACTGTTTCCCCCTTGAGTCTTCCAAAAACATTCCATATTTTCAGACTATACATCCTTTAACATTTTGAAAAAAAAATTCCCTATTTTGGGACAATGTACCTCTACCCACATCTGTGACTCTCAGCTAGTAGGCCTGGGAAGTGCTGGAGGCTCCCAATCTCTCCATTGTTGCCTTTCAAGGGAATTCACCCAATACCTGCTAGGACATGGCTACCTCAGAATACTGAAATCTTTCCAGAGCTCTAGAAAGATATCTGAGATGCTTCTCTTTCAGGCAAAAATTCATCCATTTCTGGGGAATGGGTTCTCCATCTTAGTCATTTTCAATCTATGGAAACTTAACTTTCATGAGATTCTCTTCAACCTTGATTTCCCAGCCTCTCTTCATAACTTTGCAGAATTTCCAAGGATCCTGGGACAGAATATTTACTGTTAGAAATTATGAAGATGTCTAAAAATAGCTCTCACACTGTCCATAGATAGTAAATAGGATCTGTGTATTAAACAACCAGTGCTTACTTTCCTGTGGTTCAAGATGATTTTCATACCTTTTCTTCAAATTTCTTTTTCTTTCACTTTGTTATTTTAGTATCTCTTTTTTTACTTCAGAAAAACAAAAAGTAATTCACTTTTAGTATTTCATTATATTTTTCATTTATTTGATTGGCCTTATCTCCTCCTCCATTTGGGAAGATAAAAGCTTAAAAAAACAGTCATGCACTCAACTTGTCCCCACCAAGTCTATGAACCTGTCTCCATCTCCTGAGTTCTCCCGCTTCCCCCATTGTCATGAACTGCATGACCATTAATTCAGAAAACTGGACAAGGGGCAATGGGAGATTAGAAAATAAAGCACACACACAAATAGAGAAAAACCTGGGATATCCCATGAACACCACACTCAGATGGAGTGCAATGACACGAGTCATATCAACACATTTATTATGTAAGTTTTTATCATAGAAAGCGATATTGTGGGGAAGTCTCTCCAAAACAAGCAGAGCCAAGGTCATGAGTATGAGCAGCCTAATTATGATTATCAGCTTGTGCCCGTAACTTTCTACCCCAAGCAGCTGGCATCTTAAACCCAAGGTTAAGAACATAATATTTCTGACTGGCATAGAACCCACAATTGCACAGGTTGTTACCATAGCAACTGGGCTATCTCCATGGGCACTTTTGCACCAAGAATTCTCCAGAGGGCCATCACCTCTGTTACAGGACAATTTCAATACTCATAATTTGGTTGCCACTCCCGACACCCGATCTTAAAGAAAAGCATTCTCTCCTCCTATCTGGTCCTCTTTTTCTATATTTCTCACTTCCTAAGATTTCCCGCATTCAGTCATCTTCTGTAATCCTGCAGCATCCAATCTTTCCCCCTGTCCTGGATCATTCCAAGCATGAAGTATACTATGGAGTTGCCCATCCTAAAAAAGACCTCATCAGATCATCAGCTCCAGCCTCTACTGCCCTTCCCAGCTGGATTTTTTCATAAACAAGTGGTCTGCACTTAACCTCTCCCTTCTTCACCTCTTCATAAACAGACCAACAACTCCATAAACCCCAATAACTCCAACAAATTGCTCCCAACAAGGTCACTAGCAATCTCTGTGCTGTCAAGTAAGTCATAAACCTTACCTTATCTTTTTCAAGCTGTCAGCACCATTCAAAATAGCTGCCCCCTCCCTCCAACTTGTAATGTTCTTTGCTCTTGACTCCTGTGACTTCATGTTCTCTGGCCATCCCATGCCAGCTTGGATGGTTTGGGGTTTTGTGTTTTCTTCTTTTTCTGGGATGACAGAGGGAGACAGACTCCTCATTTTCTATTTAACCACTCAAATTGAGGATACTTTGGCACTCAGAACTTGCCTATCTTTTCTCTAACTTCCCACTGTTTGGATTTCGATTTTTTTTTGTTTGTTTGTTCAACTGCTTATGTAGCTTTCTTGCTTACACATTCCCATGAATGTCAAACTGAACTTGTCTAAATCACAGCACTGTTTGCTCACCTATGTTCCTCAACAGGTTCCTCTTTTTTCATGCTTCCCCTTCTGGTTAATGGTCCTGCCATCAATAAGTTCCATAGTTTTATTTCCCAAACCTACCCATCTTAATCACCATGGCATGAGTCCCAGCCACCATCATCTCTCATCTGGGCTCAGCTTCTACTCTCACTCCTTTCCAGTTTTTTAAAGAAATAAAGTTGGAGAAAATTGACCGCATCAATATTTAAAATTGGAGAAAAGTTGCAACAACTGTATTTAAGCAGGGCTGTAGGAATGAGGGATAAGGAGATGCAGTTCAAAAACATGTATTTACCTGGTAGGATACACAGACTTCAACATAACTGAACCAGTGAAAAGTGGGAAAGAACCATGCGGAAGGAATCCGGGTGATAGGAAACAAGTGGGAAAGAAGTGGAGGCCAGGGTTTTTGTTTGAGACAGGATCTCATGAAGCTGCTGATGGCCTTGCTAAGTTGCTCAGACTGGCTCTCAAATCTGGAATCTTCCTGCCTTACCCTCCCAGGTTTCTGGGATTACAGGTATATACAAAAAAGTGATCCGAACCTACAAGAGGCCAGGTTTTGAATTGAAGTCTTAGTTGTTGGATTTGTTGAGCTGTAGGATCATCAAATGTCTATTTCTTTTTTAATGAATATTAATTATACAGAATAATGTATTTCATTGTGGCATATTTGTACATGTGTATTATGTACTTTGATCATTTTTACCCCCCGCATAACTCCCACTACCCTCCCCACACACTTTACCCTGGGCGCATTCCTCTTCTCTGACAATCTCCCTTCTAATTCCATGTTGTCTTTTATCCCCTGGATTCCATATATGAAAGAAAACATGATACTAGACTTCCCAAGTCTGACATTTTGTTAAACAGGATGATCACCACTTCCATCCATGTTCCTACAGATGACATGATTTCATTTTCCTTTATGGTTGAATTATACTCCATTTTATAAATATACCACATCTTCTTTCTGCATTCACCTAATGATGAATGCCTGTGCTCATTCCATAGCTTGGCTATTATGAATTTTTCCACAGTAAATATGGGTATGTCTGTAATATATAGACTTAATTCAGGTGTATACCCAGGAGTGTTATAGCTGGATCAGATAGTAGTCCTATTTTTTTTTTTTTGAGGAAGCTCCATATTGATTTCTATATGGCTGCCTAGCTTATATTCCTACCAATAGTACATACAGGTATCTTTTTTTCCTCTGAGTACTCACCAGAATTAACTGGTTTCCTTTTTTTTCTTAATTCTTTTTTTTTTTAAGTTCTTGGTAGCCATTCTGACTAAAGTAAGATAGAATCCCAATGCAATTTTGATTTGCATTCTCCTGATGTCTATAGATGTTAAACAGTTTTTCATATGATTACTAGTCATTTGTACTTCTTTTATGAAATGTCTGTTCCATTTGATGAAATGGATATGTTTGGAGGTGGTTGTATATACACAACTAGAACCAAGACTTGAAGACTAAATGTATAGACTTTGGAATCATCCATTACAGGTTATACCTGAAGTTATGAAGATAGATGAAATCACCAAGGAAAAAAGTACCCATGGAAAAATAAGTGTCAATCCTGCTTGTCAGCCTCAGGTTGACTTCTTGTACTTCCCATCTAGTCTCTGTCTAGAGCCAAGCATTCATTCCTCTTCTCTTCACAGCTCTGCACCATCTTCATTTACCCCAGTCACTCCCTTCTCAGGATACACACAAAAGGAAGCACAGTGCCCCATGTCTTTTTCAGTCTTGTTGTTCACAATGATAAGCACCTACGTCCACCTTCTTATTAAAGGTTTTGTGGCTGAACATTTTGACCCTTGATAATCTTCAGTTATCGGGAGCCAGCAAGAGAGTACAACACTTGACAAACAAATACAGTCACACCTCCCCACCCTAGTGATTACTTATCTGACATTCTAGTGGATGGCCCATGAAGCCAAGAATCCCAAAGCAGCAAATAAAACCTTTCAGCCATCTACTTAGAATTCTCCTTCCAACCATCCTGGTAGAATTACAACATGGAGGAGGCACCAAAACTGGAGTCTGTTTTTTCACTTCTATTTTTCTTGTTGTTGTTCTTTTTTAGATATACATGACAGTAGAGTATTTTTGACGTACATATACATGGAGTAAAACTATTCTAATTAGGATCAGATTCTAGTGATTGAACATAATGTGTAGTTACATTGGTCGTGTATATTCATATATGAACATAGGAAAGTTACCTATACTTCTAACGAGGTTGGTTTTTCTGACCATGGCTGTTAACTCTTTTTTTTTTTGCATATTTTAATGTCTTTATTTACTTTTGTATTTTGGTATTTTATCCAAAAATTCCGGAAGAAATTTACATAAATGAATATACACAGAAAAATCGAGGCAAATTTGTTATTGGTATAAAGAGAATTCTTATCAATTGAGAATTATAAAATTTCAATTGAAATATTAACTTAAAATTGTAAAATTTACATGCCTTTTTGTGCAATGACATGTAATTAAGCATTTATTTTCCCCACCCTCCTCCCCCCCCTCCTCCATAATCTTTTTTTTTAAATTTTTTTATTAGTTGCTCAAAACATTACAATGATCTTAACATATCATACATTTGATTCAAATGGGGTACATAATCTCATTTTTCCACGTGTACAGATTGCAGGATCACATTGGTTATACAGCCACGTTTATACAGACTGCCATACTAGTGTCTATTGTATTGTGCTGCCCTTCTTATCCCCTGTCCCCTCCCATTCCCTCCCATCACCTCTTTCTACCCAATCTACTGTGACATGTTTCTCTCTTTTTTCTTGCCCCTCACACCATCTTATATGTAATTTTGCATAACCATGAGGATCTCCTACCATCTTCCGTGCAATTCCCATTCTCTCTCCCATTTCCACGCACCTCTCGTCCCTATTTAATGAACTGTATGAAAGTCCTACATATAATGTTCTGTCCTGGTGTTTTGGGAGAAGGAAGAAAATTAGGTTCCTTTATTGTCATTGTTATAATCTGTTACGAATATTAGCAATTGCCCTCAATGTAATGGTACTGCACAGTTGATCTAAAATTCTAGCTGGTGGTTGGATAAGTTCTAGACAAACAACTATTAGAAATGTGTGTTAATGAAATGGTTACCAGATTGAAATAAATCTAGATAAAATTTCAGTAAGGTCCAAATAATATGGAATATATGTTTTAAATAGAATCGGATGAGATAGAAAGGCATTCTTAGTTTTGGAAGAGTATCAAATAATCTGTTCCGTAGTCTTAATTGAAGTGATAAATTCTCTTTGCATTAACCTTTTGCTACAATATTAAAATATTTACTGCTTGTGGTCAGCATTTATGTTCAAACTTTAGTGTTGAATTCTTTATAGTTGAATATCATATGTATTCTCGAAGAATCTTAAGAGTCTAACTTTGAGGTCAAGTAATATCAATTGGTGTCCAGTGTATACCAGGTATTGGAAAAACAAAGATAAATAAGAGATTGTTCCTACCTCAGAAAGCCTTCAGTTTGGTGAATTTACAGTCTGGCTAAGATAAAACCCACATTCAAGATACATAGCAATACAAACTAGTATATAACATATGCTAGTTGAGTAGCATACACTTGAAGTGCTTCAGGACTTTAAAGAAGGGAGCCTCCGATAGGCTGTTCAAATAATTGGAGAATAATTTACTGGTGTCCACCCAACAGCAGCAGCCTGAAAACCAGGACCCTATGTATATTTACTCAACTCAAATGACTTCTCGCTTTGGCATTTTTTCTGCCAACTTCTCCTATTTACTTGTTTGTTTATTTATTTTTGTAGCACTAGCAATTGAACCTGGGGCCTCATGCATATGAGGTGAGTGCTCCATCACTAAGCTACGACACCAGCCCTCTTCATTTTATTTTAGATAAAGTTTGCTAAGTGGCTCCAACTGGCCTTGAACTTGGGGTCCTCTTCCCTTACACTTCCTAGAAGCTGTAGTTATAGGTATATACTATCATGCCCAGCAACTTGCTCCTCCTCTTCAGGCACAGTTGATCAACCCCTTCTTTGTAATGCTTCTGTTAGTCCTCCTTAAGTATATGGAAGCCCTCAGAGTATATTATAAGATTCCAACCAAAAGATTCCCTATAAGATTCCAACTTCCTTGAGACTGCAAATGTTGTACGTTTGTCTCTGAATCCCCACCACTGCTTAACATGGTACCGAGGATATTGTTAGTGTCCCCCCTAAGTATTTCTTTTATGAATAATTAAAGGGAAAAAATGAATACACAAGATATGAGGTAGGACCTGAGGGAAGATTATAACCCTGCACTTAAAAATCAACAGGTAACATATCTTTACCAGGTACACAGGGATTAGAAATAAAGAAGAATAAATAGTGCAAAGAACAGGAATTCTCAAACCTCACGCGGTCTCATTCCTTCCTTTGTGACTCTCAGTTATTCTGTCTCCTGACATCCTGTTCAGTAGCTGATATGGTCCTGCCTCCTCTGCCATCCTACCTAATGCTTCTAATGTTTTTGGCAAGCCCAACAGGTCACCTGGCTTATTAGCAACTATATTTTGAAATGATGTCAATCTCATGGACTTCTGTAACTTTTTTTAAAAATATTTTTAGTTGTAGATGACCACATTACCTTTATTTTATTTATTTTTTTATGTGGTGCTGAGGATTGAATCCAGTGCCTCTAACATGCTAGGCAAGCATTCTGCCAGTGAGCTACAGTCCTGACTTCAGGAACTTTATAAAGGGCTATTTTATTTTAGATGCTTCAATTCTCTCTTGCTTAATGGTATAAAGTTTCTAGACAACACCCAAACCTAGAAATCTTGACTCCTTAAATGGGAGGTTCGTAGAATAAGTTATTTAGAAGAGATTACTAAAAGTTTGATTCTTACCTTTTCTTTTAAACATAAGCAAACTGAAGTTCTGGGAGACGTAGTGACCTGAGATGGGAGACTTGTTATTAATAAACCAAATTCAACAGAGTTTTCATGGTTTGGGCCAGCAATCACTATAAAATCTTAACATCCATAGAAGGAATATCTGGTTATTAAGAAAAAAACAAGTAATGGTTGATACAGTTTCTCTAGTGTCTGCTTTTAAACTAAAACATAATTAATCACATCTATACTTATTTATTTAAAGATTTTTTTCCCCACCCTGACAAATCATAGGATCTTGAGATTAAGGGTCCTTGTTCTGTTCATTTTTGTATATAGCCCATAAACTTAAAACTGGCTCAAAGTATTTTTCTTGTCATGCTACAGATCTATTTTTCAATTAATAATAAATATGTAAATCATAAATATTTTCAGTAGAGCATTCATCTTAGGAATTGCTGCTTGGAAATATATTTATGAAAATATATTGTCATCTTTATTTAATGAAGCCAGATGCTTGCACTAGTCAAAAGATTTCTAGTTAAAAAGAAATGTGAGGCTGGAGCTGGAGCTCAGTTGCAGAGTGCTTGCATAATATCTGTGAGGCACTGGGTTTAATCCTTGGCACCACATAAAAATAAACAAATGAAATAAAGGCATTCTGCCCATTCTATGAATACAAAAAAATTATTAAATGTATTCATGAAAAAAACTTTAAAATTATATAATGGGTCTATCATAAATACAATAATAAGTGGCTTAAAACTTCTAATAAAAGAGATAGATAGCATCCTCTGGGGCTAAAATGCCAATACCATACCTGGGAAAGCTAAATAACAATATTACCTCTTCTGAGTTGTTGGATTTTAAAAAACTAAATGCTCAGTATTTTAGTTTCATGTGCTTAAACATGTTCACGATTTTTGCATGTGTATATATAATATACAAATGTATATATTTACATCTATTAAATATAAACTTCTTGGCCAGGCATGGTGGCACACACCTGTAATCCCAGAGGCTCAGGAGGCTGAGGCAGAAGGATCACGAGTTCAAAGCCAGCCTCAGCAAAAGTGAGGAACTAAGCAACTCAGTGAGACCTTGTTTTGAAATAAAATACAAAATATAGGACTGGGGATGTAGCTCAGTGGCCAAGAGCCCCAAGTTCAATCCCTGGTACCCCAGCAAAAAAACAAAAATAAAAAATAAAAACCTCTCAACTGCAAAAGGCTTATGTAGTCAAAAAGTGTATAGTCTTTATCTCTTTCCTGTCTTCTCTTCTCTTTCCTATCTTCTCTTCTAGACTTACTTCAGTTTGCTCACAACAGATTTATGTAGTTCATGAGATCCTATCACACTGTGTCTGTGTACTCCTTTAAACTGATTCTACCTGAGCATTCAGCTCAGAGTGTTCGGTGTCTGGCCCCTGGGAAGCAATCAAATATTTGTTCATATATTTGCTGAATGTTGGAGGTGGTAAAGGGTGATGGTGCAGAATAAACAAATAAAGGAAGCACCATCTACCCTTAAAGGAACTCAATCTGGTTACAGAGACCAAGGCAGGAAGGGTTATGAATGTTTGAGCCAAATACACTTGTTTCCATTCTCCTGTTCCAAACTAGAGCATTGATATTATGGTGGATGCCATCTTAGGTCAAATATAAAGTGCTACACAGAATTGGAAAATCTGTCCAATGAACATTCCTGGAAGACCTTAATATTGGAAAATTATTTAGCCATGACAAAAACAAAGACTTTTTTTTTAAATCACAAAATTTTAATAAAATGTTTGTCTTGATACATTGGAAGTTCATTCTTGTTGGTAAGTGTTGTTTTGTCAAACACAGGAAGCCATTACCCTTCTGCCCCCAATCTTTTGGATTTTCCACTTCCTCTGGAGCACCACTTAGCCAGAGCCTAAAATTGGAGCTGAAATTATGGGGTACTGGAGTTGGAATTATGGGTTAGGGTTTCTGCACATACAACCATCTGGTTTGGATCTTACCGTCCGATTTTCTTCATTTCCAAAGTGGGAATAAACATGCCTAATGTACCTGCTGAAAGTATTTGGCTTTATCATGCAAAAAGGACCTTAAATATTTCATTTTATCATTGAGGTAAATAAGAAATTGGTAGGTGGAGACAGGTATATAGTAAAAGATGAAATGTCTTAAATGTGGTTTATGAATTATGAATTCCTATCAAATATTGAATACTAGTCACTGAACATCATGACACCACCACTCATTTGTTTTCTGCTTAACTGAGTTTAGGGTACCTAGACATAAAGGAACGATGTGTCTCACCCCAGAAAGGCTTAGCCCCAGGATCTCCCTTTTTAAGTCTAGACCTCTCTCTGCATGGCTCTTCACAGCCCTTGTTCCATCTTGAATGTGGCTCTGAGGTTTATGTTCCTTCACTTTCCTTCTGTGGATCAGACATCCCTGGATTCACTTTCTTTTCTGTCTTCCTTGAACCCCACAGTTGACCAGACAAACCATTCTTCAATAGGAGAATCAATTTCTTTGACACCCAACCCATCCTTCCACCCAACTGCCTAATTTGGTGCCATGATACAAGCAACCTATTTAACCAAATATTAACCTCCCCAAATTTGGGTTTGGAGACTTGGTAGAAGAGCTTTATTACCCTTGGTTTAAATTTAGGTCTAGGTTAGAACTGTGTCTAACACAACATCTCCTTAACTAACTTCTTGGTTTACTGTTTTCTGTTTGATCTTTGGAAAACAAGTGGACCTTTAGGAAAGCTTCCAGAAGTTTGGGGTTTAAGGTTTTGTGTGCTTCTGAATTTTCTGTATAACTTTATTAAAATGTAGTTTTTAGGTACCTGAGCCCACCTCTGTGACATAATTTCAGTTTATTAGGTTAGGGCTGAGACTTGCCTCCTGCATTTTTAAGAATGTTCAGCACTGTGGCTGAATCAAATGAAAAAATAAAATTTTAGTGTCACTACATTGTTTCTAAACTTGGTGAGATGTTAAAGTGATTCAGCAGAATTTTCATGGCTGTTCTGTTGTATCAGTTGTTATTAATCAAAGACATCCATGAAAAATCAGTTGTGGTGCTTTTAATATCATCAGTGCAAAATATTCATCCTTTGCATTCACCCACTCACTGGTTATTCAGGACATTACTTTCAGGTGGGTCCTATCTCCCTTATTCTGTTAGGAAAAAAAAATTACAGATGATTTACATTTGGTATATGTGTTAGCTTTCTGTTGCTGTGACAAAATACCTGAGATAATCAAATAAAAAGGAAAGATTTATTTTGATGCATAGTTTCAGGTTTCAGTCCATGGTCAGTTAGTCTATTGCTTTTTGGGCCTGTGACAAGGCAATATATCATAGTAGGGATCATATAACACCGGAAGCATAAGGGAGAAAGTGGCTGGGTTCCCAAAGTCCCCTTGAAGGGCACACCCCTAATGACCTTACTTCCTCCTAATAGGACCCACCTTTTAAAGGTATTACCACCTACCCAATAGTGCTATAGGTTGGCAGGCAAACCTCTAACACATGAGCTTTTGGAAGAGCTTTAATCTTTTTTTTTTTTTTTTTTACAAGACAGTCTGTTTTTTATTGGTTGTTCACAACATTACAAAGCTCTTGACATCATATTTCATACATTAGATTGAAGTGGGTTATGAACTCCCAATTTTTACCCCAAATGCAGATTGCAGAATCACGTCGGTTACACATCCACAATTTTACATAATGCCCTATTAGTAATTGTTGTCTTCTGCTACCTTTCCTATCCCCTACTATCCCCCCTCCCCTTCCCTCACATCTTCTCTCTCTACCCCATCTACTGTAATTCATTTCTCTCCTTGTTTATTTTCCCATTCCCCTCACAACCTCTTATATGTAATTTTGTATAGCAATGAGGGTCTCCCTTCATTTCCATGCAATTTCCCTTTTCTCTCCCTTTCCCTCCCATCTCATGTCTCTGTTTAATGTTAATCTTTTCTTCCTGCTCTTCCTCCCTGCTCTGTTCATAGTTGAGCTTTAATCTTAATTATAGAAGTATGGTAAGATACATCTGCAACAGAAATAAATGCATGTTTTGAATAGTAGCATTTCTGTTTAGGATAATAATTGATAAGTGTAAAGATAATATTTGAGTTATCCACAGGACTTAGAAAAAGTCCCATGAAAGTCTATAGATTTACTACAGCCTTAAAAAATATATATATTGCCACAGCATAAACACTGAAAGTAATGTTGTGCTTTCTCCATTCCTCACTGAAATCACATTTAAATTCAGAGTCACCGGTGCTGGTTTACATTCAATTTAAGACAGCAAGGCCAAAAATAGCCTTAATGACACATGCAAAACATTTTCCTAGGAACAGACTCTGGACTTATTAGTGTCTGGAGTGATCAGTCAATACTCATCTGGGGCACTGGTGTGCCTTCTCCTATCAGTCACTGGTGAATTAACGTAACTGGCTTTAAAGAGCCCAAGTGGAGAAGGAGATTGACTTTAAGTTTGTTCCTGCTTCTTAAAATATGTTATCTTTTCCTGGCTGTAAAGTAGCAATTAAAAGCTGTCCTCTAAAGTGAAAAATAATTGGCTTCATGTTGCAGAACTAGGCTTAGGGTTCTGGAGAAAATACTGGAATACTGGACAAGAAGCAGAGAGCCCCAAGTGCAGTTCCCTGTCTTGTTCTTCTCCATGACCTTGAGTGAGTCAAAATTGCTAGGCTTTGTTTTTTTTCGTTTTTACAATGAAAGCTTGGATTCTCAGGTGAAGGGCTCTTCTGGCTCTAATAGTCAAGATGTTGAAACACAATGTTTCCATATATTTGACTGAAATTGCTCACAGGGAAAAGGGGCCTTTTTGAAGAGGCTCTCATGGTAGGATAGGGGAACATTGCAAATCTGAACATGACCACAGGTTGCAGAATGACAACATATTAGAATTGAAGGGCGCCCTGCAGACCCCTCATCTAACATACAAGGAAGCCAGCTGCCTGAGAGAAAGCACCAATGGACTCTGGTTCGTTAGCCATCTTCTAGCAGCAGGCCCCATGCTTTGCTGGGCTCATGAAGTAAGATGCCATTAATCAATCACTAAGTGTGTGCCATTAGGCACACACATTTATTACATATGGCTGTTATTTGTTGGATCTAATAGTCAAAATGATAAGACATAACATTTCTAGATACTTCACTGACACTGCTAACACAGAAGAGAGAATTGTACTTAGGGGTGGGAAGGAACTCTTGTGGTTGGGAGGGGGAACATGGCAAATCTGAATGACCACAGCTTGCAAGGTGACCACACATGAGAATTGAAAGGCCTGTGGAGATGCCAATTTTGCATCTATCTTCCTGGGAGTTGTGACCTGTTGGTTCATGCACTTAGTAACAGCTCAGACTTTTGGGCAGAGGGCCTAGGTGGATAAGCTTAAAGCTGTGAAGCACGTAAAAGCATTTACTGCCTTTTGAAAGATCAAACTCAGTGCTGGCCACATTAGCCTAGGGTGGAGTGCTGAAAGAAAAGTCTTATTTCCTCCCTCACCTCCTGCTACTATCTGCACCTTTTGTACCAGATGTGGGATTTCTGCATACCAAGCATACTATAAACTGGAGAGTTTTCTGCAGGTATCAGCTTGGTGTCTTAGTCAGCTCTGTGTCACTGACCGAAAGACCTGAAAAGAACAGCGTAGAGAAGGAAAAGTTTGTCACTCAGGGTTTCAGGGGTCTCAGTCTATAGACATCAACCCCATTGTTTGGGGACCAAGGTAAGGCAGAATATCATGGTGGAAGATAGTGGAGGAGGAAAGCAGCTCAGGACGTGGCTACCAAGAAGCAGAGGGAGAGGTCCACTCAGCAGAGACAACATATAGATCCCAAGCACATCCCCAGTGATATGCTTCCTCCTTCCCCACCCTACCTGCCTACTGCTATTACCCAGTCAATCCCTATCAGTGGATTGATGTGCTGATTAGATTAGGGCTCTCCTAACCCAGTTATTTCACTTCTAAACTTTGTTGCATTGACTCACACATGAGCTTTTGGGGACACCTTATATCTAAACCATAATAGTGTCCTGCAGTTTGATTCAACTCTGGCATTATCTACTAGAGTTAGTGCAAACCCTCCAGGCTAAAGTCTCAGGTCCCACAAGATTGCACCCTACTTCAGACACCCACCCCAAGTGGCAGGTCTCCATGTTATCCACAACTTTCTCATGACAAGACTATCAACTGGAAGTTCCCACAACACCTCCCCACCCCAGGTTGGAATTTACTAGAATGGCTCACAGAATTCCAGAACACGGTTTATTATAAAAAGATACAAGTCAGTAACAGATAGATGGAAGAGATGCATAAAGTAAGGGATCAGGGTAAGTTGTGGAGATCCCATGCCTTTCTGGGTACATCATTTCCATGTGTTCATCAATCTGAAAGATTTCTGAATTCCTTCCTTTTGGGATTTTCTCAAGGTGTTGTTACTTGAGCATGATTAATTAAATTACTACTAGTAATTAAGTCAGTCTTCACCCCTTTGCCCCTCCTGCAGGGTCAGAGGGTGGAGCTGAAAGTTTACCCTTTCTCACTGGTGGGTTCCCCTGGTAATCCTTGGTGACCACCCCACATTTTCAGGCTAAGGAACCACACACACCAGCACCACTGGCCATAGATCACTTCATTAGCCTCATTAGCATATAAAAGACACTTTTATATGTGAGTTTTAGGAAATGTATTTCAGGATGTAGGGGCCCTTTCCAAAAATATATTTCTTACTCTATCACAGTAGATGAATTTATGCTCACCCTTGGACCACATTCTGAGTATGGACTATTATTGATTTGGCTCCAGGGATACCTCATTGATCTTTCCCCTAAATCTCCCTCCCAAAGAACAAATCTTATTACTTATCTACTAGTACTGGAGTGGCAGAACTCAAGGTTGGTTAGGAAGGGATCTCTGAAATTTCATGTATTGATGGCTGCCATTTGTTGTATATCCCTGTTCCAGCACTATGCTGACAACTTTTTGTGACTTGCCTTACTACACATTCACAAAAGCCCCTTTAAGGGGAAGGAAACTAGCTTAAAACAGTTTAGCTGCACTTGCTCCCACAGCCTGTCCAGGGCTAAGGTTGGAGTCACCCAGGGCTTAGTCAAACAACGGCGGCATTCTCATCTGCTTTCTCACCGAGTCACTGGGTAGAGCCCTGACTTCTATTTGACCACAATTTTCAATTCTGATATTGTGGTTTTGATTTTTCCCTTAAGAACAGCTTTCTGTTGTGAGGTCTTCAGAACTTGTTAAAAATATTTAAAAATGCATATAATAAAAATATGTGGTGTATTGGTGTGGCCACTTGGTATTAAGCATGAGATACATAAGTCATGAACTTTTTAATCTGCTAAAACAAAGGACAGCATGTTGGCTGGGAGCCCAGTGATGGTGGTATCCACGTTTTTTACTCACGTAGGGCCTTTGTGGGAAGTTCTTCTTTCCACCATGAGAGGCAAAGTATGGATACAAATTGGGCCACTTTTAAGATTGAGGCAGACTTTAGGAACACAGAAGCATCAAGCAGAGAGCAGTTAGACACAGAAAGCTAAGGGGCCACTGACTTAGAAAGGAAAGTTATTTTTAGGTTCCTCAACAAATTGGCATCAGATTTTTGTCTTATGGCAACCACTAATGGAAAGCAACATCCTTTGAATAAAACTGATAAAGTACATATTTATAATGAACTTCAGGCAGCTGCAGACAGGCTGCCATGAGTAAAAAGGGACCCTTGTAGGCAAAGACTGTCATCTGGGCAGAAATGAACCAGCTGAACCCTGAGATGTGAGAAAGGAAGTTCTGTATTGGATCAGGATAAGACAACTTGTGAGCCACTGAATCATAGGCAGGAGTAAGTGGCAACTAATATAAAACTCTGAAATAAGCCATTTATAATTTGCTTATCTTGCTGTAACACAAGGATAATTATATATGTTGCATATGGATTTAATTCTATAATGAGACTTCCATTTTTTTCTTAATCCATTTGTTGTCTGCAATCAAGATTCAGATGAAAATTTCTCTCCAGAGTAATTTCTGGTGTTCTTTTGCTCAGACGGAGATTACAGTTAACAATAATGTATGTTTCAAAATAGCTAGAAGAGAGAATTTTGAATGTTCTCACCACAAATGATAGGTTTGAAGTGATCACATAATCGCCTTCATTTAATTGTTGTACAATGTATACATGTATCAAAACAACTCACTGTATCCCATAAATATGTATAATTATTATGTATCAATAAAAAAATGATATTTTATTTGTACAAAATAAATCCCTCCCTGTTACTGACTCTGGGGATCCCAACAAACCAGGTCTGGCCACTTGCCCCCAAAAGCAAACAGAATAGATAATGGTGAAAAGAAGAAAAGGAAACTTTAGTTAATCTGGCCATACTGAGAAGGCAGAGTGAGATGCAGCATCCCAGCTCTGTCTTCAGGTAGTTGACTTGAGCTACAGGTTTCAATAGATGGAGAACTGTGACAGGGATTGAGTCATAGGCAAGATTTAGCCTTCTCAGTCAGACTGTGGTCAGGATGATCAACATTTCAATTCTGGTTAAGCAAGGCAGTTCTAGAAAAGTAAGAGTCACTTGAGGGGGGCAATTTTTGTTTATTGTTCAAAATGTTTATCTGCCAGACCTGTGAACCCAGCAGGAGTAGTAATTCAGTCCCCATCAAATGATTGCTTCTGTTTAGGGGGCACATTTCCTGGAAGGTGTAGGCCAATGACCAATGACTTCCAGGAGTCTGAAACAGAATGCTACAAATTGTGTCTCAGTATTGAAGGGGAATGATATAGGCATAGGAAAATTTAGGGCTAATAAACTTTGCATTATTCGTTTTTTAGCTGTGAGCAGAGAGATGAGTAGTTCACAAAATTTAAGGTAATAAAGAAGCCAGATACAAAATAAAGGCAGAGGTGCTGGGCTGTTCCTACTTTCAGTTAGCCATTAGGTTTCTTCAGGACTAGGAAGAGTTGCTGCTGTTAGCAAAGGCAGCTTCTCTAAGTCCTTGTTTGATCCAGGAACATCGATATCTGTTCTGGAGTTCATAGTGGGCCCACCCATTAAGCAGAGCGATTTATCAGGAAAAATGGTCATCAAGGTTGTTTCTTACTCAAGAGCACTACAGATCACTGAGGTTTATCAGCCCAAACCAGGGACAAAAGACCTAGCTTGACACCTGAGTTTAAATAGAGAGCAGGATATACAAAATAAAAAAAACTGAATTGTAGAACATTCCTTTGTTAGTATTTCTTCCAACTACTATTCTGCATTGGAGGGGAGAAAGTTCTAGAAGTCTTTGACTACGTGGGTGTGTAAGATTATGGCTAATATTCAGTATTCCTTTTAAAAAGTAGATAAACTTGGTTTTGTATGTCATACATATTTTTCGTGTGTATATGCAAAGATAGATTCTGTGATATATAAACATATATTTGACGTGATATCTTTTATATCCTGAAACCATTTCCCTCATTTCTTGTTTTTCTGCCAAGAATGAGCACAAAGGACCATAGATTCCAGGATACTATCTCTTGACAGATCTGTGCTGAGAAATTACTGTAGGAGTACCTGCAGTTCTTCATAAAAATTTCAGAAGCACAACTTTATGGGAACCATAAAAGATTTAAGAAAACTTCTGGGACCCCCTAGAAGGGCCTGACATTCTCTCAAAAAAATGTTGACACATTGTTTGACTGTCTTAAGACAGCGCGCGAAGTACCAAAGGAAGACGGCTCATTAAGTACCCAAGGAAGACGGGGCTCATTACTCTTAAAAGTCAGGCAATGTTTTTAATTTAAAAAGCTTATCTCCCAGGTTGATCATAGGCCTCATCAATTGAACTTGGCTTTGAATGACTCTGGGCTATTTCAGAGAGTGAAGTTTTTCTCCAAGGAAAATGAACTAAATGTTTAGGGCATTCAAAATATTATGCCTTTAGTTCTGGTGATGTTTGAAAATTATTTAAAATTCATTTTTTTCAAACAGTGAAGCAACCCTGGAATATATCTGTGTTTTTCCAAGGATACCTTTTTGAAAAGACCAACATTGACTTTGATAAGTTTGTATATACTTGATTTTTTAAATTACTCAAATTATTTAAAGAGCATGAATTTTTTACAGTAGAAGTGTGGATTTTCTCCCCCTCTTTTGGTTGCCACACTGATTACTAAAAAGCTGGTTCTCCTTGCCCTTCCAGAATAAGGCAATCCAGTGCCATCCTCTGCAACTTATCTTTGTAAAACCAAGCACAAGTGCAAGAATGACGCAGCTGTCAGTTGAGTATGTTTCTCTCCTGCTAGAGTACCAGCCTCAGAGAACAAACTCCATCTCTCCATTGCCAAGAATGTGTCCTGCATGGAAGACATACTTAATAAACATATGATGAAGAGGAAATGATTCGATTTTTGAACTCATTCTACCAAACATAACTAGTTCAACCACAGAAAGCAGAATCCGGAACCGTTATGTTTCCAGCCTATCAATTTGGCTAGAGCTTAGGAGCTGTGTTTAGGGCAAAGAGAACATAGGTAAATTTATCCCCTGCTGAGGAGCATCAGAATCAGTCAACTTTTCTGGGAGGAAATTTGGTAACACATATTAAAATCTCACACCTTGCGATCCTAAGAATTTGTCTAAGGAAATAAGGATAAAAAGTTTTAGACCCTTTTTTTTTGGTACCTTGGATTGAACTCAGGGGCGCTTAACCACTGAGCCACATCCCCAGCCTTTTTAAAAATATTGTATTTAGAGACAGAGTCTCGCTGATTTGCTTAGGGCCTCACTAAATTGCTGAGGCTGGCTTTGAACTCTCAATCCTCCTGCCTCAGCTTTCCCAACCCCTGGGATTACAGGCGTGCCCCTCAGTGCCTGGCTTTTTTGACCTTTTGAAAAAAAATGGTAATCACAGAATAGACCTCTTGAAATCTTTTTGGCCTCACCTGCCTCTGGGGCCACCCATCTCTGTGGCGATTACCATAACCAGGGTCCACAGGTCCTCCCTCTTAGGATTCCACTCATGGCCCTTGAATACACAGACTCACAGGGGAGTTGCGGGCAACAGGCAAAGCTTCGACTAGCGGATTGGGCTGATAAATGACATCTCCCCTAACAGACTGTCTTGAGGCATGGTTTACATGGCTCATCAGAGGAGAGTCCAGAAGGATAAGCAATCAATCATACCCAGCTGCAACTGGCTCACATTGTCTTTCTTGCCTCCTCCTCTTGCCACTACTTCCATTCCTGCAGTTGCATACCTACTTAAACTGTTACCCCCTGCTTCTGCTTCTGCTTTTGATTCCTGGGGAATCCCGGGGAACTGAGAAATTGTCTAATTGGTTAAAGAAGCTGTGTTATCTCTGGAAAGAGATACAGATCAGTGCAGTCTTTAAAAATGATATGGGCTCAGCAGAGGCTGAGGCAGGAGGATCCCAAGTTTAAAGTCAGCCTCAGCAATTTAGCAAGACCCTGTCTCAAAATAAAATGAGGCCAGGGATATGGCTCAGTGGTTAAGCGCCTCTGGGTTAAATCTCTGGTACCAAAAAAAGAAAAATCGAGGGGCAGGGAGGCAGTGACTTTTTAAATGAGATAATTGTTACAAAAGTCTATTTTATGATCCTGTATTTGTTATTTTAAAACCAGGTATATAATTTCTGAAATCTTAGCTAGATAATGAGAGCACAGATGTTATTTTCTTTCTCTGATTTCCTGCATTTCCTAAATTTTCTACTTTTATTAACTTTTTAAGGGAAAATTCAGTTGGGTATATTTTCTATAAGAATTTCAACTGGAAAATATAAAAGGTTATAATGTAAAAGCTGTAACCAAGGAACAGTAAATTAAAATTTTTTGAAGAGTTACCATAAATATAAATTGGTAAAATTTTATAAGAGCTTATGAATTGTAAACTTCACAGTATTTTCATTAGTTTTTATGACATATAGTAGGAATTTTGTAAAAATTGGAAAATATGTAAAAATAAATGAAAGTAAAGTATTACCAAAGAAGCTGTGATCTCTCTTAATGACAGTATAGTGGCTCTGAGAGAGCATGTGCTCTTATAGTTAAAAACAAAACAACAAAAAAGAACCCTTAGGTTTGAATTCTGGATTCTTATTCACTAGACACATGATCATGGGTGACCCAATCTTTCTTTGTAGTAATTAGAAGTAACGCCATACAATTTAGGTATTTTATGGGAACTAAATATGTTTAAGTGCAGTGATTCTATATGAAGCAAGTACTCTAATATAATTATTAATTACCACTTTTTAATAATATCAGGAAAAAGGTGTGTACCAAGCTAACTCATACCATTGTAAGTGCTACAGATTTGTTCAAAGTTGGAATTGATACTCCTCAGATTTGTCTACAGTAACTAATTGCTTTGTTTGAAACCTTAATTCACAGAAATCTATAAGGAATTTGGAAATATCCCCTAATTTGATCACAGATGATTTGGGGGATATTTGCAACGTCTTTAACCTTTTAAAATCATTACAAGTTGCCACCAGAATTCATTTGTAGGTGTTTAAATGATAAGTTAGCATCTAAAAATATGACTTAGTCATTGTTGAACATGTATCCTTATTAGACAACTCTTCCTCTATTCACCTGATTTTCTCTGGTGTCTGATCCTATAGACCTTGTTCTGCCCTCTCAAGGAGAATGTCAATCAGTCACCAAGCCTTGCTGCAATGTGTCTCAGGATACTGAAATAAGGGTAATTGCAGAAATTTTAAAGAATTTCTAAAGTGAGCAACGAGACAGGGTCTCATGTTCTGAACTTGCCACCCACAACTGTCTGCACTACTTTTATTTTTTTATTTATTTCTTATTTATATATGACAGCAGAATGCATAACAATTCTTATTACACATATAGAGCACAATTTTTCATATCTCTGGTTGTATATAAAATATTCACACCAATTTTTGTCTTCATACCTGTACTTTGGATAATAATGATCATTACATTCCACCACTATTAATAACCCCATGCCTCCTCCCTTCCCCTCCCACTCCTCTGCCCTATCTAGAGTTCATCTATTCCTCCCATGCTCCCAATCCCTATCCCACTGTGAATTAGCCTCCTAATATCAAAGAAAACATTCAGCATTTGTTTTTTTTGGGATTGGCTAACTTCACTTAGCATTATCTTCTCTAACTCCATCCATTTACCTGCAAATGCCATAATTTTATTCTGTTTTATTGCCAAGTAATATTCCATTGTGTATATATGCCACATTTTTTTTTATCCATTCATCTATTGAACGACATCTAGGTTGGTTCCACAGTTTAGCTATTATGAATTGTGCTGCTATAAACATTGATGTGGTTGTGTCCCTCTAGGATGCTATTTTTAAGTCCTTTGGGTATAGACGAAGGAGAGGGATAGCTGGGTCAAAGGGTGGTTCCCTTTCTAATTTTCCAAGAAATCTCCATACTGCTTTCCATATTGGCTACACCAATTTGCAGTCCCACCAGCAGTGTATGAGTGTACCTTTTTCTCCACATCCTCACCAACACTTATTGTTATTTGTATGCATAACAGCTGCCATTCTGACTGGAGTGAGATGAAATCTTAGAGTGGTTTTTATTTGCATTTTTCTAATTGCTAGTGATGATGAACATTTTTTCATATATTTGTTGACTGATTGTATATCATCATCTGAGAAGCATCTATTCAGGTCCTTGGCCTATTTATTGATTGGGTTATTTTTTTTTGGTGTTTAGCTTTTTGAGTTTTTTATATACCCTAGAGATTAGTGCTCTATCCACGGTGGGAGGGGTAAAGATTTGCTCCAAAGATGTAGGCTCTCTATTCACCTTACAGATTGTTTCTTTTGCTGAGAAGAAACTTTTTAGTTTGAGTCCATCCCATTTATTGATTCTTGATTTTAATTCTTGTGCCACAGGAGTCTTATTAAGGAAGTTGGGGCCTAATCCCACTAATGGAGATTAAGGCCTACTTTTTCTTCTATTAGACGCAGGGTCTCTGGTTTTATTCCTAAGTCCTTGTTCCATTTTGAGTTGAGTTTTGTGCATGGTGAGAGATAGGGGTTTAATTTCATTTTGTTGCATATGGATTTCCAGTTTTCCCAGCACCATTTGTTGAAGAAGCTATCTTTTCTCCAATGCATGTTCTTGGCATATTTGTCTAATATAAGATAATTGTAGTTTTGTGGGTTAGTCTCTGTGTCCTCTATTCTGTACCGTTGGTCTACCAGTCTGTTTTGGTGCCAATACCATGCTGTTAATGTTACTATTGCTCTGTAGTATAGTTTAAGGTCTGATATAGTGATACCACCTGCTTCACTCTTCCTGGAACAAGACAGGGATGGCCTCTTTCACCACTTCTATTTAACATACTTCTTGTAATACTAGACAGAGCAATTAGACAAAAGAAAAAGGTATACACATAGGAAAAGAAGAACTCAAATTGGCACTATTTGCTGATAATATGATTCTATACCTAGAAAACCTTAAAATTTCCACCAGAAAACTTATAGAACTAGTAAATGAATTCAGTAAAGTAGCAGGATATAAAATCAACACCTATAAATCAAAGGTATTTCTGTGTATCAGTGGCAAATCCTCAGAAAGGGAAATGAGAAAAACTACTTTATTTTCAACCTAACAAAAGAGGTGAAAGATCTATAGAATGAAAATTACAGAACCCTAAAGAAAGAAATCAAAGAAGACCTTAAAAGATGGAAAGATCTACCTTGCTCTTAGAATTAATATTATCAAAATGACCATACTTCCAAAAGCACTATACAGATTTAATGCAATTCCACTCAAAATTCTAATGACATTCCTCATAGAAATAAAAAAGGTAATCATGAAATTCATCTGGAAAAATAAGAGACTAATTTTATTTCCTGCAAAAAAAAAAAAGGTTTTGGTCATGGAGATACTGTGCTTAGTATTTTTGGTTTAAGAAAAACAAGACACTTAATGCAAAATAAACAATAAAACAAATGTACCCAAACCTGCATGTCTTTGAATCACTGGAAGTCTGTGAACTTGACTACGTCCGCAGCTGTTGGAGCAGAGGAGCAAGTGAAGATTACTGAATTAACACAAAATATAATGTGTCTGCCTGTGTTTGTCAGCATGTACTTTGTAAAGGCTTTCCTTGCATTTGTTTAAGAATGCTTCTTTGAAAATTCTTTGCAGTGTGTAATTTTCTAAATAAGGACAGAATAGACATTTTATAGCAGTTTAAATGTTAAGCAGTAGTTTAAAAGGGATACCATTATTGGTTTCTCTTAATTCTTCCATCTTTGTGACAGAATATAAATGGAGAGAAACCAAGATGGCAAAGGAAAACTACTCAGTGCTTGAGGGTCTGAATGAGTGCCAGGCCAAGGGACTTCAAAGAATGGTGCCACCTGAGCCTAAGAAACAGCCTCCTCTTTTTGCTTTTTTGAGTTTTTATGTACTTTGCAAAACATAAAAACAATAGTAGGGAAAACCACCTAAGAAACAGGACAGCTAAGTTGACAAAGTGTACTAGAAAAGCAAAGAGAAAGAATATTAACGAAAAGGTTTTTTTTTTTTTTTTTTTTTTTTTTAAGAATTGGAGGCAGCAACTACAGAAATGGTTCAGCCAACCAATACTAGAGAACTCAACCACATATGGGAATCTAAGCTTTAGCTTAAGTGTTTTGTCTTAAAGTGATACAGGCATGAACTCCCCCAATAGGGTCTCAAGGATCATAAGAAAGGAAGTCCTGCACTGTCCTGTCATTTCAGTGTTGGATGTTAATAGATGCTAAGTTGATGTGTGTTGAAAGGAGGAGGAGATTTTTATTGACATGACATTTGCCTAATTTTTTCCAAAAAAGCACATAAGAATTTAAGATAAAGAAATAATCTTTGGTTATTAACAACTTTGATATAAAAAATACAAATAAAAGATCTGTTTTTCCCTAGAAATATGAAGCATCATATTAATTTGTTTAAGGTAAATCAATAATTTTTTTTAA
The DNA here is from genome assembly GCF_964194105.1 of Spermophilus citellus. Classification (NCBI taxonomy): domain Eukaryota; kingdom Metazoa; phylum Chordata; class Mammalia; order Rodentia; family Sciuridae; genus Spermophilus; species Spermophilus citellus. The sequence continues at coordinate 207,291 of NW_027672891.1, read as the reverse complement.
ACAGGGTTTGGTGTGGTTTTACCATAAGCAGTCTAAAGCCACTACCAGTTGAGCCTTTGTATACCTCAGCTGAGGAGCTCAGACCCAAAAATGATTGATTAATTCTGATAGGCAGAAGGAAAGAGTTGGGCTACATTTCTTTATGTCTGTCATTATTCAAGTTCGATTCATCATGTATATTGTTTTTGTGACTGTAAGCACTATCTTGATTTCTGCATTCATCAATATCGCCTTTATTTTTGCTTTCAAATGTATTTTTTTAGAGTTACTACAGTTTTGAAGAATTATTAGTCATTACGTTGAAAAAACTTGGCAAGACTTTTATCTCCTTTTAAATCATCTATTTAAAAAGATGTAGGATATTTTTTTATTTATAATTTTATAAAATATTTATATTTTTTGCTTCATATACAACATTGACTTCTAAGTTTCATGCTTTTAGAGTGATCAGATTTCAAACATTTAGATATTTAGTTCTTTTTAAAGTTCTAATGAATGTAGCTACTTTAAATTTAATAAATATATGTACATTTGCATTTACATATGTGAATGTTAATTCTGAGACAAAATCCTGAGCAAACCAACCTGATTTTTATGGTGATTTTGCCATTTGTCCCAGAGCTTTGCACAGAGTAGTTACTGAATTGGTGCCTAACATTCAGTTCTTCTAACAGAAAGGAATCAATTTCTTAATTGATTCCTATAGCAGTTACTAATGCACATCTAGCACTATAGGAAATACTTGGAGGCTGGGATAAAAAGCAAAAAGGAGTATAAATCACTTGCTTGAAAGGGGTTAATAACCTACTTCAGAAAAAAATCGAGGGAAATGGATAAAAATGCCCTCAAACGCAGAAAGAATATATTTGTAGAAAATTCAAAGTGAAATAGGAAAAGGTGATTTTCCAGCCATGTTATCTTAGTGAGAGATTATGCCTATTACCTGTGTGATGATGTTCATTGCATTCTAGCATGACATGACTATCGTACTATAAATCCATGACCTTGCCTCTTCCCGGGGCCTCTGATGCTGCCAGGCTAGCAACCGTAGTAATTCACTAGTCCATTTAATCTTCCACATTCTTACAAGTCTGTATTGTATCACCTCCTGTCTCCTCCAATGCCTAATACCTTCTTCCCTGACTTTAATTCCACCTTCCTATTTTGCAGAGACACTAAAAACAATTAGAAGATGATGGCCTACCAATCACTCAGTGATGACCATCTGTGCATGTATGTGTATGCTCTGTCTCCCTCTAAGACCTGGTCCTTGACCTGTGTGTTGGATCCTACTGCTTCCTCCTGTCTCAGCAGGGGCACTGCTTTTACAATTCTGTCCTCTCTTTCCCGTATCATGTCCTCTCTTATCCTGTATAATACTGGATCATCCTCATCAGCATAGAAATAAGCTGTTTTTTTCTCCTACTGTAAAAGAAAAAAAAAACGTTACAACATTTTCCCTGCCATTTACTACTCCATATCTTTCTCCTCCTTGGAAGAATCGCCTATACCCACCAAGTTCAATTCTTCTCCTCCTTTCTTCACTCCAGTAGGACTTTCATGCCCTGCTAGCTGCTGACTTGGCTTTTGTCTGAATCAACAGTCACTTCTGGCTTGTCAAGTCAACGTGGCAGTTCTAGGCCTTCATCTTTTTGACCTATTTGACAAATACTGTGTAGTATTTGACACAGCTGATTGCTTTCTGCTATTTGGAACACTGTCTTTCCTAATCTAAGAAGTCATTCTCCTTACAGCTGAGCCTTCTGAGCCTCTCTTGCAGGCTGGAGGGCTCCTATGTGTGCTTGTTTCCTTGGTGATCTCAAGCAGACTCGTGGCTATGAGTCTGTGCCTAAGACTCATGCCTAAGACTTAGAACCTTCTGTCTGTAGCCCAGATTTTCCTCCCAAACTTTCACTTTGAAGACTCTGCCACACTCTACATAAATGTTGCACACAATCTCTTACTTATTTAAAACAAAGCTTCTGATGTTTGCCTCATCATCATCTAAAATCTTCCACATCCCTTGATGGGTAATCCTTCAGATTGCTCAGACCCAAAACATGCGACAACATCTTTGACTCTCACACCCACATAAAGTCTGAGAAATCCTGTTGATTCTATCTTGAAACTGTATCTATAGCCCCACCATTTTTTCACTACTCCGTTGCCTCTGCCTTGAGTGACCATCATTTCTACACTTGGATTACTGTGGTAGCCTCTGCCTGCAATCTGTTTCCATTCCTGCCTGTCATGTTCCTTTTCAACTTCATAGTCCTCTTAGTCCTGTCAACATATCAGCCCAAATCACTTCTCTGCTTGAAAGCCTCTAGCTACTTCTCACCTCACTTGGAAAAAAATGCCAAACATCTTGTCTATGACCCGAGAGCTCTTACTGTCATCTTTTATTCCTTTCCCTGGCTCTCTCCACTTCAGCCATTCAGAAGCAAACTCAGCTGTCCTGCTCCAACTGTAGCCATTCCGCAGTGGCTGTCCCCTCTGCCTCGAGTTCAGATACATGCATTCCCTTACCTTTGCGCTTTTCTTCAAATATCCTTGATGTAGATTGCCTGGACTCCTCATTTAAAATTACACTTCCTTTCTCACCTTGCATCCTGAATTTCCATACTGTGTTTCTATTCATCCTTTTTTCAACAACACTTATTGCCTTCTAACATGTTATATACTGCATTTGCTTATCCACCTCTCCCCTGTAGAATGTAAGCTCCAGAGGGTAGGGAATCTATTGCTATCAATCATTCACTGATATATTTCAAACTTGGCCCAAACAGTGTCTGATATATGAGTAATGAGTGTGAATGAATGAACTGATGGATGGATTCACAGGAGAATGCAAAGAAGGTTTTCCCTACCACTCCATTTCAAGTTGCCTGTCCACCCTTCTCCATGGTTACTCTCTATTCACATCACTTTAGTTCACTTTCTTTGTTATTGGAAATTATATCAATTACAGTATCTCTTCTACAGGTTGCGTGAGGGCAGTGACTTGAGACAGTTATAGCATGTACAGTAAATATTAGTTAAAGGAATTCTGGAGAAGACATTTGGATTTCTCAAATCAGTTAGCAGCATGTATAATTTTTATCTTATGATTTTTGTGATTATCTGCTTATTCAGTCTGACTCAGTGTTTAGTTATCAGGTTACAAAAGTAATTGTTACATTCTTTTTATCCCTATGATTTGATGTTTTGCCATCAGAAGAATTCTAAAATTGCCTTTGATCATTTGTAATCAATAAAGCAAAGATTTTTGAAAGTTCAATGATTGGCAGAACTCCAGGTAAGATTTTTCACAACACATTGTAGAAACTTTTGCCTATCTACCTGGGATAAAATAAAATTGAAATATTTCTGATATTACAAGGATTTTTTTTCCCTGTATTGTGGATTGAACCCAGGAGCATTCAACTCTTAGCTACATCTTTAACCTTTTTTTTATTTTATTTTGAGACAGAGTCCTTCTCTACAACTTTTCAGTACCATTTTGCAACTTGTGATAATCAAAAATCCTGGTCAAATACCATGAGGCAAGCCTGTAGTTCCAGCAATTTGGAAGGCTATAGCAAGAGGATTGCAATTTCTAGGCCAGACTTGGCAATTTAGAAAGACTCTGTCTCAGTTCTGTGATGGATTTAGGTTATGCTGCAATTAGCAATTCAAAAGGATATGACTGTTTTAGGGAAAAATACAATAGAGTAAAATTTTAGAAGCATAGACTAAGTTTTATAATGTTATGATATACCATAAGAAAATAAGTGTTAAAATCTTAAGATTTTTTTAAAACCTCTTTTCTATTGTCTAATAGATATTTGGGTAATATTTTTAAAGTTTATCTTAAAAAGATTGCAAGTTGGGAGTAGTTAATATTTAAGACAAATCCAATATATATCATTTTATATTGTTTCTTTTATATTGTTTAATAAAGAAAATGAGAATGCATGCTTTGCTATTTCACATAGTAAATCTTTGTAATAAGAAATTAAGGAGTCAATACATGGGACACTAACTTTTTTTTTTTTTAAATACGGGGGATTGAAACCAGGGTCACTTAACCACTGAACCATATCCCTAGCCAGTTTAATATTATTTAAAGACAGAATCTCACTAAGTTGCTTAGCGCATTGCTAAGATATTGAGACTGGCTTTGAACTCACAGTTCTTCAGCCTCAGCCTCCTGAGCCACTGGGCCTGGCCTAACTATTAATCATTTGTTTATTTATTCATTCATCATGATCAGAAATTAATTTTTAAGTGAATTTCACTTAGGTTTTTTTTTTTTTTAATACTGTACTTGATCCCAGGGGTTCTTTACCACTGAACTACATCCTCTGTCTTTGTTATTTTTTATTTCGAGACAGGGTGTTGCTAAATTACTGAGGGTCTTCTCAAGTTGCTGAGGCTGGTCTAGAATTTGTAATCCTCCTGCCTAAATCTCCGAGTCACTTGTATTACAGATGTGCACCATCACACCTGGCTTCACTTTGATTTTTTTAATGGTAGATATTCTGCTACTTGCACATTTTTTTAGTAAACTTAAAGTAAACATTATGTTGTATTTGTTCAAATTATTAGTTTCACTACTTGTTGAGTTATTGTTTAGAAAGAAAGCTAGAAATGGAACCATGAATTTGTGCTAATCTGTTTATTCTACTTCATGATCAGAGATATTTTTAAAGTTAATTGTTTTCTCTTTATAATGATAGCTTTTTAAACAGACAAAGTCTTAGTGATTCTAGAAGGTTGTGAGCAAATAAAACTGCTCCTGTTATAATACATCTTTGACAGGCTTCCACAGGCCAGGCCTCTGAAGAGCTAACAGAGCTTCCTTTGGATGTAAGAAGAAACAAGTCCTGTATGCACACAGCTGTCCACAGATACCCTCATGGACATGCCAGACAGCCCTCTCACATACACATCTGTTAATGACTGGTCTGGCATCTGTGTAGAAAAAATGGAGCATATGGCAGTATGATTAAGGCCTGAAGGTAGGGGTTACAATGCCTGAGTCAGCAGAAGCATCTAGAACTTGGAAAGTCGGATAGATGTTTCTGAATACATGTTTTTTCTGGATCATCCTTTCAGGTCTTCAGACCAAATGTTATTAGAATTGGAGTCCAGGGGCTGGGGATGTGGCTCAAGTGGTAGCACGCTGGCCTGGCATCTGTGCGGCCCGGGTTCGATCCTCAGCACCACATACCAACAAAGATGTTGTGTCCGCCGAGAACTAAAAAAAATAAATATTAAAAAAAATTCTCTCTCTCTCTCTCTCTCTCTCTCTCTCTCTCTCTCTCTCTCTCTCTCTCTCCTCTCTCACTCTCTCTTTTAAAAAAATAAAAAAGAATTGGAGTCCAGGTGGGAAGGAAAGTGGTGAAGCCAGGCATTCTAGGTCTTCAGCAGCATTTTTAAGGTGCCGCAGTCTTGGCTGGGCACAAGATCACGAGCCACTCACAGCTTTGTAGATTCAAACAGCAATCTTTATTCCCGAACTCACACCGGCCTCTACACACATTGTGGGGCAATCCCATTCTGCTGCCGCCCCAATCACCTACTCCACGAGGCTTTTCTTTCCCAATACTTTCTTAATCTCACGAGAACTCCAAGGGAGCTCAGGTAGCAGGAACGCCCTATTTCCAGCAGCAATAATCCTCAACATCGAACTTCCCTAAAACCCATAGTCTTAAACCAGGAATGCCTTAAACCCAAGGAGCGGGATACTTCCTCAAACCTGCAGGATACACCCTAATCCTGGATCCACCCTGGTCCTTGAGCAAGGTCACCTTACATGCAATGTCAACAGTGAAATTCCAAGGCAAGTCCATTTAACATGGGGTACGCTGGCAAGGAAATTCCGATGCGTCATTCCTACTTGGCAATGGCCCTCAGCATTAAGGTGACTAAATTGCTCTGTTTATGACTAAGTATAATCATTTATCAGAAGAAGCCCACCCTAAAAGTCATATATCAAGTAGAACTATATGAGTTTCTACAGTTGAGCCACCCAGATGGACTCTAAGGAATCCTGATATTGCAGTGTATTGAGCCAGTATATCCAATGCTGTTACAGGAGAGAATGAATGACTATTGCATATGACTTGCTATGTAGCGCATGCCCACCTGACAAAGAGAAGGTACCCAAAGCAGGGAAAGAAATCAGTTGTATTTTATCATGGCATGAGGCAGGAGAAGCAAAAACTAGTACAATAATCCACCTTGACCTCAGGTGCCTTTTCCTCTATAGCCACAAAACAAGTTATAAGGAATCTAAGTAGAAAGAGACAGCAAATGTAGACTCAAGTTATACTGATGTGAGAATAAAGTCCTTATGTTACTAAAAGAGTTAAGTGAAAATGGTATTATGGACCACATTTGTTACAGGATCAGTGGGTTCTTGTGCTCTGCATCAGAAGAAGCAGATAAAAGTACAACTTCAACGGGAACAAGACTCTTTTTTTAAAAAATATTTTTTACATTTTTAAAAATGTATTCTAATTTGTTATATATGACAGCAGAATTCATTACAATTCATATTACACATATAGAGCACATTTTTATTATCTCTGGTTGTATATAAAGTATATTCACACCATTTGTGTCTTCATATATGTAATTAAGGTAATAATGTCCATCTCATTCCACCATTGATTTTACCCCCATGGCCTCTTCCCTCCCCCTCCCACCCCTCTGCCCTATCGAGAGTTCATCTAATCCTCCCATGCTTCCCCTCCCAACCCCATTATGAATCAGCCTCCTTATATCAGAGAAAACATTCAGCATTTATTTTGGGGATTGGCTAACTTCACTTAGCATTATATTCTCCAACTGCATCCATTTACCTGCAAGTGCCATGATTTTATTCTTTATTATTGCTGTAATATTCCATTGTGTAAATATACCACATTTTCTTAATCCATTCATTTACTAAAGGGCATCTAGGTTGGTTCCACAGTTTAGCTATTATGAACTCTGCTGCTATAAACATTTATGTGGCTGTGTCCCTGAAGTGATGCTGTTTTTAAGTTCTTTGGGTATAAACCAAGGAGTGGAATAGCTGGGTCAAAAGGTGGTTGCATTCCCAGCTTTCCAAGGAATCTCCATACTGCTTTCCATATTGGCTACACCAGTTTGCAGTCCCACCAGCAATGTATGAGTGTGCCTTTTCTCCCACATCCTCACCAACAGTTATTGTTGTATTCTTAATAGCTGCCATTCTGACTGGAGATGAAATCTTAGGATAGTTTTGATTGGCATTTCTCTAATTGTTAGAGATGTTGAACATTTTTTTTAATATATTTGTTGATTGATTGTATATCCTCTTCTAAGAAGTGTCTTTCCAGTTCCTTGGCCCATTTATTGATTGGGCTTTCTTTCTTTCTTTTTTTGGTGTTTAGCTTTTTGAGGAACAAGACTCTTTACTGGTAGTTCTTTCATCTTTCTTTTTTTTAAAAAAATATTTACTCTTTTTAGTTGTAGTTGGACATCATACCTTTATTTATTTATTATTATGTAGTGCTGAGGATCGAACCCAGGGCCTCACACATGCTAGGTGAGCACTCTACTGCTGAGCTACAACCCCAGCCCTCTTTCATCTTTCTTGAGCAGGAGATACAGCATTGACTGAGAGTATCAAACTGACCTACAAACAAAGAAGGTAGCTAGTTTTTATTCCCATGTAAGGAACACAGGGATATACTAGAATCTAGGAATTTTAATTGACTTTGAGCACATCTTCCAAGGTGTTTTCTTTGTGGGCACTGTGCACACACATTAACCTTGGAGGAGCGCAATCAGCCAAATGTTACATCTCTCTCAGTAGAATCTTCTTTGCCTTGGGATAAGAATGCATGGCTGCAGCTGTGAGGACAACACATATGTAGGGTGGGGGAAGGAAACAAATCACGTGAGCAACAGGTTAAGAGTCCTGGGAATTTGCTATTTTGGTGACTCCTCCACCATTGTTCTTTGTCATGAGAGTCACAATGAGGATTTCCTGGCTTTACTGATGCACCTGACTTTTGAGGCTGATTAGATGGTTTTAGAGTAAGCAAGTGAGAGATTAGCAAAAGGCACATACTCATAATAGTTAACAAGCCATTAGTTATTGTAATGGGGCTGGAGGGCTGTCTCATTCCCTCCTCAAGAGTGTTTCTTTTTATACCTCTGCCTCATTCCTTTCTTCTTTCTTTCCTCTTCCTCTAGCCATCCAGAAAACCTGGAAGACCTTGGAATAGAGGGTGGGGGGAAGGACAGTTTTATCACAGATTTCAGAGCTCATCGTTACTTTTGGTCTTGGGGTCTGCAGGAGCTTTGCTTCCCTCAAGATCTAGAACACCTCATTAGTGACCCATAGTTGTCAATCTATTGCCATAATCCCCTCTGTTCTGTGTCCCCAGGAAGCCTCTGTTGGGCCAAGGTTTCTTGACTTCTGTTCTTGCTCTGGGGACATTGCTTTCCTTTTTAGGGATAGGGGGTGTGAGTGGGGAGAGAAAGATGAGAATATAAATGGCTACTGACCTCAAAATGTTTATGCCACAAAAATCAGTTAAATCCACTAATTTCTATGAGGTGCTAATTATCTCAGTCTAAAGATAGTGATGGTACAAGGAAGTGATTTGTGCTGGGCCTTAGAAGAGGAGGAATAAATGTGGGGAAACATTTACTTATATATTTATTTTGGTATATAGCAAAATATGTCACATGAAAAATGTCAAATTAAAAACTAGATAAAAATGAAATATATTATGATTATTGTTCTTGGAATAAAATTTACATATTTAGGAAAATTCCAAGAAAAAAATGGAAGTAGCATAATGCTATCAAGGATTTTCAGGGGGCTGGAGTTGTGGCTCAGTGGTAGAGTACTTGCCTGACATGTGTGAGGCCCTGGCTTCGATCCTTAGCACCATAAATAAATAAATAAATAAATAAATAAATAAAAGATCCATTTACAACTAAAAAAAAATTTAAAAAGATTTTCAGTGGTAGAACTATGGGTGATACTTATTTTTACAAATTAAAAAAATATATACACATATATAAGCATGTATTTTAAATTTCGACTTAAGGAGCAGTAGCCCTTGTATCATTAAAATTCGTAATGGATACCAAAAATTGGCTTGTCAGATATTTCAGTTCACTTTGTGTCTACTGTGCCTATATCCAGAGTGTGGGCCTCTTTTCCTACTATGCAAACTGTGAGTGGACCTGAGTAGGACTCTTAGCTTAGTCCCCAACCCAGACAGTAACAGCACAGATTAACTGTGGATTTTTCAGAAATAAGACAGATCTCTACTTTACTCTCCCTTGTCCTTCCTGGCAGGTCCAGATGGGCACTGGTTGAGTAGGGCAAAACTGTTCAGAAAACATCCACTTGTCCACAATGTGAAATACAGATACCAGTTAGAACAATACCCCTTTTTCATCCTTTCTGAGCTTGCTTACTTTGTTCATCTTGAGGATAAGCATTTGCCCTCTATCAGCAGTACTTGCTTATCTGAGAATTCTCAAGACATCAAATAATGAAGGATGACTTAATTAATGTTATCTTTAGTGGCTGAGTGAACTCAAGGGGGAAAAGAGAATGAAAGGTCACCACTTTCAAACTTCCCTGTAGCCATGAATAATAGTGTTAAAGTTGTTACATATATTCTCTGATCCTTTGTCAAAATATTATGTCTTTAGAAATCATGTCTTTACTAATTATATTAGATGTTTTAAAGTAGGGGTAGGGAGGCAAACTCTGTCTTTTCCAGTTCCCAAACTAATGAACTGGGCATTTGTATTCCTGTTTGTGATTCCTGATGTCCAATTACTATAAGCTGTTATTCTGTAAACACTCATTTCAGATCATCTTCACCTTTATTACTTGTAGTGCTTTCAAAGAGAACAATGGCCTTTTTCTAGTTCAAAAATTGGTGGTATATAGCTGAGAACTATTTCATGCATTGGGGATACAAACAAGTTGTAATGTGATAAAGAACAAAAGGGGAAGAAAATGATTGCAACAGTTTTTCATTGTGTCTTTTATTTGATGGGGGAGATTGGAAGGGAGCGATTGTTTCTTTCCTTAATTTTTTTTTCCTTTTCTTCCTTAGACAAAACCCGTTGCATTTGCAGTTTGGACAAATGTCAGCTATAGTGCAGCCCATGAAGATGATGTTCCAGTGCCAGGCATGGCCATTTCGTTTGAAGCAAAAGATTTTCTGCATGTTAAGGAAGGAAAATAATTTTAATTTCTATCAGTTTTATTTTTCACCTTGAAACATCATTTTTCATTTCTTATTATTGTGAAATAGCCTGAGTATACAGCTGCAGTTGTATAATATACACTGAATCAATGACCCTCAAGTTTTTCTGATATAAATGTACATTTTTAAAGTGGAAAGGAATCAAGGGCTTCTGGCAATAACTTCAGGGCTCCCTTGGGCTCTGTGGCCCAGATATCAGGAATTGTTACAGTAGATGATCCTTTTTTATGCTTAACCTCTACTTTTTCTTTTAAGGTTTAACCTTGACTATGTGTAGATTTTTCTGATGTCTGAAGTTTAGCCATCAGGGGAAGGTTTAATAATTTCCAGAATTCACGACTCTTCTTCTCTGCTGACAATGTCTAAACTCAGATTACGCGTGCCCTTTCCCCCCCTTGAGTGCTAAATTTCTGTAGTGAAAGGGAGAATGGCAGAAGTTGGAGCCAGTGAGGCAAGAAAGAGATATTAGGAAAATTATTTTCCTCTATGCCATATGTCTCTACCTGTCAGTTAATAACAATATAATGTGAAAATTGGAACAATTCACCCTTATGTTTAAATTTTGTTTGGACTCAACATGTATGAAATGCCTGCTATGTGGGACATTTTATTAAGTGACAGAAAGTCCCCCTACATAATATTGTGTGTGTGCACATGATATTTTTCTTGGATCTGGAGGGATTTACAATTGGAGCATTTTACATATGTCATAGTGTAACACTTTACATATGTAAATTTAACTTATCAATGCACTAAACATTATAAAGAGGTAATAAGTGCCAATTAAAAGACTATCATTTAAGTAACATAAAAGAGATATAAAATATTGGTTATATAGAAAAGACAGAAAAAGTTTTCAGAAGTAGTAGTGTGCCTAGAACCTCACTATAACAAGAAATTAGAGTAACATAAGGTCTCCTCTTGATGGATAGTGCTCAGAGGAGAATCTCTTTCTACCACGGAAAGAAAAAGAAAACAATGAATATTCTTTTTTGAAGTGTTCCAGAATAGACTTATTCAGTTGAGGAAAATGAAATTAAATTATACAGACTAAAGATAAATATTCTACCTATAGGAGATAAAGTATCAGCATCAACATAAAGAAAAATCATGTGTGAATTCTGTTAGCAAAATTTACCTTTGTGCAGTTTTACAAACACAAAATATTTCAGATAGATTCCGGTATTTATCTCACTCTTAATTCTTCTAGTTAATCTGATTATTTAAGGGAAAAATCTCTAATTCTTCCTAGTTCCTGATGGTCTTTCACTAGGAAGAGCTATTAATCTCTGAACCTAGAAAGCCTGTCCTACTCATGGTGACAACAGCAACTGTGACAGAATTCTACCCCATCGTAAAGGCAGCACCTGCCGCGTCCGGCGAAATGGACCGAGTCCGGCGAGAGGCGTCGGGGTTAAAAGAGTTCACAGGACACCAAGGTTCTTCATCCAGGGAAGACTGACTTTATTATCTCAGCTCATACTTATATATTTCTTGCAGACAGAATGGAAAGTTACTGGTAGGCGGGAGCAAGGACGGAGGGGAACAGGTGGTTCTTGTCGACTCATACTAAGCCTTCAACCAGGAACCTTATCAGACCCAAGCAGGTCAGGACGTTCCCACATGACCGTTATAGGCTGAAATATGAAAACAGAAACCACAAATCTTTCAAGGCCTTGGGAGCTGGCCTCTTTGGCGTGCACACAAGAAACCAGGGCTGGCGCCAAGCCCCGGGGGCCAGGGGGAATCTGAGCCAGCAAGCACCGAGCAAAAGAAGAAAGCGTAAAGCCTTTAATGGACTGCTGCACACACCAAACGCATTAAACCCATGAACCTAAGGGCTTCTTGAGTTTTGATATTTAAGGCATAGTTCATTGTAATTGTCACATTCTCTCTCCATTGAAAATGGTTAATGTGGAAGAAAAAGGATTCAAAGATTTGAACTTCTGATTTTAACACTTCTGATTTTGTGTTTAGAAATTTAATAATGACTGGTGGATAGGGCGACTGGTTAAAGAAGGCTGTGAAATCGGATTCATTCCAAGCCCAGTTAAACTAGAAAACATGAGGCTACAGCATGAGCAGAGAGCCAAGCAAGGGAAATTCTACTCCAGGTATGAGAAAAATGTCAAGAGTTTGTGAAAAAGTTCAGAGTATAACATCATATATATACTGTTTGTATTCTACAGTCTTATGTATTTGAAAGTAGCCTGGTGATATGGTCTATTGATAGCATAAATACTGCATTTTAAAAACTTCATCCCATTTGGTAGAGAACTAAAGTTAAATATGATCATTAATGAAAATAGCTAAGGTCATACAGTATTAAATTCCAGCTTCAGTGCAGAGGAAATCTGAAGTCCTAATCATTTGCTGAAAATACTCTGGCACAGAGCAGCCGTGGTGACTAATCCGAGTGTCTTTAGCTGCCTGGCATGGCAGGGAGATGTTTTAGAGATGACAGTCTCAGACATGATTGGCAAATAGCAGTTCTTGTCATCTGTTAGTTTCATTTTCACCTAAGAAACTCAATTTTCAGTTCTATCCACTTTTAAGTATTTAAAGAGATACTAGGTATGAAACAAGTTAAAACTGCCTTTGCAGATAGCGATTATGTGAGTTATGTAATCGGCTGGGGCTGAATAATCCTTCCTAGCAGGCTTGAGGTTATTTACCCTTCACTGGACAACTCACTAGGGGGCTGCCCAGACAGGTGGTGAATTTTAAACTGAAACCTATGCAGACAAGTCCAAGGACATACATGACAAACTTCTCCCCACATGAAGGATGGGCTACAGGCAAGACTTTAGTTTAATTTGGACAGCTTGGTTTCTGTTTCTCTATGCTTTATGTCTTGTTTGTTCATATGATGATGCAAATTCCTTTGTCAATGATAACATTTTAAATGTCAGCAAGGATTTTTTTACCCAAGTATCAACAAATGAAATGGAATGTGTCAGTTTGGAATAGCCATCCTCATTAAGTAGCATTTACAACTGTCAAGTTCATAGCATCTTATAATTAATTCCAGGGTTAACTTTTCAGATAGAAGTATAATCTTTCCTTTAGTTCTCAGGATTCAGCCCCATCTCTAAACACAAACTTGCCTAAGTGAATAAAAACACTTCCTGCCTTTGTAGGTTTTTTCATTTGTCTCCTAACATTAAAAAAAAAATTAAGACAGAGTCTGGAGCAGTGTTTCAAAATTCCAGTAAACTATCAAAACGGACAGAAAAGGCGATTACACTTGGATGTGGTTTACAAATTCGGCATTTTTTATACAAGTAAAAGTTAAGGACTGGCTGGGTGCTGTGGCACATACCTATAATCCCAGTGGCTTAGGAGACTAAAGCAAGAGCATCATGAGTTCAAAGCCAGTTTCAGCAAAAGCGAGGTGCTAAGTAACTCAGTGAGACCCTGTCTCTAAATAAAATACAAAATAGGGCTGGGGATGTGGTTCAGTGGTTGAGTGCCCCTGAGTTCAATTCCCGGTACCCCTCCCCACGTCCCCCAAAAAAAGTAAAGGGCAAATTTGCATCCTGGACATTTTAACTGAGGATTATCTGTCAAAATACTACACAGCTAAAATAATATTTTGACTATTAAACTGTAAAAAGAATGTAAAATAAACCCACACTTAAACTGAAATTATACTTAGTGTTTTAGAAAAAGAAAATACAATAAACTTCTGGAAGAAAATGTTTTGGTTTTGGTAATAGGTGTCCTTACATAACTGCCAGAAACTGCCTCTATAAATACTACTTCTTACTAATTTTACATACTGTCTGGTTACTTATTAAATATAAAGGAGTATCTCTTAAAAACTTAAAATAGATGTAGAGCCCCCCTGGTAGTTACTTAATAGGTTTTTGATATGTCATGTTTGTTTTATATATGAAAATGCTAGAATAACAGCAATGATTCAGTTTTTTATTATTTACTGTTGCTGAGATTTCATATTAATATTCACTATAACATTAATATAGTGAATATTGCCCTTTGATTCACAGACACTGTGACGAATTCTTTCAACTAGATTCTTGCTCATGCATAATAAACATTAAGCAATGGGATCATTTTGCCCAAATTCTGTGTCCTCTTTTAAGGTATTTCTTGTCAGGCTGAGGTTGTGGCTCAGCTGTAGAGTGCTTGCCTTGTACATTTGAGACACTGGGTTCAATCCTTAGCACCACATAAAAAAATAAATAAATAAAATAAAGGTACTATGCCCATCAACAACTAAAAATATTTAAAGAAAAAGATGCTGATTGCCATCTTCATTTGTGAATTTGAGTAATATGTTATTGCCGTTCTTGTACACTGATGAAAACCATAAATGCTTTTTTATTTGGTACTGGGGATTGAACTCGGGAGCACTCAACCACTGAGCCAGGTCCCCAGCCCTATTTTGCATTTTATTTAGAGATGAGGTCTCACTGAGCTGCTCAGCACCTTGATTTTGCTGAGGCTGACTTTGAACTTGTGATCCTCCTGCCTCAGCTCCGAGCCACTGGGATTATAGACATGAGCCACCATGCGGCCAATGCTATTGTTTTAATATTAGCTCCAAAGGTTCTAAGATGCAGAAATGTATCTTCTATCAAATTTTAGAATTTGGTGGTTTTCAAGGATATGCTCTTCAGATCATTTCTAAATTAACCCAGTTTAATTCTCCATATTAACTATGCTTATGAAATATTCTGGGTACTAATTGCTGATTAAATCATAAAGTACTCTGTTTCACATTTTTTCATGTGAAAGGTTAGCAAGCTTTAAAATTGCTTTGTTTTACTTTTATAGGTTGCCCATGAAGGCTTGAGCACTTTGAATCTTAGTATAGTAAAAATAATGAAGCTAAGACAAAGGAGCTGGAACTAAACAAGAAGAAAACATTCAACTTGGGTGTTAGCAATAATATTCTTTGTATTCACTAACTCAGAAGGCCTCCAAATTAAAAAAAAAAGCAGAAGAAGTCTCTGTTGTTTAGTCACTTCTGATCTGGCTAGAGAACCTGAAGCCTGCAGAAATTATCCTAGTTTGCTTCTATTCTCTGAATGCTTTTTAAAATAAAATCTCGGATTTGAAAATGTGAACAGAGACCATCACATAATCATTTCAAGTACTCCAGAGTCTCCACCAGGAAATTACTGTTCACATTCTTGTAAAGAAAAAGAAAATACATTTTAAAGTTCAATAAAAATACAATCAAGTAGCATGTCTATTAAGCTGTATGAATGTTTTAGAATCTGAAATAAGTATCAGATTTAATATGAGTTTTTGCTTTACTTCAGTAAATCAGGAGGAAATTCTTCATCCAGTTTGGGTGACATTGTTCCTAGTTCCAGAAAATCTACACCTCCATCATCTGGTAAGTAGGTGATAAGTGCTGAACAGTATATACTGCATTTCATGCTTCCCCCAGTCTGATCTAGTTTCATGAATTCACATACACTGAATCACTCTGTCAATCCTACAAATGCTAAGATATATCAGAAATCAAAACTAACTAAATAAAAAACTAACTTGTGGAGTTAGCAAGAATTTGGAGAACTTTTCCTGGCTTCGGGTGAAAAAAAAAGTGTGTCAATTTACTCTGAATTACTATAGATGACCATAGCAATAAAGAAGTGAATGCCCACCAACTATCACAGTATAGTGTGAGTTGTAGGGCTTCAGAATTAAATAAAAAGAGAACATAGCATTCAAACTTTAGAATAGAGTGAGGAATGGACAATTAAGTGAAGATGGAGTGATCAGCTTCTCAGAAGAAACACTAGACAGGCTCTGTGGAAGACATAGACAATGCACAGAAATATCAACAAAAACTCTTGTAGGCAGAGTAACACTACTTATTTTTTTCCAAAGCAATGGATTTATTCTTATAAGTGCTAAACAAAATAAAGGACAGCATTTAAAGCTGAAAATTTCAAGTAAACAAAAATAATCTTTAGTCTAAGTATGTATTTCATGGGAAATACTTAACACTGAAAATTTATGGATCCTACTTAAACTAAAAAAAAAATGTTTTTATCTGGAAATCAAATTTAAGTGTATTTTGTTTTATGTGGCAACTCTAGCATTTTGAGTAGAGCTTACATTTCTATATCAATAGAACACTCACTGTCTTAGCATGAAAGCTCATAATCAGTGCCTTGGATTTTATACGACATAACTGGGGGTCAGTAGGATTATAAGGATTGGCTGCCAGAGTGTTATAGCAAAATGATCTTGTGTGTGATTTCCAAGAAGCTGGAAATGAGAAAAAAAATCATAAAGAGAATTATGCATCTATAGAAAAGTAAGAAACTGTTGGCACTCTGACTACAGTGTCTTAAGAACACGATTCTTCTATTAATAATCATACCAAGTTCCTGAATGTGGACAGCTTTTAGAAACTAGAGATTTAGCAAAAACTACAGATTTCTTTTTAAGTGAGCAAAATCTGAACACATTGAGAAATTAGGATGCATATTGATTTCAAAAGCAATGAGCTTATAACTTGCAGCAATTCTAAGATGCTCAAAATGAAGTAACAGGGTGGTTGAAGGGAAGATTAAACTACTGTAGCTATTATGTGAGGCTTGTATCTTCCCTTGAGCATTAGGAAGAAGGTCTTCCCTGAATGCACAGAAGAAAGGAACCTAATCCTGCTCCACTCAAATGTGTGAAGCTGTACAGATTCCTACATAGACTCATACATTTCCTATATATGTAAAAGAATATCTCCAGGATTCCTGAGGACTGCTACTAGGCTCTTAAGATGGAAAAAAATGCTACATCACATTGTGATAAAGCCCCTATTTTGTCGGCCAGTACAGTTCTTTCATTTCCTCTAACCAGACTGTAGCCATCTAATCATTCTAGCCATATAATGAAAACCAGTGCATGCATTTTGGAGAATAAGTTGGTGTATATGTAAAATAAAATTTCATTTTATAGTCATATGTTTATCATTACTAAAAATAAGTTCCATGAAGAATATAATAAAATAAAGATGACTTTAAACTTCACCAAAGTTTTATACAGACACAGGACTTTGGAATAACTTCTCTGAATACCAAGAGAATAAAACATTTGACCGACTGGCTTGGAGATGTGATCAACTGTGAAATGAATAATAAGCATATCTTTTTTGTGGTAATTTTTACATCAATAGCTCAATAGATCTAAGGTAAACCTTCAGAAAATTTTAGAGGATCCAGGAACAACTACCCCAATTATCAAGTGTGGATTGGCCTATAATTTCATCTTTTTGTTTCTCAGAGGCCCTATCTATAATTCCCCTCAATCATTGCTAGACCAAGGAATATTAGCATCTGACTGAAGTAAATGTGCATGGATGTTCTCAAGGGTGTGGAAAGGAAAACTTTCTACTTCACATTTGCATAATGGGGAAGTACGCCACACACCTGCATGTGTGTAGACACATCACCCTTGAGCTCTGCTCACCTTGACCCAAGTTCTGAGATAAAACAAAATATACCTTTCAAAAAATGTTCCCAAGGCTCTGTACATAATTACATACATACATGCATATACATGTATGCACATATATAAACATAAATGCTACTAAGAAGGACTGAAAAAGCTATTTTCAAAGTATTTTTTCCAACTAAATATTAATGTTTGCCAAGGTATGGAAATACAGTTCTGAATTTAAAAAGCAGTAACATCTCTTAGTAAAAGGAGAACCATGTGAATCCAACATACTATACAGAACTGTGAAAAAAAGATTCTCTTTTTGATGTGTTCTGAAAGTGACCACATATTCTTGAATTATCAGTGTTATAAAGAAAACCCAAATGCTTTTAGACTTAAGTTAACTAAATTCAGAACCAGTAAGTTGGAAAGTTGTCTCTTTGGGATATGGGGCCCCTGTGTTGAAATAAAGATAAATTTTAGTCCTCACTCAGGCTATGTGTGTGGGTAGCCAAATATCTGAGCACATCACAACATTTATGCATTTCCACTCTTCCTTTTAAAACAAATTCATCTGATGATTACAGCAGACAGGGTTTAGTGGGCAAAGCATAAAATTCAGTTCATGAAATTTGCCATCCCAGAGTACTATCAACTTTGACCTCCAATTGGGCACCCTTAGTTTCAGAAAGGCATTCAGAGGGAACTGTCCCTTGATTGGAGCCTTACTAAGCCAAATAAGAGGTGGAAAAAAAGAAAGAGTATGTGGAAATCTATGGCCAGAAAGGAAATGTATTTAATATTGGTTAAGACCTGTTACAGGAACAATGAAATAATGGCCCAGATCCTCTCCTTAGTCCAGAAAAGTACTAACAATAGTCTTCCTTTTTAGGATTCCAGAAAAATTATTCCTCAAAACTTTCTATTTTTCAGACTTTTCCCATGATAATCATTCAATAAACCCCATAATGAAACATACCTATCTGAGCAAAGGGTTAACCATAGTGTGCTATAAAAGCCAGGGTAGGTTCAAAGCCCTGGGCACATTTTATAATTTCTTGGCACACCACACACTGAACCTTTTAGTTACTCCATATGCATAGACAGTAAAAAGAAAGACATATTTACTAGGTAAATATGTGGAATTAATTTAGTTTATTACTACTTTCCCTTGATAGAAGACGGTACCTGATCTATTATGCAAGCCCAAACTGGTATTTGTAACACTGTACAAACAGTGCCAGGTATTCACTCCATCACAGGTTTCTGACCTTATCAAATGAAACAGAAAAATTAAATGAGATCCTAATTTCCAAATGGCTGAATGATCTAAAATCCTTAATAACCACAAAACTGAAAAATAACATGCCTATAAGATGATCTCCCCTTCTTTGGAAGGTTAAAAGAGACTATTGTGAGCATCAATTCAGCTTGTATGTCACAGGAATGTATATGTGTTGCAACACCAAGCAATCTGTTGTTCCAAATGGTAAATCATTCCTTCAATCTGAAAGTACTGTGGTTTTTGTTAGAGGGCTAACATGTATGATATGGTGTTTTCCCACATGGTAAATAAATTTTCTTTTCATCTTCCTGATCTAATCTCAACTATAAAATAATTTTCTAGTGAGCTCAACTCTTGATACCCTCCTGAATCCTGATACCAAAGACATGACCCCCTTGAAGAAGCAAAAGGAATTGAAAGTGTGTGCCCAGATTGAGAAGGACTGAACTGGAGGGCAGCATGGTATAGGGACAAGAATGGACTCACTGCAATGGGAGAACTAGGTTGAGTCCTGCCCTGCCGAGTTATTACTGAGAGCATAAACTCTAAGTTCAGCCTTTAAATCTTATATCAACGTCAACCCTCTTATTTTTAAGTGCTTCTATAGTTGAAAGAATTGTATCATAATTACGTGTGGAAACATTTTTATAAACTCTGAGATTATGCATCCTTTTCCCATTTGCTACTTTTTAAGAGTAGTATTTTTATGTTGAATGATTTCAAATGGAAGGATGTCAAGCAACAATCCCAAACCCTCACTGTACAGTGGAAAAGAACAGTGACCTATTATCTTAGGTCTTTGTGCCCTCCATTCTGCCTAATGGGTTATAACCAGTGGTTTCATAAGTCACCACAAGCCTTATTGTTTTTATTAGACTGATTTCATTGGGATATCATCAGATCCAGTGTTTTCCAATTAGTCTTTGATCAGGCCTTTCTGAGTGTGCACTTGCCATTTATTTTAATCCTGTCTATCCTGAATCCCTCTCTGTGCTGTTTGGATTGAGGATTTTCTATTCTCTTTCCCTCAAATGCCTGTTGCAATTGTAGTAAATCTTTTTACATGGCCCCTATTTTCCACAAAATTAGAAATATGAGGCAAATCCTGTTAAGTTTTCAATATAGTTGCCTATTATCTAAAAGCTGGGTTAAGACACTGTACAAAGTGAAGCAGAATGTTCTGTACTGTAGTTTTATATAATCTATGTGGAGAATAGCAACATTATATCTGAAACTATAAATTAAAAACATTTCTCAAAATATTCAAGAGATCTAACATGGAATAGATTTGCTCAAGCAAACAGATATGATAAGGGTATCTTTCAGCTTTATCAGATTTGATTACATTGTGTTCTTAATGTGCTGTACCTTTAAATTTTACTTTCTTTGTGTACTGTGTTGAACACTTATTTATGATAGCTCTTTTACAGTGGTTAGTTTATTTGGTTTCATTTTATTTTCTTTATAACCTGTTTTTCCTCTCCTGTCCACCTGATGATTTTTGAATTGTTTGTCTGTATATAGCTATAGACATAGATGCTACTGGCTTAGATGCAGAAGAAAATGATATTCCAGCAAACCACCGCTCCCCTAAGCCCAGTGCAAACAGTGTAACGTCACCCCACTCCAAAGAGAAAAGAATGCCCTTCTTTAAGAAGGTAACATGAACTTCCCAGCTCCTGTTGTCCACCCGCTCAACTGCACTGTGTCACATTTCTAGTCCTGTTGACTGTCTGTGTCCTTTGACAAGCCAATAACATGCATGCTCTGTTATTCTTTGTTTCTTTTCCACGCTGCTGTAGCTAAGCAGAAGCAGAAATTGGTAAGTTTACATTGAAATAAGCTGTGTTTATCCTGCCACTGGCATCATTAGCATTAATTCTCACAGTTTTATTAAATACAATAATTTCTGTCCTAAGAAAAGAACCTATCAAAGCTAACTGAGTCTATGCATTTCAAACCGGCTAAATTCAGTGGCCTGTTAAAATACCATTACAGTACTTATTCTTTTTGATGGAATAATATCTACCACCAAGGGAATTTGTTTCAGCATTCAAAGGATGTCCAACACTGACAACTCCATCTAATGCACCTCAATTGTGCATGCTTATTCTGTCTTTGTTTCTTTCTTTTTTCCAGAAATTTAACTAATAATCAAGCATATTAAAGCAGTTATTAGATACTGATTTATGATATCCAGATACATAGCTTGTACTAAAAAAAGATGATTCAATTTTTAATTTAGTCAGTATTTAAACTTCTAATCCACTAGGTACAAAATCTGCAGATGAACAAGACCAGTGCAAAACTGCAGGCTTGTTTTGGCAGTTTACTGTGAGTTTTTCCTATTGTCATATATAAATACTCTCCCAATGTTCTTGCCTTCTCCATCAGTCAGATTTCAGCATCTCACCTGTTGGACAATGGGGCTGGTGGCCATGCATAGAGCCTTTGCCATTGGCCAACCAAGATGCTACGCACTGATGCTGCTTGTCCCCTGACTGGAAATTCCAGGGAATTCCTGAGCTCTCTTTATACCAGATAGCCTGATTCCTTTCAGCATGTTTTGTAGCTTCAAGTATTATTTTTTAAAGGAACACATACCCCCAAATTTCCATTTTTCCCCTTCATTTATAAGCCACTTTCCAGAAGCTACTCTGCTGTCTTTTAGACTCATATTTCCTAATGTCACCAACCTAGCACAAACATGGGAATACTCTCTGCCCCATAGTTTCTCAATACTAAAATCTTTTCCTCTGCAAACAAGTATTTTACTCTGTAGAGGAACTCTAGGTTAATTAACTCATTGTGTCATATACTGAACCCTACACTTAGTTGTTTTTTTAAAAAAAAATAAATTTAGGATACCTTAAGAAGGGAAGACCTCAGAACTTAAGGCAAAACTTAAAACACCTGGATTTTTGTGTTAATACAGAAAGCCCCAACTTAATATTCATCCACTCCAGTGGGCCTATCTTTCTGGTCCTATCTTCTGATCACAGCTAAATCTTGCAGCCAAGTGACCAGCAGTGTCCACAGGTTAGGAACTTAGAAAACCATCATTGGTAAACCACTCTGGACATCACAGGACAAGAACAGCCACTTAAACCATGATGCTGGTCAAGATAGTGTTTGAAGTTTGCTTACCCTTAAATTTCACAACTTTAAAAAGAGCTTATCACAAATTTTTCACTAAATGATTCAAACAAAATAGGGTAAGTAGGAAAGGGAAGATAAAATAGACGTATTCTTGGCTGGGTGCAGTGACACATGCCTGTAATCCCAGCAGCTCAGGAGGCGGAGGCAGGAGAATTCCGAGTTCAAAGCCAACTTCAGCAATTTAGCAAGGTGCTAAGCAACTCAGTGAGACCCTATATCTAATAAAATACAAAATAGGACTAGGGATGTAGCTCAGTGGTTGAGTGCCCCTGAGTTCAATATCTGGCACCCTTCCCCCACAAAAAAGACATACTTTTTATCAATAGGGAACAAAGTACCAATATTCCATCAAATAAGGTAATTTCTGTAGCTACCTTATTAAGAAGCCAATTGATTACCAGCATGGGAACCCTTTGCTAGTTGGCAGTCACAGATTGGAGGAACGAAAGAGCTGTTAAACACTGTGCCACTTTAGACTTAAAGACTTGGAAATAAAATTTCTTGGTAGCTGTTATTAAAAATGCATGCAATTTATATTCCTAATTATGATGGTGGGAAAGGTGTTCTTATACTGCATAGTTATAAGGACTTGGCTTCTAAACATTTTCAGTAATATCCCAGGTGGTATAACATAATAATTTAGTAAGTATGCTTATGATGCCTTCGGCACTGGTATTCATTCTTCTTATGTTATCAAATCTGTGGTAACTTTCAACATAGAGCTCAGGAAAAAAAAAGCCTGAGATTCAACAATAAGACTGTTTTCTGTGTTTTAGGTTGCTTTTAGAGTGGTGCTTGTGTGGCATTTGTGCTGTCACTGTATTATGTTTGTCTCTTTTTTTTCTGTTTAAAAATGTATCCTACCTTAATTGTGTCTATTAAAATTAATTTTAAGAGCTAGGTAAAATTTTAATCAGTAAAATATGACAGCACAGTCACAGTAATATTTTTCTTCCCCTTGATCATGCTGTCTACAAATATTGGTGAAATCTCAGACAGAAACTATTGAATTTGAAATGCTTTTTAAATCATTCCCACAAGCAACTTAAATTCAAACAAAGTGAGAAACTTTATAATAAGCAATTTTAAGCAACAATAAAATGTTTTTCAATGACAGGCTGATACAAAAATTACATTTGCACATTAGTTTACCAAATTCTTAAAATACTTAAAAAGCATTGTTCTTTTGGTACATGTAATTCTTTAAGTATATATATTTTCATGAATATATATACTTAGTGGAGAAGGGTACTCCTTAACCAAAAAAGAGTTATATAGAGAAAAAATTAATATTAACTTTCCCAGTGTCTAAGGCCATATTTATTGCTCTCCTGCATTTCTTTTTTTATTAAAAAGATTATTTCTGGATCAATTTAATATTTTCTGTTATTAAAATAATACAATATACAAATACTATCAAACAAATCAGTCTTAATGTAATCAAATTAGGTAATATATAATTATTTTGAAAAAACTGTATTTGAAGAGAGCTGAAAAATGTTGATAGTTTTAGAAATTACAACAAAAATTATCTCCTCCCCTGCACTTCCAGAAAAGAAACAAATTCCTGCAGAAAAACATGAATTAGTTATGTAATAGAAACACTAACTAAACTACATTTGAGAAGTATATTAGATATGCAAGTTGATAATTAATCTTTGGAGGGCACTGAAGCACTGTCGAATGTTATTACACATTAATCATCTTCTGAGACACAAATCTTACATTTATGTTTTTAAATGCCAACATATAAAAACTAAAAATCCAAAAGCATTAATTATTAACCTGGAAACAGTGCTCATAATTACTGTTTACTGGAATATACATTCATGCCAACTTAAATGCTCACAAAACAGAATTTTCAAGTATTTGGTAATGAGATTCACAATGTTTTGAAATTGGGCTTTATGCAGGTAAGACAAACATCTAAGATACAAAGAAAATAGAATCTTTCTTTTTTCCGTAATTAACCATGATCATCTCAATTCTTCAAAAAACTCAAATGCATTTGAAAAGCAATATTAACTTCCAGTCAAGCCTATGGCACCTATTCTGCATGAGGCATGTTTCTGTTTGTTCTACAACTAGTTTTTTGTTCAAAAGTGGCACTTTATGCTTTTGGAACTATTATGATAATAGCATTTCTTGAGATGAGCAAGAAAATCTCTGCACTATTCAGTAACGTGAAATTCAGGAAAATAAACCCACCAACCTTTGATTGGGTTTATTTAGAAAAGAGGCAAGTAGAAAAAAATTTAAATGACTGGAAAACCAGTGCCTCATATTAGAGTTCAGCAAAGTTATTTTATTAGATGCAAAATCCTATGTTTCCCCTGTCTGTGAAACATCTAAATGCATGTCCTCTCTCTGCAGACAGAGCACACTCCTCCTTATGATGTTGTACCTTCCATGCGGCCAGTGGTCCTAGTGGGCCCCTCTCTGAAGGGTTATGAGGTGAGTAGCAGCCTTTGCCTCGGTAGCACACTTGACCTTCTCATGTTAAACTGCTTTGTGATTCTACCTCCCACTTTAAACTATGGAGTTTGAACTTAAAGAGCCCAGAGCAGCAAAGCATGTTGTTTTTTTCAAGTTGTGGTATATGTTGTTTGGTGTGTTCTCGTGGTTGTTGCTTAGGATATTTCTGCTAGCTACAGTTTCCTCAGTCCAGGAAATCATATTAAATGGAGAGTAACTGAAACCATTTGCAGTCTAATTTATTGTCACTAAAGTATCAGGATAAGTTTGGGGAACTCTTTTGAATTATCTTTGCATTGGAACTTAGAAACAGAAAAATATTGTAACCTCACATGCTTCTTTTTCCAAATACAAAGTTAAGGTAATTTTAAGAGTTCTTTTCATTTTTTCCTTTTTCGTATTTTATTTTTCTTAAATTATTTATTTATTCTAATTGGTTACATGATGGCAGAATGCAATTCATTTCATATTACACCTGTAGAGCACAATTTTTCAAGTTACTGACTGTACACAAAGTATTTTCATACCATTTGTGTCTTCATACATGTACTAAGGGGAATGATGTCTAACTCATCCCACCATTATTCCTACCCCCATGTCCCCTCCGCACTATCTAAAGTTCCTCCATTCCTCCCATGCTGCCCAGCCATCACCATTATGAGTCAGCATGCTCATATCAAAGAAAACATTCAGCCTTTGGTTTTGGGGGATTGGCTTGCTTTACTTAGCATTATGTTCTCCAACTTCATCTATTTACCTGCAAATGCCATGATTTTATTCTCTTTTAATGCTGAGTAATGTTCCAGTGTGTGTGTGTGTGTATACACACACACACACACACCAAAGTTTTCCTGTCCATTCATCTACTGAAGAGCATCTAGGTTGGTTCCATAATGTAGCTATTGTGAATTGTGCTGCTATAAACATTGATATGGCTATAAAAATTGTTTTATCAAAGTAGTAATATTTTATCATAATTTATTGCTTTCTCACAGGTCACAGATATGATGCAAAAAGCATTGTTTGATTTTTTTAAAACACAGATTTGAAGGGCGGTGAGTATTTCAGAATATTGGCCTTTGTGGATTTTTGATTTCATGATAACCAAACAGTGGTGGGACAGGCATATGATCTCAAGGGTAAACTGCCCACTAATATCTATATGATGACAGAAATAAGTTTTGTTCAAAGTTGAATCAGAATCAATAAATATTTGTCATGTTTCTTTTCTACATCTGCAATCCTGGAAAATCTAGTTCCTGTACTTACATTTATAAGCTGAACTTGGTCATGGCCTTCAGTTTACGATCAACCAGCTCTCATATCACTGCCCAGACATCATAAATAAATATTCCTTTCAATTCACTTTCCTATTCTTCCCAAAGACTTTTCAGCATCTCTTCTTAAACTTTCTCATGTCAATCTCTTTTTATGAACTTGCATCCTATATCACTGAGAAAATGGGGGCAAATAGAGGAGAACATCCAGTAGGTCTCATCACACCTATCCCAGCTTGTAAATCTACCAGAATGTTCTGCTTAGTGTTAAGATACATTCTAGCAATGGCTAAACCACCTCACAATCACTTTAGCATTAGATCCCATTCAAACTATCTAGATAAAAAACTATCACTCCTTCCCCATCTCTGCATCAGTATTTGCTGTTCCAACGGAAACTCCATACACATAAAAAAATGCATTTTCTCCTCATATTTGACTTCATATTCCCCTCAAACTGTCTTTTCTTCATATCTTTATAGCAAGACTTATTTAAAGACTTGTGTATGTTGTACTTGCTCTCCTTTTTTCTCTCACATCTATTCCAGTTATGCTGTCACAAGAACTAGTCAAGATCAAGAGTGATCTGCACACTGCTAAATCTAGAGGTGAATTCTTACCCCTTATGTTACTTAACCACAAGCAACAGATGACATGGTGGACCATTTTGTCCTCTTTGAAATAGTTTGCTTGGTTTCTGGAACCACATTTCTGGTTTTCCTTCTATTGCCCTAGCTACTCCTTTGTCGATTCTTCCTCATCAGCTAGACATCTTGGAGAGCCCAGGGCTAAACCCTTTGGACTTTTCTCTCTTCCAAATACATTCACTCCTTTTAAAGATCATTTCATTCTTTGCTGATATTTCTCTGAATTCCAGGCACAAATACCAAACTGCCTATTCAGCATCACCACTAAGATGTCTACTGGAATTCTCAAACTCAACCTCCAAACCCCCCAAACCTCCCCGTCTTCCTAACCTGATTTAATAACTTTTTCATCTTTCATTCCCCAAACCCTTCAGCCCCACATCACTGAATTATCCTCAACTGTTCTTTTTTA
Source organism: Spermophilus citellus (assembly GCF_964194105.1). Lineage (NCBI taxonomy): Eukaryota > Metazoa > Chordata > Mammalia > Rodentia > Sciuridae > Spermophilus > Spermophilus citellus. The sequence continues at coordinate 180,355 of NW_027672891.1, read as the reverse complement.
CATCCTCCATCCAAAGGCTGTTGTCTGTATCCTCAAAATACATCCATCTCTAACTACTTCTCATACCTCTTCTACTCTCTATTAGCCTTTTGGTCTGAACACTATCGTATTTTCCCTAGATTTGTCTTAGTGCTTTTTTTTAATGCTCCCTTAAAGTCTGCTCTCAGTTCAGCAGCCAGAATGTCCCTGTTAACTGTGGGCTGGAGCTCACCATTCTTCCATTCGTGACTTTTCACTCGGATTGAAACCAAAGTCCTTTCTGTGGCCTGTATGACCTCTGGGATCTAACCCTGCACACACCCTTTATTTTCATCTTTCACTACACTCCCGCTTGCTCATTCTGCTTCAGCCACTCACTTCCTCACTGCTATGTCCCCAGACAGCTCAGATCCATGTCCACATCAGTGTATATGCACTTTGTAGTTCCCTCTGATAGGAACACTTTTTCCTCAAATATTCTTCTTGGTAACAGGTGCATATGTACACACACACTCTTTACCTTCTCTGTTTATGTATTTTACCTATATATTGTTATCAGCCTTCTCTGACTAGAAAAAACTCCAGGAGGATAAGGGTTCTTAAAGTTTTGTGAACTGTGGTACCTAAAATGCTACTTGACATGAACAATGAATGGATTAATGCTGATTCAATGTCTGCTGTGTACTCTGTGCTAAAGAAATGCAGAAATGTTGAAGCTACTGTCTTTATGAAGGACTCATATGAATACCATAAGTTGAAACGTCTAGCAGTAAAACAGTACACTGATGAAGGGGCACCTCAGTATGTGTAGCACAAGGTATAGGTAGCATAGGAGCAATTAATACAGATTTAGTGATGTCCCCAGATAGTATGGGGTTTTAAATGGACCTACGATCTTACCAGTTGAACCAGGAGGAAGAGGAGAAGGGCATGTCTAGTAGAGTGTGCAGGTAGCAGGGTATGATGTACTGTATGTGAAGTAAGCCACCTAGAGGTATTCAAGGACCTATGCAGGGAATGATTAGTAACAAAGCAAGAAGCTGTATCTAGTATGGCACACCAGTAAGCTTGGACTCAATCCATTACCTTTCCTCCCCTTCCCTTCCCTTCAATAAAGCCAATGTTGTGTATTTTTTTAAATTGAACAAATTATGTATAATTATAAAGCATCAATCTCATTCCCTAATACCTTCCTTTTTCCTCCCTCTTCTCTCCCTGATCCACTTGATCTCGTCTTATATATAAACTCATTGTAGCATGTTTTTACATGGACATAGCATGATTTGGGAATTTCATTCCCTAGGACTTCCCTATATACTCTCCTCCTCCCTTCCTATACGCAATATTGAGTCTCCTTCCTATTTGGGGAGCTCTTTTTGTTTTTGCTACCCCTTCCCTACTTTCCACATATAAAATTCAACCCTCAACTTTTAGTCTGGGTTATTTCACTTATAGCACGATATTCCCCAGTTCCTTCCTTTTACTAGCAAATCACATAATTTCATTCTTCTTTATGACTGAGTAAAACTCCAGGTGTGGGGTATGTGTTTCATATTTGCTTTGTCCATTAGTCTGTTTATGGATATCTAGGCTTGGTTCTACAACTTGACTGTTATGAATTGAGCTGCAATAAACATTGATATGCATATATCACTACAGTATGCTGGTTTTAGTGTTTTGGGATATACATACACCAATAGTGGGACAGCAGGGTCATACACGAATTCTATTCCTAGCCTTTTGAGGAATCCCCATACTGCTTTCCAGAGTGGTTGCACTAATTTGCAGCCCCTCCAACAATATATAAGTGTATCTTTACCCCCACATCCTCACCAGCAATTGTTGTTATTTGTGTTCTTGGTCATTGCCATTCTAACTGGAGTGATATGAAATATCAGTATAATTTTGATTTGCATTTCCCTCATTGCTAGGGCTGTTGAACATGTTTTCATGTTTGTCAGTTATTTGCATTTTTTCTATTGAGAAGTGACTGTTTATTCTTTTGTCTATTTTTGATTGAGTTATTTGCCTTTTGGTGTTGAGCTCATTACATATTCTGGATATTAATCCTCCCTTGGAAAAGCTTTCAAAGATTTTCTCCCATTCTGTAGGTTCTCTTCATGTTCTTTTCCTTTCCTGTGCAGAAGATTTTTCATTTGATGCCATCACACTTATTTCTGGTTTTTATTCTTAAGCTTATTAAGGAAGTCACTACCTGTGTCAATATGTTGGAATGTTGACCCTATGTTTTCTTCTAGCAGTTATACTGTTTCTGGTGGAATTCCCAGGTCTTTGATCCACTTTGAGTTATTATGCAGGGTGAAAAGAATGGAATCTAATTTCATTCTTGTTCATAGGGAAATCAGTTCCTCCAGCACTGTTTGTCTAAAAGGTGATCTTTTCTCCAAGGTATGTTTTTGACAGCTTTGTTAGGGATCAGATGACTGTGTCCCTGTGGATTTCTCTGCACATTCTAGTCATTGATCCTCATCTAGTTTTATGCCAATATCATGCTATTTGTTACTACAGCTTTGTAGTACAATTTGAGATCAGGTATTGTGATGCCTCTGCAGCCTAAGCAAGGCTTTATTGAGTATATTCCATGTACCAAGAATTATGAGGTGTCAAAGCAGACAAGGGCTTTAATTTCATGAAGTTGACTTAGACAGCCTTGAATCAATGGGTAGCATAGTAAAGTTTAAGTTAGCTCCTGAAATATCAAAGACATGATAGGAGTCCAAAATTTAAGAATAGATTATAGGGGACTTGGGAACATGCTGGACTAGTACATATTTCTCCATTCTAAATAAGATAAATTTGCTGCCTCTTTGCCACACTCCTTTCTCTGATCCTAATAATATAAGTACAAAAGACAGTTTTTAGTGTTCTAATAAATTTCTTAATATTTTCTAGATCATACTTATTCCTCCTATCATTCTAATTTACATTGACCTTTAAGGCAGGGGTGTGCTAGGGATTAAAGCTAGGGCCTCACAATGCTAGGAAAGTGCTTAAGCTACATCCTCAGCCCTTATATTGGTTTTTGACAGGAAAGGCAAGAGTAGGGAGGGAAATTTTTATGGCTGGACAGATATTAATAAGCGTCAAGCAAAGATCTAAAAGGAATTGAAACTAGTTTTCCTCTAAATACAAAAAAATATATATATTCTTTTCTACCTACATCAATACTAATTAGATGTTTATTGTTCCATTTAGTAAGTGCCAGGAAATGGCTTTTGGTTTGGCCTGGGACTGTCAGGCACTGGCCAAGTTTAAAAGGCATACATCTAATCTGCCCAATTATTTCTTTATTCTCAGTTCTGTCATTTTTCACAATTTGGAATTGTCTACATGAACATGCACACCTAAAATATTCTGCTAAAATAGAAACTGTACTGTCATGAATATGTTAACTCACTGCCCTCTCCTAAAATGGAATGGAATTTATTGACTTACCACTTCTAAGTAACCCTTACTATGATTTGGATTGGAAGGTGAATTCCAGTCAGGATATGTATCTCGGAATGATGTTCTTTGGTATCATTCAGATTGATTTCATTTAGGAAACAAAATATCTGAATGTTGGATCATCTACTGATTCTCACCAGAAGTAACTTCCATATGGCTTTACTAATGGACCTGCCTTGGGCCATCTTGAGTCATAGAGCTAGAGTTCACTACCAATTAAAGATCCACAAAGGAAGTAACAAAAGTCCATAGGTATAATTTCAAAAGATATAATGTTTTTGGCAAGGCAAGACAACAGTAGAAAGTAGAAAATCATCAGAAGGTGCCAGCTATATGTGTATCCATTATATTGTAAAAGGGAAAAAATGGATTATTCCTTTAGGCCCACAAGAGAGAAAATAAAGGTTCTAGGTATTTGGGAATTCTTTTTCTGTTCTGAAACCTAGTTAATTTAATTTGTTAATAAACCTAGTTAATTTAACAGCTCTGGAGAATTGTTGGAATCACTCTTCCAGTTATTAGTGTTTTGTGTGTCAGGTCAAAAAAGACATGATAAATCATCCTCTTTTTGTTGTGTACAATAGAATAGCCCCTAACCAACTGTGTCATGCCAACAAAATAATCTCCAGATTCACCTTGTAGGACAATGAAAGGTAAATTAACAAAATCATGAACAATAAGGAAAGCTACCATTTGGGACAAATTGTTTTCTCCACCAGTGACTTTTAAAATGTCAGCTATCAGTACTGAAGTGTTAGGAATGTGTACTGAATTGCTATAAAGATACTGTATACCAGTGCCAGAATCTTGTGTGAGTAAACCTTATTGGAAATCAATAATCCTGGGAAACACTGTATCACTTTTTTCTGGTGTAAGTAAACATCTTCAAAACAGGTTTGGATACCTATCAGAATCACATTAAGAAAACTCAAGGGGCCTTTTGCCACTTTTGTCTATTTAATATCAAATCTCTGGGGGCAGGTTGTGAGATTTCTAACTGTAGAAGTATATATAGTGATTCTGACATACCATGAGAATTGAGACTCACTGCTCTAAAATGATTTGTTCCTATGAATTTTGCTATTTAGATCTTCAAGGTCTGCTGCTTGGCAGACAATGCCCAAATCATGACTGTTAAGAACTCAGATAGTGGCCTGTCTCATGTAGCATATGCAGATAACCACATAAGCAGGTCAATAGAAGCCTAGCTGAGCAGTGTCATGTTTCCCCAGGATGTCACCATCACAGGGCAGCTGCTTCCCCATAAGTTTGCAGAGCTCTTTCAAGGCATATAACTAGAGCTCTGGTCATCAGCAGTGCTCAGGTCTCAAACAGCTGTAATAATCAAGTGCCTAATACTTTAGGTACTCACTCTTATTTCTGTTAGGAATCCCCATCCCATAATAATATACCAGGTCACTCCCTCCCTCCCTCAGGTCTCCAACAAATGTCCCCTTACCTGAAAGATCATCTCTGAACATTTAATTAAACCTTTCACAGCATTCCCATCTTCATCCTCACTATTCTGCATTTCCAGTGGCACTTATCATGACCCGACATCAGGTATCTGTTTGCTTCTCTCCATTCTCTGCCTCTTCTGTAAGAATGTAAGTTCCATAACAGCACCTAGAACAATGATCGACACATAATTGGTACTCCATAAATATGGATGAAAGTAATGACTATCTTTGCACTATGCAGGTGTTTAAAATAAAGGAGTCCTATTACATGCATACAGCTGAAAATTCCCTTTACATTCCACACCAATCCCCAAGTAAATAGGAATTTTAAAGTAATCATTGAGCACTGGTTCTTCCTACCTCTAGCCTGATTTCACTTGTGAATGCATTCTGAAATAATAAATTATTTTTTAAATTTATGGGTTTATTATTGGGTTTTTGTTTTTCTTGTTCTTGTGGTGCTAGGACTTAAACCTCACACACACTAGGTACGTACTGTACCGCTGCGCTACAATCCCAGGCTTAGTTGTGCTTTTTAATGCTCAAATTTTCATCAAAGCACAAAAATTTTAAAAATCAAGCAGACTTACAACAATGAAGATGAATCTCAAATCTGTTAGGTAAAGAAGCTCAACTTGAAAAGTTAAATATATGTTTCTATTTATATGATATTCTGGAAAAGTCAAAACCATATGGAGACAGTTACTAGTTTTATGGTTGCCAGAGTGGAACAGGAGGAAGGATTCTCTACAGAGGGGCAGCATAAGGGAATGGTGGAGTCATGAGATAATTCTGTGTCATGAATGCACTGGTGGGTGAAGAATTCTATGAATTGGTAAAAACTCATGAAACTGTATACCCAAAATGTCAAAAAAAATCTTTTTAAAAATATGTCTATTTATTTAGTTGTAGTTGGACACAGTACTTTTATTCTATTTATTTATTTTTATGTGGTGCTGAGTATTGAACTTAGCACTTCGCACATACGAAGAGAGCACTCTACCACTGAGCCACAACCCCAGCCCTAAAAATGTATATAATCAACCTTCCCATTTAACTGTTGACTTAAATGGTCAGAGCTTTCTGACTAGAATAGCTTTCCTTCAGAATTTTGAAAGCCTTTGCTCCATTAACTTCTGGTTTCCATTGTTGTTCTTAAGAAATACAAAGCACTTCAACTCCTGTCCTGTTTTTCTTCTGGAAACTTTTAGTTTTCTCTTTGTCCCATAAATATTATGAAATTTATAAATTTTAGTGTATATCTTTTAATCACTACACTAGATGCTTTCAATTTGAAAAATCAGACTGTTAATTCTGGAATTATTTTCTTTTACCTATTCTCTCTTAACTCCTAATCTGTGGAATTTGAACTTCCTGGGCAATTCTAATTTTCTTAGCTTTCTTCTATTTATCTCTTTGGCTTTTTTGTTAAAGATCCCCTTATCTTTCTTTTAAATTTTGCTTCCTACTGTCACTTTTAATTTCTAAAACATCTTATTTTGTTTTTAAACAACTTTATTCCAGTTTCATAGATAATAATTCCTTATTAATGGATGACCTTTCTATTTGTTGTGGCCCCTAATGTAAAATGTTTTCCTAAGATGCCTAGTAAACACTGCTGTGCTCAAATTAATTAATTGGAAGTTCTGTGCTGGTAGTGGAGTTTGCCGATGTTATGCTCACCTATAGGACAATCTTGATGGATAATTTACATAGAAGATATCCAATATACATTATCTTTATGCCTATATATATGTTTTTTTAAGTTTTTAACAGGCCTTTAAATATTTGTTTATTTATATGCGGTGCTGAGACTCAAACACAGCACCTCACACATGCTAGACAAGTGCTCTACCTCTGAGCCATAACCCCAGCTCACAACTTTATGCCTTAATTATTTGGCAGTTTCCCCCAATCTTCCTTTCTTACACCTCGAGGATATAAACATAAGCCTGGCTACCAAAATTCACTCAAAATGGCACTCTTTCTGCCTACAGATAATTTGTGGTCTCATACAAGATAGGAAAAGAATTCTCACCTGGCCACTTTTTGTGGCGAGCTCTAATTCTGAAGCAGGTTTTTAAATTGGGCCTGTCAGTAGCTAGTGGTGCAAAAGTGATTTTTAAATCAGTCCTAACTTCACCATCCTCTTCAAAGATATTGTCAGCATTCAATTTTGTTTCATAGTTTTTTCTCCTTCCAACTTGAACACTCATTGAATACTTTTTTGGAATATATCTTTTACTATTTCCACTTCCAGATCTTTTTGCTCATTTCTACCCTATCTAAAATGAACCCACTCAATTCACTCAATATAACAATACCTTATATATTCTCTTCACAATAATCATCATAATCTTTCATTGCTTTATTCTTCATCTCTGCCACTAGAAGGAAGATCAGATTTGCCTTGATCTTATTTTTCATGATTATATATTCTGCAGGGCCTAAGAATATAGGGCTCAGAAGTCTGGGTTTAAATCTGTATATTTAGTAAATACACACTAAACTTCTCTCCTAAAAGTTTTTGGAATAATTTAATCAGAAAATTCATGTAAAGTGCTTAGTACATATATGGCACTTGTATACAACCAATAAATGCTAAGTAAGGCAAGTACAGGATAAGCAAAAAAGTACAATGAAGTATCCTAACATGTGGTTGGAAAATATGGTCATTATATATATTTCATTCTTGGGATGAATTTTGGGCATATAGTTCAATTCCCTTTTATAAGATTAACAACCTTAGGGTCTTTTGTTACTTTTTTCTCCAACAGGATATCTATCACAAGGGTCACTGCTGACATCTCCCTTGCCAAACGCTCAGTATTAAACAATCCCAGTAAGCATGCAATAATAGAAAGATCCAACACAAGATCAAGCTTAGGTAAGTCTGCAATACTGATGAGCTGAAGCTATGTGGACATTGCTCTCCTAAGAATGACAATGAAGAGATCTAGCCAGATGATGCTTCCACATACTGCACAAACAAAGGGGCATGTGTTGTCAGTAGCTAGTGGTACAATCTTCATTTTATTGTGTGGAAAGATTTGTTACAGTTTCAAGTTAAAAATTCCACATGCTATCAGTACTGATGTTTTGGTTGTGGTTTGTTTTCACTAATAGGAGCTGAGAATTTGAATTATCAATAATGAAATCATATTCAGAATAATGTAATTTGTATACATGATGAGAATGAGGAAGTAAATTCAGGGCTATTCTCCATTGATACCAATATCTGTTTTATTTGTAAAAATAGTATAGGGTCTTGGTTAATTTGTTCACAGAGTAGTTCTGAAAATTGCTTATTAACCTATACTGATTAAATTCAGACCTTTCCCAACTATTTCTTCTCTTTGAAATATGTGCTTAATCACTGTTACACATTTAACTTACTAGATTGTTGGGTTTATATTTTTATAAAGTAAATTTTCCAAGGGTTGTGTGATACTTAACCTTTAGTTCTTTTTCATTTATATATTAAATAAATTCTTTGAGATGCTAGCTTTTAACAGAGAAGTTTTTAGTTTAGTCTGATGTAAGATTATGTAAGTAGAAAAACTACTAGAAATCAAAGGTTAGTTATGGTACTTTATAAAACTGTTTTATCCCTTACCAAACAATTCTTCACTGATGAGTCCTTATCTGACAACTACTCTCAATATTGAGTGCTCACAGGAATTGTTATAAAATGATCATTTCATAGATTCAACTGATAGTTAACTAATTAGACTTACTATTGAATTAATGAGATGCATTTAGATTGTCATCGCTCTCTAAAACTATTGTGTACACATTATTTTTAAATGGTATCTAACTCAATACAATGTTGAAGAGTCAAATAAAAAGATGAATTAGATAAAGCCCTTCCTCCTAAGAGCTTAATGGCAATAAGAAAAACATAAGAGCTCAATAGAGTAGAGGACAAAAACCATAAGGGAAGGTTTTCTAAGAAGCTGGTCTGAGCTGAGACTTGAAGCATGCATGGTACTTTAGTCAAGAAAAAAGTACATCAGTGGTAGAGGGCTTGCCTAATATGTGTGAGACACTGGGTTCAATTCTCAGCATCACATATAAAGAAATAAAGGTCCATCAACAACTAAAAAAAATTTTTAAAAAAACCATGTTTCACTGTGGCTGAAGTGTATCATTGAAAGAAGAGGCAGGTGGAAGGTGACACCAGAAAGAGGTAAAGGTAAAATATTAAGGAGCTTGGAGCTTAAGGTATTAGGGAACCATGTAGAGATTTGTGTCCATTCATTTAATAAATACTTGAGAACCAACCATGTGATAGGCATTATTCTAAGTGCCAGAGACATAGAAGGATACAAAGTTCTTGGTCTTAGGGATTTTTGTCTCATGGGAGAGATAAGGCCAAAAACTTACAGACCATTCATTAGTCAATGGATAATGAGTCCTGAAGTAGTATCAGGCCAGGGAGTAGAGTTAAGCTGAGAAGGAAGGTATAATTTTATAGTGTGAAGGCCTCACTGAGGAAGTGACATTTTAGCAGAATGATGGATGCGGTATTTAGCATGCCAGGAACACTTTTCTCAAGTAGCTGCAAAACAAAAGACACTATTCCTGTTTCATTTATAGTCCTGCCTCTTCTTCCATCAACAACCATCCCTAGATTATTTAGAAGCAAATCTCAAACATAATTTGCTGAGTTTCTTCATTTGTGCATTATAATTACTACTTGACTAAATCAGGATTCAAATTAAATCTATACATCATAGTTCACAGATCTCTTAGGTTTGCATAAATCTTTTCCTTGTCACTTATTCTGTAAGGCACTGAGAGTAAAAATTTTCCTAACTGTATTACACTGAGATAATTTATATGCATCTGTTTCTTACAAACTATTTAATTTGGAAGTCCAATGTGTATTTTTTTTTTTCTTTTAGCAAGACCTTATTGTGAGCATTATGTCACCAAATATTATTTTAAAGCTATTATGTTGAGCCCTGGTTCCTTAAAGAAGTTCAGGTAAATAAGAGGTCTCTATTTATAACACTGTGAGGCCAGATGATTAATGACTTGCTTTTCTGGAATAATATGCCAGTTAAAATTATTTCTAGGAATCTTCTGGTATGAATGCAGATGCATAAGAGGAATCAAAGGTATTCATAGAACCAAGTTTGCTGGCTTAAAGGAGTCTTATAGAATTGATCTTCCAATAATTGCAGTGAAAACTACAAGTTATACTTTATAGGCCTATGCAGTCTAGCAGCTTCTGGCTAATTATTAAAATCAAACTTTTAAAAATTTAGTTGCTTATTCATAATAGCTATATTTTAAGTGCCCTGCAGCTAGGCTACCATACTAGGCAGCATGGATATTTTCATCATCACAGGTTTTAGAATCTTTGGAAAGATCATAGAGTAGTAGATGAGCTGAATGCAATTTTCTTGGAGTGCAAGTAGGTCTTTTGTTTGTTTTATGGTGCTGGGGATCGAATCCAGGGCCTCATGCATGCAAGGCAAGCACTCTACCAACTGAGCTTTATCCCCAGCTACTCAAGTAGATTTTTAGATGTTTGGTGATAGCTTAGATTTTTGAGTGCTTCTTCTAATAGATAACTGCCCTTATAAACCAGGAATGTTGCAGGACCGTTTCTTGTTATGGGGACAGTTTGTAATAGGTACCTTTCATGTGGTTCAGCTTGCTAATAAAATCTCAACAGCATGATCGTAGGGGACACAAATGTACATCAGCTCATGCAATGACTGCTTGGGTGAAGTGGTTAGAAATAAAGATATAATAATTTTATGATTCCACAGAATGAAAAATGAGTCAGCAGAGAGCAAAAACATTTGGCTCTCAGTATTATGCTGAAGCAAATTTTAGAAATTCTAAAGGTATTATAAAGAAATAGCTCTTTTCAAAAAATAACTGATCAAAATTGTGCTGCCTATAAACACAAACTGGCTGATCTGACCTTTCTGTTGAAGAAATAATATACCATTTAAAATGACATTTTTAAATAACTGAACTCTGCTTACCCTTTTACAGCAGAAGTTCAGAGTGAAATCGAAAGGATCTTTGAACTTGCAAGAACATTGCAACTGGTAGTTCTTGATGCGGATGCTATTAATCATCCAGCTCAACTCAATAAAACATCTTTGGCCCCTATCATAGTGTATGTAAAGATTTCGTCTCCTAAGGTAAGGAGAATTGCTGCTGTTAGCTTAGCTCTATAACCAGATTTTACTAAAATGTGTTTTATGTTTGCTTTCCAATTAGAACAGACTATGCCTTTATGATGGGTGTGGAGGTTGAAAAATATATTATTAGGAATTTTTATGATTGATATAAGCAAAACACCACTACTGTAATGGGTTAAAGCAGTAATTCTTAAAGTGTGGTCCATAGATCCCTGGTGGGTTGAGACACTTTCAGTGGATACTTGAGGTAAACCTTAAAGATATTTGCAAAAATGATGAAAAGCAACTATGGGTAAAACAGCACCAACAGTCATTGTATTACCATCATGCTATTATAGTTAATTTTCATTACACAGATTCTAGACCCACAATTTAATAAAATTAAGTATTTATGAGGACACTGCTGCTAGATTTTCTATAACCAGATTTTACTAAAACGTGTTTTCTGTTTGGCATAGCCTGTTCTATTTGGAAAGCAAAGTTAGCTACATTTTTCCCCCCATGGAATACCGTTTGTATGTAGTCAATATTTTCTTGAGCACAATAAGCCAATCACTTTAAGGAGAACAACAGCCTTTGTTACGTGTTATATACTCATTTGTATCATGTTTTAATTCAATATAAATGTCAACAGTTTTGGATAGATCTGATCAACTCAGTGAACTATTATTTTCCAAATGATGAGTAAATGTTACAAACATACCAGTGGAACTTAATGAGAGAGAAGTTCATTGATATGGTTTCAGATAATACATGTCAACTAGTCTTTAAGGCAAGATGACTTGTTGAATTTTAGGTGATATTCTTTGATGCTATCTAAAAGGGTGCAACTAAAATATTCCTCCTTTTACATTGTGTAGCAGGTTAAATTTTTCTTGCCTATTTCAACAAAAATGATACATTGTAGAAGCATACAGAATAACTGTATTCTATGACAAAAACTATAGCTGTTTTAGGGGCTGTGGCAGAGCACTTCTGAGCCTGGTATGTGTGAGGCACTGGGTTCGATCATTAGCACCACATATAAATGAACAAAGTCTCTCTGCCAATCTACAACTACAAAAAATTTTTTAATTGTAGCTGTTTTATTAATATTTCCATTTCACATAAAAAAGCTCTTGGGGGGTTTTGATTTTTTTAAACCTGAAGAGGTCATGAAGCAAACAGTTTGAAAACTTAGGCTAGAAAGGACACAGTAAGCTCTATGCAGGTATGTAAAGATGCAAGTGAGATTTATGTTAGCATACTGACTTTGTAGAGATTGTCTTTTATAGCTCAGTCTGTTTATAAACATCTTTGTTATATATAAAAAGGTCCCTAGATAAAGGAGTCACTAACGTACCTTGTAGTTTACCTGAGTGAAGAGATTTCTCTGTTGAAAACTTGTCTCTTTTACAGGTTTTACAAAGGTTAATAAAATCTCGAGGGAAATCCCAAGCTAAACACCTCAATGTCCAGATGGTAGCAGCAGATAAACTGGCTCAGTGCCCTCCAGTAAGTTTTGTCTGTATATGGTAGAATCCAGTTGAAGAGATCAGACCTGGAATTTCATTGAAAAGGCAATAAATGCTTGTCAGGGAAGAGAATCTTCATTGTGTACAGTGATATTCTCTCCAAAGAAAAACTGTCTGCCTGGATCACATTTTGAACACATTAATAAGCCAGATAATGATCATGGCTTACAAAATGCTATGTGCATCTTTATGGTATACTCACTTAAATATCAACTACAAGACTACAGCCTCATAGTTGATTTGTAAGACGGGTCTCTTTGGGGTTGGTTTATCATTCGCTTCTGATCACAGGGAGCCAGTTGTCTACTCTTAACTGCCCAAGGAGTTTTTAGTACCAAAATACCTGAAAAATAGCAACTTAAAGAAGGTAAAGTTTATTTTGGCTCGAGGTTCAGAAGGTTAGTCCATGGTGAGCCAACAATTTCTTTGGGCTGGAGATTCAAATTATTAATCCATTAAGTGGATAATTTGCCTTGGAACTATTAAAGTTCTTCTAGTCCCTTCTACCTGCCCCATTAAGTGCTGCTATAAAAGTTATCAAGTTGATTGAAGTATATTAAAGGTTTTTAAAAATGTTTGTAGAAAATACATGCCTCACTGTTAAAATTAACAACAAACTACTATGAAGTTTGAATCATGCCAATTTGAGTGCTTTCAGCAGCTTTTGTCAAATTTCACATCCTGATATTACCTCATTAACTTCTAAATTAAGCCTTTCTGCAGTCACTGTATCAAGAAGAGGCTTCTTCCTATACTGTTCAGATTTTTATTGTGTCTCATCTCTCCTATCATAGTTCACTGTTTTTCATTATTGATGATAAACCTACTATTATACCCTTACCAAATATTATGACACCTGTTCACTTAGTGTTCTACACAAAGAGGTGAGATGCCACATTTCTGTTGGCTGTCTTAGCTTATAAAAGAAGAACACATAAGCAAATCAAGTGGTACAGGTTTATCAGTCTCTTCCTCCTTAGTTGGTGGAGGGTGGTGGGAACTCAGTCCTGAGTTAGTGTGTTATTTAAATATTTACCTCCCCAGGAATTGTTTGATGTGATCCTGGATGAGAACCAGCTTGAAGATGCTTGTGAGCACCTTGCTGACTATCTGGAGGCCTATTGGAAGGCCACTCATCCTCCCAGCAGCAACCTCCCCAACCCTCTCCTTAGCCGTACCTTAGCCACTTCAACTCTGAGCCCCACCCTAGCCTCTAACTCACAGGTAAGGGGAGTTATCTTGTATAAAGAAAGTGGGATGCCCAAGGTGACACCACTGCCGTGGTATACTAATGCTATCCTAACTAAGACAAGAAGTGTGAGTCACTTGGATACTCAGGTTCACCAAGTTGTGTACCTGAAGAGAAGCACTATGAACACAACATCCATAGACTTTAAAACTAACTGCATGATCCTAAAAGACCACCTGGACAACCCTGGGCAAGTTCCTTAATTGCTCTTGTCTCAGTGGACTTGGAATGATAAGGGCAAGTGAACATATCTTCCCTGCCCCCCCCTCAGAAATTTGTGCAGGCATGTCCCATTTGAGCACTTCATAATTTTTTATTAATCCACTCACATGTACTCCAACAGAGGCAGTTATGTGTATACCCACATATAGAAAAACCTCAGACCTGCACTGAAACTACAATATATAAAAACTTTCTCCCTCCTTCATTTAGTCATTAAAATAAAAAAAAGTATGTGTGCTTTTCCACACACAACAAAGTCCAGCTTAGTGTCACTAATAAGGTTTGTAACTATATTATCAAAGGAATTAATACCTAGGTCAAACATTTCAGATACGTAAAAAGAACTACACCTGAATGGCCTTGCATCTTAGTTCTTTACACACTCACCTTGGTTAATGTCTGCATGTTCCCTTTACTGCCAGGGTTCTCAAGGTGATCAGAGGACTGATCGCTCAGCTCCTGCCCGTTCTGCTTCCCAAGCTGAAGAAGAACCTTGTTTGGAACCAGTCAAGAAATCCCAGCATCGCTCCTCCTCCTCTGCCACACACCATAATCATCGCAGTGGTACGAGTCGAGGGCTCTCCAGGCAAGAGACTTTTGACTCTGAAACCCAGGAGAGTCGAGACTCTGCCTATGTGGAGCCAAAGGAAGATTATTCCCATGAACATGTGGACCACTATGCCCCACATCGTGACCATAACCACAGAGATGAGACCCATGGGAGCAGTGACCACAGACATAGGGAGTCTTGGCACCGGTCGAGGGACACAGACCGAGAGCAGGACCACAATGAGTGCAACAAACAACGAAGCCATCATAAATCCAAGGATCGCTACTGTGACAAGGATGGAGAAGTAATATCCAAAAAGCGGAATGATGCCGGGGAGTGGAATAGGGATGTTTACATCCGCCAATGACTTTTGCCCTTTGTCTCCCCCTCCCTCAAGTCCCCTCAAACAATCTTTGGGGTCTACATTGCAATCACATGTGATCTGTCTTGTATATTTTGTATTGCTGTTGCTTAAATAGCAATAGCATGAAATAGAGTATTAATATCCATTATTTTATTTTGGAAGTGCTATATAAACTGGCCTGGTACAGCAGTTCTCTGGTTGTATACTAGACTCTTCAAAACCTGTTTGAGGTAGCTGCCACATGAACAAAATCTTTTGCCGTCCAGACAACGTTGGTGTTTTAAGAAATGTAGTTGATGTACATCCAGCAAGCCAGATTCAGCACAGATTAAAAAGTGGAATTTCTTGGTTCTCCAGATTTTTAACACCCAGATACCTGATGGGCATATTCATTCATTCATGGACCACTGTTTCTTGCTTGTACCTCTGGCTGACTAAATTTGGGGACAGATTCAGTCTTGCCTTATACAAAGGGGATCATAAAGTTAGATTCTATTTTCTATGTACTAGTACTGTGTACTGTATAGACAGTTTGTAAATGTTATTTCTGCAAACACCTTATTATATAATATATATCAGTTTGATCACACTATTTTAGAGTCTTAATGCCAAGTCAGCAGATTTGCTTTATGAATTACAGGGATCAGAAATGCCCACATTCAGGAAATTTGTAATAATGTTGTCTAGACACCTCTCCCCATTCTAAAAAAAAGTCTGTATATAATGTAAATATGTGTGATTGCTTGACTTAAAAAGGTTTGATTTCTGAATGTTCTACCATCCTTGTAAGTTTATAATTTTAATCATAAATTATGGTAAATATAACCAAACTCCAGAGATTGTTCTACTCCATACAGTTCACCCAGATTGTGACAAACACATACTTAGGAGCTAGTCACGGCACTGGAGTATATGAGCCGGAACCCGCTGTGTGCATGTGTCTGTACGTAAGAATGTGCACGAGTGACTGAGATGTTTGAGATGCTGAAGACTAATGAAGAAACTAAAGTCTGCTATCTAGAATTCTCACCTGGCTTTGTACTTAATCGTGCTATATGTTGCTTTAATAATCCATTGAGAAGTCAGGGAAGGTGAGGAAGCTTGCTGCCAAAGGTAACTAGGAAAGCATTCATCTGCTGGCTCCTTATTTTTGCTCCTAGAGAGTAAAAATACAGGCAACTTTTACTGTGAGTGTTTCACTGGAAATATACAATCTTTGTGTGTTAGAGTATTTGTTTTAGTAAGAAACGTTTACATAGCTTGTGGAAGTATTTCATAGGAAAATAATTTTTTATAACTTCTCCCACTTCATTTTCTAACCTTGCCTTTTAATCTTTTTGTTTATCTCCTAGTTACCTACCATTCCTCCCACCACCAACTTGAATAGTTTTACTGTCTGTCAGAACCCAGAAGTGCTTCTTACAACCAAAGTTTCTGCTCTTCAGAAGTTATCAGGGCAAAATGGGGTGACTTGAAGTGAATGAAATGTTAATATTTTCATACATCTACTCTGAAGGGGAATCTAGAAGACACTATCTCCATGCCTCAATTATACTGCTATAGGAGCTTCCAATGCTATTTTGCTAATGCTAAAACATTCTGTCTCTCAAGTGTTAAGACAGTATTAGGTGTGCAAATACCTAGCACTTGAAGCTTGTCCCAGGAAAATGCCTATCTATAGATCTGTACATTAATTTATTTAACAATAATAATTATAGTAATTTATTTTGCTTTCTTAATTATTCCAAGTTCTTGCCAAATATTCTTGGGCATTATTTCCCCTACACCCAAGAATACTGGAGTTTTATCAGCTAAGTGAAAAATTTCAGAATTAGTCTTCTGTACTGCTTATAAAAACTTACAGAATATAAAGTCATTAGTTTTGACATAACTTTACATGATTAAAAAAATATATTCCAATTTAAATTTCTTTTAAAACACACACTAAGATATTAATTACCAATCCATTCCTTTCTTACATGTTAGTTCATCCCAATTAACAACTTTGGAATTCTTAAATTCTTGAAGTATAACTGGCATTTACCTTTCCTGCTGCTATCAATAGTGCTAATAGATTTCATATTTTTAATTTTGTCCCTGATTCTTAGTTTCTCACTTGACCATGGAACACATTAGTATAAATTACAGTATTCCTTAAATAAATATATTGAAGAATCTGATACAGCATTTATGTGAAAACTGTATAGTGGGCATATGCATAAATGTGTGTAGTACATCTATAAATGAAGAAATAATCACAAGAACAATGGGATATTTACTGACTTGTGGAATGTAAAATTAGTCTTCACACAGCAGAGGCTTAATCTTAACCTATACATTTATACAATCATGATTTTTGTAGTCAACCTAGAAAATGCTGGAAATGTTCTTTACTGGTTTTTGTCATACCCATTTCAATTTTTTCCTATGCTTTTCTCTACTGCTTATTTAAGTTACTGTTACAAAAAGGTGCTGCTAAATGTAGGATGTCTTAGTCATACTGTACTTTGGGACAATGCCACATTTTAACATGGTCTGCTATGCATTCCTGTTAAACATGCACTGTCAGCTACACTGAACTGTTCAAAAAACCTGGTTTAAAGTCGTTCATATAAAACAAATAAAGAGCTGGCTTCTGCACTGTTAATTAGTAGTAGTATTAATTGCCAATTTTAGGAATGATCTTTGTAGTTAAGAACTTGTTACATATTCAACAACAATTCCCATTGTGGAGCATCTTCCTTAGGAGCACTGCTAACTACTTGATGTTCCTTTATCCTGGATTAAAATAATAATAATAATAAAAGTACGTAAAGGATTTGTTAAGGTATGAGCTATAGCAGAGTGATCTTCTTCCTTCCTTAATATGTGCAATGATTTGGGGATTACGTTTTAAGAAGAAGATCCATCTTCATGATGTATTTCATTTATCATCCTTTTTCTTTTGCTCAGTGATGTATTGCTACTAGTCTTAGATGCTCTGCTCTTATTAAAACAGGAGTCACATTGCTAGAGAAAACACTTTAATTTCTGCCAAAGTTTATTTTTAACTATTTGTACTTCATTTTGTGATTTAAAGTAAAATGATAGGATTTAAAGTAATACACTGTTGAATTCAAGTATTTTAAAAAATATATTAAAAGATACATTTCTGATTTTCCTTACATTTTTGTGTTCCTTAAAATTGAACAGTTATATTTTCCAATTTGCAATTGTTTGAAGAAAAAAACACCCACTGAAAACCACCGAGGTTAAAGGAAAACTTTCAAAATATTATTTGTTCTCACTGCTTTAAATATGCAAATATCGATTCTATTTCACCGGTATTAGTTATATTTTGATAGTTACTGGTATTGATCCAAAGTTCATACAAGTTTGCTACACTGCTCTTCTACCATATCCATCCCAGCTAAGACTTTTCAGACAGCATGAAAGGAAATATTTAAAATGTGAGGGAGCACGTGGAGTCCTGTTACAGAAGTACCACAAGTAATAATGATTTTTCAAATAACATTTACTAGACAGAAGGCCAAATGAGGAGTGTGCAGGGGTCACATATTTGAATCCTGTAAAGCTTGAAATAAGTTGTTTCTCAGTAAACATCTATTAACCATCTACTCTGAAGCTATGACTCAATTAAAAATATAAAAGGGTCTCCATTTCCAACATGTTTCCTAAGCATGGGAGTGGGGCTCAGGACATGGCGGTAAACAAAAGTATTAGGTGCCTTGAGAGCAAAAGATATGGGTACCAGAGGTATACACAAAGAACTCAGAAGAGTGTGACCATGAAAGATTTGTTCAAGGGAGAGACCTTACCTACCTGATCCAAGAGACCTTGCAATCATTATGGATACAATAAGTAGTTTTGAGAAATTCCTAAAGGAACTGATGAGGGGAAAAAAAGAATCAAATATTAGGGAATTGTTTCCAGTAGTTCCTTTCTTATACCCAAGGCCCAGTAACATTTGAGTGATTTGAATGAAAGCTAACAAAATAGTCTGATGTATTTAACACATAAGACAACCTTAAAACTCTGGTTGGGTCTTGAGTATTTTTAGAGTTTAGTGCTTGCCCTGCATGCACCAGGCCCTGGGTTCAATCCCCAGCACCCTATCCCCCAAAACACACACAGAAACACCTGGGTAGAATGAAGCAAGCCTTTTTTTTTTTTTAAGAAGTAGATGCACTGGCCACCACAGAACTATGTTTGGTCATTTATGCAGTTTGAATGGTGATCTTGTTTTTTGCATGAATTCAAGTTTTATAGGAAGTGGTCTTTTTTTGTCTTGATCAGTCAGAAATATAGTTGTCTGAGACTGTTTCCTGTGAAACTGGTTATGTTCAGTAGAACAAGATCCAGCTGTGACAACCAGTTGTCAGAAGCTGGTTTTCTCATTCTTACCAAGCACTTTCTAAAAACTTGTACAATGTGGTCCAACAGATGATAAAGGTACCCAGAATGTGAAATGTTCTCATTTATTTTACCCACAAAGAAAACACTCATTTTACTTTTTTGTTTAAAAACTATCATTTAGAAAAGGCCAAACTTCATTTAAAAGAGGATTTACCAAATAATAAGCAGAAAAAGTAAGATAAAATACTTCCCTTGGTTCTTGGCACACGGTAAATGTTGTATGTCCCAGGCCCTGAATTCTTAAGGAAACAACTAGTTAGGATCCTGGGAACAGAAAACAACTTTTTAAATAACCACATTAAATATCACTAATTTTATTCCACTGGTTTGATCCACTTTTTTCATACTAAATATAACTAGTATTCTTTATAAATTAAGACCCTACATGAAAATGTTCCAGATATCCATAGCTCCTTTTATTTATATTCTACTGAATATACAGAGAAAAAATTATTTCATAAACTCAAGAATATAATTTCAGCCTCCCCTCCTCCAACACACATACTTTTTCTTTCTCAGATCTCTGGTTAAACTGCTGGCAGCTTTGTCTGTTACCATAGCTACCAGGACATCATTCAGTTGGCTTGACAACAATGTAAGGGGGAAAAAAAATACCCAACAGCAGCAAATGTTTGGAATTTTCATTTCGGTGGTTCCTTTTCCAATGTGCTTTTGCACTTTTGAAATTTTGCAATAAAAAATCCTATACAATCCTTATTTGCCAGCCAAATCATGTCTTCTATTCTGGCATCTCTGAGAGAATCAATGTCAGTATCCGATAATGGCACAACAGATGGATCAAATCGCTGCAGCTGTTTCAATTGTTCAAGTGATAGGCCAGCTCCCACCATTCCTTCTCCTCCAATCTGTGGTTCCTGTTGGGAGCAAATAAATATGGACAAATGCCCTGTAATTAGTAAGCAGGACTGATACAATTTAAGGTAGAAGATAAATCAAGTTGTACCTACCACATCTTCCAAGAACAGAAAAGTGAATAAATGCCTTTCACTTTTATGAAACGTAAATTTTGTTTTCTGTATATAGTATGTGGGAAAGTAATAACACATAGTCATCTGATGCAAGAGTACCCAACATGTCCTACATGCTTATCAATTACCATGAAATTACAAAAAGTCTAAACTTCACAGAACCATAAAACTGCATGCAGCTCTGTCCCATTTACTTAGTTCTGAAACTTCATAGAGGTAGCATTGTGTCTTGCATAAAGTGACCACTCAATAAATGGAATACTATTATCAATAAAGCAATAGATAAAAATCAGCTTTATGATCTCTAAACCTCTGAACATTTAAAAATTAACATTTTTCATATAATAAATTATAAAGAAGCAATAATACTGAATGACTTTTTTTTTTCTCTCTTGGTTGCTCTTTTGATACCCCTCAGTAAAGTCAGTATGGGCTATGATTTGACATGAGAAAAATGCTCTTAATGAATTTCATAACAAAAATATAGGACTGGAAAGGGGAAGGAAGCCTTTTTGGAAACAAAGTGCCAAGTAAAATAGAACAACACCTATAAGTAGAATAAACATGTAACAAAAATTACACCCAAACTCTGTGCCATTTTAAGACATGACAAAGTAAAAAGCCAGGGAAGAACTGTCATCAGAATAAGGAATTTCCTTATGGGGTATCTAAAATGGACCTAAATAGAGACATTCTTGTTTATGATGATATCTGAGTCAGAAGTTTTACTTGACATGTTTCCTCATATGACACACTGCACTTCATTTTCTGTGATTCATGAGATTACAGAGAGGATAAAATGAAATTACTCTTACCTGGGATTGAAGCTGAAGGCAAGGAAACATTTCGAGGGCCCAGGCAACTTGTTCTTCATTTTCTGCCAATGTTATAGTGCATGTGCTATAAACTAGCACACCCCCTGGCTTCAACAACTGAACTGCCTAAAGAAATCTATGGTCAGACCAGACATACCACCAAGCCACAGAAATAGTTGAAAAGATTATATAGCCTTAAGGTACAATATTTTTCAAGTATTGGGGAGAATTAAAATTATGTTCTCTATGGCATATTATTAAGCATGAAATACTTTTATTCAAGGCTAGATGCATTACTTTGGAGCTCCCATACCCTATATGGACCAACACTCTGACTTTCATGTCTTTAGATACCAATTATAGGTTAAACACTCCCAAATTGCACAAATTGACATTTTTAGGCCAGAATTTCTTCCTGCATTTTGTACTCATATATTCATCTGCCTCCTTGGAATTGCTACTATCAAACCTGACATGTCCTGAAATGAACTGTTATCTACCCTTTGAAACCTACTAGAAACCTTAGATTATCCTTTATAGAATAGATTATCCTCTATCATGTTCATCATCCATCAGCAAACCCTACTGGTACTACTTTTAAAATATCAATAATTTGGCCACTTCGATACTTCCCCTGCTGTCATTCTGGCCCAACCTTCTTTATCTCTTGCTTGCATCACAGTTATAGTCTCCTAATTCAACTACCTGCTTCCTTCCCTGCTCTCCTACCATCTATTCTCATTATCACAGCCTTCTAAACTTGTCACCTTGCAGCCTAAATCTTTCCAATGTCCTCCATTATCACTTAAGAATCAAAGTCAAATTGAAGGAGGCCTTCAAGGCCCTATACAGACAACAAGTCTCTTGTTGTCTTTCTGATGCCCCCTAGGTACACTTCTCACCCTTGTTCACTCTGCTTCAGAAACGGTGGCCTCCTGCTGTTCCTGGAACATGCAAGGGCGACTTCCACTGCAGGATCTCTGCACCACATAGGAAAGCTCTCCTAATTCTCAGATTGCTCACACCTTTACAATCTTATATTTGTTTACATGTCATCTTGTCAGCAAAGCTCTTCTTGACCACCCCACATAAAATCCAAAATATTACAATCTAGCATTTCTCTCCCATCTTACTTTCCTTAGTTTGCTCCATAATGCCATAGCATTACTGTCTTATAATATATTAAACTTATTTCCTTCTCCAATTAGACTAGAAACCCCAGGAAATAAGGGCGTGGTTTAGTGAAACTTTTCTACTGTATCATCAACATCCACAATAGCATCTTGCATATAATAAGTGCTCAGTAAACATCTGTCAAGTAAATCAAAAAATAAAGTTATGCTAAAGTGAATTTGTCTAAAGTTTATTTTTTCAGATTCTATTTTAAAAACTTTTTGCAAAAACTGTTTTTAAAAGCACAGAACATAGCCAGGCCTGGTGGCATAGGCTTGTAATCCCAGCAGCTCAGGGAAGCTGAGGCAGAAGCATCACGAATTCAAAACCAGCCTCAGCACTTAAGAGAGATTCTGAGCCACTCAGCAAGACCCTGTCTCTAAAATAAAATACTAAAAAGGTGTGGGGAGCCGATTCAGTGGTTTAAGCACCTGAGTTCAATCCCCAGTACAAAAAAAAAAAAAAAAAAGAACACACACACAGGACATATACTACTGTTTTCTTCACTGGAAAATTTAAACTTTATTACTCTGTGCCAGGTATTATGTGAAATACTTTAAACAGATTTTCTCATTAAAACCTGTAACAGCCAAATTGTGCTGCATTAGGTAAGCTTTTTCTGTTTTAAAGCCAAGGATGTGGTCTCTGAAATAGTTATCTAATCTACAAAGAGTACTACATTGGTGTGTGAAGAAATTAATATAAATGAACTCAAAGACAACTTGAGACTGAATAATCACTATTTCCATTGTTGCTGTGGTCTATGTATTTATACTTAGAGGGCTGAGAGGAAATAATAAAGTCATCTTTAATCAAATGTCGTCTATACTTTGTAAAAATCCATTAAGTCATTTTTCCAAGAATGACAAATTCTCAAATAGTCTACCTAGGCTTCTTTTGAAACATGCTGGAGATCAGATAAATTTGCATTTCTTATGGTTTTTCTACATTTTACACTAGACACTGTTCTTCCCATTTTTTTAATTACTGCATTTGCCCCTGGTAGACTTCCTGCTTTTTGTATGATAAAAATGACCCAGGCTTTGAAAAGAATAATTTACATCAGATTCTTCACATCAATAGGTAACTACATGTGAAAAATTAGTAACAACTCAGCAAATTTTCTTTTTCCAAAGATAGATCAAGATGTTTGGAATTCACTGATGTCACAGCAAAGAAACTTCCTATGTATTTAAAAGATGAGTCAACATAAAAAAGAGCCCTATATTTAAAATGAGCTCTTTTCAGTCTTTGCCTTATACATAGTAAAATATACATAAAATTGACCCTTTTAATCATTTTTACATATATGATTCAATGGCATTAAGAACATTTGTACAGGGGACTGGGATAGTGGCTCAGTGGTAGTGTGCTTGCCTAGCATGTGTGAGGCACTGGGTTCGATTCTCAGCACCACATACAAATAAACAAAATAAAGGTCCATCTACAAATAAAAAATATTTTAAAAAAAGAACATTTGTACAGCCATCACTACTATTCATCTTTTGAACTTTTGCCATCATCCCAAACAGAAATTCTATAACCATTAGACAGTATCTCCCCATCCTCTCACTGTCTTACTCCATGGTCAACTATGGTTTTTTAGATCTACTTATTCCAATGCCCTAATATAAGCAGAATCATGCAAAAATATTTTCTTTTGTGTCTGGCTTATTTTACTTAGCATAATATCATCAAGATCCAAACTTACTATAGCATATATCATAATTTCACTCCTTGTTAAGGCTGAATAATATTCAACATACAGTTATACCAAATTTTTATTTGCTTATGACTCTTGAGTTGTTTCCACATTTAGGGTTGGGGTGGGGGAGGTACCAGGGATTGAACTAAGGGGTACTCAACCACTGAGCCACAACTCCAGCCCTATTTTGTACTTTATTTAGAGTTGCTTAGTGCCTCAATGTTGCTGAGGCTGGCTTTGAACTCATTATCCTCCTGTCTCAGTCTCCCAAGCCGCTGGGATTACAAGTGTGCACCACCGCATCTGGCTTGTTTCCACTTTTTGATTACAGTGAAAACTGCTGCTATAAACATTTTCCTAATGCTTTCAATGTTTAACTAGTGATGTTCAACTTCCATTACAGCAAAGGAGCATCACATACCACAGAAAAGAGTTTTCGCTGTAGCGGTTGATACGATGTTATTTCCTTTAAAGTCCAAGTACAAGCCATGTTTGGTCTCTGTCCCATTCCACTACAGGGTGCATCAAGGAGAATTCGGTCAAAAGATTCTGGTAAGAATGGAGGTGCTCCTACAGAGAGAATTGTAAATGTTACTTGTTATCTTCTATATTGGTCTTCAATAGAAAACTCTTTAATATAAGAACTGATGATCAGGAATTTACAAATTATAATTCAGAAGAAAAAATACTGGAAACAATTTCTCCCTTTAATCAAGCACACCTGGTTAACCTACTACTTCTATTTAATGTAGATTTGACTTTGTAGAAAGGTTAAAAAGATAGTTATTATAGTGTCTAATTATTCTGTTAATATCATATAGATCTAGGTTTAATCAAATGATACCCCGTACCCTAACATTAGAAGCCACTATTTATCAAACCTAGGACTTGGAATTAATTCTAACTAATTCTGGAAACTGACAGTTATCTTGCTAATTCCTACAGCAGACAGCTCCAGAAGAAAAGAGAGCCTGTTGAATTGTAGTCAAACATCCTGGTTCTAGTTCTGTTGTTCTTTGACCTCCTTTTGTCTGTGGCCATCAGTATGGCTAAGATCTAGGATGAGTCATTACCCTCCTTGGATTCATCAAGGTTCCCTTTGCATTCACTTGAATAACTTTTCCATTCCAATTTCTGATCTATTTACTGTTACTGGAGAAAGTCTTTAACAAATATAAAAACAGACCATTTTATTTACCTACCTGCTACTGATTGTTTTTAGTTATAGCTAGCTGATCCTACAGGACCCACAGTAATATTCTAAATCTCACTCTCTGCTTTTCTGATTGCAAAGCTCTATTAGACACAAACAATTATCAATTTAACTCATTTCCATCTACTACTACCTCTTGCTTTCTTACCTATTGTCTTAGAAGAAATTCTGCTCAAAGAAATTATTATTTGGGATTTTTGACACATAAAATCCTCTGGAAATATTATACCACTTACATTTTCATTATCATGAATGTATTTGTTTCCCCAAATCCTCAAAGGTGATTTTTACTTTACTGGCCATTTGTGACTTTTTTCTTTTTTTGTGGGTACCCTTTGCTTACTCTATCTATTGAGACTATCTTTTCCTCATTGGTTATAGTAGCTCTTTGTACATCTATTAATATTTCCTTTATTAAATATTTTATAAATTTTTTTCACAATCTGTTACATTAGTCCTTTTTTACATGCACAGATAAATGCTGGGTAGTAAATATGTCTTCATTATTGTGTTGTATTGCTGCTTTCATGTTTTAAAATAATCTCCATTATAAAATCAGATAAATACACCAAGATCTATTTGACGTATTTCTGCTCTGCTCCAGCATATATTAAGAAAATTTTAGAAAACTATGACTGAATTTTTTTCCATTAAATATGAATAGTTTTCAATATATACATCCAAAGAGATGAACTAACTCTCAGTAGGAAAAATGCAAAAAGATCCACAGCAAAACATATTATTATAAAAATGTTCAGAGCCAATAGCAAAGAGAGAAATCTTAATAGCAACAAGAGAAAAATGATTTGTTAAATGCTACAGAACTGCACTAAGATTAACAGCTGATTCCTCATCAGGGACAACCAAAGTCAAAAGATGCTAAGATGACAAATTCAAAGTGCAGAAAGAAAATATCCTCAGGTAATCAAATACCTTATGTTTTACCAATTATTTTTTAAATAATGGTGTAATAGAGATACTTCCAGGAAAAAAATGTTATTTGTTGGTGGCACCACTATCTTAAGAAATACTCATGGAAGTTCTTCACACTAAAAGCAAGTGACATCATAAGTAATACAGATGCAAGGCTGGATGTCAGCAAGATGGTGGAATAAGGTTTTAGTGCACTTATGCCCATACCTTGAAACATCAATTTGAACAATTATTCACCAGAAAATACCTTTACAAAAGAAAAGCAAGCAGGTAAGAGCACCTGAGTATAGTACAGAAATAAGACTCACTTATAAGAAGGTAGGAAAGACAATTTTACATTACTCACATTGCCTCTCCTTCAATCCCAGGCAGCACAACCTGGAGAGAAATATCCTTTGCTTGGAAGGAGGAGGGAAGTAAGCCAATAGCATTTCACCTCAGATTTCAATAAATAGGCCCACCCTAGTAACATCCAGAAGGAGCAGACCCCAATAGCACCATCCCCCAGGCCAGCCTAAGTGGTCCCACACTTCAAGCTTGCTCCAGTATTCTCCAGTGCTGTATTAGAAACCAGACCCTAGGAGTATCCCTGAGGATCCAGGTTCTCAGGCTTCTATGGTCCTAGGGCCCAGGCAAACCCTTAAGGATCCAGCCACTAGAAGACTACCTAAATATACCTAGACTCCAGGCAGCCTTAGGGATCACAGTCACCATAGTTCTAGGTACAAATAGGGCAAATATCCTAATCCCAGGTGCCAGATTGGCACCCACAAATTCAAGATCCATACCTGTCACAATACCTACTATATTAGAACCAGGGTCCAGGCCTGTTCTAGCAGATTCTAAATTCAAGCCGGCCCCAATAAACACTGTAGCCAGGCTGGACCCAATGGACTAAGCTTTACATTCATAAAGACTCAAGTTCCTGACCAACCTCTCAGACACAGGATCCAGGTCCAATCCTACAGACACAGAGTATGGGCCTGACTCATTACTAGGCCAGACCCTATAATCTAAGCTCTAATCCTATTCCAGTACACCTAGCCCCATAACTATATCAGCAACTAGTTGGTGCCTGAATACTCAGGCTCAAAGTCTATCACAGTGCCAGGAATGTGGCTCAGTGGTTGAGTGCACAAAAGCAGCAAAAGAAGCATATCACATATAAGGAAGTTCCAATAGGCTAGCAACAAACTTACTAGCAGAAACTACAAACCTAAAAAAATGAGATGATATATTCTAAATGTTGAAGTTAAAACAAAAACAAAAAACAAAGAATACTCTTCTCAGAAAAACTGTCCTTCAGAAATGAAGATTCAAAATTGTTCCAGTCAAAAGCTGAGAGTTCACCACCAGATCTAGCTTAATGGGAGCTCTTTGAGTAGAAAAAAAATAAATGATGCTAATTTGTAGAGAGAAAAAAATATGAAAGTACAAAACCCACTCATAAATATAATAATCAAATACAGAATACTCATTTGTAATGATTGTATGTAAATCACGTATCTTTAGAAGGTTAAAAGGTAATGCTATGAAAAATAGGAGGATTGCAAGTTCAAATCCAGCCTCCGCAACTTATCAAAGCCCTAAGTAACTTAGAAAGACCCTGTTTCAAAATAATAAAAAGGGCTAGAGATGTGGCTCAGTGCCCCTGGTTTCTAATCCCTAGTACAAAAAAAAAAGTAAAGTTACAGTAATTGGTAAGGATACACAATATAAAATACATTAATTATGACAATAAAAGTATAAAATGTGGGGAGAATAAAGTAAAAAATCTTAGTTTTTTAAAATGCTAATTTCAGTTATTAGTAGCTTAAAATAGCCTATTATAAATATGAGACATTTAACCAAGGGCTCATGACCAACACAAACAAACAAAAACAAAAACAAAAACAAAAAAAACTGCAGTACACAAACAAGATAAAAAAAATAGGAATCAAAACATGCCACTAGAAAAAGGTACCAGGGCTGAAGATATAGCTCAGTTGTAGAGTACTTGCCTCACCTGCACAAGGCCCGGGGTTCAATCCCTAGCACTACCAAAAAAAGAAAGAAAAAAGCACCAAATCCAAAGGACATCAAAAGAGGAAGAACAAAGGACATCAAACAAATTCAGTAAAGTACAAAATGACATCTAAGTCCTTACCAATCAATAATGATTTTGAACACAAATGGATAAAATTTCTCAAATAAAAGACAGAGTGGTAAAATGATCTTAAAAACACCCAATTATACATGCTCCCTATAAGACACTGACTTCATCTTTAAGGAAACCCACTGAAAGTGAAAAGATGAAAATAAAATCATGAATACCAATACCAGAGAAATAGAAAGGATCATAAACTATTACTACAAATGACTACACACCCACAAACTGAATAACCTAAAAGAAAAATTCCTACATACAAACCCACCAAGATTAAATCATGAAAAGAACATCTGAATATCAGATGAAGTAATGAGATTCAATCAGTAAAAGAAAAGTTCATGACCTGATGGCTTCATTGATACATTCTACTAATCATTTAGAGAAGAACTTACACCAGTACTTCCCAAACTTTTCAAAATCTTGAAATTCTTCCAAACTTATAAGGCCAACATTACCCTGAGGTCAAAGTCAGACAAGGATACAACAAGAAAATAAAAAAATTACTTCAATATCCCTGCTGAACATGGATATAAAAATCCTCAAAAAAGTAATAAAAATCTAGCAATACAGTGAAAAGATCACTCAAAATGATCAAGTGGGATTTTATTTCAGGAATACAAGTATGATTTATATACATAAGTCAGTTAATGTGATAAAATGAAGGGCAAAAACCCTATAATCATCTTATGGAGGCAGATAAAGCATAGGACAAAAATTCAATATCCTTTCATGATTAAGAACTCTCAATAAAATAGGTAAAAAAAAGGAAGACCCTTACACAATAGGCCCACAATTAGCATCACAATCAATGGGAAAAAGTTAAAAAAAATTTCCCTGTGAGATCAGGAATAAGGAAGACCACTCTTACCTCTTCTTTTTTTTTTCTTTTTAAATAATTTTATTTATTTTTTAATTTGTTTTAATTAGTTACACATGACAGTACAATGACTTTGACATATCATACATTTGAATCAGATGGGATATAATATCTCATTTTTCTGAGTATACAGGTTGCAGAATCACATTGGTCATGCATTCACATATATACACACAGTAATAATAATGTCTGTTTCATTCTACTATCCTCCCTCCTCCTACTGAAATGACACCCACCTCACACACACACACTATGTTAAGGACAACATTCAAAAATTATATCATAGTGGACTATGGATTTATCTGTTTTCAAATATTGGCATTAGCCAATGTCGTACTGAAGCTGACTTGACCCAGCTTGCAAAAGGATTACCTCTTCTTCTTAACACAGAATTAGAAGTCCTAACCACAGCAATTAGGCAAAATACAGATATAAAAGGCACCCTAACAGGAAAGGAAGAAGTGAAATTATCTGTTTGCTAATGACATGATCATATATGGAAAACTTTAAAGATTCTACCAGAAAACATTAGAACTGATAAACAAATTCAGTAAGTTGCAGGATATAAAAGCCACATTAAAAAATCAGTAGTGTTTCCATACATTAAACACTTTTCATAAACAAAAAAAACCTGACTTACAAAAACAAAAGAATAAAATACACAAGAGAAAGTGTAACTGCAAAGATGATCTATATACAAAAGACTGTTACAAAGCACCGAGGAAAGAAATTCAAAGACAAAAAGGTGTGCATTGTCTGAGCATTAGAAAACTTAATATTGTTGAAATGTCCACACTACCGAAAGCTATGTATAGAATCAATGCATCCTCCTCAAAATTTCAATGTCCTTTTTCACAGACATAGAAAAAACAATTTTAAAATTATTATGAACCATAAAATAATACAGCCAAACAATCTCGAGCAAAAAGAACAAAGGTAGGAGAATGATACTACCTGCTACATTTATAGTACAAAGCTACAATAACCAAAACAGCATGGTACTGTCACAAAAAATAGACATAATGATCAATGGTATGAAAAAGTCTGAGGATAAATCTATGCATTCACAGAAAACTGATTTTCAATAAAGATGGTAAGAACACACAATAGTACCTTAGATAAATGGCACCAAAAAAAACTGGCTATCCATATACACAAAATTGTATCCTTATATAAAGCCATGTTTAAAAATAACTCCAAATTGATAAAAGACCTGGTAATGTAAAATAATAGAAGAAAAGTTCCATGACATTGGTAGGTGATTATTTTTTACATATGGCTCATAAAGCACAAGTAACAATAACAAAAACAGACAAACACAATTACATGAAACTAAAAAGCTTCTGTACAGTAAAGGAAAAAAATGTAAAGAGAAAACCCACATAATGGGAGAAAATATCTTTAAACCACATATCTGATAAAGGCTTAATAATCCATAATACATAAGAAACTCAAATTTAAAGCAAGAGATCAATTTAAAAAAGGGCAAATGACTAGAATACACATTTTTCAAAAGAAGATATGGCTAACAGATGTATGAAAAAATGCTTAACATCACTAATCAGGGAAATGCAAATAAAATCCATAATGAAATTTATCAGCTCACATTTGACAGGAGGCTACTAACAAAAGAACAAAAGATAACTTGGTGAGAGCATGGACAAAAAGGAACACCGGTATGCTTTTGATCAGAAACGTATAGTGCAGCCATTATGGAGAGTGGTCCAGTTCTTTAAAAAAACCTACATAATGAAACTACTATGATCTAGCAATCCCCTCACTGAGAATATATGCAAAAGAACTGGGATTAATGTCATAAAGATATCTGCACTCCCAAGCTCACTGCATCACTATTCACAACAGCTAAGACATGGAGTCAACCAAATGTCCACTGACACATAAATGGATAAAGCAAATAAGGTATATACACACTAGAATGCTATTTAGTCTTAAAAAATAAAAAAGGAAACTCTGTCATTTGTGACAATATGAATGAATATGGAGTACATTATGTTAAGTGAAATAACCAAGGCACCAAAAGACAAATACAGCATGATTTCACTCATGTATGGAATATTTAAAAAGTCAAACTCACAGAAGTAGAATAGAATAGTGGTTCCAGAGACTCAGGGAATGAGGAGGGGCTGGGGAGATACTGTTCAAAAAGTATACACTTTCAGCTAAATAGGAGGAACAGGTTTTTTGTATCTACTGCACAGCATCGTTACTACAGTAATACACACACACACATAAATGTTGGCGGGGATGTGGGGGAAAAGGCACACTCATACATTGCTGGTAGGACTGCAAAGTGGTGTAACCAATCAGGAGAGCAGTATGAAGATTCCTTAGAAAACTGGGAATGGAACCACCATTTGACCCAGCTATCCCACTCCTGGGTCTATATACAAAGGACTTAAAATCGACATACTATAGTAACACAGCCACGTCAATGTTCATAGCAGCTCAATTCACAGTAGCTAAACTGTGGAAGCAACCTAGATGCCCTTCAATAGATAAATAGATAAAGAAACTGTGGTATATATACTCAATGGAATATTACTCAGCAATAAAAGAGAATAAAATTATGGCATTTGCAGGTAAATGGATGGAGATGGAGATCATCATGCTAAGCAAAGTAAGCCAGTCCCCCAAAACCAAAGGCCAACTGTTCTCTCTAATAAGTAGATACTGATCCATAATGAGGGAGGAGGAGGCATGGGAAAAATGGAGGGACTTTGATTGGCAAAGGGTAGGGAGGGTACATGGGGGCAGGAAAGATAGTGTAATGAGATGGACATTATTATCCTAGGTACATATATGAGTGAACATATATGGTTGTACACACTATATCGTGTACAACCATAGAAATGTAAAGTTGTGCTTCAATTGTGTACAATGAATCAAAATGCATTCTGCTGTCATATATACATAATTAAGAAAAAAAAATAATTAATTTTAAAAGAGGGGGCTGCTGGGGATGTGGGTTGTGGTTAAGCACCACTGGGTTTAATCCCTGGTACAAAAAAAAAATGCAATTACAATTTGCTCATTAAAAGTAACAAAATTTAACTCACCTTCTGTGTTCTCAATCATATCAAGTTTAAGTGCCTTTGTTCCATCAAAGCAATATGCCTTGATGGAGTTCAATCCAAATAATGAAGCATTCTGCTTGATTTTTTCTATTTTGTTGGATATTTTGTCCAGTGCTATTACTTCTCCCTTATATAAAAAATCAAAAGTAGTCATGAAAAAACAAAAAAAAAAACAGATGAAAAATTAGTATTCCCCACTATCCTCTCATTCCTACTCTACAAACTCATTGAACAAACATATCAAATTTACAGCAAATAACTTAAGTGTTTCCTTTTAAAAGATATCCTTGCAATAATTATTCTTTCTTTTTTTTATTGTTGGTTGTTCAAAACATTACATAGTTCTTGACATATCATATTTCACACTTTGATTCAAGTGGGTTATGAACTCCCATTTTTACCCCGTATACAGATTGCAGAATCACATCAGTTACACTTCCATTGATTTACATATTGCCATACTAGTGTCTGTTGTATTCTGCTGCCTTTCCTATCCTCCACTATCCCCCCTCCCCTCCACTCCCCTCCCCTCTTCTCTCTCTACCCCCTCTACTGTAATTCATTTCTCCCCCTTGTATTATTTTTCCTTTTTCCCTCACTTCCTCTTGTATGTAATTTTGTATAACCCTGAGGGTCTCCTTCCATTTCCATGCAATTTCCCTTCTCTCTCGCTTTCCCTCCCACCTCTCATCCCTGTTTAATGTTAATCTTCTTCTCATGCTCTTAGTCCCTACTGTTCTTAGTTACTATCCTTATATCAAAGAAGACATTTGGCATTTGTTTTTTAGGGATTGGCTGGCTTCACTTAGCATAATCTGCTCTAATACATCCATTTCCCTCCAAATTCTATGATTTTGTCATTTTTTAATGCAGAGTAATACTCCATTGTATATAAATGCCACATTTTTTTATCCATTCATCTATTGAAGGGCATCTAGGTTGGTTCCACAGTCTTGCTATTGTGAATTGTGCTGCTATGAACATTGATGTAGCATTGTTCCTGTAGCATGCTCTTTTTAGGTCTTTAGGGAATAGACCAAGAAGGGGAATAGCTGGGTCAAATAGTGGTTCCATTCCCAGCTTTCCAAGAAATCTCCATACTGCTTTCCAAATTGGTTGCACCAATTTGCAGTCCCACCAACAATGAACAAGTGTACCCTTTTCCCCAAGTCCTCGCCAGCACTTGTTGTTCTTTGACTTCCTAATGGCTGCAAGTCTTACTGGAGTGAGATGGTATCTTAGGGTGGTTTTGATTTGCATTTCTCTGACTGCTAGCAATGTTGAGCATTTTTTCATGTACTTGTTGATTGATTGTATGTCCTCCTTTGAGAAGTGTCTGTTCAGGTCCTTGGTTAATCTTTCTTATAGTTAGCTACTTTTAATCAATAGAAATCAAAACTGAAAATAGTGTTTGCAATCTTCAAGAAGCTCAAAAACACCTATTGAAAGTAAACATCAAAAATCACCAATTTGATGTGACTTCCTCACCTCTCAAAAAGGATGAACTAATGTATGAGACATCTAACTTAAAGTGCCTTTATATGCCAATAAAGGTTACTTATAAAATTGATAGTCATTTTAATATTTTTGAGCTAGTCACATAAAATTCCTATAAATTCTTGCAACTAAAGGCAGAAAAAGAAGAGCCAAAACCTCTGTACATCCCAGCAAAATATTCTGGAATTGATATTAAAAACACTTCAAAATTACTTTATATGATAAAATTTGTGTTAAGTTAAGAAAGATGACAATTTTAAGAATGCATTGTAATACTTTAAAATGTACTATGAAATGATTACTGCAAAAATGGTGCAATTGACTTTTCTATGTATTTTCTTTTGTTCCTTTTGCATATATCATCTGTCTATGATATATGCCTCAGGGGCATAGACTGATAACATAAAATTTGCTAATAATGTCCCTAGATTTTTTTTTGGTTTTCATCACTTTAATATTGTGTTTGAATATTTTTCAAAATGTTCATATTTACTTGTCTTCTTTACCTCGATGTGATTTTTACCCAGCATTATGAAACTGGCTGAAAATGAATATATCGATAATATTCAGATTCTCTTTGGAAAGACTTTACTAGAGAGAATAAAGTATGTATGAATAATAGCCATCAGGCAAATATAATAAACATGTCATAAATTAAAAGGCGGTTATTTTCACTGTCAGATCATATCATAATCAATCTGTACATTTTTTAAATATTTATTTTTTAGTTGTAGTTGGACACAATACCTTTATTTTATTTATTTATTTATTTATTATGTGGTGCTGAGGATCAAACCCAGGGCCTTGAACATGCTGGGAAAATGTACTACTGCTGAGCCACTATCCCAGTCCCTCAATCTGCATATTTAAAGTTTCAAGAAAACTGAAAAAGGATTTGCATTAAAATCTATAGTCACAAAATAAACCCTTCTATTTCATGAGCTTTATTTTAAACACTGTTGGCATTTTTTTTTAAGAAACACTATTGGTATTTAATATATTTATCCTTCAAGAGTTTTTCCTGCCACTACTTAAGTTCCTATTAGGCAAAGAAGAGTATAATTAAACACATAAATATATCAATGCTTTATCCCCAGTATCTAACACAAAGTAAGTACTAAAGAGTGTTCAACCAACCAATCAAGGGCTTTAGACTGAGAAACTGGTAAGTATTCAGATTTTAGGTACCATTTAGTTTTATAGAGTTTGAAACAAAAGATGGCATCAGATGGCTAAATACTTCTCCAATTAAATAAAATTGTAGGCTATAAGGCTATAATGAGTTTTGAAAACAGATAAAACCAGTCCATGATAAAGCACTTTGCAAATATACATTCATAGGAAAACAATAAGATCTCAACCAAAGTTATCCAAGATCACACTTACCTGCATTGTTACAAAGAAGCATATTTTATAATTAAACTAAATAAGATTTAAGATACTCAAGATGCACACATTCTGTAAGTATTTATATGTGTTTATTTATGTATTATATATATCTATGTATATAGATATCAACATATACATTTCCACCCTGATAATATACTCTCAATATTTAGTGGTAGAATAGTTAGAACAAGGGCAAAACTTTAAAAGAAAGAATATGAAAAGATCTCTTAAATGTTTCAAACTTAATTATATGAGGAAAGAATTGTATTTTATAATGTAGAGTAAATTGAGGATTCAATTGGGTCTTTAGATAGTCTTCACAAATAATTGTTTACTGAACTTAATGTTTGGTGAACTGACATAATTGAACAATTTTCACTTTGGATAAATCTGATGTGTTTTCTAAGTTACAGTCTACCCTCACCACTGAAATAGGTAATACATCAAATAGTTTTGTTATGAAGATAGTCTTACCTGATCATGCATTAGTGTTGCTATATGTGTTGTTTTGCCTCCAGGAGCTGCACACAAATCTAGAATCTTCTCTCCAGGTTGAGGATTTAAAACATGAGTTACTACAGCAGACGGCAAATTCTGAAAAGAAAAAAAAGCATCGATGCAATAGATTATCAATGATTTTAAATCATTTTTAATTTCAGAACCAGAGAATATAAAGAAATCTTCAGTGTAAATTCAGTACAGCATCCCCAAATTTGTTAAGAGTACAATTTCTATAAATATACTAATGTCAGGAGATCAGTATTCCTAGAGTATCCTACGACCTCACACAATACATCTACCTGCACATAAACACATAGGACACATTTTCCAGTCAATTCAGGGTCCTTCCCTGATGTTTTCTGGGTATCAGCAAAACAATAATTATTATTATTATTTTTTTTACTTCCAGTGGTTCTCAATATTTGAGAGAATAAAATATGAGAATGCTCTGGCTCTTTTTCTAAAAAAGTAGACTTTACAATTTGCGGGCACCGCATCATCTAACGTAAGAATCCTCGATTTACACTAAATTCACACAGAAGTCATGTTTGTGTTCCTATCTCCATGATACCCACAACAAAATGTTGTGGGTATCATGGAGATAGCAGTAGGTAATATTAAATCATTGTTATTTGAATTATTATATAAAGACTGCTATTTCAGGACAATAGCCCTGAGTAAGACAGGTGTAATATTATCACAAAATAATCCATTTTTAAATATTTCTTGGGCAAGGGGAAGCAAATAAATAGAGGCCAACAAACATGAAGTAATTTTTAAAGCCAAAAGTTTTCAATTTCTACCAAAATACTTAAAATTATATCCATAAGTACACCCTCTACAACTGACAAGGTTGCAATCTTCCCAAAGGAATCCAAGATTAGCAATTCAAAAAGGAAGATCCATGGTGAAAAAGCAGTTATGAATGAGCAAGTTTTCCCTGTGACTATACAAAGCATTAAAATCAATGTAATTTAGGGCATATGAAAAGCAATTCTTTACACTAAAGACTAAAACCTATTTACAAATAGTTCATCTTCATGGGCCTAATTTATTCCAACAATACTTAAAAACTGAACTCCAAAACAGAACATTAAAGCATGTGGCTACTAAAAATTGTTTGATGCTTTATCTAGAGATAGCTGATAAAGCTTCACTCATAATTATTACAATCTAGCATTCCTCTCCCACATTACTTTCTTTAGTTTGCTCCACAGGGCCACAGTATTACTGTCTTTTAACATACTAAACCTGTTTCCTTCTCCAATTAGAATAGACACACCAGAAAATAAGGGTGTGGATTGTTTGTCTAAATATTTCTACTATATCATCAACATGTATATGCATCTTGCATATAATGAATGCTCAATAAATATTTGTCAAGTAAATAAATGAATCAGTGCCCTGAGCTCTAGCCACTGGCCACAGTCTTGGTGTCCCATTGCAGCCATGTACCGTAGCTGTTGAGTTGCATTTTGCCTCTGCCATGTGTCCCTTTGCCAAAAGCACCAAAACCTACAAAGGGGAGCCCATGCCTGTTATTATAAATACGGGAGTGTGTAGGAAAATATCTCCCATTGAAAATATCTCAGCCAGGAGAAAAAGAAGACAATAAAATTAGAGATGGAAAAACAGATACTATCCCAGACATCACTGAAATTCAAAGGATTACTAAGGACTTTTGAAAATTTATATTGCAATAAACTGGAATGATACAAATTTCTAGACAGATATGACCTACATTGAACCAAGGGGCTATAGAAAACCTAAACAGACCAAGAGCTAACAATAAGATCAACACAGTAATAAAAAGCTCCAACAAAGAAACCCATATACAACCACAAGATTGGGATACTAATTAGAATAAGATGTACTCCATGTTTGTATAACTGACAAATTATACTCTACTCTCATGTAACTAAAAAGAATGAGCAATTTTTTAAAAAGAAAAATAATAAATAAATTGCTGAAGGGGATAAAAAAACATGACCAGATGGTTTCTTGGCTAATTCTACCAGACCTTTGAAGAACTAATGCCAACACTTTTCAAATTATTATATGAAAGAGAAAGTGAAGGAACCCTTCCAAATTTATTCTATGAAGTCATTTTCTCTAAAATAAGGACCAAGACAAGGATGTCAACTCTTACCACAACCATTCAATATAGTACTTGAAATTTTAACCAGAGCAATTAGGCAAGAAAATAAAAGGGACATCCTGATCCCCAAACTAGGACACATTCATGAACAAATATTAAAGACCAAATTCCCTGATGTATGCAACCCAGATGGAAGAATACTTAATAAAATATTAGCAATTCGAATTAAACACGTTAACAATATTGTATATCATGATCAAGATGATTTCATTCCAGGGATACAGGCATGGTTCAACATATGCGAATCAATAAATTAATTAATCACATATAGAATTTAAAAAAGGTCTCCAACAAAATTTAACACCCATTCATGTTAAAAACATTGAAGAAACTTACCTCAATGTCATAAAGGTATATATAACAAACCCAAAGCTAATATCATCCTAAACAAAACAAAAAAAAAAAACAGAACATTTCCTCTACAGTCACGAACAAGATAAGGACATTGACACTTACCACTACTATTCAATATAGTACTTGAAATTGTAGTCAGAGCAATTAGGCAAAAGAAAGAAAAAAAAAGGATAGAAAAAGAAGAAGTCAAACTATCACTGTTTGCAGATGATATCTTAAACTTAAGAGATTCAAGAAACCACTAGAAAATGACTACATCTGATAAATTTATTAAAATAGCAGGATTAAAAAAAAATCAGGGGCTGGGGTTATGGCACAGCGGTAGAGTGCTCACCTAGCACATGTGAGGCGCTGTGTTCTATCCTCAGCACCGGGTTCCATCCTCAGCATCACATAAATAAAAAATAAAAGATATTGTGACACCAGAACTGGGGAGGGAGGAGGAAATCAATATACAAAAATCAATAGCTTTTCTATACAGCAACAATAAATCCACTGAAAAATAAATCAGGAAAGCAATTCCATTCATAGTAGTTTCAAAAACAAACAAACAAAAACTTAGAAACAAATCTAACCAAGCAGAAAGCCTCTATAATGAAAATTACAGAACACTGAAGAAAAAAATTGAAGACAACACTACTAGATGAAAAGACCTGCCCTGTTCTTGTTTAGACAAAATTAATGCTGTTAAAATGACCACATTACCAAAAGCAATCTACAGATTCAATGCATATTGAATAGTAATGACAAAATAGCAATGACATCCTTCACAGATCCAGGGGGGAAAAAATTCTAAAATTCATATGGACGAATAAAAGATCTAGAGTAGCTAAAGCAATCCTGAGCAAAAAGAGCAATACCAGGGGCATAATACCCAATATCAAATTATATTAGAACTATAGTAACAAAAATTACACAGTACTGACAGAGAGAGAGAGAGAGAGAGAGAGAGAGAGAGAGAGAGAGAGAGACAGACAGACAGACAGACAGAAGGAGGTGGGGGAGAGACATGTAGATCAGAACAGAAGACACAGAGACAAGTCCACCCTGGTACAGTCACCTGATCCTTGGCAAAAGGATCAGAAATATGTTAGAAGAGAGACAATCTTTTTAACAAATGATGCTGGCAAAACTATGTACCCATATAGAAAGATGAAACCAGATCACTATCTTTCACACTGCACAAAAGTCAACTCAGAATGAATCAGACTTGTCCAGCATGGTAGCACATGCCTGCAATCCCAGCAGCTCAGGAGGTCGAGGCAGGAGGATCACAGCCTCAGCAATGGCGAGGTGCTAACCAACTCAGTGAGAGCCTGTCTTTAAATCAAAATGGCTCAGTGGTTGAGTGCCCGTAAATTCAGTCCCCAGTACACCACCCCCAACCCCACCCGAAAAAAAAAAAAAAAAAAAACAGAATCAAAATTAGGAATTACACCAGAAACTTTCAAGCTGTCTGTTTTTATGTCAGTACCATTCAATTATTGTTACTACAGTATAATTTGAAATTAGGTATTGTAATGCCTCCAGGATAGCTCTTTTTACTCAGGATTGTTTTTGCTACTTTGGGTGTTTTATTCTTCCATATGAATTTTAAGATTAATTTTTTCTAGTTCCTGAGGATGTCATTGCCATCTTAACTGGAAATGCATTTTTATCTGTAGATTGCTTTTAGTAATATTACCTTTTTAACAATATTAATACTCTAAACAAGAACAGCAGAGGTCTTTTCGTCTTCTTCTGTCTCTAAGAACACATCAGTTAAACATGCTAATATATACATACAGGCAACAACTTCCTCAATAGAACTCCCAAAGCATAGCAAATACCAAGAATAAATGGGATAACATTAAGTTACAAAGCTTCTGCACAGCAAGTAAATAATTAAGAGTACAAAGAAAGCATACAAAATGAAAGAAAGTATTTACAAATTACTCTTCTGACACAATCAATATGCAGAATATATAAAGAACTCCAAAAGGACCCCCAAAATAATAATCCAATCAATAAGTGGGCAAATGAACTAAACAGACATTTCTCAAATGAAATATGAATTTAAGACAAATATGAAGAAAATGTTCACTATTTTTAGTCAGAAAATGCAAGTCAAAACAATACTGAGATTTCATCACATTCTAGTTAGAATGGCAATCATCAAAAATACAATAATACATGAGGATGTGTATGGGAGTGTAATATTTATACACTGTTGGTGGAACTGTAAATTAGTGTACTCACATTGAAATTGATAGGGAGGCTTCTCAAAAGACTAGGAATGGAACCACTATATGAAATACCACTCCTTGGTATTTCTCAAAAAAAAAAAAAAACTGATCAGTATACTATAGTGAAAAAACTGATTAGTATACCGTAGTGAAACATGCATACCCACGTTTATAGTAGCACAATTCACAATAGCCCCACTATAGAACCAGCCTAGGTGTCTGTCCATCAACAGATGAATGAGTGAAGAAAATGTGATATATATACACACACAAAGGAGTTTTACTCAGCCATAAAGAAAAATGAAGAAAAATTAATGGTACTGGAAGACATGATATTGACTTAAATAAGCCAGACTTGGAAAGCCAAGGGTCATGTTTTCTCTCACACCTGGAAGCTATAAAGAAAAAGGAGGGGAAAGAAAGCAGGGTGTCTCATTAAAATAGGAGACTAGTAGACAAGAAGACAGAGACCAGGGAGAGACAAAGGGGACATACTGGGGAATGAAATTTATGTTAAATGCACATACAAATATATCACAATAAATTCCACTATTATGTATAATCAATGTACCAATAAAAATTGCAAAAAAATACTTTTTGTGAAGT
Organism: Spermophilus citellus; assembly: GCF_964194105.1. Taxonomy (NCBI): domain Eukaryota; kingdom Metazoa; phylum Chordata; class Mammalia; order Rodentia; family Sciuridae; genus Spermophilus; species Spermophilus citellus. The sequence continues at coordinate 139,287 of NW_027672891.1, read as the reverse complement.
TCAAAATTAAAAAAAAAATTTAAATAAAAGATTTCTAGTATCTACTCTAGACCTACTGAATTAAATTCTCCAGAGAGATATCAGCCCTGATATGCGGTATTCTTCTGCCAAACAAAGTAATCCCAGTCTAATCAAAAGAAGACATTAGAAAATTCCTAAGAGAGTCTACAAAATAGCTTAGTCTCAAAACTATGGAGGTTTTAGAAATAAGGAACGACAGCCACTACCCAGGCCAGAAGAGATTAAGAATAAACAATGGGGGCTGGGGATGTGGCTCAAGCGGTAGCGCGCTCGCCTGGCATGCATGCGGCCCGGGTTCGATCCTCAGCACCACATACCAACAAAGATGTTGTGTCCGCCGAGAACTAAAAAATAAATATTAAAAATTCTCTCTCTCTCTCTCTCTCTTTAAAAAAAAAGAATAAACAATGGTTAAATGCAGCCTGGGATCCTACAGACACGCACACAAAAAGAGGTTAAGGGAGAAACTGGTGAAATATGAATCAAATTTAGAGTTTATTGTAATATGGTATACACATTTGGAGTGCTGTAATATACATGGGATACTGTTTAATGGTTTAATGTATCAGTTTTTGTTTGTTTTGAATGACATAGCAATCTCACTATTACCCAGGCTGGTCTTAAACTTGTGGGCTCTAGTGTTCTTCCCAGCTTAATTTCCCAAGAACCACTGTTGGTTTTCTAAGCAATGACAAATGTACCATCATAATTTGTTACTAATTAGAATTTTTTAAACTATAAAAATATTGAAAAAAGAAAAAAACTTGTTACTATTAGGGGAAACTAGGCAAAGAGCATACAAGAATTCTTGTATTATCTCTGTAATTCTTAAATTCCACTCTGTAATTCCAAAATAAAACTTTATTTAATTAGGAAATCTCCAAGAACAGATCCTAGGTACCTACAAGTTCTTTTAAGTTCTAGAAGTGTTTTGATGCATACTAATTTATTCCAGAGTCCTGATAACCAGCATGAAGGAATTATAAAATTTGTGAGACATCAAGACTCTGTAGGCTGAAACCTACGAAAGAACTTGAATATCTTTTAGACATCATGTTGCTTCCTAAAACCACAATGCAATGATATGCTATGTCTACTATCAGCCTCTTAGCTTTTAGAGAAGAATGGAAACTGACACCTAAAAGCAAGCAGAATTTTCAATTTGACATTGAAGTGTCAGTATCTATTTCAATGACCTGAAGCTCTTGAAAAGTGCTTTGAGATGATACTTCTCACATCATTATACTTTTGGTCTTTTAATTGACATCTAGACTTTATAGTCCTTTGTTCATGTTTGTCTGAAAAGGCTATTGGATTATTTTTTTTTTAATTTTTTTTTTTTAATATTTATTTCTTAGTTCTCGGCGGACACAACATCTTTGTTGGTATGTGGTGCTGAGGATCGAACCCGGGCCGCACGCATGCCAGGGGAGCGTGCTACCGCTTGAGCCACATCCCCAGCCCCCAAGCTATTGGATTATTTAGAAATTCCAAATTTGTTCAATTACCATTACCTGTAAATATGAGAACTTTTCTATTTGTGAAAAGAAATTCAAGGACCATAATGATTCTTTAAGATGGACATTCTTCTTAAAATAAACTTACTATTCTTCTTTTGGAAATGTTTCTTTAAATATATATATATATATATATATATATATATATATATATATATATATATATATATATATATATTTATATTGAGTCATATATATTTTAGTTGTAGGTGGACACAATATCTTTATTTCATTTTTATGTGGTGCTGAGGATCAAACCCAGTATGCTAGGCGAGTACTCTATCTCGGAGCCACATCCCCAGCCACTGGATATGTTTCTTTTTTTTTAATTTTTTTTTTATTGTTGGTTGTTCAAAACATTACATAGTTCTTGACATATCATATTTCACATTATGATTCAAGTGGGTTATGAACTCCCATTTTTACCCCGTATACAGATTGCAGAATCACATCAGTTACACTTCCATTGATTTACATATTGCCATACTAGTGTCTGTTGTATTCTGCTGCCTTTCCTATCCTCCACTATCCCCCCTCCCCTCCACTCCCCTCCCCTCTTCTCTCTCTACCCCCTCTACTGTAATTCATTTCTCCCCCTTGTATTATTTTTTCCTTTCCCCTCACTTCCTCTTGTATGTAATTTTGTATAACCCTGAGGGTCTCCTTCCATTTCCATGCAATTTCGCTTCCCTCTCACTTTCCCTCCCACCTCTCATCCCTGTTTAATGTTAATCATCTTCTCATGCTCTTAGTCCCTACTCTGTTCTTAGTTACTATCCTTATATCAAAGAAGACATTTGGCATTTGTTTTTTAGGGATTGGCTGGCTTCACTTAGCATAATCTGCTCTAATGCCATCCATTTCCCTCCAAATTCTATGATTTTGTCATTTTTTAATGCAGAGTAATACTCCATTGTGTATAGATGCCACATTTTTTTATCCATTCATCTATTAAAGGGCATCTGTGGACCAATGGTACAGAATAGAGGACACAGAAACCAATTCACAAAACTACAACTATCTTATATTTGATAAAGGGGCTAAAAGCATGCAATGGAGGAAGGATAGCATCTTCAACAAATGGTTCTGGGAAAACTGGAAATCCATATGCATCAAAATGAAACTGAATCCCTTTCTCTCGCCATGCACAAAAGTTAACTCAAAATGGATCAAGGAGCTTGATATCAAATCAGAGACACAGCGTCTGATAGAAGAAAAAGTTGGCTACGAGCTACATACTGTGGGGTCGGGCCCCAAATTCCTCAATAGGACACCCATAGCACAAGAGTTAATAACTAGAATCAACAAATGGGACTTACTCAAACTAAAAAGTTTTTTCTCAGCAAAAGAAACAATAAGAGAGGTAAATAGGGAGCCTACGTCCTGGGAACAAATCTTTACTCCTCACACTTCAGATAGAGCCCTAATATCCAGAGTATACAAAGAACTCAAAAAATTAGACAATAAGATAACAAATAACCCAATCAACAAATGGGCCAAGGACCTGAACAGACACTTCTCAGAGGAGGACATACTATCAATCAACAAGCACATGAAAAAATGCTCAGCATCACTAGCAGTCAGAGAAATGCAAATCAAAACCACCCTAAGATACCATCTCACTCCAGTAAGATTGGCAGCCATTAGGAAGCCAAACAACAAGTGCTGGCGAGGATATGGGGAAAAGGGTACACTTGTACATTGTTGGTGGGACTGCAAATTGGTGCAGCCAATTTGGAAAGCAGTATGGAGATTTCTTGGAAAGCTGGGAATGGAATCACCATTTGACCCAGCTATTCCCCTTCTTGGTCTATTCCCTAAAGACCTAAAAAGAGCATGCTACAGGGACACTGCTACATCGATGTTCATAGCAGCACAATTCACAATAGCAAGACTGTGGATATGTTTCTTAAGGAAACTGTTATTTCCTGGTCTGGCCTGCACTAAATTAAGCTATTTAGATTTCACTGTATCAGATATGACCCAATTAAAAATGTGGTGGTTCTGAATTAGTCTGTAAAGGGCAAGAAATTTATTGATTGGTGCTGGGGATTGAACCCAGGGGCGCTTTACCATTGAGCCCCGACCCCAGTCAATTTTATTTTAAGACACCATCTTGCTAAGTTGCTGAGGCTGACCTTAAACTTAACAAGGCTCCTGTCTCAGTATTCCAAGTCTGGAATTACAGGTGTGTATCCTCTTGTCTAGCTTGTAAAAGGAAATTTAATCATGTACAAACTAAACACTAGACAAGGATTTCTGGGAAGTTGTAAAAGAAGTATTTGGGAAACTTAAGGACTATGTGAATTACCTGGAGCCCCCACTTACTCAGCTCAGAACCTGCATTTGAAACAGGCCCTGCAAGTGATTCAGATCTTCCAAGAGTCACACTGTAAGCATTGGCATATGGTCAAGAGCAAAGGCTTTAAGTCAGAAAGACCTACATTCAAATTCTGGCTTTCTTGATTTATATGTGGCAATCAGCAAACCCTAATTTAGCCACTAGAAAATTACTGAGTGTCTACTATGTGCACACACTTTAATTCTCTAGGCTTCCATTTCCTTGTCTATGAAACTGAAGGTTTACAAGTAGCGTATGAAAAAGTGTATCCAGAACACTCAGCATGACACATGGAATGCAATACCCACTCAATTAAGTGCTAGCTGGTATTACCATTTTCATTTTTAATAAGTTTACTGGCCAAAGATCATCAATGTACATTTTATACAATAAAACAGCTTTCATTAGGGAAGTGACAAAAATTCTACCCTCAGATACAAAAGATTCATTCTAGCTATAACATGTCATGTTCCTTGTCATTAAGTGATAAAGAATATGACTTTATGATGCTACTTGAATATTTTGAATCATAAACTGTTTCACAATTTATATTTTATGTACTTGTCAAGTTGATCTTAAGGTTACAGGTGAGGGAAAGTAGTGATCCTAGTATAAGTATCAAAAAATATATAAAAATTGCACTATACTGATTTTTCTCTTTTCCAAAGTCAAAACTAAATCATGGGATAAGCAGGTATATGGCCCTTTCTTTTACTGAAGAGAGAAATAATATTGTATTAGATTCTGCAAGCAATGATGCATGGCTGTATTGTCAGATGATCACAAGTGTTTGAAGATGGATTATACAACAAATAAGCAAAAACCAAAAATTAAGCAAACAAAATGACCAAAAATGATGCACAAGCCATTGTGTATTAGGTTATAGAGTCTAATATTTCACATTATTAATAATGTGCCAATAGATGACAATATAAATCATTTTCTGATTATTCACCACGGAAATTATTTCTGAATTTGTAAATAACTTTTGGTTTAATACTAGAAAGAGAATAAAGCACATGGCAACTGAACTTAAGTTTGTAATCAGACTCTACCAACTACTAGTGGTGTGAAGTTGGCCAAAAACAGATCTGGTTTTCAGTATCTTCATCTTATATTGAGAAAATCATCATGTAACCAGCAAATAGTAACAAATGAGTTAATGAATGAAAGTGCTTACTAAACTGGAAAAGGCAAACCAGATGACTTATTACTGCAACTGATATCCATCTCATAAATCTGATATCATTAAACCATTAAAATCTTACTAAAAGAGACAAATGGAACACTTAAATGAACATCAAATGTGTGCATTATTTAGGGACTGACATTCTTAGATGGAAAGCAGTAATTTTAGTGTCATAAAGTCACCTTTGAATAAAGGAGAGAGAAAAAGATTTTCAAAAAATGTATTAAGGAAAAAAGCAGGAACACTCAGATTTTCCCTGTTTAATCAAAATATATATAAATAGACCACAAGAAATATTTTAATATGTTTTTAGTAAAAACACTGAGATTTAGAGTTATCCACCAAAATATATTTCAATGTCATACATATTTTTCTTCTATAGATACTTACCTGTAAAAATAATAACTGGGCAGTACATTGTCAAACGAAGGGCTGAGATATATTGGTTCTGTCATTCTTATGCCTATACCTCTGAAAAAGAGGAAATCTAACATTAGTGTGTACAAACTACATAGTACATATTTCTATGAATATATTCAAGTAGCATGTCAAATATAAAATTATTTGCCTTTTTTAACACTAAAATACTTTGAATAGTCCTGAGAATTGTTTGTGAATGTTTACCTTGAGTAGGGTAAAAGAGCCCATCAGAATCAAAAGGAAAAAAATAAATAAGTTTTTAATTTAGGCACAAGAGTTTCTTTAGATATCTTAATAAACTAAAAAGCCAAGAACATCTGATTTTTGATTCATTCTAATCTTTTTGGTAACTGACTTACAGTAACTTAGTCTATCTAATTAATCAACATTTCATGAATGATCGAGTTTATAAGATACTCTACTCAGTACCTGTATGAAAAATGAAAAAAATACCTAGAATCATGCTGAGCAATGCAAAGACTATTGCTTTGCCAGTCTCCCACCTCTGGGTTAACCAGGCTCCCACCCCTGGGTTAATCAGGCTCCCCTGGCTGCACATCTACATACTACATTCTCATATCAACTTTTTATAGAATAACTGCCCAAGTGTTGACACAATCCCAATATGACCTTTTCTACCTATGTCCCATTTTATGAGTGGCAGTGGAGCTGATCAGAACAGCAAGGGGCCAGGACACAGATGGCATAGTAGACAGTGATTCATAAAGACAAACAATGCAATCAAAGATAGTCAGAGACTATTAAAGGGGGGAGAGAGGGCATACAAACACTGTCAGAGAAAGTCAATATTTTTTTTTTTTTGTAATAGCTGCTTTCTACTCCTATCAATAAAGGAAACATTCAGAACACTGATCCGAAAACATTATTCAACACAGTAATAGGAACCACCACAAATAAAAGAATTGAGAGTATACCATTAATAATGAACTAAAATATCAATCCCCTATTACAGACTCAAAGAGAAACAGAAGACATTTGCATGATTTTCATACTCCCAAAGCCTTTTAAGGAGAACACAATTTAGAAAGTATTGCTATCTAAATATAGGAAATTCAATAATTTGTTTCTTCAGAGGAGTTTTAATTAGACAGAAAAACTGCTGTAACATGAAAAACACTGTTCCAGGAATCAGGGATATGGTCTAGTTCTAGATGGATAAATGCAGAGATCTCAGTATGTCCATGTCAACTTTGGAGAAATGAAGATGTCTACAGTATTCTACAACAAGCTGAAAGAACTAAGTAAAATAAGAACAAACAAATTGTTCACAGAAATATTCATGTGAATACTGATTTTCTGGTAAATTTTTTTATTTAAAAGACCTATTTCTGCTGGGTGTGGTTGTGCACACCTGTAATCTCACCTACTCAAGACACCAAGGCAGGAGGCTTATAAATTCATGGCTTGGCAAGTTAGTTACACCCTGTCTCAAAAATAAAGGGCTAGGGATATAAATTAGTGGCAGAGTGCCCCTTCTTTCAATCCCTAGAATCAAAGGGAAATTTTTTTTTTGTATTAAAATCACAAACTTTTTTCCCCACAAAATTTGAATGTTAAACTGATCTAGATGAGTCATCTAATTCACTCTCTATCAAGGTAAGTACTGTTCCTCAAAGATGCAAAAATTATTAAAATTCAAAGGACAAGTAAAATTTTGACAATTAGCATGTGACTGGTTGCTTAGGTAGGCTTTTTAACCTATTTACTGTTTTTACCCAAAAGTATTTTTTTTCCCAAAAAATCATGGGATTATGGATTAAATAATTTTTTTCCATTTGATTTTTTACATTGTGTACACTATTTTTAAACCACCCAAAGGATGTTTATTCCTCCCATAGCACTGAATACCATACTTCATTTCAGGTAGCCCACTGAAGATTTCTTTGCGGCTTAGTTCAGAAATCCCATTTCCAATAAATACTTTTGTTCCATCAAATTCTTTGGCTCCTTTCTTACATTTCCCTTTAACATCGGAGTACACAGAAATAACATCTCCAGCTTTCATAACTAGGAAAGGAAGAAAACCAGATTACATTAACCCATGTTCTAGGAGAAAAACAAAACGTTCTTCAAGCTACAATCAGGGTCTCTAGGGACATAAACAATGGAAATAAGCCATTTAAATTTGCTAATTATCTCAATATAATCCTTACAGAGAAATCTTTTGGCTTTAAAATATTCCCAACAATAAATCTAAATGGAGAAATTTTTCAGTGAAAACAAAAGAGTAGTCTTTAAAACATCCTTTTAGTTGGAAATGTTCAACTGAGCAAAGGAAGATATTTTCCATATAAATTATGATCCCCAAACCTCACATTCTTTAAAAGATTTCCTGTAAATCTTTGTATCTTAGCTTAATATGCAAAAGCTCTTTAAGTTTCCTTCCAAAGGAAGATTCCTCAAAAATGTATGCTAAGAGCTGGGCATGGAACACATGTCTGTAACCCCAGCAGCTTGCGAGGTTGAGGCAGGAGGATACTGAGTTGAAAGCCAGCCTCAGCAACAGCAAGTCGCTAAGCAACTCCAAGGCCCTAAGACATTGTCTCTAAATAAAATACAAAATAGTGCTGGGAATGTGGCTCAGTGATCCAGTGCCCCTGAGTTTAATCCTTGATATGAAAAACAACAACAAAAATAATGTATGTTAAGATTCCTCAAAACGAAATTTCTAAAAAAAAAATTAATTTGAAGGCCAGACAAAAACAAACATAGGCCCAATCTGGTCTGCAGGAAGTAGTCTGACAATTCTGATGTAGATCAAAATATTTACTTCCTATGCAAGATAATCAAATCCCAGAGAAGAATAAGATTGCAATAGATTAAAACTTGTGGCTTAGTGGCAGATTGCTTGCCTTGTATGTGTGGGACACTGGGTTTGATCCTTAGTACCACATAAAAATAAATAAATAGTGCCTTGTGATTTCAAATCCAATAAGATACCAGTTAACCATGGGATCTTAACTTAGTAAGCATATGCAATATGCTGTCAACTGAGTGAATAAATTAAGAATATCACATTTCACCTAATGTTCAGATTCCAAGTTCTACATATTACCCTCACAAATTACACGAGAGAAGCCTGAGGTTTTAAGGCAACAGAGTTGAGAATACAAAACAGAATCTCACTTACACTGTCTACTAATCAGTAATGACTCCTTAAACAAATATCACCATGTAAATACTTATGTTCAGAGAAAACAATTGTCAGAAAGCTTTATGGGCATGCTTACTTTGTTAGTCCTTATCAGGTAAACTCCTCACTGGCTATGTTAAATGCTAAGCTTGAAAAATACATAACAAAGGTAAATTTGAACAACATCTCAATGAAATATACCAAATTTTCCATTTGAAAATACACATGATTTTTAGGGAACCCTAAAACTTATACTTACATTTTGAAGCTGACATGATTCCTGGAACATAGACATGAGCTCCTCTTAATACTGCATTACCACATTGGGCTCCAACGATGGCTTCATACTGCTGTCTTTTTATATTCTTTCTATGAATAGTAAAAGAAATTTAACAGTAATATTCCTCCAACGCCTACAAACATTTTCAATGTTTCAGTATGAACTCTACATAAATAATTTCTTTAGCCTCGACTTTCCTGAATAAACAAGAGAAAGCTGAATTGAAAGGAATAGAAAACAACAACAACAACAAAAAAAAACTGAGCATTTGAGAAAACAATTGAAAGAGGTCCATCTAGTGGAAGGAAGGAGAGTGGCATAAAAATCTGTTAATCACTTAATAAGCATTACTATTTTCATATTGCACTGTGATACTTTTGCTGCTTTCAAAGACTAAAACAGAGAAATATGCAAGAAATTAAAAACATTTCTAGGGCCGAGGATGTGGCTCTGTGGTACAGTACTTAACATGAGTGCAGCACTGGGATCAATCCGAAGAGAACACACAAAAGAAGAGGAAAGAGTAAGATTTCTAAAGTGGTAAATTGTTGCATGGAAAATTGTGACTTTTTTTTAAATCTAGACAGATAAATCTTTTCTATACAACATTTTTGAGTTCTTTTTCAATTTCTCATATTCTTTATACCACTAAAATCTGGCATCATTTCTAATATTAGGTGAGATTTTTTCCAAAGATCAAAGGTCCTAATGTGATCAATCTTCAATAAAAATTCTGAGCAGAGTCTCTCATGAGCTTCCCTGGTTGGCAACATTTCACACATGAATCATGTCCCATAATCTTTCCTTGAAATCCAATTATCAAACCTCACTACACTTCTCAACTTTACACTACCTGATCCCACCTATTCACGTTGCTCAAGCACACCATGGTTTCTACTTGCCTTGCACTCTACCCATTGGCAAGTTCATTATTTCAATAATCACTTGGTTGATAATCCCAAATAGCTGAGATTATCAGGCACATGCCAGTAGTACCAGCTACCTGGGAGGCTCATATAGGAGAATCACTTGAGCCCACAAGTTTAATAGCAGCCTAGGCAACAGAGCAAGGTCCAATTTTACTGAAATAATAAAGCCACAAATTCTAATGTTCAGTCTTTCTAGACTGATATTTTGAATTACTTGCAGGTAGCTATATATAGATGTCTCAGAGTAACTTCAAACTCAGCAAGTCTCACACAATATTTTTCTCTCCTATATTCCTCAGATGACCTCAAATCGTCTTTTTTTTCCTTTGTACCAGGGTTTAAACCCAGGGGTGCTCTAACACCTCTCTTGCTCTAACACCCTCTAACCAGGATACAGCAAGACCTCACCAAGCACCTGCACCTTATTCTCAGATTCCCCACCCACTGGAACTGTGAGAAATTTCTGTTCTTTATAAATTACTATCCCAAAATACGTTTGAACCTCTTCTTCCTAAGCCTTGACTTTCCTTGAGTTATGGAATGCTACCTCAAGTTTTGACTTTTTTTTTCTTTTGGGTACCAGGGATTGAGCTCAGGGACACTCCACTATTGAGACACATCCCCAGCCTTATTTTGTATTTTATTTAGGGATAGGGTCTGAGTTATTTAGCACCTCACAGTTGCTGAGGCTGGCTTTGAACTCACGATCCTCCTGCTTCAGCCTCCCGAGACAATAGGAGATGTGTGTCACCATGCCCAGCTTGACTGACTTCTTGGGTCTAGCACCTGACTTCACACATACATCATCTCTTTACTTGTTACTGATGCAGTTTCCTTTTACCTTTAATTACTTTCAGCACTTTATGTCTTTGGTGTTCTACAGTTTCACTCTGAAGTACTTAGACATGCATTGTTTTACTTTTGGGTTCAGACTTGTACTTCTTAAATTTGTCTTTCATCAATTCTAGAAAATTCTTAATGCTTTCATTATAGTCTTATCTCCATTATTTCTGTTCTTTATATCTGGGACTCATTAGAAATATAAGCTGTCTTTTCATTCCATTTACCATTAATCAATTTCAATTTCATATTTCTAATTTCTTTATCTCTGCTGCATTCTGGATCATTTCCTGAATCATCACCTAATTCAATAATTGTATCAGTTAGGTCTAAGTTTAGTTTGTGGAGTGAATTCTTAATTTTAACAATATTTCTATGAATTATTTATCAATTCTACCTTTTTGTCTTATTCTTTTGTTTTTAATCAGTTAGGAAAACTGATTTATATCCTCTACCAGAAAGTTCTGTTAGAATTTAGGGGACTCTATTTCTGTAGTCTACTGAACACACTAATTTTCACTATGATAGTCTGATTCCTAAATTATCTTTTAAGGATGAGAAAAGTGTGAGGTTTGGCTTAAAAGTGTGTCATTCTAGAATGATTTTGATTGGTTTGTGCCAAGTAGTGGAAGAATTGGCTTGGGACCCAATTTATATGTCAATTTCCCAGAATGTAGATTTCAAAACCATTTGAGTAATAAGATTTGAATTCCAAGCCTTTGTGAGGTATGGAACCATAGTGCATTATCAGAATTTTTTTTCTCTAACCTAGACCCTAACAGAGACACTCCTTGCCTCCTAATTCCTGTCTCATAATGATTGCTGGACAGATCGCAGTCCCCAGTGTTAAACACATATTAAAAATCAAAGACTCTAAATTTAAAAAACAATCAATGGCCAGGTACAGTGGTGTACTATTGTAATGCCAGCATCTCAGGAGGTTTCGATGGGAGGACTGCAAGTTCAAGGACAGCCTCAGTAACTTAGCCAGACCCTGTCTCAAAATTGAAAAAAATGTGTTGGGTATGTAGCTCAGTGGTAAAGTTTCCGTTAGATCTCCAGTACCAAAAAAAAAAAAAAGAAAACAAATAAAACAAAAACCATGAATGACATTCTTTCTCCAAATCTCACCCCTCTAATATTACTCTAGATGCTTACTGCTTTATTTTCCCCATTACTCTCTATTCCTAATTTCTAAATACTTTACTATTACTCATCACTCGACTGCTTTATTTTCCCCATTACTCTCCATTCCTAATTCCTATTTTACTTTATTACTAATCACTTGGCTATGCATTTTACGACCCATTTTATTTTTTTATTACATTCCTAGGTATATGTATAAGAAATGTATTCAGGTTATTTCATTTACCATACTGTTGAACTAAAAACTAAAATTCCTAACTTCTCCAGCTCTGCAATTCATTTTTTTTAAAGAAAGCTTTTTGAAATTTTGATTGTAGTCTAAGAAACACAAAATACAGGGGCTGGGGCTGGGGCTCAGTGGTAGCGCGCTTGCCTCGAATGCGTGAGGCACTGGGTTCGATTCATTTATAAATAAAATAAATGTCCATCAACAACTAAACATTTTAAAAAACAAAACAAAAAAACACCAAATACAACAACCCACTCCACCTACATGGCTCCATGTGTGTGGACACACATTTTTATCATTTCATGAAACAACTACTTTATTATACAAATTTTAAGGACATAAATATCCATTTAATTCATAAAAAATTGACTTCACAACTCACTAATGTAAAACTATTACCAGTATTATATTTCTAAAATACACATCTAATCATTACTCTAACAATAATTCTTTGGCTCCTAGAGTCTATAGGGGAAAATATTCTTAGTTAAAAATATCCTTCCTATTTCACAACCTGTCTCTCCTAACTACAATCTGTCCTTCACCTACCTTTCTGGAAAAAATCAATTCAGCAGCCAAATCTGATCTCTTTTATCATGAACCATCAGGATTTTTATGATTTCAAATCTTTGGGTATGCTTTCTTTGTACCTAGCATACATTCATTTATCCACCTAATCTTATCAGCCTAATTTCTACTCATCTTCAAGCTCAAGTAAAATACCTGCTTAGAGAAAATCTTTACAAATTTCTATGTACTCAGTCCTTCATTACCCAATAGCACCTCACTTACACTTTCATCATGTTAATCATACATGTGACTTGTACTACAGTTGCCATTAAGCTGAACAAGTATGACCCATTTGTCTTTGTAATACTTGCACCTTACCCACAGCATAAATTTGTTTAATGGAAACTTGTAATGTTAATTAATGAATTTAAGGAGAGAAAATAATGAATTCTAGAATGGATAGCTACAGAGAAAAGTTAACCTAACAAGCCTGTTTCCCTTTGAAGGGTCTGCTTTTAAGGCTGGCCTTGACTGGCATCTGCAGTTTAGATTTCAGAAGTGTCCCTACTATTAACTGATAAGAGTAGTTCACTGTGCCTAAAGCCATAAAAACTGGTGTTTAAGAGGAACACCAGATTTCCTTCTTCCAGTTCAGACTTTGGGTATGTACCAGGCAGAGGATGTTTACATGATGATGTTTTCTGAATAGAAATCTTGGACACTGAGGAAATACAAAAGAGGAAATGTAAGAGTTGGCATAGGCCATAAAACATGTTAAAAGCTTATATTTACTGAGTAAACCAACAATAAGGTGCAATAGTACACAATAAAAACTGGAGGAAAAATAGTACAAAGACACCTAATTAAAACTATTAAGAGCTGGGGTTGTGACTAAGTGGTAGAGCACCTGCCTCATAAGTGTGAAGCACTGGGTTCAATTCTCAGCACCACATAAAAATAAGTAAAATAAAGTTTTATTAACAAATAAAAAAATTATTTTAACGATTAAAATAATTAAAAATGAGGGGCTGGGGTTGTGGATCAAAGAACACTCGCCTAGCATGTGTGAGGCACCACATAAAAAAAATAAAGGTATGTGTCCAACTACAACTAAAAATAAATACTAAAAAATTAAAAAATAATATTAAAAATGAAGTAACTAGAAATTAAACAATTATGGGAATGTCTCATTAAAACAAACAACAAACTACATAGCACTTTTTATCTTTGTTTTTCTTTTAAAAAAATTGTTTTTCTTGTGACACTTTTTATTTTTTAACTGCACATTTTAACAACTCTTTAATAGAAGATGGATAAAACTGTGATATTAAGGGATACTGTTATATGTCAACCAATTTCTTTTCAGAAAGACTGCCATCTTTATTGAGCCAGCAGTTTTTATGCAATTACTTTGAAATTCTATTGATTACCTTATAAATTCATATAAATTAAAATTTTAAAGTGCTTATTATGGACTGACTGTGCATCCTATCCAAAATCCGCACTGAAACCCTAATCCCAATGTGGTGATATTTGGAGGTGGCTTTGGGAGATAATTAGGTAAGATGGTAGAATCCCATGAATGGGATCAGTGCCTTCATAAGAGGAACCCAGACAGCTCACCGTCTTTTCACAATGTATGGAAAGGACCAGAAGTCAGTCACCTACAATCCAGGAGTGGACTCTCACCAGAACCCTGTCACCCTATCTCAGATTTCTAAGCTCCAGAACTGTAAGCTGTAAACTAAAACAATACTGATATTGGTGAAAACACAACTTTAAAAGATGGAAATCAAGCTAGCTAAAGAAGGCAAATCTAGCCTCATTTGGATCAAGAGATATGTATTCAATTATGAAAAAAGGGGAAATTTTATTCTAACCTATTTGAAATATTGTGTTGAAATTTTGTTTTAATGAAGAATGGAGAACTAAGAAAATATAGAATTTAAAATTACAAATTCAAGTCAGGCACTGTGGTGCATGCCTGTAATCTTAGTGACTCAGGAGGTTGAGGCAGGAAAATCACAAATTTGAGGCCAGCCTCAACAACGTATCAAGAGGTTCTCATTCAAATGAGTTTAAAATAAGGGGGGAAGAAAACCCTGTCTCAAAATGAAAAGGACTGGGGATGTATCTCAGTAGTACAGCACCTGTGGGGACAATCCTTAGTACCATCTCACCCCCAAAAATGTTTCAGATACAATGTTCTAAATACTCTTGTGACCTCAGTTAACTACACAATTAACTAAAGCCCCAAACAAAAAACAGTGTGAACTACAAACTTTCACAGAGAACCTACATTTTTTAATCAGCTCTGCTCACCAGGACTAGAGCTGTGCTATCACAATATCTGATGAAAGTATTTCTGAAAAAAAAAAAGTCAAATTAATCATCTAGGCTTTCTCTTCACCACATTCTATATCATTCTTTAGCAAATGGCACACTAGGATGCAACCATGTACATTCATGAGTTACAAGTAAAAAAGATTCAGTCAACATTAAACACAGACCCTATAGTGAGTAGTACAAAAAAACCTTAATAAGCAAAAAGCACATAAATATGAACAATAAAGTTTCAAATATGTCTATTTTTAAATAAGCTTAAAGAACATCTAAAAAGGAAGAACAGCAACAAAATACAAAAGTGAACTAGTAAAACTGAATGCAAAAAGCAAAACATATGAAATAAAAAATTAGAAGTATTGCAAACACTTACTGAATATATACAATGTATCATGAACTATTCTAAGCAATTATGTAAGCCTCACAACAATCCTATGATTAGAAAGTATTTTTAATTTCCATTTTAGAGATAAGTAGAGATAAGGAAAGCGAAGTACGGAGGAGACAGACAACTTATGTGCTACACTGTTTATGAGAGCCACTTCTAAAACAGTCCATTATTGACCAAATTATGTTGTTACACTGTTACACTGTGTGCATGTACTAATATACAACAACAAATTCCACCATATGTACAACTATTATGCATCAACAAAAAGTGAAAAAAAGTATTTAAAAAAAATTTTAAAAATAAAACAGTCCATGACCAAAACAAGCACAGATTTTTGACCCAGGAATTCCATGTAATATGTAGTACTCTGTGCACATGCTTAGGCAAGTCCACAAATAATCAACGCAACACTTAGCAACAGTGGAAAACAGGAAAAAACTAAATGTCTTTCAACAGACAGTTGAAAAAATTAAGCTCAATCATAAGATGTACTATATATATAGCTATTTAAAATAATATAATGATACATAAATCACAGAAAATTATATCATGGAAAAATATTCATAATAGAGTCTTAAATAAACAGAAAAACAATTGTAAAACATTACACACAGGATTTTCTTTCTAAAAATATATACAAATGAATGCAAACATGCATTCAGGTGTGCAGTTGTAAAGATAAGCTGTCTGGAAAAATATGAATTTGATGCTAAGATAATCAGAATTGGTGAGAAAGTAGATAAAAATTAAATTGTCGCTTTTAAATTTATGTATAATTCTAAATTTGTACAATAAATTTGCCTTTTAT
The DNA here is from genome assembly GCF_964194105.1 of Spermophilus citellus. Taxonomy (NCBI): domain Eukaryota; kingdom Metazoa; phylum Chordata; class Mammalia; order Rodentia; family Sciuridae; genus Spermophilus; species Spermophilus citellus. Next base: position 123,169 of record NW_027672891.1, on the reverse strand, counting down.
AAAGAGGAAACCCTAATTGTTACCTATTTTAAAAAGTATTAATCTGAAGAATAAGATTATTTCAACAGAATGAGAAGTGGCAAAGTTTTGAACCTATGAACAGCAATGTTGTATCCTCATAAGGGGTGTAGTCTTAAAAGATCTATCTGTAATACAACAGTATTACAGTAGTTGACCAGTTCAAAAATCAAGAAATGGCAGAAATCAGAACAGTAATTTCCTAGTAGGGTAGCATAATCCAAGAAAATTTTCTGGGCTGATAAAAATGCTCAGTTCCTGGGTGGGGTGAGTTTTGGCTATACAGTTGAATATTTGGCAAAGCTCAAACTGTACACTGAAAATCTCACTATTTCACATATAAATCTCACCTTAAACTAATCAGATTTTGAAGTTAATCTATTTTTTAATTGTAAAAAATCTATGCTTGTAGTAAAAAACAAAACAGAAGTGTTACAAGTAAAAATCTTTTATTCCTCCCCTTTCTCCCAATCCAACTTCCTCAGAGTTAAGCTACTGTTCATAGTTAACTGGTTATAACTTCCAAACTTTTTTTCATATGTAAAGAAGCATACACAAATGTGTAGCTGTCATTTTCTTAACTGCAAATAAAGTAATTATTCTAAGTACAACTATTTTGTGTATGTGTGTGTTTGGGGAAACAAACCCATGTCCTTGTGCTTGCTAGGCAAGCCCTTGACCACTGAACTGTATCCCTAGCCCATTTGTTTTTAACACTTAACATATCATTAACATCTCATCTTATTGGTACATAAAATTCTTCCACCTTAAAAGACATATAATATTCTATTGCATGGATAAACCAATAATTAACCATTCTTCTACTGGCCACTAAATTACTTTAAAGCTTTAAAAAAATCTTTATTTTGTACCATAATAGTGACTTTAAAATTCTTCTTGGAGTCTGTATAATAGCACACACCCATCATTCCAGAGACTGGGGAGGCAGGAAGATTCAAGTTTGAGGCCAGCCTCAGCAACTTAGCAAAATCTTCTATCAAAATAAAAAATGAAAAAGGACTGGGGATGTAGCTCAGTTGTATGGCACTCCTGGGTTCAATTCCAGGACCAAACAAAGAAAAAAAATGGTCCTTAGGTAAAGAATTCTGAAAGCCTGTTTTTCAATTTATGTCTTCCAAATATATAAATGAATTAACCAATGCCTGGTACACAGTAAGTTAACATAATTGTGAATTGTGGATAAAATTTTATAAACACATCAGTTCTAAAAACAAAAAAAAATGGTATTTTGGTGCAGTTCAAAAACCAGTTTAATTCACCACTGGAATCTCATAATAAATAAATGAAATAAAGCTTCTCAGAAAGTGGAAAAAATTTTAAAATTAATCATTGCACAAAATAAAGTTAAGGTGTTTTATTACCAAGGTCCTACCACCCATTCCTAGTCTTCTTTAGTGTTTCCCATGACCAAAGTTTACATTTATCAATTTATAAATTCCTGTTTATCTATGGAGAAACTTCACATTATTACCAAAGAGTAAAAAACAATCCTGTGATAAATCTTTATTTAGAAAAAATATAATTTGAAAATGAAACAGTCACAAACCTAGGTCCAATAACAGGAATAAGTAAGACATCCTGAAGGTCTGGATGTTGAAGAACAGGAACAATTAATCCATTAAGCTGCTGTTTAAAACAAACACAAAATTATAAAGAAATCAATATAAAGCTTGATTTGGAGCACTTTCATTTTGTTCCATGGGATATGGGGGGCACCTCAAAATAACATTTTCTTTAAAATTCTGATGTATTCTGACTTTTTTAGGGGGAAGGTAAGTATTGGGGATTAAAGCTAAGAGTACTCTACTATTGAGCTAGATAAACACAGCCCTTTTTATTTTTAAGGCTGGCCTTGGACTTTTTTTTTTTTAAGAGAGAATTTTTAATTTTTTTTTTTTTTTTTTTTAGTTTTTGGAGGACACAACATCTTTATTTGTTATGTGGTGCTGAGGATCTAACCCAGCGCCACAAGCATGCCAGGTGAGCACGCTACCGCTTGAGCCACATCCCCAGCCCTAACTTGACTTCTTTTGTAAGACTCAATTTTGCTTACTGTTTCACTTCACAAACACAAACTATAAGCTGGTCATAGTGATGCATGCCTATCATCCCAACTACTCAGGAGCCTAAGGGGAGGATTATATGCTCCAGGCCAGCTGAGGCAACTCTCAAAATAATCAATTCTAGTACTTAAAAAAAAATTAAAAATAATAGAAAAGAACTGGGATGTAGTTCAGTGATTGAGCACCAAAGTTCAAACTCCAGTACCAAAAATAAATGAACACAAACCACGTTTACCTTTCATGACTTACTTTGAGTATATACCTCTAATATAGAATTAAATGTAGTCACTTAAAAGTTTCTGAATAGGATATTAAATATTGAAATTACCGAATACTAATTAATATACAATATTAACACCAGAAGCCATGTCAATTTTAATGAAGGAAACAAATGCTTTTGGCAGTTCAGAATTTTCAGTATCCTCTATATTTGGTTGGTTAGACTGGAAATAAGCACAAAACCAGCACTACAGGTGGTGGATGGAATCAGCTCACATAGGCCCACAGTGTGTGTCCTTCCCAAATTCCATAGCCACACTGGTAGCTTGAAACTGACCATTGTGGGAGTATTTAAACCACCGATAAGGTTATATTTCCCAGAAAATTGCCTGTTAAATATGTAGCAGCATACCACTGTTGCAGGCAGATGACTTGTCACCCCATGCAGAATGAAGAGCAAATGGAACAATGGATTGGATAACAGGACTATGTACAGTATTACAGAAAAATATGCAAATATTGAGAACAAGTCTATGCCAGGTAGGCTAGGAATTAACAACTCAACTTCACATACTATATGAAAGAACAATAACAATACTACTTGCATTCCTATGTAGTATTCTAGCTAGAAAACACTTGTAAAATCAACTTATTTCTAACTAGATAAATGTAAACATGTTACATATTTTAGAAATGAAAGTTTCTAAAATTTCTAATATTTCTACCAAGTCAGTATCTCCCTTGACTTCTGCATTTTCCAAAGGATGTTTTTGACTGTAACCACATTTAACAATGAGTAATCTGATGGATAAACTCCTTTTCTCTCTCCCTGTTTGGTATCAACTAAACAGATCTGAGAAGATAATAAATTGTGTCATTTCTTTTTGTTTTATAAATACTATTTGCTTTATAGTATAGAAATATTTTATATAGAGATCAACCCTTCCCAAATCAAAGGTTTTCTTCTTTCCTTTTCTATTAGAAACTTGTTAAGAGGATACAAAAACAAAACTTTCATAAAATCATACATGTAACTAACTATCAAAGCAACACACAAAACAACCAAGCATATGATCTGCTTTTACAGTCCTAGGAAGTATAATTTACATATCAGAAACTCACCCATTTTAAAAATAGAATAACTTGCAGTAAATTTAATGTTTTTTAGTAAATTTTTTAAAAATGTGCAATCGGCATTCCAATCCAATTCTAGATAAATTACACCACCCCACAAAATCCCTCATGATGATCTGCGGTCAAATCCTGTTCCCATTCTCATACATTCTCATACCACTAATATTTCTTTATAAATTTGCCTTTTCTGAGCCAGGCATGGTGGCACAGGCCAGTAATCCCAGTAATCCCAGTAACTCAGGAGTATTGCAAGTTCAAAGCCAGTCTCGGTAATTTAGCAAGGCCCTGTCTCAAAAAAAAAAAAAAAAAAAAAAAAAAAAAAAAAAAAAAAAGCTGGGTATATGGCTCAGTGGTTAAGTGCTCCTGGATTAAATCCCTAGTACAAAAATAGATAAATAAAATTGCCTTTTCTGGAAATTTCATATAGAGTAATATTATGTCTCATTTTTATCAATAATGTTTTGATGTTAATCCACTTTATTGCATTGATTAATTACATGTACTGTAGAACAATATTCCACTGTATGAATATTTTACATTTGTCCATCACTAGTTGATAAACATTTGGATTTATCCCCTTTTGACTTGTGAATAATGCCACAATGAATAGTCATGTTCAAGAATATGTATGGCCATGTTTTTACTTCTTTTGGGGAAGATTCATAGGAATGGAATTGCTGGGCTGCACAGTAAATTTGTATTAAAGATATTACCAAAATTGTTTTCCAAAGAGATTACACCATTTTATATTACCAGCTGTAATTTACAAAAGCATCCAATTTCCTCACAACTCTATCAGCTATATGAAATTTAAAAATTTTGAATTGCAATGTATGTTCCAGAGAAATTTATGACAAATTACCTAGTACCATACTACTTGGGACATCTCTGCAGGACACACATGGAATTTGGAATGTGGAAATAGAAAATTTAAACTAGTCAAAACTAGACTTAGTTCTTCTAACTAAGTTCTTCCTAGACTTAGGTATACAGTTTCCCATCTAGTGCCTAAGACTCAGGCTTTACTGTTCAATCCTAACCTTTAAAGAAAGAGACCCAAATCTCTGAGTGACAGTCCTAAAATCCTAGTCCATGAGATCTTAGATTTCCATCAGATTGTGATACACCCAAGTTTTTGGAACAATTTGTTAGAAATGAAAATGATCTAATCTACTTGAATTGTACACACCTCAGATGGGCTTCAGAACAGTTTCTTTTCTACTAGACAAAAATATACGTACGAGAGTAGTCATTTAAGAAGCCTAGTCATTTTATGAACTGCTTATATTTTACCTGTTATTACACTCAATATTACTTTCTATTTATTATATTGTTTTTTTCTCATATACTTATCTTCTTACAACATGAAACTTATCGAATGATTCTTAAAGAGACCATGAAACATTCAATAGTGTAATAAGACTGAAGGAAAAAGAAGAAATGAATCAATACCATTGCTAGATAACTGTTTTGAAAGCAAAGACGACAATACAAGTTAAATAAGATACTACTTTTCTGGCTAGAAATCAAAAAACAGTCATTTTATAATATTGTCTTCACTTACGAAGTATCATGCCAAAAATATTTTGTCAAAACAACACAAAAGACTTTTTGTCCTATTTTAAAAGTATTTTCCTCATCTAATTCAGAATGAGAAGTGCCATATTCAAATTTGTAGTATTACCACTTATTATTCAAGCTTGTGTAATTTAACATCCATTATTCAACTTTCTTGTTTATAAGACTGCAATATTATTATACCATTCATTTGGCTTTACTGTGGACCAATATGACACACTGTGGTAATGTAATTTGATATAATGACAAAAAATTTACACAAACCTTCTTAAGTTCATCTACTAACAGACTTTTTACATGTTGTACTGAGGCTAAATGTGTATTTACTCTGACAGATGTGAATGATGGAGGATGTGACAGGTGATTTAACAGAGCTTCAAATTTTCCTTGTGCATCTTGTTTACTGGAAACAGCTAAAACCTGTGGGGGGGAAAAGAATGTTTATATTTCATCAAAATAAAAATACAGTAAATATGCTTCTACATTTGTTCCATCTAATGAAACATCTTTTAACAATTGTTCAGTTCCCTTTTATTTTGTTGTCTTATGTTAGCAACCTTAAGAAACACATAATACTTTGGAGTTCTTAGGATTAATTGTGGTAATAGACACCTAACAAAATGCCTGACATAAAGGACTTAGAAAAACATTGTAAGTTTCAAAATATAAATATCTTCTACATCTGTTCATATAAATTCAGGATTTCATTCTACTTTAATAACACTATAACACTGATGGAACAGTTATTTACTAATATATCCTAGAGCAAACTGGAAATATCAATATATACAGAATAAATATCATTGATATACTCACTGTCAAAGATCCTCCAGGGTATCCGCTTTTTAATGTAGTATTAAATATAACAAATAGATATCATCCAAAAAAGACTGGCAGAGTAGCAAACATACCTGTCAGAAATGAAGGTATAAAGTCTCACCCAGGTACCCTTGCCATTAAAGCTTTTTAAGGCACCCATTTTCCCTTTTTGTGACTACTCTGAATTTTCATAAGCCACTCACCAGCCTACTAAGTCACTGGTCTTAAAAATTTACTTTCTGTAAGTACTGTTAAAATTTAATATTTCTTTCCCTTCAGTACTTTTTTTTTAAAAGCAAAGGAATGGCTTTTGTTTTTGTAATATCATGTAGTTAGTGGGTATAAAAAAAAAGCAATGGTGTCAAAGATATTTGAATCTTTTATACAAGAATGTTCATTTAAAAAGCTGCTGAAAATACAAAAAAAACAGTCAGTGGGATGAACAGAGTGCCTACAGAATGGAGCCAATTTTTATCAGACACATCAAATAGAGCACTAATCTCTAGGATATAAAAAACTCAAAAATCTTAACACCAAAACAAATAACCCAATCAATAAATGGGCCAAGGAACTGAACAGACACCTCTCAGAAGATGATACACAATCAATCAACAAATACATGAAAAAATGTTCAACATCTCTAGCAATTAGAGAAATGCAAATCTAAACTACTCTACGATTTCATCTCACTTCAGTCAGGATGGCAATTATCAAGAAAACAATCAAAATAAGTATTGGGGAAAAAAGGCATATTCATACTATGTAAGGTGGTGCAAACAATCTGGAAAGCAGTATGGAGATTTCCTGAAAAATTGGGAATGGAACCACCATTTGACCCAGCTGTCCCACTCCTTGGTTTATACCCAAAGGACTTAAAAACAACAAACAACAGGGACACAGCCACATCAATGTTTATAGCAGCACAATTCACATAGCTAAATTGTGGAACCAACCTAGGTGCCCTTCAAACTGTGATATATATACACAATGGAATATTACTCAACATTAAAAGAGAATAAAATAATGGCATTTGCAGGTAAATGGATGGAGTTAGAGAAGATAAAGCTAAGTTAAGTAGGTCAATCCCAAAAAACAAATGCAAATGTTTTCTCTGATATGAGGATGCTGATCTGTATTATGGGGATGGGGGAGGGCATGGCAGGAATGGAGGAACTTTAGATAGGGCAAAGGGGAGGGAAGGGGAGGGAGGAGGGAGGGGGAGGGAGGGAAGGCCATGGGCCAAGGATGGTGGAATGTGATGGACATCATTACCCCAAGTACCTGTATGAAGACAGAATGGTGTGACTGTACTTTGTGCACAACCAGAGACATGAAAAATTATGCTCTATATGTATAGTGTAAATTGAAATGAATTTTGCTGTCATATATAACAAATTAGAATAAAAAACTGCTGAAAATAATTGCTAAATGCCTTCACTTCTTTAAACACACACTTTATATTTTAATTCCCTTGAAATGAAAATATGTTTTCCAGAGTATAGTCCTTTAATCTTTGAATATAAAATGCAAAAATCAAATCAAAAGGTCCTGGATTCATTAACATATTCAAAAAAGAAGCAAGTAACATTTAAGTGACTTTGATAAGAAAAGTTAAAAGATTTAGCAAAACAAAGTTACTATAGTAAACACTGTGAAGTGGAATAGAGCACAGCCTTTGCTAACAAAGAGGACTTCTATGCTAGACACTGCCATTAGCAAACAATTAACATTTTGAAGAGTTATTATGCACCAAATGGATTCCAGGTGCTTTCACCTAAGTGTGACACCTCAGCCTTGTATCTTCAGCCATTCTCTATTTTCACAGAAGAGGAAATCAAGGTAAACCATGAGAATTAATGTACTCAGAGAACCACAACGCAAATCAACTGCTTTAGATTCTAAATCTGAAATTTTTTTTCATTACACCTAAATTCATTGCCTTCAGATTTCAAATTGGGTCAGTTACATGATTCCTTGGACCCCAGTCTTCTCACCTATTAGAATGAGAACAGCTGCCTGCAATCCGAGACTGAGGGAAAAGAATCCCAATTGCCTCTACAATTTAGGCAGACGATTTCATAAATTCTTTTTAAAGAGCTGGGTTTAGTCAACAATACCGCAAAAATTTAAAAAACTGCCAAAAAATCGTAAAGATTAAAGTGAACGAGTTTGTAGATCATCTAGCACAACTGATCACATTTACAGGGACACTCAACAAATTACAAAATCCTTTTTAACTTAAGTGTCAGAGGCAGTGCTCCAAGACAGGTGTTTTCTTCTATATAGGACTTAAGTTTTTGAGGACAGGGATCTTTTGTTTATTCTTGTATCCCCTTCAGTGACATAACACTATGGAGTTAGAGAATATTATGCTAAGTGAAGTAAGCCAATCCAAAAAAAAAACAAAAAAACAAATGCGAATGTTTTCTCTGATATGAGGATACGTTTTTTATCCCCTTTCCCACTCTTAGAATTAAAACGCATGCCTTATTCACCTCTTGTCTCAGTAAGCATTAATTCCTGTGAAAAGACATTGGCTTTTCTCTTATATTCAGATAGACGAATGGTAAAGAGAAAGTTATAAAGATTTTTATTCAGATTTTCTATTCCTGAAGAATATGTAAATATTTGAATTTTTAAAAAGTTATCAGATGTATTTGTCTGACCCACCTCCTCATTCATAAAGTTCTCCTTAAGATAGTTTTCAACCTCAGGCCTCAAAGATATTTTAGGAAAAATGGGCATTTTTTCCCCTCGTATTCAGTTCTCAAAGAGAAACGTTTTTTTTTCCGTCCCAATTACAGTGTGCAGTATCTTCACAATGAATAGCAACCCACAAAGTCCCGGGACCTTCAGGTGCTCAAGGAAATCGCGACGATCCTGCTGAGTTAAATTCCAAAACGAGGAGGACAGTCCTTGGTTTCCCGAGTGTTAGCTAAATTAAAAGCTGTTTCCTCGCCTCCACCACACCTGGCTTCGATCCTCCAGGTTGCTCGGGGAAGCCACTGAGAGGCCATGCCACTCACTTTGCAAAGACAACTAAGGAAAACGCCTTAGTGACAGAAACAAGAAAAAGAAAGAACGAAAAACTGGAAACGAGGCTGTCAGCAGCAGCTCCTTTCAGCCTTATATCCTAATTTCCAAACCCGCGCCCCCCAACTTCGCAGCGGAAACCCGCTTCCGGTCTGCGTCACTTCCGTCGTCAGCGGCACACCCCTCCCCTCTGACTACCCAATTGACAGCCGCAAATCTATATTACGTCACGACTGCGGAGATGCAGGCGGCTCTTGCGCTTGTGACAAGACTTTTGGGGAGACTGCAAAGAGCGCTGTGTCCCACAGAAGATGTGTGGACTGGCATGGATCGAGCGGAAGACGTTCCTAGCCTGAACAACGTTGGCAGGCCATCAGTGTTCTTCTGAGTGACCTCCAAGAATAGGATGAGGCCAGTTTATTTGACCGCATCAGCTCCCTCTGATTTCATGGAATTGTTTGCTAGGCAAGCGCCCCTCCACTGCTCAGAACCCCCATTACCCCCCACCCTCCCGCATCTTGTTTTAACATAGGGTCTCACTAAATTGCCCAGGCTAACCTGTAATGGAGGCTACTCCTGCATCAGCTGTGATTACACGTGTGGAGAAGCACGCCTAGCATCCTAGCGCCTGCCTGCCTTATTGTGAATATATCTTTCCCACCTGAGAAAGGAACAGATTGGGAAAAATAAAATTTTTGTTACTTACAAGTGTGGTGTTTATCAGGATTCTTGGGTGACCCATATCTCTGTAATTGTGAAGTATGTGATTTCTAGTGCTGGGCTTGATAGAGTTTAAATTACACTTTGTAACCTCAGGAAAGTTTATAGTTTTGTAACTCATTTTCCTACTTGATATTGTTATTGAAAATTAAATTAGGTAAAATGCTTCAAACACTACTGAAGCAAAGTTAGACCTTAATAAATATTAGATAGTGTTATCCATGTATTTGAAGACCACTCAGGAGGGAAAAACTAAAGTCAAGTAAATTCTGATAGACCAGAACTAACTTTTCTATCTCAAGAGGAGTGAAGATAGCAAGTTTTAGGTGTTATGGAAATATGTGTAAGAGGTTCCAACCTAAGGAATGGGGGTTGTAGCAAAGGAAAGAGGGTTACAGTTGGTTTCTAAAGAGGAGAGTACCTAGATAATTTGAGAGATTGGATCAGCTTTAAAAATCTGTGCACAGGTAATTTATGAGCCATAGTGACTGCTACTGATCAAGAAGAGAATCAGCAGATCCCTTGCAGACCACATGTATTCATGTAAATGCTTTCATGCACCTGTTGAAGAGACCCATTTCCTAAATGTGGGAAGGCTGATCATATTTAGCTAGAAAATACAGAAGAGATGTTAATACTCATTGATTGGCTCATGACCAAAGTCACAGACCTAAGATGAGTTAGATGTTTTGAAACTCAGGATATTATGGGTCCCCTTGGTGAACATAAAGGGACTTTGTTAGGTTTTTACCAACATACTCTTCCTACTGATAGGGAGGAAATATTAACATTCTTTTGAATAACCTATACCATCTAAAAAGCATTTGTATCTCTACAGACATTTATTAATGAAATTATATTGATTTCTTGGGCCATATGGCAAAAGAGAATTTCCTGATGGGAAATCTATCAATTCCAATTCATCTGAAAGCTGACCAACTGCACTAAAATCACAATAAACATTACCTTAAAGATTGAGGAGTTTTTCAAATTATTTTTTAAAGATTTATTCCTAGCTGGCAGAACACACTGTTTCTTGAACACTTCCTTAAAGTCATGAGCAAATTGATCTGAGTAATAAATTCAATTCAATTCTAGCTGCAGCTGGTTCTTCCAAGTATTATCTGTAGTTTAAAATAGTTCTTTCTAAGAAATATTAGATGTAGTTTTTTTTTTAAGTTCCTGGAGTTGGCCAATATTTTCCTTCATTGAAGTTTCAGTTTTGTTCTACGTATGCACTTACACATTTTTTTCTTTTTTTTTCTTTATTTTGTTGTAGAGATTTTACTGTAGTTCCCTTTTAATTCAATGAAGTAATTTACAATAACTAGTTAAGAAAAGTCATAATCCTAAAGATAGTTTTATTACCGCTGTTTACCAGTGAGGAGTCCTTGCTTCCCTGAATGCTGAAGTATAACACCAGAGAAGCACTCGAGGCAAGTGCAGAGTGGAGAGTAGAAGCTTTAGTAAAGGACAGAAAAAGAAGACTTCTCTAGGAGGAAGAAGGGGACCCAAAAGGTGGAATCCCTGGAAGGGGAGGTCTTCCCTTTTTTATAGCTAAGGTCTTCTTTCAGCTTTCCCACACTCTTTTGTTTCCCTTTATCTTTCAGTGATAGAATATAGGTGGGAAGGCCTGAAAGGTGGGAGATAGGTGGACTGGAGGAGTAATCTGGGCAGGAAGGGCCTGGGGCAGCTTTGATTAGCACCTCCTGGTTTGCTAACCTTACCTACCTATCTGTAAATCTGGCTTCAGTTTCATCAGGTTGTTTTCTATCAGGACTTTTCTGATTTCCTGTATTCAAAATATATTTATTTTCAAATAGTATTACTCCATAGAATTTGTTATCTCCTCTAGATCAAGGACTACACCGAAATCAGTTTTAAAGATTTTAAGGGATTTAAAAAAATTCAGGGAGAAATTATGTTGCTAAGGGCTATTTAAAAAAAAATAGATTCTCACAATTCTCTACTTCAATTCTTTACAATTATTCCTACTACAATTTACAGTTGATAAAACATTCAATGTGAACTGAGGTGTGTTTTTTCTAACAACTCAGTATATCAGCATGATTTGTTTAGATAATATACAATATATTCTTTAAACCAATAATATTCAGGTTTTAGTTGGGGCCAGTTTTTCTTCCTTCCAGTTAGTAAAAATCCCAAATTTAAAAGTTTAAATAAAACTTTGTTTCCTTGGTTTCTTTTTGCCCCCAGTGGTACTGGGGTTTGAACCCAGGAACATTACACCATAAACTATTTAATTATTTATTTATTTATTAGTTACATCCCCAGTACTGAGACATGGGCACCTAGCAATTTGTGACAGGATAGTGTAAGGGTCCGGTGACTAGCTCCATGCAATGGCAAGGGGAATTTATTAGGGATCCATACCAGCACGCTGGGGCTCCGTGCTCACTCAAGAAGGGAGAGCAGCCCAGAGCCCAGAGCAGAGGTCAAGCAGAGCTTAAGTACACTTTTTGGAGAGGGTGGGGGGCTTTGCATACATCAGAACAAATCATCATGAGGCGCGGGAAAATTGAACAACAACTCTGATACATGATTAGTCTATTCATTGGCGGGAACAGGTTGGGCAGGGGTGATTGGTCACTTCTAAACTGGGTACACATTCAAACTGATTGGTTCGGGCCCTGTGACAAACTGCACAGGGCCCTAGGCTGAATGGCCAGTAGGGCATTGTCTTAACTATCTCAGGAATCTGGGTGTAACAGAGGAACTTAATAGTACCTAATCTTTTACATTTTAATTCAAGGTTTCCAGCTTAGAATCTTTACCCTTTCAATAGCAAGTTCCAGGCCATGGATTCACTAAATTTCCCTGTCGGGCCTCAAATTTGCAATCATTCTGCCTCAGCTTCACATGTGGATGGGAATTATAAACACATGCCACTGCTTTGACCTATAAATAAAACTTTCCCAGGCCCCCTTGGAGTGTTTTATATTGAACCCAGGGCCTCAGACAGGCTAGGCAGCACTATACCACTGAGCCACATCCTCAAACCCTATAAATATAACTTTTTAAAATGAAAAAAAAATTCTAATGTTAGAGCTATCCCATTACCAGGTAAACTGTTCATAGAAAAGGTGTTAAAAATCTAGGCATGGTGCTGTAAACCTGTATTCCCAGCCACTCTGGAGGCTGAGGCAAAAAGATCAAAAGTTTGAGAACAGCCTCAGCAATTTAGCAAGACCAAGTCTAAAACAAATAGGTTGTGGGTGTAACTGAATGGAAAAGTACCCAGGGGCTTAATAAACACAAATAACAAAAAGAAGAAGAAGAAGAAGAAGAAGAAGAAGAAGAAGAAGAAGAAGAAGAAAACAGTTTTTAACAAATTTTTCAAATATTTTACTTTGTTTCCCCAATGGAGGAAGAGGAAGAGGAGGAGGAGGAGGAGGAGGAGAAGAGGAGGAAGAAGAAGTGGAGGAAGAAGAAGAGGAGGAGGAGGAGGAAGAGGAGGAGGAGGAAGAGGAGGAGGAAGAGGAGGAGGAGGAGGAGGAGGAAGAGGAAGAAGAAGATAAAGTTTTTAACAAAATTTTCAAATAGTTTACTTTGTTTCCCCAACCCACCCACCAAGAAGAAGAAGACGACGACAAAGTTTTTAACAAAATTTTCAAATAGTTTACTTTGTTTCCCCAACCCACCCACCCCACCCGGATTGAAACCAAGGGTTATTTACCACCAAGCTACATATGTACCCCAACCTTATTTTTTAATTTGAGATAGGGTCTGTAAGTTGATAAAGGCCTTGCTAAATTGCTGAGGCTGGCCTGGAACTTGCTATCCTATCACAAATTGCTAGGATTACAGACATGTTCCACCACGCTGAGCCTAAATTTTCCAATATTTTAAAGAATTAAAATGAATAAAAATGACAACAGCACTGCTCAAATTATTAATCCCATTTTATTAAAAACAAAAGAACAATTCATATTACTGTCTCTAAAATATCATTAGGCTATCATGAAAATTTTTACAAAATAAAATTTATAAAGTTTTGCTTGAAAGATCTCCCTTTATATAAAAATAGTTCTTTTTAAAAAGGTAACTGTTTTTTAGAAATCTGAAATCCAGGGGGGAAAATATGTAAAATGTGGTTTATCTTCTTGTCTAACAACTAAAGAAGCTGTTATAGTTTCAACAAAGAAACTAGGACTAGAAATATCTCTTTAGCGCATTGCATTATGTCCTGGTGTCCCACATGACACTCATAAAAACTGAAAACATTATTGCTGTTCAATTAAAATTTTATAAGTGTCCTTTATAAAGGACTCAGGGATAGAACGGATTAAGCCTGTTTACAAACACACGATAGTTTATATAGTCAAAAGGATGGTCATTAAAATTAATTTGCAAAGATTCAGCACATCCCTTTTTTCCTATATAAGTTGAAGCTTGCCTTTAATATCATAAAGTTGAAGAATTACTACTTTTTTTTTGGGGGGGTACCAAGGATTGAACCCAGGGGTGCTTACGCACTGAGCCACATTCCCAGCCCTTTTTATATTTCGATGGGACCTTGCTAAATTGCGGAGGCTGGTTTTGAACTTTGATCCTTCTGCCTCAGCCTTGAGCCACTGAGATTACAGGAACACACCACCATGCCCAGCTGCATGGAAGTTTTAAAAGGATCTTAAAACCCTAGCATTGGGAAGACGGCACACTTCTTCTAGTACAGGTGACCAAATATTTTAGCATGTTAAAAGGCCACCCTACCTCCTGACTAAAGTTCAAAGTCTCTTATGCAAAGCTTGCTTGGTCAAATGGTTTCAAAATCAGTTTTCTCTCATTCCAGGCTTCCTCCCCCCCCAAGACCCTGAGCATGGTAAGCAAGGGGGTTACCTTTGAATTACACCTCTAGCTGAGGCTCTCCTTTTGAATTGTTTTAGGCACGGATTTCGATTTAGGCTCCAGGAACCTACCTGATGCTTGGCAAAACTGTTGGGGGAGGGAGCCACCAACTGAACTCCGTGATTGCTGGTATTCCATAGTTCGTCTCCCAATCAATCCTATTTAGAATTAAGAATCGTGGCAGAACACCAACACTGCCTGCCCAAGTGACGGGAAGAGTCAACAGACAAAACTTTTCACTTCAGCGCAACAAAGAATAGCAAAACAGTAGCTGCTAAATCAGGGAAACTTAGGACTTTCCTCGTTTCCAGACAAAACTCTAGACCACGCAGTAAAGTGAGCCCCATCAACTTTCCAAACGGTGACGAGAAAACACGCGAGAACCCAGAGAAATCCCCAACTCTCAATCAATAATCTCCCACTTTCTAACCGCTTTGGGTTCCGCCTACCGGAAGTGAAACTGGAGGAAACGCCACGTGGAACGCGTGGGTTGACGTAAGCGCGCTGACGTCATGCGTCGTTCTTCCGGCGATGGGTGGTCCTGGGATAGGGGGGAGAGGCGGAGCGGAGGCGGGGCTTGGGGCTGGTCGAGCCTTTGGTGGGTAGGTGGGTTCAGACTGAGGGGACTACGGGTTGGCGTTGGGCTCAGCGGACTCGAAACAAAGGACTATCCGGTAGGGTTTCGACTAGGCACCTTCTGGTTAGTGTCTGAGCGGCGGGTCGAGGCTTCTGGGTCATCCAGTGCCCTCGCGGCGCGGTCTCAGCCGGTTTCTCCTCGCTTCCATACAGCCAGCGCTGCGTTGGGGGACCCCGCGCAGCGGCACCTGCTGCTGAGGGACCCCGCGGCCCGCCCAGGTGCTCATGATGGGGCTGATCTTCGCTAAACTGTGGAGCCTCTTCTGTAACCAAGGTGAGAGCGATAGAGCTGCGCAGCGGCTGGAATCCAAGCCAGCGGGGTCCGACCCGTGAAAGGGGACAGTGGAGGCAGTGCTTTTGGTGGACCGAAACATTCTTAGACGCAGAGAAGTGACTTAGTCTAGGGGGTGGGCAGAAACTCGGTATTTTAGACCTGGAGAATGTGCAGGAGAGACCTGGCATGTGGGGAGAAAGAGGGACTCAGAAGAGAAGGCATCTGGTCTCCCAGAATTCAGACAGTATTTTTGGATTTTAGTGGAGCAAAGCGGAAAACACTTAAGGATGCCTAGAGGCATATTTGAGGGCCTATTCAATTTCAATTAGGCATCCTTGAGTCTGTATTTTGCCCCAGGATAAGTGTTCGCCCAGGAACCTAAAACTTCTTTATCTTTTTTTTTTTTTTTTCTTCTTCGAAACTCGGTGTTTTGTTTTCCATCCTACTGTGTAAGCCTTTGCACCTACTTGTTCTCCGATTTTGCTAGGGAATGAGTTCTTTTATACCGGTTTCCGGAAATCATGCTAACCTCTCCACCTTATTTAGGCTTTAAAAATGAAAGGGTAAAGTTTCTAAGCTGGAAACCTTGAATTGAAATGTAAAAGATTAGGTACTATTAAGTTCCTCTGTTACACCCAGATTCCTGAGATAGTTAAGACAACGCCCTACTGGCCATTCAGCCTAGGGCCCTGTGCAGTTCGTCACAGGGCCCGAACCAATCAGTTTGAATGTGTACCCAGTTTAGAAGTGACCAATCACCCCTGCCCAGCCTGTTCCCGCCAATGAATGGACTAATCATGTATCAGAGTTGTTGTTCAATTTTCCCGCGCCTCATGATGATTTGTTCTGATGTATGCAAAGCCCCCCACCCTCTCCAAAAAGTGTACTTAAGCTCTGCTTGAGCTCTGCTCTGGGCTCCGGGCTGCTCTCCCTTCTTGAGTGAGCACAGAGTCCCAGCGCGCTGGAATGGATCCAATAAATCCCCCTTGCAATTGCATGAAGCTAGTCTCGTGGTCTCTTTCTCCGACGTTTCGCCTGACCCTTACATTTGGTGCGTTGGCCGGGAACTGCGCATCGCCGGACGGGGAGACCTAACGAACTGCTTCGGGGGTAAGTAAGGCGCCTCTCTCTCTCTCTCTTTCTCTCTCTCTCCCCTCTCCTTCTTCTCCTTCTCTCCCCCTTGTTCTTCTTTCGCAATTGCTCAGGTGCGATCGCTCAGGTTTGGTCTCTGGCGGCTCAATGGTGGGCGTAAGTCCCCAAAGAACATAATTGCTCAGGTGCGATCGCTCAGGTTTGGTCTCTGGCGGCTCAATGGTGGGCGTAAGTCCCCAGAGGGCATAAGCTCTCAGAGCCTCGGGTGGGGTTGGCAGTGTGTGTGTGTGGCTGTCAGTGGAGAGCGTAAGCTCCCCCTGGCGGTGACTGGCAGACGTGCCTCAGGAGTCACAGGCCACGCCCCCAAGGGACGCTTTGGGGGACTCGGGGTGACGGAGGTGCTCCCCATCAGGTAGAGGGGCGGATGAACCCTCATCGGTGTATTTTACTGCCAACCCGTCTGGTTTTGCCGGCAACTCTTTCTGTTGAATTCACTGTCTGTCTTTAATTTTTGCTTCTGAATTTGTGTTAAACGTTTACTGTGTGTCCGCGTTTGCGTCACGTTTGTGTTGTCTCCCTGCGCTTCAGAGTGGCCCACCCTCGGAGTTGAATGGCCCCCAGGAGAGTCCCTCCCGTTTCAGCCAGGGCCGCATGGCCATCCAGATCATGGTGATCTAACCTTTCAGGACCTCTGCGAATCTCCTCCTGTATGGGTGGGGTCTGCGCAGTCTGCCGGGAGGATTCCGCGGTATGGCGGATTCATCCTGTCCCTGTTCCTCCTGGCCCTTCCACCCATCTGTCCTCTCCGCCCGTGGCCGTCTCCCCTGGGGGGGGGAGGGGGAATGCTCCCGCAGGTTTGGGGGATGGGCGGACAGAATCAGGGGTGAGGTCCGCGGGGGACCGCCCCTCCTCCCCCTCCTCTGCCGGCAACCAGTTGCCACTGGGCCCATTAGCACCACAGCAGAGTGGGCGGAGTTGGCGGGGGATTGCCCCCCCTTCCGTCCTCCCAGCGAGCAGAAAAAGCGGCTCTGGAGTACCTGGCCCTTTCCCTCCTTCGTGGGGGTAGAAGGGACCGGGTCCCCAAACCCCCCCCGAATGTTACAGCCCTCCCCGGCTGCAATCACCAAATCCCGGCGCAAAAGAATCGAATGGGTCTTCCTCGAGTCGGGCTGCTTAAAAATGAAGCCCAAAGCAGATGATAGATTCCAACTAAGGTTAATACTGAGACTAGGAAAGCGATGTTTTCTCTCCCTCCCGTAATCAGCTTGAGTGCAAATAGAGATGCTTGCTGGAGATTTAACAACTTTGACATCTCGCTTTGACTTTTCTCAAAGCCCTGTCCTCATTATTAAATTGGTGTTAATTGGCTTTAGAGATGTTTTATTGGGGAAGCCTAGCACTCGAAATAACTGTAAGCAGAGGATGGGCTTTTTGGGAGCTGGCTACTAAAAAGTTAGGAAAAAAAAAAAAAAGCCTAGTGCCTAAGGTCAAACCAAACTGGAGGAGCTAATCTTGCAAGTGAAAGGGAAACTGAGGAATTCCCAGCAGCTGCCAGAGCCATTTTCGCTTTGGGGAAAATTTCCTCATAATTTCCCTGCACTTAAGGATTACTCCACCTAAATGCAGTAAAGTCAGTCACACTGAGACCCTTGATTTTACACCTATAGTTGCCCCTATGTGAAAACATCTGGTCCACCTGTGGGAAAGTCTATGGTGCCACTGATGGGAGTCATAATTAAATGAGAGTTCAAAACCTGGAGGGATATATTCTTATCTGGTTGTCTGATTGTTTCTTAAAGATAAACTAGGTTAAATGTGTGTCTAAAAAATAATTTCTTTATTGTAACAATCTGGTATCTGAATGGGTTTCTAAAGCATTGCACTATCTTGCAGTTAAAAGTTGGGTTTAAGCAATTGTTTAGTTTGATTTCAGATACTTCTAAAGAGTTTCAATTTTGAACTGGGTAGTCTAAGGAGATTTCACTAGGTATACAGTGCATTGATTTGGGCAAGGATAGTAAATTATGATTTGGTATCTGTTTCTCTGTGTGTAAGATTTAGAAAAAAAAAGTGTTGAATTAAAACGTTGGTCTGGCTCATTAAAATAACCTTAAATAATTAAATAACAACAGTCTTGGAAATTCTCAAAAGCCTAATTTCAGATATGCATGGTAGTGTGTGGTTCTTTCTAAAATTTTTTAGGCAAATTTAATGTAACTTAATGCTACTTTAGGAACTTCAGAACAAGGAAAGTGGCTTAGAGGTCCTAAAGAAATTTCTTCTGATGGTAGAGATCCTATTTCCAGTTTTATGTGAGCAAGTTTTTCTAATGTAAAAAGATATAAAATTTTGGGAATTGCTTCTTAAATTTGTATCATAATTTTCAACATCCAAACCTGGAAATATGACTTATGGCTAAAATGCCTTAGGCCTAAAGTATCTGTTCAAAATAGCAGTTTTTCCCTGCTCCTTCCAGACCTTAGCCAGGGCTTAAGCTGATATGCAAACAGAAGCAGCTTGGAACTCAGGCCCAAGGAAAAAAAGGTAAAGGTATCTTTTTATGGGAACTCAAACTAGATTAAAGGACTTTTGCCCTTTTCTTAGATTCTATGTTTTTTTTGAGCTCATGATTTTTATCCTACAGACAAGTTAATGTTTTTCTGATAAGTTCTATTTTTTGATCAACTGGAGTTTTTTTTTTAAAACATTGCAATGGAGATTTCATCTGCGAAAAACTACGAGGCCTTTATTATTGTTATGTGTGCACACTCTTGTTATGTGTTGTATGTCGGTATGTCTGTATGTGTGTATGTCCATATATCCTGCAGTGATATGACAATTAACAGATGAGGAGCGCTCATAAAAAAATTAAAAATGGATCCAAATATCTTTGATTCACGTGATTCAAATGGTTCAATTTAAATTTGGTAAATAGATAAAAAAGGAGGTCTTAAATTAAGCTTATAAGTTTTTCTAGGTTTTCAAAAAGGCCCTAATAAAATGTTGATGTCTATGAAATAATCTGCTTAAATTCAAAAGTTTACAAGTAATGTTTCAAAATGTGAACAGAAAGAGGTTAACAGGTGAAAAAGAGAAACTAGAAGGTTCTAGATATGGATTTAATAGAGGGAAAGTGTGTTTCTGGTTAAGAGTTTAAGTAATTAAGAGGGTTTAAGTAAGTGATGAAAAAGGTCTGTACAAGTTGGTTATAAGTGTAAGTTTTTGAGCAAGTAATCTTAAAGACATTAAACAGCTGGTTAAACAAGTGCTGTTGTTTTAGAGAATTGTGCTATGTTATTTCTTTAAAAGCTAAACTTGGTTAGCATAAAATCATCAATGTAATTGTGATGTTACTAATGTGTTCATATCTTCCAGGTATACAAGTCTGTAAGGTAGAAGCTTTACAAGCTGGTGTTCTAAAGTTGTATGGTAATTTTAGGTTCAAAGAAAAAAAAACATGTTGGAAATTTATTTATATCACTTGTGTTCTATAACTGTACTTATTATCAATAAGTTATGTAAAGTTCTATGTTGCTTTCTACACTGAGACACAATTTAAATGTATTTTTAAGTTGATGAGAGCCTAATCTGGGTAAAGGTTTTATTGTAAAACACAAAAGTGCTTTGCTACTTTCCTACAAGAGGTTAGAAGCTTCCAGCCTTCCTTTAATTCATGTTTTAGATGTGATATTATGTTGTGTTAGCTAATATTCATGTGAACTTGAGCAACAATTTATGTAAGTTTTGTAAAATGATGTCTAAAAAGCAAAGATCAGCTTTAGAACTATAGTATTTAAGACTTATGAAGAGCCCCGCCTTACTTGAGATAAGGCTCTATGTCCCAACTCACTGCATGTGAAAGTGACTATGAAAGAAGTAGGCCAGATTTCAGTGCATTTAAAGTTGTGCCCAAAAGTTGGTTTTTGTCACGATTGCCAGGATATCAAACAGGGGATTATAATGCATAACTCTGCCAGAACTCAAGGTAGCTATTACGTAAACTAAATATGTTTTTATCCTAGTTAGTTTTGTTTTGAAGTTTGCTTTTAGATGGTCTAAGGATTGCCTGTTAATTTTTTTAAGAGGTACTGCTTTAAGAACTCACAACCTGGGTTAACTTAAGATAAGGAGTTATCACCTACAGGATAGAGAGATAGACATATAAGACTGTTGACTTATTTGCTAGATGTTTAAGATTAAGTTTTAAAATTAAAAATTTGGCTCTTGCCCTCTGAGTCAGTCTGAATCAGGGAATAGGGAACTTTTTCAAAGGGCTCTGCAACTCTAGGCCACATAACTTCCCGAGCAGGGAGATTAATGAGACCAGTGGAGGACAGAAAGCCAGTCAGTGCATTTGCTGTGAAGAGGAGGGTCATCAGAAAAGGGAGATATCCCTGATGCTTCTGAGGTAAGCCGTATGGTCAAGCAAGGCCTGGACCCATCCTAGCGCAAATGGCACTAAGCTGCTGTGAAGTTCCCGAGGACTTCCCAGAGACTCAGCTGACTGTTAACAATAGGAAGAAACAGAAGTCAGTTTGACTTGCTTCATCTTAAACACTTAGCAAAGACAGTCAAAGCCAAAGCACAGCTGTTCCTGGACATCTTAGATGATAATAATAGTTAAATGTAACTTCCATGAATAAGTAGACTAGAGGCTACAAAAGAGATTCTTAGACAGAAATGCCTGATAACTGTCAAAGGGACTGCTAGAGTAGTTTTAGTCTAAGGCCTTTATTTCTAACCAACGCAGGTAGGCTTGATGTTTGCTAGTATGGTTATCCAGCCCTGAGTAGCAAAATTAAAGATTTCTCTATTAGACACAGAGGTCATACTAGTAAAAGGATTTTGCAGGATCAGATGGCATTAAATTATTAGACTATATCTTAAAGGAAAAGACATCTGTAACCCTAAATGTTGTGTTGACATCCCTGACATTTCTGACAATGTGACAAATATCCTTAAAGATTTACATGCTCAGATGGAAGCCATGTCCTCAGCAACTTTGTTGTGAAAACAATATCTTAGCTCCTAGTTCCTGGTACTGCCTTATTGGAAAACATTGTTAATCTTTGTCTTGGTCATTATACTCATTGGCATATTTCTGTGCTGTGGCATTTCTTGCTGCATCAATCTGGTTCCAGTACTAATGAATTCTTGTTTCTCTTATAGACCACCTATCACTCGAATGGCCCTCCAGCCTATTACTTCTCAATTGGACTTTTAGCATGGACCACTCGATAGACCCGATATTTCTAAGGGGGACTCCAAACTGCTTGCTCCACACCGTCCCTTTTCAGCCTGAAGAAGCCAGAGAGATCCTCTTCGTCCCCCTTCCTCACAGCAGTAAGGAGTTCCCAAATTAGAGGGGGGAATGAAGCCAGATTTAAAGTTAGGTAGTCAGTGTAGTTAGATAAATCAGGGTCTAATACCGAGTGAAATCTAAAATGGAGGCCATGCTAAAAATGATTCCAGGAAACACAGGACAACCCATGGTAATCAGAAGGCAATATGCTCCACCGACAGAGATGAAAAATGAGACTCCCCAATAATTATGATTCATTACTTTTAAGATTAAAAGTAGTCAGAAAAAGGAGTGGGGAATGAAAGGGTAAAGTTTCTAAGCTGGAAACCTTGAATTGAAATGTAAAAGATTAGGTACTATTAAGTTCCTCTGTTACACCCAGATTCCTGAGATAGTTAAGACAACGCCCTACTGGCCATTCAGCCTAGGGCCCTGTGCAGTTCGTCACAGGGCCCGAACCAATCAGTTTGAATGTGTACCCAGTTTAGAAGTGACCAATCACCCCTGCCCAGCCTGTTCCCGCCAATGAATGGACTAATCATGTATCAGAGTTGTTGTTCAATTTTCCCGCGCCTCATGATGATTTGTTCTGATGTATGCAAAGCCCCCCACCCTCTCCAAAAAATGTACTTAAGCTCTGCTTGAGCTCTGCTCTGGGCTCCGGGCTGCTCTCCCTTCTTGAGTGAGCACAGAGTCCCAGCGCGCTGGAATGGATCCAATAAATCCCCCTTGCAATTGCATGAAGCTAGTCTCGTGGTCTCTTTCTCCGACGTTTCGCCTGACCCTTACAAAAACAAAAAACAAAAAACAAAAAAACCCTCAGTGTTTTCGGTTTTGTGTAACATGTTACGTGTCCGTAATTAGTCGAGAACAGGTTATGAGACAAGTAGAAGTTTCAAGTCCAAAGGGGCAAGAAGTTGTAAAACCTGTTCTGAGTCAGAATGAGATGTGGTTTCTTGTGAAGAGAACAAATACCCAGACCAAAAAAAGGGGGGGGGGGCAACAGTAAAGTTTTAAGGATTATTTTAGCAGAATGATTTCTTAGTAATTGAAACCACTTTTAAATTCATCAAGTTTCATTTTGCCAGGCATAATTTTTAAAGCATTTTGGTTTTATTATGCTAGTAGCAATTTGTTAGTTAATGTACAAATCCTTTTTCTGGATTTAAGAAGTCATGAACTAGAATGTGTGATGCTTCACTTGTTCTTTAAACTGGTAAGAACACTAGTCTTTCCAGATTATAAATATAGATAAAATAACATATATGCAACATGTGTACCCATATATATGTAAGTATCACTCTTCAAGTGATTTCAAAGTGATCAGAATTTTAACTACCTGTGGATATTATTTACAAATTTAATACTTATTATTTTGACAGCTAAAATGTTCTGAATCTTGTTCTAAGAAATGACTATGTTAAGGAATACATAATTGAAAGCATAAAGATTAATAATCACTTCTGTTTATCATTCCCCTTAGCTTAACAAATAGAAATTACTGAAGTAGTTGATTCCTTGTGCACCCTATTCCATTTTCTTTTCTCCCTTTTCTCTTGTATTACTGTCATTTATCATGTATGAGGCTTTCTGGCTGAAACTGGAAAGTAGTAAAAAATATAAAGTATAGAAAATAAAAGACATTCATGGGCTATATTTTATAGTCACAGAACTGCTTATGCCTCTTAAATCACCATTTCTACCTAGAATTTTTATTTAACTTACTTGTTGAAAATTTAGAATTAATGGTTATTTAATTTTATTCTCATTCTGCAAAATTTACTCATATTCCATAAACCAGTCTTGGGAATTAGGCATAGGAGATAGAAAAATTAAAAACAAACCAAAAAAAAAAAATACAAACCTCACATGCTCTTAGAGCACTCAAAGATTAGTAGACAGACATAGAACAAGCAATATGGTAAATTGCTTCCCAGATATTCCTAAAAATGTAGGTGGCATCAAGAATGAAGTGATCAATTTTTCTTAGGTGGTTCCTGGAATACTTTGCAGAATAAGGTATACTTGGACTTAAAGATGAGTAGTAGGTTAGGAAGCGTGCTAGATACGCTGGGTAAAATGGGCATACTCTTCTCTGGAGAAGAGCTAATTAATACAAAAGGGGAAAAATGAAATACTTTGGTACATTTAAGGAAGCTGAATAGTTTTATTTGGTCGTATAATATATTGATTTGCTTGTTGCTTAATTAGAAGAGATGAGAGTGAAGAGTTAACAGCAGGAACCAAATCACGTAGGGCCTCAATATGTAGAGCAAGCAGTGAGAGCCATTGAAGAGTTTGGTCTTTGGATAATTGTTTAAAACAGAATGATATGTTGAGACTTATATCTTAGTCCAGTGTGGGGTTGTTTTTTTGTTTTTACTATATCAGCAAAACTACCAATCGAAGTATCTTCCATTTTCATCACAATACACACCTGATCCGGAAGTATTCAGTTTGGGTTGTATATTAGAATAATGCCCACGATCACATGTTAGACCAGTTAAATCAGAATGAGGGAGGGTGTCCTGGGCATCGGTGCCAAGATAATTCTAATACAAAGCAGTGCTAAGAACTACTGATTTTATGTACTCCTTTCCCTTAACTCTGTTTCCATATTTCCTCTTTGGTTTCGCAGCATTTTAGAGCCCCAAGCATCTTCTTATAAACAAAATATCTTTTTGGGAATAAGTATACTAAAACATGTATGTATTGTCTAAGTAAAGCAATTTAAACATAATTAATCCTTGCAAATTTGTATTATTTTAATTTTAAGCTAGAAGGTTAATACTTTGACAGAATTATCATTGAAATAATTTCAAAATCCGATTGCCTTTGCAAACATTATTTTATATATTTATGTGTTTGTATATGTGTATTTTCATAAAACATACTTGTGGGGGCTATCTTTAAACTTTCGTCTAAAGTTTGACATATCATTTAACTTTTATAGGCCTGGTCCTTTTTTTCTGTTACAATTGCACACACTGTTCATCAGTTTTTTCCTAGTGTAATCTAGAAAGACAAATGAAATAAGTTTTTTGTTGTTCATTTTCATAATCAAATAACAATAACATTAATTTCATTAATCATTTCTTTTTCATTGGTGATTTTCATGTTATCATTTTGAGCATTAGTATCTAGCTTTCTTTTTCTTTTTTTTTTTTTTCTGGATACTGGGGATTGAACCCAGACACACTTTACCACTGATACTACATCTTCAATTCTTTTTTTTCCCCTTCTCACTAAGTTGCTGAAAGCCTCGCATAGTTGTTGAGGCTGGCCTCAAGCTTGTGATCCCCCTTCTCAGCCTCCTGGGTTGCTGGGATTACAGTATGTGCCACCATATCCAGCTTGATATCCATCTTTTTATGAGTGTTACTGTACATTTCTAACCTCTTAAATCTTGTTTCTTACATTTTCCCCCTTTGCTTATTCTGCTCGTAATTCTGGACTTTTTGCTGGTTTCATATATACCAAACTTATCTGTCTGCTTCCTGTCTTCTAGAATCTTCTAAAACATTGTTTATCCATACCTTAGCAAGGTTCAGTCCATTAATTTGTTCAGATTTCTGATCACCCCATTACCTAGAAGACTTTCTTTGTCATTTTATTAAAAACAGCACTCTTCCTGTCTTAACACTCTCTATGTCTTTACTGTTTTTCTGAATAATATTTTTCTATACCCACAATCATATTATGTTTATTTACTTACTTGTTCTATTTCTTTCAATGGAAATAAACTTGTGGAATTAACTTGGTCTTATTCACTCTTATATTTACAGTGACTGGCAAATAGGTGGTGCTAATTTTTGTCAATTTTTTTGCTTTATTTTATGCAAACATGAAGTTTTATATCAAAGTAGCATATAAATTGTTTTTTTAAAAAATCGAATAATTCTAGTCTTAAACTGATAAGTATGTCAGTCATGTCTCTATAAACTTTTCTTCTAATGTAACATACTTCCATATTTCTGAATACTATGCCTGTATGGAAATTTTAAACATTATCATTTGCTAACTTATGGTAGAAGATAATACTATTATGCCTGTTCGATTCCTTCATCATCATAATATAGGTTTTTGGTATAATTTAATCTCTTTTTATGAAGACTAAAGTCTTGTTACCCCTGGGGCATAGCGTGCTTATAATTGTTTCTGTTTTTCCTTTAATATTTTTACCCCAGTGCAAATAATTACAAAATTGTTTTAGTTTTCTTTGCATGTTTGGCTAAGAGGTTCCTGCTCCAAATCCAACATTTACCTCTCTGCTGGTTTGAACTTGTCTTTGCCATTATTGTACAGTTTTTTGTTTGTTTCCTTAAACCAAGTTACTACATCTCAAGCTGTTTTAGTTTTTTTTCTTTTTGGAGACAGGGTCTCACTAAATTGCCACAGCTCTCCTCAAATTAGTAATCCTCCTGCCTCAGCCCCTAGAGTAGCTCAGATTATAGGCATGACATTTTCAGTTTAAAGATAAAGATGTAGCTCTTTTGCTGGATGCGGTGGTGGTGTGTGTCTATAATCCCAACTTCTAGGGAAGTGAGGCAGGAGAATTCAAAGTTCCAGGCTAGCCTCAGCAATTTGGTGAGGCCCTAAACATTTTAGTGAAACCCTATCTTAAAATAAAAGATAAAGAGGATGGAGAATGTGGCTCAGTGTTAAAATACCTCTGGGTTCAATACCCATTACCCCCCCCACCCCACCCCCCCCAAAAAACAGCTCTGTTGGAAAGTTTTTTTTTTTTTTTTAACAGGAGAGAGAGAGAGAGAATATCCTTTTTTTTTTGGTAGATGGACAACACAATGCCTTTATTTTTTTATTTTTTTATTTTTTTATGTGGTGCTGAGAATCAAACCCGGGTCTTGCCCATGCTAGGCGAGTGCTCTTCCACTGAGCCACAATCCGAACCCCATCATCTGTTGGAAATTTTTAAAAATTTTCTCTTAGGGTTTTTTCCCTAGAAATATTATTGATTATATTATTGCTAGATTGGTTTTCAAAGATTCCTTTCCATATTGCCTTTTTTCCTACCTATATTTTCTGGGTTATTTCCTTTGTCTTCCAATCTCCCCATGGAATATTTTGGTTCAGCTACTATATTTTGTATATATAAAAGAAATTTTTCTAACTTGCTAAATATTTTCTTACTGTTTTTGTGCCACTGTTCAATGAATATTGTCTTTTCCCTCTTTAGTTTCTTTGAGGTTTTTTTTCTGTTCTCTAATATTGTTTATATTTTTTAATTAAGCTTTCACAATGGAAACTTGACCTATAGCTCTCTCCTTTGCATGAATACAACTACTGTTTTATGGATTTGCATTTTGATGGGCTATGCTATGACTACCCCTAAAACTTTTGTAGGTATTTTTATTTCTCTTAAGAAACTGCTTCATCTTTTGTTTTATATTATCTTTATACTTTTATCAGCAATGTTTGAGAGTTGTGCTTGTTCCACATCCTTACCAACATTGGCCATTGTCAGTCTTTTTAATTTTAGTTGTTCTGTTGGATGTGTAATGTATCTCATTATAGCCTTAAGCTACATTTTTTCTGGTGGGCATGCTAATTTCCTTGTTCTTACCATTTTATTTATATATATATATGTGTGTGTGTGTGTGTGTGTGTGTGTATATATATATATATATATATATATATATATCTTTGAAGACAGTTCAAATCCATTATTTATTTAAAAACAATATATATCTGTTTGTTGTAATTTTAGAAATTATTACTATATTCTGAAATGGGTTCTTTGTCAGATTTATGTTTCGTGAATATTTTTCCCCAATCTGTGACTTTATCCTCCCCATCCCACTGCAATGCAAGGGATCAAATCCCTGGCCATAAGCATGCCAGGCAAATGCTTTACCACTGAAGTGCACTCCTGTTCCACCTCTGTTCATTTTCTTAATGGGAATTGTCCTGAGAAGAAATTGTTAATTTTGGTGAAGTTTTGTTTCTTAAACAAACAAAAGCTCAATAACTTTTATCTTTAAGTTACCTGCTTCTTTCATCTGGAAGATTAAGCTAGTGAACCACCTCAGATTATTTTTGGGTTATGATATGACTAGGAATTGGGTTTCATTATTTTTTCACATGGCTATCTGTCTGTTCTAGCATAATTTTCTGAGACTTTTTCCCACAGATGGATTACTTTGGAGCCTTTGTCCAAATTCAAATGATCATATATGTCTTCCTTTCCATTGGTCTATGTCTACTCCTAAGCCATATTACACTATCTCAAATACTATAACTTTAGGGTAATTTTTGTGTGTGTGTGTTTTTTTTTTTTTTTTTTTGTACTAGGGATTGAACCCAAGGATGCTTTACTACTGAGCTAGACCCCAGCTCTTTTTATTTTTTTTATTTTTGAGACTAGTTCTCACTAAGTCGCTTAGAGCCTTGCTAAGTTACTGAGGCTGGCCTGGAATTTGCTGTCCTCCTGTCTCAGTGTCCCTAGTTACTGTGGTTACATCACATATGCCACCATGCCCAGCTTTGTGGTAAAATTAGAAATTTGTACTCTAGAGTTCTCCAACTTTGTTTGTTAATCTTTTAAGATAGAAAATTTTAGTATTGTTTGTTTGTTGTATATTTTACTAATTCCTGCCACTTCCTTCTTTTTACTCTTTTTTGCTACTTCGCTTCTTAAGGATTAAACATAGTAGTACTGATTTTCTCTCTTTAAATGCAAGTGTTTCAAAGCTATAAATGTCTCTCTTGTGTACTACTGCTTTAACTGTATTCCATAAATTTTAGTGTTGTATTTCAGTATTCAGTTTGAAATATTTTTTACCATTTTTTTTGGTGATTTCTTCTCTGACCTATGGATTACTTATGAGTATGTTGTTTTGTTAAGCAAATATTTGTTGATTTTTAGATAGGTTAATCTTAGATCCTAATGTAATCTCTTGTGGTTAGAAATATACTCTATAAGATTTCAATTTTATTTCAAATTTATTGAGATTTTTTTTAGTGACCCATCTGTGATCCCTTTTACTCTTTGTACGATTTACATTTTTTCAACTTTGAACATGGTCATAGAAGCTTAAAGGCTGTGGACTAGATTGTCTTTGCCCCTTAACATTTGTCTTTCAAATCATTACATTCCTGTGGACAGCATTTAAACTTTCTAGATAACTAAATATGTTAGATCAATAAGAGTATTTTGTTTTGTGTTGTTGTTGTTGTTTGGTACCAGGGATTGAATCCAGGGATGCTCTGCAACCAAACTACATCCCCAAACCTTTTTAAATTTTGACATATCTCCCTAAATTGCTGAGATTGGCCTTAAATTTATGGACTCTGCTTCAGCCTCCATAGTTCCTGGGATTGCAGGTGTGTTCCACCAGCTCTCTTTCAGTATGTTCTTGTTAAAGTCTTCTCATCATTATTCAGTGAGTTGGGGAAGTACATCTTTGGATTCTTTTTAACTTTTAGAACACTATAAAACTCAATTTTGTCACAAAAGTGGGTAAGTATCACATTGGGAAACCATTAGCCAAACTTGAAAAAATTAACACATTTTACTAAAATGTTTTCTTATATTTACTACTATTTAAATTTTTTCCTGTTATTTTATTTACATTTACTATTTTAGTAATAAGTGTTAATAAGTTAAGTAGTAAGGAGTAAATGATAAGTAATGAATACCCTTGTATTTACTATTTTAGTAGTAAAATGTTACTTAAAAATTGAGAAGAAGCTTGACACGGTGGTGAATGCCTGTAATCCCAGTGGCTCTTGGGGCTGAGGCCGGAGAATTGAGAGTTCAAATGCAGCCTCAGCAAGAGCGAGGCATTAAGCGACTCAATGAGATCCTGTCTCTAAATAAAATACAAAATGGGGCTGGGGATGTGGCTTAGTGGTCGTGTGCCCCTAAATTTAATCCCTGTTAAAAAAAAATTGAGAAGTAGTAAAGATATGGAACATGGTTATCTTTTTCTATAGGCTCTATACTTCTTGAAATAAAACTATGTTTTAAATACCCATGAAGATATATTTAAATGTTTTTAAACTTTAAAAATAGTGTATATGAGGAATTAAAAGTAAGATCTTTTTAAGCATTTTATTTATGTATATGTAGTTTGCTAATAATGTTAAAATATGATCATGAAGGCAATATATTGCCTTACTAGTTAAAATTGCTTCTCTGGAACCAAATACCTGGCTGGATGAGGTTCTGTTTACTTTGCAGCAGTATGCCCTTGGGAAAGTTATTCAGCCTAAGACTCGAGTTTCCTGTCAGTAAAATGAGAAATAATATCACTTTCTTCTGGGATAATTACAAAGATTGGTCTAGATAATGTATGCGAAATACTTAATGACAATCTTCAGTATCTCTTTTTATTATTGACATTACAATCTTCAGTATCTCTTTTTATTCTTGACATTTTGTTCCTTATCTGAAAGTTGAACGCTAGCTTTTTCTTACCTTTAAGAATATTACCATGTTATACCTCTATTACTTCGTATTAATGGTGCTATTTTTTAAGTGCTTGTTTACCCTACTTTTAAGATTCTTGAGGTTAAAGTCTTTTGCTGTTCATTTTAATCATGAATATCCCATAGTCAAAGCATTTAGTGAACTCAATAAATGTTGAATTGTTGAATCATCATATCTATATTGTTGGTTTGAAAACATTGAATCATCCAGAAATGTGGTTATTGTTGGTGGTTAAAGGAAAGGAGAGGGAAGTGAATATAGTGTAACCTAACAGAGAAACAAGTTCTAGCTTTTCTTATGTCAGTAATTTTGTGATTTTTTTTGGGGGGGGTGGTTCATTAGAGGTACATTTGGAGAGGTACATTTGAGAGAAATATTTCTCAGATTCTACAGTCTGTTCTAAACTATAACATCTTATGACTCTATAATTAATATAGCAGGGATAAAGAAGGTTTGAGAGCATATTTATTTTCAAGATTCAGCCATCATTGCTATGTAGGCTTTTTCCTCTTTTTTACTGTCTAACTTTTTTCTGTCTACACCTTTGCAATAATTCAAACATATATTTTATAAATATAGTATCCCAAATTTTCTAAATCACTAAATTTTATTCTGTTTTCCTTTGTTTTGTTTTATGGTTGTTTACAAACTATATTTATAGTACTTGCTCTAGTTACATGATAGCATTGGGATAAATGTGCTCTACTAGAATGTAGCAGTCCCTATTTCATGATATCTTTCGTACACATTAAAATGAGAAGTTGGACATTTGATCATATTTTAACAATATTAATTTTAATGTGATAAAATAAATTTTGACACATTTTACAATTTATTTTTTAATACCACTACTGTTTAGTACCCATGATGCTAGTCTATTGGGCATCAATTGGTATTCTATACTAAAACTATAAATTCTTTTTCCACTGAGTAAAATTTAAAAATCGAAGAGAGAATTTTTCTTTCTTTGATTTTTTTTCTCCCACTTTTTTTCTTTGAAGTTTCTTTTTTCATTTTTATTAGCCATTGTTTTTTAACCTGCTCCTGTGTACAAGCAAGGGCTCTTACTTATTTCTTTTGGATCCTCATTGTGTAAGTCTGTGTCCCTGTACAACTTACAAAATAAAAACGTGGACTGATTTTTAAAGAAATCCAAAAGAACTAACACCATAGCCAAGAATACAAAAACGTTCATCAAAATTAAAACTTTGCTATTGAAGCTTTCCTTCATTTAGTACAAATAAGCATACATTATGTTGGGGTCTGGAGATGCATAGATAAATAACATTGGAAGAATCTCTCCCAGCTTCTTGTTGGAGAAAGAAGCACAATTTGGTTTCCAGGAAGGTATTTCTTTTTCTTTTTTTTCTGGGATTGAAACCAGTAGTACTTAACCAGTGAGCTACATCCCCAGCTCTTTTTTTACATTTTATTTGGAGACAGATCTCATTGAGTTGCTTTAGGACCTTGCTAAGTTGCTGAGGCTGGCTTTGAACTTGAGATTCTCCCGGAAGTTATTTCCAGTGAAATGATGTCCTTGGTAATGATCTCATGGTATGCAGACACATTTTTTTAAAGAAAACATTCTAATTTACTGTAACTCTGATAGTTATGGTAATGTCTTAACCTAAAATTATTTTTACTCACATTTCTATCCCCAACACAAATATTCCTGCCCTGAGCATGGGCACCTTTTATTCTGTGACAGCAAATTGATTTTTCCTTGAATGGGTAAAAACTTTACTAACCAGTATATGACCATCAGCATACTCAATTAGCAATTATTTAGTAGCTTCCTAAAACACAATTTCAACTCTTATGCAACAGAGTGCATTTTTAATTGGTTTTTAATCAATGACTTTTGAACTGCTTTTATTCTTACTGTACAGATGATGATAAATATATTTTTTCAGAACAAAGATCTAAAACCTTATTATTCTGTGCTTTTTAAAAACACATAGGCATTCCTTTATAGTTGATGTTCTCTTATAGATAGACTCAGATTGTTGATGGTAATTTTAAGATCAGAAGATAGAATTCAGTTTATTTGAAGGATAATTGTGTATACCTTCATCATAAGAGTTGAAATTGTGTGTTTTAATTGCCAGAATTCCTTGTCAGTGTGGGCTAGAAGCAGTTTTATACAACTTGAATGAAATCTATATGCTATCCACCTTCAGAGTTTGTCTCTCCTTAATTCACTTTGGAGACCAACCTTTGGGAGACCAACTTTCAAAATGATGCATGATTTTTACTGTTAGGCCTTTTAGTACTCTAGTTGTCATGATCATCAAAATGTGAAGCAGAATTGTTTGAAAATGGCTCCAGGGTGGGGCACGGTGGTGCAGGCCTGTGATCCCAGCAGCTCTGGAGGATCGCAAATTCAAAGCCAGTGTCAGCAATAGCAAGGCACCAAGCAACTCAGTGAAACCCTGTTTCTAAATAAAATACAAAATAAGGCTGGGGATGTGGCTCCGTAGTTGAGTGTCCCTGAGTTCAATCCCAGGTTCCTCCTGTCCCAACCCTGCAAAAAAAAAAAAAAAAAAAATGGAAAGAAAATGGCTCCAGGTATTCACTTCATTTTGGTAGTGTCTGTCCATTCTCTTCCCCTGATACTCCTGAGTAGCATGGCATCATCTAAAGTCATGATTGTCAGAATACTGCTTTGGTAGCTTGCAAAAGAGAAGACTTGAAACTTTCAGAGAAATACATAAATACTTGTAAGTTTTGCTTACCCTTTGATTAGTGACTTTCTTCTAACTGGTCTCCAGATGCTGAGGAAGTAAAGTTTTCAGCTGCTATCAAAATTTAAAATGCCTGTGCTAAGAGTGCTCTTATTCTTATATTATAAACAAGAACAAACAGCACAACACGTCAAGAGTGCCTCCATTAGAAATTAGGGGATATGAACCAAAAGAATGGAAAAAGAATTATAGTGACTTACAATAAGTAAACTAGTTTCATTTGGTTTAGTTTTGTTTTACAAAGCAGCTTCTCCTTTTTTTTTTTTTTTTGACTGATACAGTATTAAGGCTTTAGAATAGGAATATGACCTGAATTCAGGTAAAAGTATTATCAGAATTTTGACACTCATCAGAGGTTATCAAGAGAAACAGGATACAAAATGCTAAATTGTTGGCTTCAAAATAATTTGTATTCTGGTTCTTGTGACAGCTTCCATACATATCCTGCTTTCTAAGCATTCTGCCCTGGATTAATGAAATCTTTAATATATTCTGTGTGGTATCCAGAGGTTTTCTCTTTTTCATTCAAAGAAGATCTTAGATTATCTACCACTTACCAGAATAATTAGACAGGCTTTAATAACTGCTTATAAAGAAGTGACTAGTTAGTGCATGGCACCAGAAGGAGAAAAGCACTGAAATGACTTTTGTTGTACAAAAAACAATATCTGCACAGGAAAATTGTTGAATTCAGATTGAAAAAAGCACTAGACTGAGTGACTGCTTATATTTCTCTAAATTAGTACAAGCAGTGAAAAACTAGTTAAGAATATGTGTGTCTTGGTAACAGAAATTATTGCAGTTTTCAGGTAAAAGAGGGTTTTTTTTTAAATTTTTTATTCTAATTTATATATGACAGCAAAATGCATTACAATTCATATTACACATATAGAATTTTTCATATCTCTGGTTGTGTACAAAGTATATTCACACCATTCAGGTCTTCATATATGTACTTAGGGTAATGATTTTTAAGTGAATAGAAGAAAAGTATCCTGGTACATGTAGGTGGAAAATCACAACTAAACACAACTTGACAAAAAGCTA
This sequence comes from Spermophilus citellus, assembly GCF_964194105.1. NCBI lineage: Eukaryota > Metazoa > Chordata > Mammalia > Rodentia > Sciuridae > Spermophilus > Spermophilus citellus. The sequence continues at coordinate 89,148 of NW_027672891.1, read as the reverse complement.
ACTTGATTAGCAGAGACTTTAAGTAGCTGTGTAAAGCAGAGTCATATGTTTTGTCTACATTAATGTTTATACCCAAAGTGACGGGTGCTTCTAAATTTATTTTAGTAGTTCAGAAGTAGAAATCCAGTAAATAATTTTCATTAACAGGCTAAGTAATAATCATTGTTGAAAATGTGTAATTGTATGAATACATGTAGTTGTAGTATGCAACAGTATTAAATGTTTATGGTTTGCTTTCTTTCTGTAGAACACAAAGTAATTATAGTGGGATTGGATAATGCGGGGAAAACCACCATTCTTTATCAATTGTAAGTATGGATATTTAATAGTTTTTAGTATTTTAGTTATTGAAACATTTTGTAATTAACAAAAATGAGATGCCATTTTTATTCACTTTTTCAATATAATAGGAAGACTTATATATGTTTTTTCAGCATTTTACCAAAAAAGCAAGTAAATAAGCTGTCATGTTTTGATAAATATATATTTCTACAAGAACTTTGTTTTCTGTCCTTAAAAGAAAGAACCAATATTAAGTGGATAAAGTGGATTTCACTTAGTTCTTCTCATACCAGCTTGATATTTCTGGGAACTTACTACTCTCCTGACTAATAGCTTTGGAATTAGTTAGCATAACCAGACTTGTCTGAAGTACTGATGATCAAAGTATTGCTTTATTAGCTCACAAAAGGGAGAAACTTGAAACTTTAAGAGTAATATATTAATGCTTTAAGAAATTTAATTAAGAGTTTAATTCACTCATCCAAGTAACTCTTATTATTCTGTCGGTGTTAATGCAGTGATCCTTTCAGTGCCAATGAGATGTTAACTTACAAAAATGGATCAGGATCTGAAGCATTTTTACGAATAATAATAAAGTACTTTACAGGATTGCATAGCTCTCACCTCTTCCCTCCACATCTTGTGTTAAAAGTATATGAATCTAGGGCTGGAAGTATAGCTCAGCACAGCTCCTGTCTAGTATGCAGGAGGCCCTGGGTTCAAAACCCAGCCTCACAAAAAAATAAATAAATAAAAAGACAAATGTGCATCAGTCTGTGGCTCACCAGAAATATTCACTTAAGCAATACATGTTATTTTTCAGTTACTTTGCTAAAAACTTACTACCTGTGGTTTGTTTCAGAGTTCAGTAACTGCTTCTTTTAACACATTTTCATTCATTATCCATTGTGTATTTTAATATTTTAAAAGTCTTTAAACAACAAATGTAGATATTTAAGAAATTTCTCATCTTTATTATAATTTCATGTAGCCTCAAATATATATATAAAACTCAGGAGAAAACTGGAAGCCTCTTCCAACACAGTACTTTGTCATATTGTCAGCAAACACATGTTGAATTAAATAATTAATGTAACTTAATGATTAAGGCAGTATAAATATACAGTTCATTTTATGTAAGATTTTTATTTGCCCATGGTCTTTTTAAGTCTGTAATTTGGGTTGTACTACACTGATTGGGGGAGGGGGGTTATCAGGGATTGAACTCAGGGGAACTCAACCACTAAGCCACATCCCCAGCCCATTTTTGTATTTTATTTAGAGACAGGGTCTCACTGTGTTGCTTAGCACCTCTGTTTTGCTGAGGCTGGCTTTGAACTTGCAATCCTCGTGCCTCAGCCTCCCAAACTGCTGGAATTAGATGTGTGTGCCACTGTACCCAACTGCACTAATTTTTTGACTGACCTAGGTCTTACATTTCTCACATAGCCTTTGATGTGCATGTTTGTGCGTATGTGTGTGTTACTGGGAATCAAACCCAGGAGTTTTCTGCCATGGAACTACATCGCCAGCTCCTTTAATTTTTTAATTTTGATACAAAGTTTTGCTAGGTTTCCCAGGCTGGCCTGGAATTTTTAATTCTCCTACCTCAGCCTCTGAGTAACTGGAATTACAGGTGTGTACCACCATGTGTATGGATAGCCTACTCTCCAATGGTTGCCATTGCAGATACTGGTGGTCAGTCACCTAGAAACTTGGTTGAGGATGAGGCATTGGTTCTGACCTAAATAATAAAAAATTGGTGGTATATGAATTTTTTTCCCACAGAAATGCAGACTCACACTACAGTGTTCCCTTCTATCCAAATCAAGTTTACATCTCATTCTATTAAAAAAACAAAAGTCTTCAGCAACTCCAGAGGCTGAGGTGGGAGGATCACAAATTTGAGGCCAGCCTCAACAACTTAGCGAGGTCCTGAGAAACTTAATAAGCCTTCATCTTAAAATAAAAAAAAAGAAAAAGGGCTATGGATATAGCTCTGCAATTAAGTGCCTCTGGGCTTAATCCCCAATACCAAAAAACAACAACAAAAAAGTCTTCAGTACTTGTTCTTTTTTAGATCTTTTTTTTTTTATATATTTACTTTTTAGTTGTAGTTGGACACAGTACCTTTGTTTTACTTATATATTTTTATGTGGTTCTGAGGATTGAACCCAGGGTCTCGTACGTGTGAGGCGAGCGCTCAACTGCTGAGCCAGAATCCCAGCCCCCATTTGTCTAGATCTTTATTGGCACAAATGTTCTCCAAGTATTTATTTTGTATGCTTATGGTTTTTATTTTGAGAAAGGTTGATTCATTCTTAAAATATAGGGATAAAACTTACTTTTCTTCTCAAAATGTACAAGAGAGTTTTTATAGTGTTTGTCTTTTTCAACAGCTTAATGAATGAAGTGGTCCATACTTCTCCAACTATAGGAAGCAATGTTGAAGAAATAGTTGTAAAGAATACTCATTTTCTTATGTGGGATATCGGTGGTCAAGAGTCCCTAAGGTCATCTTGGAACACATATTACTCAAACACAGAGGTATGCCAAGAATACTTCTGAATTTTAACAAGAAAAAGAAACAGAAAATAGAATGTAAATTAGGATTATTGACAGTTATCTTTTAATAAGATTGGTTTTTTTATACAGAATTCAGATTCTTTAAATAGAAAAGGCAAGGAAAAGAGTATTGGGAGTGATTATTTATTGAGTTCTTACTGTTGAGTAGGCGCTCACAGTTTATTCTTTTAGCAATATTGTAATATCTCTAAGTATTGGAGAAATTTAACATTAGGAGAAATTATACAACTTTTCCCAAAATCTTGCAAAAATAAAAAGACATGATTAAAGAAGGAGTAAAATATTTTTAAGTATGAATTAACATAAGATTTTCAAATAGCATCAAATGAATATTTAAAATTTTGGTGAGACTGTATTGTAATGTTTAAAAACCAAAAAAAAAAGATGAGTTTGCAGCATCCCTCAGAGTTCTTTATCACTTATGTAATTATCTTATTACTTCAGAGATAGCCTGTGGAACAAATCTGGACTATCTACAGTTTCTGCTTTATTTTTTCTTAGAGGCCAAGTTTTTATTGTTGTTGCTTTAAAGTCATACAGTGATGATGAGAGGTTTATCTTGAGAATGCTAGTGTAAATAGAATCCATGTAATTTTTCTTTGCAAAGAGGTACTCCTCAGGAATTATTTTCTAAAATGAAGCCTTTTAAAAACTGGATTTGGGAGAAAGTGAAATGGAAATAATTTTTGGTGTGCAAAGTTGCCTTTTTAAGAAAAAGATGTATATTATAATACCATAACTGTATGTGTGCGTATATTCTAATGCAGTGTGTAAGTAGTAAACCAGGATGAGTTATTTCAAATATTCAGCACTTGTGGTAGTACTTATTTTATTTAGGTTGGGGGTGAGGAGAGGCAGAAGAGTAGATAAGCAAATATTTTTGTTATAGGTTAGATTAATATACATTTGTCAACAGCATAAATACTTTTTCCAAAGCTCAGTTAAATTCAGCTGTGAAAGAGCAGTTCACCTTTGAGAAATAGGTCAAAGTTAATTCTAGATGTTTCAAGTGTACTTAAAACACTTCAGAAGGGTAGTTTTTGAAATTGATGAAACTCTAGGTGACTTGCCCTTAGTTCATAAAAAGATTTTATTACTGATACCATATGCATGAAATGTTCTTTCAATAAACTATTTCTGTAAGAATAGCAAAATTACTATGAAAAATAAAGGCCTTTGTTGCAACACCAGCATGACACCTAGCATTTGCACTCTTAGATTCCAGACAGGGATCTGATCTGTGTGGTATTTCACTAATCTTTTTGTTCACTCTTGTCATCTTGCTTTTTTTTTAATATTTTTAGTTGTAATTGGACACGATATCTTTATTTTATTTATTTATTTTTATGTGGTGCTGAAGATCAAACCCAGGGCCTTGCATGTGCTAGGCAAGTGCTCTACTGCTGAGCCACAATCCCAGCCCCTTGCTTTTTAAAAATTCTTTGCATTGAAGTGACTGACATCCAAAAGGTACATTATAATCTAAGGAGTTAATTCCTGACATCTTCCTCTCATTAACTCACATGTAATTCTTGGTATTCTGTCCATTCTTCCTTTGCTGTATTTCTTTCTCTTTGCTTTTGTCTTAAACCCTTCTCAGTTTACATTTAGATTGCTCTAGTTGTCTCTCTCTAGTTTTAAGGTCATTTCTATAACTTAACTCCATCTTTTCTATCTTATCTTAGATTACCACCCTACTTTACATAATCTTTAGCACCATATAATCTCATTTTTTAAATTTATCTTCTGTATAAGGTGTTTGAGCTAGATGCCTTTTCTTACTATCTTTTTTTTTACCTAGCAAAGTTACTTTCATTCTTTGTTTTTATTTTAGTTTGAAGTTCCTTGTATTTTTGTTTGCAAGACCAAATTTTTTTTCGTGTACACCTTCACCAATGGATTACTCCAGTTGTTCTGGCTCTCTTGCCTTTCTCTCATCTCACCTTCATGATCCTTTAGCATATTAACACCAATACATATAATTTAACATAGTTTAGCACTTTCTTTGTATGTGGTACTGAATAGAATGCAGGGCCTCATATATACTATGCAAATGATGCATGACCTACATCCACAGCCCCTTTAAAACTTTTTTTTTTGAGATGGGATCTTGCTAAGTTTGAACTTGAGATCCTCTTGCCTCAGCCTCTGGAGTAGCTGTGATTACAGAAATGCAAACCTTCCCAATACATTAGTATTATTCTTAATGTGTTTTAACTTTTTCTTTCCAATAAGTGGGAGACTGTCTCATAAATATATAGCTGATTATTAGTAAATGAATAATAGAGTAATGTTTTAGTGAAAGTATTCTTTAAATTACTGTTTCTTTTTATAAATCAATTTTATTCACATTTAAAAGCAAATATTATTACATAGTATATATTCAAAAAGCACTTTAACAAATAAACTTGGTTACAGTTTTTTGTTTATTAAAATTATCAATTATCATCTTATTATTAACATTTTGTACTCTGTAAGCTCTTCGTGACTAAAAATAGCACTATCTATTTTATAGGAATGACGATGCTATGTGAAGAAGCTACTAATATCACTTGAGTAAATTAGAAAATTTTTCACCATCACATTCAACTTACTTACTTTCTTTTTTTTTAATTGTCTTCTAGTTCATCATTCTCGTTGTTGATAGTATTGACAGGGAACGACTAGCTATTACGAAAGAAGAATTATACAGAATGTTGGCTCATGAGGTAAGTTTTGAAAACATATCTTCAAAAAATAATGGTGTCAGGTCTCTGTATATTGGTTTTGCTTTTTTATAATGATTAGTATACAGTGGTATTGGTTATTTCATCATTAGTAAAACTTTACATATTGAAAAATTTATTTGTTCTTTTTAGATATATATGACTAATAGAGTGTCTTTTGGCATATTAAACATTCATGGATTATAACTTACTTTGATTAGAATCCTATTCTTGTGATAGTACATGATGCAGAGTTACCTTGGTCATATATTCAAATACAAAGCTAGGAAAGTGATGTCTGATTAATTTGTACTGTCCTTCTCATTCCCCCTACCTTTCCTTCATTCCCTTCCTTTCTTTAATCCAGTGGACTTCTATTCTTCCTCTCCCACTCTCTCTTGTGGGTTGGCATCCATATGTCAGAGAGAATTTCAGCCTTTGATTTTGGGGGACTAGGTTATTTCATTTAGGCATATATACTCCAGTTCCATCCATTTACTGGCAAATGTTATCATTTTGTTCTTTATGGCTGAGTGATATTCCGTTGTGTATATATACCACATTTTCTTTATCCATTCATCTCTTGAAGGACACATAGGTTGTTTCCATAGCTTGGCTATTATGAATTGAGCTGCTGTAAGCATTGTAGTGACTGTCACTGTAGTGTGCTGATTTTAAATCCTTTGGGTTATAGACAGAGAAGTAGGATAACTGAATTGAATGGTAGTTCCATTCCAAGTTTTCTAAGGACTCTCCATACTGCTTTCCAGAGTGGTTACACCAATTTGCAGTCCCACCTGCAATGTTTGAGTGTATCTGTTTCTCCACATCCTTGCCAACATTGTTTGTTACTTGTATTCTTGATACTTGCCATTTTGACTGGAGTGAGATGGAATCCCAGTGTAGTTTTAATTTGCATTTCTCTAATTGCTAGAGATGTTGAACATTTTTTCATATTTTTTTGACCATTTGTATTTCTTACTCTGTGAAGTGCTTGTTCAGTTCCTTTGCCCCTTTATTTATTGGGTTAGGAATGGGGGGTCACTGAAACCAGGGGCTTTTCCCTGGGAAAATGAACGTGGCCTGGTCCCCCCTTGCTAGGCTATTGAAAGACCCTCAGCCTCTCCCAGGAGAGGGAGATCCTGGAACAGCAAGAAAAGGGGGCTCCCAGGAGCTCATGGCTGCAAGGCCAGGGCTCAGGCAATCCCCTGGCCCTTGCCCAGGCACTACCCTCCTCCAGAAGGATGCTGGGTCTCCTTGTGATGTCCAGGAGGCCTTGTGTGGGATTCTTAAGCAGCAGGTGCCTGCCCCAGAATCGGGGAGCCAATCAATTAGGAGCCCCTCTCCAAGGTGGGAGCAAGCCCAGGAGTCCCTGGGCTGCCTGGGCCTCTTAGCCATCCCTAGGGGGACACCTCCTGAAGGCCAGGCCAGGTTCTGGCTTTACTGGTAATCAGGACTCAGTGGGCAGGCACTCATCTCAGGCTCCCCTGCTTGGCATCCCACCTGGGTAGGATGGCTTAGAGTTAGGCCAGAACAGAAGATGTATACGGCTTTATGCTTTCAGCCGCGAAACACCCAAACAAAGAGACCCCATTGTTTCCGTCTGAGTGGATTTGTTTAGACTGGGGGATGAAGGCACAAGAGGGGGAAAAGCAAAAGAGAAAACAGAAATAAACACTTGCTGGGATTCAGATTCCTCTGTTAGAAGCCATGGTTGTGACTAAACAGAAAAGCCAGGACCCCAGAGGGCTGGAGAAGTCACAGGGGGGTGAGAGAATCCAGCCTGCCGTTTGTCCACAGCACCCCCACCACTTTCCCCAAGCATGGCTCCCAGAAGGGCTTACTGACCACCCATCCCTGTCTTGAAGAATCAGCTCCTTCCTGAAAAGAAGGGGAAAGCCTCTTCCTCACTTCAGGGGGAGGGCTGAAGCTCAGATATCTCAAGCTGCTGGTCCTGCCCATTAGGCCCAGGGTACCCTCTGGGTCTGGACACTGAGCCCAGCAGATCCCATCTGATGCAAAGCCACCCATGGCTTTCCTGTAGCTTTATGGCCTGCATTGCCCAAAGCCTGGGGTTCTGGTTGTCCACTGAGCAAGGCCTGGTCTCCATACATGCCTCCTGGAGCTAGGTTCCCTGGCCACCCAGCTGCTTTCTGGGCCTTCATGGGACCTAAGGTCAATTAAAATGGAATTCCCTTGCCAACACACCTCATCATCTCTAATTCCTAGTCTTGGTGAAATTAAACACACAGCCAGTTCTAAATTTGGAAAAGGAACCCGAGCTCCATGATCCTAAAGGGCAATAAGAAATGAAGGCTAGGAAGATAGTGTCCAGAGGCCTCCCCTCTGGCCTCTGGAACCCTGCTTGGGTTCCTTTAGCTGGTTGTCTCTGCCCATGGGATGGCACTTCCTAAAGGGTCCCTTCCAGCCAGTGTTTTAATTAAAGTTCTAATGTCTTGTCAAGTTGGGAATTCGCCCTTGTTTAACTAAAGCAGGGGGCATGGGCCGGCCTATAAAGCAAATTGCCCGTCCCTGGGGAGCCTGAGCTCATCCCAGCCCGGGCTGGCCTCTTTTCTTTCCTTTGCTTTCTTTCTTTTATTGACTAACACTTGTCAGACTCCTGGGAAATCAAGGGAAGTCTCGTTTTGAGGTCATAAAATTATCTGTGATGTAACCATGTGAAATTATGTAAATAAAGCCGACAGGCCTCTGGAACACACAGCAAGCCACCCACCCACGCCTTGGCCTTTAATTTGGGTAATGAGAATTATCCTGAAAAGGCTTCCAATCTCCTCTGGCTTTGTCCCCTGCAGCTGAGGAGGGGGTTGTCAAGAATACTTGAAGCAGGGAGGGTCCTTAAGGAACACAATATCTAGGTCACAGGTTTGGTCTCTTCCCATCGTTTCTCCTTTTTTATTTCTTATTTTTGTTTTGTTGTTATTGGTTGGCTTTGGCATTCTCCTGTTCTGTTTTAAGGAGGTGGTGGTGGGAACCCTGCACCCGCAGGACCCGCTTCTCCCCAAACCGGTGTGGATTTGGGCAGTGAGAACAGGGAAGGAGGGGGGTTCCTCTGGGCCCTCTTCTCTCGCCTTCTGGTCAACCCTCTTCCTACCAACCTACCCACTCGGGCCACAGGCTTTGCCCCAGACAAAACGATTGGGTCTAGTTAAACCCAGTCCCTGCAGTTCAACCGAGGGTCCTGGGTCCCTTCTTCCTTCGGAGTGGGCACTGAAGCGAGGGGCGAGCTCCAGCTCCGCTGGGCGGGCGCTTGGCGGTGGGGGGAGGGATACGGCAGAGGACGGGGCGGCCGCGGCCTCACACCTGCTCGGTCCTCAGCCCAGGCGCAGTTGAACCTCCTGGGGAAGTGCCGCCGGCCGCGCACGGCCTTCACTAGCCAGCAGCTGCTGGAGCTGGAGCACCAGTTCAAGCTCAACAAGTACCTGTCGCGGCCCAAGCACTTTGAGGTGGCCACCTCGCTCATGCTCACCGAGACCCAGGTGCGCCGCCTACCCACCGCCCTAGCGCGTCCTGGGCTCCCGGGGCTGCTGTCGCCTCTGTTGTCAGGGGGATCTAGGACCGTGCATCTTGACCCCCAGGGTGCGGACTGTGAATTGAAACTCCGGCGAGGCTCCCCATTAGCAGGCGAGTCTCTGCCCGCGATAGGCGTGTGTTCCAGTAGGTTGGGGCGAGGACCCAGATCTGCATTTAACTTCCCTCCGCTCCCCATTCTCAAGCGAGTGTTCCGCGGGTTTTGTCCCAGAAAGAGAGGAGGGGACGTTCTGAGATTTTATTAAAGAGACCTGCCCCGCTGCCCTGACCCCTCCGCAGAATGCTGCGCGGTAGAAAGTGGCTGGCCCGGGGAGGTGGGGACACCTATAGTCCGAGCTTCCCTGGGCCCCCCAGCCCCGCTCTGGGTCTGCTGATGAGTAGGGGAGGGGACGAACAGTTGGGAGACTCTGCCGGTCTGAGGTCCTCCATCCGAAGCCCCAGGCAGGGGACCCTGGAGAGGAGACGCGAGACGGAGGTGCGGGTTTCTCACGCCTGCTTCTGCTCGCAGGTGAAGATCTGGTTCCAGAACCGGCGGATGAAATGGAAGCGCAGCAAAAAGGCCAAGGAGCAGGCGGCGCAGGAGGCCGAGAAGCAGAAGGGCGGCAGCGGGGGCGCCTGCAAAGGCGGCGCCGAGGAGAAGGGCGAGGAGGAGGAGGTGCTGGGGCCGCCGGCGTCTGGGGACAAGGCCAGCGGCCGTCGCCTGCGGGACTTAAGGGACAGTGACCCCGAGGAGGACGAAGACGAGGACGATGAGGACCATTTCCCCTACAGCAACGGCGCCAGCGCCCACACCGTCTCCTCCGACTGCTCCTCGGAGGAGGACTCGCCGCCCCCGCGGCCGGGCGGGCGCCAGCCCCCGCCCCAGTAGGAGTCCGGGGCCGGCGCCCACCCTCCTCGGACCAGCCGTCCGTCTGCGCGGGGCCTGGGGCTTCCCTTCTGGGTCAGGGCGTTCTGACAGCGCTAGGGAGACCCGGCGGCTCAGGGTGGAACCGTGGTTCTGTTAATTTTGGGTAGTGTTGGCGGGAGGTGTTTGGGAGGCCTCCCGTCTGAGAAGGCGGAAACCGACAGTGTTAAATGACCTCTGAAACTTGAAACCTTCTCTGGAAATGCCATTCTGATGAGTATTGGAAAGGGTTTTATGCTGATGTATCTTATGGGGAAAAACGTGTGCCATGGGCAAACTGCTGGAAATTTCAGAACTGTACTGTCTTTATTTTTGTATATTGTATTTATATATAAAGAAAGAACCGTCTACTTATGCATGCTAATTATTATTTAGCTTCTCCCATCGCCCAGGATGGAATGTAAAATAAAATGGTTTTCTACTTGATAAGAGTGCAGCTCTCTGGGGCAGTCTCACAGCTGCAGTTGCGGGGAGGGGGAGGTTTCTACCCCAGGACTGACAGCAGAGTGTGTGAATCGGAAGCACAGTGGCTGTCAGCACCTGAGACCCAGTGGGACCTGACTCTGGTGGCGAGTGGGCGGAGGGGTGTCCCAGGTGTGAAGTGTGGGTAAAGTTCGAGGCCAGGTGTCAGAGCACTGGTGCTGACTCACCCCTGTCCCTGGCACATCTGGGTGTGTGTACTACCCTATCCCCTTGGTGGTTCAGAAATGAAAATACACTGAATGTTTTGGAAAAGAAGCTTCAAATGAGAGACTGTGGTACATGGGGGTCGGCCCAGCCCTAGGCACTACTGAAGCTTATTTCCCAGAATGCTCTGACTTGAGCGGCACCTCTCTTTCTCCTCCACCCGGTCCTGGCCTTCGCTGCAGGCAGACCATTTCTTGGGCTGGCCTGGAATGGTTTTCTTGGATCTGTGCGAATGTCCGAGAGCAAGAATGCTGCTCGTCAGGACTGCAATGGCTCTGGGTTAATAAACCCTGCAATGTGTGCCATCAATCAAGGGCCAGCTGGCCATGTGCTGCGCACACATGCGGGCCCAAGCCGCGGCCCACGGGACCTTGCGCTGTCCCTCCCCGCCTGGACGCGCAGGCCGGCCGCCCAGCGGACCCTGCTGGTACTGGGTTCCTGCTGCTGACCCTGTGGGCTCATCTAGGGATGCCGCAGGAGCCTTCCTTCTGTGGGTCACTTTCTCACCTGGGCCTGGGTCTGGGCTGCAGCCCCTCCCCCCTCTCCCTGCCCTTTCCCAGCTGATGGATGAGTTCAGAGGGCCTGGCGTTTCATTTGGGTGATTACCGCGGGGTGCACGGGGCACTCAGTACCTCAGAGCCGGGCGAGATTAATATCCTCCCTGGCAGCTCATTATCACCCCGGGCTTCTGCGTCCCACCCGACGGCGGGGGCGAGGACAGCGAGCCAAGCCGAGCCGCTGCTGCACGCACGCGCCCGGTCGCGGGGCTTCGGCTGCCTTGGGGTCCACAGTCGCTTTGGGGGACTGGGTTTGCGACTGGTGGGGAAGGTTGAGGGCCCGCGGAAATGGAGTGGGAAAGTCGGAGGGCAGCGGAGGGGAGAGGGCGGACGTCTTTGGGGGTTAAAAAACGGCAACCTGTACACGTCTTCGTTAATCTCTACCACATTGGCAGGTCAGCCTGAAGCGATCTCCTCTCCGGCGGCTCCACATCTGGGGGTTATTTCCCCCCAGCTCAGCCGCCCCCAACCCAGAGAAGCCAGAAAAGTGGGGCCGGGCTTAGAAAGTGGTTTAACATCCGGCCCTGGGACCCAGGGCGGGGGTCCCAGCCAAGGTTTTGTCCCTCTACCCCAAGGCAAGAGCGGCCCTGGAGGGAGATGGGTCGCCCAGCCCCCGCCCGTCCTCCTGCCGAGCAAGGCCGGGTTTGGCTTGGGACTGGCCAGCGGCCTAGCTCCTGCAGCGCCGCTTTAATCGCGGCGGAATTTATCTCGCTAATAAATTTAATGATCAATTCGTTCTTGTCACAGTAGCTCTTCCCCAAATCAATTATAGCAAATTTAAATATAATCACTGGCTCGTTCTCACCCACTCCGGGCACGGCGCACAATTCATTCCGCCTAATGAACGCCGCCAGCCCTGCTCGGCCTAGCTCTAGGGCGCGCCCCCATCCAGGCACCGCGTGCTGCGTCCAGACCTGGCTGGGCCCGGGGCGGGCCTCCGTACCTGGCCTCCCACCTCGAACCGCACCGCGCCTCGGGATGGCCCCGCGCTCAGGAGGTCTCTGCAGCCCCACGGCGGCTCCCCGACCGAGCCATCCGGTCTAGGCCGAGGGAGCCCCGAGGGTGGGGATTCTAGGCTTTGTTCCCAGGCCGCCCCACCGCCCCTCGGAAGCCCTGCGGCTCCTCGGTCCATGGACGGTGCGGTCTCTCTCCACCCTAGACGCCAGCCTGGTGCGCTGCCTTGGCACTGAGATGCGGGGCCTGGAGTCCTATGGAAGACACTGTCCAACGCTGACCCAACCAGGGGAACCCCAGCCCAGACCCTTGCCCGAGGAAGGGACCGACCTATTGGTACAGGGTTTTGTTGTTGTTTGTTAGTTTTGTTTTTGTTTTTTTATTCTCATGAGAGGTTCTAACAACAGTATGTGGGTAAAGTCCTCCTAACTGGAGAAATCATCTACAGGTCCCCTCCAGACGGTGCAGGGTCACCCTCCCGCCCAGCCACTGGTGAGAGGACATCCAGGGAAACAATAGGAAGTAGAGGAGATGGCCACAGTCCTGCCCTGCTACTCAGGCCCCAGGTGGCAATCAGCTTGGAAAGAGGACTGAGGCTGTGACCCCAAAACCCAAACAACAAAAGCAAAAATAGACAAATGCAACTACATCAAACTGGACAACCTCTGTGCCACCGAGGGCAGCCCAGGGAGGAAGAAAGCAACTGCAAACCATATCCATGTGATGATTGGCATGGAGCCTGTGAAGAACTACCACAGCAAAACCAAAGGATGCGACTTCACCCAGCACCGAAGAGGAGACAGACATTTCTTCAAAGACCCACAAATGGCTAAAGAGAGTAGGAAGAGATGGTCACCAGGGAAACGCCAATCAAAACCTCTGAGATCCCACCTCAGGAATTCATTAGGGTGGCCAATTAAAAAAAAAAAAACAATGACACATAATAACAAGTATTTCAAAGATTTGGGGAAATCGGAGCCCTGGTGTACTATTGGTGAGAATGTAAAATGGAGCAGCCATTAAGGAAAACAATATAGAGGTGTCTCAAAAACTGAAAAATAGAACCATCCTATGGTCGGGCAGTGAGCAGTCCCAGTTCTGGTATATATCCAAAAGAACTGACGTCAGACTCCTGGAGGACCGGTCAGGTCACCACAGCGTTGAACACAATGGTCGTCAGCAGGTGGGCAGGTGGGCAGGTGGCCAGTTGGTAGATGTGCACAGGGGAGCAGATTCCGCTTCAACCGAAGGAACACTTGTCACAAAGTAAGCCACCACCTGGAGGAGTGCGAGGAGGATGTTGTGCGAAGTGAAACCAGCCAGTCCCAGATCGATGCTACCTTTCAGAGCGGCGTCCAACCCCTGGAGAGTGGAAGGGTGGCCGCCAGGGGCCCTGCGGAGTGGATGGGGAGCTGGTTGAGTGGGGCGTGGGCAGGCGGCAGGCTCCGGGATCTGGGGCCCACCGGGCAGCTTATAGTCAGCCCGTGCGCTGGGCGCCTGAAAACGGCCACTGCGGGTTTACACGGGTTTTCTTTCTTCCTTTCTTTTTCATTTTCTCCCCCCCCCCACACCCCCGCAGCGCTGGGGACGAACCGGCGCCGAGCTACGGTCCCAGTCCTCAGAGGTTTCCTCTCCTCCCTCCCTCTTCCTCCCTCTCCCCTCCCTCTCCGCTTCTCCTTTTCACTCCTCACAAAGGCTAAACCTGCGGTTCCTGGGAGGGAGACCCCGGCCCAGCGGCCTGCGGGTGGGCCTCTGCAGAGCGGATCTGGCTGGTTCCGCGGGGCACCCCGGGTACACGGGTTAACGAAGCCGGCGGACTGCGCTGTCCCCCAGGGACACAGGGTCGTCCTCAGGCCGACCTCGGGCCGGAAGTCCTCAGGACCCGGGGGCTGGCCAGGTGGGGACCCCAGGGTGGGAGTGGCCCCCAGACGCACTGAGGAGAGGTTGGGTGACCGTGGAGAGGGGACCCGGGGACCTCTGGGGGACAGCGCAGGGCGTGGGCGCCGGAGAAGGGCGCTCCCCGGCCTGGGTATCAAAGTCCTGCGGGGCATTGTGTCTCCCTCAATAAAACCAATCCCTCCCGAGGTGTGACCGCCACCCAGCACGCCACAGTGTTCCGACTGCAGGGCGAGTGTTTATCAGATTTGGATTTTATGGTCGGATTAAAGTTTATTTTCCATAATAGGACACCTAATAAAACGCACAAGTCCGGGCCGGGCCTCCAGATGTGGCCTCGTTTAACACTCGCACTTTGTAAATCTCCCCAGGACGCGCAGGTGTGCGGCGCGCGGGCGACGGCCGGCGGCGACCAGGGAGCTCGGCGCAGCGAAGGGCCACGAGGAGCGGGCGGGTCCGAGCCCCGGGCCGCGTCCCGGGCCGCGTCCCGGGGGCTCCCGCCCGCGCCCGGCCCCGCGCCGACCCCGCATTCCGCTGCCCGCGCACCTGCCGCCCCGCCCCGTGTACACACCGGCCCGACAATGTGCGCTCCTCCAGGCCATTGTCCCCGGCGGCGCTCGGGGCGGGACAAAGAGAGATCCCCTCCCGCGGCCGCGGGAGGGCGGGCGCGGTTTACCCAGCTGGGGGAGGAACAAAGGCGCGCGCCTTATCTCCCCGCCACCCAGAACTCCGCGCAGCGCCGCTCAGGGTCAGACGGGGGACGCGGGGCGGGACCCCTTGGTGCCACCTGAGCTGTCCCTGCCGCCGCTCGTTCCAGGAAGCGGTGACCCCCACGGGCTTTCCAGTCCCTAGGGCCTCTTCGCGCAGGGCGCTGCAGGAGGCTCCCGGGGCAGGAGTCGTGCTGGGCTGCGGAGGCCCGGGTTCGTGCCCTTCGCGGAAAAAGGCTCCCCGTGAGGAGTTCGGGCGCCAGGGAAGAAAACGCGGAGGCAGGGCCGGCGCAGTGGAAGAGCAAGGCCACCCCACGCGTGGAGCCGGCGCCCCTGGTCAATGTTGAAAGTTGACCCAGTCTCATTGGGGTGCTCCATGCTGAAGCTTTTGTATTTGTTGATGTGTTTTAATATTGCAGCTCATTTCCCCGATTGGTATCTTTTCTCTTAATCATAAAAATTCCTGTTATATGCTGATATTTAATAAAAGAAGGGGGCAGAATATATCAATTTGGGGGCAGAGAAGGACAGCCCTCCTCTGGTGGGCTCCCAGGCTGCCCAGCTTGATCCAGGGCTCATCTGCCTCGTCTCTCAGTGTCCCTTCCTGCAAGCAGCAGCCCACCTCTCAGGCCTGGGTGGCCCTGGTCCTGCATGTCAGGACTGTATATATATAGTACCAGGGATTAAACCCGGTCACTTAGGTACATCCCCAGCCTTTTTTACTTTTTATTTCAACACAAGGTCTCACTAAGTTGCTTAGGACCTTGCTAGGTTGCTGAGGTTGGCCTCAAACTTTCCATCCTCCTACCTTAGGTCTAAAATTGCTGCCATTACAGGTGTGGCCACCACATTGGCTATTGTACATGTTATCTTTCAACTCATGGGTCAGTTTAGCATCACAATGGATTTATTCCAGATGTTTATATTCATGCATGTCTTCAGATTAGGTACCTTTAAACAGCATCTTTTTCATCTGCAAACTAGAGATTATTTCATACTTCTGGGATGCCCTGTCTCCAGACCCACGTGACACAGGAGATAGCAGGGCCTACAGGGGCCTTGAGTGCTAAAGAAAGGGCGCACAAGTAGCTCAGTTGGCCTGGGAAAGGGAGTATGTGAGGGAACGGCTTTGTAGGGATTCTTGGAGTCCAAGAATAGTAGGCAGGAGGAAAACATGGGGTGAGACACTACCAACCAGGTGGCCCTGGGCACGAGGATCCAACTCCCTGTGCCTCAGTGTCCTGCTCTGACAGGACACTGTTGCCACACCTGTTTTATCTGCTGCCTACAGGATTATCTGACCTCTGCAAGGGGAGAAGTCTGTCTCAAAGTGTGCAGCCACACTCATTAGCTTCTGAGGTGCCCCTGGGGAGTCTCATCTTGGGGTGTGCCTGCAGGGGGCACAGGCACCACAGGCCACCCTGTCCTGACTCTGCAGCAGGTCACACCTGTGCCAGCCCCTGGATGCTCCTCTCAGCACCTCCTGCAGCAGAACCTTGAGAGGTCCTTCCCCTCTCTCCTGCCTTTCTGTGGCTGTGTCCAGCTTGACCTGTGGGACACTTGCAAATAGATGTGACTGGAGCTTTTAAAATCGGGCCTCGTTCCTTCACTTGCTGCCCTTGGTGACCAGTTGTCATTGGAGAGGCAGGGCTGGCCAGAGACAAAAACCCCCACTGACCTACAGCAGCCGCACCGGTGATGCCTGCCGACCCTTTGAATTACCAACAGCCACGAAAAGGTGAGTAGACAGGATAGCTGTTGTCCTGCACCCCTGTTCCCGGGGCTGCATGCTGCTAGGGACAGCTGGTCAGGACCCATTTGGCACAGCTCCTGCCTTCCAGCCAAGCCCTCACAGATGTGTCAGCGAGCTCTGCCCCGCCAATGGCTACCTGGACCCCTGCCTTATTGATTTAAGTAATATTTATTGAGTAAGTCTCAGGTACCTGACGCTGCCGGACAGCACAGCTACAGTGTGAGCGATGGACCTCCCCTGCTGAGCGGACTGTGGGCCAGGGCTGCCCGGGAGGAGCACGTGGACAGTGTGTCTTCTTTAGTGCTTGCTGTGGAACCTACTCTGCCGCTGCACACCTGCTGGCCGCTTGAGGGGAAGGGCCACATCAGGTTAGGGTGACTTCAAGGACAGAACAGCCAGACACCAGTGGTGACAGACAGAAGTTCATCCTCCCTCCTGAAGACACAGCCTTTCGCATCTGGTCTGCTGGCCTCTGGTCCTGGAGACTCGGGTGCTTCGTTTTGTCTCTTTGTGCACGTGAAACACACAACTTTCCTTCCCTGACCCATGATGGCAGCCTGGCTCTGTGTCCAGCCAGCAAGGGTCAGGAACCATGAGTGTGAACCTCCCAAGGGTTAGAAAGTGGATGCTGACCTCCACTGCACTGGTGAGGGCCCACAGCACTAGGGGCTCCAGGAACTGAGTCTGCAGGGACACTGGAAACCAGCCATCCTGTTTGGTTGGCCGTGGACCCGACTGAAGTCTGAGGTCCAGTACTGAGGACAGAGCGGTGGGCAGCGTTGGAAAACACCAACTCTGCACACACATTGGTCTGATTCTTTTCTGTTGGAGTATTGTATAGTGTCGTCCATTTTAACCATTTAGGGGGCATTCAGTGCCCTGAGCACATCTACAGTGCTGAGCAGCCATCACCCCTCTTGTCCTTGCCCCAACCTCACTCCCGTGCCCAGGAAATGACTGCCCCTGCACAGGCCCCAGTGACCTCTGCCCTGCTTTCTGTTCCTGCAAAGCCGCCTGTCCAGGTGCTGGCCTCTTTTCTAACTTCCCACGGTACCCACATAAAAGGGACCCGACAGGTTGGGCTGGGATGTCTCTGTTGGGTGAGGGGTTCTCCAGCTCAGCAAGGCCATCACCCTCTGTAGCGTTTCTACATCTAACTCAGTGCGCCAACTCCTGCCCACTGGGACATCCCCAGAGGGGTCCTGAGGGTGGGCGGCGTGATCTGGGGGGACTGCGAAGTTCTTTCCCTGGCAGAAGGTCCCCTTTGAGAAAGAGCCAGTGTCCACAGCCCAGGGCCCTGCCGTGCTGGAGGAAAGCTGCAGGCAGGTGGCCCTGGCAGGTCCTCAGAGGCCCTCCTTGCCTGGTGCACTGCCGTCAGCCTCACACTTGCCAGAAGGACCTGCGCCCACCTGGGAGTGCACCACCTGCTCCCCTGCTGCAGGGGCCAGAGCGTCACTCCAAGCACCGGCTCCTGGTGCCCCCAGGGTCGCCACCGGCCGAGGCCCCCACATCTCACACCTCCAGTTGGGAGCCTTCTCCCCCTATCTTTGTAAAACAAAGTAATTCACTTTTAATGACTCTGGTGTTTTCTTTCCCAGTTCTATTGGGGCAGATAATGTCTGAGGCCCCCCCATGGGTTAAACCACCCTGACCTTCATAATCAGAGAACAGAAACAAATTATATTTGCTCATAAATGTCACTGGGTCTCCAGGGCCCAGCTGCCTCCTAATCACAGATGCTGTGATAATATTTTGCTTTCATCAGGCCTCTGGCGCACAGGTGACAAAGTGCTTCATTGTGCCCTGGGCCAGGAGAGCGCCCCAGCGTGGAGTCATTTCCCACTGAAGCTGCAGTGGCACTTGGGGCCCTGGGACACTCTCACGCTCTTGGTGGCAGGCAGAGGAGATGCAGAGATTGCTGACATCTGACCCTGGGGGGATCATGAGCTCCTAAGGCCTTCCACATGGTGCCAAGAGGGGCCGGCGGCAGTGCAGCAGGCCTGCAAGGCCCTTGAGCTACGGCTGGACGCGACACCAGGACTCCCGGCTGGCCACCGTGCTATGCAGGGACTCCTGGCCCTCTTGGCCTTGAGTGGTCTCTACTTGACCTGCCACCTTGTGCTTCACGGCCGGGGAGGAGAGGCCTGGCACTCTTGAGGGTGGCCCGGGAGTGGCTGGGTCTTGTCCCAGGGAAGTGCAGCTCCCAGCAGGTCTGGAGGCAGCACCCGGGAGGGGACTCTTCAGGCCCTTGAGTGGAGGGCCCTGGACGATGACAGATGGTAAAGTGGAGATGCCAGGACTTCCTGACTCCTCCCGGAGGCGCGAGTGCTGTGGAAGACCGGTCCTGGCCGAGGCCTGCTGGAACAGCACCCTCCTGCCGTCCCCTCCCAGGCCCGCCCTCATCAGCCCTGCAGCTCCACCTGGTGCAGCTCTGGGCTACAGTGGGAGGCAGGTCCCCACCGCTGTCCCACCTTCCCTGCCGGCCCCTGCTGCTCAGGTGTGAGGTCGCATTGCCGCCAAAGGCTTGACTTCCCAGCAGTCCCACTGCTGCTCAAGTGGAAAAGCAGGCCATTAGCCCTGATAGATTGATGCAGAAAACAGAGAGTGGACTCTCGCTGACCACTGGGGGGTGTCTGGCAGATGGGGCAGATGGAAATGCATTTCCTTTGCCAAACGCTGGAGGCAAGGATAAAATAAATCTCAAATAATCACCTTGTGTTTTTGACGAGTTAAGTAAGTGTTTATGCCCCAAATGCAGTAATGTGCTTCTTGTGCTGTGAGCAGGTGCTCCCCAGGAAGTCTGTCTGTAGGCCTTGCTGGGCGTCCTGTCTGATGGTCATGCCTTTGGGCCCTTCTGCTCAGAGCTGGCTCTTCCTAGGAAATCAGAGTTTCAGCTGTGGCTGTGCAAAACTAAGTACCAATAATGGCAATCACCTCGGGCCTCAGAGTGTGGCCTGGGGGTGCTGCCCCCGGGTGCCTCCCTTGTTTGGCTCAACTTCGAAGCTGGGAGGCAGGTTTGCCCATAGCACCTTGGGTCTTGTCAGGAACTTTCAAACACCTTGCTTTAATCTTATTAAGAATAATTTTCCCGATGAGACAGACATTATGACCCTATATACACGTACGATTACACCACAGTGTGACTCTGCACCATGTTCAGCCAGAGGAAGGAGATATTGTGCTCCATTTGTGCACAATGTGTCAGAATACATTCTACTGTCATGTACAACTAATTAGAACAAATCAAAAAATAAAAAAAGAGTGATTTTCCTGGAGTCAGCAGAACCCTCTTGAATTAACCGCCCGTATGTATGTATGTACTGAATTATTTATTATTGGGTACTGGGAATCAAATCCAAGGTCACTTTATCACTGAGCTACATTCCAGCCCTTCCCCTCCTTTATTTTGAGATGGGGTCTTGCTAAGTTCCTGGGTTAGCCTCCGACTTGTGATCCTCCTGCCTCAGCCTTAGCCATTAGCTTTCAGGAAGTAAAGAGACATTAGCATAGACCCTTGCAAACTGGGGACCAAGAAAGAATGAATTCAGAGTCCTGGCTGCTGCCAGGTTCTGTCCTCAAGCCATAAGCAGGTAAGAACTACCTGGTGACTCGCACAGCACAGGGTCCTTTGAAGGACACAGGGTTCCTGGGCTGCTCTCTCAGACTCAAAGGTCACAAGTGCCCCTCATGCTGTCAGGCTGTCAGCAAACTAATAAGCAAGGCTGCCGGCTCCCTGCCCTGGTGGGGAGGAGAATGTGAATGAAGGGGAAAGGAGAGACCCTGTGTGGCCCCGAGAGCTGTGTCCTGAGCAGCTGGCTCCTTGTTCCTGTCTCTGGTCCTGTCCGCAGACCTCCCAGAGCACTCCTTTCATGCCAGGGAGTCAGTCTCCTGTGCTTGGGATGAGGTGCCCATCCTGGTTTTCCAGGACTTTCTGACACTGCAAGTCCCCCATCCAGACTCCCACCCAGCCATGGATGAGCCAGGGCAGGTGAGTACCTCCCTGGCACCTCAGTGGACAGGATCAGAGGACGGTGTGAAGAATCGGACATGGCCACTCTGGGGTCCTGGGCAGTGGCTCCAGGCCTCCCAGCTCTGCCTGAACAACCAGAGGAAGGGGCAGAGACTGAGCCCTCAGGCCAGGGGGCGGTGGCCTCAAGCCAGGCCCACAGGTGGTGGTCGATTTCCACCTTCGCTATTCTTTCTTAAGTAGCCACAGACTGGTGTAGTAAGAAACCCCCCCAAACCTGGCCGTGGGTCACAGGTAGCCGCCGTGGCTTGGCAGCTGTGAGTGGGGGTCATGGGGGGTCAGTGGAAGACCAGGCACCCTGGGAGGAGAGCAGCTGGGAAGACACACTGCTCACTCGGCAGCCCACCCAGCTCCCAGGACTTGCTGGAGCACCCCTGAGCTGGCCACAGGGTGACGATGTCAAGCCCCGCCCAGCCTCCCTGGGGCTGCGTCACTGACAAAGACAGTCAGGTTCAGGTGGGAGCAAGGGCAGGGCTGTGGGAGGCTTGTCTCCCCGAAACGCAGCCAGCAAAGCAGGTGTGTGACGGAATCCCCACCTGCAGACCTTCCTCCACCTCTGGATATCGCTTTCTAGAAGCAAAGTGACCTTCATAGCAGAGAGGGCCGCTGGCCTCACCCTGGTCTAGCGCCAGGCTCAGCATCCAGGCCGGCACAGAAGTGCCACTTGCCGCTGCACTGCCCCGCGCAACCCAACCCAAGTGATGGCTGGCCAGGGCCCTCAAGGAACCCGTGTGGTGGGCGATTTTAAAAGTGTGGTGCTGGTGAGGGTAGCTGTGCCGATAGTGAGAGGGAAATCAAAGCAGGCGCAGTTAAACCCGGTTAAGCCTTTGTAGGAAAGGCAGCCACAGAAAGAGGCTGCAGTACAGGGTGGCCTTCGCTGGACAGCCCCTCAGACATGAGTCAGTCCACATAGCGGTTCCTAGTGTGGGACAGCACTCTGGCTCCGTGGAGGGCGTCCTCGGGTAGGATGAGCAGGCTGATGGGGAGGCTGAGGCAGGAGGGTCACCTGAGCCCAGGAATCCAAGTCCCACCTGGGCAACACAGTGAACCCTGCCTCAAAAATCTAGCCAACAAGGAGAGTTAATTGACTCTGCACTGTCCTGTCCAATGACTCCACCAAGAAGCCCAAGTGTGACTGTACACACACGTGCAGGTACAAGCAGGTGTGCTCAGTGGAAAGCACAACAGGCCAATCAAACACGTGCAAGGAGGGCCAGCCCCTTTCCCTGAAACACACTGTCCATCCTCAGCGGTTCCCCCTGGAGAGCTGGCCACAGGGGTGAGCTGTGGTCTGAGGACAGCCTGCTTGTCTTTTCTGCTACCCACTCAGTGCCTCTGGTCAGAGTGTCTGCCAAGGCTGGCCGACAGGAAGGGCAGGGATCAAGACGATGTCCTGCTGGAGGTAGCCATCTCCAGAAACTGCCCCACATGGCTGGGAAAGTGGGCTCATGCCTGCCAAGGCCAGCGGAGGCCACACACCGTCCCCTGGACGTCTCAAGGTCGAGATTGCTCAGCTCTGGGTGCTTGCCAGAGACACAGTAGCTTTGTCCTCCAGAGGCACACGCAGCCCACCCCGGGCTCCTAAAACCGTTGCTGCAGCCGGAACCCTGGGGCCATGTCACTTTCCTCTCTGCAGCAGACCTCATTTTCCATTGCGCCCAGCTCCACTTGGGAGCAGCTCCCCTGCAGCCAGCCTCACCTCCCGCATAGCCGGGGACCTGCGGGTGAGAGAAACAAAAGCCCCGGGGCCCTGCCACGTCACCTTCACAGGAAGACCTGGGCCTCACCGGCTTTTATTAAGCCCGGAGGCTACACGCACACCACACGGGACCTAAGCACCCAGAGGGCACGGGTCCTTCGCACCAGCAACCACAGTCTCCTGCAGGGGCTCCCAGTGCTGCCAGCCCCGAACTCTGTGGGCTCCAGGCCTCAGACTGACATGGCCTTGCTCCAAATCTGCAGGCCTGGTCCCCTCCTGGGAGGCATGCCAGCCCCCCACCTCTGAGGAGCACCTGCCCTGGTTCCCCAGGGCTCCTGTGCCACAGTCCCCCTGTGGCCAGGTTGAAGTGGCGGCGCTTCTGCAAGACGGACTAATGCTGTCTCCTAGGAGGCAATTTTCCCATGAATGGGACGTACAAGGCACCCACTCCACAGTGTGGCCCTCCAGCACTGCGCTGCTTCCCTTCTGTTCCTCTCCCAGGTTGCAATGCAGCCAGGGTGCCTTTGTCCAGAGCCAAAGGCTGGTCTCAGGCTGGCAGCCTCCCAAACTGTGAGCCGAATAAACCTCTTTTCTTTATAAGCACCCAGCCTCTGGTGCCTCAGGTGTTTTGTTACAGGGTCAGAGGATGGACTAAGACAGTGTCCACTGGACAAGCCTCCTGAAGCCTCCTGAGCCAAGAGGAAGTAGCACCTGGCCCTTGTTGATCCAGCCGCCATCCTTTGTCCAGCAGTTTTTGAACTCAGCTTGATTATTTAACCCCATTTCCAATAACCTCTGTGGCTTCCAGTGGTCAAGGAGATCCACCCCTCACTCCTCAGTGTGGAGGGAGAAGTTCTCCCAGAGCACCAAGCTCCTCTCCTGCCTCTGCCATCCTTCTCCATGGGCTCACCCTCCAGGGTGGCAGCCCTCTGTGGCCACCTGGCTCTCCCTGTTCACCGTGCCCTCCACAGCACCCCCTGGAGGAACTGTGGCTCTCCTGCCCTGTTGGGAACCCCTGCTCCTGGCCCCCTTTGGCACACTTCCCAGGGGACATGTCCTGTCTGAGTTTAACCAAGCGTCTAAACTCGGCAGGAGCAGCAGCTCACACCAGCTCCAGGACTCCCCAGGTGGGGGGCAGTGGGTTTCCAGCTGGACAAACGAACCCTCCCCCTGTGCAGCGCTCCACAGGGGACCTTTAGCTGATGTGCTTCAGGGACACGGTGGCCTCACAAACAGGCACAGAATTTACAGCTGAGCGTGAACTTGGGGAAGGGGAAGATGCAGGAGGGACTGTCAGTGGGTGCACTGGGACACACCAGTGGCGCCTGATGGCGGGAGTGGCTCCCACATGACAGGGGACCTTTCCTTATGCTGCATTTGACCCAGCAGGGTGATGGTGGGGACAGCCCCCAGGGAACCGAGCAGAGATGGTCTTTCTAGCAGCCCCCGGGGAGTTTGGCTGTCAAGCAGGATGCAGTCACCCTGGCTCTTGTCACCTCCTCAGCACCCAGGGCAGGAAACCTGCTCTTGGGACTTCAGGTTAAGGAGTGACCTGCTTGCAGGGCCAGCTGCAGGGACTCTGGGCCCGTGGAGTGGGAAAGCACCTCCAGTAGAGACCCAGGTGAAGGGTGACAGCACACCCAGTGCCTCTGCAGCTCGCAGTGCCACCACACCGGCCACCTTCATGGTGACGGAGCCAGGCCTGGAGCCCTCAGAGGTCCTCCCACCAGGAGGCTGGGTCAGAGGGGCCACACACAGGAGGTGTCCTCTGCCGCTTACAGGCTGCCACTACTGGTGGTTCTGCAGCGGCCTCCTCCACTCTCCATCCTGGGGCTCCTGCTTGGGCTGTGTCCTCCCTCGGTCCCTGCTGGGCAGCCCTTCCTTATGCCCACATCCAGGGGTCACCTGACTGCTCTGCGAGCCCAGGCCCACTGGGTGCTGTGGTGGGCAGAGTCCTGGTGACCTGCAACTCCATGCCTGAGGGCCATGCCTGGCACAGTCCAGCCAGCCGCGGCTGGGCCAGAGGACAGGAAGACACAGGGAGATGGGGAGTGTTAGATCCTGGCCCTGGGGTGAGCCAGGTGGTGTCCAGCCAAGAGAATGCTGGGAAAGCCCTGTGGTAGCATCACTTCTGTTCTGTGGGACTGGAATCCCCAAAGCATCTCCACCTCCTTTGGTTTCAGCAAACCCCACTGTGATGGGCAGAGTGGCAGGCAGGTGGCAGGCAGGTGGCAGGGTGTTGAGCTGCAGCCTCAGGCTCCCATGCTTTTACCTCCCACCCCCGCCAGGAAGCCACACTCACACAGCGCCGCAGAAACCCTGCTGGGCTCACGGATAAACGGGGTGTCTGAATTTAGGTTTCCTAATCTGGATCTTGTCAGAAGCACCAAGGTTTTACAACTGTACACACAAAAAAAGAGCAGACATGAAATGGTTTGGCAAAAATAACTCACAATTCTCTGGTGCAGTGGCACACGCCTGTAATCCCAGCAGTTTGGGAGGCTGAGGCAGGAGGATTGCAAGTTCAAAGCCAGCCTCAGCAAAAGCGAGGTGCTAAGCAACTCAGAGTTTTAGAAAATAAATACAGAATAGAGCTGGAGGTGTGGCTCAGAGGTTGAATGTCCCTGCTTCAGTGGCCCCTGACTAAAGAAAAGATACAAGCAGCCCATGACCTGGTCAAACAACAATTAGTGGAAGGACATATACAACCTTCTGTATCTCCCCATAATACTCCCATTTTTCTCATCCAAAAGAAATCTGGTAAATGGAGATTATTGCAAGATTTAAGAGCCATTAATAATGAAATGGTTATTATGGGACCTGCTCAATCGGAGATTCCTCAATTGTCTGCTTTGCCAAAAACCTGGTATGTTTTAGTTATAGATATTAAAGATTTTTTTTTCAATTCCAATTCATCCTGATTTTATTATTGCCCTTTCCCACATCATGAAGTTCTATTTTGTTTTTTGAGCTCATACAGACCTAGGTTAATGTTTTGCTGATCAGTTCTATTTTTTTGACTATAGAGTTTTTAAACATTGCAATGGAGATTTCACCTGTAAAAAGTTATAAGGCCTTTACTATTATGTTATGTGTTGTATGTATTATGTGTGCACACTTGTGTTTTGTGTTATATGTTTGAATGTACGTATGTCCATATATTATATATGATGAGCGCTCATGAAAAAATGGATCCAAATATTTTTTTTTTTTTATTCACGTGATTTAAATGGTTTAATTTAAATTGGGTAAACAGCTGTTGAGGATTGTTTTAATATATGAACAAAAAAGGAGGTTAACAGATCTGTTTACTTTCACCTTTCCTTTTCATTATATTTAATAATTCTCTTCAAGATAATGTAAATTATTAAGAAAATTGTTTTCTTTTAGTGCCTTCTGGAATGTTACATAATTTTTTCTTTAGCCATTATTGCCAGAATTCCTATCTTCATCCCAGTGCTGGTGAAGACAAAGACAAAACCAATCTACAGCTTCTGCAATAGCCATCACTGAACCGCCTGCAGAACTTGCCTGGACTATGTAACACTTGTATGCATTGTGACCTCACCTGTATGCATTGTGAACTATCTCTTGGTGCAGTGACTTGTGGTAGTGTTGGGGTATTTTTGCTGATGATGTCATCGGTGGTACAATTTTTCCAAAAGGAGCCGTCAATTTGCTTGGTGTATCTTCCTCTCTTCTGCTTGTCATGGTCGTTCAGCTAAAATTTGGGGGCCAACAGAGGTGAGGCAAAGAACCTCAACCCCCCCCCCCGCTGGTACAAAGACCTCTCCACAGGTGTGGCTGTATGCTGGACCAGTAGTCAGTGATGGGTAAGATCCAATTGCAATGGTACCAACCTAAGACAGGAGGCTGACGCCCTGAGGTCAGCTCATCCGATGACGGGTAAGGACCATATGTAGTATTGGACAACCTAAGGCAGGCACGATCCCCAAGCCACATGCTTGTTGTTTAAACAGAGAGGGGGAGATGTTGAGAGCCACAGCCGAAGGGGCCCCAGCAAACTTCCAGCTGCCAGCTGATGATTGGCTCACAGCAGCCCCAGCAACTTCTAGCTGCCAACTGATTGGCTCCTCTGCGGTGATGCTCATTGGGCTGTTTCCCCGCCCTTTCAGACCACGGAGCTGCTCATTGGGGGGACTTTTTTTGGCTCCGCCAACGTGACCCAGCCATTCAGCCTCAAGAGCAGGAGGATTGTGGGAGGTGGAGAGGCTGGTGGTTGAGAGAGAGGCTTGTGGGAAGCCGGTGGTGGCAGTTGGGCTCTGAGGGTTTTTCCTGAGGAGCTGTTTTGTTTGGCCTGTGTGGTTCTAAAAATAAAGTTCATTTCTTTTGACAAGTGGCTCCTGAATTGTGCCCAGCCAGACTGCGGCATTTGGTGGCCCATACAGGGACTTCCAGCATCCCTGAGTTCATCCTCAGTACCAAAAACGAAACAAAACCTCACAATTCACAAATCAGAAGGAGGGGTGGGCTCACGTGGAATAGAAACAAAGGATACTTTCTGTGCTTCACAGGCACAAGGAGCCCGAGGTACTGGCACAGGGCTTCATCACCATCTCAAAGCACCGGGACAGAGTCACACACATGTCCTGAACCACCCTTGCTGGCTCCTCACAGCTGTGAGGCCAGCAGTACCACAGCGCTGTGTACTTGGGACTGTGCAAACAGGTCTGTGTGTCCATGTGCTGAGACAGGCTCTCCAGGGGGTATGCACATGTGCATGGAAAGGCTGGTGAGTGCCCACAGGCTGGCCTGGTGAGTCAGTGGTGGGCACTTGGCTTTCCACACATGGATGCATGTGTATATATGTGCAGGGGTCACATGTGACTCATATGGTTCCTCTCCTAACTGTCCTCTAAAGGAGATCAATGGGAGTGACACCCAGAAATGAGGGTGGCCTGACACCCACGTCTTGGTTTCTAAATACCACCGCGCACTGCCAGGGGAGGTGGTTGTGGGAATGCCGCCTCCGGGCAGGGCTGAGAAAGTACAGGGGCCTGGAACCTTCAGCCAGAAAAGAAGATGCTGCTCAGGGATGTCGAGGACACCTCTAGGCCAGAGGAGCCACCTCACAGGCCAACTCTGGAACAGAAAGAGGTCAGTGAGATGCGGAACCACAGCTCAAGCCCTCACCCACTGATTTTGGCAACTGCTCATTGACAAGAATCTGTGGGAGCCTGGCATTTAGCTGAGGGGTTCCAGCACCCAGGGGAGAAAACCCACGAGGAGGCACCCTGCAGCTCTGCACCCTCAGCCCTCAGCCTGCCATTAAAGGGGAAGTGAGGGCTAAGGAGCACGGTCTTCCCAGACGTGGACGCTGCCCAGGAGGACCACTGTCTCACCCTTGGGGACAGGGGAGGAGGATGCACAGCACTCGTCAGACCTACTGAGCACGTGCTGTACAGTGGCAGGCTATCAACAAGCGATCTAAAAACTATTGAAGAACACAAACAAAATACTTAGGTATCAACTCAACCCGGGAGGGAGGCTGAAAGACTTGTGTAAAATACCAATTAAGGAAACTTAAGCAGAAACAGATCAGTGGAAAGCGATTACATACCTAGAAGCCCACGACGTTCATGGATGGGAAGATTTACAACTGTTAAATGTCCACACGACCCAAAGCAACCTACAGACTCAAGGCCATCGCCACCAAAATCCCAACGGCGTTTTTCATAGAAGTACAACAGCCCTAAACTTGCCTGGGCACCACACGAGGCCCCGAGGGCCGAAGCTGGAGAGAGGACAATGCTGAAGGCACCGGCGTCCTGGCTTCAAGCTGGTTACCAACCATGGCCACCAGGCAGCATGACCCTGGCATAAACAGACCAGTGGACAGAAGCGAGAACAAGCCCCTCGGGCACAGCCCACTACTCTGACATGTGGGTGACAAGAGCACACATTCGGTGGGGAAAGAGGAGCGCTTCAGTAAACGCTGCTGGGAGAATCCACACTGCAGCGGGGCACGTCCACAGGGGAGACTGAGCTGGCCCTTGTTGTAAACCACACAGAGTCAGTACTCAAAATGGGGTAAAGATCTAAATGTCTGTTGAGTTTTGGGAAGTGAATTTAAAAGCACAGACAACTGATACAACAGAACAGAAAAACCAACAGTCCCCTCCCGGAACTCACTGCTACAAACTGGGCGAAGGACCCAAAGAAGCATCTCTCTAGAGAAGAGACCAAGAGGCCCACAGGTTATGAAAAGGTGCTGGCCAACACTAGTTGTCAGGGAAATGCAAATCAAAACCACAGAGCTGTCACCTCACACCTGTTTGAATGGCTGCTCCTAAAATAACAAAAGACACCAAGGTTGGCCAGGGTGCAGACAAAAGGGTAGCCTTGTGCAGGCTGGGTGGGATGGAAATTCATGCAGCCATATGGAAAACAGGAGGGAAGTTCCTCAGACATTGAACCAGAACCCCTCCTGGGTGCAGATCCAAAGGAACTGAAACTGGCAGGTTGGAGGGACACCTGCTCTCTAGGGGGCACCCAGCAGATTGCAGAGGGACAGATAAGGAAAGCAGGCACAGCACACGAGGTGCCATCCTTCGAGACGTGGATGGACCTGAGGACACCACGCTAAGGGAATAAGCAGGCACAGAAGGACAATGCTGTGTGGTCCCACCTACGTGCGGAACCTGAAGCCAGTGCGTTCAGAAGCACAGGTGGTGCTTACAGGGCCTGGGGAGGGCAGGTGAGGGTCAGAGGGACGGGGCTTGGGCTGTGCAGACCGCGGGGGCCGCAGGCAGCACTTCCTCTTTGCTAGGAGGGCCTTGCACGGTGCCCTCCCACACTCACAAATCACCATGGTGGCAGTGGCAGGGCTAGGAGGAAGCTGTGAGGAAGGGTTTGCGCCTGGGAGTCAAGGAGGTGGGGCTGCACGGGAACATACTCATCCCAACTCATCAAGTTGTACACTCTAGCTGGGCTGGGTTGTGGCTCAGTGCAGAGCACTTGCCTATCATGTGTGAGGCACTGGGTTCGAGTCTCAGCATCGCATATAAATAAATGAATAAAATAAAGGTCCATCAACATCTAAAAAAATGTAAAAAAAAAAGTTGTATACATTAAACACATGGAGCTTTTCTTATGTCAACTGTACAAAACATGGTTTAATAAAACATATCACAGCCAGGCTCAGTAGAGTACATCTGCAATCCCAGTGGCTCAGGAGGCCGAGCCTCAAGAAGTTAGGCCCAATGCAACTCAGTGAGACCCTGTCTTTAAATAAAATTAAAAAGGGCGGGGCTGGGGATGTGACTCAGTGGTCAAGCGCCCCTGGGTTCAATTTCCAGTACCCCAAAACTAATTAATATAAAACAGACCACAGTCCTAGCTTACAACCGAGGACGGCAGGGAGGGATGCCTTTGGCTGTAGAATGCGAACAAGCTCTAAAGGAGTGGATGCGCTCTTCCAGCCCACACAGTTCGACAAGAGCCCAGGGAGAACGATGAGGGGCAGCCAGTGAGGAACAGGCTCAGCCTGGGTCTTGCGGACGGCAAAGGCACCCTCCCGCCCTGGGATTCCCAAGCCAGGTCATAATAGCCCTGGGCTGGGACTCCCTGTCCTGCAGGCTGCCTGGAGCCATGTTGAGATCCTCACACAGAACCCTGAGGGCCTCATGGTACCTACCGGCTGGCAGCCAAGTTGCCAGCAGGGGTCAGCTGGGAAATGGCTCCTCCAGCCCCCACCTAGCTTCAGAGGGCAGCAGGCCTGAGTGACCTGAACACATCCTTGAGACCCTGACTCAGAACCAGAGATGCCTACCAAGCGACCCAGCAGACAGGTGCCTGATGTGGGGCAAGGTCAGGGTGCTCCCTCGACTTGTTACCAGTTCCAAGGGGACAGGTAATAAGCATTCGATGGAGAGCCCTGGAAGATAGTCCCCTGGAAGATAGATTTTATGTACATACTTTAACACATTAAAGCTTGTTTCTAGTACCCCTAAGGATGAAATCCCCAAAACATAGCTTCCTTTTAATTCCATACACTTTAACAGTTGACCAAGGCAGATGTAACAGGTGGGGTAAACTGAGACGCACTGAGGTGCAGTGGGAAGGGCGTCAGCCCACCAGGAAAGGCAGGAAAGCCCAGGGAGGTACTTGGCCTTCTATCCACAGCACTGAGTTGGTGACTATTCTGGCTACAGAAGCGAAAGCTCTTGTTCTTAGGAATACACACAGAAGCACTTGGGGTGAAAGGATGTGATAACAGAACTCCCAAGTGATTCAGGAAAAAAAACAACCAAAAAAACCCACAAAACCAAAAACACATTACCCCGAACCTACTCACCTTCCTCCCGAGAGGATGAGGAACGTGTCCTGGGACCTACTGACCAGGTGTGTGCTGGCATCTTCTGTTTCGTTGAGTCTGAACCCTCCTCTGGCCCCTTCAAAAGCCCCGCCCTGCCACAGGACCCCACAGCACCCCACCCGCGGTGTAGTCCTCCACACTGAGGCCAGCGACTGGCCTCCCCTCCTGCCAACTTGGGAGTGGAAGGAGTCAGCGGCCAGCTGACCGGGCTGAAGGACACCCAGCCTTAAGGTAGGTAGCCATCTGCAGCTCAGCCGGGCCCACCCCACTTCACAAAGGGAAGAGGCCTGGGGCTGGGGATGTGGCTCAAGCGGTAGCGCGCTCGCCTGGCATGCGTGCGGCCCGGGTTCGATCCTCAGCACCACATACCAACAAAGATGTTGTGTCCGCCGAGAACTAAAAAATAAATATTAAAATTCTCTCTCTTAAAAAAAAGAGTTAAAAAAAAACAAAGGGAAGAGGCCATCTGAATTGGTTTGCTGAATTATTTTTGTGAAAAAACATTAGAGTATTTTACATCTGTTTAGAATGAGTTCTAAATAACAAATGCTTTAAAAATAAAAACTATTTTAAATTTAGAGCAAGGTTACAACTATATAGACTTCACCCCACCCTCCAGCAGTTACTATTTTCTCATTTGCTTTCTCTGAGGATGGGATGAAGAATGAATTTTTCCTCAACCACACAGCTAGGCAGACTTTTTAAAAAAAAAATATTTATTTTAAAATTATAGGTGGATACAATCTTTATTTTTATGTGGTGCTGAGGATTGAACCAGTGCCTCACAACATGGTAGGCAAGCCCTCTACCTCTGACTTCTTAAAACGGAAAGATACAGACCTTAGTACACCAGCAAAGCTCTTCTCTCAAAATAAACATCTATATACACTCTGTAGAGGAGAAAAAATAGATTTTATGTACATACTTTAACACATTAAAGCTTGTTTCTAGTACCCCTAAGGATGAAATCCCCAAAACATAGCTTCCTTTTAATTCCATACACTTTAACAGTTGTCCACCTGCATTGCAAGAAATCCACAAATACATAGCTACACCAAGCACCGACTGTCCAAGTGCCTTGCAGTACTTTTCCAATGTAGCTGTCACTGTAATACATTTTCAAACCTACATATTTGAAAGTAATTCTGAATTTATAGTAGCTTTTGGTCAGGGTGTATTTACTATTTACACTGTAGTACAATTACTGTCACGTGTAACCATATTATGTTGTTAGAAAGTACACATATTGTGGGCAACCTCCCATATAATGTAAAACTCAGGCAGGGAGAAAAGTCACCAAGAGTCCACGACACAGGAAGAGGCAGTTTTGCTTTGATAATAAAAGACAATATAGAAGCTTGATTGTTGACAGAAGTTTGTCTTCCTTACTGCCAGAAGCTCTCTGGTCCCTCTGACCGCTCTAGGAGTAGCCCTGGTCAGCGCAGCTCCACTCCTGACCCCAGGGCCGGCCCCAGTGGCACGGATGGCACACCCTGACTCACCTAAGCCAAGATGAGGCCTTTTCTGTTCAAAGCCCTGCACAAAGTGAAGGCTTCACTAACATGTCAACAGCTGCAGCCCTCTTCCTTTGTCACCTAAATTTGCAACCTGGTAGAAGGCACAGGGTTTTAATTAGGCCTCTGGCCAAAGGATGCTTTCTGGATTGGGGCGGAGGCAGTGGAAGGACAGGAGGCCTGCGCAGTGTGAGCTCCGACCCCAGCATTGAGGTTCTCCAGGCTGCCCACTCACTGCCGAGCTTACACCTTCAGGGCAGGGACATACATGGAGACTTGAGACCTCGCATGGTGACCCTGGAACGCTGACTGCGACAGGGCCATCCACACCAGACAAGAGTGCTCTGCACAGGAGCTCGTGACCACCTGCCCAGATGACGGCACTCTTGCTGGGAAACAGGTTCTGACCCACAATGTCTACACTCACCCCAGTGGCTTTCTCAGCAGCTGAAGATGAGGCCGGCCAAGCCTGCAGCATTTGAAAGGAGCAACTGTGAAACAATCCACACCTGTGCACCCTAGTGGCTGCTAGGCAGAGGACACTTCTCTTTCCCCAGATTCCCAAAGTTTCCTGCACTTGGTGAAGGGGACTGGACATGCCCTGCCAACTCCCTGCACTTGGTGAGGGGGACTGGACACGCCCTGTCAACTCCCTGCATGTGGTAACTGTTTAATTCGTATCCACATCTCCTAGGACCCAGGAGCAACAGCAAGCAGCACCCACCAAGTATCCAACAGCTACTTGGTGACTTTGGAGTTATTTAACAAAATACCGCAGCGATGCAGAACTGAAGAGTGGAGAGAGATATAAAACTGTGCAGAGTGTCCTCTCTGGTGTCAACACGTCAGGTGAACAGCAATGGAAACCCACCCACACCACACTACACAAGGACACTCACGGTCTGGACATCAACCAACTTTTCAAAACCCACCTGCATTCACTGAGCAGGACAGGCCTTGGAGATCCTGAGGACACATCAGAATAATCAACTAGACCTCAATGAACTTTTAGCCAATTAAAAAAAAAAAAAAAACCAGAAATGTATCATTTATAATCACTGCACCCTCTAGTGGCCTATTTTTATCTATTAAAAATTAAGACAACCTGTAATCCCAGCAACGTGGGAGGCTGAGCAGAAGGATCACAAGTTCAAGGCTAACTTCAGCAACATGTAAGACCTGTCTCAAAAAAATAAAAAGGGCTACAGATATGGCTGAACCCAGGTGGAGTGCCCCTGGGTTCAATCACCATCATTAAAAAAGCAAAACCAAAACACCACACCAGTCTCACTGTGCAGGGTGCACAGTTCAGAGCCTGCCCCTCCCTGCCTTTTCCTGCCACCTCCAATGCATCGTCTGAAAGTTACTAAAAACACAAACAGGGCTGGGTTGTGCTCAGTGGTAGAGCGCTTGCCTAGCACATGTGAAGCCCTGGGTTCGATCCTCAGCACCACTTTAAAAAAATAATAAAGTTATAAAAAACACCAACACGATACAATCTTGGATTAAAAAAATCATCTCAATAAATAACATTTACAATGTGACAGACTGTGACATTAGCCCTCCCCCTCTTCACTGAGCAGGTCAGGCCTTGGAGATCCTGAGGACACCTGTGGGTTGGACATGCCTACATTCTCAGGGCAGCTTTGCCCTGCAAGGACCGCGTGGCAAGGCCTGCCCTCTCTCTCAGCATGCTGGCTTCCTCGGGACTCTGGTGGGCCTGCACGTTCTTCAGTAAGAAGTGGCCAATGAAGAGCTTCAGACCCTCTCACAACATCCCCAGCTTTGGGTTCTCAGACACTCTGGAAGAGAATCAGACAGACGCGTGTCAGGACAGATCTCAATGCAGGTACCTAGGAGGCAGTCGTAACCTAGTTCTGTTCCCTGTGGTGCTGGGAAGGAACCAGGGCCTCTTACACACACAAAACCGTCTCCCACTGAGCTAAACCCCCAGGCCTTCTCTTCCTTTTTATTTCTGTTTTTGAGGCAGGGTCTTCTACGTTGCTCAGGCTGGCCTCAAAACTCCTAGGCCCCAGGGATCGTCCTGCCTCCCAAGAAGCTGAACCCACAGATGTACATTGCTGTGCCTGACTCTATGTAAAGCAGAATTTTCAACGAAGAACTTCAGGGCAGGAGGTGGCTCAGTGTTAGAACTGCATACCCAGCACTGAGAAAACAACAAGCACTCTTAGATATCAGCTTAACATTAAGACTGACATGACTTATGTAGCTATACGTGAAGCACAATGCTGCTTCTGTAAACTAACCGGAATGAAAACATCTTTCTGTCCCTTTCTCATGTTTAATGAAACACCTGGGCACATACCTTGCAAAAATTAAACCCAGGTCTTCAACTTCTGTTTCCATTAACAGCATAGTCAACACTCTCCGTAGGAAGTGGACTCTGGGTTTGTCCAATTCACTGAACTCAACCACCTATAGTCAGGAGACAGAAAAAAGTGACACTAGCTTAGCCAACTCTCCAGTGATCTGTAAACAGTGCTAATGAGTAGGCATTTGACCCTTCCTCACTGCCCACACACCCTGGTTTAAGAAGGTCTTTTAAAATGAACAGCTGTTAGTAAGGAAGTGGTGCCATGGGGACCCTGCAGAGCTGGCAGGGGTGGCTGGTCAACCTGGCAGCACAACACAGCTTAGGGGGCCTATACTTCACAAGCCAGGAATGTAGTTTCTAGAACAGAAGCCTACTCTTGAGTGTGTTCCACCAGGTACAAGAGGCTGGACACTGCAGCTTCTGCTTTATGGCTGTCTGTGTGGCATTCTGGTAGAGTCTGGACCACCCCTATCAACACCTCTTTGTGTAGAGCTTAGGTCTAGGAAAGATGAACTCAGATATGCTTCCATCTTAGAAAACTATCAAAAACCCCAGAAATAATTTTAAATTTCAGCAGTGTAACAAATAAACGTACTAGACTTATACAGTGGAAGTAAGATCACACAGAAGATCAGAGAATTACAGATATTAACATATATAAATTGCAAACTTAATTTTAAAAAAGAACTGTGGAAAGTCACAAGAGCAAGATGACCACACGGTTCTACCCAGAGGGTAGATGATGTACTGGCTGTAGATGCACAGCACAGGAAGTACAAAACCATGCCAGGGAGAGATTCTGATCAAAGACGGCCCCTCAGCCAGGTGCAGTGGCACATGCCTATAATCCCAGTGATATCAGAGGCCGAAGCAGGAGGATTGTAAGTCTGAGACCAGCTTCCACAACTTAGCCAGACCCTGTCTCAAATAAAAAATAAAAAGAGCTGGGGAGTAGTTCAGCGGTAGAGTACCCCGGGTTCCAGTCCAGTATCAAAATAGAAAACAAGCAAAAAGAACATCAGAGTGGAGGGCAGGGCTGGGAGCCAGGGAGAACCCAAGTTCTACTGCCCACGAGTGAGCTTCCATTGCTCCTGTTCACCCGGGGCCACACCAACCCATTCTACATTGAGCCCGACTTGAGTAGGGAAGCGTAGATGTAGCTCAACGATGAGAAGATGTTATCTTAGTGTTCTAAATTACTCCAGTTCTTGGAATGGGGTGTGAAGACTGTACCCACACTTTCAGTGCAGTGGGAAACCCCACATCCCACACCCTAGAGAGGCAGGCAGTCATGGGCAGATGCTCTGACCAGGGTGGGAAGCACACCCACGGACACAGGGCACAGAGGACGACTTTTCTCTGCACCTCGACCAGCCCTGACCCTCAGGCTCTTCAAATGCTCACAATTTTTTAGGGCACCCACACCCTGGTGGCTCCACTACCCAAGCCTTACTGGCCAACCTCAAATCCTGCCTTCTACAGGTAGGTCCACCATCTCCTCCAGAGGAACATCGGGCATCTATGTTTTTATGGCTCTGAAGTCCCAAACACAGAGTGGGGAGCCTGCAGCTTTCTAACACCCTATTTTGCAGACCCAGTACCAGGCCTCTATGGGGTGCCAGTCTACTGAGCACTGACGGGTCCAGGATTTTAAGATTAATCTCAAACTCAGAAAAGATTTACTTAAGTTAGCAAGAAAACTGGAACCGAGCCCTAATGTTCTAGGTAAATTTATACTGTGTATACAATGATCACAACAATGAAACACTCTCCAGAATCTTGGAAAATTCATGCTTTACAAGTACGAAAAATAAGCAACTACACAGTGATTTTTAATTGCTTACAAACCTTCAAAATGGAAAGCGGAAGCGATTTTGTCTTCAACAAGTGTGCCACCAGATGAACCAAATTCAAGAAATTAGTGGCTGGCAAATTTTCTAAGTCCCGAAATTTATCCCATATGCTGAACTGGAAAGTCATCTAGTAACATTTAATAAAAAGAAAAAAATTAAAATTCAACAATCAGTAGACTAAACCACTAAGATGCTCTCATTCACTTATTTTTAATATTCTGAAACTCAGGATTTTCAGGAGCAACTATACTGTCCTTTCAAATGGTCAGGAGCTTGAAACAGCTTTACAGTCATCTTTTGGTTGTGGTTCTCCCCTGCATTTATGAGGCACTGGGTTGGATCCCCAGCACCAGCAAACCCTACCCCACCCCACCCCAGCAGATAAGCACTTTGAAGAAAGCTCTTGACAAGTGACATCAAGAGACTGGTCACACCTAGCCTCCTAGTGCAGGTGGTCCCTCTACCCAGTACTTCTGGCTCCAAGAACTCATGTTTAGGATGTGAGCCAGACAGAATGCTGAGGAAAAGCATCAGGACACAGGTAACTGGCACCTTCTGACCAAGTTACCTGGAATCGCCTTTCATAGCTGCAGAACTTGCTGGCCAAGAACGCATAGAAGGGATTGTATGTCTTCTCCTGCAAGCAGCAGTCCATGAGCACGTGGACCACCTCTCTCTCCTGCTGATCCTTCAGTCCCAGCCTGCAGCACAGAAACAGCCCAGCTAAATCAGCACTCCACTTCCCTCTTCCACAGCCAAAGAGCCCACAGGTCCTTCCTGCCTGGAAGAGTGTGGTTAAAAGTGAGCCAGGAGGCGGGTGGCAGCAACCAGACACAAGCCAGAGGTTTGGCCCTCCCCAGTTTCTTTTGGCCTCATTTTTCTAGTGATGTGGCAAAGTTTGGGAGGACACAACAGGACTCGAGTTCTACCCCACCACAAAGCCCAGGACCCAAGTCCAACTGACACAGGCAGGACTCAAATGAAGCCAGGTCTTGCTAAGACAATGATTTCCCTTTTTCTTTCTTTCTTTTTGTAGCAGGGATTGAACTCAGGGGCACTCAACCACTGAGCCATACCCCCAGCTTATTTACAGACAGGATCTGTGTTGCTTAGCACCTCGAAGTTGCTGAAGCTGGCTTTGAACTCGTGATTCTCCTGTCTCAGGCTCCGGAGCCACTGGGATTACAGGCGTGCGCCACCGTGCCTGGCTCACTTTTTCATTTTTAAAATTCACAGTAAACTCCATCCTCTTCAGTGTAAAGTCCTGTGGGTGCAGCTGTATAAGCCCCCAGAGTCAGGTAACTGCAACCACACTGGAAAAAGAATTCCATCGCCCCCAAACCCCCACACGCCTGTGCAGACAGCCATTCCCCAAGCTGCGGGCTACCACCAATCTTTTTTCCAGTCCTCTAGTTCTGACTCTGCCAGAATGCCACACAAACAGCCACAAAGCAGGCGGGTGTCCAGCCTCTTGAACCTGGCAGAACACACTTAAGAGTCACCCATGCAGCTGTGGGACTGGTACTTCGCCCTCTGTAATAGTGAACTGTAAGGATCCCACCCACTGCAGCAAGGACCCCTGGTTTGTTCACCCTTTTCCCAGAGGGGCATGTGGGTTTTTTGGTAGTGGGGATGGAACCCAGGCTTCATGCACACTAGGCCACTGAGCCTCAACCCCAGGTCAGCCAATGACTGTGATGAATAAAAATGGGGAAAAAACTCATTGTTAGATGAAGACTGACTAGGAAACACAGAGGTATGCTCAGTGTTCCCACCCCGACAAGCCACCCCAGTTTACAAAACCCCAACTATCAGAATACTAAAATGAGCCATTTCTTCCTGTATTGCATTATGAGTTTGAAGCAAATAAAGAAAAATGAGTTAAACTGTTCACTTAATTGTTATCTGATAACTAAGTACTTTGCATAAAGTATGCAAATGTTTTAGAAACCTGCTACAACAAATTATTACAGAACCATACTGGGACATTTTAAATGAGAAGCAAGAGGCAGCTTCAACATGAAGGCTCATACACTTTAAGCAATCCATGACAACCAACAGCCGCCGAAGACAGTGGCTGGCTACCAGATACTGGCTACAAAGCCCTCAAATTGCAGCCTCCTACAGGGCTCCACTGAGGATCTACCAGGGCACACTAGTAGGAATGAGTGGCTTGCCAGAGACACGTGGCCCACCCAGGTGAGAGGACAGTAACAAAATTCCAGTTTTTCAGTCCTCCAAACACAAACCCCAGATTAAATTAATTCTTTCACAACTTCTAACTTGACAGGTCAAAACAAATGCTTACTTGAGCAGCTTTTCAAAAGCATCCAAAAAATCCTCATCGTACAGAAGATGTTCCTCCTAATGTCAGTGTTCATTCTCTGCTTCCGAGCAAGATCCAACATCTTTGAGCTTATCTGAAAAAGGAAGATTAGTGTGTGGGTCATACAAAGGTCCTGAGAGCTGTTTCCTGAGAAATACCATGCCACCTTTGGTTGAGTGTGCTCCTAAAGTTTCTAAAGAACAACTTGTACAATTTTGTGGCTTCAGCTCAGTATAACTAAATTGCACGTGAATACCTGTAGGTAAATTCCAAATCTTTATTTCTGGGTCACCACAAAGGGAAAATGTGGCAGGATAAAAAGCCACTGGAGGAGAGAAGCACTGGATTTGGGAACTCTCAGGAGGGTGGGACATCAGCCTGAGCATCTCAGATCAAGTTCAGATATGGGAATCATGGTCATCAGGTGTGCCAAGGGCCCAGGGCAGGAAAGGACACTGGGGACAAGGAAGGAGATCTGGATCAAACAGATGCTAGTAAATATTTTTTTCCACTTTTATTTATTTTTTTTTGGGGGGGTGGGGTACCAGGGATTGAACTCAGGGGCACTTGATCACTGATCCACACCCCATCCCTATTTTGTACTTTATTAGAGACAGGATCTCACTGAGTTGCTTAGCACTTCACTAAATTGCTGAGGCTGGCTTTGTACTCGCCATCCTCCTGCCTCTGCCTCCCGAGCAGTTGGGATTACAGGTGTGTGCACCACACCCAGCTCCGACTCTAGCTAATAATGATAAATACAAATAAGTGGGAAGAAGTTTCATCCATGCTAATGGGCTGGAACCTACATCTCCTAGGATACAGAACACATCCCAGTCTCAAGAATGGGTATCTGCAAAGTCAGTCTTGATTTTCACACACTCCCTTCAACTCTTAGATCTTTTGCACAATGTGTTTTGGGACTCTTAAAATCCTTAAAAAAGAAACAACAAAAACTGAATTATATGTTTTGTTTTGTTTTCTGGAGCCAAGACCTTGCTATGTTGCCTAGGCTGGTTCAAGTGTTCTTCCCACCTCAGCTTCCACGTAGCTGGGACTACAGGCATGTGCCACATGCCTGGATTTAAATCATACCTTAACACTGGCAATTTTTATAAGGCCTTCAAATAAACCTAAGTGGCACACTTCCATAGCCATTCAGGAATAATCAGAACTCCTCTAGCAGAGCGGGCACTCGGCACAGCAGGGTGCCCACAGTCAAGCACTGGGTCTCCATACCGTGCCCACAGGCGGCTTCTGCTGAAGTGCATGATGACTGTTGTCAATCATCGGAGTCCCGCTCCAAGCAGACCCCACGATCCACCAGCGCCCAGTTTGTTCTGCATTCAAAAGACCATCCCAAGAGATGCGAAGCTGAGTCTCAGAACCTGAGCTGGCATTGCGCACCTGATTAGAGAAAAAGGTTTAATGAGATGCTTTAATTGGTTCATAGTCTGTACTGTGATCACACTTTCTTTTTTTTGTACCAGGATTGAACCCAGGGGTGCTTAACCACTGAGCCACATCCCCAGCCCCCTTGTATCTTTTATTTAGAGACAGGATCTTGCCGAGTTGTTTAGGGCCTCTCTAAGTTGCTGAGAGTGGTTTTGAACTCGAGATCCTCCTGTCTCAGCCTCTTGAGCCACTGTGATTACAGGCGTGCACCACTGTGCCTGGCTCACTTTCATATTTTTGATAATGGAATTTTTGGTACATGAACATTGCAATGAGTCTCTGGCAACTGGGATAGTTAGTCTGTTTGGAATAATGCCAAAATAAGCAGTCAACTCACCATATTCTGTGTGAGGTCTGTGGGTCTGCCACCCAAGTAACGTCTCTTAGGCACAGTCGTGACAATAGGCTCCTACTGCACAGCAAGCTGAGCACCTTGGGAGGACCAGCTACAGGGGCTGTGCAGGAGGGCGTGGGCCACTCACAGAGCAGCTTCTGTCTTCTCTCAGGCCCCAACTCACAAGTCCCGCTCCCTCTCCCAATGGGGCCGTGCTGCCCTGAGGCTCGGGGCAAGGTAGTAGGCGGCCACTCACCAGAGCTCGCTGCACCTTCCTCAGTCTCTCCATGGGCTCGGAATCATAGCCTGGAATTTTGCGCATGTCATTGTTCTTCAAGGCCAGCATCGTCTCCAGCATAAATCGAACCTTTAAGGAAAAGGAAGGGGAGAAATAAACCCAAAACCAAAATGAAATCTCCCATTATTTCAAGCAGTTTGAACATTCCTGGACATCTTCCCCTTGCTGGATTTTCAGCCTCTCCAGGACCACTGGGTGGTCTTTTAATCCTTATCAACTGGAAACAGTAACACACTTACAGGAAAGTTACAAGGACAGCACAGAGTCTGTCTACATACCTTCCTCAAATATTAACTCTTGATACAATCTCCACATCATAAAATCAACCTCTTTAAAATAAACAAGTAGGTGATTTCGGGTATATTCCAAGCTAGGCAACAATCACTTTAGAATCTGCATAATGCCCAGAAGAGGAACTCCAATCCCTCAATAGCCGCTGGCATTCCCCACCTCCCTGCCCAGGCGGCCACCTCTGCTGTCAGCTTTTGGGCATTAGCCAGCAAGAGTGTAATCTGCACTCCCTCCCACCCCACCCACTCCCCACTTCACTCCCTGCTGCCTATGCAGACATGCTGCCCTGGTGCACAAGGAGCAGCTAACAATAATGCTCCTCATCAGACAATGACCAAAATGAAAATCCAGTCCCTTTCCCTTGACCTCAACATCCTACCTAAAGAGTAAATTCTTCTCAGGACTCTGGCCTCTGTGACCCACCCCCCAGTATCCTGCCACCTTGCCCACCAGCTCTTCTTCCTTCCTGAAGCTCCACACTGCTGCCTGTAACCACAGGGATCCCTTCACCCTAGTGGGGGTCCCACATACCCCCATGGCTTCCAGGATTCCCGGCATGAGGGTGACCCCAAATCCCCCCTGGCTCACTGCCCTTCGAGATGTGGATTCCTCCTGCACCTCCTCCCGTGCACCTGAAGGGGGGCCCTCTGCCCTTACTTCCTTCAGCCCTGCTCCCCACTAAACTCGGCTGCTTCTGACTCCCAAGGCCACATCCACTGCCAGGGTGCCCATGTCACCACCATCTCGCAGACTCTTACAGCATCCCCCCCAATTCCTCCAGCCACTTCCCCTCTCTTCTACACTGTCACCAAAGTGACTCCTAAAACAACTTCCACCCCTGGAGTACCTGCCGAGAACCCTCTGGGTCCTCCCCAGGCCCGGCCCTCCTCACTCCTGGTGGTGTCCCCAGGTCTAACATGGCCCTCTCCTTCCTCCTCAGCAATCACGTCTTCTTCCCCTCAGGCACAGCAGGTGCTGCTCCCCACCCCTCACGACTGCAGGGGCGAAGCCGAGAGCCCCGAGTTATAGATGGGAAAACAGAGGCCCGCAAGACTCGGTCCCGCTGCTGCACAGGGGCTAGAGAAGGCTGAAAAGAGAGACCACTGAGGAAGGGAAGTGTCCTATTTACCCCAGGGACTCATTGTTAAGCACTTAGGAAGCAGGTCAAGTGGCACTCTTACCCTGGTCTGGTCCTGAAACATGCTGCCTGCCCCACTGGCTTTGGCCTGGGCATCTGTGATCAGTTCCTTCAGCAACAAGGCGTCATCTTTTCTCAATGCAAAGCCCACATTTTTCAGCATCAACAGGATCAGCTCAATGTCTTTTTTGGTGAAAGTTAAGTTTCTTCAAAATGTCGAAGACGAGGAGAGACTGTACCACGTGGAAGTTGTACAGACGGGCGATGATGGTGAAAAGGTTATCACACTCTTTCCCTTCACCTCCATTTCTGTAGACGTCATCAAACTTCCTCACCACGGCCTCCAGAAAGCAAGCACCAACCTGAGCAGGACAACAGCAAGCGTGTCGCACATGTTCTGTGGACTTCTCCTTCAACACACTGAATAAGTTCCTGCACACAGGCAGGACATAAACTCCAACAGGGCAGCCTTCAGGAACTCAAGTACGGCTGCCCCACAAGAGCACACGGTAAGCAGCTGAGCACCAACCTGTGCTGAAAGGGTCTCCGCTTTAGGCCAAGTACAAAGTCGTAATTTGGGGGGCAATGGCCATGCTGGTTCCTTGGAAAAATAAACTTGCTAAAAATGTGTTAAGACAGGTGTGGAGGCCATATCTGTCTTGGAAGACTGAAATGAGAGAGGATCGAAAGTTCAA
Organism: Spermophilus citellus; assembly: GCF_964194105.1. Lineage (NCBI taxonomy): Eukaryota > Metazoa > Chordata > Mammalia > Rodentia > Sciuridae > Spermophilus > Spermophilus citellus. Next base: position 46,265 of record NW_027672891.1, on the reverse strand, counting down.
GGCCAGCCTGAGACCCTGTCTCAAAATAAAATTTAAAAAGGGATGGGAATATGGCTCAGTGGAAGAGTGCTGCTGGGTTCGATCCCCAGTACCTGCCCCCACAAATGTTAAAACACAACTGTATCTCTAAAAATGCTCTACCACCCAGTAACACTCATTCTCAGAACTGCTTATTTCAAGTTAATGTCCTCTGAATAAGCAAGCAGTGTAAGTGAACTTTAAAGAAAACAGCACATTCTCAACAGATATCAAAGGTCCCCACAGGCAAGTGCTTCATCACCAGGAGGGTGCTAAAGGAAGGACAGGAGCTCTAATGGCTCAGCTCCACTCTCAGGGTCCAGATGTGGGTGTGCTGTTCTTTGGGGCACCAGTAAGTAGGCTGACCATCACAAAGAGGGGAGAGCACAAGGCCAAGAAGTAGCAGTGGCCTGGTGAAACAGGGCAAGCTCACCAGAGAGCCATCCTCTTGCTCTTCTGGCACATTCTAGTCCAGATTCCTTAAGTATGTCCTGGAGGAGGAAGGACTTCCATCCTGTCACTCTGTAAGACTGAGACCTAACTCAAAACTGGCAGCTGTCATCTTGCCATATTACTATCTGGTAAGTGTTTTCTCTCAAATCCCAACTCAAGTTGAGACCAGAGGAAGCAGATGGGAGCGGGGATGTCCAGTGATGCCGGCAATCCACAGGAGAGATGGCCTTACCAGGGCAGCCATGCTGGGTCAGAAAGGAAGGGCTGGGTGCCAGTGATCCCTAGGAACACTGGCAGGGTGTGGCAGGCCTGATCCGACACATCAGGTGTGTGTGATTTCCAGGCTTTCAATCTGGGTGACTTCTAAGCAGGTGGGGAGGAAGCTGGGTGCTGGACTGTCTGTGTGAGCTTACTACACTCTGACTGCAGGTCAGGCTGCAGACGTGCACAGGCATAAATGTCCGTGGGAGGAGGAGCTCCAGCAGACTGCAGGGTGCGGTGGGAAAGCAGGTGCGTCACAGCCACAAAAATAATTCCACTTAATGTGTTCAAAATTCATTTTTCTAGGGGCTGGGGCTGTAGCTCAGTGCTAGAGCACTTGCCTCAAATGTGTGAGGCACTGGGTTTGATCCTCAGCACCACATAAAAAATAAATATATTGTGTTCATCTACAACTAAAAAAACATTTCATTTTTCTAAAATTAAGTTTGGTAAATTTTAACACCAACCCATACAGATCTGATTGTTTCCTTGTAAATGATTATGAGAGCAATGCAGCAGCTGACACCATGATCTTTAACACATTTTTTTTCTTCCCATGAATTTCTGTGAGGTGTTTTTTTAGTATAGCTCTGAAAGAAGTTTAATGGAACCAGCATCCTGAGCGCTTGTCCTATCTGGCAGAAGTTTTAGAGACTGTCATTAGCTGAAGTACCATAAGGACTTCCCCTTGGAACAAGCCACCTCATTGTCCTTCGTGCTATTAGTGAAGGTGTGAATGAGAAGCAGGAGCACTAACCCCATGTTTTCACATCAAGCTGACTACCCACGTGCTACGGGTGATCAGGGTCATGACTTTTACGTAACTCACTGTGAAATACTGTCTATAACACAGTTTGATTATTAAGTCTGCTAAAGTACACCAGAGACATCTAGAAGGATGGGGGACGGACTAAGCTAGCCACATAACAGCACTGAATTATGGTCATCATGGGGCACCAGCAAAGATGTCCAGAGCTTCCATTATGTTTTGTAATGGCAAAAAAATGGACTTTCACACTTATATGTCAACACGAGTGTGGCTCTTAGGGGGAAAAAAAAACACTTTTAAAAAAGAGCAATTCTCCAAGTAGGTGGTGCAGAGTTTCCACAAACGATCCCAAGACAGTTGAGCAGACTCCTGAACCAGCTGTGGGGCCTGGGCCACTTTCTTCTGCACTCAGCTTCCCTGTGCCCAGTTGGTCGTAAGGCCACCACCTTTCCAAATGTTGCCACAATGCTGCCATTGCTGGCTAAGAAAACCATGGCTCATTAAACTTCCCAGGAAGAGCAATGAGAAGTGCGGCAGCAGGGAAAGGGGAAGAGCAGAATTGCAACAAGAAAATCTCCTTCCCTGTTGTAAGTGGGCTCAGCAAGCACTTAATGAGCCAGCCTCTTTCCTATGGTCATCACATGTAGTAACTGTTGACCTACACCATGGAGGACCAAGGCCATCCCAGGCGACAGGGCCATCGGGTGGAGAAAAGGTGGGAGCGTACCTCAATTCCGACAGTGTGGTGAAGGATGCTGACCAAGAGGACGTGCTCCATCATCAGCCTGCTGGGCATGGCTGAGGGAGTGACGCAGGCACCCAGGAGGGCAGCCATCAGTGTGTCATTCATGTCCTTCCTGCTATTGGCCATGTATAGCTCCTCCAGCTGCCCACTTATGGATGCCATGTTTGGCTCACTCAACCTGCAGGAATGTAAACACAGAAACACAATTAAATATAATTTTCCAGTTCAAACTCAGTTATCAATACTACCAATATATCCTATCTTACATATGCTTCTGACCCGGAAACAACTGACCCTGCTGCAATAACCCAGCATATTCTGCTCATAACCACAGAACACTATGGAGTTCTGAAATAATACAACTGTCTTTTCAATTGAAATGTAACCAGTGAGGTATGCCACGGAGGGTCTGTGAGTCTGCAGAAACCTGGGTATCCTGATCTGACATTCCCAGGTGTAGGAACCATCTAAGTAGTGTATCATTAGGAAAACCACCAATTCACCCACTTCTTAGATGGCACACATGCACGGTTTCTACACTGAAGAGGGTGCTCTGTCTGAATGAGTAGCGAGAGAGAACTGTGCAAGGAAGACTATTCACCACACACCTGTGCTACTACTAAAAGGGACATCACAACAGCATGCTTCAGTAAAACTTCTAGGACACTCCACTGACAATGTTTCAATTTCAATTAAGTAACATAGGGGAAGAGGCGGCACAAAGGACAGGTTCTGTATCCTGATTGTGGCAGTGGTCACCTAAATCTTCATGTAATAAACTACACAGAACCTCTTTCTCTTAAACAACACAAGCACATAAAAACAGTGAAACCTGAACAAGCTCTAGGAGTTGTTACATCAGTTCCCTGATATGTGTGTGTGGTGCTGGGGATGGAATCCAGGCCTCATGAATACTAGGTTAGCACTCCACCACTAGCTGCACTCCCAGCCCCTGGTTGCTTCTCAATGGTACTCTAGCTACAGAAAATGTAACCTTTGGGAGAAAGCAGGTGTACAGCATGCAGGAATGCCCTGTACCCTATGAATCTACCAAAAAAAAGAGCAATATACATTTAAAAGAGTGGCTGCCTTTCGAGGATTTAGAAGAGGGGCATGAGGGTCTTCTGGTGAGAGTTATGGGAGAACTGGAGGACAGCATTAGTGCAAGAAGGACTTGAACTTGTTTCTTAAAACCACAGGCTGACTGTAGATGGTTAAGTGGTGTGGTCCCAGCTACATGGCTTCCAATTACCCTTTTAGAGTCTAAATGCCAACATAGGGGGATGAAGGACCAGCATCCTGACCAGGTGCACTCTTTTCTGCAAGGGGGGATCCCTGCCAGGCCTTCCTCCACTATTCCTGGGGGGATGTTCCCTGCCCCATTCCAGCCTCAGAGTGGCAGTAGGAGTCCCCTGCTGCCTTCAAACCCTGTAAGGACTCACCATACCAAACAGCTGGGCAACATCTCCTCAACATAAGGATGTGGTTGCCCTAAGGTAGGCAGAGAAAGGATCTGAAAACAGCTACAAGTCCTGCCCATCACTTGCATCTTGTCATTCTGGGACAGTTTCCGTGTTTTAGAAACAGAGCATTGCTCCAAGGGAGAGAGCGCAACAACTCTGGAAGGTCACCTGTTAATTAGGCCTTTGACGTGTTTCTTCAGCCTTTCTAACTCCTCCTTCTTGCGCTCGTCCACAGTCTCCTGGGCTGGCCGCAGCCGAGGTGGGATGTACTTTTCGCCACTTTCACAAAGCCTCTCCTTGAAAAAAGAGAATAATATAATCACAAAAAAGAAAAAAAAAGTACACTGGACAAACCTCACAGTTCCCTTGCTATGTGCATATTCATACACAGAACTACCAACTCGGCGCAGCTGTTTCTACTGACTGTTTAACACACCCCGAGCGCCCCACTGCAGTGCACTGGCTCCGGGGCTGACGGCCATCCCCGGACCCAGGGAAGTTCCGTGGTACCTGCGGGGTCGTGCCATCCGCCCCCGAAGAGCCTGCCCTCTCTTCTCCGTCTTCTGCGAAACGGACTCTCTTCCTCCCGGCTTTCTCCTGCGCCCCGCCTTCGGGCTCTTCCCGGCTGTCCGGCTCGGGCTCCGCGGCGTCCTCGGCGTCCTCCGCACTCTGCGGCTCCGAGTCGCTGTCCAGGTCACTCTCGGGGAGCGGCGCGCCCGCCTCCTCCTCCTCCTCGTCGCCGCTGCTCGCGTGCAGCCCGCCGGCCCCCGACCCCAGCACGCCCAGGATGTAGTCCAGCCCGTCGCGCGCGAAGCCGGGCGGCACGGCGCTGCCCTCGGCCCTCTTCCTGCGCTTGCTCAGGCCCAGGCAGCGCTCCAGCTGGCGGATCTCCCGGTCCTCCTCCTCGTTGGCCGTGAGAAGCGCCCGCTTGCGGGCGGCGGCGGCGGGGCTGGCCTGGCCCGGGCGAGCCGGGGCCTTGGCTGGGGCTGCGGCCTCGGGGACAGCCGTGGCCACGGGGACAGCCGTGGCCACGGACGGGGACGGCGTGCCCTTGGCGGGGGCGGAGGCCTGGGCCGGGGGCGGCGCGGGCTCCCCCGCGCTGCCCTCCTGCTTCCCCGCCGCGGCGCCCGCGGTCCTCTGCAGGCGCCGCGCTTTCCTCAGTTGCCGCTTCTCCCTCCGCAGCTCCTTGCGGCTCTTCCTGCCGCCCGACCGGGAGCGCACCGCAGCGCCGCGCCCTCGGCCTCTCCCCCGGAGGTGGCCCGCACGAACCCCTCCACAGCCACCCGCAGCCGCTGCAGAGCGCCCTTGCCGCCGCGCCCGCCGCCGCGCTTCTTACGAACTACTCGCCTTCGGCCGCCTCCCGAGCTGGCCGCTGTCGCGGTCACGGACGCCGCCATTTTCCGGGACGATCTCGGACCACAACTTCCGCCGCGGCGAGACTTCCGGGCGAGAGCGAGCGCGGGGCGTGGCGGGTGCCGCCCCCTGCCGGCCGGGGGGGCCGCAGCAGCGGACACAAGAACAGTGGGTCTCAAAGGGAACTTGTGAATTGTGTCAGGCCACACCCTCCCAGAGCTCGCGGCGGCTGCGGGTCGCGGGGCCGTGCGTGTTCGCGGTGGCGTGTACGCACGTGTGCCCGAGGGGAAAGGCCCCGTGCAGGTTCTCTGTATCCTAGGGAGGAGCAGCGTGCTCAGCCTTACAGCTCTGCCTTTTGCTCCCTGCGCTCTGCCTTGGGGCTCCTTAAGGACTCATTTTTCCTGAGAGTAGTGTAGTCCTGCCTAAGAGGATGCGACACATTTATTCAACGGTCCTCTGTTGGTAGTGCACTGAGATGAAATCAGTGTCCACCTGAAGCCTGTGATGTGCCCTTATGTGGACATGCGGTCTTTCCAGTTGTAGTCAAGTTTAGATGAGGGCATACCGATTTGGAGTGAGCCCTCAATCCAGGGACTGGGGCATCTTAGAAGAGGGGCATTTGGACGCCCAGGGAGCTGGCCATGTGCGGGTGGAGATGGGGCTCATGTGTCTGCAAGCCTCATGTCTCGTCCACAGCCCAGGTGTGGCAGGGCAGTGGGAGGCCAACGTGCCAGAGGCAGCCTGTGAGACAGATTTATTGGGGAGCACTTACTAGACATCAGTGACTGCCCCAAGAAGAGTTTGGTGGCAACAGGCTGAATGGAGCACCTCTGTCCCTCGTGGTGTCTGTCCAAGGACACCAGCAGGATGAGTGACACCTGTCCTCACCCAGTGCCTGCAGGTCTGCCCACTCACCACGGGGGAGGGCTGTCCTCACGGGCATCAGCTTGCTTAGTCTGCCGGTGTGACCAGCATCCCGAGGAGCAGCTGTCCTGGGCAATGCAGGAAAGTGGCTTTCTCCAGGGGACACTGACCGGCCCTGGTTCCCACTGTGCAGGAGGAAAGCCAGTCCTTCAAGATGGTGTGTGTCTGACACTGCAGCCCAGGCTTGCCCTGGTGCCCCTTGACTAGGCAGGTTTGGGGAGAAGAGAAAGGGGCGTCCAGGGTCATGTCTTACTGTTCCCCTTTTCTTTAGGGAGGCATGGAACAAGTCCTGTCTGGGAGTCCCCAGAGGAAGCCAACCCTGCCATCCAATTTTGGATTTCTAGCCTCCAAATCTGAGAAATTTCCGTTGCTTCATACCATTCAGTTTGTGGTACTTTGTTACCAGGTCTTTCCTACCGAGGTGTTAATGTGATCTAATGAACACATTTAGTGTGTGGCCAGTGTTTCTTTTCTTTCTTTCTTTTTTAGGTACCAGGGGTTGAACTCAGGGGTGCTAACCACTGCCCAACACCCTGCATCCCTTTTTATATTTTATTTTGAAACAGGGTCTTGCCAAGTTGCTCAGGACGTTGCTAAGTTGCTGAGGCTAGTTTTGAACTCAGGATTCTCCTGCCCAAGCCCCTGGGATTGCCTGGCTCCAGTGTCTCTCTATAACACGCTGCTTCATGGAGCCCTCTGGTCTGAGCGTCTTCCTGGGGAAGTGGGATTGCTGGCTTGGGGTGTCCAGCCTTACAGGTCTGTTTCCTCCCAGGGTGTCTGTACAACTTCAGAATCAGTTTGAGAACTTCCATGTCTCTTCCATGATATTTTTAAAAAGTCTTAAATTTTTGCCCACTTCTGTCAAACTGGTATCTCATTATTTTAATTCCTTCTGTGAGTGTTGTTTTATATGTACCTTGTCAATTCACATTTTCTCTCTGGCTTATAACCTTTGCCATATGTTATGAACATGAGTTCCTTAGAGATCTTAGGATTTTTTTTAAAAACATTTTTAATTGTAGTTGGACACAACACCTTTATTTATTTATTTTTATGTGGTGCTGAGGATTGAACCCAGTGCCTCCATGTACTAGGCAAGCACTCTAGCACTGGGATACAACCCCAGCCCTTGACATCTTAGGAATTTTTACAAGGAAAAAATTTGAACAATCCTTTGTCTCTCCTATGTGTAAATATTTTCCTCCTTCAAATATTCAAGATACTTTAAAACATAAATCACTTAATTTTAATAGACAATGCACTCTACGTACAGAGTAAAAATTTAAGAGGTGCAAAAAGATGTGAATAAGAGTCCTTCTCCTCCTGTTCCTGCTGCTGAGCACCCAGCTGAGCACCCAGCTCTCCTCCAGGAAGCAGTAACCTGTGCCCTGAGACATCTTGCGAGTGGCCCTCGGGGCACATGTGCTGCCTTTCCTGACAGCCCACTGAAGACTGCTCTGCATGGTTGCTTTGTTTCACTGTCCAGTGTGCCTGGGAGACCCCCCTCCAGCAGAGGCCACCAGAGCCCTCCTGGCCATCCCCTGGGCCATTGCAAAGGCTTCTGGTCTCCCTGCTCAGCCCCCTGCTTCAGTCTTAGCACAGCAGCCACAGTGACACTTTTTAAAAAGCATTTTGGTTACATAAGATTGTATTTTAAAAATTTTTTTATTTGTTCTGCTTAGTTGTACTTGGCAGCAGAATGCATTTCAATTCATTGTACGCAAATGGAGCACAACCTTTCAGTACTCTGGTTGTAGAGACACACCATTCGTGCAATCATACATGTACTTAGGATAATGATGTGCATCTCATCCCACCATCTTTCCTATCCATGTGACCCCTCTCCCCCCTCCCCTTTGCCCAATCCAACGTCCCTGCATTCTTCCCGTGTTCTCCCCCCATCATAGCTCAGGATCCACTAATCAGAGAAAACATTTGACCTTTCGTTTTTTGGGGATTGGCTTACTTTGCTTAGCATAATATTCTTCAACTCCATCCATTTACCCTCAAATGCCATAATATTATTCTCTTTTAATGCCGATTAATATTCCATTGTGTATATACCACAGTTTCTTTATCCACTCATCTATTGATGGGCATCCAGGTTGGTTCCACAGTTTGGCTATTGTGAATTCAGCTGCTATAAACATTGGTGTGGCTGTGTCACGATAGTATGCTGATTTTAAGTCCTTTGGGTATAGACTCTGGAGTGAGATAGCTGGGTCAAATGGTGGTTCTAACCCAAGTTTTCTGAGGAATCACCCCAGGCTGCACCATTTTGAAGTCCCACCAGCAATGTCTGAGTGTGCCTTTTCCCCACATCCTCACCAACACTCCACAGTGACACTTTTAAAATACAAAAATAGCATCGCTCGGCACCAGCACTCCAATCCCCAGCGGTTCATCAGCCCGGCGGGGTCCAGGCTCTGCCTGCCCACCTGCCTTCACTCCCTCCCTTTCTCCCAGGTCTGCCCTGCTCTCCTCCCAGCTCCTGGGTCCCTGGTCCCTCTCTGTCAGTGTCCTCCCTGAGCTACCCTGACTCCCCATTCAGACCTGCTTGTGCACCTCACTGGCTACTGTCTGCTCCCTCGACCTCGTGGGCCCCCCGAGCATGGGTTCTTGTCCTGTGGTCTGTCTCCAGGCCTGAGAGAGCCTGGCACCAAAGGACACTTGGTAAGTGGACGATGGGAAACGATGCTTGGCTGCTCTTTACTGACTGCACTCTTTCCTTTCCCTTCCTCTCTGACCTCGTTTCTTTCCTTTCTTCCTTCCATCTTCCCCTCCCAGGCCGGTCCTGAACTCCTGGACTAAAGTGATCTACTGCCTCAGTCTTCTGAGGACCATGAACCACAGCCTGGGCCCCCATGGCATTATGGTTCCAACATACTCATATTAAAAATGATGCAACAGTGAGTATCTTTGAATACACAGCAGCCTACATTCGTCAGAGTAGAATTTGAGGGCTATATTTTGAGATGCATGGTTTCTGAATTGAAGGGTGAGTATTTTGCAAGTTTGATACACATGGCTGAAGGGTTATTCATAGAGGTTGTATCAGTGAATGTCCATTGCCACTTTGGTGGAAGAATAATGACCGCATTGATTTTTTTAAGGTACTGGGGATTCAACCCAGGGGTGCTCCACCACTGAGCTCCATTCTCCGCCCCCAGAATTTTCTCAGATTTTGAGATGGGATCTTGAAGTTTCTGAGGCTGGTCTCAAACTTGTAGTCCTCAGCCTCAGGCTCACCTTCCTCCAGAGCCGTGTCACCTTCATCTAAAACAGCTCACAGAACAGCTGCAGGAGTGTGCCAGAGGCGAAGGTCCTGGGGCTCTTCCCCTTCCCTGTCCCCAGGTGGGAAACAGCAGCGGGGGAGAGTGGGGGGCAGCGTCTCAGCCAGGGGTGGGTGGCTCTGAGAGAGGGCAGCACCCAGCCCCATCCCAACTCCAGTTGCACTTACATGGAAGCCAAAAGGGGAGGGAGAAGAAAAGGTGCCCACCTTCTTTCCCAGCAGAGTCCTGAGCAGGGGGTCTGGGCAGGCGAAGAGAAGAGATCTTGATCCGCATGTGGCTGGACCTTGCCCGCAAGGCTGTTCCTGAAGCTGAGGAGCAGGGAGCTGAGGTTCCTGTGGCGCTGTCCAGAGGGGGAGGGAAGTGTGCACGGACGTTTCCAGGTGCCAGAGAAGTGACTTTGTTTCCCACTTGCCCCTCCACCATGCCCCCCCGCCCCCCCCCATTCAAAGTAGAGGTAGGAGCTCCTCCCGGGGCTCCAAGTGCCTTCTCTCCTGATGACCACTTCAAGGCCTGCAGCCCTCACCTCCTCTGACCACATTCTGCTCTTCTGGGTCAAGAGCAGACCTTGAGAGTGGAAATGAGACACGGTGACCCCTGCATCTAGCAGGTTGGCACAGGCTGCCTTCTACACACATCATGTGATCTGTCTCCATGGCCATCTTTCTAGAATGTGCTGTGCCCGCCTTCCAGCCTTCCTGTTCGCAGAGGGCCATGACATGCCACGAGGCATGGCCCAAGTTGCTGCGCTGTGGGAAGGGAAGGCGGCGAATCTGCGCAGCGCCCTCTGGGTCTCGCCTGCCCTCCCACTGTCATGTCCAGGTGGCAGCCGGGCGTGGCCCTGCTCTCTGCAGGATCAAAGTACACGTGGGCTCCTGGCGCCTCCCCAGGATGCGCCACCTGGAAGTCGGGGCCTCAGAGGAGGTCCCCCAGACTGCTCAGGACCAGGGTCCTTCAGGAATCTGTGATGGATGGCATGTGGGGGGAGCAGTATTCAGGGCTCAGAGGTGACCAGGGAAGAGAGCCGCAGGCAGGAGACCACCAGGGAACCACTCTCAGAGCAGGCTGGGGCTCTGCCACTTCCTAGGTCACTCACACCCTGTCACATCCATTTCTCAGAACCCAAGCAACAAAGCCCCCAATGCTCCACCCTGGGACATAAGCCAGTCCCCACCCCCTGCAGAGGCTCCCCAGCTTGGCCCCTTCTGGTCCCCTCCCCCCTGTTTCCCAGGCTGGCCCTTGTCCTCTTGGCTGTCTTCCCCTGGGGCAGGTACACTCCCAGACACCCACTGAGCAGGCTGAGGTCCCTGGAAACAGTATTTCAGAGGCTGATGCTGTGAGCCTGTGTCGTGGTGACCCCACTGCAGGGCTGCAGGACCCTCCACTGCTGGCACCTGTCCCCTGCCCACTTACTCCTCTTGGGAGCATCTCGGAGGGGGTCTCCTGCTGTGGCCGCCCCAGGCCCTGGAGCCCGCCCCTGTGTTCTGGGCCCAACACACCCCTCCTTGCCCTGTGCTGTGGACTGTTCTGCAGAGCTGCAGGGCACCAACAGAGTGGGGAGGAGGGTGCAGAGCAAGAACCCCCCCCCTGCCCAGCCTCCCAGGGGCCTCAGGAGGCCACACCTCTTCTTGTTCAATAAGCTTTCAAACTGGGGACAAGGAGCCAATAACCTGCCACTGTCGCACTGTGAGGGGAACCGAAGCATTGGGTCATTGTTGAGGCAAAGTGCTCAGCTCTGGGTCTGGCCCAGGAAACATTGCTGGCTCCCAGTCCACTGCTGGCTTAAGTCCTCCACTTGCTCACGTTCTCTGAGGCCAGGCAGGCTGAAGCCATCCATTTAAGTCCCTTCGACTTCCTTGGGGTGCAGATTTCTTTGCTCTGAAGTCAGACTTCTCAGACTTGGATTGGAGTTGGTGTGTGCCAATCATGGGGTACCTTTCCAGCCCAGTCCTCACGCGAGGGAGGCCCTGGTGCTGATCTGGGCTGCTTCTCCCTTGGAGGCCTTGGCATCCCAGCCCCACCAGCCACAGCTCCTCTCTCTGGGCCTCAGACAGTTGTGCAGAGAAGCATAAGGAGTCTTATTTCCCTGGTGCTGCCCAAAGGGACGGGGACAGAGGGACTGCGCCTGTTGGTAAGATGAGGAACGTCACCAGGTTGTCCCTTGCCCACCCAGGGCTGACTTATGCTAGGGAGGGTCTATGGCAAGTGTGGGGGGGGGCTGCAAGCAGCCAGAGTGCTGTGGTGGGGGTGGGAGGCGGGCAGGCTCCAGGCACCAATACCTGGTGACCGAGTTGTGTGGCGACTTCTTCTGGGAGTGTGGGGAGCCCCTGCAGTGTTTTAGGTGGCGTGAGGGTGAGACCTGGAGCGTGCCGTGATGGTTGGCATTTCGAGGGATCACCCAGGCGCCCTGGGGCTGAGGGAGGCGCAGACTGAGGTGGGCTGCACGGGACAGCTGCCCAGCGGCCTGGAGAGGAGTCGCTGGCTGGGGCTCTGCCTGCCACAGTCTGTTAAAAGTGACAGCACGAGTGGGCGGATGTGCCATTTAAAGCGTGATTTTGAACTCAGGCTCACAGACTTTTTGGTGTTGTTCTGGTGTATCCATTTATTGAATGGTTACTTTAAAAATATTGTCTTTTTTTCTGATTATAAAAATAACACACTCACCACACAAATTGGAAGATTCAGTTCATATGAAGCACAAGGAGGGGAGCCCACCATAAACTCTCCCTTCCAGAAACACATCTTCTGGGCATTTACACATTTATTTCTCGCATTACGATTTTTTTAACCCACATAGAGTATATATGTAGCTTTCCATTTTCCAGCATGCACAGAACGTAGTACGTAGACGTCTCCCTTTGCTTGTGTGGATCCTGTCCCGGGCAGTAGCGCTCCACCTAGAGGATGGAGGAAATGCCGACCCCAGCCCCCTCCAGGCTCACGGTGACCTGCTTCTTAACCAGCAGCCTGCGGGCACTGGGGACACCTTCCAGGTGTGACCTGTCTGCTCAGGGCCAAGATTTGACAGTCTCCTGTTAAGACACACATAGCGCGCCCCGCGGGAGCGCCTGCAGAGTTGGCGAAGATTCAGGAGGATCTCACCAGGGAGATTGCTTAGGGAAAGCGTATGAATGGTATTTCTAAACTTAACAGACAATGCCAAATTGCTGACCCCCGAATTGTGTTGATTTGCACTCCCAGGGCAGTGAGTGCCGGACCCCCAGCCACCCAAGGCGTCTCACGTGTTTTCATCTTTGCCCACGGGAGAGAGAAGCCAGCCTCTGGGAGCAGCCCAGAGCTCAGCAAACCCCTTCTTCAGTGTCCGCCCTGTACCCTGCCACCCCCAGGGACGTGTGTGTATCCTCAGGTCCTTCTGGGGCAGCCATCTGCCCACCCTGAGGGGAACGCTCCAGCAGTGTCTCCCTCCAGAGCTGCGCTCACCCACGGTCCTGCCTATGGCCATCCCCAGGCTCCTGGCTGCCACAGCTCTCTCCAACCTGTCTTCCCTGCCCTTCCCCTGCTCTAGGTCTTCCAAACCAGTGCCACTCCTGGCTGGAGTGCAGGACCTTCCTTTCTCCCATGGACTGTGTTTTGCAGGACCGATACGCTCCGGCCTCCGGCTCCTGGTTGCCCTTTGGTGGAGCCCTGGCCCCTGCGCCTGATCAGCCTTGACTCTGCCCATGGTGGTCATCCCTGTTTCTGCCCCTGCCGCTCCCCCACACCGACAAGCACCCTGCTGGGAGGCTTCCTCTGCGTTCACCTGTCTCCCTGGTCAGACTTGGAGTCTGAAGAGGAGGCCCAGACGGTCTTAGTCAACCTGCCACAGCCACCCATTTCCATTCCAGGGCCTCGACTCCTCATGCAGCAGCCCATGACAACCGGGTGGACACTGGAGGGAGAGGCCGGGCTGACTCGGGGAGCGTGCCAGGCAGCTCACACCTGGATGGACCGAGAGCTGGACACACCTTTCCTCTTAGTGTATTAATCGCCTGTGGAATAATGGCTAAAACAAGAACTGGGAGGTTCAGCCCCCCCCCCCCCAAGCTCGGCCAGCAGCAGAGTGAGCGCGTTAGACCTGGGGAAGGACACTTCTGTGGACAGAGCGTCCAGTGAAACTTCAGCGTCTCTGCTGAGCGTGTCCCCAGGCCTGGAGCCGTGGTTCGTCAGGGGCTGGCTGAGGGGTAGCTCATCTCTGACACTGCTCATCCCATTCATCAGATGAGTAAGAGTTGTCCCTGTACGCACCAGCGGCCTGTGCTGACATCTCTTGCACAGTTCGGAGAAGGAAAAAAAGCCGTAGTTTTGTGTTGTGCTCTTCAGTATTTTTAGTTTACAAGTCAACTGTTTATCACATTAGGACATGGATCTATAAATAAATTTGAAAGCAGTGATACATCTGGGCCTTTGCAGGCCTCAAGTTGAGGCAATGATCTGTAAATATATTTATGTGTGTCATTGATCCCTTTATTACTAATGCTGTGGCTTTCATTGTGGTTATCAATCTCACCCCTGATGACCAAAGTTCTTGTTCCCCGGTGCAGGCCCACTGGCCTGTTCTTACACATTTGAGAAGCACAAAGTTATACCTAATTCTGGTTGAATTTCAGATGCATCATCCTGTTCTTCCGCACACTTTTCCTTCCCTCTCTGTGTTTTTCTATTATCTAGAGATGCTTTCCCCATCTGCAGCAAATACCACCTAAAAGCCCTTGAATGAACCTTAGCTCTGATTTGAACACATGCATGTATTACCCTCTCCTTAACAGGGCTGTTTTGTTAGTCATAAAGCTTTCTCACGCCGTTTCACTGGTTTCTTTGTGTTTGTTGTTTCAAAGCAGGACTTTGTTGCCTTTTGTATTAACACAGGGCAGCCTCACATGCAGGTTGTTTCCTGTTAGGATTCTCGCAGGGGACGGCTGACCCCAGTGCGGACACTTGCTCTGAGTGTGGCCCATGTCACGATGTTCGGCCGAGGGCGCCTGCTGCTTCCCTAGCCCTCGAAGTCTTCCTGGGGGCTGTCTTCCCTGGGCCTGGATCGAACTGACGGCTTTGAGTGCAGCTCTTTCAAATTGCATAAAACACTGCTTGGCATTGTCCCTGGACAAAGTCACACCATTTAGAATCACTTAGATCACACGCTGCATCCAAACAGAAACCGTGGTAATGTCCAGGCCCATCTCCTTTGTCCTGAGGGAGAACACCTTTTTCTTTTATGTTATGAGAGGCCATAAGATTTTCAGGCAATTTAAAGGTTTGGCTCCCATGCAGCACCCAGTGGTGTGAGCAGCGTCTTCCTCTCTGGAGAGCCAGCGCCTGGCAGGCCGAGCCCTGGGGCTGGGCATCTCAGGACCCCTGCTTCTTCCCCTGTGCTGGGCTGACTGAGGTCCGTCCCCATGTTTCCAGCTGACCACCGGCAAGTGATCTCGTTGCACATCCTCCAGAGTCTCTCTGTTCCCTGTCCCCATTCCCACCTCGTGTCAGGGCTTTCTGGGAGCAGTGTAGCTGGTGGCCTGCATCAAAGCGTTTGTCCCCAGGCTTGTTTCTGGAAGGACTCACCTGACTCAGCAACTTCAGATCCCAAACCCCAGCGTCCTGAGGTGGCTGTGCCATCAACACACACCCCCAACGTGTCTTTCCACAATGGCAGGATTCACTGGGAACCATCATGTCACAGGCTGCACCACCTAGCAGTGGCAGGTCACCGAATGCTCGGCTGACGGTCACCAGCAGGTGACGCGTTCTTCTATTACAGCCTTCACTTCTAACATCTCTAACTCTCAAGTCACAGAGGAGACTTCACACGATGGCATACATAGACTAAGAAAGAGAAGAAAAGATCACAGGATGCTGAGCCAGGAGCACAGGCAGAGGCTTGAAGGCAGAGTCACAGAGCCACTGTGGGTGGTCAGGTGAGGATCTTAGCCAAGCAGTTCTGCAGAGTCGTCAAGGCAGAGGGTCTCCACGGAGGGCAGTGTCGGTTTGAGATTGTCCACTTGGAGTGGGCTGGGCATGAGCGTCATGGGCAGGAGAGTGGAGCCTGGGGCACAGGACATTGGAGGGTCATTGCTGGGGCTCATGGTAGTGACCAGGTGATGGGGTCAGGGTGCCGCTGTGGACAGTCCTGTGGGGTTCCTCCTTTTATGGGTCTGTGGTGAGGGGATTGCCCCTGGTGAGGTTGGTAGACTCCAGAGGCTGGTATTCCTGACATGATTTAGGACGGCCCTGAGTCCAGGTGCTCCTGATTCCGACTGATAGGTTGACAGGTGTAAGTCATCTATCACTTTGTGCCTTATGGTTTTCCCGGGCAGATGGTGGTGGCTGACTTACACAAGCCAGCTTTACAGTCATTACCTGGTGAGGAAGGTTCTTTCTCACAGGCTCACACGGTTTTGAAGGAAAAGGGGGGAGACTGCATCTCAGCCCCACCATTTCCTTGGAGCGCTCCCTGTGCCCAGGTCATGGTGAAGGTAGCCACCCTGTGAGGAGTCCTTGGCTGGTGGCGGCGTCAGGAAGCCGGGGGATGAGTTCCTAGAGGGTGGGGAAGGATGGGTGGGCAGATGACATTGCTGATGTGTCATGGGGCATGTTCCCCTGCAGCCCCTCAATACCCAGCCGTCATTCTCGCTCAGAGGCTCAACACCCGCCCACGCCGCGCACTTAGGACCCACCACCCACACGGGGCTTCTCTCTGCCCTCCGTTTCTCCAGGCTTCTGTATTTTTAGGGCCTTGGGAAAGCATGTGTTTGTTGGGTGGTTGGACTGGATATATTCTAAATTTTATAAAAATTCCCGATGCTGGGAATCCCTGACCCCTGGTTGATGTCGAGGTTCATATGGGAAATGGTGTGTTATTTTCTAATTATTCTACTTATTCTCTCTGTAATATCTAAAAATCTTTAGAAAAGTGTGACAGGTCCATTAGAGTAGTCTTGGCCTGTGGTGCTGTGGTAGGGACAGACGCGGCAAGGCTCCGAAGACAGCAGGAGACAGTTTCATTGGGCTGCAGCCAGGTTCAGAGGGCACAGCTTTTACTGGGATCCATCAATTCCCTGAACCCCGAGTTCAGGGAGTTTCAGAGTTTTATACCCAGCCTGTGAGGGGAGGGGCTCAGAAGTTCCCAGTCTGCAGAAGTTCACATAAAAGCAGCTTTTTCTCTCACTGTTCTGGGCAAGTTAACTCTTCCAGGACAACACCTGAGAGGGGGAGAGCTTCTTCTCCCCTTTCTTTCCTCCCCCTGCAGCTGTTACCATGAGCCCAATTGTAACTTATCTTAAAATGTAGGCCTCCCTCTCTGTGAAGCCCAGCTCAAGGCCAGAGGCCTGTTTGCACATTTCTTCAAAGTACTATACTGGATACGTTTGTGAAAACTAGTAAGGGGGTGCCCAGCACCTGGAGTTCTGGTATCTTCTCGTCCAGTGGCCAAGTAAACAGGGCGACACAAAAATAGGAAGTTTATCTACATTGGACTCCTTCACAGAGACTCTTTTGCTGACAGTCCCAAAATCAGCCATGGTGAAGAGGGCTTTTCTGAGGAGAAAGGGGGGCCACTTCAGTGCCATCTTTATTCTTGAACAGTCTTGCGCAGTGTCTGGTACTGACCATATTTAGCACACAATGTACTTGGGTAGAATTTGATTTTTTGGTGTCAACCGTAAGAATCCTGATGTTTAGTGTGTGTTTACTACGATCCAAGCACTATTCTACCAAGTGACAAACAAAGGACTCGTCCCTCTAATGCCCCCCAAGCCTCCAGAGGAAGTGGTGTGTTGCCAGCAGACCCTGGCCCACGACGCCCCCTCGGCAGGGTACGCGGATGACAGGCTCCGCGCCGGCCCTCATGGAGACCATCAGTTTCTCCACTCAGGAAGAGGGATGGGGTGCAAGGCCCGTTTTAGGCCACCTCAGGGCTTACATGCTCCCTTTGTGCTGGTGACACAAAGGCCAAATAGCAAGTGCCAGATCACCAGCGTCCATCCCTGGCAGAGGACTCTGTCCGAGGTGGGCTCTGTCCAGGGGTGGGGACAGAGGAGCAGGACCCAGGAAGCTCTCTCTTTTTTTAATCTGAGGACTGCTCAGCACCGCTGTCCACAGGCGTCAGCTGCACAGCGAAGGGTCCCACTGTGCACCTGCACATGTCACACTCCTGCCATGCGAAGCCCCACCCGTCCCCCTTCCCCCAACCCTTCCTAGCCCCTGGAGTGTCTCTTGTATTTTCAGGTCTTTGTTTCTGCATGGGAGAAACCACGCACGTTGTCTGTGTCTGCCTCCGCTTGTCACCATGATGCTGCACTCGGTGAACACCTCCCATCAGTCTCCCCCAGTTCCACCCACTTTCCTGCCAAGGACAGGCTTTTGTCCTTCTTCACAGCTGGATAATATACCACATTGTGTGGGGAACCACCCTGAGCTATTTGAGTGCCTTCATTCCGCCTTGGAGCCAAAGAGATTTTGGTTTGGCTTTGCAAGCTGTTCTGTGGCTCCTCCCACCTAGTGGATTGCACAATGCATGTGACCTCTGTCTCCCATCCGCTAGGAAGACTGATCTCGTAGCTCTGGAGTTGGGTGGGACCCACTGGGAACTGGACAGTCCATCTCCTACCTTAATTGGTTAAGAACATTCTGTAGGAAGCCTTTGAAGTTCCCCCATACAGCTAATGCTCGACCCTTAAGGTCGAAGAGCTGCCTGCCCCCACTCTATAACTATTTTCTGTGTTGTCTGATTTTTCACCATGTTTCTCAGTAGCCCACTCCACGCAGGGGAATCCAGCTCCCATTGCTGTTGACGGGCACCTGGGCTGACTCCACGACTTGGCCGTCACGCAGAGTGCCATGGTAAGCCTGGTGTGCACCCTGACTCCATCTCCTGCGGAGAGAGGCCAGGAGTGGGAGAGCTGGAGCCTGGCAGCTCTGTTGGGTTTTGGGGAAACCTCCACGCTGCTTTCCGGCTCGTCCTCCCTGACTCCTGCTCCCAGCTGTATGAGGCTTTCTTTCTCGCTTCCTGCCAGCATTTGTTTCATCATGGCCACCCTCACTGGGGTGTGGACTCAGTGTAGTTCTGATTTGCATTTCCCTCATGCCAAAGATGCAGATCATCTTTTTCGTATATTTACGTGTCTATTGAGAGTACTTTCCCATTTTTTTCGATGGGACGACTTGCTGTTCTGTTTGTTGAGCTCTTCATGTCTGTATTCTGGACACGAATGCTCTGTCAGCTGAGAGCTGGCCGGCATTTCCTCCTGTCCACAGGTTGCCTCTTTTCCTTTCAGATTGTGTCCTAGCTGAAGGGAAAGGTCTCAATTTAATGTCATTCTGTTTGTCAATTCCTGCTTTTGTCCCTGAGCTGTTGAAGTCCTACCCAGGAAATCACTGCTTGGGCCAGTATCTTGAAGTGTTTCCCCTTTGGTTTTCGTCCAGTGGCTTCAGATTCCGGGTCTTATATGAAGGTCTGGGATCCATTTTGAGTTGGTTTGCACAGGGCGACTGAGGTGCTCAAGCCCTGGTCCCCTACTCATGGATGCCCCTTTGCCCAGCGCCGTCTGTGGAGGAACCGTCCTGGCTCCCTGGGTCGTTGGCACCGCAGTCAGCAGCCCGCGGCTCCAGGGGCAGAGGTTCATTTCTGGGTCCTGGGCCGGGCCCCTCTGGTCTCCTGGCCTCCTTGCGGCCAGCTCCTGTGGCCTTGTTGCGGACCTGCGGTGTTTTGAAGTCAGGTACTGTGAAGCCTCTGGGCAGTGTTTTACTCCTGCTTCGATCTCATTGTTTGTTATTGATTTATTGGGGCTTTTAAAAAATATCCTCTTGGTTCAGTTTTGGTAGGTCATGTGCCCAGGAATCCGTCCACTTCTTCGAGGTTCCAACTCATTAGCATGCAGACTTTCAGGACCCTCTGGTGCTCGCCTTCGTGGATCTGCTGCTGTGGTTCCTCTCCACTTGGCTGGACCCCTGGGGCTGGTCAGTCCATCCTCTGCTCTGTGAGCACCACCAGTTGGCCCTGGTCTCTGATTTCTTCCCGGTGCTCATCTGCTCTCCCGCAGCACTGGGTCTTGTTGGTGAGGCACTATCTGATGGGGAGTAGGATTCACAGAAGCCAAGGACCCTCACGGGGGTGGCAGTCACCACAGTTGTCTCGTTTCTTCTTGCTGTCACGGGGGTGACTGTGCCCACTTGGCTGGAAGCTTCAGTCCCTGTGGTTGAGCTGAAGGCTCAGGCAGGATTGGCGACGCCTGGAGCTGGACGCAGGGCTGAGCCGGGGTGTGGCTCAGTGGCCGAGCACCCGGATGTGCGAGGACTGGGCTTCAAACCCTAGGGAAAAAAGGGTAAGAAAAAATAGAATCATCTATCAGACGCAGAGTCTCTGGTTTGATATCAAGCTCTTTGATCCATTTTGAGTTAACTTTTGTGCATGGCGAGAGAAAGGGATTCAGTTTCATTTTGTTGCATATGGATTTCCAGTTTTCCCAGTACCATTTGTTGAAGATGCTATCCTTCCTCCATTGCATGCTTTTAGCCCCTTTATCAAATATAAGATAGTTGTAACTTTGTGGATTAGTCTCTGTGTCCTCTATTCTAAACCATTGGTCCACCCGCCTGTTTTGGTACCAGTACCATGCTGTTTTTGTCACTATTGCTCTGTAGTATAGTTTGAAATCTGGTATCACTATACCACCTGATTCACACTTCCTGTTTAGAATTGCTTTTGCTATTCTGGGTCTTTTATTTTTCCATATGAATTTCATGATTGCTTTATCTATTTCTACAAGAAATGCCATTGGGATTTTGATTGGAATTGCATTAAACCTATAGAGAACTTTTGGTAATATCGCCATTTTGATGATGTTAGTTCTGCCTATCCATGAACAGGGTATATTTTTCCATCTTCTAAGATCTTCATCTACTTCTCTCTTTAGGGTTCTGTAGTTTTCATTGTATAAATCTTTCACCTCTTTTGTTAGGTTGATTCCCAAGTATTTTATTTTTTTTGAGGATATTGTGAATGGAGTGTTTTTCCTCATTTCCATTTCAGAAGTTTTGTCGCTGATATACAGAAATGCCTTTGATTTATGCGTGTTGATTTTATATCCTGCCACTTTGCTGAATTCATTTATTAGTTCTAGTACTTTCTTTGTAGACCCTTTTGGGTCTTCTAGGTATAGAATCATGTCATCTGCAAATAGTGATAATTTAAGTTCTTCTTTTCCAATTTTTATGCCTTTAATTTCTTTCGTCTGTCTAATTGCTCTGGCCAGTGTTTCGAGAACTATATTGAATAGAAGTGGAGATAGAGGGCATCCCTGTCTTGTTCCGGATTTTAGAGGGAATGCCTTCAACTTTTGTCCATTCAGAATGATGCTAGCCTGAGGCTTAGCATAGATAGCTTTTAGAATGTCAAGGTAAGTTCCTGTTATCCCTAGTTTTTCTAATGTTTTGAACACAAAGGGATGCTGTACTTTGTCAAATGCTTTCTCTGCATCTATCGAGATGATCATATGGTTCTTATCTTTAAGTCTATTGATGTGGTGAATAACATTTATTGATTTCCGTATGTTGAACCATCCTTGCATCCCAGGGATGAATCCTACTTGATCATGGTGCACAATTTTTTTGATGTGTTTTTGTATTCGATTCGCCAGAATTTTATTGAGGATTTGTTGGCTCCGATCTGCAGATTGTGGGGTCGGGCTCCAAATTCCTTAATAGGACACCCATAGCACAAGAGTTAACAACAAGAATCAACAAATGGGACTTAATTAAACTTAAAAGTTTTTTCTCAGCAAGAGAAACAATAAGAGAGGTAAATAGGGAGCCTACATCCTGGGAACAAATTTTTACTCCTCACACTTCAGATAGAGCCCTAATATCCAGAGTATACAAAGAACTCAAAAAATTAGACAATAAGATAACAAATAACCCAATCAACAAATGGGCCAAGGACCTGAACAGACACTTCTCAGAGGAGGATATACAATCAATTAACAAGTACATGAAAAAATGCTCACCATCTCTAGCAGTCAGAGAAATGCAAATCAAAACCACCCTAAGATACCATTTCACTCCAGTAAGATTGGCAGCCACTATGAAGTCAAACAACAACAAGTGCTGGCGAGGATGTGGAGAAAAGTGTACACTTGTACATTGCTGGTAGGATTGCAAATTGGTTCGGCCAATTTGGAAAGCAGTTTGGAGATTCCTGGGAAAGCTGGGAATGGAACCACCATTTGACCCTGCTATTGCCCGTCTCAGACTATTCCCTGAAGACCTTAAAAGAGCATGCTACAGGGATACTGCCACATCGATGTTCATAGCAGCACAATTCACAATAGCTAGACTGTGGAACCAACCCAGATGCCCCTCAATAGATGAATGGATAAAAAAAATGTGGCATCTATACACAATGGAGTACTATGCAGCAATAAAAAATGACAAAATCATAGAATTTGCAGGGAAATGGACGGCACTAGAGCAGATTATGCTTAGTGAAGCTAGCCAATCCCTAAAAAACAAATACCAAATGTCTTCTTTGATATAATGAGAGCAAATATGAACAGAGCAGGGAGGAAGAGTAGGAAGAAAAGAGTAACATTAATCAGTGACATGAGATGGGAGGGAAAGGGAGAGAAGAGGAAAATTGCATGGAAATGAAGGGAGACCCTCATTGCTATACAAAATTACATATAAGAGGTTGTGAGGGGAATGGGAAAATAAACAAGGAGAGAAATGAATTACAGTAGATGGGGTAGAGAGAGAAGAAGGGAGGGGAGGGGAGGGGGGATAGTAGGGGATAGGAAAGGTAGCAGAATACAACAATTACTAATAGGGCATTATGCAAAATTGTGGATGTGCAACCGACGTGATTCTGCAATCTGCATTTGGGGTAAAATTGGGGGTTCATAACCCACTTCAATCTAATGTATGAAGTATGATATATAAAGAGCTTTGTAATGTTGTGAACAACCAATAAAAAAAATAAAAAATAAATAAATAAAAAAATAAAAAAAGAAAAAATAGAATCAAATACAAAGATGAAATAAAGTTGAAAATAAAATGTTGGCATACTGGGAATTGAACCCAGGGGCGTTTTAACGCTGAATTACATCCCAGTCTTTTTTATTTTGAGACAGGGTCTTGCCAAGTTGCCGTGTGATCTGATGCATAATCCTCCTGCCTCAGCTTCCTGAGTATCTGGGATTACAGGCCTGTGCCTCTATGCCCAGCTAATCATATTCAATACATTTTTTAAAGGGTAAAGAAAGCAGGAGAAAAATAAGAAGGAAAGAGGAGAGGGAGGGGGGAGAGGGGGGGGAGAGAGAGACAGAGAGAGAGAGAGAGAGAGAGAGAGAGAGAGAGAGAGAGAGAGAGAGAAAGAAAAACAAAAACAGAAAGCAATAGAATGGAGGCTCAGGGCTGCTTGCCTTGGCCGGGCACTGCAGGCGGGATCCATGGCTGGTGCTCTTCCTCTCCGCTGCTTTGCCTGTTGGTAAGGATTCTCTCCACGTCCCTGGGATGGGGAGAGGCCACGGGTCCACAGAGGTTCATGCTGGTGTGTGGCAGGTTCTGTGAGACCCTCCACCCACAATCCTGGAGCCCCCAGACCTAGATCCTGTGTAGAGTCCCACACAGCCCTTCCCTCTGCAGGTCCGGGACTGCCCCTGAAGGGAAGCACCTGGCCTTCCCTCCATTCTACCCCCTTCCCACGCAGGTCGCAGCAGAGTTGTGTCAGTGACTCCTGCTGAGCAGACCTGAGACAGAAAGCACCAGGGCTTCTGACCCGCCCAGCACTGGGCACAGACACGGTGCCCTTCTCCAGGTGGCTCTCAGCGTCGGCCCCGTGTGGATACCGGGTGCAGAGATCGGATCCTGCAGTGCCAGCTGGCTGGGCAGGTCCCAGGCCTCTCGGCTGTCTGGACCATACGTCTGCAGTGTGCTGGGCTCTGTGCCTGTGGGAACCGCCAGGACTCTCTTCATCTGTGCTCCTGCCAAAGGGCTGCTCCACCTCCAGCCCCTTGCCACCGGCACTCAGTGCTGGGTGCTCTGTTTCTCTTACTGTTCTAAGAGCCAAAGTTTCTGGTTTCACCTGCTAACTGGCCCTGGCTCTCTCCAGAGCTTTCCCACGACCCTCTGCCTGTGGCTCCACGCCTGTTGTTCTCGTTGCACATGGTGAAGAAAGAAGCAGGTGTGTGCTGGGCGCCTCTGATCTGCCATCCAGCCCATCCAGGATACCTTTTCCTATTGGCATAGAATAAGCCTGCAGCAACAATCAAGTTGTGTCTGGACACTAGCTTTTGAAATAGCTGTTTTACATATGGTTCAGAAGTACACAACAATACTTCAGGAGACCATGTAAATCAAGGTCTGGGCACCACCGAGCTTCAGCCTCCTCTGTGAAGTGCATGGGTGCCCTTGCTGCTGCCAGGAAAGTGTGCTTCCTGGTGGGGAGATCGAGTGTGGATCGGAGAGTCCCTCAGGACAGTGGGATGATGGCTCCCACTGATTTGGGTCCAGCTGCCTGTTGGAGAGCCACCGAAACCTGCATGGGTGTCACTCAGAGTGGGTCACTCCAGTCTATTCAGATCCAGGCTGAACATCCACCAACCCACATCTTGTTCTGTTTTGTTTCTGGCATGTTGACAATCGTTTGATTTGCAATAATAGAGGCATCTCTCTGATTGCAAACACTTGCCATCACTAGATATCAGGTCAGTGGCATCAGATTGTAACCTCAGGAGGCAGGAGTAAAGTCTCCAGCATCTGCCGGCCTGGGGTCACTACAGACCCGTAGAGATTGATTCTGTTCCACCAGTGAGCACTCACCGCAGCTTCACAGAGCAGTTGCCTGGGACTGTCTTTGAACGTTTCATGAGTTTATTGATCTCCGTCTGATCTCTGCCTGTCCCTGGACAAGGAGTGTCCATGGCTGCAGCTTTAGGAGGCACTCACAGATCCAAAGCGTCCAATGCACCTTTTGCTTTTGTCGTAAGGTCACCCAGAAAACTAGAGTGGATGGGAAGGGTTTTCTGACACTAAATTCCATGTTTCATCAGGTTCCAATGGCTCTTCTTTACATGGCCCTACACCTCATGATTTCACAATTGTTCTCACCAAGCTGGTCACATGGCTTCTAAAATTAAATAAGTAGGAGACCCTCCTCCATATTGAGAACACAAAGCTTCTGCTGTGGGCCCAGAAGGCCTCAAGAAGCCACTAACCCTATGCCAACTATCAGCAAAAGAAACAGCAGCCTGGCACGGTGGCACACACCTGTAATCCCAGCGGCTCAGGAGGCTGAGGCAGGAGGATTGTGAGCCAGCCTCAGCAAGAAAGTGAGGCCCTAAGCAACTCAGCGAGACCTTGTCTTAAATAAAATGTCAAAAGAGCTGGGGATGTAGCTCAGTAGTTAAGCATCCCTGGGTTCAATATCCAGTACCAAAAAAAAAAAAAAAAAGAAAGAAAGAAAGAAAGAGAGAGAGAGCAGAATGTCAGTTTTGCTGACATCAAAACACTTGTTCTTGTCCGGCTGGATTTGGCATCTTAACTGGTGCTAGTCCCCCACCCCTGGGTCTGCAGATAATTGATTCCTGGACACCTGAGGGACCAAAACATGGAAGCTCAAGTCTCTTATCTAAATGGTGTCCACTTGGCATATGACTTACCTATATGTCTGTTGTTCCGTATGCGTTAATTCATCTCTAGATCACTTACAGTTCCTGATCCAATGTTAAGGGCTATGTAGATATCTGTGTGCTAGATTGTTTAAGAATCACTGTGCACATGCTCAGTACCAACACTTTATTCCAGTATTTCAACCCAGGGCTGTTTGGATCCTCAGATGTGGCACCCACAGTGTGGACTGTGGAGAGCCCAC
The DNA here is from genome assembly GCF_964194105.1 of Spermophilus citellus. Lineage (NCBI taxonomy): Eukaryota > Metazoa > Chordata > Mammalia > Rodentia > Sciuridae > Spermophilus > Spermophilus citellus. The sequence goes on along the minus strand of NW_027672891.1, from coordinate 21,133 downwards.
TGTGCTGACAATACTGTCTAATGGCTTTACAGTGTTGCTGATGTCAATATGCACACACCGGATTACTTGGACACTTCACTTAATCAATTTGAATTTTAGAGATGGATGGAAAAATAGAAAGCCAGTTAGCTTTGTTTTTTTTTTCGGTACTGGGGGTTGAGTCCTGGGGCGCTGTACCATTGAGCTATATCCCCAGCCCTTTTTGAGATAAGATCCTACTAAATGGTGAGTATCTTGCTAAGTGGCTGAGGCTGGCCTCAAACTTGTGATCCTCCTGCCTCAGCCTCCTGAGCCATGGGATTACAGGTGTGCACAACCACTCCCAGCTGCCAGCTTTTAAAGAGCTCAAGCAGGGTTTTGCTGCAAAGCCATGACGCTTGTTTGCAGGTGTTGGGCAGCAGCACTGGTGAAGCCACATGATGTGGAGGCTGTGGAGATGTGTGGGCCTGAGGGGGTGCCCTCCTTCACCCTCCACGGGAGCCAGACCATCCTTGAATCCCTGTCACCGTCACTGGATGAGGACAGCCATGTGGAAGAGTTCCATGTCACTTCCTTGGTGGGGTGTGAAGTCCCCTCCAAAACTCAGCTTGAAATTTAATAGGATTCAAACATAAAATGGGGGCTGGGGACACAGCTCAGTTGGTAGAGTGCCTGCCTCACATGCACAAGGCCTGAGTTCAAACCCCAGCAGTACACACACACACACTCACACATACACAAAACACACACACACATACACATACACTCACACACTCACACTCACACTCAGACATAAACAAAACACACACACACATACAGTCACACTCACACCACACACATACACAAAACAAACACACACAAACTCACACACTTACACATACATTCACACTCACACACTCACACTCACACTCAGACATAAACAAAACAAACACACACACACATACACTCACACACACACTCACACTCACATACACACACACACTCACACTCACATACACACACACACACAAACACGACATAAAGTGGGACCTTGAGGTGGTGGGAGGAGAGCCCTTGGGAACAGAGGAAGCCACCGTGGCCGTGGGGGCCGGAGCGAGGCCGGGGTCTGCCCTCTCTTCTCTGCACCGACTGCAGATTCTGCGGCTCTTCTGCCAGGTCAGGCCCTCACCAGAAGCCAGCGGCCTGTGCTTGGACTTCCAGCCTCGAGGCCAGGAGCCAAAAAACTTCCTTTGCCCATGAATCGCAGGAGGAAGGGGGATGTCCAGGCAGTGAGGCGGGAGAGCTGAGGGCGGTCACGCAGACGCCGAGAGTCCTGTCCTCTGATGCCGTAGGCAGGAGCCGAGTGCGGGCTGACTCCATGCCGAGTCTCCCCAATGCTGGGACAGGAGGGGACATGTGTCATGCTGAGTGGGGGCCTAGGTGTTCCCTGTGAGGTCATAACTAGGTGCGTGGCCCCTGTGGAGTGAGCGTGAAGATGACCCCTTGTTTGTCCATAACGAGGTGCCCCGTGTCCATGCTGGTCACTGGAATTCATATTCCTTCTCAGGCCCAAGGAGCTGCCCAGTGTCTATTCTGCGAGGTGTTGGAGGAGGCCGCGTGGGCAGCCTGGACTTTGCATCTGCCTGGCAGAGATGTCACAATGCCTGTCAGGCACAGCTCTGATGTAACTGCTTCAACAGGTAAAATAAAGAACTCAGAAAGTAGGCAAGGAAAAAAAAGAACCAAATGGAAATTTCAGAAATGAAAAATGTAGTAGCCAAAATTTAAAGGCTCAGTAGCTGTGCCCACCAGCAGAACGGAGAGGCAGCAATGGGCTAAGGAACAAGAGAAGGAAAAGCAAAGCAAACCAACAACAGCAACAACACCCGGTCTCAGGGTCCTGTGGCACTGCATGGGAAGATGACGTCCTCCCGGACTCCAGGGGAGGGACAGTGAGGCCCAGCAAGCACACTCAAAGCACCGCGCAGGAAACAGAATGAAATTCCAAACAATCCCCAGGCCACGCACAGGAAGGCGGGTGAAAACACAGGAATAAAGAGGAAAAGCAGAAACAAACTTGTTCCGAGTGAAGCCAAGCCCCCCTTAAACCTCCCACACCACAACCCCTCCCACAGACCTCCATGCAGTGCCACAGGTAGGGAAGTGGAGGCCGGGTCAGTGGGTCTAGGGGTAGGAAGTGGGCATTGCAGGGCAGGGGACATAGTGTGGGTGGCCCTGTGGCTGTACAGTGTGAACACCTGGCTGGGATATTGTTCTCTAGCTCTGCAAGCTATTAAATTGGGAGAAGCAGGTAAAGGCTGAGTGGCACACCACTGTGCCTTGACTTGGTTCGCAGGTGGAAACGTAATTCGTTCCAGGTGCCTTGTCACAAGCACACCTCCTTCTTGTCAGTGTGGGAGGTGTGCGTCGTCAGCCTTGGCCATCTGGCTGACGGGCTCCCTTCTGTTTGGACAGCTCACCACCCTGAGTTGTGGTGGGACAGTCGAACAGCTCGGTCATGGTTTTGATCTGAGGTGTCCCCCAAGCTCCTATAACACAGGAATGTTCAGAGGTGAGCCGACTGCATGGCGAGAGCTACGACCTCCATCCTCGTGTGAGAGGACTGACTGGGTCGCCGCTTAGACAGGCAGGGCGTGGCGGGAGGAGGTGGAGCTTGGGGGGCGTCCTGGAAGGGTGCTTGTTCCCTGCAGCCCCTCCCCTGCATTTCTGGGAAGGTCCAGGCAGTGCCCAGCTGCTGGCCTGCTGATCAGGCTCTGGAGGATGGAGGGAGGGGAGAGAAGACCCATCAGGGAGAAGGCAGTCGGGCAGCTGGGTGCAGCCATCTGGATTTGGCACCAGCTGGTTGGGGTTGTGAATCCCCGGCCTTCGGTCCTGAAGCTGAGGGAGTTGCAGCCTCTCAGCAGGGAGAGGAGAGAGTGAGCTGTGTGGGAGACAGCCCAGCCACTGGGAGAGGGGAAGTGCCCCTCCACCCCCTGCTCAGGGTCTAGGACCAGGGCTTTCCTGGGTCTCTGCTGGACACTAAGGCACCTGCCCCAGGTGTGAACATCCAGTGGCGCCTTAGATGGAAGGTAAGGCCCACATCGAAGGGGAGTGACCTGGGCTCTGGGCACCTGGAGATGGGGCGTGTGGAGCCCGGGCGCAGATCGGGAGGAGGGGAAGCCGGCCCCACACATCAGCCCTGCAGAGTTTCTTCCTCCCCTTCACCACGGCAATAATGGCCACGGTCATTCCCGACCTGCCCCTGCTCCAGGCAGCAGAGTGAGCCCTGGGAGGGCCTCACTGCTTCTGCCAACCTGGCAGCAGGGGTCCCTGTGCCCAGGCAGGTGGGCTGCCCAGCACATTGTCAGGGCCTGGCTCCACCCCACTCCCAAGGTGCCCGGGGCGGGTGCTGCAGGGTCCTGAGAAGAGCATCACCAGAGGGTGCGTGGTTTCCCTGTCTGTCATCCATGGAAACAGGAACCACGCCAATTCTTTTTTGTTAATATTTATTTTTGCCTATTATGCCACACATCATTAGTTGTAGGTGGACACAATTCCTTTATTTGGCTTATCTTTATGTGGTGCTGAGGATTGAACCCAGGCCTCGCATGGGCTGGGGAGCGCTGCACCGCTGAGCCCCGGCCCTGGCCCCATGCCAGGTTCTTAATGTGAGGAACATTCTAGACCATGTTCCCACAGCTCTGTTGAAACCAGAGCTCAGGTGTTTCTACAGCAGGGATAGGCACAGGTGACAGGGACCTCCTGGAACCCACAGAGCATTCCCGGGGGGTGGGCAGAGCCACCTGAGGGAGGGCAGCGGCAGGCCCTTTGCCAGGATGGACTAGACAAGACGGAGGCCCCTCTGGTGTCAGCCGGTGGCCAGGGCCCTTTCCAGTGATGGCTGTGGGCATGTGGCACAGCACCTGCCTTGATGGGGTGGGGACAACGGCCTCCTCAAGTCTGCTCCCTTGCTAACAAATGTTTGTTCTGGGCTCAGGATGTGACGAGCCCTGCACTGTGATTTACTGGGAAATAAAGAGACGGATCCCACAGAAACAAGCTCACGGCCTGGTGACAGTGTGGCTCAAAGCTGGAGACTTCAAGAAGCCTGCTCTGTTTCCAGGGAGCGTGGCGGGTGTTGCTCTGGGGGACCAGGCCAGGAGTCAGCCTGGATGCTGACGAGAGCCCATTACACACACTCGTCTTTCTCATGTAAACACATCTATTGACACTTGTTCCATTTTTGGACATACAATGCTACTATATTTGAAGCTGTGAATTATTTACCATGTGGTCTAGTCATTTTTAAAAACTTTGTTTTGAGCGGTGTCTTGCTGAGTGTCTGAGGCTGGACTCAAACTTGTGATCCTCCTGCCTCAGCCTCCAGAGTTGCTGGGATTATAGGCATGCACTACCATACCTCGCTCACGCACATTTTGACCAGCTCCTCTAGAACAGCACTGAGCCACGCCAGTAAGCCATATTCAGTGGGTGTTAACATTGGGCTTCTCCCAGAGGCCAGCATTTCAGATGGTTAACATCCCCAAGCCCTATGACATAAACCTGTCACAAGGAGCTGTCGGTAGCTTACTGCAAGGCCTTTTGGAGTCATAGGTTAACATATTAATGAAGACTGTGGCTGCTACCCTGCATTAAATAATGACCATGAATGATTAGAAGAAAAACATCTTCATGTCCTCCTGCAGTGTGTGAGATTGATGAGAATGGATTACTCTGCCAGAAAACTCAAAAATATTACAACCTTTTATTCCTCTGCAGCTCGGGCAAGTGTGTATTCATTTCTATGTTATTACAAAAAAAATTGTACAATGATTCTGAGCTGAAAACACATTAAATCACCACTTTAATTATATCAAAACAGCACACTGAGATTCTGTCACTAATCTAGTTTAATCTTGGCATCTCATTCTCATCCAATATTTTATTTCCATTTGGGTCATATTAGTCAATTGGGCATAAGCAACAGTATTTATTTATCTTACTAGTTTATTTTGGTACAGTCGTAAATTACAGTACAGTTACAATGATTCCTCAGTTTAAATTCATTGCACCATCACATACAAACTTGACATTTTGAAATGTGGTCTCAATTGAGCATTAACATTAAACTTCTACAATTGTCTCTTCAACTTTTCCAGAAGAGCTTAAGTGGTTTGGAATATTCTGACTGCTATTTTTTTCTGGTTAAGTTCCCCATTTAGATTTTATTTGTAGCATTACTTTATGTGCAAATGGGTACAAAAAGAGCCAGTAGGGTGGCAGTGAGCATTTGAGGAGAGGAAAGGGTTAGGTTGGGGGGGAGGTGGTCCAAGGAGGACAGCAGGCCCAGGGCTGTAAGCCCTGGAGTCAGGGTAAGGTCCCCAAGTCATCCCTGCGGAGGTGTGCGGAGCCAGGGAGTCTTCCTACCGTACCTGCTTCTTTCCCCTGTCTCTCGCCTTGACAGCTGCTCCTGGCTGAGGCTTCTGAGAAGCGATGCCCTGCCCTGGTGCCAGGCAAATGGGCAAGTGGGCAAAGGGAGGTTTCCAGGCCAGGCTCGTTCACCTGGAAGCGTTTTCATGGTTCAGACCCTTGGCTTCCCGGCTCAGAGCTCTATGGCGGGGAAGACCTGAGGCCCATCGGAGGAGGGATTGATGCACAGTAGCCGTGTTCATGAGAGCAGGGAGGGGCTGTCGGTTCAGTGACACAGTTGCCGACTGGGGAGTTGGCTCCCTCCTAAGGCCTGGTTCCCTGTCCACAGGCCTCCACAGGAAGCCTGAACCTCATCCAAGGGCTGTCCAGAGGCCAGCGTCTCAGGGAAGAAGGTCAAAGGGCTCACCGTGCTGGCTGGCACAGTGACAAGAGAGTGTGACACGTTAGGTGGACAGCCTCGGCAGCAGCCCCGGGCCCACCTCTACCAGCTGCAGCCTTCTCCACTCACCCCAACAGTTGAAGGCCGACAGGGACAAGGCTTCTGAGGGCCAGGGGCTGTTGGGGAGCCTGCCACAGCCGTGCTCCTTCCTTTCCCTGTGAGTCTGACGCATGGTCTTGTGGCATATGGACCCAGGTTGTTCTGCTAACTTGTGAAGAAATGAGGCTTCTCTAAGGCTGAAGCTCAGTAAGGCGTTTCTGGGTGAATGAGGTCTAGCCAATCTCTTACCTGAGATCTGGTGGGGTCCTGCTTTCCTGAGGCAACTCGATGTGCTGTGGTGTGACCTGCATCTGCAGCCTGCTGCAGGTGTTAAGCTGAGCCACACAGGAAGCAGATAGCTTCAGATTCTGATCACACATGACCTGTACACGACTCTGTTTTTTTTTTCCTTCTGCTATCAGAATCTCTATCATGTGTTTCTTTATACTTCACTGAGAGATAGTCAGGGGCAGGTGAAATTTACACTAGTAGTCTTGAGATAAAAATCTTGTTAAAATCAGAGACTGACCCCGAGGGCTGACATGGACATTGAGGAGGGTGAATTGATGTGTGCCTTTAAATTCTGGTAGCTCTCCGTGAGCAGCTCCAGTCCCACCTGCATCCATTTCCTCTGATGGCTCTTGTAAATCTCAGCTCATAAGAGCACTTCTTCCACAAGTTTCTTCACAAATCAAAGCTCCTCCCTTCCCTCTTCAGTGCGCTTTTAGTCTTTGCCATGAATTTCTTAGAAACTTTTGAACACTTTACTTATCTGCATAATAACCCAATGTATGTCATTGGGTTGCAATCCATGTTAGATTCAGGTTTTAAAAAATATGTTTTCCTCTTTCCACATTTTTATTGCTGCATCATAGTTGTGTATTTGGTGGGATTTGTTGTTACATATCTGTACATGCACACAATTAACAATGCAATTTGACTAAGATCACTCCCCAGTACTCCCTCCTCCTGGCCTCCCCCTCCCCCGTCCCTTCCTTTACTGATCTCCCTTTGATTTTTAGATCTGGGTTTTTAGATACAATGATAATGATGATACCAACAGACGACTTTATATCACATAGTTACAATTACTATATCAGATAACCCCACCCCTATTTTACAGATGAGAAAACAGAAGTGCAGAGGAGATAAGCAGCATGCCCAGGGTCCGGGCCCTGAGAGGTGATGGAGCTGGACTTCAGACCCAGAACTCGGATTTCTGAGCCCACATTCTGAACAACTCTCCTGCTTGGTCCTCAGAGTGTCTGCTCGTCTAATAATGTTTGTGTTCGATGCTGCCCATGCATGCTCCACGATGCCAAGCTGAGCTCGGCCCCAGGAGTTACAGGGTGAATGGGCCACTAGTGCCGAGTCAGGTGCCTGTCCCACAGCAGGAACCTCAGTGCTGCCTGAAAATCATTGTGCATTTCCTGGTCCTCTCACTTCCCCCCGAAATCACCTCTTACCTTTCCTCTGCAGGACTCTCCCACTGCCAGTCCTTCCCTGTGGTGGCTGACCTTGCTACCTACTTCATTGAGAAAAGAGCAGCAAGCAGAGGAGAAAGAGTGCATGCTGCCTGTCGTGGGCCGAGTGGGGTCCCCAAGCCCTCAGCACCTGAGGATGCAGCTGCTTTGGAGACAGGTCTTCACAGAGGAGACCAAGTTGAAATGAGGTCATCAGGGTAGGTCAAACAACTGTTGTCCTTACAGGGAGTGGCAGTCAGGACACACAGAAAGGCAACCACGTGAGGACACAGACACCATCTGCAAGCCAAGGAAAGAGGCCACAGATGGCCCTGCAGCCCTTGACCTCTGTGACCCTGGGCTTCAGGCTTCTGGGACTGTGAGGAAGTGGGCTGGTCTGTTTAAGCTGCCCAGTCTGGGGCACATTATGGTTGGCCAGCTGATCCAAGCATCACCACTCCTAGGTGCCTTCCCCTGCCTGTCTGCACACACTGCCTGCTGCAGTAGAGAAACACGTTTGGCTCATCCCTGGAAAGAGGGCCCAAAAGGCTCACACGAGCTTCTACGCTGTGACGGGAGGCGCTTCTGAACTCAGCTGGACTGTGACAGATCTGGAACTGGTTTTCCCTTTGGGACTCCCCTGATGCACCTCTGCAGACATGTGGGGTGGTCAGCCACTGGGGGTCTTGTCCAATCCCCTTCATTTCCAGCAGAGATGCTCGTTTTCACTACCTGGTCTTTCAACCTGAAACCCCAATATGGAGAATCTGCATGTCAGGTGCCTCTGCAGGCTTTTCTGGCTCCAAGGTGTGCCATGATGACAAGTTTAATGACTGCCTCTTTGGGGGCAAAGGGCCCTGATATGTGGCCTTAGGTGATTTCCATCCTGTAAGTGTCCTCCCTGTGGCCAGCTGTAGCTCTGAGGTGACATTATTGGATATAATGGAGGAGCGCACCGTGATACAGTGGACGTAAATGGCCTTAAGAGCACAGGTAAGTGCACAGCATAACAAGATGATCAGGACATGCTGAGCTTGTGTGTTTATTACCTTGTAAAAATATAATGTGATTTCCAATAAGCGTTGCATTGGGCAGCTGACTTGAAAAATTCCTAAAAATCAGTTCCCAGCTCTTGCAGCCAGTGAGCAGTCTCTGGTGTAGCACGGGCTGCTCACCCCTGCCAAATTCTCAAGTCTGCTCATTTCTTTTGAGAGTCTAGGTTTTGTACCTGGGTTCTGCTGGATCTTCAGAGAACCTTGCATTTGGACCATAGAGTTCTTTCTGGATGAACAGAATCTGATGCCTCTTGTTTGTCAAGGGAATCCCCGTCTTATGGTGCAGGGAGAGACAGCAGCTCAGAACCGCAGACGCTTACCTTTGCTGCCCCTGGAGAGTATGCCCAGCATCTAGGCCCTTCCATCCTGACATGCCTCTCCAGCCATGTAGAGGAGACCATGTGGGACTCATAGCAGCAGCCACATTCAGGGTCCAGAAGTGAGAAGAGATTAGGAGTGAACAGGGCCAGAGAAGTCAGTGGAGGGAGCTGCCTGAGCGCACTTAGAGATTTTAGAATCGTTTCAGATTGACAAAGACAGTAGGAAGTGTCCCTGCACTCCCCAGTCCAGGCTCCCCTTTGTCAACATCTTGCTGCAGAACATTCCTCACAATAATGAGCTCTTCTGGACCTCTGGATGGGGACAGGGCCTCGGAGTTGGTTTTCCACGGCCTTGACGACCTTGGGGCGTCCTGGTCTGGTATCTCCTAGCATGCTCTTCTATGTGAATTTTTCTCAAGGCTAGAAGGAGGGTGTGGCTTGGAGAGGAAGCCACACTGCAAGACCCCGTGTCCCCCTGGTTAGAGTGCCAGCTGTGGGTGTGGCTTCCCAGAGCCTGTCACCCTGGCCACCCAGCCCAGGCAGGGTCTGCCGAGCTTCTCCACTCTCAAGATACTTTTGCTTCATCTTAAAATTTTGGAAGCAGCTCAGGAAGTTCAGACCACACTTGGGTGGGGAGCTGAGTTCCACTTCCATGCAGCGGAGGGAGTTATCTAAATTAAGGTATTATTTATTCAACCATTCATATTTTTGCCCAGATTGACTCATGAATATTTATTTTATACTGCGGATTCTAATCCAATGCTTTGATATTCATTTTGTTTTTCATGTTGTTCTAGTTTTGACTGTTGGGGGCTCATTCAGGTTGGCTGCTGTGTCTCTTTGGCATTCTCTCTCTCTCTCTCTCTCTCTCTCTCTCTCTCTCTCTCTCTCTCTCTCTCTCTCTCTCCCTCTCCTTTTACCCGGTACAGGAGATGGAACTTGGGGCCTCACCTTCACTAGGCAAGTGCTGTGCCATTGAGCTGCACCCTTAGCCCCCACACTCTCAGTGACTTGGCTTTTTATTGCTTTCTTATTTTCTGGCGTTGTATGGTGCTCCAGGGTTCATCTTGTCTGTTCTCAGATTCAGTCCTAGAATCCACTGCTCTCCCAGGAGCCTGGTGTCTCTATAGAGCTTGGTGTTAGAAACCATGATCTGCATCCATGAGTGTTCATCACTCCTGGAGTGTCACTGTTCCTGCCTCTTGGTTGACAGGGCAAGGGAGCACGTGCATCCGCTGCTCATGTGTGTCTGACACTACTTGTACAGCTGTCCCTGTGTGCCAGGGGAAGCCGAGTGCTGGTTCCTGTGGGACCTTTCTGGGTGGCCTTTTCACTGTCACGCAGTGTCTTCTGTGCACGTGTTTTAGGTGTTGAAGTCTGACTCATCGTTTGTGGTGGCTTCTGCTTTTGGTGTTTAAGAAAGAAGGTGATGAAGACCTACCCTGGGTTTTCTTCACAATGGAGCCTGCCGTTCTTTCCAACGCTCAGCTCTTTTCCTGCACAAGTGTTCTCCGAATTGTTGTGAACTCTCACACTGATTCCCGGAAGGCTGGGAAGGTGGACCTGGAGAGCCATCTCGCCCCTGCTATTAGGGAGGAGAGGTGATTCGGAGGTCTTGTATTCTGACATTCTGGCAGACACCATTTTGTGTCTACTTGTGTAGGGAGTGAGGAAATATTCTTTTAATAAGTCTCTTTTCTGCTTAAATTAGTCAGGGTTAATTTTTATTGCTTGTAAAGGAGAACTGTGATAAAATTGCTCACATAATTGCTTTCAATAATTTTTGTTTTGAGATTATTACCTTATTATTACTTTGACTTTTTTAAAATTAAAGAATGGTACACTAAACAGTTTTATGAAGTTTTTGTTTTATTTGTTGATGGAGTACTTTAAAAAAAATTTTTTTAGTTGTCAATGGATGTTTATTTTATCTATTTATTTGCAGTGCTGAGAATCAAACCCAGTGCCTCACAGATACTAGACAAGCACTCTACCCCTGAGCCACCACCCCAGCCCCTGATGGAGTACTTTTAAGGATATTTTCCACAGCATCTTGTAGTGTTCTTGACCTGAAGGCCTATGTGAGATATATGAAATTATTTCTTCTTGGAGTACAGTTCTGGGAACAGCCTTGCTTCTCCAGAGGAGCCGAGAGGCCTCCTGGTGGCTACAGAGAAGGATGTAATCAATCTCATTTTCTTTTTCATTTTTGATGCCATGAAGCTCAGAAACTTGAAATGCAGAAATTGTGATCAGATTACTTTATAATCTGCTAAGTTGAATTTTTCCTTCATTAACTATTCTAATATGCATCTTATTTGAGTCTTATTTTAAAAATATTTACCATCTTTTCTATTTATACATCTATCATCTACCTGTCATCTATCATCTGTTTCCTTTATAATTGCCTCAAATGCTTGCTGAGGAGTGAGGTAATCACACCTAGTCTCCACCAAGGAGACGTAAAGTCGGGCTGGCGGGGGACCTCCACTGCTGTCTGTGTTCCTTCTCTGGGAGCACTGGGCTTTAGGAGGCTGACGTGACAGTGGTGGAAGCACTGGAATAGGGGGCGGGGTTCAATTCTGGGATTTTCATCTATTTGCTGGTTGACCTTGAGCCAACTCCTGGCCCCTCCTCTAGGCTTTAGTCTTCAAGCCTGCAGAGTGGCCGCGGGAAGTGGACACTGAGTTGGACAGTACATGTACGGCTGTCAGCGTGGTTCTGGGAACAGCAGGTGTGGAAAATGTTCAACATTTCAACTGGAAAATGAGTTTGCAATGTGGGGAGGTCTTAGAGATGGCGGAGTGACAGCAGCGCAGGTCTGGAGGTGCCTGCGAGGGGAAACATGTGAGACTCTAGGCCGGCCTTCACTCTAGCAGCTGTTGCCACCCAAGCCCTTCGTAAGAATGGGGGGAGGGTTGGTTTGGAGGTGCCTCCTGTCGGGGCTGGGGCTAGAATGGTAAAGGGCCTCTCCAGGGAGTGGGTTTGGGCTGGTGAGGCACACACTTTCCTCCAGAGGGGTGCTGTGGCAAGAATGATGGGCTAGGAGGCAGCGGGTCTGGGCTGTCTGGGTGGTCAGTTGTCTCTTTAGGAAATGTTAGACCAGGACGCAAGAAAAGACCACTGACTCCAATTAAAATCAAATTAAAGCAAGCTTATTATTTCGACCGGCCGGGCTGCCTTTCCCTCCCAAAACAGCGGGAACAAGACAGCCCCGAGGCCTCTTTGTGGCCCAGTTTTATAGCCCAAAAAGTTACACAAAGGGGGGTTACAGATAACAACACTCTGAGGAGCATAACACAAGTTTACATTTTTGCTGGCCCTGGCATCAGAATTTATGGAGATCTTAGAGACTCAGAGAGGGTCGTTATCCAGCCAGGGAAGGCCAGAATTTATGAGGCATCACTAAGGTTTAGGAAAGGGTTGTTATCTGGTCAGGGAAAACTGGACATGGGTGAGTTCAGGGCACGGGCAGGCATTCCAAGTAGGTTCAGAATTTACAGTAATTTATAGTAAAGCCGAAATTATCTTTTCATGGTTTTATGGCGAGATGCCCAATTTTAAGAAAAGATCAGGTTGGGTCTATCAGAAACCCCCTAAATTTCTCTGGGTTGTGGCTACTGCGGTGCTAGGAGATCTCTCATCCTTCGGCTTTACACTCCTGTGGGTTCTCTGGTGCTCCACACATATCTTGCTCCTTTGGAAATATGAAAGTTTCACTCCACTGATTGTTACAACCTTTGTCTCATCCCCCTCCTAAATTGTGTGTGTTGAAGCTGGAAGAAAACAAGGGTGCAGATGGATGAGTAAAGCCTGAGGAGAAAGACATGGGACTGACTTCATTATGAGCTACAAAAGGATTGGAACCAACCTGGGACGCATTTAATGTCCCTGGGTGATATCAGCTTTAGAAATGGTACTCTTAGTTCCTTATGACCAGCAGTCCTGTTAGTTGGTGTGAAGGAATCATATAACACCCTCGGGAAGATGCACAGGTAGCCCCACAGCAAGGGCCTAGGGGGCACAAGCACCAGGGGCTGTTTTCTCCCCACACCTATTAAGAGGAGTGGAGTAAAACTAGGCGTCTCACCTTGTCATGCTTAAATAGGTCCACTTCATTTGGCCCTGGTCAGTCGTGGTTCTGGGTATTTCTGAGTAATGTGAACTTTGGAACTGAGTAAAGCAGATGGCACTCTCTGATGTGAGTGAAGCTTGTCCAATCAGGTGAGGCCTGAGGAGTTCTAATGCATGAAGGGAACTCCTGACTGACTGTTTGACCGTCTTTATCCTCAAAAGGAAATACCTGCTCCTGGGTTCAAGTCTGCTGGCTTTCAGACTGGAACCCCGTCATTGGCTCTTCTGGGCCTTCAGCTTGCAGAGTGCAGATCTTGGGACTTGGAAGCCTGCAAACTGTGTGAGCTGAATCCTGGTCCACACATATGGGCCCAGGCATCCTCAGGTTCTGCTTCTCTGAGAGCCCTAGCACACTGATCCGGGAAGAGGGGACACTTGTACTCATCTGCATCCTTGAACCTGAGTGCAGGAAAATGTAGGGAAAGGGAAAGTGGGCAGTTAGGGTAGAATCCCAGCAGAGGGACCTGAGAGTTGCCTTTTGTGTCATGTATGGGGATGTCAGGTTTTTGTTTTTACTGCATGACAGGAAGCCTAGGGCAGAGAGGAGGACAGGTAGCAATGAGTCAGGTAGATCTCAGTTCAACTCTCTCTCTTTTTAACTATGGATGAACATAGAGAAGTTCTACCACTGAGCTACATCCCCAGCCCTTTTTATTTATTTATTTATTTTTATTTTGAGACAGTGTCTTGCTAAATTGCCCGGCATAGGTCCTCCTGCCTCAGCCTCCTGAGAAGATGGAATTACATGCATGTGCCACCATGCCTGATATTGGGTTTGACTCTTTTTTTTTTTTTTTTTTAGAGAGAGAATTTTTTAATATTTATTTTTTAGTTTTCGGCGGACGCAACATCTTTGTTTGTATGTGGTGCTGAGGATCGAACCCGGGCCACACGCATGCCAGGCGAGCGCGCTACCGCTTGAGCCACATCCCCAGCCCCGGGTTTGACTCTTGATTATGTGAACGAGAACAGGCTACTTAACCTCTCTGAGTCTCAGTGTCTTCATGGTAGTGGGGAGCTGACAACATTTATTTCACAGGGTCATGTGATGGTTAAATTAGATAATTCATCAAAGTGCCTGGAATACGGTAGTTTTTCCACAAAAGCTGATTCCCCAGTACCCTATCTTGCTCTCATCCACATATATTTATATTTTTTGGTACTGGGGCACTTGACCACTGAGACACACCCCAGCCCTATTTTGTATTTTATTTAGAGACAGGATCTCACTGAGTTATTTATCACCTCACTTTTGCTGAGGTTGACTTTGAACTTGTGATCCTTCTGTCTCAGCCTCCTGAGCCACTGGGATTACAGGAAGGTGCCATGGTGCCCAGCTCATCCACATATTTAATGCCTTATTTATCCAACAAAGACTTACTGTGCTCCCAGTGTTGGAAAAACTGCAAATGAGACCGTGCTATGTCCAGACTGTGCAGACAGAAAGCCACCCATGTGTCCATGACTTCGTGGTTCTATTTTGAAAAGGATCAATGATGGGGTGAGCATAGCAGACTTGTTTGGGTGCTGCTGTAGCTCTGGTCTTGCCAGATAGCTCCAAGGCCCTGTCCTATGTAATGCGTGAGGAGAGGGAGGAGGGGAGGCAGTGGGGATGGCTCCCTGGGCAGAGGGCAGTGATCAGCACAGTGTGTGGGGGGCAGGGATAAGGTTGGGCAGTGGGGATGGCTCCCTGGGCAGAGGGCAGTGACCAGCACAGTGAGTGTGTGGGGCAGGGATAAGGTTGGGCAGTGGGGATGGCTCCCTGGGCAGAGGGCAGTGACCAGCACAGTGAGTGTGTGGGGCAGGGATAAGGTTGGGCAGTGGGGATGGCTCCCTGGGCAGAGGGCAGTGACCAGCACAGTGGGGGGGGCAGGGATAAGGTTGGAGAGGTGGACGGGACAGGTCCTAGGGTCTCTATAGGTTTTGGTAAGGAGTCAGAGGCTAATAAAGATGGGAGGCTGTAGGGGAGGGCCCCTCTGATCTACGTGCTTATCATGAGGGAGGGAATAGGAGAGGAGAGAACGAGGGGGTAGGAAGACCAGCTAGAGACCATGTATGGGTGGGGTGGTTTGGACCAGATCACAATGGAGGAGCAGGTGGGGAGCAGCAGCCGGCATCGAGATGTGCTTTGGTGGAGGGCCCATGGTGCTTCTGGTGGACTGACGGGGGATATTAGGGAAAACGTCATTCGGGATGACGCTCTGGGGCTGTCTTTTCACCATCTATAGCCTGTGGAAACGCCCAGAGACGCCAGCTGGTGTGGACCTCTTCCACATTCAGTTTTAAGAGGGTGCTCAGGTCTGCCCCCTGAAAAGCCAATGGAAATGTGACTGCCTGGTGGCCATGTGGAGAGGTGGGGACTAGCGGCAAGTGTGTGGGTCACGGGGTAAAGTCCTCATGAGTACTGACTCTTTTCTCAAGCTCATGGGTTCTCCTGAGGGAGAAGACTGGTAATCTCAAGGGAGGCTTGTCAGAAAGCCTTGGTTAACCTCCTCAACTTCTCTTGCTCTCTGAGCTAGGGGGGCTTTTGGGGAGAGAGACCCAAGTGGACAGAGACTTGTACCTAACATCATGATGTCATGCTCTTCGTCAGATAATAAAACCCACAGTGTATACTTGCAACAGATCAATTAGAGCAAAAACATAATTAATTTAAATGTCATCAGATTCAAAGACTTCAAATGTGCTCATAACTGACCAAAGAGAAATATTTTGAACCCCCAAAATACAGTGATTGCCAGTGGTCCTGATTGTCACGAAGCTTTCCTGAGAACCTGCACATTTCTTCCAGAAACAAAGAGTGCTACCCTGGGCTGGCCATTTGTCTTGTCTTCTCTGAGAAGTGAGGGGCCTGGGCACCCCACCTTCAGGTGTGCACATCTTTGCTGTCTTTAAGTAAATCTTTGCTTGTGCTTTGTTTCTGATGTGCCCTGAAATTCTTTTCAGAGACAAAAGTCAAGAACCCACATGGGCCAGGTTGAGGTCCCACTTTCCTCTTTGGAGGGACCTCCTCAGACTGCTGTCAGGGACATCTCTTCTGCACAAGTCACTTGTCATTCTGCTTTCCAGAGTTGAACTAGCCCAATACTTTCTCTGATGCCATGCTCTGGGGCTTTCCACTCTCCAGAACCCTGAGCTAAAATAAATCTCTTTCCATTATATAGAGATCTTCAGTGATCTTCTGTTTTAACAACAGAAATTGGACGAAGTCCCAAAACAGAATATCAGTGCTGGAAGGAACTCAGGCATCTTTGATCTAACTGAAGCCTCAAAGGCTGATGCATGGAACAACTGCAGCCTAGTTTCCAGAATCCTTGCTTGGGGTTTATTTCCCTTTAAGATGCTGTCTTTAGCCATAAGCCAAGCTGACATAGAAAACCCACGATTTAGGCTACCAGAGGGTGATGCTTATTAAAATGCTAAGTATTAAGTTCATACATTATGCATAAGATGCAAAGAACAACAGCACCACAGAGCTGTGAGCTACCCACTTGAGTTTCAAAAGAGCATTGTTGATCTATTTGTAGTCCCAAATGCCTCTCAACAACCCCTTCTCTGACTTCCTGTCTCAGAGTGTCCACTGCTTTTCTTTACATTCCATGACCTATTTGTCTCCCTAAGTGACAGTCTTTGTGCTTTGCATGTTTTTGAACCTCTACAAGTGGAAGGCAGTGAGCCTTCTCCTGTGACTCACTTTTGCTCGACACTGTGTTTTAGAGATCCATCCACAGTGGTGCTTGCAGTTCTTATTAATTTTTCACCCTAATTTATTTATTTTTATATGATAGTAGAATGCATTTTGACATATTATACCCATGTGGAATATAACTTCTCATTCTTCTGGTTGTATATGATGATTACATTGGTCCTGTAATCATATATACACATAGGATAGTAATGCCTGATTCATTCTACTGTCTTTCCTATTCCCCCTCCCTTCCCTTCATTCCCCTAAATCTAATCCAAACTACTTCTATTCTTCCCTATTCCCCCACTGCCTTATTGTGAGTTAGCATCTGCATATCAGAGAAAACATTTGGACTTTGTTTTTTTTTTTTTTGAGACTGGCTTATTTTACTTAGCAATGATATTCTCAAGTTCTATCCAATTACAAGCAAATACCATAATTTCATTCTTCTTTATGACTGAGTAATATTCTGTTGTGTGTATATACCACATTTACTTTGGCTTTTTCAAGCAGTGCAGCCAAAGGTTTTTGTTCAACTTCCTGGTACACATGTACAGGAGGGTCTTTAGGGTCTGGGCAGGAGTGCATTAGCTGGTTGCTGTTGTTAACTTTACTGGCAAAGACAGTTATTTTCTCCAGATGCTGTGTTGGTTCACACCCCCACCAGGAACGAAGGAGATTTCTGTTGCTCCACATTCTTGCCAACACTGGATACTGTCAGACTAAAAAATCTGCTTACCTGATGAATAAGAAAAGTTTCATTTAGGTTTCAATTTGCATGTCCTGGGACATGTGAGTACCACTCTTTGGATGTGAAATAAAACTGAATATCTTACAGCAAGTTTTGGGAACCAGGGAGTGTCATCACAATTTAGGAGCTTGTTCTACTGGTGTTTTGCTCCCTTGGTTGATGCAACTCTGCCCTTCCAGTTCTAAAGCCAGACTCCTTCCTCAGAGCCCTCTTGCTGTCCCTCTTTACAGCCACATCTGTATGGTAGGGAATCCTGTCTTAGGCTCTTCTTTAAAACATATTCAGGGTCTGCCCACCTCAGGCTCTGAATTACTGTAGTTTCTCTTCCCCCTTCACCCTCACCTGCTGTGCAGTTTCCAAAGAGAGAACAGATTGTGTCCAATTGTCGGTACCCCCATGGTGCCTGCTCACCTCTCCCAGAGTTAAAGCCAGCGTCCTTAGAGTGATGCCCTGCTTCTCACAGGACAACTTGTACAGGGATGTAGAGAAGGGTGGTTGGAGTGGCACAGGCCATCCTCTCCAGTCTACCTGGGCACTGACTCTTGGAGGCTGCTGGGGCCACAAGAAGAGCAGGACTTGGTTGGGCACAAGCCCATCAGCAGCTTCATATTCTCTGGTTTCCTATTGGCTAGTGCAAGCCACATGGTCAGGTCCAGATGCCAGAGAGGAGTAGCCCCAAGGCAGAGGAGTGAACCAAAGAGAAGGCCAGGGAGGGGAGATTGTGGCCATTTTTGAAGTCATCCTGGATTTAATGTTGCAAGTACTAAAGACTGGGAAACAACCAAGATAAAAGGCATATAAGTGCTTTAGACAACTGCATGAAAGAAACTCAAAAAGCTTTATATGGTTGTAGTGGGATTAGAATGATCCGAAACATTGCACGTCTAACTGCCACCCACCTTCAGACCTGATCTGCTCACTCTCTGATTTGGAGAGATTAACCCGGGAATTATATAGGTCAGTTTGGGAAGGCATTTAATCCTGCTTTTAGAATGTGTGTGTCAGAAAATCAGATTCGATTATCTCCTTACCTTTCATTATTTCTTTAGGGGTGAGACATTTTAAAAAATAAAGTTGAATTTTGAATTGAATGAATGAGGTGGAAGTCATTCCTGGATGATTATCAGCCTAAGGCAGCAGGGCATGACTTGTGCAAACTTCAGGTTCTCAGAGTTCTCCCAACACCTACATCCAAGGGCAATTTAAATAACTTCTGTGTAGCCATATAAACTACAAAGCAAAATTGCAAATATTCCTTTAAATTTCAATTTAGTCACAAGAACAGAAACGACGATAATGTGGACTGGGGGAGGACTAGTCATTGTATTTGGCACATTTGGTGGTGCTCCAAAAAACCCGTGCCCTTGAAAGGCTGGCGCTGGTCCGCCGGCCCGAGGCTATCTGGGTTTTGCAGGTGGGAGCCACGCCCTCGTCCGCCGGGAAAGGCCGGGTGGCGCTCGGGGCGTGCGGGGCACAGCTT
This sequence comes from Spermophilus citellus, assembly GCF_964194105.1. Lineage (NCBI taxonomy): Eukaryota > Metazoa > Chordata > Mammalia > Rodentia > Sciuridae > Spermophilus > Spermophilus citellus. Next base: position 2,376 of record NW_027672891.1, on the reverse strand, counting down.
TCGGAGCTGGTGCACCCTCGGCCGAGCGAGCCTCCGCGGGGACCCCGCCTCCTCCTGTCCAGAACCCCGAGGCCGCGTTCCACGCACCGAGCACTGAGCACCTAGCAGGGGCACCAGGCAGGCACCATCAGTAATCAACTCCTGTGGGGAACTAGAGCAGCGCGCCCGGACCGGTCCCGCGAGCAGGGGTCGCCGCAGGGGTCGCCGCGGGCCACCCCGTCACCTCAGCACATCAGCCGACCCCGCCCCGGCCGCCGAGGCCCCGCCCAGACCCCGAGGCCCCGCCCAGACCTCGAGGCTCCGCCCCCGCCCCCGGCTCCCCGGAGGCCGAGGCGCGGTTCTCTGACGCACCGCACCGGCGCCTCCGCGTGACGCGCGGCTCCGCCCCGCCGGCCCGCCCCCGCCGCGGCACTGGTCCTCCGCAGCTTGAGCTGCGTCTCCCGTCGGCTGAGGCGGCGGCTGAAGAGGCGGTGTCGAGACCCCGCTGCGGCCCGGGCCGGCGTGGCGGTGCGAGCCCCTGCGTCGGCGGACGATGGTGCGGCGGAGCGCGCGGACGCGGGCTGCACGGCGGCGGGCATGAAGGAGGATGGACGGTCAGGACGAGGTGTCCGCGCGGGAGCAGCACTTCCACAGCCAAGTGCGGGAGTGCACGGTGCGTGGCGGCGTCGCCGCGGGCCCTCCCCAGCCCCTGCCCCCGCCGCCCGCGCTCTGCCCCGCGGCCCGGCCGCAGCCCTGCCGGCTGCCCGCGGCGCCCACCTCACCCCGCCTCCGCCGCGTAAGTGCCCCCCCACCCCTTCCTCCCTGGGCATTGGAGGGCCTCTGCCCCTGCCCTCGCCCCCCGGCCCAGTCACCTGCCCCCGTCACCTGCCCTATTTCCCCCACCCCTGCCTTCGTCCCCCCTCCCATCCCTGTCCTCTACCCCCCCCCCCGCGTCCCCTGCCCTCGCCCGCCCCTCCCCGCGTCTCCTGTCCGCGTCCCCCACCCCCCTGTCCTTGCCCTCCCCTCCCCCCAGTCCCCTGTCCTCGCCTCCTCCCTGACCCGTGCAGGTGCAGCGGCTCGCGAGCTGGGCACTTGGGGAGCTCGGCCGCCTGGGGGCTGCGGCGGGCGGGGGCAGGGTGGCAGTCCGGAGGCGGGCGGAAACGTGTGCCCCTAATCGTGTAAAATACGTTTACTTATGTGTTTGTATTTACTTCTCCTGTCTTCTGACACCTCTCGTGTTCAGGCACACTCTTGATTAGAGGTTTAAAATTGTTCAATTTGTGTACTTATGGTTCTTGAAAATTGAGAATCAGCTTGCCAAGTCATACCTTGCTTGGGATAGAAGGAGATGCAAAATTTCAGAGAGTGGAATTTGCTTTTTTTTTAAATGAATGTTATACAGGGAGATGTATATAATCATAGGTGTACCCCTGTGTGTATTTCTTACTAAACACATCTGTGCAATTCCGTATCAAGAGTAAGAACCAGAATTTTACTAGAGGTCCCCCCCTCACCCTCGCTTTGTGTACCCTCAGCTCCAACGAAAGTTAACCACTGCCCTGGCTTCTAACACTGTAGATGACGTTTTGCTGCCATACAAATGAGATCTTACAGTATGCACTCATTTGTATCTAGTTTCTTTCACTTAACAATGAGTTGTGAAATTTCTCCATGTTGTATGTAGTTATAATTCATTCTTAGTGCTGTAGTTGTGTCACTATAGCACAATTTATTTTTAGTTTTTCGTTTTCACTGTTGATGGGTACTTCAGTGCTTTCTAGATTTTGGCCATGAATAATTTTGTGCATGTCTTTTGGTGACCGGGTGGGTGCATTTCCGTTGGGTGTAGACCTATAAATGAAATTTTCTAGGTTAGATGCTATATATTTGTTCATTTTAGTGGATGCTTTTAAACAGTCCCCCCCCACCACCATCTTTACCAACACTTGATATTATTTTCCAGCCCTTTAAAAAATTGTTGCATTTTAGCAAGGATGTCAGGGTATATTCATTGTACAAAGGTTTTTAATTTGCCTTTTCATGATGTGTAATGAATTTGCACCACTTTATATGTTTATTGGCCATTTATAATATTTTGTGAAATATCTTCAAGGTTTTCCTTTTCCATTTTAAAATTTGTGTGTGTGTATATGTGTATATAAATGTGGTTTTTTTTTTTTTTGGTACCAGGGATTGAACCCAGGTACACTTTTCTTGAGTTGCTTAGGGCCTTCCTAAACTGCTGAGGCTGGCTTTGAACTCAAAATCCTCCTGCCTGAGCCTACAGAACTGCTGGGATTACAGGTGTGCGCCACCGTGCCCCGTAGTGTATACTTTTTTTTTTCCACAATACCTTTATTCTTTTTTTTTTTAAAAAAAAAACAATTTTTGTGTCAA